>NC_143054.1:69940000-71175000 GCF_052426305.1 Pelodiscus sinensis
TCATAAGAGCTGTTCAATTTATTTACTTATCTGCTTCTGTTGGAGTGAAATACTTTCAAAGAGACTTTTCTTTCCCAGATTTAACACACAAAATATCTCCTCAATCAGAAGATGCTGGAAGGCCTAGCATTATATAAAAATGTCTAAACTCTGAATAATATTACATTTTACATATTCATTTTTTGTTGCTCTACTTCCAAATAAATCTAAGGAAAGGAAACTTGTTTTAAGAAGAAAATGCTCCAACATTGCCATTTGTATTTGTTCCAGTTGTAAGCAGGGGCTGAACTACTGCTTGTTATCAGCCAGCTAAAAGGAGAGAGCTGCCCTGGGAATGGGTATGCTCACTCCAATTGTTTATCTGCAAGATAATTAACTGTTAACTGTTGATACGTAAATACAGCTCATGCCAGGAGGGGGAAGGAATCCCAGGTGTGGCTATGTAAATCCAATTCAGCCTGGGCTAATGGAAGATGAGTGTTGGAATGGAATGTGGTGTACTGTAAATAATTTGGGGCTGTTGTGAGGGTCACAAATCATGCTACACCTAAATGTGGGAACTGTAAAACACCAGTGACACTAGTGCTTGCAGGAGAGACAGCATCATTGTAAGAGGTCTCCGAAGAACAAGCCTTCCCCCTTCCGGAGTTGAGTGAACTGAGCTGGGGGGAAGGGCTAAAGGGCTTGAGTCAGCCTGCTTCACATCTGCCAGGTGTGAGCTATAAGACTGGCCCAACCTGTCCCTTTTCCCCCTTTGTTTTAAGGACAAACCTAATGCAGACTCCGTGGCTATGTCTACACTCACGGCTTCTAGTGCAAGTACTACCGTTTTTGCGCAAGAATCTGCAGAGTGTCCACACTGCCCACAAGGAAATTTACAGTAAGGCACGGTAAGAGAGGGCTTCTTGTGCAAGAGGTAAGCTCTTTTTTAACAAGTGTAAGCCCTCTTGATCAGCAGCTCTTGCACAAGAGGGCAGTGCGGAGGCTCAGCAGGGGTTTCTTGCGCAAGAAACCCCATGGCTAAAATGGCCATCAGAGCTTTCTTGCACAAGAGAGCATCCACATTGCCATGGATGCTCTTGCACAAAAGCACAGTTCGCACATGGCAGGGTGGATGTTTTCTTGCGCAAGACTTCTTGCACAAGAACCTTTGTGCAAGATGTTCTTGTGCAAGAAGCTGTCAGTGTAGACATAGCCCATGAGGAGTCTTTTTGCTAGTCCAGTGGAAGCTGGAATATTTTGCCAGTCTAGGTGGTGACTAAAGAGTTGAAATCACTAAGAGCTAAAATCACTGGTTTGGCTGGGACCCGTTGCAGCCAGTGAAGCGGCTGGCAAGAATGACTGGCAGGCGGCCGGTGGGAGCGGTGGCAGGCAACCAGCGGAGCGGCTGGTGGGAACAACCGGTGAGCGGCCGGTAGGAGTGCACTGAGACAGCTGGTGTAACATGGCAGAATGGCTCACGTTAAAGACTGCAGCAGAACCCTACGGAGAGGTGGGGCCGTCGGCCTTGGACCATGTAAGGTGCCCCATATAAATCCCCGCACCTCCTCTCCGCCCAGGTTGGGAGGTAAAACCCTGCATGTGAACTTTTGGACTCTGAGCGGCACTGACCAGGGACAGAGACTTTTGGGGTGTCAGACTTTGGGACTTCAGGTGATTCTTGGCTGGGGGGCGGGGCTTAGTTCATGGTTTGGGCTATGAACTCTGTTTGTGGTATTTTCCCAAGTTAATGCCATATGACTTCTCTCTCTGTTTCATTAAATGATTCTTTTCTAACTCAGACTCTGTGCTTGCGAGCGGAGAAGCATTGCCTCTCAGAGGCGCCATGGGGTGTGTGAATTTCCCAGGTTATTGGGTGGGGGCTCAAGCCAGTTCTGTGTGAGATGGACTCCTAGATATTGAACCCAGCTCTGGTTGCTGCTGGGCCTACCCGGCAAAAGGGTTACACAGTATATTCTTGTGTTGTGGTAACTACGATACACAAATTTATGATTGTAGACTAAGGCACAAAGGAATAAGTTAAAGGCAGAGTGTCACACTGAACATTCAGCATTAATTCCGTGGACTTAAAATAAGATCTTTAACCCAGAAATTTGTTTTATGGTTTAAGCTCCCTTTGGACTTTTTTAAGAGTTCTAGAAATAACAAAAGATAAAAAGATATTCAGAATACATGCTTTACAAACAGCCCATTCTAATATTTACATTAAAAGCCATAATGGATCCAAGTCAGGTAACTATGTGGCTGTGTCTAGACTGGCAAGTTTTTCCACAAAATCATCTGCTTTTGTGGAAAAACTTGCCAGCTGTCTACACTGGCCACTTGAATTTCCGCAAAAGCACTGACGATCTCATGTAAGATTGTCAGGGCTTTTGCGGAAATACTATGCTGCTCCCGGTCGGGCAAAAGTCATTTGCGCAAAAGGGACAGTGTAGACAGCAGAGATTTCTTTTCCACAAAAAAGCCCCAATCGTGAAAATGTTAATCGGGGCTTTTTTGCGGAAAAGCGCATCTAGATTGGCCACGGACGCTTTTCCGCAAAAAATGCTTTTGCGGAAAAGCGTCCTGCCTATCTAGACACGCTTTTCCAAAAATGCTTTTAAGGGAAAACTTTTCCGTTAAAAGCATTTCCGGAAAATCATGCCAGTGTAGACGAAGCCTATATGTTTAGAGACTCCTTCAAATTGCAGTGCCTTACTATCTTAGGCATCTATCAGACAAACTCTCAGAGCACATTAGACTGCAGAAGGAGGCATTAAGGGCAGCCCCCAACCTGATGTGTATTATATCCTATATAACTGTATGAATAACTGGCAGTGGCAGCACATTATGCTTAGCTTAGATACCCAGAGGTTGTCAATTAAGGTGTGAGTGATTGGGTGGTGGAGATAAATTGTAATGTGAATATCCATTCCAAGGAATGGGAGGATGACCAGCTAAACTCTGGTTTCAAAGGCTTTGATGCACCAGTGTTTGGAAATAATTGCTGTCAACATATAACTTTGCAATTGAAGATTTTCTTTGTAGCTGGATCTTGATGTGTATAAACTCAAAATTGGACTTCCCACAGTGAATTGCTAACATGGGTCAGGGATTTTGTCCCTTAGAATTTATGGAGATTCTTTTTACAGATGGATTTTGGACTAATGGAGTGTGGGAAAGATTCAGTACAAGAAAATAAAGCCAATTTGAATTTTATTTGTCACCACTTTAAAAAAATTCCACTAGTTACTATGTTCTTTCTGAAGCTCGTAAATTCCATCACAGTACTCCTACAAGCAGCTGAGCCACAGGCAAAGTCCATAATGCAAAACATGATGAAATTATACAGAGAAACAATCTGACAGGATTGCTAAAGTCATCTTGAGTAATCTGGTCATTATGCTGCTACTTTTCTGTAATTTTTATCATCCTTCAACATCCCCACCAAAAAATAACACAATAAAGGAAAAAATATTCTCCAATCAACAATGGCTGCAGAGAAAAAAGAAAAAAAGCTACAAGGTAGTAGTTTAGTTCCAACTGAAAATAAAAGTTTTTACCATACATCTGATTCTGAGGTATGCTTTAGCATGGACATTTTAAGTATTACTTTATAATATATTGGAAATAAGACATGCAAAAACAGATCTATAGAGAAATAATGAAAGGCATGTGCAGCAGAAACACACTAATACCAACCATGAAATCTTGTGATCATTCATGGCACTTCATATCATAAACAACACTGGCTTTGATTCTCCTCTTACACTGCAATAACTCCATTCTCTTTAATGGAGCTATTCATGATTTATATGTGTGTACAGTACAGGAGAGGAGAATCAGGGTATGTCTACACTACCCTCCTAGTTCGAACTAGGAGGGTAATGTATGCATACCGCACTTGCTAATGAAGCCCGGGATTTGAATTTCCCGGGCTTCATTAGCATAAGCGGGGAGCCGCCATTTTTAAATCCCCGCTGCTTCGAACCCCGTGTAGCGCGGCTACACGGGGCTCGAACTAGGTAGTTCGGACTAGGGTCCTATTCCGAACTACCGTTACTCCTCGTGAAACGAGGAGTACCGGTAGTTCGGAATAGGCACCCTAGTCCGAACTTCCTAGTTCGAGCCCCGTGTAGCCGCGCTACACGGGGTTCGAAGCAGCGGGGATTTAAAAATGGCGGCTCCCCGCTTATGCTAATGAAGCCCGGGAAATTCAAATCCCGGGCTTCATTAGCAAGTGCGGTATGCATACATTACCCCGCTAGTTCGAACTAGCGGGGTAGTGTAGACATACCCCCAGATACAATAATGCCTAGCCATTATTTTAAACAGTACAGGCAGTCCCCGGGTTACATGGATCCGACTTACATCGGATCCCTACTTACAAACAGGGAGAGGCAACCCCGCACTAGCTGCTTCCCCCCAGCAGACCAGGGAGACGCGAAGCTAGCGCTCCGCCTCCAGGAGACCAGGGAGACGCGGAGTGGCTTTTCTCAGCAGATACCTCAGCTTGAGAATAAAGGACTGAGGGAAGTGAGGTGTGGGAGAATAAAACTGAGCTCTGGAGAATGTTTGGCTAGAGTTTCCCCTACAATATGTACCAGTTCCGACTTACATACAAATTCAACTTAAGAACAAACCTACAGTCCCTATCTTGTACGTAACCCGGGGACTGCCTGTATTTATATTCCCTGCCCAAGTTGTGATAATAGCTGTAGCTCAATTGTTAGGAGATTTTTTTTTTATTTAAATCTATAACAGCATATCTTTTTATACACTGTCATGTCACTCTGTCCAGTGAAATCAGTGTAATGTCCATTTGGAATTCTTTCATATTTTCTGATGTGCACTAATTTTGGCTAACCCTTTGTAGCCAGACACAAAACCCCATCTTGTTTTTCCACGAACCCCATCTTGTTTCCCCCCCCCCCCCCAGAGAGCAAGAGAAAGGCAGTCAGCCTTTGATGCCCTGGGAACACAGGTTTGCTGCCTGTCCCTGACTCTACCATAAACAGAAACCAGACAGTAAATGGGCTAGCTGACGACCCGGGGCCTCCCGTCGCCCTGATGGCTAGTACCAGTAATTGACACGCCTGCACTGTCCCAGAGAGGAATCTTCGCCCATCACATACCAGAGGTGCCCATTGTCTGCATTTTCCCAGGTGTAAATTATGCTTTGCACCCTTCGTGGGAAACTTGGCATTCAAAGCCATTTTTCCTTAATGGCCACTTGAGCCCAGGAAGAAGCCTGCATAACCCAAGGGGTATAAAAAGAGGTTCAGCAGCCCACCCTATTTGAGCTCCAATCGTCTATACCTGCTGGCAGGTATTGATTGTCTCCCGAGGTCTGTGGGACGCCCAACCTCGCCCTACTTCTTCCCGAGGGATTGAGAGAAAGACGCTGGCCACGCCAAGTCTGGAACGCAGGGGTGAGAATATATACCTGCTATGTGTATTTTGCATGCATTTAATAAGAGCTCAGAGAACCAAAGGGTTTCATGGTACCTGTAAGTGACTTATTAGTGTAATTTCTGTCCTGTCCTTTGTAGTGTCTGTGTTATCTGTAACACAGTAGTAGCATTTAACAACTAAGTTTACCCTGTAACAATAAAATAGTAACTGTTTAAGCTTTAACCTGACTCCTTCAGTTGCTGTAACAGAACCAAGCACAATTTAAAAGAACTTCAGCCGGCCATAAGGGACTCACTGCCCTGACCGTCGGCTGACAGAATTGGCGTAGTCGGCAGGATTGTGCTACTGGTTCACATACAGCAACATGAAGCCTGTCATGATAGACATGGATTTTAGTGGTATAGAGAAAGGGTTTGCCCAGGAAGGTTGGGGCAACCCAAAATTGGATAGAGAAATGTTAGAAGAGGATTGGGGAAATCCTGAGGAGTTGTGGGTGCAGTTCTGTAAGTATAGAACTGCCTGCAAGCTAAAGAATGGGACAAAGCCTGAGTCTGTGGAAAGGAGCCACTTTCCATTTAGCAAGGAAAACAGGATCAGGCCCAGACAAGCAGGCAGAAATGGAAAACAGGATCAGGCCCAAACAAGCAGGCAGGTAACAGATAAGATTGAAAGCCTTGTGATAGAACTAAGAAAAAGGCAGTAAGTACTGGGAATCTAAACCCTTAAAACATACAAGAGTAATATCTGAAACAAGGCCAGTTTTTTATTTTAGAGATAAGAAAGTGTTTTAAGAAAAACACAGAGAATTTAAACTCTGCAGAGAATGGAGAGAATTGAGCAGTTGTGCAAATGCTAAAATGGTGTAGATAGAAAATTGTGGTTTCTTTACAGTCATTCTGAAGGAAAAATGGGCCCTTTTTCCAAAGGAATGTCTGTAAATAACCCAGGCAAATTTGACTCAAATCTGAACATTTGATTAGAGAGAGACTGTCAAAAGAACTCTAAAGGGAGGGGGTTCTATTGGAACTGAACTACCCCATTGAATAAAAAGAGAATGTAATTGTTGTACAGCTATGTAAAAATAGTGTAAGAAAGGTTCAGAGAGAATGTATGTGTATCTGTGTGTAGATATATATATATAGTGTAAATAATATGAAGTTTTAAGGTCCAGTAATCTTGTTTGTTTGTAAGTTTAAAACAAATTGGTTTGGTTTACTTTTAGTCCAAGTTGTTAAATGAAGGTACAGAAAAACTGCAAACAAACTAAAATGCTGTGAAAGCTCCAGGAGCCACACCAGGTTGTGATTTCCTTTGTGGTGCAAATGCCCTAGCTGGCAGCACAAAGAAGCTTTGCAGGTAATAGCTAAGTTTGATTAGCAAACTACCTGAGACCAGAAAGTTCAAATTGTAGCCCTCCAGAAAGAAAGAAATAGGAGGTTGGGTATACTAGGAAAAGTTTAAATGTAAGCAGTCTTTTAAGAAGGCAGAGAGAAGACTGAGAAATTGGCATTTGTAAAAGATGTTACCCCTTTTAAACAAAATCTTGCAAAGGTTCGGGCATAGCCCTTGGTCTGATCAAGTGTTAACTGCTTGTCCATACAATTTCAGACCTAAAAGACAAAGTGGCTAACTACCTGTAAATATGTAAATGCTTGGCTCCAATGAAGAGGGAAACAGCTGCAGCTTAACTTCTATGGAAACCCTGTAATGAGGTGTTCTTCAAAATTGTCTGAATATAAGAATACAAATATGAAACTGGAAAAATGTAAAAGCCTCTGCTGCAGACGTAGAGAGGTAGAAATGCATGTCCCTCAGTATCCAGACAAAGCTAGACTCCCTTAAGGATGGGTGCTGAGAGTTAAAGCAACTCTCAGATGTATTTTTTTTTTGTTTTGTTTTGTTTTCCTTCCCTCAGGAATATGCTTAAGAAAAGGACCAGGAGGTATGAGGCTTAGTGAACAAGCTCACCCTCCTTACCAAATTAATAGTAGACAAACCTGTGTCATTGGAAAAAGTCATTTAGCAGGAATTAGGATGGACCATAAGAAGGAAAAAGCATGTAAAAAGGGGAAGGCAAAAAGTTTGGAGCCCTATGGGCATAGTTAAAGAAATAAGGAAAGTAAAGCAAACATTGAAAAGTTACTAGGAATGAGAAACATTTTCTTTGAAAGAACAAAGCAAGTGATTTAAGAGAATGTGAAGATAAAAGGTGGACTCCATGGGAGTGTGGAAGGAATTAAGCAATGGTAGTAATATGTGAAGGGAAATCTTGTTTTAAAAATGACACCTTGTTTCTTTGCAGCCTCTTCCTTAAGCACTGTGCAAATCATGTAGGCAAAGAAACAATCAAATGTAAACATTTTGTCTATGGACCCCTTTGTTAAATCTGCAAAGGAAAATTAAGGATTCTACTGAAACTTAATTGGTTAACTGCATAAAGAATGAGCTCTATATATTGTAACTCTATTTTGTGGGTTTCAAATGAACTAGTTTTATTTTGTTTTGGATAATGTCCTCTTGCTTAAAATTGCAAACAGACAAGGCACAAATTAGTTAGTACTTGTGTTGGGCATTCAACTTTTAAGGACATTTAACTTTCTAGAAACCAAATTATTAGTTTAAAAATTCAAGCTTTGAAACTTAACTGTTTTTTTTCAAGGCTGACTTGATAACAGTTTTGGCTTCAAAGGAAAGTGGACAGAGAAGGCTGCTGCTGTCTCAGCAGACTTACACTAACTCCTGTGTTATATGGGCTGGAGCCACCCAGTGGATAACTAACTGGGAAATAAAAGGAAAACCTGTTTGGAGATTGGAATATTGGAAATGGATATACCAGTATTCAACCCAAAAATGCCTTAAGCATAGGTCATGTGGCAGCTCACCAAAAGAATAACACCCTGACTGCACAGCTAAATAACCTAGCAGATGCAGCAGTACAAATTTTTGCTGCCCAGGTGGATTGGGAATGCCTGTACATTTGGCTACATAAAACCTTGGGACACACAAAGAGCTGGTGCGGCAGGCACATGCCAGGGGGTGGCCTATCACCCACAAACAAGCCAGAAATCTGGTACAAGCTTGCACCCTATGTGCTGAACTCAGGAAACATAACAAAAAGGCAATGATTTGCCAGGCTAAGAGATGGAAAAATACTATGGGCAACCTGGCAAGTAAATTATATTGGTACACTACCCACCAGTAAGCAAGGGTGGAAGTATGTTTTAACTGGAATGGAAATTGTTTCAGGAATTGGTTTTTGCTTACTCAACCCGATGGACAACAGGGTTGTCTACGATCGTGGGACTAAACCACTTAATAGCCCTTGTCCCAACACCCCAATTTGGGGACACAAACCCATGTACTGTACTCCTATAAGGGAAAAGGAGTCTGGACAACTGCAGATGCTGGGCTAACACCAATAACCATTACTGAGGCTTGGATTGTATCCAAGACCAGCGAACCTTATGTTTTATCACAGGAAACTGAGGCAATATCCCTGAACAGTGCTCCAGTGGGATGAATCCCTCCCAATGCTGGTGTGGATCCGGGAAACCACCATGAACTTTTTGTATATATATACCGCTTGCTGTAGCGCTTGCAACCACTGTTGTTAGTTACAGACTATTGAAATGAGACATGGTACTCCAACTCGCCATGGTCTTCTTCCTCATCCCAACTGCTACTGCTGTACCAGAACACCTTACTTGACTCCTCTACTGCACTGGGAATCGAGTTTGTCCCTCTCAGCCCAAATGACTGGTGAAACAAAGTGACATCTTTCGATGGGGACCGGTATGGTTCAATGACAGTGACTACCGCAATCCTCTAAATAACTCTGGGGGGAGGTCAAGGGGGGAGGCAAGGGAAGTGGCAACAAACGGTATGGGATAAGACATGCTGTAACTAAAAATGTAAAGCCTCATGGCTAGATTGTCTAGCCCAACACCTAGGACTTTCGTTAACTCCCTTCCTTCACTCTATTGTAAATACTATATTAACCATTTTACTTGTTGTAATTGCTTACTGCATGCTTCTATGTATTGTTAGGCATTTTGTGTACACTGCTACCTCCTCTGCACAAATCTGGTATATGGCATTGGGAAGCGATCCTAATCAATCCCTTGATCCAAATTATCTGATCAGACCCTGCTGATAGGGCGATTTTAGCTTCCTCCAAGGAGGGCAAAGGGTGCTGGCATCACCGCCATCTTGCGTTCTGGGACATAGTGAGGCGTGTCAAGGGGGTGGAATGTAGCCAGACACAAAACCCCATCTTGTTTTTCCACGAACCCCATCTTGTTTTCCCCCCCCCCCCCAGAGAGCAAGAGAAAGGCAGTCAGCCTTTGATGCCCTGGGAACACAGGTTTGCTGCCTGTCCCTGACTCTATCATAAACAGAAACCAGACAGTAAATGGGCTAGCTGACGACCCGGGGCCTCCCGTCGCCCTGATGGCTAGTACCAGTAATTGACACGCCTGCACTGTCCCAGAGAGGAATCTTCGCCCATCACATACCAGAGGTGCCCATTGTCTGCATTTTCCCAGGTGTAAATTATGCTTTGCACCCTTCGTGGGAAACTTGGCATTCAAAGCCATTTTTCCTTAATGGCCACTTGAGCCCAGGAAGAAGCCTGCATAACCCAAGGGGTATAAAAAGAGGTTCAGCAGCCCACCCTATTTGAGCTCCAATCATCTATACCTGCTGGCAGGTATTGATTGTCTCCCGAGGTCTGTGGGACGCCCAACCTCGCCCTACTTCTTCCCGAGGGATTGAGAGAAAGACGCTGGCCACGCCAAGTCTGGAACGCAGGGGTGAGAATATATACCTGCTATGTGTATTTTGCATGCATTTAATAAGAGCTCAGAGAACCAAAGGGTTTCATGGTACCTGTAAGTGACTTATTAGTGTAATTTCTGTCCTGTCCTTTGTAGTGTCTGTGTTATCTGTAACACAGTAGTAGCATTTAACAACTAAGTTTACCCTGTAACAATAAAATAGTAACTGTTTAAGCTTTAACCTGACTCCTTCAGTTGCTGTAACAGAACCAAGCACAATTTAAAAGAACTTCAGCCGGCCATAAGGGACTCACTGCCCTGACCGTCGGCTGACACCCTTTACACATACAGTTTGCATCCATTTATGCATTTAGGGACTGGAAAAAACACATTTGCAATGTATACTAAAATGTCTTCCGAGCTAAAGGGTCTTAAGAAACAGAATAATGTTGAGGGAGACGTCCTCAAGCAAAAGCCTCTAGGCATTGCTAAAAGTATGTGGCCTCCTTCTCTGTCAGTCTCAGAGGGAGACCACACCCCGGCACTGTCTCATTCCATGAGAGGCGGTCTGCAGAAAAAGGGGAAATTAGCTGCCCACAAAAGCTCATCACCTAATAAACAATCTTATTAGTCTTTAAAGTGCTTCATAGACCTGTTTTTTGTTTCAGAAGTCCAGGCCTTCTTAGCAGGACTGGGTAGGAATCAGGCATTGGAGCTCAAACACTCAGTCAAGAGGAAGGCCCAAACCATCCAGGGTCTAGCCTTCAGGTGGGGCAGAGCAGTCAACTGTCTGGGAGCCAGCCCCTCAAGGCAGACCACTAAATAGGCAGTGAGCTCAAGCCCCCAAGCAGGATGCGGCATCAAACAGTCTAGGGGCTCATTCCTCAGGCAAAGGAGGGCAGGAAATAGTTTAGCATCCCAGCTCTGACAGATGGCAGGCTAACAAAACCCTCCTGAATTAAGGTGGCAAGACTGCCATCTAACGAGTGGAATGGTAGAGGGTAGAAGAACTCAGACAGGGCAGGGCAATCTGTCAATGGGGAATCCAGCTGCAATACGCTCATCCATCTTCAGGCAGTACCACAAACTGACAACAGTCAGCTGGGCTCCTTTCTCCTCTGGCGGTATACCTGTACCTAGGAGTCATTCTCTGTCTCCCCAGGATACGCTGCAAATGGTATTCCCAGCAGATCCTTGGTGACTGGAATGGTGGGACACTCTGGAAACTCAGGCAAGTCCTCAGGGCAACAGAAGTCCAAGTGAGCTTCAGGGCCCACCTTGTATACTTCCACTAGAAGAAGGAGAGCAGAGCAGGGGCAGGCATGCCCCTTTGCTACAGGGCTGTTTTTACTCCTAGTAAGTAAAGCTTGTCAAACAGATAATTACAGCAATTATGTTTAAAATATACTTTGAAAAGAAGCAAGGCATTTTCTATACAGTGTGTTTTTTTTCTTGAGACAGGTTTGTTGATATCAAATAGTGCACCACCACTATAATTTCTCTTTTCTCTAGAACATCACAGAACTATGCAACAAGATGCTAAATAGTGACAGATGACACTGTATATAAACTGAGACTTTCAGAAAGCAATAAATTGATGATAGAAATAATATTACTGATATTCTCCTTTCATAGAACAAGGTTACATACTTTTAATTTAATGTAAAGTATACTTTTTTTACTGAACTCATGATATAGAATATTGTACATTGATACAAAACCATATCCATGTGGCATATTAATTTTTAATGCACTCATATTGTCAATTCATAATGCCTCACAGTGAAATTAAGAATGTGTGTGGAATCACAACGTAATTATCTGAGGACCTGGAACCCAAAGCTTGGAACCACCCACTTTCACATTTTGGGGAGATTTGAAATCTGAGTTTGGATCCAGATTAGAATGTAGCAGCTTCTTCCTTCTTTCTTTCTTACTTATAGTTAACAATAAATCCCCATATAAGAGAATATAGTATTTGTACTATACCTTTCCATCTGTAGCAGGAATCCAGTCAACAACGGGGGCAAGGAAAATTCTAAGGCCAAGTTCTAGAGTGATGTCTGATTCTTTAATGTTATCACATAGCACCAGAGGCATATGGCCCTGAACTTTTGAGTTCAAACTATTGATGTGAATCTCAATTTTGCAGCGTCATCTCCTTATCTACATCACCAGGCAAGCTATGTCATTTTATATCAGTGATTTTATATCAGGACAGATGTTGGGCTCTGTCCTGCAAAGTTCTGAGTACTCCAACCTCAATCTAGTTGTGTATGTTAGTATGTGCATAACTTTAAATATGCGAGTAATTTCATTGTGTTTGTTGGATTAGGGCTAGAATACTCAGGATCCTGCAGGATAATACCAGATGGCTGTGTCTACACTGGCAAGAATTTCCGGAAATGCTTAAAACGGAATACTATTCCGTTTTCAGTTTTTCCGGAAAAGGAGCGTCTACATTGGCAGGCTGCTTTTCCAGAAAATCCCTTTTTCGGGAAAAGCGTCTGTGACCAATGTAGACGCACTTTTCTGGAAAAGAGCCCCAATTGCCATTTTCGCGATCGGGGCTTCTTTCTGGAAAAGACTACTGGGCTGTCTACACTGACCCTTTTCCGGAACAGTGTTCCGGAATAAGGACTTATGCCCGAGCGGGAGCAGAATAGTTTTTCTGGAATAGCGGCTGATTTTGTACAGTAGAGCATCGTTGCTTTTCCGGAAATTCAAGGGCCAGTGTAGACAGCTCGCAGCTTATTCCGGAAAAGCGGCTGATTTTCCGGAATAAGTGGCCCAGTGTAGACACAGCCTTCATGAAAATATTTTGATGAGACAACTCATGGAACAAAGTACTTACAACAATTGGGGACCTGTCTATTTACAATGTATGAATTCTGTTTGATGTTATGAGCTCTCTTCATATATCTGTACCAAACTACCACACTCCGGCTACTGAACACCATTTTAATTATGAGACTCTTCTGTGGCTTTGTAACCTCCACATTGAACTGGAACACACAGAAAGTGTAAGGAAAAATTCTTACACTTAGCAGAGGGCTAATAATGGATGGTCTTTAAACCTTGTTGACTAATATAGCACCATGGCAGTATGAGATAAAACAAAAATTCATTTATAAGCATCTCTATAATTTTGCATAACTTTATTCTAATGAAAAAAACATACAGTAACCTAAAAAAACCTGAATTTACTTTTTGACCTTAGGTTTTTCTACCAAATCAAATGCATTTTTAACTCGGAACAAAAATTGAAAATATGCAGTGGAAGAGTAATTTTTAATATCATCCTGCTTTTGCAGAACTGGCTAAAAGCCAAATTCAAATGGATTTGCTCTACATGTAAAACTTATGATGCACTTCTAATTAAAATCTGCTGAAGCTTTCAACCTCATCTGAAATAATTACTCTTGTGGATACTCTTCTCCATTTCCTTTTGGTCATGGTATACCCAAAGAAATTATAATGTTTACTTTAATTCAAGTATCTGGACTAATGATTAAAACAAAAATAAGTGACTTCACAAAGCACATTAGAAATTGTTTCAAATAGGAACCAAGAAATCAAATCATAAATGATATTTTTGTTGTAGTGATTTTTACTTCCTGTAAATATTCATATTTGACAAGCCGAAAGTGAAAAATAAGTTAAAGAATGTTTTGAAAAATCAATACCTAATTATTTTTGTTCATTCACACCATGTTTTTATTTAATATGTGTATCTCTCATTCAATGTATGCATAGCAGTTGACTAATTTGATGACATGTAGCAAATACATCTAGTATGATTATTTTATTAATGGTATGACAAATTTATTTAAAGCATATTTAAAAATATCACTGCCGAAGGCACTAATTCAGTAGATTTTTTTCAGAAATGTATGAAATTCCCTAAATTTTAAATGTCTACTTTGAAAAGTGACTGATAAAATAGAATTCTGGGGCATCGTGTTTATTGCCACAGTTACTTCAGACCAAGCCAGATCTGTTTACAAGGAAACATATTGTTACTGTTTGTCTCCCTGAGTTCCACCCCTGAAAACTCACTCTGGGATTTAAAAGTCAAACTGCTATTTCTATCTGGTGCACCACTATACTTAGGCCTAACGTTTAGAAGAGTCAAGTACCATTTCTCACTGGCCACCGCTTCAGGCGGAGTCAATGGGGCACAGGAGGGGCACAGCATCTTTGAAAATCAGACCCTTACTTAACAATTTTGTTGATGATGCATGAGTCAGAAAGGAATCCAGGCCATTCTCCTAGAGCTGTTTTGGCTTTGCTCTTTTAACAGCAGTGGAAAGTAGGACACATTTATTTTTGTCACTGAATTCAGCTATGACTGAACACAGAGCAGATCTGTTGAGTAAGAAAATGAAAATGTACATTGTTCAGTTTTGAAAATGACTAAGGACAAAATGATATTACTTTCCATTCCATATCCTTCATATGTGGGGTGCCAGCCTGGGGCAGAATTTGGCCAACGCTATTATGAGAGCAAATTAGTAGATATTTATCAGAAACAGTAAAACACTTCAGATTCTCCTCCTTATACATCTGATGGAAACTATTTCATTTCAATTTGAAACACAGTGGTACAGAAGTTTATGCTGGATGTTCACATTTTCATTGCAGCATAATTTCAGTCTTAATACCACCAGTAGATAGAAAAATTGACTAAATGCTTGTCTATGCTCACAGAGCTACAGCTGCACCGTAGCAATGCTTAATGAAGGCACTACTTAACACATCTCCCATTCCTCAAAGCAACCTACCTACTGTTTCACTGCTGTTTTTCTGCTTGAGAAAAGAAAACAATAATTAGGGAACTTTCACTTGAAGGTGATCCTGTTAGTACAGCAACAGTACCATTAGTCTGATCTCATTTACACCAATCTATGGTCAATATGGCTGCGTCTAAACTGCACTATTATTTCAAGATAAATAGCATTATTTTGAAATAACAATGCAAGAGTCTACACAGCCATTCCATTATTTTGAAATAATTTTGAAATAATGGACAGCTTATTCCAAAATCTGTAAACCTCATTCTACAAGGAATAACGCCTATTCTGAAATAACTATTTTGAAATAAGACATGTGTAGATGCTCTACTGCTGCTATTTTGAAATAGCCCCTCAGCAGGGCCACTGTAAGTTATTCCTCCCCAGTGCCTCCTGGGGCTCTAAATCAAGATAGCACATCTACATTAGGGAAGCCCGCTTTAGACTAATTTTGAGGCTTCCCTGCAGTGTAGATGTGCTATTTCAAAATAAGCTATATCAGAGTATTTCAAAATAGATGTGCAATGTAGATGTACCCATACGAGACCAGTATTAACCTTCCAGCTCAGTCAGACTCCAACACAGTGTTACAGAACTGCAATGGAAAAACATCAACAGTGATTCTATTTTAAGTTTCCTGTCACCAAATATTGTCAGATTACCTCCTTGGGCCTAATAAAACTATTATTGAGAACTCTTCAAATTAACAGAACTCGCCAAGACAGGCAGAATTAGCAGACTTTCTTGCCCTTAGAAGACCATCTTGACAGTTAATATATATATATATATGTATAAAAAGCTACACATTAGATTTCTTTGGCCAAATAATTGCAGGTTTCACGTGCAAGGGTAGACTTACCAGATCAAAGGTACTGTATTTTATAGCAGCACATCATTACACCAGTGATACACCTTTCTTAGAAGCATTGTATAATAGTAATGCTGCTTGAATTCATTCTTCTGTAAAATCAAATTTCTCCTACCTACAGGTGTTTGCTCCAGACTGAATTCTGTGCATCTCTTATTTATGCTATTGACTTCAAAGGCAGCACTTCATAAATAAGGGAAGTTGGATTTGGCCTCTAATAAATAACAGAGATTACTGATTCCTTCTCATGTGTGTGCAGTTAGAATGCTGGCTATCTTATTAGCATGAGTTCCCTACAATTTAACATAAAATAGTGTTACAATTGCACCCTAGAAAAATCACAGGAACAACACTGCAATGCATAATGCCAGGGATAGGCATCAAGGCTCTCTATACAGTGCCTGGGGAGAGATTGGTGCCTTAGACTGAGATTCACAAAGGCCAGCAGATAGGTAGGAGAGGAGTTGCCTAAACGGCCAATGGGAGAAGCTGGTGACAGGAGTGTGCCCTACGTTCCACTTCCTCATGGAGATAGACATGTAAGCCCAAACTGCAGGGAAGTGCTTCTCTACTAATGATACACAGCCTGGAACTACTCATCTGGTGTTGACTGTCTTACAGACCTAAGTTGGGTTTTTCTGTGAAAATGAGTAGGCAGGCTCCTAACTTCACACAAAACATCCAGGGGAGGAAGAGGAGGCGATTATGATGATAGTGTTGCTGATTGAATCACTGGACAAGAGACAGAGCAAATAAATGAATAACTCTATAGTCCAGTCATTAGAGCACCCAGGCGTGCTTGGCTCAACTCTCCTTGCTCTTTAATTATTTATCCAAAATGAAAAAGCATCAACAGGAAAGTCTCTCTTCTCCCCATCAGATTATCCCATAGCTCTGTGGTTAGATCACACTAGTTAAAGAGGCAGGTTATGAACACAGTCTCCTTTCTCTGCCTCTAGCAGAGAGGTCAATTGAATCTGGATCTCCCACATCCCAGGTGAATGCTTAAGCCACTAGCCTATAAGAGTTATAGAAGCATAGTGTTAGAAAGGATCACAAGGGTCATCTAATCAATCCCTGCCAGGATGCTCCATTTGTTGTGTTATTAAAAATAATGAAAAAATTAGTCCAGATCATAGCTGGCATAAAGATTTCAGTGGAGCAATGCTTATTTCCAATACAGATGGCTATCCAGCCACTTTTTGAAAAGATATAAGACCATTGGTGACAGCACCACCACCACTACCTCCTTTTTTGGCCAAATTTTGAATATATTTGATCACATAATTAAGGATTGTATCATCATGGATATGCACAAACAGAAAGATTTAAGATTTTACAAGCAAACTTCCTAACTTCAGAGCTCTTTGGAATCTTTTTTTTTTTAATACAACTTTTATACAGAATTTCCTGGGACAATTTTAAATTAAAAATAATGAAACAATTAGTCCAGATCTATAGCTGGCTTAAAGAAGATTTCAGTGGAGCAATACTTATTTACACTAACTAAAATTTTGGCCCTGGCCTTTCATTATTTGCTGAGGCAATTTGGCTGGAGGCAAGAACACTAACACTAAAGTAAGGTGGCATGTGTCTTCTTAGTACATCCCTTTGAATGAGAGAGGCCTCCTACTTTTACTTTCAACATTTGTGTTTGCATTTATACCATACCATCAAAAATCCCTTTAAAAGATATTGATGAGTGAAACACATATCATATTGAGTCCAGACTAATTCATAGACCTGATGAAATCATATTGATGGAGACAAAGCTCAGGGTCTAGTCCTGCTCCCCAAGCCCCTAATTCAGTGGTACAGGATCAGGGGCTAAATCTACAAGGAGACTTAGGCATTGCAACACATAACTTATAGGTACTTTGCTACCCAGTGAAATTCACAAAGGAGCTGCTGATTGTCTACTTTAGCTGGAAGTTTCAGTGACCAAATTGATGGTGGTCATGGAGCAGGCAGATCCTTTCCTGGAGCCTATGCTACACAAGTACCCATTTAGCGTGTAGGTGGCATAGTCCCCCTCAGTGCACTGAAGGATGGTCCTGGTAGGCACCACCAGAATTGGAGAGGTTCTGGACTACGAGCAGAGAGAATGAGTAGATCCCCTGATGCTATCCACCTTTTACAGCCCCCAGCGCATCCAGGAGGTGAGATCAGGCTTACTATCTACCTGTTGGGTTTTCCTTGAGCAGGTCCTGCAGGAGGGAGCTCCCCTCTGGCTCTCCAGACTTTGTCTTTGGTATCCTGTCTTGTGAGTCCTCCACCTCTCGCTGCCTTTTCCTCTGCAACCTGAGCCAGCTGTAAGACCCACATCTTGTTTGTTTTCAAAACATGTCATAGATTCAGTTGCCCACACTTATGCTCCACACCTTTCACGTCCTACCCAATACCATATGGTGGAACCTTTTACCATGTGTGGAAGATGAGGAACCCCATGGACTAGACTGTATTCTGTTCTAGTTTCATTGCCCACCAGGAATATTAATTGGTGTCTTTCATGGGGCTATCATTACAGGTGTGAACTCGCTGCGCTTCACCCCTCTCCCTGACATGTCCCTTCAGTATTTGGAGGGAGATTCTGGAGCACATCTACCTCAAATGTTCCAGGTTGTATTCCCTCTTCCAATTCCTCCAGAACCTTCTCCTCATCAACCTCCTCCTGACACTGGCCAAGATGCTCATCTATTCCTCCTGGAAGAAGATGCTGGATGGAGAGGTGCTCTGCAACTGTGCAGCCTATTTCTGCTCCTCCCTTCAGTTACATACCCAGGAAAATTTTCTTTGGGCTGCATTCAGTGGCTCCCACTAGACACCTTTGAGGAGCAGCGGGTGTTCTCTGGGGTTCTCTTCTAAATGTCCCCTTCAGATTCCCTGTTTTTGACCTGTGACTCTCACACCTATCCTATTTATCATTACTTGGCCCCAAACTCACTTCAGCACTGGGTTTCGTAGCTCTTCCCCTTGGACTCGTGGAGGGGCCTAGGCCTCCTACCCTCAGAACTCAATAGATGCACATTCTCTGCACTCTGATCACTCAGATGTTTAGTTTTATTTCTTCACAGAAAGTTGATGTGACGGGGTGACCTTACCCCGCACGCTCCGCTCCGTATGGGACGCCGCGAGCAGGACCACGTGCATGTGCAGCATGCTCGGCATCTGCAGCCCAGTTGAAGGGGGGGATAGTTGATGGGAAGAGAGTGAGGGAAGGCAGGCCAGATGGGCACGCATGCTCAGAGGCTCAAAGAGCCACCGATCAACTGAGAGGGGAAGGCAGGACAGACTGGCGCACATGTGCAGAGGTGCAAAGAGCTGCTGATCAGCTCGGAGGGTGGGGGGATACAAGGCACAGGCATGGCGTGGGAAGGAGGAGGAATGGGTGGAGTTTCGGAGCACAGGTGGTGCGGAGAGGCTGGCAAGTAAACGGTACAGATGGGGAGAGGAAGCAGCCCAGGGCAGGGCAATTTGGAAGCCCGCGGGCTGGCGAGTTTCGGCGGGACGCCCCGCCAGCCGGATGAAACGACAGAAGGTCTGTGTCCTTAGGGCCCTGAGCTGGGGTCCATGAGTGAGGGCGGGCCCGGACCTCCCTCTCCCTCTGCAACCTCCGTAACCAACGGTAGTAGCGATTCTGTTTCATTAAAGAAGATGTAAGCCATTGGCTTTGAACTAGAGTAAACAAAGACTCAGAAACTCAGGACAGGGATTGTTGGTGGTAGGATACAGGCCGGCTCACCAGGCGAGCCCACGGTAAAAAGGTTACAGTTGACAAAAGTTATTAGATAATTAAACTGTCCAGCTAGCTGAAATAAGACGTCAGTTAGCCCATCAGCCCAAGAATGATAAAGAAGCATGAAGGCAGCTCTCCCCACAATGTGGGAGGGAGGGGGAGGAGAGGATGGGCCAGGGTTAGTTGAACTCAGTTACATGGAGGCCTCTGTTTCCCCCATATTCTGGGGAGAGGGTTAAAAAGCATTGCTGGAGCTGTAAAATAGACTGTGAGGGGAAGGCCAAGGAGAAACCATGCCTCATGCCACTGCTTTAATCTATACAGGAGTCTCAACTTGTCTCCAGAACCTGCAGAAACAGGGAGGTGATCCACTTCTCCAAATGACCCTTGTACTTATTTTGGCACCAACACAGGGATGTATTTTCCCCCATGTTTTTGCCAAACAGGTGTTTAAAAAATAGCAAAAGAATGGGAGAAAATATATTTGTTCCTCACTCTAGTCTCAAAAACAGTTTAACTCATTCACCAGGCAGAAATTCACCTGAAATAGTTTATCCTAAGTGTGAACATTTCAGAACGCAAAAAGCAACTGAAAAAAGTATGTTTTTTATAATACAAGGACTTAGGTCATCATAATAATTGCAGTAGCTATGTGTCACCCAAAGAAGAAAGTAGGATTAAGAGAATAATTTCTGAGATTATTCAGCCTAAACCCAAGGCCTGCAATGATCTCTATTTGTCCAAAAGCCTTGATTCTGAAAGATCCCCACTGATGTCATCAGTACTGGGTGGCTGACAGACTTGCCAAGCCCCCAGAAAGATAGTGTCTAGCTCTATGCCTCTGAAGGGGACCAGGCCTAGGGTGGGATGCTAGTGTTAGCGCTGCCCAGAGTGTGCCACTCAGGGCCCTGGTGGTGATTTAAAGGACCTAGGGTAGTAGTGCCCGAGAGCCCCAGACTCTTGTAAATTGCTGGACCCCGGGGCAGCTGCCCTCTTTGCCTCTCTTGTCAGTGGGGCTGCATCAGTGTTCTGCAGAATCTATCTATACAGAACTTACTATGTTTGCTTAATTTGCAACCTTAAATTTGCATTAACAATTCCTCTGCTACATAATTCATAATCCCTGCATTCTTTCTGAGCTTGTCTTCTATTTGACCAAGAACTTGCTGCTTCCAGCAGCTGTTTCTTCAAACACAGAACTCTGAAATCTCATGATTACTTAGAGATAGTAAAATAATCACTTCAATATTAATATTTGTTTTATGCCATCTGTAGTCTTCTCTTCTCCTTCTGTCCTCTGATTATTCACATGAACTTCCCACATAACTGGATATTTACACTATATTCTGGCTACTCGCCAGACCTCAATACATTTTCTACAAAGTAAAAATTTCACTCAATATTCCACTTCCCAAGGATTAAAAGGCACCAGGTGAATAATGCCCTTTTGTTGTACTACTTGTCTTATCCATCAGAGACTGCAACTTTATCTTCAGGAAATGCCAGACGTGCAGTGCCTCTCTCTCCGCAGCTCTATTACTGTTAAAGATATTTGATATATAATAGAAAATATCATTTGTTTTTCAGGTCACCCAGGAACAGAAATGTCAGGATGCAGTTGAATGAAAAGAGCCACAGTATTTCTTCTGACTGTGACCAGAGTTCTATGTGTTCCTAAACCACTGACTGCAACAGTCCGGGACTGGATGATAGCAGATGGATCATTTGATAAATTGGCTTGTTCTATGGCAGAGATATTAAACTTTGGAAGCTCCAATGATACTCACAGCAAATGCTGAGGGCCACAACTTAAGTGGGGTTGCATGGACATGCAAATGTATATGCCAATATATATGAATAGCTTCTTTCACACTGATGGGTGTGAATACAAAGTTTAAGGCAAGACTATACAACATGCAGGCCCCATTTAAGTCAGTTCTGTTGATATTAATAAAATGCAACATTTACCTGATTTCTACCCATATGACAGCACTTTTTAATGAGTGATGACACTCCAGGAATTTAACTACTAAAACTCATAACCATAACAGAAACTCCACCCATAACAGAAGACCATTATATTGACTTGCCGTTGTGGATCATGTTCCCAGTGAAGACCATGTTCAAAGAATCCCTCCTGTGGGCCACATGTTGAGCCCTGTATAAACCTACATCACACTGCAGGCAGCGTGTTGAGTAGCCCTGTTCTAGGGTGACCAGATGTCCCATTTTTAAAGGGACTGTCCCATATTTAAGTCCTCTTGCAGGTGCTCTGACTTTTTCTTTAAAAAGGTCAAATTGTCCCATATTTTCTGTCTCCCTCTCCCCCTCTCCCCATTAGTACTAATAGGTCCTGCTGCTGGCTGGATCCCTGCTCCACAGCTACCCAACCAGCAGTGGTGAGAGGTGGGATCCAGTGGCTAACAATGGAGTGAATGTGCAAGGCTAGGGGCAGAATGAGAAGCAGTGCATGGGGCTGGCCCCTCATCCTGCCAGACTGTCAGTGCAGCCCCTGCTGTGTGCCAGTTGTTGGCCAGCAGGTCCCCACCCTCTGTCCTGTTTCCACCTAGCACTGGATATGAGCTGTGGTGGCTGGAGAACATGGCACGAGGTGGCGAGCTCAGGCATGAGGTAGTGGCTAGTTATGTGTCTCCTCTACAGCCAGCCCATCAGCCCTTTTCATGCTGTCTTTCTTGCTCTCCTATCCCAGCTTTCCACTTCACCCATATCCCCAACCCTGCTGTCCTTCATATTCCCCTTGTGGGGTGTCCTGAGCCCAGCACTGTGTAGAGAACCAGCTTCTGGTCAGAGCGCTCAGCTCACCAACAGCCTGGCCAGCTTCTTCCTTACCCTACTGAATCTGGCTAAGCCAGTGCTCCAGGAAATTCTAATACTCTCTGACCTGGGATGCTGGCCAGGAGGACTTGAGTCCTGCATATGTCAAAGTCCTACACAGCACTGGAATGTGGAAGTCTCTCTGCCCCTCAACTTAGCTCTGAAGCAGCAGAGGGGAAGAGATATTTAGCCTGGAAGCAGGTTCCATCCCATTCCTGCTGCAGCAAAATGCAGGACTATGTAGCACTTTAAAGACTAACAAGATGGTTTATTAGATGATGAGCTTTCGTGGGCCAGACCCACTTCCTCAGATCAAATAGTGGAAGAAAATAGTCACAACCATATATACCAAAGGATACAATTAAAAAAATGAACACATATGAAAAGGACTAATCACATTTCAGAACAGAAGGAGGATGTGGGGGGGGGGAGGAAGGAAGGTAAGTGTCTGTGAATTAATGATATTAGAGGTGGGGAAAGTTAGATGTCTGTGAGCTAATGGTATTAGAGGTGATAATTGGGGAAGCTATCCTGGTAATGGGTAAGATAGTTGAGGTCTTTGTTCAATCCGCCCCCCCGGAGAGTGTCGAATTTTAACATGAATGACAATTCAGAGGATTCCCTTTCAAGTGCAGATGTAAAAGGTCTTTCTAGAAGAACGCAGGTGGTGAAGTCGTTGAGACAGTGTCCTTTCTGGTTGAAATGGCAAGAAATAGTTTTTTCTTTGTGATCTTGTCTGATATCTGTTTTGTGGGCATTAATCCTTTGGCGAAGTATCTGAGACGTTTGTCCAATGTACATAGCAGACGGACACTTTCGGCACATGATAGCATAAATTATATTTCTGGATGCACAGGAATATGTGTTCTTGATCTTATAACTCACTTGGTTAGGTCCAATAATGGTATCAGCAGAATGAATATGTGGACAAAGCTGGCAACGGGGTTTGTTGCAAGGGAAGGTACCAGGGTTGGTATTAGTGTGGTATGTCCTGTGGTTGTTGGTAAGAATCATCTTGAGGTTAGGTGGTTGTCTGTAGGAGACTATGGGTCTGTCTCCCAGAGCCTCTTGGAGTATGGTATCCTGTTCCAGTATAGGCTGTAGTTTATTGATAATGTGTTGGACAGGTTTAAGTTGGGGGTTGTAGGTGATGACAAGTGGTGTTCTATTGTTGGTTTTCTTGGGTCTGTCTTGAAGTAGATGGTTTCTAGGTATTCGTCTGGCTCTTTCAATTTGCTTTTTTATTCTTCGGGTGGGTCATTGAGGTTTATAAATGCTTGGTAGAGATCCTGAAGCTTCTGGTCTCTGTCAGTGGGATTAGAGCAGATGCGGTTGTATCGAAGGGCTTGGCTATAGACGCTAGATCGTATGGTGTGTTCTGGATGGGAGCTGGAAGCATGTAGGTAACTGTATGAGTCAGTGGGATTTCTGTAGAGAGTGGTGTCTAATTTTCCATTGTTGATTTGTACTGTGGTGTCCAGGAAATGGATCTCTCATGTGGAATGGTTCAGGCTGAGGTTGATGGTGGGGTGTAGGTTGTTAAAATCTCTGTGGAATATCTCCAGTGTTTCTTGGCCATGCGTCCAGATCATAAAAATGTCATCGATGTAGCGTAAGTAGAGAAGGAGTGAGAGGGGACGGGAGTTGAGGAAACGTTGTTCTAGGTCAGCCATAAAGATGTTAGCATATTGTGGGGCTATGCGTGTACCCATGGCTGTGCCACTGATCTGGAGGTATAAGTTGTTCTCAAACTGGAAATAATTGTGGGTGAGAACAAAGTTACATAGGTCTGCTATCAGGTTGGCAGTGGTGTCCTCTGGGATAGTGTTCCTAATTGCTTGTAATCCATCTTCATGTGGGATGTTGGTGTATAGAGCTTCTACATCATGGTGGCAAGGATGGTGTTATTGGGGAGGTTATCAATGTTTTGTAGTTTCCTTAGGAAGTCAGTAGTGTCTCGGATATAGCTGGGGGTGTTGGTTGCTCACTACTGGTCTATCCAGCTATGTAGACTCTCTTCTCAAACCCTTCGGATTAGAAGCCTAATCCGAACTAGCTAGTCCGTGCCACGTGTAGCCGCGCGGCACGGAGTCCGAACTAGCCGGCATTTAAAAATGGCGCCGGCCGGCTTCATGCAAATGAAGCCCAGGAAATTCAAATCCCGGGCTTCATTTGCAAGTGCAGATGACTACATTACCCCCGCTAGTTCGAACTAGTGAGGTAGTGTAGACATACCCATGTATATTGTGTTAGTGTAAAATGAAAGTAGTATTTGACCCAAAGTGTTTAATTCATATATTTTCAATAGTGACAACCATAAACATTCAGAAATCAGGAGGCAAGGCCCCCCAAAAAATCATGATTGGCTTAAAAATATTGTAAGATTTATTTAAAAACATACATTTTGAGTTATTTATATTTGGCTTCAGGCTTTTCAGCCACTGGAGTTCATTTTGTTCTCATTTTCCTGCATTTCTCTACAACTATGAAAGATAAACACTTGCTATCCTACACTTCCTGTGCTCTCACATGCCATCACAAAGATCCTTTAGCTCATTTATGCTAGAATTCATTCATTTGTAAAGCAAAGTCTAAGTTGGTGTTTTGCATGTATCACACCACTTGTTTATTAGAGATAGATTATGCCCTGAGGCACAGCTGTGAATAAGGGTCTTTGCATTAAAAGGTGCCCCAGCTCAGGAACATGCCAGGGAGAAAATGTGACTCAGAGAATAATTCACTCCCTGCCATACATGCATTCCCCTCTCCAGAAAAGGGAGTGATTTACCTCACCTTTGCAAGGTTGCAGTTGACTTCCCTATGTTTGCCCAGTACCTGTCAACTCCACTGATAAAGTTTATTTCCCTTCACTGCTCTGGCAGGGCTAATCACATTCGGCATCAACGGTCCCTTTCGCCCCCTTCTTTCCAATAAGTAAAACTAATAAAAACATTGCAAGTATGTATGTAAATCTTTATTAAAGAAACAATATTCTTCAACAAGGTTGGTGACATCATATCTTATTAGACTTCTGTTGGCGAGAGAGACAAGTTTTAGAGCTTACATGTGACAGAGCACTTTAGGTTTTCTTCAGCAAGGGCAGCAGTAAGGGTCAGAGTCAATATCTAGGGGTTCCTTTTAATACCAAATACAGTGAACCCTCGTTTATCGCGGTAGATAGGTTCCAAACCCTACCGCGATAGATGAAAATCCGCGAAGTAGAAGTAGGATCCTCAAAGCCTCGGGGGAAGCCGGCGGGGGGGGGGGGGGGGGGGCATCCCAGGCGCGCCTGGGCTGCTCCCCCGCCGGAGCCCCTCCGCGGCTTTCAAAGCCTCGGGGGAAGCCGGCGGGGGGGGGCATCCCAGGCGCGCCTGGGCTGCTCCCCCGCCGGAGCCCCTCCGCGGCTTTCAAAGCCTCGGGGGAAGCCGGCGGGGGGGCATCCCAGGCGCGCCTGGGCTGCTCCCCCGCCGGAGCCCCTCCGCGGCTTTCAAAGCCTCGGGGGAAGCCGGCGGGGGGGGCATCCCAGGCGCGCCTGGGCTGCTCCCCCGCCGGAGCCCCTCCGCGGCTTTCAAAGCCTCGGGGGAAGCCGGCGGGGGGGCATCCCAGGCGCGCCTGGGCTGCTCCCCCGCCGGAGCCCCTCCGCGGCTTTCAAAGCCTCGGGGGAAGCCGGCGGGGGGGGCATCCCAGGCGCGCCTGGGCTGCTCCCCCGCCGGAGCCCCTCCGCGGCTTTCAAAGCCTCGGGGGAAGCCGGCGGGGGGGGGCATCCCAGGCGCGCCTGGGCTGCTCCCCCGCCGGAGCCCCTCCGCGGCTTTCAAAGCCTCGGGGGAAGCCGGCGGGGGGGCATCCCAGGCGCGGGATGCCCCCCCGCCGGCTTCCCCCGAGGCTTTGAAAGCCGCGGAGGGGCTCCGGCGGGGGAGCAGCCCAGGCGCGCCTGGGATGCCCCCCCGCCGGCTTCCCCGGAGGCTTTTTAAAGTTTTGGTAACCGCTACTTCGCGGTTCGACCATCGCGGATTCATAATGTAATGAAAAAAGTCCGCGAAGTCGTGAATCCGCGATAGTCGAACCGCGAAGTAGCGAGGGTTCACTGTAGAACTAACCTGAGCCTCAAGCCAGTAACTTGAGAAAACAGAATACCACCTTGGGTGCCTCTAAGGGCATTTCTACACAGCAGGGCTAAAATAAGCTACTCAACTTGAGCTACATCAGTTGCGTAGCTTAAGTCGAAATAGCTTATCCCGGCTTTTGGCTCTGTCTTCTACACAGCAGGAATTCCGAGTTAGAGCACTCTTCTTCCGACTTCCCTTACTCCTCGTAAAATGAGGGCTACATATGAACGTAAGAATGGCTATACTGGGTCAGACCAATGGTCCAACTATCCCAGTATCCTGTCTGCTGACAATGGCCAATACCAGATGCCCCAGAGGAAGGGAACACAAAAGGTAATCCTCTCGTGATCCCTCCTCTGTGATCCATTTCCAGACAAACAGAGGCTAGGGTCCAATTCCTACCCATTCTGGCTAATAGCCATTGATGGACCTAACATCCAGGAATGTATCTAGCTCTACAGGTGTAGGGATAACATATCAATGTATTAAAAATGATTCCCCCAAGTGGAAGTGACTCCCCATAATTTGTTCCCCACAACTTAAAGTGTTTAGATGTATTATTCATTCTTATTCTTATTATTTGTTAAGATTGTTAAATGTTTATATTTATTATTATTATTGCCCCTTTAGAATATAATGTATTAGGGCATGTAACTTAGAACTGTTAAGAATATAATCCTATGTAGCCAGAAACAGCCCCCCCTCTGTGTCCCAGGGCATGCTCAAGCTTGTGCAAGGGGCTGCTTGAAATTGACATTGCAGAGATACATTGTAACAATGCATTGTCAAGCCACTAACTCTGCTATGGGAGCCAAGCCCTGTAATTGACAAGGGGCATTGTTACATAATTGACGCCTGTTCTTTTTAAAACATTGTAACTTTACTCAGCACTCAGAGAATGTTTTAAGCAATACCACCCAGAAACTTTTGTAACTACAACTTTTTTTATTATACAAAATACTGTATGGAAAACATTAATTAGGGAATGTATGTAAGAGAGAGAGTGCTTGGATGATGAGTGAATGGTTCTGAGAGGTGCCAGCCTGAGAATACAGCAACAAAGGTCTGAGGAAGGCGTCAGGTGCCAGTGCAAACAAAAGGTGTCAAGTGGAGAAAACCAAGTACTGGAGGTCCACCCGATGAGATCACTGACGAGCACCTGGCAGCCACCCTGAAGACATCAGCATGATGCAGCAATTTCCAAAGACTGGCATAGGAAAAAATTCCTATAAGAACTGGACTAAAAAACTATGGAATCAGAGTCCAAGGTTCTGCTGCCAGCCTACCAGAAGCTTCAGATGCACATCTGATCAGGACTTCGCTCCCCACTACCATCACTTGTGTACAGAATACCTGGCCAGTATTCTGTCACAAGCAACTTCCAGGCTGGTAACTATAACAAATACACAGAACCTGAATGAATGGATGAATGAATGTTTATATGTATATGGGTTAAGTAGTTAAACAACGTTGTTTGCTTCTATCTTTTCTTTATTTTTGTATTATTATCTTTACAATAAATGTGGCTTTTTGCCTTATCCCCCTCATAAGATCCTGCTTGCTTTTATTTGGTATAACACAGGAGTAAGAAGTCCTCCAGCTCGACATTATTTTGACGTTATGTTGAAATAACTGCTTTCTGTGTAAACACAGACTATGTTATTTCAGAATAGTGTAATTTATTCTGAAATAACACTGCTGCTTAGACATAGCCTAAGAGGCAATACTCTCCCACTCATAAACATCTAGACTGTGTCTAGACTGGCAAGTTTTTCTGCAAAATCATCTGCTTTTGAGGAAAAACTTGCCAGCTGTCTACACTGGCCGCTTGAATTTCCACAAAAGCACTGACGATCTCATGTAAGATTGTCAGTACTTACTTACTTACTGCCTGTTACGCCAATGGCGCATAGGGCAGCAACAAAGTCCTTCCACTTCTGTCGGTCACAGGCCAAAGCGCTTATTGTTCCCCAAGTGTGATGATGGTCTTTTAATTCTTGTTCTACCATTCGGCGCCAGGTTGTTTTTGGTCTTCCTCTCTTTCTCTTCCCATCTGGTTTCCAGTGGAGTGCAATTTTCGTAATAGATCCATCCTCTCTTCGTAACACATGACCTATCCATCGCCAGCGTCTTTTCATAATTATAGTGGCCATGTCTTCTTGTTTACACTGAGACAGTAGATCTTCGTTGGAAATTTTATTTGGCCAAAATATCCTGATTATTCTTCTAAGATTCTTGGTATGGAATGTAGACAATTTAGTAAGGTCTCGTTGTATCATGCGCCAACATTCTGCTCCATAGAGAAGCACTGGAAGAAAACAGCTGTTGTATAGTTTCAGCTTAGTGCGCACGCTGTACTTTGAGGATTTCCAGATGTTATTCATACAGTAAAGGGAAGATCGTTGTTATTGATCTTGATGGGGGTTTGTGTTATAGTGTTCAGAGTCATGACTTCTGACTTCTTCTGGTTTATCTTAAGGCCAACTTGTGAGCTATATTTATTTAATTTATCTGTTTTATCTTGCATATGCCGATGAGTGTGAGAAAGAAGTGCCAAGTCATTGGCAAAATCCAGATCTTCAAGTGTAGAGAAAAGCGTCCATCTAATGCCGGTATGCTCCTCCTCAGTCGTACGTCGCATCACCCAGTCAATAACAAGATTGAAGAGCAGTGGCGACATTACGCAACCTTGACGAACTCCGGTCTTGACTTCAAACCATATATCGCTTCCTCCAACACAACAGCTATAATTTTTGTAGAAGCTCCTAATGAGCTTCACCATATGACATGGTATTCCATAGGCCCCCAAAATCTGCCATAATCTGTCTCTGTCAACACTATCGAAAAAAAAAAAAAAAAAAGATTGTCAGTGCTTTTGCAGAAATACTATGCTGCTCCCATTCGGGCAAAAGTCTTTTTCCGAAAAACTTTTGCGCAAAAGGGCCAGTGTAGACAGCAGAGATTTGTTTTCCGCAAAAAAGCCCCGATCACAAAAATGGCGATCAGGGCTTTTTTGCGGAAAAGCGTGTCTAGATTGGCCACGGACGCTTTTCCGCAAAAAGTGCTTTTGTGGAAAAGCATCCTGCTGATCTAGACGCGCTTTTCCGAAAATGCTTTTAACGGAAACTTTTCCGTTAAAAGCATTTCCGGAAAATCATGCCAGTGTAGACGTAGCCCTAGTATCTGTGTAACAAAATAATATTTGTATTAAAAGGAAAAGGGAATCTAGAATTAATTTGGGAAATCATTACTATCACATGGAAAAGCATGTAATCACAAGCAAACATCCTCCAATAAGCTAGCCATTCTCCTTTGCCTCAGATTCCCACCTTATGGTGTAAAATGTGAAGAATAGATTTTCTTTTAACATGCCCACTCCCCTTTCTTTCCACTGCACCATACTCACAGTTCTTATTCAGCAAGGAGCAAGAGTTCTGAGGTGCATTCACAGGGATCCAACTCCCACCCCTGAAGAATTGCTCTATGGAAGCTCAAAAACTTGTCTCTCTCACCAACAAAACTTAGTTCAACAAAAGATGTTGCCTCACTGTAGCCAGACACAAAACCCCATCTTGTTTTTCCACGAGCCCCATCTTGTTTCCCCCCCCCCCCCCAGAGAGCAAGAGAAAGGCAGTCAGCCTTTGATGCCCTGGGAACACAGGTTTGCTGCCTGTCCCTGACTCTACCATAAACAGAAACCAGACAGTAAATGGGCTAGCTGACGACCCGGGGCCTCCCGTCGCCCTGATGGCTAGTACCAGTAATTGACACGCCTGCACTGTCCCAGGAGAGGAATCTTCGCCCATCACATACCAGAGGTGCCCATTGTCTGCATTTTCCCAGGTGTAAATTATGCTTTGCACCCTTCGTGGGAAACTTGGCATTCAAAGCCATTTTTCCTAATTGGCCACTTGAAACCAGGAAGAAGCCTACATGACCCAAGGGGTATAAAAAAGGTTCAGCAGCCCACCCCATTTGAGCTCCAATCATCTATACCTGCTGGCAGGTATTGATTGTCTCCCGAGGTCTGTGGGACGCCCAACCTCGCACTACTTCTTCCCGAGGGATTGAGAGAAAGACGCTGGCCACGCCAAGTCTGGAACGCAGGGGTGAGAATATATACCTGCTATGTGTCTATTTTGCATGCATTTAATAAGAGCTCAGAGAACCAAAGGGTTTCATGGTACCTGTAAGTAACTTATTAGTGTAATTTCTGTCCTGTCCTTTGTAGTGTCTGTGTTATCTGTAACACAGTAGTAGCATTTAACAGCTAAATTTACCCTGTAACAATAAAATAGTAACTGTTTAAGCTTTAACCTGACTCCTTCAGTTGCTGTAACAGAACCAAGCACAATTTAAAAGAACTTCAGCCGGTCATAAGGGACTCACTGCCCTGACCGTCGGCTGACAGAATTGGCGTAGTCGGCAGGATTGTGCTACTGGTTCACATACAGCAACATGAAGCCTGTCATGATAGACATGGATTTTAGTGGTATAGAGAAAGGGTTTGCCCAGGAAGGTTGGGGCAACCCAAAATTGGATAGAGAAATGTTAGAAAATGATTGGGGAAATCCTGAGGAGTTGTGGGTGCAGTTCTGTAAGTATAGAACTGCCTGCAAGCTAAAGAATGGGACAAAGCCTGAGTCTGTGGAAAGGAGCCACTTTCCATTTAGCAAGGAAAACAGGATCAGGCCCAGACAAGCAGGCAGAAATGGAAAACAGGATCAGGCCCAGACAAGCAGACAGGTAACAGATAAGATTGAAAGCTTTGTGGTAGAACTGAGAAAAAGGCTGTAAGTACTGGAAATCTAAATCCTTAAGCATACTTACAAGAGTAATATCTGAAACAAGGCCAGTTTTTTATTTTAGAGATAAGAAAGTGTTTTAAGAAAAGAGAAACACAAAGAATTTAAACTCTGCAGAGAGCAAATGCAGTTGTGCAAATGCTAAAATAGTGTAGATAGAAAATTGTGGTTTCTCTACAGTCATTCTAAAGGAAAAATGGGCCCTTTTTCCAAAGGAATGTCTGTAAATAACCCAGGCAAATTTGATTCAAATTCGTACATTTGATTAGAGAGACTGCTAAAAGAACTCTAAAGGGAGGGGGTTCTATTGGAACTGAACTACCCCAATGAATAAAAAGGGAATGTAATTGTTGTATAGCTATGTAGAAATAGTGTAAGAAAGGTTCAGAGAGAATGTATGTGTATCTGTGTGTAGATATATATATAGTGTAAATAATATGAAGTTTTCAAGGTCCAGTAATCTTGTTTGTAGGTTTAAAACAGATTGGTTTGGTTTACTTTCAGTAAGACCATTTTAGTCCAAGTTGTTTAATGAAGGTACAGGAAAACTGTAAGCATAAAGAAAGAGTTACACTATATGCAAAGTTTAATGTGGCTAAGTAGTGTTGTAAACAAAGATTGCACATTTTCCTGTAAACTATAGAATGAGTAAAAACTGCAAACAGACTAAAATGCTGTGAAAGCTCCAGGAGCCACACCAGGTTGTGATTTCCTTGGTGGTGCAAATGCCCTAGCTGGCAGCACAAAGAAGCTTTGCAGGTAATAGCTAAGTTTGATTAGCAAACTACCTGGGACCAGAAAGTTCAAATTGTAGCCCTCCAGAAAGAAAGAAAGAAATAGGAGGTTGGGTATACTAGGAAAAGTTTAAATGTAAGCAGTCTTTTAAGAAGGCAGAGAGAAGACTGAGAAATTGGCATTTGTAAAAGATGTTACCCCTTTTAAACAAAATCTTGCAAAGGTTCGGGCATAGCCCTTGGTCTGATCAAGTGTTAATTGCTATCCATACAATTTCAGACCTAGAAGACAAATTGACTAACTTTGTGGATATGTAAACCCTCAACTCCAATGAAGAGGGAAACAGCTGCAGCTTTTGTCTTCTATGGAAAACCTGTAATGAGGTGTTCTTCAAAATTAACTGAATATAAGAATACAAATATGAAACTGCAAAAATGTAAAAGCCTCTGCTGCAGAAGTGGAGAGGTAGAAATGCATGTCCCTCAGTAACCAGACAGAGCTAGATTCCCTTATGGATGGGTGCTGAGAGTTAAGCAACTCTCAGATGTATTTTTTTTCTTCCCTCAGGAATATGCTTAAGAAAAGGAGGTATGAGGCTTAGTGAACACGCTCACCCTCCTTACCAAATTAATAGTAGACAAACATGTGTCATTGTAAAAAGTCATTTAGCAGGAATTAGGATGGACCATAAGAAGGAAAAAGCATGTAAAAAAAGGGGAAGGCAAAAGGTTTGGAGCCCTATGGGCAGAGTTGAAGGAATAAGGAAAGTAGAGCAGACATTGGAAAGTTACTAGGAATGAGAAACATTTTCTTTGAAAGGACAAAGCAAGTGATTTGAGGGAATGTGAAGATAAAAGGTGGACTCCATGGGAGTGTGGAAGGAATTAAGCAATGGTAGTAATATGTGAAGGGAAATCTTGTTTTAAAAATGACACCTTGTTTCTTTGCAGCCTCTTCCTTAAGCACTGTGCAAATCATGTAGGCAAAGAAACAATCAAATGTAAACATTTTGTCTATGGGCACCTTTGTTAAATCTGCAAAGGAATGAGCTCTATATATTGTAACTCTATTTTGTGGGTTTCAAATTAACTAGTTTTATTTGTTTTGGATAATGTCCTCTTGCTTAAAATTGCAAACAGACAAGGCACAAATTGGTTAGTGCTTCTGTTGGGCATTCCACTCTTAAGGACATTTAACTTTCTAGAAACGAAATTATTAGTTTAAAAACTCAAGCTTTGAAACTTAACTGTCTCTTTCAAGGCTGAGTTGATAACACTTTTGGCTTGCTTTTAAATTCAACATTATATGTAAGTACAGGCTGCCTGGTTATTTCAAAGGAAAGTGGACAGGGAAGGCTGTTGCTGTTTCAGCAGACACATCCACTGCACCCCTGTCCACAAACATAGAAGGAACAGCTCAGCTTGCAGAGCTGGCAACAATCAATTAGCTTGTGAGGCAGGGGCCAGTACCATCTACACCAACTCCTATGCTGTATGGGCTGGAGCCATCCAGTGGATAACTAATTGGAAGAATAATAACTGGGAAATAGGAAAGCCTGTTTGGAGATTGGAATATTGGAAATGGATATACCAGTATGCAACCCAAAATGCCTTAAGCATAAGTCATGTGTCCAAAAGAATAATACTCTAGCTGCATAGCTAAATAACCTAGCAAATGCAGCAGTACAAATTTTTGCTGCCCAGGTGGATTGGGAACGCCTTTACATTTGGCTACATAAAACCTTGGGACACACAGAGAGCTGGTGCGGCAGGCACATGCCAGGGGGTGGCCTATCACCCACAAACAAGCCAGAGCTCTGGTACAAGCTTGCACCCTATGTGCTGAACTCAGAAAACATAACAGAAAGGCAATGATTTGCCAGGCTAAGAGATGGAAAAATACTATGGGCAACCTGGCAAGTAAATTATATTGGTACACTACCCACCAGTAAGCAAGGGTGGAAGTATGTTTTAACTGGAATAAAAATTGTTTCAAAAATTGGTTTGCTTACCCAACCCGATGGACAACAGGGTTGTCTACGATCATGGGACTAAACCACTTAATAGCCCTTGTCCCAACACCCCAATTTGGGAACACAAACCCATGTACTGCACTCCTACAAGGGAAAAGGAGTCTGGACCACTGCAGATGCTGGGCTAACACCAATAACCATCACTGAGGCTTGGATTGTATCCAAGACCGGCAAACCTTATGTTTTATTACAGGAAACTGAGGCAATATCCCTGAACAGTGTTCCAGTGGGATGGATCCCTCCCAGTGCTGGTGCGAATCCGGGAAACCACCATGAACTTTTTGTATATATATATACCGCTTGCTGTTGTGATTGCAACCACTGTTGTTAGTTACAGACTATTGAAATGAGACATGGTACTCCAACTCGCCATGGTCTTCTTCCTCATCCCAACTGCTACTGCTGTACCAGAACACCTTACTTGACTCCTCTACTGGACTGGGAATCGAGTTTGTCCCTCTCAGCCCAGATGACTGGTGAAACAAAGTGACATCTTCCGATGGGGACCGGTATGGTTCGATGACAGCGACTACCGCAATCCTCTAAATAACTCTGGGGGGAGGTTAAGTGGGAAGGCAAGGGAAGTGGCAACGAACGGTATGGGTTAGACATGCTGTAACTAAAAATGTAAAGCCTCATGGCTAGATTGTCTAGCCCAACACCTAGGACTTCCGTTAACTCCATTCCTTCACTCTATTGTAAATACTATATTAACCATTTTACTTGTTGTAATTGCTTACTGCATGCTTCTATGTATTGTTAGGCATTTTGTGTACACTGATACCTCCTCTGCACAAATCTGGTATATGGCGTTGGGAAGTGATCCTAATCAATCCCTTGATCCAAATTATCTGATCAGACCCTGCTGATAGGGCGATTTTAGCTTCCTCCAAGGAGGGCAAAGGGTGCTGGCATCACCGCCATCTTGCGTTCTGGGACATAGTGAGGCGTGTCAAGGGGGTGGAATGTAGCCAGACACAAAACCCCATCTTGTTTTTCCACGAGCCCCATCTTGTTTCCCCCCCCCCCCCCCCCCCCAGAGAGCAAGAGAAAGGCAGTCAGCCTTTGATGCCCTGGGAACATAGGTTTGCTGCCTGTCCCTGACTCTACCATAAACAGAAACCAGACAGTAAATGGGCTAGCTGACGACCCGGGGCCTCCCGTCGCCCTGATGGCTAGTACCAGTAATTGACACGCCTGCACTGTCCCAGGAGAGGAATCTTCGCCCATCACATACCAGAGGTGCCCATTGTCTGCATTTTCCCAGGTGTAAATTATGCTTTGCACCCTTCGTGGGAAACTTGGCATTCAAAGCCATTTTTCCTAATTGGCCACTTGAAACCAGGAAGAAGCCTACATGACCCAAGGGGTATAAAAAAGGTTCAGCAGCCCACCCCATTTGAGCTCCAATCATCTATACCTGCTGGCAGGTATTGATTGTCTCCCGAGGTCTGTGGGACGCCCAACCTCGCCCTACTTCTTCCCGAGGGATTGAGAGAAAGACGCTGGCCACGCCAAGTCTGGAACGCAGGGGTGAGAATATATACCTGCTATGTGTCTATTTTGCATGCTTTTAATAAGAGCTCAGAGAACCAAAGGGTTTCATGGTACCTGTAAGTAACTTATTAGTGTAATTTCTGTCCTGTCCTTTGTAGTGTCTGTGTTATCTGTAACACAGTAGTAGCATTTAACAGCTAAATTTACCCTGTAACAATAAAATAGTAACTGTTTAAGCTTTAACCTGACTCCTTCAGTTGCTGTAACAGAACCAAGCACAATTTAAAAGAACTTCAGCCGGTCATAAGGGACTCACTGCCCTGACCGTCGGCTGACACTCACTCAGCTTGTCTTTCTAATATCCTGGGTAGCATCATCCCTAGGCATGTTCAGAGCTCAGGGCAACTCCCCTGGATCATCCTAGGTCCCGCCCCTGCTCCATTCCATCACACTTCTTCCTGTCTCTGATCCACCCTCTCGCGTACCAATGCATCCCTTTCACCAAACCCCTTCCCGTGAGCGATGTAACCTGAGGGATTACTGGGGGGCTTGGCACTAGTATCAGGCCACACACATTCAAACACAGTGGCAGCAGGAAGTGGAGCAACTCTGCTCTCCCCCAAGCCTGGTTCCCAGCCATGTCATTGTGGAGCATGCTGGGGCCTGAGCACTCTGCTTCCCACAGCTCCCACTGCCACTTAGAGCTGTTCCATCTATAGGGCAGTTCAGGGCAGCCTATGTTGGTGGGAAAGGGGCTGCTCTGGCTATCTCAACCATCCTGTAGATGACATGGTTCTCCATATTAGCCATGAGGCCCAGGGCAGCCTGAGGGATTACCTGGGGTGCCTGGGGTGAGACAGCAGCAGAGATTGGGTCCCCATGCACTCACCACAGTGGTGGGAGCCACAGAAAGCAGAATGATGCAGCAGCCTCCCCTGCTCAACTGCCATCTCAGCCAATTCACTTTGCTTCACATTGGCAGTGGGAAGTGGAGCACCTTGGTCCCAGTCCCAGCCCACTCCCTAAGCAGTGCAGTTTGGGGAACAGAGAGGAGCAGCCTGGGGTGGAGTGAAGAAGGTGACATCATGGTGAAGTGGAGTGAACCAGCTGGAAGATGGGCCATTGAGCAGAATAGGTTGGGGCTGGGCTGCTCTACTTCCCATGGCTCCAGACACCACAAAGGATGCAGACAGCCCCACACCAGGCCCCCTGGTAAACTCCCAGGTAGTGTCTTTTGTGGGAGGGGCTTGGAAGAAGGGGTGCGATGGGAGTAGGAGAGAGTAGAGTGGAGAGTGCTTGGTGGAAGGGGTTGAATGGGGGTGTAGGCAGAGCAGGGGCAGGAAGGAATACGGTGAGGGGAAGGCCTAGGATAGGCAGGGTTTCCACAGGTCCCGGGCTCTCCAGGTACATTCCTGTTGCCTCCGGTGAGTGTAGGGGCAGGGTTGTCCCCTGCTGCCATTGTTACCCCCCTCCCCCTCAGTAATACCCTAGGCTGCCCTTGGCCCTGCCCCTCCCCCAGAGCACAGGGCCTGGGGCAGCTCGCCCTTCCTCTTTCAGAATGAAAATTGAAATAATTTACTATAAATCTCAGGGTGGAAGAAAATGGTATTAATCCATCTCTGACCCTTTTTCTCCTCCTCCAGTCTCCTACTTTCTTCACTTCCCCCAAACATTCATTAATGTACCCACACCCTCATTCATCAGTTGACTCCATTCCCTCAGCACTCAACCCTGGCAACTTAATCCAGTTGCCCTCTCATTTCAGAACTTTTACATCTCTTCAGCTACCTCCAGCTTCCATCTTCTCAGAAATATTTCCCACAAATACATACCTGTCCCTGACTGGGAATAATTTTTCTTTATTTTTCCTTATTCACCTCAGATCTGAACTCTCTCCCACATATCACCAGACTCAGAAAAAAGCTCTCTCGACACACACACAAAATAGACTCCAATTTGAAGAGTATCCCTCTCCTATTCAGCATCTACCACTTTCCCAAGCAGGCATTGAAGTCTCCCCTTTCCTTTCTGCTTTGATTATTTAACAGCGCAAGCATAATGGATTTTTACTACTACATGAATTTTATTATACCTTTGGTGATAAAGCAAAAGGTCCTTGACATCCATATCTCCTATGAAGGGCACAGATTCATGGAAACAGCAGAGAATTCAGTAAGGAGTCCAAGATACATTTAAAAAACAAGGGATTTCAAAATCTCATTAATATATATTTATTTAACTTTAAAAGCTTCAATGATAACAGTTATTCCTTCATAAAATCTACTTGTAAGGGCTAGAGAACATCTGGCTGAAACCCTTAATCACTTCTAAATAATGAGCTAAACTGAGCTCCCACAACTTGAGACCAGCTTTACAGTCCTTAGCTGACTCCATTTCTGGTTTATTGTAGTCAATCTGCCTCATCCACTTCTTACACTATCTTTATATTTTTTACCTCTTTGTATATGTGTGTGTGTGGGGGGGGGAAGGGTACTATTATTGTTATTTTTAAACAATTTTTACCTATGTATTCTGTCCAGAAGCTTAAAAGTGGCATCAGAGACAGCCAGCTATGTAAACCAACCAAATATAGAACAAACAAATCAGCTAATATTTAACAACTTCTGCTTCTTCAGTGGGAAATTGCAGTGCTACCTCCTTTTGCAATATTGCATTCCGAGCACCAGCTGGTACTATGTAAAGGTATAAATACATAGCAGCACATGTCCAGCTATCTTTCACAAAATCCTAAAATGGAGTCTATTAGTCAATACTGCTTCTTGTCCTGGTCCCAGAAAATACTGTGCTTCAAATATTGTCCTGAGGTAAGCATGCTGTACTCTCTGTTTGAAGAAGAAAAAAAGATGGTAGCAGTGCACTTTGCATCTTCCAGTTAGTGGTTCCTTCCCAGACTTCTCCTTCAAAATTTAAATATGACTTAATAAGGGGTTTGAAATCAGCTAAAGCATACATTTTTTAATTAGTCCTTTAATGGATCTGCTTGAGTTTCTACATTCTGTGTGACAGCTTGCTTTGTCACAGATTGTAATCTTTTTCTACCTGACTTCTAATCACTTCTTCTCACATTTTGTGACAATATAAGCCGCTATTCAAATAGGAAGCCTTAAATTTTTTATACCAAACTTTATGCAGATCTTTTGTGGCTCAGTGTCATTCTCCTTGACAAAGATCTGAACTCTTCTGAAGCACAATGTTTTTATAATCGTGTTTCATTACAAGAAGCCTTCCTACAGCTTTAAGGGTGTATAGTAATATTAACAACATCCTGGTTAATATTACAGGTATGCATATGTTTTAATACATGCATATCTTTCAGGTATGTAGATAGCTGATGCATGCACTACTGATGTACCTTGTCCTGTTCAAATTTTTAAAGAAAATCAGCCAGCCAATCAATCAAGTCTGCTCTTGGGCACTTTGCAACTATTTCTATAAAGTGCTGCTTTGGAAGCAGGTGTTCAGGCACTGTGAATTAGTATTAGCGATGACATGACATATAGCATGAAACAGGGATGTCCTTAGGATTTATAGGGCCCTACACCCCTATGACCGACAATAGCCCCAGGGGGCGGGAGGGGAAACTATTTTTAGAGATGCGATTGTATCATCTTCAGCAACACACTAATGAAACAGTTTTAAACTCAGGTCCTGTAGACTAACATAGTAAATTCAGAAACTGACACTATATATCCGGGGTTGGCAAATGGCTGTGAAATGGCTTCATTAGCATTTGACTGGCTCTTTCACAGGTTTAATGTTCTGCTCAGAGGTCTGGCAGACTTTTTCCAATTTTAAGTTAAAAAGATCCTCTCCAGAGGAAGCAGAGCAACAAATCAGGGATAGGAAAAATGAATGATTAAAACCCAGTGGTGCCCCCAAATGTTTGGGTTTCTTATGCAGCTGCATAATCTGCGTATGGGTAAGGATGGCCCTGACCCCAAATACCACTTTTCAGAGATGCTAGAATTGATAAGAAAAAAATTGTCATATACCCCCTCATTATATTTTTAAGTATGCTGGCTGTTAACATATTCTTTTTAACCAGTAATTTGGAAGCAGCCTTGAAGTTCAACAGAATGAAACTCTCTGAGGTTTTTTGTTTATAACCATACATTTTATATTACACTTTTTTCTATCAACTCTAGCATTCTGTCAGTGTTTGCTATGGGGGCACACTTGGGGGAAGGCTTTTTTCCCCCCTCTTCTCTTGTGATTAGTATGCTGCAAGATTATTCTTCCTAGTGCATATCTTTTTTTGTTCTTTGCTAACAATGTTCTTGTCAAACATTTATCTACATTGCTCTTCGTTTGCTATCTACTAGTCCCAATTAATTACAAACTATAGTGTTTTGTCTTTATTCATTTGTAGGTTATTATTTCTAAGCCACCCAGTTGAGTTTCATATTAAATACAAGAAGCCTGATTTTAAATGTCTAAGGCATATGGTTATGATGACTAATATGCACTCTGGTTAGATGAAGGTGAAAATTATCATAATCCATGTGCAATGATCCAGTTTGCATATGCCATCTGCAGGTGCAGTTTTCACATGCCTCTGTAGTAATTGCACATGTAAATAGACATGTGACTGAACTTGCATATTACTTGGAAACCAAGCCCCAGAATCACTATACAATTAAGGGAATTTTCAGTGTGACTGACTCAGTTAATCAGTTATTTCAACTTCACATTGTAACTAACAGTTGTGATATGCATATTGCCATGTGAGTAACACAAATCTTTTCAAGAAAGGCTGTAGCCAGACTAGCAGATTTGGGAAGGTAGTAAGGACAAGAAGGAAGCTCCTAAGAGCTTTTGTTTTGACTTGGAAAAGTAATCCACATTCGGTAAGGTTACATTCCTAGTGTAGATACAAGGTAACATCTTAGGTCAGTTTTAGCAGGTTGGGCTCTAGATTACAACTCATCCTGCAAAAATCAAGCTAAAGATGTGTCCTTCCTTTACATTTGGAAAAGTGGTCAAGTTTAGGGCAGGCTTACCTGGCATGTGTTAACTAAGCCACCCACACTTTACTATTTTTCCTAGTCTAGACAAAGTCTATGAGTGTAATATGAGTGTGATTTCCGATAATCCGGAACCTGTGGGACCTAGGTGGTGCCGGATTATCAGATATGCAGGACTATCAGGAGGTACTATAAGCTGGTTATATATATACTGTATACAGCATATACGGTAAATAAAGTGTTTAAAACCCTTTTTATTGTACATACTGTATACAGTATACTGTAATGTTTTAGTTTTCTTAACCCTTATTTACCCTTTTTGTTCAGTTCAGCTGATGCTGCAGTGGCCTTGTGACTCGTTTTTTGCCAAAGCTCACTCACTAGGCTCTTGCCATTTTGATGCTGGACTATCGGGAGTGTTGTACAATTGGATGCTGGACTATTGGTGTTTTACTGTATTTACATGCCTGTATCATATAGACTTCTTCTATTTAAAATCTGGTTTTACTAAGTTCCTGCATCTAGACATGCTTTGGCTCTTTGATTCATAGATTCTAAGCCCGGTCTGGGGAAACTCTGGTGTGCTGGTCAGATGTGGCTCATCAAGGTTAGCCACTGGTGGTGCTGACAGATGCTTTGTTTACTAGAGTGTCTGCAGGTGTGGCCACTCAAGCTGCAAGTGGCCACATCTGCAGACATTCAAGTAAATGAAGTATCCGGTGGCCTGATGAACCACATGTGGCCTACAGGCAGGGCCGGCCTGAGGTATTCCAGCGCCCCGGGCACGGGTGCGTGGCACTGCCCCCGGGAGCACGGCTCATGCGCGTGACCGCCCGTGGGGAGCAGGGCCACCCCCTTAGGGTGCGCAGGCCCGCCCCCAGTGCACACGGTGCATGTGCGGCCTGGCTACAGCTGCTGGCGCGCAGCCCGGGGCCTGCCCCTAGGGCGCATGGCACAAGCGTGGCCCAGTCCGGCCCAGCCATCGCACGCACCAGGCTGTGTAGAGCCCTGTGGCTCTGGGGGAAAGGGTGCTGCTGGCCGGCGCCGCGGGGATGCGGGCAGGCTGGCACTGCGGGAGCCGGGCGCACAGCTGCCATCAGGCGCCCCCCAGCAGTTGGCAGGCCAGCTGCCTGGATCACCCATGCCTCCGTCCGGCCCTGCCTACAGGCTGTAGGTCTCCCACCCGTAATATAAGGCCAGAAGGGACCACTGTGATTATCCAGTGTGACCTCCTGTCTAGAACCATAGAAATTTCCCAGCATAATTCAAATAGTTCAGCTTTACTTGAACTACTGGTTCTTCATATTTCAAAACAGTTTAGTGATGGAATATAATACTGCACACACACACACTGAACTCATTTTTGGCACTGTCCCAGAGCAAAGAGGTGCCCCACAAAATCTATTAGCCCTGGGCCCCAACCAGCCTTAGGAGAAAGCAGTGAGCCTTGGTACCTCCATTGACCCTTGGGGCTTGAGTCTGGATGAGCAAGCATCTCAGGCTGTGTCCAGACTCAGGGGTTTTTTCGAAAAAAGTAGCCTTTCGAAAGAGGCTTGCAGTCTAGACATAGCCTCAGAGAGGTGATTAAGAATAAGCAGAAAGCATATAAGGAGTGGAAGATGAGAGGGACCAGAAAAGAAAGCTACTTTATTGAGGTTAGAGCATGTAGGGACAAAGTGAGAAAGGCTAAAAGTCATGTAGAGTTGGACATTGCAAAGGGAATTAAAACCAATAGTAAAAGGTTTTATAACCATGTAAATAGGAAAAAAACAAAAAATGAAGAAGTGGGACTGCTAATCACTGAGGATGGAGTGGAGGTTAAGGATAATCTAGGCATGGCCCAATATTTAAACAAATACTTTGCTTCAGTCTTTAATGAGGCTAATGAGAAGCTTAGAGATAATGGCAACATAACAAATGGGAATAAGGATATGGAGGTAGATACTACCATATCCGAGGTAAAAGCCAAACTCGAACATCTTAATGGGAGTAAATCAGGGGGCCCAGATAATCTTCATCCAAGAATATTAAAGGAACTGGCACTCTACAAAGGTAGATCGTGCCAAACCAACCTGATCTCCTTCTTTGAGAAAGTAACAGATTTTTTAGATAAAGGAAATGCAGTGGATCTAATCTACCTCGATTTTAGTAAGGCATTTGATACAGTACCTCATGGGGAATTATTGGTTAAATTGGAAAAGATGGGGATCAAAATGAATATTTAGAGGTGGATAAGCAACTGATTAAAGGGGAGACTACAGCAGGTCATACTGAAAGGTGAACTGTCAGGTTGAAGGGAGGTTAATAGTGGAGTTACTCAGGGATCAGTTTTGAGACCAATCTTATTTAATATTTTATTACTGACCTCGCCACCAAAAATGGGAGTGTGCTAATAAAGTTTGCAGATGACACAAAGTTGGAAGGTATTGCCAATTCAATAAAGGATCAGGATATCATACAGGAAGATCTGGATCATCTTGTAAATTGGAGTAATAGCAATAGGATGAAATTTAATAGTGAGAAGTGTAAGGTTATGCATTTAGGGATTAATAACAAGAAATTTAGTTACAAACTGGGGGCACATCAGTTGGAAGTGATGGAAGAGGAGAAAGACCTCAGAGTCCTGGTTGATCACAAGATGACTATGAGCTGCCAATGTGACATGGCCATGAAAAAGGCTAATATGGTCTTGGGATGCATTAGGCGAGGTATTTCCAGTAGAGGTTTTCGGTAACCGGGTTTGATTCTTTAAAGGATTTGAAACCACAGACAGAGGAATACTTCTTTTTAGGGTCAAACAAAGATTTTTATTTTTCTATTTACTTCATAATTAATTTTGCATTTAAATCAATTCACTATCTTTGATTCTTTTAAGACAGTGTAATATCCAAATAAAAAATAGAAAAACAGTACAGTTAAAAAAAACAAGAAATAATAACTTTTCCTACAGATATACCCTCCTGAGTTACCTTTAAACAATGTATGGAGTTAACAAATATATAATACTCACGATAAGAAAGATAGAAGCATTGCTTAGATTCAGGAGATATTCTTTTCTTTATGTTTTTCCTTTTTTGGATTTTTCGTTGCAATTTACGACCGGTGTTGTTCCCCTTTCGGAGCTTATTTGTTCCCCTCTCAGAGCTTATGTGTGGCAGCGAGATTCAGCGCTGGGAAGGGAGCTCTGGTTGATCAGACCTAGCTTTTTGGATTCGCAACCCATCCGCTCTTGGTCTGTTCCATCCAACCTTATATACCCTGTTTCGGTATTTCGGTATTCCTCCACTCGCCTGACAATTGCTGACGTTAAATTTCTGTTGTTTCATTCTGCCCTTACAAAAACTTTTGTCTGCTCCATTGGGGTAATCAGTGCTTTGTTGCATATTGCAGTCTGAGTTACTTACTTCCCTAAAAGCAGGGTTATTGTTGGTCATCCCATCAAATTTTGTTTTTATTTTACATCTCCTGTAGCTCACAATGCTGCCTTTCCTTTACACTTACAATTAAACTGGTGCTCATTTGACATTCTGGGTATTCTGGGTAGGCCTCAATACCTTCCTTTCACAGAGGTAAGGAAATGTTAGTGTCGTTATAATAAGGCATTTGTGAGACCTCATTTGGAATACTGTGTGCAGTTCTGGTCTCCCACGTTTAAGGAGGATGAATTCAAACTGGAACAGGTACAAAGAAGGGCCACTAGGATGATCCGAGGAATGGAAATCCTGTCTTATGAAAGGAGACTAAAAGAGCTTGGCTTGTTTACCTTAACCAAAAGAAGGCTGAGGGGAGACATGATTGCTCTCTTTAAATATATTACAGGGATAAATACCAGGGAGGGAGAGGAATTATTTAAACTCAATATCAATGTGGACACAAGAACAATTGAATATAAACTGGCTATCAGGAAGTTTAGACTCGAAATTATATGAAGGTTTCTAACCATTAGAGGAGTGAAGTTCTGGAACAGCCTTCCAAGGGAAGTAGTGGGGGCAAAAGACCTATCTGGCTTTAAGATTAAGCTAGATGGGTTTATGAAGGGGATGGTTTGATGGGATAACATGATCTTGGAAACTAATTCACCTTTCACTATTGGTGGTAAATAGGTCAATGGTGGGATGATAGGAATTACTATAGAGAACTTTTCCTGGGTGTCTGGCTGGTGAGTCTTGCCCACATGCTCAGGGTTCAGCTAATCACCATATTTGGGGTCAGGAAGGAATTATCCTCCAAGGTAGATTGGCAGAGGCCCTGGAGGTTTTTTGCCTTCCTCTGTAGCATGGGGCATGGATCACTTGCTGGAGGATTCTCTGCATCTTGGGGACTTTAAACCATCATTTGAAGACTTCAGTATCTGAGATATAGGTGAGAGGATTATTCCAGGAATGGGTGGGTGAGATTCTGTGGCCTGCATTGTGCAGGGGGTCAGACTAGATGATCATAATGGTCCCTTCTGACCTTAAAGTCTATGAGTCTGAGGGGAGTGAATGAGTATATTTTTTTCCCCTCCAGTTGGGGCCACATCTGTGAGGGGTTTTTTTTTTGTCCTTCACACTTGGAAGCCAGGTCAGTGAACTCTTTTTGGAGAGGGAGAGTGTTTTTTAGCTTCTCACTTGTGTGTTTAGCCTCTGACTGATTTTTTTTTTCTGTGGTTTAGTGGCCCCAGATTTAAAAAAAAAAAAAAAGCTGCCATAACTCTGGCAGCCCTCTGGGATTATCTAAGTTCCCCTACAACTCAAATAAACCCTGTAATTCTTGAGACTGCTTGGGGGATTTTTTTCAGGGAAGCGAGATGACCAAAATTTGAGCTGCCTGGAAACCTGTCTGCCCATGTGTCAGCAAGCTGTGTGCAGCACTCTAGGGCTGTATCTAGACTGGCCAGTTTTTCTGGAAAATCAGCCGCTTTTCCAGAAAAACTTGCCAGCTGTCTATACTGGCCGCTTGAATTTCCACAAAAGCACTGACTTCCTACTGTAAGAAATCAGTGCTTTTTGCGGAAATACTATGCTGCTCCCGTTCGGGCAAAAGTCCCATTTGCACAGAGTATGGACAATTATATTTTGGCCAATGACACAAGTTTGCATTAACCTCTATTTCCAGGAAAAAGGCCTGGTATTACAACTCTAATTCACAATCAATAGCAGTCACACAAGTGTTTCACTGATTTCAATATCTCCACAGAACAAACACAAAGATCTTGGACAAAAGATTCACACCCAATGAACTGCCTGGAACTCAATTTATCTACTTCAGAAGACTGAAGGATGGAGTTGACCTTGCTGTGATTGTAACTGTTTATTCCAGAGTCTAAATATTGAGGTCCTAATTATTAGACACATTGTCCAGGCTATAGACCTAAAATTCTACTTGCCAGAAGAAAGGTATCTGTTTGCTAAATTCTCAATGCATTTTTAAAATAAAAAGATGTTCTGTGTTTTTTTCATAAATAATATCCTCAGCTCCTGCCAAGATAAGCAGTACTAAGATCTGCATGTCTACATGTGCAAATCATGAAAAATATTGAAACATCTTAAAATGTTGTTATGAAACAAGCAGTGAATAAGGAAAATACCTTGACAGCCTTATTTAAGTATTGGGTGAATAATGTACTATTTTTTAAAAAGAATGTATGAGGACCTAAATTTAATTTAGTGCCTCATGAATATGCATAATTTTTTAAGTGTACACTGAGTTTTAGCAGCAGGCATGTGGTTGAAATTTACCAACCTGAAGATATTAAATACATCTCAAGTCCACCTGCCTTTCAAACACCAATACCAGTCAGCTGTTCTCTGCCTGAAAAAAGTCTTTCTAGTGGCCTTTGCTCTTTTCCACAGGCAATTCAGAGAAGCAGTCACTACAGCTGACAGAGTTCATGACCTTAGTGAGCTAACATCCAGACAGAAGAGGAGATGTAGGCACTCAGAGGCTCCCCATTTTCTGCATGGGCTGAACTTGCATGCTGGTGTGATTCAGATGGAGTGATTACTGCTGAACACAGTTGCCTGCTTTGCAGCTGCCACTGAGAGCTGGCCTTTCAGTCTCTTCACTGTGTGTAGTGAGTCTGAAAATATTTTTGGTCTTGTTAAACACCAATTTATTTATAATAGATCAGTGGTAAGTAGAATTAGAGTCTAACTGGAAAACATTGTGTAAATGGCCGTTCTCTTGCTAAAAATGAAAATGTTAGAGCACATGCTTTTCTCAGTATTGTTATCAGATCCCCAAAATACAATTTATCACTGTATTCCTTGTGTATTCAAAATTCCAGCTGAATTCAATGGAGGATGAGGATAATGCTTTTTAAAAATGATTTGGAGACAGTTCAGCCTCATCTATACTGGTCACTTAAACTGTGTTTAAATGGTTTTAACAGGAGACTGGTTTAAATAATAAAAACTGTATTTGGGTATGTTGCTGGTGATGTTTTATTTACAACACAAGCTACTCAAACCAAAATTTATTTAGTAGGGCAGTTAATGAATTGCTGTTAACTACAAAAAAAATCATAATTCAAAAACTAATTGTGATTAATCACACTGTTAATAGAATATCAACTGAAATTTATTTAAATATTATGGATGTTTTTTCTGCATTTTCAATATTTATTCCAATTGCAGCACAGAATACAAAGTGTACATCACTCATTTTATATTACTTTTGATTACAAATATATGCACATTAAAAATGATAAACAAAAGAAATAGTATTTTTCAGTTCCCCTCATACAAGTACTGAAGTGTAAGCTTTTTACAATGAAAGTGCAACTTACAAATATTTATTTTTGTTGTTGTTTCATAATGACACTCAAAAACAAAACAATGTAAACTTTTGGAATGAACAAGTCTACTCAGTCCTATTTCTTCATTTGCCAGTCACTGAGACAAAAAAGCTTATTTACTTTAACAGGGATACTGCTGCTTGCTTCTTATTTACCATGTCACTAGAAAGTGAAAATAGGTATTGACATGGCTATTTTGAACCTGAAGTTTCAAAGTATTTACTGCCAGATATGCTAAACATTCAAAAGCCCCTTCATGCTTCAGCCACTATTCGAGAGGACATGATGATGATGATACTCTTTAAAAAAATCATTAATTACATTTTTATAATTAATTACTGAACTCCTTGAGGGAGAATTGTATGTCTCTTGCTTAATTTTACCTGCATTCTGCTATATAGTTCATGCCATAGCAGTATTCAATTATGACCCAGCACATGTTATTCATTTTAAGAACACTTTCACAGCAGATTTGACAAAACACGAAGAAAGTACTACTGTGAGATTTCTAAAGATAGCTACAGCACTCAACCAAGGTTTAAGAATCTGAAGTGGCATCCAAAATATAAGAGGGATAAGATGTGGAGCATCCTTTCAGAAGTCTTAAAAGAGCAACACCCTGATGTGGAAAATACAGAACCTAAGCCGCCGCCCCCACAAATAATTAACCTTCTGCTGGTGGCATCTGATTCAAATGATGAAAATCAATATCCATCAGTTCACACTGCTTTGAATTGTTATAATTTAGGAACCCACCATCAGCATAGACACATGGTAGTGGCAGCATGAAAGGACATTTGAATCCTTAGCACATATGACACACAATTATCTTGCAACACCAGCTCAGCAATGCCTTGTGAACACCTGTTCTCACTTTTATGTGAAATTGTAAACAAAAAGCTGGCAGCATTATCTCCTGCAAATTGTAACCAGACTTCTTTGACCAATGGCTGAACAAGAAATAGGACTGAGTGGAGTTGAAGGTGTTAAAGTTTTACACTGTTTTATTTTCGAATGCAGGGGGTTTTGTTATACATTTCTAAACTGGTAAATTCAACTTTCATGATAAAGAGATTGCATTATAGTACTTGTTTGAGATGAAATGAAAATATAATATGTTCTTTACAATGCAAATATTTGTAATAAATAAATATTGTACATTTTGTATTCTGTGTTGTAATTTAAATCAATATATTTGAAAATGTAGAAAACATTCAAAAATATAAAGTAAATGGTATTCTATTGTGTAACAGTGCAAATAATCATAACTGATTTTTTAAAATTTCTTGACAGCCCTATTATTTAGATGTCTGCATGAAAAAATATAAAACTGTTCAGTTCCTCTTCAAATAGGGCTTGTCTATACTTAGACTGTAGCACTTCAGCATAGACATTACCAACACTGACAAGAGGATTCTCCTATTGGTATAGGTAATCCAGATCCATGAGAGGCAGTAGCTAGGTCAACGGAAGAATCCTGGAGTTTACTCTATCACTCATGGTGGGGATTTTTTACAGCCCTTAGCAATGTAGGTTGGTGAATCTAACTTTTGAATGTACACCAAGCCATAGACTCAGAGAACCCATTACGGCTCAGTTCAACGTCTACCACTATTTAACAAAAGCGCTTAGGCTTCAAAGGGACATAAGCATGTGCTTAGAAGTTTAAACAAGTGCTTTGATGCATGTATATGGACTTAAATGCTTTGTTGAGTTGGTGCCTGATATCTAAATGAGCAAGCATTATTGCACAGCATTTGTTTTGTTGTCTGAGCCAACTTTAGCCGGAAATATTCCAGCAAGGGGTTTTATTTCCAAGGGGCCAAGCAAACATACTTATAAAAGCTTCATATCACTGGGAGACATTATTTTGTGCCTAACATATACTCACTAAAGCATATATTCTCAAAGGAATGTAGGTACCTAATTTCCTTTTCAAATCAATGGGAGTACATGCCTAAATCCCTTTGAGGATCTGGGCTGAAGTTAGTTTTTACCCTCTAATTTATATTAAAATTTAAAACAGACAAATATAATTACATAGTCATGAACATTGGAAATAAATGTAGAATGACAGAGAAGGTAAATCTAGGTGAGCCCCAGTCTTGCAAAGACCTAAGCATGTGCTTAAGTTTTTACAGGCTTCGGGCTCTGATTCACTACATAAAGATGTTCTACTGATGTTGAGGGGAGGCAGTTTTCAATGAGTGATTTTCTTGAGTCATAACTTCACCGTTGGATCTGAAGTACGCTTTATCCATTATATGTACTGTGAGAGTGACATGGGCATGTTATGAATCACTGATGTATAAACTTTCAGGATAAAAACCTCCAAACAAAGTTTTAGACCCTATATTTTTAACTGCAGGAGAGCCAGCACAGCCCCTGGATAATGCTGGAGGAGGGGAGTGGCCAGTGCTTGTGGAAGGGGTGGGGCCTGGGGCAGCCATTCCTCTGAACCACCCAGAGTACACTGACCTGGCTCCCTCCCCTCAGCCCTCAAGAGCTACATGGAGCATGCAGTGTGGCACTCCAGCAGCGATTTAAAGGACCCAGGGCTCCAGCCACCACTGCTCCCACAGTAGCAGCTGCGGCAGACCCCAGACCCCTTTGAATAGGTGGGCCCTGAGACAACTTCTCCTTTTTGCTCCTACCTTTGGTAGGCCTGATTAACTGTACCCCATGTCAAAATTAAAGGGATTATGTCTGTGGACAGCTAGTTTTCTGATGTTCCTTTGTGTCCTATAGCAACTGCTCAGATGTGGGGTAATGATCAGGCTACTCTTCACGACAGTGTGGGCATCAGTGAATAGCCCTGGACTAAGAGTTTTCACAGGGTAAATCCTAGTGCCTGGAGTGTCCAGTAAGTGCAGTCCAGATCAATGAGGGACTGTGTCACCCACTTGCCTTGCAGTATGGGGTGCCCCACAATGCTTTGCTGTTGTGGATCCCAATCCAGGCTTCTCTCAAATAGCCAGACAACATGCAGGTCACACCTTAAGTGCCTGTGCATAGCGATAGCCCTACTCCAGCAGCTCTAACTCCAGCAGCTTGTCAGAAAACATTAGCCATGCTCTACTTACCAGCAGCTTTGGTGATTATTTGCAGGGTAATCCCACCACACTTCCAGTCTAGGGATGTTAGATTTTGATTAATCGGCTAATTGAGGAGTCGATGGAATTTCCGTTGACTACGTGAGTAGTTGATAAGGGGGACGCTCCCTATCCTGCTGCACTCCTCCCTTTGAAATGTCCATTTGGTCTGACCCAGTACAGCCGTTCTTATGTTATGTTCTTATGTACAAGAGTTGCCAGCAGTTCTTGTACATTTCAAAGAGAGAGACGCAGGGGGAGACCAAAGCAGTCCTCGCTGGCACAGATTCCCCTTTGTGCCTCTTCCTTTGGACTGGCAGAGCGAGACTGTTTCAATCCCCACTCATGCCATTTCCCCGCTGCACTCTGCCTCTCCTGCCCACGGGAACTGGCTTTTAAGCTGGCTAACTCCAGCCCAGTTTTTGCTTCTCCCCTTACTGCCCCTCTCTGATAAAGGCAGCAAGGTGGGGGGAGCAACTAGTTGAGTTCCTACTCGACTATCTGATAAGCATTTGCTTATCAGGTTGTTGACTAGTCGTTTATATCCCTATTCCAGTTTCAGATTTTCCTGTGTGTTCTGCACAGTCCAGTCCTCTTCTGGACAGTTGAGATGTGTTCGGGCCATTGCCCCTCTTAGGGGATAAATATACAACAAGCTGCTACCTCAAATGGAAAACAAATGTATTTTAACTAGAGAGAGAAATTTATGTGACTACAAGTGTAAGGAATTGAATTCAGAAATGATTATACCAGATATAAAACACTTTCTCACATTAACAAAGTAGACTTGATTCAAGGTGAAGGTCTTGCCACAGATCCTCGTTTTCTTAGATAAAGAGGAGAGAGATGGATAAGGAGAGATTAGGTGTGTTTGGTTTTGCCTTTTACTTTTACAGTTGTGACTCTTTGAAATGCATTTTCCCAGAGAAATGCATTTAAAAACAACTAATAGTCTAGTAGCACCTAGACTTTTGTGGGCCCATGAAAATTCATGATACCATCTACATGGTTTGTTAGTCTTTAAGGTGCTACTAGACTATTCGTTCTTTTCCTGAAAGGTTTACGTCTAGATAAAATTCTGTCTAGCTATGAGGATGGAGAGATAGGGTCTTATCCCGAAAGAGGCTATGTCCTACTGTTTGCTAAAATGCAGATTGGCCTTGTCTCCCTGGAGCTATTTGGAGGAACTTGTTTATTAATTACATGTAAACTGAGATAAAGACACTTTCCTTTATTTAAGTTAAAACCTGGTTGACCAGTACTGCCTAATCAGTTCTGTTGTAGGTTTGAACATATGATACCAACATCATTCAGGGGAGTGGTTCCCAAATGCCAGGCCCCAGATGGATGCCAGGCTTCAAAACATCAGGCTATACCCATGTCTTGTGGCTCTGCGGGAATCTAAGTTCCCTGTAAGCCAAAGTTCTGAGGAAGCCTTTAATTTATCTTCTGCTGTGGAAGACACAGGGTGCGTCAGTGGGAGCAAAAGCCAGCTGGCTTTGCAGTACTTCTTAACAATAACTCAGGTCAAACCAAAGAGCAGGCACAGTGAGATGCAGACAGGCCCTCCGTTATTCATGGGCTAATAACTGTCCCTGCCACATAGGGAACAATGCACCAAACAATGCACTGTGGGTGAGGCTCCATAGTTAAAACCATGTCCAGAGGGCCTAGGATTGCAAGTCATCCAGAGCTGGCTGGAGATGGAAGGGAGGCACAGTTACGCAGCCAGACTGTCTGCAGTGTCAGTAAATGCAGGGTTGGTGCGGGAATGCATCTGGTACCAGGAACAAATGCTGCAAGTCTGAGCTGAGAGTGTTGTAGTTGAACCTGCATTCTGCAGGATGAGGGCCAGTCCCAGGTAACTGAGGAGTGGCTCTTTGTGGCACACTCTGGGAAACTTCCAGGGTATGAGATTGTCCCTAACTGGAGTTGGGGCATTGTGCAATTCACTGGGATAGTGCCCCTTTCAGGGCATGTTCTTGCATGTGCATGTGTCAGCAGCCATCCAGAGTTGGGAGTGGTTTGCGTGTCCTGTTCATGCATGTGGAGGGAATGCTGCTCCGCTCCTGGAAGTGATCTTTCCTTGCTTTTGCTAATGGCTATTGTCTGGGCAGGGACCTGGTGTCTACCTTTCAGTTCATCTGAACTCTGAATGTGCCTGGAATAACTCATTAACTTAAGTAATTAACTCTTATTTTATGAAAGGACAGCCAATGTCATTGCCAACAGGTAGGGTGAAATGGGAAAATTGGGGCTTAAATATCAATTATCCTGAACCCTCCATTTCAAGACTGCAAAGAGTTGACTGGGCAAAGCCATTTCTGGCTTCTCTGATGTCTTAAATTGCTCCCAACTGACTGCAGGCAGCAAGAGCCAGACTGTCTGTATCAGCATAGCAGCCCTAGTTGGGCAGCAGACATAGGACTCTCTCGTGCGCTGGGGCAGGCTGTATGGGATGGTACCAAAATTTCAGGTAGGTTAAGGCTGCTTTTGAATACTGGAACAAAAAGCCTAGCTCATGATATTTGCATGATTACATTTCAAACAAATTTACATAGGTGTTAATGGCTTAAGATAAGAGTGGAAAGGATTCTTTTAACAGAATTTGTTTTAGTGTTATAAATATCTTCCAACCCTGATCCGAATGATTTTTTTTAAAATCCTGTGTTAATACATGGTAAATTGTTGAAACTGGAAGAACTTTATCATGGATCTTCTTTAATTTGTTTGGCCTTTCAATAACACATGATGTCTTAAAATTAATTACCATAATGAATATGAAAATGTGCAAATAAAATGTTATCCATCTACCAAAAGTTTGTGAATGGGTTTGCTGGTCCAAAGTATTAAAAAGGTTGGAAACCAATGATTAAGGGGGCCTTCATAACATTACATATAATGTTGCTACACACCTTTCATCATGATAATAGGGTATGTCTACCCTTGCTCCCTAATTCGGACTAGGGAGGCAAATGAAGCATACCAAAGTTGCTAATGAACTATCCTGTGCTTGATTAGAAATATCCCGTGCTTGATTAGCATATTTGCAGCCAGTCACCATTTTAAAATGCCGGTAGCCCGAATTAACTCACCGCATGCAGACGCGGTAGTCTGATCCAAAACCCTTCCCTCAAATTAACTCTTTTTGGATCAGACTACCACGTCTACACGCAGCGAGTTAATTCAAGCTGCTGGCATTTTAAAATGGCAACCAACCACAAATATGCTAATCAAGCATGGGATATTTAAATCCCACTCTTGATTAGCAACTTTGGTATGCTTCATTTGCCTCCCTAGTCCGAATTAGGGGGCAAGTGTAGACATATCCTTATTGAACAGTGAGGTATCAAATGATACCTTACAAGATGTATTTTGTACAATCAATATTACAATGGTGTACAGGGTGAGAATATAGGAGTCCATTCCATTGTAGTATGTTTAACAGTCTAAACCAGGGGTTGCACATGAGCCGATTTTCAGTGTCATGCAGGGTGGGAGCTCGGCCCCGTCTGTCCTTCCCTGCATAGCAGGGAGCCTGTGCTGCTACTTGATCCTCATGGCTGGAGCATAGCCACAGCACCAATTCTGGGGGGCAGGTGGGGAGGCTGCTGATTGGGCTGTGCGAGCAGCCAGTGTGCAGCCACAGCACCAGCCTCCAGGGGGGGCAGGTGGAGAGGATGCAGACTGGGCTGTGTGCCAGCCAGCAATCGGTGCTCACCCCCTTCTCCACCCACCCAACTCCATTGCAGCAGTGAGCCGGTGGAAGCAGGTCCACTACTGGTAGTGGTGGTGGGCATGTGGGGACTCAGCAAGGCAAGCTCCTCCGGCAGCCAGGGCTTGGACCATGTAGTCTGCTCCTCTAGCAGTGGGATGGGACTGGTGCACTCAGCCACACCTGAGCGGCCGGGGCCTACACTTGGGCCACATAGTTGCTCCTCCAGTGGTGGAGCCATGGAAGTGGGGCAGGGACAATGCAGCAACCCAGCTGGAGCTGGGGGTAGCCCCTGTATGCTGGTTCAGCAGCGCCAAGCAGCCATTGGCGGTAGTAGAATCACATTAGTGGAGCAAAGGCAGCCCAGCAACCCAGCTGGGGCTGTGGGCTGGCTTGGCAGTGGCATTGTGCTGCGGCATCTCGATGGAGGCTGTGTGCTGACACAGCAGTGGGGACAGAGCCACAGCATCCTGGCTGTGGCAGCCCCACAGGAGAAGCTCGTTTGGGGCTGCAGCAGCAGAGCCACGACAACTGGGGCTGTGTGCCAGCCAGCAGTGGGGCTGATGCCCAAGCAGCAGAACCAGAGCTGTGTGCTTCTATGCTGGCCACAGTGTTGGCTGGAGCAGCAGTTATGGCAGCAGGGCTGGGGCAGCTATGTTGCCCAGCCAGCAGAAGAGCCGAAAGAGCTGGCAGCGGGGAGGGGTGGCAGGTTGAGGGGGACAGTGGCAGGGGACCATAGTTCCCTCTAAGCTGCATGGCTGTGTGAACGCTCAGCTGTTTTCTGAGCTGTGCTCAGAAATTCAAAGTTCCCGTGCAGGCAGGGAGCTCAGCTGATTGGCCGGGGTGGAGTGTTGTCTTGCTGAGCAAACAGCTAAATGGAGCTGCTCCATGCTTGAAATGAAGCAGCTCCCAGAGCAGGTAATAAAAAGCAAGATAAGGTGGGAATAAGTGGCTAGGGAAAGGAGGCATGAGGGAATGGGTGAGTGGGTAACTGGAAGGGGCAGTCAGAGGGGAGAGGAGTTTTTAAAATCCCTTGTGCGTGGGAGAGAGAAACAGAAACTCAGTCCTCTCAAGCCTCCTGAGGAGGGGGAGGTAAGGGGCTGATTGCATGGTGTAGATGGGGGATAGAGTAGGTGGGTGGAGGCCCTGGGGTGAGGTGGAGGCAGGAAGGTAGTTTGTTTGTGCTGTGAGGTGGGGAGGTATGAATAATGTGTTTGTGCTTTAGCTGGGAATTAGAACAGGACAGACTGCTGGTGCTTGCTACTTTGAAAAGCAGGATTTTATCCCAACCCCCACCTGGGCTGGAGGGAGCAGATTGCACAGGGGTAGGTGGGGTAAAGGCTATTATTGACTTTAAAAAGTATCAACAACTGACAGACATGTAAATAGAAGTGAATAAGTTAAATCTTGGCACACCACTTCTGAAAGATTGCTGACCACTGGTCTAGACAGTTCTTGGAACCAAGGATAACAGGTTTGGTGATGGAAGAGTTAGATAATGCATATGAAAGACATAGTATAAACAAGCCACACTGGGCCAAATCCTTAGAGTTACATATTTATGCATCTAACTCTAATTGAAATCAATTGGCCTTAGATACCTAAATATCTTTGGGAATCTGTGCCATTGTCTTTTAACATGTATTAAGCTGGTGAACTCAAAGTCTGAGAGGCCCAGGCTTTAACTCAACCAGAAGCAGTTAAAATATGTGTTGCCTGGTATATTTTAGATTTTTCTTATAGGTTGACATCATACCATTAAATCTCTGTACAAAGCCCAATCAAGTCAGAGTCGGGGACAGGGATAGAGGGGGATGTTTCTGCATGACACGTGCTCTAGCTGAGGTTGCCTGTAAGAAGTGTGTGACCTCCTCTGTTCCAAGAAGTCATGTGCATCTTGTAAATTAACAAATGCAATTAGAAAATACCTTGGCTCTGTGACCTTGATTACTGCTCTTAATACAAAACTGACCTCAGGGCCCTGCAATTTGCTTAGCACAGTGGAAACAATTTTCACCCTAATGTTTTATGTCCATTACAATAAGTAGTAATGCAATGTTTGTATCTAGCAAAACACTATCTTTTGAAAGTATATTTTAAAATATGAAAAATACAGACTGAGACAAGCACAAATCAAGCCATGAGGATAAGTGGAAAATTTGTTACAAGATTCAGTATCGTGCTGCAAGTTCAATTTTTTATTCTTACTGTTATATGTGATGACGCAGAACTTACAGGTCCTAGTCAGGGATCAGGTCCCAATTGTGTTAGGTGCTATATAAAGACAAGACTAAAAGGTGGTCTAAGTATGTGTTGGGGCAACAAGTGAAAATATGAAACAGACAAGGGAACAGTGAAACAATTATGATGGCATACTAAACAGCTGTCACAGACTTAGTTTGATGTATTATTTCACATCTAATCAGATGAACATAACTTTCAATAACAAATAAAAATATTTGTATTATCATCCAAACCTCATCCTGTCACAATGATAAATGAAACAAGCATAGTTTGGTTGATTTCTCTGATGTTCAAGGAAATTTTCAGGTTGTTCCTGTTTGCTTTATTGAAATTTAGGTTTCTTTGACACATATTAAATCTTGGCAGGAGACTTTATAAAAGGTAATCATGTGAAACCTCTAGCAATTTCTCCTTCAGTGAAGCCAAGGTAAATGATATTCTTTTAATCCCTTGAGCATAATTTTAATAGAATTTGGAGCCAGCCCAGTCTTCCCATTTCAGATTCAGAAGATTTCAGCAGTGGAGGTAATAATTCCTGAAATCTACAAACACTTTCTGATACCATTAAGAGGCCTAAACATGTAAGGTGCTCAGCACTCTTGACTTCTATGAAAGTCATATTTAGTGAATTAGCAAGTTTGGGCCCAAATATTTGAGACTCAAGTTTACTCTCTACTTCATCCTTAGTAGGGGGCAGTTGTGTAAAGTCTAATTTTGCAGCATACATCTCCTTGACTTTACATACAATAGGAAGATGAGTCTTTGACAGATCTTAATAGTTCACAAAATGTTTGAAAGAAAGAGAGTACCCCAAAATAATTTTCTAGCAAACATCTTATTTTAGCCTTTTTTGCTTTCTATGTCCTATTTACTGACAAATGCAATCTCCTTTAAAATCTGGCAAAATTTGACCCTAGATACACTTACACATATAGTTATCTTTACTCACATGAGTAGTCCAAGCGGAGGCCAAGAAAAGTCATAGGGGTAAAGTCAAGCAGAGGAGAGTTTTTGAGTTTTCAGGACTGAGGCCTGAAATAGTACAATGTACTGGACGTCTTGTCTGCTGTACAGCAAAGAAATCTTAAGATCAAAGAGTTGGTCACACAGCCCTGGTCTACACTAGGGCTTTATTTCGAAATAACTCCCGTTGGGTCCAATTTATAAGTGGACTGTCCATACTACCAAGCCCATTATTTTGAAATAAGGGGCCGCTTATTTCAAAATCTGCACTCCTGCTTTTCTCGGGGAATAACGCTAATTTCAAAATAGTTATTTCAAAATAGAGTTAGTGCGGACGCTCCAGGGCCACTATTTCAAAATAACTACTCCCCAGAGTAATTCGAACTAACTACTCCCCAGTGCTTCCTGGGGCTCTACATCGAGGTAGCTCTTCCACATTAACGGTGCCTGCCTTGGACTAATTTTGAGGTTTTCCCGTAGTGGGGACGCACTATTTCAATTTGTAAAATTGGGAGTTATTAAGTCTAATTTATTTATTTCTAAGTAGTTTCCTAGTATAGACATGGCCACAAAGTGGATGGAGGCTGCCCCTGCTAGGAATAACCCTATTGCAGGAGAGGAGGTACCCAACAGACAATGGGCATCTGTCCACATAGCTGAAATGTGCTCCAGCAGTCCCCAGTCATTATATGGACCTTTGCAAGCCATAGCTAGTTGGCACAGTTAAGAACAAGCCTTTGCCATGGCTAAGACTAGGTAATGGATCTGGATGATTCTTTATGAATAAAATTATTCTTTGGGGCTGCTTTTCTTTAAAAAAACTAAAACTCGTTGCAGTAACATTAAAAGATTTTTGTTAGTGTCACAGATGAGGAATCAGGCTTTTTTCTGGCCAAGTAATGAAAAAGTTTATTTGCAAATAATTCAATGTCTGACAGGGGAAATATCAGATATTTACTTGCAGAATACTTGATCATATGCAGAGCTGCTTGGATAATAGGAAAAATGATGACAATCTATTTACAAAAAAAAAAAGTCCCATGTTCTCAGATATCTGCTACAACTGATTTGATCAGCTGTAGCAGAAATGACAACCTACCTTGTTAATGTGGTTTTAATGGGTTCCTACATGCCCTTCCTCTCTGGAGAGCAGAGTTCAAATATGACTGACCTGAAAATAAGTGCATTCATCTCAGTCTAGTCTATAAGCTTCTGTGAATGTAAAAAAAAAACCACCACATAAAACTGGTAGACATGGCATGCTGTAGGCTAGAGAAAGAACTATGAGTACAGGCTCTGGGAGGGGCCTCGGGGCAGTAGTTTGGAGTGAAGAAGAGAGTATGGGGTCCTAGTTCTGGGAGACAGGTCATGGCTGGGCCCTGGGGTACGGTGTATGGGATGCTGGTTCCAGGAATGGGGGTGGAGGGTCACCTCCTGCAGGCAGCTCCTGGTTGATAGTGCAACAGGGCTAAGGCAGACTGCCTGCTTTTCCCAGTCCCATGCTGCTCCTGGAAGGGGCCAATGCACCACTATGGGCCCCAGTGCATGGGTGGCACGTAGCTCAGTATACTGCATCTTTCTGCCAGCACCATGTCCTCAGCTTCCATTACCCACAGTTCCCCATTCTTGGAAAATGGGAAATGCTGGGATAGTGTTTGGCAAGAGCCACACGCAGAGACCAGTGCCTCTGCCCAGAGGAAGCTGCACTGGCTGCTTAGCAGCAGCCCAGCTTCACCATTGAACATCTCAAGTGACCAGAAGAGAGGGCAACCAAAGGGCAGCCAAAAAGCAACATGAAGTTGCAGGTTGCCGACTCCTTCACCTAAGGCCTGAGTCAGTAAGGTGAGTTCATATGCCTGTCTTTAAGCATGAAAATAGCCTATTGACTTCAGTACAGAGTGTATATACAGAGGAGACATTGGTGTATCTAGTGTATTGTTAGGCTATGTCTACTCTACCAAATTTTGTCAAGGAAACTAGTAGTTGGCAAAGAAAAAGTCACCAAAGCGAGTTTACACTTGCTCCCTCTGTCAACAGATGGTCCATATCTTTAATGTCTCTGTCGACAGGGACCAATTGTGGGTATGTATCCTGCAGTGTCTGGTAACACCATGTATTGCTAGGCGTTGTGGCACTTTGGAACAAAGTGTGAAGAATCTGGGGGCCATGCAAAATGACACTGCTTTGTTCAGGGGCTTCTGGCCTCCTTTCATACCTTTTTTCCAACTGTCATTTTCTGTGATGCACCCCTGAATCTGCAGTGAGAAAGAGAATGGATCCTGCACTTCCCTCACATGCTCTGTTAGCTCTGATAAGGACGTAGCACATGGCAGGAGAGATCATCTTGAAATTACTCACACAAGAAAAAGACTTGAAGGAGCCTGACAAAGCACATGATATGGACAACAGCAACCTGTTGTTGCATTTGGCAAACTCAGAGCAGCTGAATAGGGTAGATGAGCACTTTTGGACTAGGGAAACCAGCACTGATTGTTGGGTCATGCAGATGCCGGATGAAGATGTCACTACAGAACTTTAGGATGCATAAAGCAATTCCTGGAGCTATTGCACTGATCTGCCCCCTGAACTGCAGCACAAAGACACTAGAATGAGAGCTGCCCTCTCAGTTGAAAGATATGTGGCAACTGCTGTGTGGAAGCTGGTGACTCCTGATTGCTACAGAGATAAATGTGAGGTGGTCTAGAACGGTGTGTGACACACACTTCTTTAAGGGTACTGGCCTGTACAAAATGCTGCAGGTGGGAACTTTCCTTCCAGACCACAAGATTACAATAGTGGATGTGGAAATGCCCATTGTGATCCTTGGAGACCTGGCTTACCCCTTGCAGCCCAAGCTCATGAAACTATACACAGGGCACCTGGACAGAGTAAAGAACATTTTAATAATTGGCTGAGCAGGTGCCACATGCTGGTCAAATGTGCCTTTGGGAGATTGAAGGCAAGATGGAGGTATCTCAATGGCAGACTAGACCTCACTGAGGACAATATTCCCAAAGTTATTGTGACTTGTTGCACTTTGTGTAATTTGTGTGAAATTAAGGGGGAATTGTTATATTGGGATGGAACACTGAGGCACTGTTCTTGGCTGCAGAGTTTGAGCAGCCAGATACTAAAGCTGTCAGAAGCATTCAAAGGGCTGCTGTCAAAATGCGGGAGGCTTTGAGGATACACTTTGAAATTGAGAAACCTCTGTAACAGCTTCCAAGTTGAACCTCCCCCTCCCATGCAACACCTAGACAGGAACATGCATTAAAGCCTGTAACTGGGATCGCAGTGATGGGTCTAAGAGATCATTAAACAGTAAATAAAAACATAGAACCATTATAAAAGTGTGCCTTTATTCATCAGAAAACAGTGCACTGAAACACAAGCACCCTCCATGGCTGGTAAGGAAGTTGCAGGCAAAGAATTATAACTCAGATATGTCTGTAGGCCCAGGTATCATAACCAATGTTGGGACAGGGATGCAGTGTATGGGAAAACAAGTACTCCCAGAGAGACAGGGAAAAGGAATGTGAGGGCATGGGGCCGAGGGAGACGGGATTGCTGGACTCAGAATTTTGAATCTGCTGTGGGAGGGAAGGGGGACATCTTACCGTGTTGCTTCACAATATGCTTGAGGATCTCAGCCTGTTCCTCCATCACCCCGAGCATGTTTTCTGTGGCCCAGTTGCCCTTGCAAACTCACTCTGGGTACGTCTACACTACAACGTTAATTCGAACTCACTTAGTTCGAATTAGTTAATTCGAACTAAGCTAATTCGAACTAACGGATCCAGACTAAAAAACTAGTTGGAATTAGCGTTTTGCTAATTCGAACTAGCATGTCCACATTAAGTGGACCCTGAACCAGGCTTAAGGATGGCCGGAAGCAGTGCCGGCAGGGCATCAGAGAAGAACTTAGAGCATGGAGATGCTTTCTCAGGCTAGCCAAGGGCTGTGCTTAAAGGGTCCCGACCCCCACCCCGGACAGACAGTTCTCAGGGGTGACCCGCTTGTAAAGCAGTCCTGGCTTGGATTGCCCGGAGTACCCACACTGGGCACATCACAGCACTCGGCCATCAGCCCGGCTGCACTTGCCGCAGGCTGCCATCTGGGGAGAGGGGGTAATTGGGGGGCTGCAGGAGAGCTTCCACCCCCAGAAGTCCACAGAGCCAGCCCAGTCCTCCCCATCAGGGGCTCGTGCCCCATTCCTCCCTCACCTCCTTCCACTTACCCTTCCCTAGCCCCCCTTCTTCTTGATGTACAAAATAAAGATAACGTTTCTTCCAACATTGACTCTGTCTTTATTGAACAAAACTGCGGGGAGACTGGGAAAAGGAGGTGGGAGAGGGGAAGAGAAAGGGCTGGGAGAGGGGAGGGCAAGTAACATGATCAGGGGTTGGGAACAGGTCCCAGATGAAGAGAGGCTACAGAGACTGGGACTGTTCAGCTTAGAAAAGAGGAGATGGAGCGGGGACAGGATAGAGGTCTCTAAAAGCAGGGGTTGGGTGGAGAGGGTGCATTCAGAAAAGTTCTTCATGAGTTCCCATACAGAAGGACTAGAGGACACCAAAGGAAAGGAATGGGTAGCAGGCTTCAAACTAGTAACAGAAAGTTGTTCTTCACAAAGCAAATAGTTAACCTGTCGAACTCCTTGCTGCAGGAGGCTGTGAAGGCTAGAACTGGAACAGAGTTTAAAGAGAAGTGAGATCAAGTCATGGAGGTTGGGTCCATGGAGTGCTATTAGCCAGGGGGTAGGAGTGGTGTCCCTGCCCAAGGTTTGTGGAAGGCTGGAGAGGGATGGCACGAGACAAATGGCTTGGTCACTGTCTTCGGTCCATCCCCTCCAGGGTCCCTAGGGTTGGCCGCTGTCAGCAGACAGGCTACTGGGCTAGATGGACCTTTGGTCTGACCCAGGACGGCCATTGTAAGCTCAGGGCTCAGGGTCGGGGGTCTCAGTGGACCACCTTGATTTTCATGCACACCTGCTCCTGGCTGGCCAGGCTGGCAGCTCTCCTGCCCTAGACGGCCACTTTCCTGTGCCTAGTGCGGAGGTCGTGGACGAGGTCCACGATGTCCGCACTAACCCAGGTGGGTGCCCGCCTCTTGCAGTCCTGGGCAAGCTCCCAGGAGCCGCCAGCCTGGTCCCGGGAAGAGGGGGAGGGCTGGGGGGCATCGGGTGTCTGGCTCGATCCATGCCAGGTGCAGGGTCTGCTGGCTGGGTGCTGGCAGGCTTGCACCTGACACGGGCACCGTAACCAGCCCGTGCCCCTATAAGGGGTCCGGGGCCGAGAGGGGGGCAGACGAGTTTCCCTGGTGTTGGCCAGAGTGGCCACCAGGGAAACCTGGGGAGGGCTAGCCTCCCACTAGTTCGAATTAAGGGTCTATACAGCCCTTAATTCGAACTAGTAAGTTCGAACTAGGCTTAATCCTCGTGGAATGAGGATTACCTAGTTCAGACTTAGCGCTCCGTTAGTTCGAATTTAATTCGAACTAACGGAGCACTAGTGTAGCGCCTATGAAAGTTAATTCGAACTAACGTCCATTAGTTCGAACTAACTTTGTAGTGTAGACATACCCTCTGTGATTAAGCACTTCACACACCAAATCCTCCCTTTTTTCTCTACGATGTTTATTTATCTGTCACAACCTCTCCAGCATAGTGCACAGCGGGTTTGGCAAGGTCTCTGCTGTTCAGCACAATGCACAAAAAGGAGTCTGTGAACCTTGAGTCCCACCCTGTGCCATTTCACTTACAAACCCCTTTTCGAACATTTCCACTCACTTTCCTGACCCTTGCAAGGATCGCATCTTGGCAAGCCCTGTAATCATGGTGGGGGGGGAGGGGCAGTACATATGGACAAAAGAAATTCCAGCTGGGTCTAGAAAATTCCCTTAGCAGGAACATAGTTCTAATTATGTCACACTTTTCCACAGGTGAGTATCCCTTTCTGAGACATCTCCCTGCAGAGGATAAGCAACCAAACCAGGGCACAACTTCTCCAGGCTTGTGGCTTTCACCCTATTCCGTATGTAACCCATCTATGTTTTGCTTTGGTTCTGCACAAGTGATTGATGAATAGTACAGGCTCGTGTCCTTCAGTGGGGAAGGGGACAAAGCTCCACAGCTATAGATTGTGCACAGGATACGTGGCGCTCACAGAAACACAGCCAGCCTCCCTCTTTTCCATGCCCTCAGCCCTGCACTCTACAAGCCACACTTACTGCAGCGTGCCCTTCGCAGAACCCTGTCCACAGCAGGATTGAGAAATGTGTCCGTCTGCATTGCTGTTCCTATGGGTCACTTGCAGCTGGGACAGACGTCTCTTCCCCTACACTGATCAGGTCCAACAGTTCTGTGATAGTGCAAGCAGGAGAGCATTTGGTGCCATGGCCAGGCATTGGTACTTGGGCAGGCTCCATGAGATCACTGCACCCTGAGCCAGCCTATGTGGGTGGAAGGGTCCAGGTGCTCAGCCAGCAGGAAATGGGATTTAAATTTCATAGGATCTGCAAGGGGGTGGGACATGAAGCTGGTCACTTGACTTCAGGGCAACAGAGTTCAAACTGCTGACCAGAGAGGATGATTGGGAATTGTGGGCACTTCCTGGAAGCCAGAATAAGCAACAAAATGTCTTAAGATTTCAATACTGCATGTTTGTCAACAACATAGGGAGGGAAAAAGACAAAAAGTCCCCCATGGAACTGGAAGCTTTTTGTCGATGAAAAGGGCCATTTTTCATGACAAAAGTCCCGCTGCAATGTGAATCCTTATACAGTTTTGTCAACAAAACATATCTTTTCTCAGCAAAATTTGCCAGGTAGACAAATCCTTAGACTAGAAAAGGATGAGGATATTAACTGAACACAGCACTGATGGTGTGATTATCAACACCATTATATAATTTTTCAATGTTGTGCCATAAAATAAACTTATCCACGGTGAACACAGCAAAGCTGTAGCTTTAAAAAAACTTCACTCAGTTCACATATGAAGTTGTGAATCAACTTTTGCTTTTTTAATCCAACATTAGAACCAGTTTCTTCAGATATCAGATAATTACTGTCTATGAAAATAATGATTTCTTGCTGCAGTTTGATGCATGATGTCAGTATGTCATATTGCAGCTTTCAGGAAATCTGAAGTAAGTCATGTGTTTCACTGTAACACGTGATGCTGCAAAACATTATAATTTAAAAGGTGACAATTGCAATACCTATTTGCTTCATAGAGGGAAATTACAAAGCCACTGACCTGCACAAATGGCTGCAGTAGGGGGAAAACTGAATAACGGGTATGTTGGGTGGAGAGGGCAATGGAATATTAAAGAAAATAAGTAAAACATAAAAAGGAAATTGTGCGCTAAATTATTTAAATGAGTGAAATATGCAAAAAAAACCACACAGAATTGTCATTTCTCATTTTTAAAAACCTACACAAAGACCTGTATCCAAAAGAACAAAAATAATGTGTGTGGCACATAAAACACGTGTAAAGTAAAACTGCAAGATGTAGAAAGGCACTAATAAATAAGGCTTTGATGTAAATAAACAAACACAGCATTCAGAGTTCAAGAATAAAATCCATGCAATCATCAACCATAAAAATGCATCTGAAAAGAATTGAGACAGATAAACTTTTCTTTTCAATAAAAAAAAAGTATGAACTTAAACATGAAGACACTGCATGAAATGTTAGCCATTTAATGGTTCCAGTCTACAAAAACAAAGCAATAAAATTGACATACGTTCCCATCAGGTGGCAGTGAAGATAGTTTACCCTTCTATAATCCATCAGAGCATCCTTCTGCAATCTTCATTAAGACTGATAGTTTTACACATTGCTAGGATTCCCTCCACTCCCCTCGCAAAGGGCATGTCTAGACTACATTCCTCTGTTGAAAGAGGAATGTAAATGAAGCAAATTGAAAATGCAAATGAAGCACGGATTTAAATATCCCATGTTTCATTAGCATATTTGAGTCCGAGCGCTTTTTCGAAAAAGGGTTTTTTGAAAGTGAAAGCGCAGTCTAGACAGGGTTCTTTCAGGGGAAAAAAACCCCTTGGTACAAGAGCTCAGCTGATGACTGGACTGGGAAATATCAAGTATTACTAGTTAATGTCAGTTAATCCAGGTCTGCTCAGAAGAAGGAACCCCTATGAAATGGAGGAAGCAAGCCAAATAACAGAGAACCTGGGGATTCTACCATTGCTTTCACTGCATCATATTTTACTGCTAAAAAACTGCAGAGAACTTAAGGTTCAGTTGTGCTATAACCTACCTTTCTTTTGAAGTTTTGTCTGGGTTTTATGCTAATAACTAGCCATTTCATTTCTAAAATCAAATGCAAAACATTTTTTAACAGGTCTGTTGACAAAACCCCTTTCAGACCTTTAGCTTAGGCTCTATTATGTTGTCCTGCAGGTGCACAGTCTGACAGATAGATTCTATGGGCTTACCAGCCATCCTGATTTGTATGCAGTGATTCTGTCCTCATTCTCAGACTCCAGTATCATGATGATTGTTCTGAGACTTCTGCTCCCTTGGATAGGTACACAGTGAAGTATTGGAAAGTGCTAGAGTGAGGCACAGTTGTAAAGGACCAGCTGGAGGGACCAGACATCAACAACAAAACAGGGGAAAGACAATCCCCAGTGGAATATGTGAAAAACATCTTCTGTCCGTGGAACTTTGGATGGCCTCACGTATTTTTTCTTGTTCTATTACTATGTCAGTGAAAATAATGGTCAACTTTTCTCAATAATATAGAAGCAAAGAATAGCTGAGTACAATATTGCTTTCTAAATCATTCTTCTATCAATTTGTCTACTGCATGCTTCAAACTATACTGAATACTTACAAATCTTATTAAAAGATGGATATGATCTGCTGTAAGGGGAGCTCATTCACTTTTCCTTCTTTGCATTTTCTAAATCTTCATTCAAATGAAGGTTGTCCAGACTTCCCATAAACAAAATCTTTTATACTTTAAAACTGACTTAGGGATTATTGTTCTATGTTGTACAGAATGTGGATAGGGACACACTCTGTCCTAATTTATTAACAATGTGATGGTTTCTGCTGTCTCTTTTGATAGCCTATTTTAATGAGAGAAATTTAGATGGTACCCTTTCTGCTTGTGCCTTGAATACGTTCCAATTTTCACAGTAGAATTTCCTGAGCCGTAATTAAACCCAATTATCTTTCTTCTACTCCCTATTTACTGAAAGTCTGTATACTAGCAGGAGTGTGTCTCAGGATTCCTTCCTGAGAATTCACACAAGAAAAGATAAACCTTACCCAACAGAGAAGCCAAGATTTTTTTTTAATTTTATGTTTTTTAGAGACATAGTGGGTAAGGCAATATCTTTTACTGGACAACTTCAGTTAGTGAAAGAGACAAGTTTTTTAGTTGCACAGAGTTCTTCTTGAGGTCTGGGAAAGATACTAAGGCCAGGCCTGCACTAAGAAATTGGTAAAAATTCACATACTGTACATAGGTTGCTCAAGGGTGTGAAAAAGCCACACCCTTGAGCAATTCAGCTACACACCTAACCCTTTTCCCCTTCCGCCCATTCATCCCTCCCCCCTGCAAGATAGCACCAAATCAATGGGAGAATTATCCCCATGGATACAGTAATTTCTCATTTAACAAGGTAGATGCGTTTCAGAAAATGATCATGTTAAGTGAAAACATGTTATGCGGGGTCAATTTTCCTATTGAAAATAATGGAAAAGGTGGGGGTTGTGTTTCAAGTGGTGGTGTCGAAGTCAATTTTCTGTTGGTGCTGAGTCATCAACGTCAATGTTAGACAATGTATATGGAACAGGGCTATCTTGTTCATCAGATAATCTTTTTTTAGGTTGAACATGAAAAAAACTTTTGATAGAAAGCTGATTTGCTGCTTTTGTTTTTCATTGTAAAGTTGCTGGTAGCAAGATATAGCACTTTCTAAGCTTTTTGCTACTTTGGAGCTCCGTTCGTGATCAGGATCATTCTCATCAAAAATGTTTATTGCATCACTTATAAGCTTAAATGCTTCAGCCATAACTTTCATTGATAATGTTCGAATAACTGGCTCAGCATGTTCAGGCTCATTTTCCAGCCGCTGCTCATGCAGAAGCTTCAGCTCATTGATAAACAACTCCTCCCCATGAGAGTTGAGGAACTCTTGCACATCAGTAGCATCCACCTCCTCTAATCCTGCTTCATGGGCTAGGGTTACAATCTGCTTTTTAGCTTCAGCTATTTCAGTGTCAAACTCCCTAAACTCGTGAACGCATGCAGGCCATATACAGCACCAAACTGCATTAAGGCAAATCGATGAAACTTCTGCCCAAGCCTCTGCTTTAATATCTATAGCATCTTTAATGTTAAATTGTCTCCAGAACTCCTTGATTGTAGGCTTATTCTCACCATCTATCTCCTTTATAAGCCTAGCAAACGTACAGCGCAAGTAATATGCCTTGAAAGTAGCTATCGCACCTTAATCAAGAGGTTGAATTAACAAGGTTGTATTGGGGGGTAAAAATAACACTCAAATGTTTTCTGACAGATCAGTAAGGCAAGGAAGATGCCCTGGTGCATTAACTAGAAGAAGTGAAATTTTGAAAGCAAGATTTTCTTGCAAACAGTAGTCTTTCAACTCAATGGTTAGGTGACTGCAGAAGTAGTCTGTGAAGATGCTTGCAGTTACCTAAGCTTTTGCATTAGATCTCCAAATAACAGGAAGATGATCCTTTGAATACCCAGCAAAAGCTCTAGGATTGGCAGAATGGTAAACTACTACCGGTTTGAGCTTGCGACACCATTGGCATTGGTGTATAGCATCAGTCATACAATCCTTTGCAGCCTTAAAACCAGGTGCATAAGCCTCATCATGAGAGATATATGTGCGTGCTGGCATGCGCTGCCAGAAGAGTCCTGTTTCATCCAGGTTAAATACCTGTTTAGCTGAATAGCCACCTTCCTTTATAATAGCTTCAAATATCGCTGGGAATGATTCAGCAGCCTCTGTGTCAGCAGCAGCAGCCGCTCCAGTTATTTTTATATTATGTAAGTTTGAACGCTTTTTAAAATGGCTTGCATTAAATGGCTTGGCATCAGTTTCATTCAATTCTATTTTAACAGCATCATATAAAGCTTTGGCTTTTTCCTGAATAACAGCCAAACTCACTGGCATCTTTCATTGTGTTTGGTCTTCAATCCACATAGACAATCGCCTCTTGATATTTTCCATTAGGTTAGATCACGTACGAACAACCTTCTTCACACTTACTGGTGTTGCATTTTTGCAACTTTCCTTAATTTTTTCAGCTTTGTGCGCACACTAGACTCATGCATGTTCAAAGCGCGGGAGATGTCACAATTGTGTTCACCTTTATCAATTCACTTAATCACTTCAAGTTTCTCTTCTAATGTAAACAATTTTCTATGCTTCTTGCTTGCAGAAGCAGATGTATCACTTTCCTTACGCTTTCCACTCATGATAAGGGATACAGTAATCCACAGCAAGATACAGTACAGTAACAATTCAGTACAAGACATCGCGGTTTGTTAACACAAGATATACATGTGAGTGAGTGGAGGAGCGCTATGACCACATGTACAGTGTATTCATCTGCTCATGAATACTGTCCAGTACAGTAAAATTCCCACTAGGGCATCAGCTGGAACCCGGAAGTGCTCCGGTTAGCCACTCTCTTCGCGGGGCTGCTGAGAGCTGCATGTGCGCTCTTGGCTCCAGACTGCACTTGTTAGCAGCTGGGACTGGGACATAAGGCCTAGGGGACTGGGTTACAGCAAGGAGGGGAGGAGTTTTGCTCTGGGGAAAGGAAGGGGAGGAGAGGGGAGTTGGATTGGTTTGGGAGTACAGTATGCCCCTGTGACGGGTCTGCTGGGACCCGCACTGCGTCCGGCAAGCGGCGAACCCTCTGCCGCTTTGCAGGGAGGTGGGAGAAGCCCCGTGCAGCCGTCGGCAACAGGCTGGCTGGGGAAACCCAGCCACTGGCCTGCAAGCGGTGATGGAGGAGAGGGAGCAAGGCGTCTGGTGAGGGGGGGTCACTGGGGAATGGCATGGTGAGTGGCAAGCCCTCCACCACTTTGCAGGGAGGTGGGGGAAGCCCCGCACAGCTGCTGGTGACAGGCTAGCTGGGGAAACCGTGTTATTTTGGGGATGGTCGTGTTATTCAAAAAACATTCCCTAAAAAAAAATCGTGCTATCACAAAAACGTATTAAGTGGGCACGTGTTAAACGGGTAATTACAGGCAGTCCCCGGGTTACGTACAAGATAGGGACTGTAGGTTTGTTCTTAAGTTGAATCTGTATGTAAGCCGCTGCTGAAACTGACCGCCAGTTCTGACTTACATACAGATTCAACTTAAGAACCCCAAGTCAGCTGCTGCTGAAACTGATCAGCAGCTGATTCCAGGAAGCCCGGGGCAGAGCAACTGTGCCTCGGGCCTGAGCAAAGCCTCAGAAGCGGGGGACCCCGCTGCTGCTGCGGGTTTGCTCGCGGTGCCCCTGGTCTGCTGGGGACCGTCTCCAGCAGACCAGGGACACCGCGAGCAAACCCGCAGCAGCGGCAGGGTCCCCCGCTTCTGAGGCTTTGCTCTGGCAAAGCCTCAGAAGCGCGGGAACCTGCCGCTGCTGCGGGTTTGCTCCCGATGCCCCTGGTCTGCTGGAGACGGTCCCCAGCAGACCAGGGGCACCGGGAGTAGATTTTCTCGCCCCGGAGCTCGAGGTTGCTGACCGCTGCCTGTGAGCTCCGGGGCGAGAAAGCCCCGTTCGTAAGTGTGGATCCGACATAAGTCGGATCCGCGTAAGTCGGGGACTGCCTGTACTGTATAACTACTGTCCTCAGGGAGGTGTTTTACCTATTCTGATGACGAAAGCCCTGCCATTCGCTCTTCCATGAAGCACTACAGTGCACTGCTGCAGCATATTAAGTGTTCACCTGTTTTCAGAGTGTCAGAGCTAACTACAAGTTGGAACCAATTGTCTATTTAGTTAATGCATGTTTTAAGAGACCATTCAAGGTGTAGTGGCCTGTTAATACCTCTCCAGTCATAGGACAAGAAAGGGTTGTGAATGGTCTCTTTAGGTATATGTTAATTAATTACTTTATGCTCAACAATCTGTTCCACCACCTATTCAGTTATGAGACTTTGGCATGGTCTGCATTAGAAAATCCCACATCCCTGAAGGACCTAGTTAAATCACAGTGCTCGGTTGATAGAACTATTCTTCCCTCTGTTGAGCTACCTCTTTTCAGGCTATGCCTACACTGGCACTTTCGTCTGTAAAACTTTTTTCTGTCAGGTGTGCGAAATAGTGTCCCCTATAATTTTTGCTACCTCTGAATGGAATGAATTTTCTTCTGAGCACCAAATTTGGAGTTGATATGCAGGAGGGCTGCCGGGCTGGGGCAGAGAGTTGAGGGACAGGAGTGTGAGGATTCTGGCTGGGGGTGTGACTGCTAGAGTGGGGCTGAGGTTGAGGGGCTCAGGGCAGGGACACAGTATTGGGGTGCAAGGGCTCTGTCTGGGGTGCAGGCTCTGGAGTGGGACTGGAAATGAGGGGTTTGGAGTGCACGAGGAGGACTCCAAATTTGGGGAGTAACTCTGGACTGTGGGTAAGGGTTCAGAAAAGGGTACAGGCTTTGGCCTTGGAGTTGGGTACAGGAGAGGGTACAGGCTATTGACAGGAGGATGGAGATGTTCAGGGTTCAGGAGGGGGATCAGGGACTGGGGTGCACTCAAGGTGGGAGAGGAGTTTGGGGTTCAGGCTTATCTGGGTGGTCCCATGCTGGGGACAGCAAGGAAGGGCCCCTTTCTCCTGGATGCAGCAGCTCCATGCCAGGGATGGTGGGGATGGCTCCCCTCCACCTGCTGTGGCAGCTCCCTGCTCTGGCTGGTGCAGGCGGGGGATGCTCCTCCCTGCCATCCCTAGCAGCTTCAGGGCTTGGGGAAATATCTCTTCCCTGCTGCAGTCCTGAGTCTCTGGTACCAATTATTTGCACTGGACTTGATAGAAAATAAAAGTGATTTTATTAAGTAGAAGTAGTAGGATTTAAGTGGTAATAAGTGAGAACAGGCAGAGCAAAGTAGATTATAAACTCAAAATAACAGAAAACGCTTAGCTGACTCTAACACTGAAACCTCAGTACACAAACTTATTACAAACTCAATACAAATTTACCATAAAACTTTCTTTTTCAACTAAGTCTTTCAAACCAGGGCTGTTTCTCACCCTGGAGTCTTTGGTTCCTTCCCTGGGGTGTGCCTGCCAAAGACCAAGCACTCCTACTTTCCTATTGTTTTTAAAGATTCCTTTCTTGCATAGGAGCTTCAGGGGAGAGCAGACTTAGTCTGTTAAAAAAAACCAACAAATGGTCTGGTAGCACTTTATAGACTCGAAATACATAGGAAAGGGGAAGGAGAGGTGGGAGAAAAAGAAAAAAAAAAGGAAAAAGGAAGGGGGCATCATTAAGTGTGAGAGGGCATCATTAAGTATCTGAAGAATGGGTGCTTAAACCTAAGCAGGTCAAAGTAAATAGATAGATGCTAAGACAGGAAGAATACCACTCACAGAGCTGTTAGCACCTTCAGTGGTTATGAGGTACATAGTGTCCTAGCCAGCTCGTATCTCGAATGAGTCCATTAGCATGTGAATTGAATTTGTGGATGACATGATACCATCTACATGTTTTCTTAGTCTATAAAGTTCTACCAGACCATTTGTTGTTTCTTTCTTGCATATGAAGGCACATGGCTAGTTACCTGGGGTGGACATGTGACGTCCCCAGACCAATCACTACTATGAATTAAAGGACAAAAGAGATTGTTTAACGGTTGGTCATCAGGAGATTGAGGGTAACACCCGTGATGGCTTTCAATCATGCATTTGAAAACCATAAAGCATTCCACACTTCATATGTCTAATTTTACACGCAAGAATGATACATACACCAAAATAAGGTAAACAGATCCAGCAGATTAAGACATGAAGATTGATAGGTTACATGAAGCAATTTGTCCCACACATCTTAAAGTTATGTATATTTGTGTTTGTAAATCCATTTCATAAAACATGGCGAGGGGGGTCTGTCACACTTCCTATATTCTACTGCTTGAGATGCAAGTTCTTCATTGTCTTTTAGGAGGCCTTAATCAGTCTTAGCCACCCGCATGCATTGCTGTCCAAAAATAATGGTTTCCCATAACCTCACACCCTTCTTCAGACCCATTCAACCACAGATGATGTACAATTGAAATGTGAGATCTCCTATATTTTGCTTAGTTTATTATTAAGAAGGAGGAAACATTGATTATATAGGAGGTCCCAATCAAATGTTTCTTGTGATGGCCCCTAAAGTGGATGACCAGTCCTTGCCTATATTCATACATTCCTACTCTGCTGAGTTCCAGGATTAACATTAGCCTTTCCTTTAGCATGCACTATTAAAGAATATACATAATATGGGCTCTTGAATTCTTTATTTGAGACAAGAATCATAGAAATGTAGAATCATAGAAATGTAAGAATGAAAGGGATCTTGGGAGATTATCAAATTCATCCTCCCTGACCTGAGGCAGGCCCAAGTATACTTAGAGTCAGACCATACTGACAGACGTTTGTTTAATCTGTTCTTTAAAAGTCTGAATGATGAGGATTTCACAACTTTCTTTAGAAATCTATTTCACAGCTTGACTATTCTTATAGGCTGTGTCCAGACTCAGGAGTTTTTTCGAAAAAAGTAGCCTTTTTTTGAAAAAACTTCACCTGCGTCTAGACTACAGCTGTGTTCTTTCGAAATTAAATCGAAAGAACGCGGCTTTTCTTTCAACGGCGGTAAACCTCATTTCACGAGGAAGAATGCCTTTTTTTGAAAGTGGTCTTTCGAAAAAAGGCGTTCTTGAATGCCAACAGGGCTTTTTAGAAAGAGAGCATCCAGACTCACTCATTGCTTTCTTTCGAAAAAGCGGCTTGCTTTTTCGAAAGTTTTGCTTGCAGTCTAGACGCTCTTTTTCAAAAGAGGCTTTTTCGAAAGTATCTTTCGAAAAAGCCTCTTTCGAAAGAGGCTTTCAGTCTAGACATAGCCATAGTTAGAAAGTTCTTCCTAATATATAACTTAAATCTCCCTTTCTTCATGTTAAGTTAATGACTTATTGCTCTGCCTTCAGGGGACATGTAAAAAATTAACAAATGGTTGCACTTTATAGACGAATAAAACATGTAGATGGTATCATAAGTTATAAAGTTTGTTCGTCTATAAAGTGCAACCAGACCATTTGTTGTTTTTTTCTGTACAGACTAACTCAGCTACCCTCTGAAGCTGAAAAACATAGATCACTATTCTCTTAACCTATTGGGGTCCCTCCCATTCTATTTTTCCCTCTAGAATAAATATGACCATTTTTTTTTGTAACCTTTCTTTGTGGGTCAGGTTTTCTAAGCCTTTTATCATTTTTATTGCTCTCCTCTGGACTCTCTCTACTTTGTCACATCTTTCTTAGGATACGTCTAGATTATAGGCTTTCGTCGACAGAAGTTTTGTCGACAGAATCTGTCGACAAAACTTCTGTCGACAAAGGCGTCCAGACTGCGGGATGCTCTGTCAACAGAAGAAAGCACCCGGAAGTGCTTCTGGAAGGTCACAGGGGCAGCCATAAAGCCCAGGCACTGCTGTATGCTCTCTGCAGAGCATGCTTAAAGGGATCCTCCTGGACAGCCATAGCTCTGCTCTTGCTTCTGGCTTGCCTATCTTATACAGGGAAAGCAAAGCTGCTGCAGTTTTTCTGGCTCTGGTTGCCCTGCTTTGTCGGACACCCAAAATAGACAGCTGTTTATTTTCTGGTTTGTCTGTTTGTTTGTGTGTTTGCGTGTGTGTTTGTTTTCTTGTTTGTTTGGGTTTTGGCTTTTTTGGTTTTTGTTTGTTTGTATTTTTGTCCATTTGTTTGTTTCTTTTGTTCTTTTGTTTGTGTGTTAATTCGGCTTTTTTAGCCATGGATCCTGAGCTTCCCCTGGGCAGGCAATGGCCCCACACTATGCTGATGGAAGCTCTGCTGTATGCTCAGGAGAGCATGATGACCTTGGCGGCAGAGCTGGATTCTGAGCCCAGCTTTGAACTCCTCCCTCAGGCTGCAGCCCTGCTGCCCTTGCCCCCCAACTTATTCCTAGAGAGGCGAGTTTGTAGGCTGGGCACCAGTTCCAACTGGTGGGACAGCTAGTGCTGCAGCAGTGGGTGACGACCAGTGGCTCCGGAACTTATGGATGTGGAAGGCCACCTTCCAGGAGCTCTGTGGCTCGCCCCTGCCCTGCAACATCAGGACACCCACTTGTGGCCTGCCATCCCCCTGGAGAAGCACATCACCATTGCACTGTGGAAGCTGGCCACCCCCGACAGCTACCGCTCCGTGGGGCATCAGTTTGGTGTGGGGAAGTCTACCGTCGGGGCTGTCTTGATGGAGGTAAGTCACTCTCAGGGGACATTCCAGGGGGGCAGTCAGGACCAGACACAAGGAATCGGGGATGGGGTGGCAGAGGCAGAAGCCCTTTCAGCCTCACCCTGCCATGGTGCAGGAGGTGGGGGGCGTGGGAGGGATTGTCTGGGGAGGACTGTTGGGGTCTGGAGGGGTTGGAGGAAGCACCCCTCAGCAGCTGAGCCAACCCCTCTAATGTCTTGTTCTGCATGTTTCTATTTGTCCCTCTCTGCAGGTGGTGAAGGCCATCAATTCCGAGCTGCTCCACAGGACCGTCCACCTCAGAGACCTGCAGACTATCCTGCCGGATTTGCGGGGCTGGGGTTCCCAAACTGTGGTGGAGCACTTGATGGTACCCACATCCCCATCAGCGCCCCACCCCATCGAGCAGCACAGTACATCAACAGGAAGGGCTTCTTCTCCATGGTGCTGCAGGCCCTGGTCAACCACAGGGGACAGTTCACCAACGTTTGTATCAGATGGTACAGGCCGGGCACATGACTCCCATGTGTTTAGGAGCTCAAACCTTTACCACAGGCTGCAGGCTGGGGCATTCTTCCCAGAGAGGATCCTGGTAGTTGGGGATGTGCAGATGCCTACGTACATTGTGGCTGATGCGGCCTACCCTCTCATGCCCTGGCTCATGAAGCCCTACACCGGCCACCTGGATGCGAGCAGGGAACTGTTCAACTCCTGCCTCAATAGGGCTCGCTACAGGTGGAGTGAGCCTTGGCATTGTAATTTTAAGAATGCTTGATAGTGATCCTGTAGGTGTTTGTCTCTGTATGAGGGATTGCAGCAAATGTAGTTGTATCTTAGGGCTTGGCTGCAGACAATGTATCGTGTCATGTGTTTTGGATGAAAGTTGGATGCGTGTAAGTAAGTATAGTAGTCAGTAGGTTTCCGTTATAGAGTGGTGTTTATGTGACCATCAGTTATTTGTACTGTAGTGTCCAGGAAGTAGATCTCCTGTATGGACTGGTCCAGGCTGAGATTGATGGTAGTGTGGAAATTGTTGAAGAATTCCACTGGAGTTTCAAGGGCCTCCTTCCCATGGGTTCAAATGATGAAGATGCTTTCATTGTACCATAAATAGAGGAGGGACACTTGAGGATGGGAGCTTAGGAATACGTGAAAATGTTGTTGTACTGTGGATCCATGCAAGTACCCATGACAGTGCCTCTGACTAGAAAGTATAAATCATCCCCAAATCTGAAATGGTTCATTAACTAGTTGTACTGTGGCACCATTAGGGATACAGTTCCTGATGCCTTGTAAACTATCTGTGTGAGGAATGTTGGTGTAGAGAGCTTCTAGTTTATGGATTTTGGGTAGCAGATATAATATCCCAGATCTGGGCTCTGTGAAAATTTGTTCCTTTCCTTCTTCCCTTAGTTTCTTAAGTAAATGGTGTAATTTCTTTTGGTACTCCTCAGTGGGATCAGAAGATAGTGGCCTGCAGAATGCTGTGTTGGAGAGTTATCTAGCAGCCTCCAGGTCATAATCTGACCTATTCATGATGACTACAGTGCCTCCTTTGTCAGCCTGTTTGATTATAATGTCATAGTTTTGTTGAGGCTGTGAATGGTTTGGCATTCTGCATAGCTGAGGTTATGTGGTAAGTGATGCTGCTTGTCCACAATTTCAGCCTATGCATGATGATAGAAACTCTCTGTCTAGAACTCCGGATGGTTGTTGCAGCCATCAATTTGAGTCCATGTAGAATCCTTCTTCTTGTGGCATTGGTAGGATGGTATTTGTGGGTTAGTGTGTTGTTCAGCAGAGTGGTAGAAATATTCCCTGAGTCAAAAATGGCATAAGTAAGCTTATAGGTCACTGCAGAACTGTTTCATATGTGTGGAGGTGGTTGGGGCAGAAAGAGATTTCCCAAAATAGGACAGACTTTTCTGCCAAGATAAGTGTATAGCTGGATAGATTAACAATGTTGTTGTGGGCCCTTGTGGTGTGTAGGAGTTTGGAGAGTTTCATGCCCTTTTTTTTCTGTAGAGAAATAAAATGTGTGTTGTAAATGGCTTGTCAAGTTTTAGTATAGTCCAGCCATGTGGAAGGTGGGTTTTGTAAGAGAGTCTGTAGATTTGAAAGCTCTTTCTTGATCTTTTCCTGTTTGCTGTACAGGATGCTGATCAGATTATTTCATAGTTTCCATTATCCAACTTGTTAGTGAAAATGTTAACTTGTACTAAACTCAGGACTGACCTCTGAGGGACCCATTGGATATGTTCCACAGTCTGGCAGCTAATCGCTCTTTTGAGTATATCTTTCAACCAGTTTTGCACCAACATTATAGTAATTTGATCTAGACCAGAGGTTCCACAACTTGATCCAGACCAGAGGTTAACACAATTGATAGTAATAAGGAGGTACGCCCATCCCCCAATGGAGATTCATGCCTTATAGTGCTCCCCTCCAAACCTCTAGCCCAGGGAAGCATAATAAGACCTTAGCCAGGAGTGGGGAGCAGATTTGAGAATCAGCTCACCTCAGCCCAGGGAGGAGCTGGAAAGTGATTTTGCCCCTCACTCACCCTAGATGTCCTGCAGAACTGGGTTCAGCACCCCTAAGTTTGACTCTGCACACATATCTGTTCATTTGCTTGTTTATATGGGGCTCTACCCTGTGACAGTCAAGTACAACAATCCCATCCCAGTCTCCCTATCTGCCCTACAGTTTGAAAATCTGTAATCTAGATCACATTTCTCTAATTTGTTTAGGAGAATGCCAAATAAGAACTGTGTCAAAAGCCTTAGTAAAATCAGAATATATCGCATCTTCTGCTTCCCCCATCCACTACACCAGTAAATCTGTCAAAGAAGGAAACCTGGTTGGCTTGAAAAATCCATTTGGGCTAGTATCTAAAATCTGTTATTCTGTAAGGGTATGTCTACATTACCACCCTAGTTCGAACTAGGGTGGTAATGTAGACAACCGGAGTTGCAAATGAAACCCGGGATTTGAATTTCGCGGGCTTCATTTGCATCTTGCCAGGCGCCGCCATTTTTAAATGTCCGCTAGTGCGGACTCCGTGCCGCGCGGCTACACGCGGCATGGACTAGGTAGTTCGGACTAGGCTTCCTATTCCGAACTACCGTTACTCTAGGAGTACCATTTCAAGAGGAGTAATGGTTCGGAATAGGAAGCCTAGTCCAAACTACCTAGTCCATGCCGCGTGTAGCCGCGCAGCACGGAGTCCGCACTAGCGGACATTTAAAAATGGCGGCGCCTGGCAAGATGCAAATGAAGCCCGGGAAATTCAAATCCCAGGCTTCATTTGCAACTCCGGTTGTCTACATTACCACCCTAGTTCGAACTAGGGTGGTAGTGTAGACATACCCTAAGTGATTACATGCAGTTTAATAATCTGTTTCAGTATTTCCAGGTATAGAAGATAGGTTGACTGATCTATAACCCTCTGGGTATCTCTACACTGTGGGACAAAGTCAAATTAAGATAGGCAACTTCAGTAGCTTAACTCGGCTTTTGTGCTGTCCACTCTGCAGGAAGTCTAAGGAAAAACACTCTTCCTTCGACTTCCCTTACTTCTCATGAGATGAGGGTTCCCAGCATCGACAGGAGTGCCCCTCTCAGTTCAAATTAGCTGTCTTAACTCAACCGCTAATTCAAACTTTGGAAGATCAACAGTGGCAGCCACAATCTTCTTCTGCAGTGTAGATGTACCCCTAGTGTCCTCTTTATTACCCTATTTGAAGATTTGGTGCAATGCTTGCCTTCTTTAGTCCTCTGGGACTTTCTCTGTCCTCCATGAGTCTTCAAACAAGCTAACTGTTCTGCGATTGTGGCAGCTAGTTCCTTAAATACCTTAGGGTGAATTTCATCAGAGCCTACTGATGATCATCATTCATCTAACTTGTCTATATATTCTTTAACCTGTTCTTTTCCATTTCTGGCTTGCATTCCTTCCTTCCTATTACTATCAATTGAGGAGAGTTGGCAGTTTTTCAAAGGGACATTGTTAAGGGCCAAAAAGCAAGCTATTCCGCAGCGTAGGAAAGATAGAAAATATGGCAAAAGACCACCTTGGCTTAACCATGAGATCTTGCATGATCTAAAAATAAAAAGGAGTCATATAAAAAATGGAAAGTAGGACAAATTACAAAGGATGAATATAGGCAAACAACACAGGAGTGCAGGGGCAAGATTAGAAAGGCAAAGGCACAAAATAAGCTCAAACTAGCTACGGGAATAAAGGGAAACAAGACGACTTTTTATAAATACATTAGAAACAAGAGGAAGACCAATGACAGGGTAGGCCTACTGGTCAGTGAGGAGGGAGAAACAGTAATAGGAAACTTGGAAATGGCAGAGGTGCTTAATGACTTCTTTGTTTCGGTCTTCACTGAGAAGTCTGAAGGAATGCCTAATATAGTGAATGCTAGTGGGAAGGGAGTAGGTTTAGAAGATAAAATAAAAAAAAACAAGTTAAAAATCACTTAGAAAAGTTAGATGCCTGCAAGTCACCAGGGCCTGATGAAATGCATCCTAGAATACTCAAGGAGCTGATAGAGGAGGCATCTGAGCCTCTAGCTATCACCTTTGGAAAATCATGGGAGACAGGAGAGATTCCAGAAGACTGGAAAAGGGCAAATATAGTGCCCATTTATAAAAAGGGAAATAAGAACAACCCAGGAAACTACAGACCAGTTAGTTTAACTTCTGTGCCAGGGAAGATAATCGAGCAGGTAATTAAGGAAATCATCTGTAAACACTTGGGCTGTGTCCAGACTCAGGGGTTTTTTCGAAAAAAGTAGCTTTTTCGAAAAAACTTCCCCTGCGTCCAGACTCAAGCCGCGTTCTTTCGAAATTAATTCGAAAGAATGCGGCTTTTCTTTCGATGGCGGTAAACCTCATTTCACGAGGAAGAACGCCTTCTTTCGAAAGTTCCTCTTTCGAAAGAAGGCGTTCTTCAATGTAAATAGGGCTTCTTCGAAAGAGAGCATCCAGACTCACTGGATGCTTTCTTTCGAAAAAGCAAGCCGCTTTTTTGAAAGAGTCTAGACGCTCTCTTTCGAAAGAGGCTCTTTCGAAAGATGTTTCGAAAGAGCCTCTTTCGAAAGAAGCCTGCAGTCTAGACACACCCTTGGAAGGTGGCAAGTTGATAGGGAACAGCCAGCATGGATTTGTAAAGAATAAATCATGTCAAGCCAATCTGATAGCTTTCTTTGCTAGGATAACGAGTCTTGTGGATAAGGAAGAAGTGGTGGGTGTGGTATACCTAGACTTTAGTAAGGCGTTTGATACGGTTTTGCATGATAAACTAGGCAAATACAACTTAGATGGGGCTACTCCAAGGTGGGTGCATAACTGGCTGGATAACCGTACTCAGAGAGTAATTATTAATGGTTCACAATCCTGCTGGAAAGGTATAACTAGTGGGGTTCTGCAGGGGTCTGTTTTGGGACCGGCTCTGTTCAATATCTTCATCAATGATTTAGATATTGGCATAGAAAATACGCTTATTAAGTTTGCAGATGATGCCAAGCTGGGAGGGTTTGCGACTGCTCTGGAGGATAGGGTCATAATTCAAAATGATCTGGACAAATTGGAGAAATGGTCTGAGGTAAACAGGATGAAGTTTAATAAAGACAAATGTAAAGTGCTCCACTTAGGAAGGAACAATGAGTTTCACACATACAGAATGGGAAGCGACGGTCTGGGAAGGAGTACGGCAGAAAGGGATCTCGGGATTATAGTGGACTACAAGCTGAATATGAGTCAGCAGTGTGATGCTCTTGCAAAAAAAGCAAACATGATTCGGGGATGCATTAACAGGTGTGTTGTGAGCAACACACGAGAAGTCATTCTTCTACTCTACTCTGCACTGGTTAGGCCTCAGGTGGAGTATTGTGTCCAGTTCTGGGCACCGAATTTCAAGAAAAATGAGGAGAAATTGGAGAGGGTCCAGAGAAGAGCAACAAGAATGATCAAAGGTCTAGAGAACATGACCTATGAAGGAAGGATGAAAGAATTGGGTCTGGTTAGTTTAGAAAAGAGAGGATTGAAAGGAGACATGAGAGCCGTTTTCAGGTATCTAAAAGAGTGTCATAAGGAGGAGGGAGAAAATGTGGTCATCTTGGCCTCTGAGGATAGAACAAGAAGCAATGGGCTTAAACTGCAGCAAGGGAGGTTTAGGTTAGACATTAGGAAAAGTTCCTAACTGTCAGAGTAGTCAAACATTGGAATGAATTGCCCAGGGAGGTTGTGAAATACCCATCTCTGGAGTTATCTAAGAGTAGGTTAGATAAATGTCTATCAGGGATGGTCTAGACAGTATTTGGTCCTGCCATGGGGGCAGGGAACTGGACTCAATGACCTCTTGAGGTCCCTTCCAGCCTTGTATTCTATGATTCTATGAATTGTGTTAAGCTCAACATTAACCTTGTTAGTGAAGACTGAAGCAAAATAGACATTAAACACCCAAATCTCCTTGATGTCAGTAATTAGCTCTCTTCCCCTGCTAAGTAAGGATCTGTGCTTTCCAGCATCTTTCCCTTGCTCCTAATGTATTTATAGAAAATTCCTTTTCCTCTTTTATGTCATTTATTAAATGGAACATAAGCTAAGGCACAAATTTCTGATTTTGTCCCTACATACGTGTAGCATTTTTTATATATACATGCCAAGCAATTTGTCCATGTTTCTACTTATTCCAACATTTCTTTTTGATTTTAGGTCATTAAGATGAGCTATATTCACCTCTTACAGTTCTTCCTATTTTTCTGTCACATTGACATAGTTGTTTTTTGTGCCTTTAATAGTGTCTCCTTGAAAAACTGACAGTTCTCCTGAATTTTTTTCCCATTACTAATTGCCACTTCACAGTCTTCTTCAAAATCCTGCAGTAAGTGTAAATGTGGATTAAAGTGACTGAGGCGTCAAAGTGTATTTTGTTGTTTATTCAGGATCAGTCTAGGTCCATTGCATAGAAAGTGCATGATCCCCTTATCAAGCCTCTCATATAGAGAGAAACGGATATTCTATTAAATTTAAGGCTCAGCTGTCAAAAAGGAGCTACAATCTGTCTTCAAATGTCCACCAGAGGAACACTGCAAGGCACAAGTATGCTGGATGTGGGCCTGAGCTTCTCCTCCTACCTTTGTGTTTGGGGTTATGGCAAATCTCCATTACCCTACACCCAACCTCTACTGACTTAGGGATCCTAGGTCAGTGGTATAACATACAGCTTCTCAACAACAGATCTAAATTGAAGCAGGGCTGGCTTTTTCCATCAAGAAGCTGGTTACAGCTTCCTGATGCCCCCTTCACTTCCTTGCACTAGGCAGAATTCTAGCCCAGACTGAAACTTGCCCCTATTCTGGAAATCCTCAAAGGCAAAGGTATGTATTTGGACACGGTCTGAGTTTTAGAGTGTCAATCTTTCTGTACAATGGAAGCAGTATCTATTTCTACTTGAATCTTATGAAAGACTTGTAGGCATCTTTTAAAATTTTATTGTAATCCTTGCCTACAACTATTGCACTTTATTTCCAGTGGGACACCTTGTGGAGAAAATTGAGGAATACAGTAAAAACAGCTTCAGAATTAGCCAGTCAATTTTAAAACATAGGAGCCTGAGCTTTTACGGGTCAGTGGGAAAGGGACTATAAGATAGTCCATCTATGATAAATTAATTGAAATATCATCTTAAAGCCAGGGGTTAGAAAGTGTCTTCTTCTGAGCTACTGTTATGCTTTTCAAAAATGGTAAATCCAAACTTAATAATTATGCAGCAACATTAATAGACACTAAACTTTTTGTGCAGTCATAATAAAAAGAAACATATTTTATACTGTTTTAAATTATACAACATTTCTCGGGGTATAGTAAGGCCATTGGTACTTTAATTATTAAAGATTCTGACTTTAATTAAATTAATTTTTGATGCTAGGATGTAATAAAAAATTTTAAACTGAAGATTCTATTATCCTTTTCTGCAGTGTTACTCTCAGATAGCCTTACTTTACTCCTGGAATTCATTGACAGCACAAACAGTCCCTTTGATTGTAAACTCTTTGAAACAAGGACAGTGTTAGCACAGAGAAGACAAAGAACTAAGTAATCACTACAAAAAGCTCTTAATTTCCAAAGAGCATTATGGTTTCGTTAAAGATGTTTCCAGATAGTACATTTTATTACTGTTAACAAACACTTCTGCAATAACATTGGGAATATGTTTGCTTACAGTGATTTTGCCAAATCTACCTCATTTACTAGCAATTAGGGCATTAGCAATTCTGAAATTTGTCAGCTTTGCTGCATGTTTTGCCAAAATAAAAAAGCAGCTCAGAAGATCTATTCCATTGCGTTTATAACAATAATCAGCTTAGGTTCTAAACCTGCTTGACATCCTGTTTTTGAACTGTAGACAACCCTGTAATATTTTGAGTATTAATTATAGAGTAATAATTAAAGAGCCTAGGCTTTCTTTTGTATATTAACAACACTGAAATCAACTAGTTGATAACTAAATGTAGCATAGAATTCCTAAATACTACAATTTGAACATGACACTTGTGTGTTCTGTTTTGTTCTTTTGCTTTGTCAACAAAATCCATGTGTAACATAAGATTAATGCCTGAGCACTGTAAAATTTGTTCTAGAATATATACGAAAGGATTTTGTGAAGTGTAAGGTATGTTTGAAAAATACTAGTGACAATGTGGCAAAATGAATTTCTCTTAGGTGTTTTTTTTTAATCTAATACATATTGTAAAAATCCATTCCTATCTTCAAGGGCCTGATGCTACAACCATGATGTCAACAGAAATTTTACTATTGATTTCAGTGGATGTAGGATCAGGCCGCAAGTGAATACTGGCTGAATTTTTGAGAATGTTGTACCATGTACTTAAAACTCATGAGGCCAAATCCTTCTTCTATCCTTTCTAGATTTGTTTGCTTATTAAGGCCAAAAGATATTTCTCCCAAAAATTGTTACATGACCAATAATGAATAAACCATTGATATAGTAGAGCTCCATGCTCACTGAAACAATCTGTTTCTCCTAAGAAGAAGCATAATCTATAAAGTTGGTGGAAAGCATGTGGGAGACATGCATTCTTGTTGTTTCAAACCAATAGCAGGTACTCTGAAGCATGTTGTTAATACCCCTTCTCCAGTATATGTGACCCACATTACAATCTATTACATTCCTGCTGTGTTGCTTTATATTTATTCACAATCATTATTGGCATTTCTTCTGGCAACAGTATTTAATTTATTTACTTAAGTTATTTACTTTCTACAAAATTGAATTTATAAAGCTGTGGCAACATCTTTGATGAGCAACAAATACAGGCTGCATGCAATTCATGTGTGTCTCTGTTCAACAGATGCCCTGTTATTGTTTTATTTATTATATAGATATACCATCTCACAGAGCTGGAAGGGATCTTGGGAAGTAATCAAGTCCAGTCTCCTGCCAGGAGCAAATACTATCCCTGACAGATTTACCCCAGGTCCCTAAATGACCCTCTCAAGGATTGAGCTCACATCTTTGGGATTAGCAGGCTAATGCTTAAACCACTACACCATCCCTACCCCCAGAAGGAAAGTTTGATGGATATCTGTGCCAGAAAAGAACTAGAAGCACTTTCTATATTGTTTAGGAAATACTTGACCCTTGCAAGTTTTCTAGTTTTTTAATCATTTACAAAAATAGCAATTTTAGAGTAAACCAATTATTATTTGTCACTTTTAGAATAACAGTTAATAGGCAGCACAAAGAGCCAGATCCATAGTTGATGTAAATCAGTGAAGTCAATCTCACTTCAACAAAGTTGGGCTGATCTACGCCAACTAAGAACCTGCACCAATCAGGAAGATTGGTTATGTTTCTGCCAGAGGATGGAGAGAATAAAATTATCAAATCTATGCTCCTCATTGAGGCATTTAACAAATTGCACAATCAGACTCCCAAGAACTGTCCTCCTGCGGAACTAGACTTTGTCCACAGAATGAAGCATTTGTGGAAATAAGCTATGTAAGTTTCATCCTGTGGGCCTAGCATTAGTCTCCCACATATTTGTGACAGGAGTACTGGACCAATATATATGGTGGGGGTGCTGAGAGCCATTGAACCAAACTGTAAACCCTGTATATAATGGAAACTACTTCAAGCCAAGGAGGTGCAAGAGAGAGAAAGAGAAGGCACAAGGATACACCCCCATCTTGTCTATTCTGGCAGGGTCAGTCCCACTCTTGGGTCCCAGACCCTGTTCTGCCCAGCCCACTATCCTGCAGTTTAGGGGTCATGGTACAAGTCCCACTTGCCTTTCCTCTGCATTTGGCCTTCTGTCCCTTGGCAAAACAAAGGAGTGTTGGGGCCAATGCCCCAGGCCAGTCAGGACTGAGTGAACAGTCCTCCTCAGCCACCAAGTTTCTAGCCACCTGAGGGGAAGAGAGCCTCCAAACACTCCTTGTTAGAGCCCCTAATCTCCTCCTGCAGTTTTTAGCCTTGCTGATGTTGTTCTACTTAGCTGCTCTGAGTCTCCTTATTAGTTATTGCAGTGGTTCCCAACCTTTTCCAGATGGGGACCCATTTTGACAATTCAGGAATACTTGGTGATCCGGGGAAATTCAAAAATGGGGGGAGGAGGGGAGGCAGAGCCACCTGGGGAGACAGTTGGCGACTCTTTTGAAAGGTAATGGTGACCCATTTTTGGGTCCTGGCCCATAGTTTGGGAAACTCTGAGCTACTGGTTCCTCTTCACTTCCACTCTCCAAAATCCTTCTCTACTCTCCTCCACCCTCCCCCACAGGAAAGGCTTTTAAAGAGGTCCCCTGTCATCCTGAAATTAGCTCACCTGGCCCTTAATTGATTTATAGTATAGCAGCCCTGTGTCGGCTGCCCCTGATTAGCAAGGGCCTTTGCTGGTTTTGTTTTGTTTTGTAAAGAGTTGCCTCTCTCCCCTTCCATCCAGCCCTTTAACCTGCCCTGTCACAATACATACACAGCTAGGGTGCGTCTACATTGCACCATACGTAAAAATAAGATACGGAATTTGAGCAAGTTGCATATCTTATTTCAAAATAAATCGCTATTATGAAATATCCCTTATTCCTCATTGAATGAGATTTACAGAGACGGACTAGAGAGCCCATTATATTTCAAAATAATGGGTGCACTCAAAAGTTGTGGAATAGCTATTTTGGGATACCTCTGGTATCCCAAAATAGCATTGCAGTGTAGACATAGGCCTAGAGTCCTCATGACTGAACGCTCTGAGCCCAAGCTCATGGGGCTTTATGGGCATGACCAACAACACTAGACATCCCAGAAGCATGTGTCTGTCTTGAACATAGCCCTGTCTCTCTGTTCTGCACCAGCCAATGATGCAAGCTGGACACTGGAGACAAAGCACATTGCATCTCCCGTAACAAACAGCAGGAGTCATTTGTGTGTAAGCAGGATCTGAAGGAATGCTTCCATTACAGCTAGCCGGAATAGGAGAGAAACCCCGGGCGTGCTATGTAAATAACAGTTTTCTCCTGCTTTGCCAGATTTGTTAAATTTTCAGCAGATGGGGTAGTATTTTGTTCATTGTAATCAACTTAATTTGTTACCCAACTCCAGCTATGTTTGTATTAAATGCAAGGAGAGCTAAAATATGGTTACCAATGTGTGTAATTTTGTGGAAATACAGGTACTAAATTGTTCCAAATGAATGGGCTCTCCAGTAGCAGAAAGAATCTTGCAAATCCAGGGGCTTGACTTTCAGAGCTTTATGAGAGAGAAGGAGTGAGGGAAGATTATTCTGGTCTTGAGGCTACATGGCTTCCCCTGCCTGGACTGGTTTGACCTGTTTCCCCCACTGTTCAAAGAACAGAGCTAACTAGGCATCATTAGGTGCCTCTTTTATTATGTTAATTGTGTTGGAGTTGTGTTTCTTCCCTAAGAGTTGCTAAGAGTTGAAATTACTGGGAGCTGAAATCATTTAAGACTGATGGGCAGAAGTCATAGTCAAGAAGTGGATGGCAGTGGATGGTGACTGAAAGCCAGCAGGGTGGCAGTGGAGAGATGGGAAGAGCAGTCAGCAAGACGGGGCAGAGGTGAGAACAGTGAACAGGCTCTTCCTCATCCCCTCTCTCCCCCCCCCCCCGTACCTCCTCTGAGTGAGCAAAACCACATCCATTGTATGTGATGAAGATGCTACAATTAAGCCTTTACTAAGTTTATAATGGATCATACTAATAAGCAGTGAACTGAGATAGAGTGAAAAAGCCATTTTGATGGTTAAACCCTGAAGTCTAGTCAGGTTTCATTCACTCAGCCCTTATTTGTGGAAGAAACGCATTCATTTCAATAGGATTTTTGCCTGAGGAAAACCTCAGGACCTGACCCTACAGCGGAGTAGAACATCCCTAAATTATTTCAGTGTGCAAATTACAGTTTTGGTTAAAGTGAACATTTATGGAGACATTCTTCTGTGGCAGCCTATATAACTTGAATAAAGGGAACTGACCTGTAGCATTTAGAAGACAGCATGATTATCAGAAATAGGCAGAGCACATAAAAAATGGATCCTGGCAGACAGACATAGCAGCTTTCTTTAACACAAATGCTAGTTTGTGTATTTATGAATGCAGGGAGTATTCTTTCCCTCAGAGTCATCACATCAGTATAGAAAATCATAGTGAAGTGGGTCCTGTGCTTTGAGGGACTCCATGCTTCAGTGTGCATGTGTTGTGTGGGCTTTGGGCTCAGTCTCTGGCAGCAGCAGCCATTGGCACCGCGTCCATGGGTGCTGAGCAGGCAGACTCCCCAAAACCTCTCCTTCCCACTATTGCTCCCTGCCTTTTGGTAGACCCCACAAATCAGCACCCTCCCCATTCTCCCAGTATCTGCCACAGATCAGCTGTTCCTCAGAATCAGAAGGAGCTGAAGGGAAGAAGTGAGAAACAAGGGAACAGCATGATCCAGGGAGGGGACAAAATTGGGTGGGAAGAGGGAGGTTAGGAGCAGAAAGAGACTGAAAGAAGTGGGGTGAGGGCTGGGAAGAAACAGAGCAGGACTGGGGCATTTGGGGAAGGGTTGAAATGGGAGCCAGGACTGGTTAGAGCTGGAGGGGAGCACCCCCAACAGATTAGAAATGCAGGCTCATTTGTCTCAGGCCCTGCCATACCCCACTAAAGATGCCGCCCTTTCCTGTCATGAACTTGGAAGCCAAACTGTTTTCAATAGGGTTACACTGGTAGCATGGTATACTGTTATACAGCATGGTATACAGCATAGATAGTTTACAGCCAGCGCCATCAGTTAGAAAGTGATTGATCCCAGCTAAGAGGTTTACTAGGGTATGTCTACACTAAAAAGTTAATTCTAACTAACAGCTGTTAGTTCGAATTAACTTAATAGGGGCTACACATGCAAACTGCTATTTCAAATTTAATTCGAAATAGCAGAGTGCTTAATTCGAACTCGGTAAACCTCATTCTACGAGAACTAACGCCTAGTTTGAATTAACTAGTTCAAATTAAGGGCTGTGTAGCCACTTAATTCGAACTAGTTGGAGGCTAGCCCTTCCCAGGTTGCCCTGGTGGCCACTCTGGGCCAAAGCAAGGAAACTTTTCTGCCCCCCTCCCGGCCCCAGAGCCCTTAAAGGGGCACGGTCTGCCCATGGTGCCCTTGCCAGTTGCAAGCCCGCCAGCACCCAGCCAGCAGACCCTGCACCTGGCATGGGATGAGCCAGCCACCCACTGCCACCCAGCCCTCCACCTCTTCCCAGGACCAGGCTGGAAGCTCCCAGGAGCCTGCCCGGGGCTGCAAGAGGCTGGCGCCCGCCTTGTCTAGTGAGGAGATCGTGGACCTCATCGAGGTTTGGGGGGAGGCCTCCAACGTCCACGATCTCTGCACTAGGCACAGGAACGTGGCCGTCTACAGCCGCATGGCTGCCAGCCTGGCCACCAGAGTCCACATGCGGACCCAGGAGCAGGTCCGCTGCAAGATTAAAGACCTGCGACAGGCCTATTCCAGGGCCTCCAAGCCAGGGGCAGACCCAGAGGCATGCCCTCATTACGAGGCCCTGGACCGCATCCTGGTGGCTCACGCAGTCCATGCCCCCCAGACAGGGTCGGATGGAGACATGGGTGATCCGGGCAGCTGCCCAGGGCGCCAACCAATGGGGGGTGGGCGCCTGATGGCAGCTATAAGGGGCATGCGGCGTCCCTTACAGCTGCCACGCGCACCCGGCTCCCGCAGTGCCAGCCCCGCAGTGCCGGCCAGCAGTGCCCTTCCTCCCATGGCCACGGGGCCCTGTACGGCTGTGTGGTCCAAGGCCAGGGAGGGCTCCACATGTGAGTGCCATCTTGCTCCCCTTATGTGTATGTGGGGTGGTGGGGGGAGACGGAGCCCAGGGACCGTGCGCCTGGGCCTTGCCCACCATGGAGCATCAGCTGGGTGTCATGCAGGGGCCCTGGCCCATTCCCCACACGTCAACCTCTCTCTGCAGAGGGGGGCTGGGTTTCACCCACTGTGTCCCCAGGAAGAACTGACCACTGCTCTTGTTTCACCACAGCCACAGCACCTGGGCATGCAGGGCGCACCACTCCACCTGCAACAGCCACCTGCACCCGGGCCAGCAGGCGCGCCCACAACCTGGAGGACTACCAGAGGCGGTACCTGCGGCTACTGGAGCACCATCTCCACACCCAGGTCCATTGGGTCCGGGGGGACCTGCAGCTGCAGCAGCAGAGCTTGGAGGCGTTGGAGGAGCAGGGCCGTGCCCTCAGAGGTCACCTCCAGACCCATGTGGACAGGGGGGTGAGGGGCAGGACTGTGGGATCAACCCGGCAGCACCCCAGCTGCTCTGCTCCGCAGCTTCCACAAGTCCCCCACAGGTCAGTTTCAGCAGCGGCAGCAGCGGACTTGGGGAAGCGGCGCGGAGCAACTCCAATTGTCCGGCTGGCTGGAGCACTTCCAGGTTCCAGTTGGTGCTGGACTATCAGGAGTGCCGGACCACTAGATGCCGGACAATTGGAGTTTTACTGTAGTTGAGTGGTTTGACTGTGAGTCAGGAAACCTGTTCTCAATTTTTGCCTGCAATTCACTTTCTGTGAGATTTTTTGTAAGCTTAAGAGGCAAAATTTTGATGTAGGTGACTAAGATGCAGGGCAGACCAAAACATTATGTTCTCACTGCCCCTTGTGAACACTGATGCTGCCAGCTAACTGACACTTACCTTGTATCAACACAATGCTCTTCCGACAAGACAATGTTAATGCTAACTAGGTACATTCTTAAGCTTGTGCGAACAGCATCCACATGGGAAGCTAGAGTGCAACATTTTGGTGTGCTCTGCAATTCACACCCCTGTAGTTCACATTGCATCACAATGAAGACAAACCCTAACATTTGGCAGCAAACTTCATGTTTAGGCACCCAAATAAGTGGCCTGATATTCAGAGAAGCTGAGCACCTGTAGCTTCCATTTGAGGTAAAGAGTTGTATCTAAATAAGGAGTACAGACTGATGCCTAATAGAAATACTTTGATATATAGCTAGTAGACTATTAACATTAATTTGTATCTTTTTTCTTACTCTTTCAAATAACCATTGCAACATTGTGGTTGAAAGCTCAGTGGTACCTTTGAGGCCTTGGCTACACTACTGAGTTTTGTCAACACAAGTTAAGCTGACAATTAAAAAACAGTATAAGTACATTGCTTGTGCATACTCACGTAACTCTCCTTTTGGCAGTGTGAGTCTACAGTTCATGCTCTAGCATTGACAGAAAGAGCAGTGCACCCTGGGTAGCTATTCCCACTGTGCTACTTGCCACCTTCTGCAACTAGGACTTGTGGTTTAGCAGAGTGAATCACAGTGCATCATGGGGGCAGACTCAAGGTCCCATGATGTTATTATTACAAACCCAGCATTCCATGGGCTTCCAACTGCATTTCATGGCATTGTTCAACAGCCCCTATTTATTGAGCCCCTACCATCAGTGGCTGAAAGGAAGGATCTCGTGCTGCTCTCTACTGCTGTGGTCACTCTTATGAGGCCATCACAGATGGCTATGTGGCATATCATGAGAACCCCATTTGCACAGGAATCAAAGTTCCCTAACTTGTTGTATGCCATGGGAAAAAACATCAGAGTCCTTCTGGGTTTCATGGAGCAACTGATCATGGGAGACTATCACTTTTAGGCTAGGAAAACAAGCACAGAGTGGTAGGATCACATCGTTATGCAAGTCTAGGATGACAAGCAGTAACTGCAGAACTTTTTGGATGCAGACAGCCACTTTCCAGGAACTGTGTGAAGAGATCACCTCAGATCTGCCCTCTCAGTGGAAAAGTTCTGTGTGTGGAAGCTGGTGACTCCAGATTGCTGTTGATCAGCCATGAATGAGTTTGGAGTCAGGACTCTGACCCCATGGTTCCACAATAATGCAAGTGTTAAGGGCCATTAGTCACATCCTGCTATGAAGGGCTGTGATTCTTGGCAATGTGTGTGAAATATCGGATGGCTTTGCAGCAATCGGATTTCCTAACTGTGGCAGAGTGATAGAGAGCAAACATATTCTAATTTTGGCCCTGGAGCATCTTGTAATGGAGGACATCAATAGAAAGAAGTTACTTCTCTATGGTATTGCAGGTACTTCTGGGTCACTATGGGAATTTCATTGACATCTATACATGGTGATGCATGAAGGTGTATGATGAACACCATTTCAGGAACACTGACCAGGGACTTTCTTTCTAGACCAGAAGATTCCAGTTGGGCATGTTGAAATGCCCATAGTGATCCTAGGAGGCTCTTACTCTCATGGCTCATGAAGATTTACATAGGAAATCTGGTCAGTAGCAAGGAGTTCTTCAACAATAGGTTAAGCTGGTGCTGAATGACTACAAAATGTGCTTTTGGCAGATTAAAAGCATACTGGTACTATACTTGTGGCAGGTTAGACCTAAATTAGGAAAATATTAATGCGATCAAAGGTACCTGCTCCATAATATTTGTGAGGCTAAGGGTGGAAAGTTTCCCCTGGGGTGGAGCATGGGGGAAGATTGCTTGGCTGATGAATTTGAGCAGCCAGATACCAATGCTATTTGATGGGTAAAGGAAGAGGCAGAAGGAGCTGGAGATGGAGGATGATTAGAATATAGGGAGGTGGACTCAAACTAGAGTACCAGTAAGGGAGGGAAAGCTCAGCTCAGGAGCAGGTGAGGATAAGCTGGAGAAACAGGAGCAGGAGAGTCTATAACTTCCAGAGAACATTCTGTACCAAAACTTGGAACTGAACTCTGGAATCCTTAGTCTCTATCTTCCTCTGCTGTCAGCAAATATCTGTGAAACCCTTTGGCAAACTGATTGAAGGATTATGAGACACACTTTGCGAGGTGGTTTCTAGAGGATAAAAGTCTACTAATACCTTTCATCATGCAGTCGATGTGATCAGTGTTATGGATCTAAAAGTGCAAAACTTGCTTATGACCCAAGTTTGGGGGGGGGGGGTTCACAATGGCACAATATAATAGAATTTAAGGGCAGTTTTAGTTTTAAATTATGAAAGTGTATTTAAAATGCCTCACATTAAAAGAAAGTGGGGCTTTCAAAATCAAGCATTTAAAGATAAGCAAATGCTTGTGCAATCTTAACTTAGTCCTCATGAGTATATACACTTACGATACAACTTCTAATAGCAAGATGATACTATTTTTCCAGGGGATCCCTACCTAATTCAGTGCACATAATGGATCTGTTCTGTGGATTTATCAGAGATATGTAGTGAAAGTAACCGTAGCTTATAGGACTCCTGCCTAAATATCTGCAGTGAATGGGGCAAAATGTTGTAGAGTAACTATGCTCTCATAGTTAAGGAAGTTGAATTTTACACTTCAGAATTGGATTCTATTCCTGCCTCTGGAATAAAAACTTAAAAGAGTTTTCATCGGTAACCACTAAGGGTGCATCTACATTGAACCCATAACTCGAAATAGTTTATTTTGTAATTAAATAACCTGCTATTCTGAAACATCCCTTACTCCTCATGGAACAAGGTTTACAGGGACATCAGAATAGCGAGCCTGTTATATTTTGAAATAACAGGTGCACTGTTAAGACACAGAATAACTATTTCAGGAAATAGCGCTGCAGTGTAGACGTAGCTTAAGAGTGTGTTCCTCATTTCCTGATTGCTTTCTGTTTGATTCCTCATGTGTTCAAGGAAAATGGACATTGTATATTCTCTGTAATAAACAGCATTGCATCAAATAAATGACTATTATCAATTTATCCTCCTAATGGAAACAACCTAAAGAATTCCAAAATTGACTTGCTGCTCTGGTTAAAAAGAAGTAATAATAATTATTCAAAGATCAGGTCCAAATTATCTCAGTTGCAGTTCTGAGTGCTCAGCCAGTCTGCAAATATGGCACCAGGTGTCTCATGCTGGACAATTTCTTTTACTCATAATCCCAAGCCTCTTTCACTTAATCCAAAAGCTCTCTTTTAGCTTTATCTCAGGGTCATACTATCAGTCTGGTGCCTACTTGCTACCTTCTCTGCCCCTTCTGTGGTGTTTCTCTAGCTCAGTGTTTCCCAACCAGGGTTCCGTGGAACCCTGGGGTTCCGCAGACATCGTCAGGGGTTCTGCGAGAAATCGTGGAATAAATAAATAATTTTTTTCTTACAATGTAAGCTGACATACATATATATATATATATATATATATATATATATATATATATATATATATATATATATATATATATATATATATATGTATGTAACAGCTCTTTACAAATAAATTTTCTTGACAATAATTTAGCAGTAATTGAATTGTGCTCCCCGCTGTCAACTTTTTCTGGCCAAGCAAACATTTTCATAGGTAGGGGTTCGTCGGGCTATGAAAAGTTATTTTAGTTCCTCTATGGGAAAAAGGTTGGGAATCACTGCTCTAGCCTTTGTCTCTATCACTCCTTCCCGCCCATTAAAACAAAACCCAGCAAAGGGCCTCCATTCACATAGTTCAAATTCCTGATTGGCCTCATATGCACATTTGTTTGGGGCAGTAATGAGCCTGGGTTTTGGGTGGAGGCTGCTTTTGTTTCCATTACCTGATTCCATCAAGGAATTTTAATGGCCTCTTACAACCATCTTCAATGAGGGATCCTAGTTACATTTCTCTCCCATCTCATTTCAATCAGGTTCTGCCCATTCTATAAAAACATTTTAGTGTAAAAATAAATTATCTAGAAAATTAAACTGTAAGAGAATTGGGTGCCTTTGACAATCTCACTAAGTCCCTATCTGCTTCTTTAGATACCTGAATATCTTTTTAAAATCTGGCCCTGTGTGTTGTGTTTCAAGTTGCACATGCAAAATTAGTTGACATTTTTGACAATTTTGGCCTTAATCTTTATCTTGCTATCTTCATTTCACATATACCTCCACTTTGCAGGGGTGCTGTGAATATATAATAATTAATGTTTGTGAAGCACTCATATATTAGATGCATAAACAACAAGAAGTCCTGTGGCACCTTATAGACTAAGGGTACATCTACACTTGCATACTCATGAGGAGTAACAGTTATTTCGAGAGATGGGTTTTTCTCTTGAAATAACACTGCTACACGGGGCATTTTATTTCGCAATAACGTGATTTCAAAATGGCTCCCAGATGCGATTATGCTAATTAAGCGCAGGATATTTAAATCCCGCGCTTCATTAGCAATTTCAGTCAAATACATTTGCATCCCTATATCGAGATAGGGAGCAAGTGTAGCCCTAACAGATTTATTGGAGAATAAACCTTCATGGGCAAAGACACACTTCGTCAGATTATGATGGGCTCATCAATGGAAATACCCTTGAGGAAATGAATCAGTTGTACTCAGTTCAAGTTTTTGATGGTGTGTTAAGGCTGTGGCACACACTGAATGAGGAATACAAAAAATATTGAATAATTATCTGTTCACTGAGGTAGTTAAGGTTTCCATAGAAAAAGTGTGTTATCATATAATTCAATTAAAGACTTTCATAATGCATCTTTTAAAGGGAACTGAATTAAGGTTGCACAGACTAAGTGCCTATATACCTAATTTTAGCTCCTGTAAACTCCTCTCCCTTAGCTACAGACCACAGACTCTTTTTTCCTCTGTGAGGTAATATTGTCGATGTTTTTCAACAGCTGTGGGATGCCAATATACCACCTCATTTTGTAGAGAGACTCCCGCAGGACATTTACACATAAGTTACATCTTCTCTGTTTCCTCTTTGGCACGCATCCCAGGGAAACATATGGCATTATGTTCTTTAAAAAAATTATAAGCCAGAGAAGATGTGTACATAGGCATTTATTTGACCGAAAGCCCTCACATTCAAATAAAGAGTTTTTTGACTGTCTTTTTTGTAGGAATGTGTGATATAATTATTGCACATTCTCCTAAAACATGCTAATGTCTTTAAAAAGTTTCTCCAAACAACACAGTGTAAGCTATGCCAAAGACTCAGTGCCTTGAGGCTCTCTTCATCATAGCCACTTCTTTAATGTTCAATCTATTTAGTTTATCAAAAGGAAGGCTGAAGCAACTTGATCATGGTTTATAAGGACGTACGTGGGCAGATTCTGACATTAGAAGGTCCTTAGATTTAGCAGATAAAGGCATAAGAAGATCTTGAGGTTGAAGTTAGAATAAGTCCTTTGGAAAATAAGATACAAATTATTAACAGTATAGGTTATTAATCATTAGAACAGTTTACCAAGGAAAGTCGTAACTCCATCATAACTTAGAGTCTTTAAATCAAGTTGGGGTGTCTTTTGAAAAGTTCTAGTGGAGCAACAAATTATAGGATTTGATAGCATTCACTTTATGCAGCAAGGAAGAATAATTGCCTCCAGCAACACTATTACAGGGTGAAATTCTCTGGCCTGTGTTCTGCCTGAGGTCAGACAGACAATGTGGTTCATTCTAGACTTAAATCAATGAATCTATAGCTTCATTCCTGACATACAAGGGTAGGTCATATATCGTCAGACATAAAGTATCCTGTCATTGAAGTAAACTCTCAGCAGAATCTTTTTGGAATTTATAGTGCTTAAATCATTACATTAAATGAACTACTAACCATTATTGTTTATCATTTTTGTAGCATCATAGATTAACGTTATGCTTACTGAATATAAAAGAAAATGTAATGCCAGACTTAAAGACCTTTCAATCTGCAATAAATAGAAAAAGGATGGACAGAAAAATAAAACAATACCATTAGAAATTTTTAAATTTGGCATGCAACTTGATAGTCTTTTTTTTTTTTAATTTACTTCCCTTAAATCACTTTACTTCATTATTTCATAATTAATTTTTGGTAATATTAAAAGGCGATTCCATTCTTCTTGAAGGACCATGTCTTTAAAATTCCAGGCTTTTCCAGTGTGGTACAAAGACAGAAATTCCACTTCTGAATCCTTTGGGCCTAATTCACATAATTTATTATAAAAGGCTGCAACTCCATTTACATGGTGTTGCAGCCTCCTCTAACTAAATGTATATCTGTATAACTAAATGTATATCTTTACTTCCCCAAATACACACATACATATACACAGAATTTTTGAATTATGCCTATATATACATATGTATGAATCGAAAATAGTTTAACAGAAAATTAAAGAAAAACTTTTCAGAAAATAAATCACCTTAGATTTAAGACCAAATATGAAAATCTTCAGCAAAAAGGAATGACTGTAATAAAGATATAAATGACGGAAAATAGGACAAATCTTCATTCATGCATTGGCTGCCTTTCATCATTCTGAGGGTGCAAAATAGTCATATATTCACTGGATTACTCCTGCATCAGGAATTCAGAGAGTTTTGCCTGAGTCCAGAGAGTTATCTAGCCTCTACTCTATTATTAGGTCATAGACTTAGGTCATACACTTAGAGGGTATGTCTACACTACCACCCTAGTTCAAACTAGGGTGGTAGTGTAGACATACCCAGGTATTTTAAAAGTATGCCAAGGTCTGGTGATCTTGCCAACAATTATTCACTCAAGTAGCCTTTATTACTACTAGAGACAGATGTCTATGGTTTGCCTACATTACTAAAGATTCATCAGGCATTGCATTATATATTTGGTATTCTTCAGACAACTTAATTTTACATTAAAAAGAAAACAATGTTACTGAGCTCTTGATAGTGGTGGATATTATTAAGCCAATTTATACTAATTAATGCCATAATTCATACCACAGATTACAGGGCTAGTAGATTTTAATATTACCTTTCCAGCTCATTGGGCTTTAATAGTTGCAAGTTTTCTGAAAATGCTTTCTTAGAAATTCCATGTTACGGAAACTAAAACAGAATTTTTTGACAATTGTTTTAATTGTGATTAATCTTATCCTGCATTAATCATTAGTATTTTAGAATTTATATGCACCTAAAGTATATTGATTATTTTATTTGGACCAGTGCAACTTCTAGGAAACAACTGGGCTATTGAAATGAGAATCTGCAAGTGAAGGAAGGTACTTGTGGAAAAAGTTGAAGGCACAAATTGCATCTAAAGACTATAAAAAGACTATAAAATGTCAAATGCTCTATTGGAAGTCCATGTTTATACCATCTCAATTGTTTATATGTCAAATGTATTCAGTTTACATGTTTATTTTTCCCAATTGCCAGGCCTGCAAACTCAGTTTAAGCTCTGAGAGTCAAAATACAGTATCTTCATCTCCTGCACAAGCACCAGTCAAATTGGGGTTCAGTTATATATAAATTCCCTCAGTAACTCATAGAATTCCATTATTTGTGCAAATCCATTGCAAACATAAACCAACTGGGACTAAGTAATCCATTCTGTTGATGATGCACAAATGGAATCTACCACTCATGTAATTTAGCTGTGTTGACTTTGTGGGCCTAGCAGAAGTTTGTTTTATTAAAAAAGTTGAAGTATTTTTGTTACAAAAGTCAGCAAATATTACTTCTGAATACACAAAACAAACCGATCTGTTGAAATTTTTAGTCACTTTAACACATTATTCATGATGGGACATATATCATTTGGTTATATATGGTACTGGTACACATGATGAAGTCAGAGAGGGAAAAAATCAAGAATTAGATTCTGCGCAGTGCATCTATCTCCATTTATCTAGAAGGCTAAAGTCTTTATTATTTACTCAAACATCTCCTTGGAGAGTTGAACTGAAAAGATTTACTGCATCTTTTGTAGAATCTATAATTGTATTGGAATTTTCTGCTGGAATTAGATTGTCTCTTTTGGAAGAGTTCTGTGTGAGCCAGAAAGCCTGTCTCTCTCTCCCTCAGAAGTTGGCCCTATAAAAAGTACTACTTCACCCATCCTGCCTGCCTTCCTTTACATACATAAGTAGTCACATTGACTGCAGGTATGCGATAGAAGTTCCTTGCAGAATCTTGTCCTGATATGACAGAACACTTCTCAGGATCAGATTGATTGTTCATAGTATAAAGCCATTTACTTGCATATCTGAATTTCCCCTGGTATGTCATTCTACTGATGGCAATGATTTATAATTTGTAAATATGCTACATCTCTACTGGGGGTAGGAGAAGTTTACTGTAGATTCAGTCTTTTTCCCTTGCCCCTTAAAACCTAGTGAAAAATAAAATATGCTGTGTATAAATCAAAGCTCTAATAAATACAACACACCTATTAAATCTATTTTATTTTATTTTTATTTTATTTTATTTTATTTTCTGTTTTACCAAAAATCACTAGCAGTTCTATAACTACCTGTAAATAAAAACCAAATACTTAAGATGTCAGATTTAAAGATGTTCAACATACCTTGGAAAAATAACAACGCTACAAATTTCTAAGAAATCAGAGCTCTTTCTAAGACTCAGATATTAGCCTTATATTATCATTTGTATTCCAGCTATATCCAGAAGACATAATCTGAACTGGACACTGTGTGCTGAACACTTTACAGATGGTACAGCCCTTGGCTAGGAGAGTTTACAATCTAGAAACATGATCCCACAATCTCCTCTATTAGCACAGAGCTCTGCACCCATCTGGAGCCATACTGACTCTGATGAGGTACCACATAACAGTAGGCATCAACTCTATGGAATCCAATTGCAGAATCAGGGCCTAGATTTAGACAAGATATAACTTGGATGTCACAAACAATAGGAGGAAGGGTGTGGGTAACAATTTCAAGATTACATATGTAGGCCCCAATTCTGCAATTGGATGTAAGTGAACAGACCCTTGTATCCATTCCAAGCCCCACTGAAATTAGGCTCAGGCATCCTCCTATACAGATGGGCATCACTTAGGCCTTTATCTTAGGCCCCTATGTACGTGCCTAACTATACATGCGTAGTTACACTGAAAAAAGAGGGACTGTGTCCTTTTAACTTTGACCTGTTTTTATTGCTCTTTTAATGTTACCCATTTATATTGGTCTCCTAAATTTCTATTGTATAAAGTTTCACCCGTGTTAATGCATATGGACTAGTACTGCTAGTAGGCTGTATCCTATGGAAAGATTTTGGAATTCATGTCAAAAACATTTCCGCTTGAGCAGGATGGCAAAAGGATACGATAATGGTAGAATCAGGAAAGGTTAAATTTCTTCTCCAATGTGTGGTTACTGCTTTCCTACAAAGGAATTTATGAGATGCAACTTCTTATTGAAATGATCCAGAGCAAGACAATACTTTTGAAAAAGGAAGAGGGGATATTTTTATTCTTAATAAACAATGCTATGATTTAACCTGAATCCAGCTTAATTAAAATTAGACTTTGTCACTATCCAGTACCTTGAGAGAGAAAAATGTATACTACTTAACACAGAAAAACACTAGTCCTGCAACTGCATTCACATGGGGGGTGAGACTCCTGTGCCTGCACTGAGGGCACTAATGCAGTCCCAGGATCAAGCCATTGGTGCAGGTAGAATAAAAAACCAAAGAGAGAACAACTTGAAAAACAAATGGTCAAAGTGAGCTCCAATGGACTTCAATGGCACAGGGGCAGGACTTAAGTTTGTACTCAATATTCATGGAAATCATCCTCCACTCTGAGACCATTAAGAGGGAATAGACTGAGGTAATCACTATGTAGCAAGATAGGGCCATTAGAAGTTAGTGGTTAGAAAGTGGCTAGGATTTGTAACCTGGTTATCTGAACAGACTCCTTCAATAAGAGTTCTGCCATTAGTTTCCCAGTGAGATCAGGAGAAAGCCCTAGGATTCCCCATACCAATTATCTTAGAAGACACCAGTGAGAGAATCCTTGCACCTGTTATGGCTTTTCAAGGAAAGGAATAGTAGAATTACATCATAAGAACAGTCATTCTGGGTCAGACCAAAGGTCCATCTAGCCCAGGATCCTGTCTTCTGACAGTGGCCAATGCCAGATCCCCCAGAGGCAGTGAACAGAACAAATGATCTCTCTCTTATCCATTTCCAGACAAACAAAGGCTAGGGACACCATTCCTACCCATCCTGGCAAATAAGTGTTGATGGACCTAACCTCTATGAATTCCTGCTCAAGATCCTGCTTTACTTGAAAAATAATGGTATTATTGCTTTAATCTTGTCACATTACTGCCAACTTTGAGTGCAAATGGGCTCCTGCTGACTTCAATGGGGTTTGAGCCACATCTTATCCTATAACCAGATAGGGTAGGTCAGTGTTTGACATAGCTATTGTCTTTACAGCAAATCCATAACTTGAAATGTTAAGTTATGTTGAAAACTACCCATCCCCTTTTCTTAATGCTCCTTTCACAAGCAGGAACTGTCAATATCTGTATGTTTATGGCTACAAGACAGAGCTGGGAACATAGTAGGTTAATAATCCATAAGCATTTCACAAAGATCTAGGACAGAGACAGTGACTCTGGGGAATCATATATCTGTACTGAGTGCCTAGTAAGTTGTTTACTGAGAAGCTGGATGAGAAACTAACAGATGAACCTCTGTAACAACTACTTGTCAGGTAAGAACGCCAATGTAATAAATACCACTGTGTTCTCATGATCACGATATAGTCTCCCTGGATGTACCCAGTAGTTGCAGCTTGGCAACATTATATAATACTGGAAGAGTTCAGGGGGAAGACTTTTATATCCAGCATTTGTGCTTGTTAACATTGCCATACATGCTTCCTCATGTTTACCATTTCACTTTATATTGTTGTAATTCTCAGCTAATAAGCCAGTATTTCAAATAAATATTTGCTGCTACCAATGAAACCTTTAAGTTTCATGAATTGCCTCGGAAGACCTATTTTAATTTTAAGGACTACTCCAGTGTGGGACTTATTTCACACACAATCAGTAATTATTTTACTGTTTGTTTTCCTCTTGTTCACCTTATTTTTTTTTCCTGCAAAACCACTTTTTTTTGGCCTTGTAGAAACAAAATCGTATGAGTCGATGCTACTGGCACATTGTAGGCGAGTCTCTCTCCCACCTGAAATAACAATAAAAGCACGTGCCGATCATCAAATTATCCTTCCCCAGCACCACTCAGCCATGCCTCCTATGTGTCCCCATTTAGCGACGGCATTTTTAACATCCCCTGCCTCCCCCCAGACGCAAATGCGGGAGAAAGAGCCAGAGCCAGCACAAGCCCTTTGGCATGTGCTTTCTGCAGGCACGTTTTTGTTTTCCAGCGCAACGATGCCGTAGCAGGCTGATGTGGGGCGGCTGGAGGCAGGAGACGCTGCTGCCCTTACCCCGGCACATTGCAGGGTCAAGGCAAGCGCGGCCGCAGTGATCACATGTGGGCTGGGGGGCGGGGGCGAGAACCCTCCCTTTCCCTCTTCTGTTGCATTTTAGGTCCCAGCCCCGATTTCTTTGCTAGCCTCGGGGAAGGGGAGAGGTGACCCTGCCCTTCATGGGAATGACCTTCCCCACTGAATGGCCGGGGACCATCCCCTCCCTCCATGCCTGGGGCCCCCTAGCCAGCCGCGGGGGCTGGCGTGCAGCGAGCGCAGCGAGGCACACAGAGCCCGGCAGCGGGGGGGGGGCACCGAGCGGCTGCGCGTCGCCCCCCCTCCCAGCGCGCGCCCGCCCGCCCGCGCCCCCCTCCCCAGCGCGCGCCCGCGCCGGAGTCTCTCTCGTCGCCTTCTCCAGCGGCGGCGGCCGAGGATGGGCAGCGAGAGCGCGCCCAGGAGCAGCCCGGGCTCCGCCGCTCCCCCCCGCTCCCGCTGCTGCTGCTCCTGCCCCGCCGCCCCCCGGGCTGCGCCCCCGCCGCGCCACCGCCAGCTCCCGCCTTGCAGGGGTGAGTAGCTGCCGGGGCAAGGCGCCCCCCCCCCGCCCCCTTCCTCCGCGCACCTGCTGCGCCCCCTGCCCGGCACCCGGGGCAGCCCGCGGGGAAGGGGGTCCCCGCTCATTCCTGGCGGGAGGAGCTGCTCTCCGGGCAGAGGGTGGGGGCGCGGGCTGCGGGCAGCGTTTCCCCTCGCTGCCGACCCCCCCCCCCCCCCAGCCTGGAGCCGCTGCGTCCCCAGCCAGCCCCTGCGGCTGCAAACCCGCTTCCACGTTTGTCTCTGAGCCTCCCCCCCTTGGTGTGCTCGCGCACCCCCTTCTGCAGGACCTAGCCCGCCCCCCTTCCAGCTCATTGTCCAGAAGAAAGAGGGAGGACCCTCCCCCCCAGATCCTAGCACCCTGGAGTTCGCATGAGCTGCATCTTAGCCTCTGGTGCGTGCGGCGGCGGGAGGGGGTCATTGTGTCCGTGCTGGTGCTTGTGTAAAGGTCTTTTAACTTTTTTGGGAGCCGGTTCTTGGAGGGGGGGGGGGACTGGAGCTGGAGCTCAGGAGCATCAGTCTCTGTCCTTCTCCCCCACAGTCTGACTTCCCCTTCCCTCCTCCCGCCACCATGCAGTGTTTTAAAGAGGGTCCTCAGTACCCGTGGCTCGTTAGGGGTGATTGCAGGACTTGCCTAGTTGAGCCGAGGACCTTTTCTCTGTACAGCACAGAGAGCTCTGTAGAGAGAAAGAGAGGAGCGTTTCACCCGACCTAAATGTGCTTTTGGTAAAGGTAAGGCTAAGGCACTGGCTCTTTGGACAGAGGAGGGGGCAAGAATGAACTTTTCAGCCGAAATGAAAATGCAGCCAGCAGAAGTTCATATTTTGTTTTCATTGAAGAGGGAAAATCATAGTATGTTTCTGTTGCTGACATACATTTCCTGCTTTTGTATTTTATGATGCACTCTACCTTGTGTAGTAGCTATCTATATCCCAACAGTTCTCTGTTGAAGGGTTGTTATGGCAGCAGTCTTTTCCCTATTCTATGGCATCGCTGGTTTAGAGCAGTGTTAGGGATATAGGTAATTGTACTTATTATTGTAGTAGTAGTGAGCAACTCCTTGACACTTCCCAAAATAGCCTGACAAATATGAATGTAAGTGTTGCAGCAAATCTTCACCCTCCCTTTCTTCAGAACATGTAGTGATGGTTCAGATAAAAAGAGGGGGTAGGAAACATGCCATTTTCTGCAATAAGTCCTGCTTTGGGGTTTAGATGTGTGGGGTTTTTTTTCAAGTGGTAAATTTGAACTGTTACGGGTGTATTTATTCCTGGAGTCTGTAATACCACTTGGTAATGCAGCAGGGCACTACTGGATTATAAATGGGCAAAAGAATCTGACACCGATAGACATAAATAATACACAATATTTTAGAAAGAAAGTTATATGCTTTCCATGGATTTAGAATTCATGTACTCTCCATTTGAACATGCATTTTTTTCATGGAGTGTAAGGAAATTTGTGCAGGAATCATTAGTAAGTTTTTTTTATCTGTTCTGTATTGCTGTGAGGACAGGAGGTTATTGGTAGTTCTGAACAGTAAGATTTATGGGTTGTTGTGGAGGTATCAGTCTGTAATCAGTAATGGTGTGTTTAATGTTGCTACCCTTACCTCTTCAAGCTACATACAGCTGTACATGAAAAACTACTGTTCCGATTTCAGTGATTTCCTATTTTTAGGTAAATATGGACATATTACTTACATTTTGTGGCATTTCGGTAAGGTAGATGTCAAAAGCTGATATGCAAATGCTACATGGCCATCTCATGAAGTATCCTTTTTTTTAGTCAAACATTAGAGGAAGTAAAGCATGAATGATAACTGAATAAAGGCTTCAGGACTGGTACTTGGTTCTTATTCTTTCAGCAGTAAAGTTTATTTTGATTTTGTATGACATATTTAGGATTATTTCAAGTTATATTTTAAAGCATGTTTTACTCTACTTTAGAAAGACTACTTGTCTTTATTTACTATTCATATGTAAATAAACTAAGTATGTGTCTAGGCTAAATACATTAAAAAACACCAATCTTGCTATAGGGATGATATAGACTAATAGAAGAGAAATGACTTTAAAAAAGTCTATTCCTTTTAATGAAACTAAATTTTGGGGGGAGGAGGAAAATCTGTGAATCCTTTGTTGGAATCTAGATACATTTTCCTAAGGTAGCCATGGGCATGATTCTGTTTTCAGGGAAATCAATTCTGAGATTTCCCAATGACTAGCAGGAGCGATACCAAGTACTTACTATACAGTACATTTCTGCTAACCGCTCTTGAAGAACTGCAACATAAAAGGATTGTTTCTTTCTTTTTCCCGTTACATGGCTATCAGGATTTATTTAGTGCATGAGGCTCAGATATCGTAGGTCTGCTCTTGCAAATCTTTACCCAAGCGACCTTACTTCCTCAACTAGTTCAAGTGAAGTAATTTTGGTAAATCCAGTTTACTTACATAAATATGGGATGCAAGTTGGACTTGTTAGAGCACTGATAATAGCCTGTGTGTTGGTAAAAGGTAGACTTTGAATGATGATTTCTTATGTGGCATTAATAAAACTACATGGTGCCATATCAGAGAGATGCCATGATTTTAATTAGTCGACTGTCCACTTATTGGGAGAGTGGACAAGTTTCTCACAGTCCCATTAAGTTTATTTACAGCTACCAGTCCTGGATCTGTGTTCTGTCCTGTTATTTACTCTTATTTATCCCTTAGGATACGTCTACACTGCATGCTTATTTTGAAATAAGCTATTTCGGAATAGTTATTCTGAAATAGCTTATTTCAAAATAGAACGTCTACACTGCAGAGAAGCCTCAAAATTAGTCCAAGGCCAGGCGTCCCTAAGGTAGAGGTGCCCTGTTGATTTAGAAGCCCAGGAGGCACTGGGAAGGAATAACTTAGAATGGCCCTGGTGAGGGGCTATTTCAAAATAGCAGCAATGGAATGTTTACACATGCCTTATTTCAAAATACCTACTTAGGAATAGGCGTTATTCCTTGTAGAATAACGTTTACAGATTTCGGAATAAGCCGCCCGTTATTTTGAAATAATGGAATGTCTATGTAGATGCTTGCATTGATATTTCGAAATAATGCTAGTTATCTCATGATAATGATGCAGTACATACACACCCTAAATGTCTTCAGAGAGCCCAGTAAGCAGTGGAAGTGTTGGTAATGGTGCTAGATAATATTGTTGAACCATGGAAGGTCAAATTCTCTGGTTCGGCACCGATCGGAACATGAGGGTGACTAGAGAGGTTCAACCTGTATCGTTGGATTCTGGGACTAAATTTTTTCCTAAAATGTAATTTAATCAGGCTGAAGAACAGCTATTCCCAGTCTAATATTTAATTAACAGAAAGACAAATGACTATGGATTGTACCTCCCTTAACTGTGACGCCCTGATCCAACAACGTCTGTGATCTGGCATGGACCACAGATGTTCCTGGACCACAGAGCCCAGAAAGAGGGAGGTCTGGCAGTGGGGGCAGGAGTACCATAAGGGGCAGCTGTGACTTAGTCAGGAGCCCAGAGTGTGTGTGTGGAGGGGAGGAGGGGGGATGGACGGCATGGTGGGGACTTCTGGCCCCAGCATCTGGGGAGCTCTAGCTGGCTGTGGCCATGGACTTCCAACCCCAGCCAGGGAGTTTTGGCCCCAGCAGCAGCCAGGGAGCTCTGGCCTCGTCTCCGGCTGTGTTCTGGCTCCAGAGGCTGAGGAGCTCCAGCCCCACAGCAGCCAAGGAGTTCTGGCCTGGGTCACAGAGCTCCAGCCCCATCTCTCTGCCTTGGACACAGAGCTCTGATCCTAGCCATGGAGCCAGGTGGTTGCCCTGGCTGTGCAGCTATGATCATGGCGCTCTGGCCCCGGCAGCAGTGGACCCCGGGAGAGCCCTGGGGGGCTGAGGCAACAACAGGGGCAGGCAGGAGCCCTAGCCCAGTGGCAGCACATCCATGAGGGAAGAACCTTTCCTGGTCTGGCAAATCCCCTCATTTAGGACCAGTCAGGTCCCGAGGGTGCTGGACCAGTGAGTCCAACCTGTAGTTTGGGGAACTGCAGTTGAAGATACATTGCACACTAAACGTGTTTGTATAGAAGTAAAACTGAAACATAAAATAAGAATGGTGGAAATCTAATATTTGGGAGACAGTAGACAATGAAAAGGTAGAAAGGTAGAAATTTACATAATTATCAGAGATTAAGTGATCTGATCCAGTGCAAACGTAAAGGTTCCCTTTGACTTTTAATGAGCATTGGACTGGGATCTAAAAGTGAAAGGTGGAGAGCTAATGTAATTAGATAGCAGAAGACTTCTGACAGGTATTTATTAAAGACTGTAAATGTATGTGTGGGTTGTGGTCACAGATGACTCCCGAGGTGCTGTTGCGGCCACTGTCACTCGCCTTCTCACTCTCTGGAGCTCCTCACCGCCCAGTTCTCCTGGGCCAGCTCTGCTGGTCTCCCCCAGCCAAGGCACCAAACTAAGATTCTTGCTCCCACCGAGAAGCAGTACAGACACTGAGCCTCTTCAGGTCCAAAGAAAGTGCAATTTAGGGCCCAGCTTCCCTCCAATGGGATAAGACCCCAAAGAATTAGGTAAGCCACCTTTAACAATGAAAGGGGCAATGTGCATATTGGTTGCCCGCCCAAGTAACAATTGCTTACACTGGGTTTGATTGACAGAAAATAAAAATGATTTTATTAAGTACAAGCAGGAGGATTTAAATGGTAATAAGTGAGAACAGGCAGAGCAAAGATTACAAATCAAAAGAAACAAAAACACTTGGTGGTTAATTCTACACTGAAACCTCAATACAAACTTAATCAAACTCATCCTAAAACCTCTTTTCCAGCTGCCCCTCCAAAGCAGGGCTGTCTCCTCACCCCCTTTCCCTCCCCCCACCTCAGGGTCTTCAGCTCCTTTCCTTCAGGTGCAGCCCAGCCAAATTCCTATTCTTTTTGTTAAGGAATCGAGGCCACTCCCTATGAACTACTTCTCAGACTTAAGGTCAAAAGAGATTGTTTAACACTTGGGTAACACCCTCTATGTCTCTCATTCACACATTTAAAACCCATAAAGTATTCCCCACTCCATATGCCTAATTTTATGCACACAAATGATACATACATTGAAGTAAGGTAAACAGAACCAGTGGATTGTGACACGAAGATTGATGGGTTACACGAAATAATTTGCTCAAAGCACTTTTGAGTTACATAAATTCATGACCATAAGTCCATTTCATAAAGCACGGAGCGGGGGTCCGTCACAGTATGTATTTTTCACTTAAGATGAAATCCCCTCGGATATCAGTGGGAGTTTTGTCATTGACTTTAATGGGGCCAGATTTACATCTTACATTTTTTATATTTTGGACAAGCTTTCAAAATTATGCCACTTGATTTTATTCAGTGTGGAACTATATTAAAATAAGGCATAATGTTTTAAATATTTAAAGTATTTCATTGTCCACTGACTACACAAAGATGTTATCTCTTCTGAGGTCAAGTTATTTCTGAGTTACTTGTGATTTTTTTCTTTATAGCTAGTTATTTTGTTTTTTTCTTTTAAAAAGCTTTCCACTGGAGATATGAAATAAAAAAAAATCTTTCTTTCAGAGTGCTGTAATAAGCTATATAATTCAAAATCTGCACAGTGCCATTGTAGCAAGCAAAGTTTGAATATGATACTATCAAAGTTTTAAATTAACAGAGTCAAATGTGACATCAGAGAAGAAATGTATATAAGTGAGATGACATCTAAACTTTTTAATTTACTCACTTTACATTTTGTTAATGAACACAGTTTTTTTTCTTCTGAAGAAGCTCATAACATAATACATGAAACATTCTGAATTAGTAATTAAGAGAAAATGATGGTGTACGTTTTCAGATAAAGAAGTGTCTTTTGTGACGAGAAGTGCCTTACTGTAAAAGAAAGTGACTAGAATGGGGAAAATGGGACAAGCTTTTTTTAAGTGACCAGTTGTCATAATTGTCAGGCATATTTTCTGAAATACGTCAGAATTTTTTCTTGCCATAGGCAATGAAGTATTTCATATTCCATTTTAAACTGAAATATGTACCTTTTCATTAAGGCTACATCTAGACTGCAGTGTTAAATCAGAAAAAAATATGCAATTTGCAGTACACAAATTGTGTATCTTTTTCCAATTTACCTTCGAAAGAGGCTTTTCCGAAATTTGGCACATCCACATGGCGCCAAATTTCGGAAAAAAGTGCTTTCCACACATCCCTTATTCCTCATACAATGAGGTTTACAGGAATGGCAAAAGAGCGCATCCAAAAGAGGCAGCATTCCCAGAAAAGCAATGCAGTCTAGATGTAGCCTAAGAGATTTTGAGAATATATTCCTTGAAAAAGCACAGTCTTTATCTTGATTTGTTTTCTTTTTAAATTAAGTGAAAAGTGCCAGATTAGCAGGAACTAAACATGAAATTTTTTATCCTCACAAATATTTGCCATGGCGAGCAGCAGTGCAAACATTCCCCATTGCTTCACCAGGGCACCTCACCTCTATTGTAGGGTCCAATGCAAGAGAAGATGTGCATTCTCCATAATCCTGCAAACTGCTGAGTAGGCTCTATTTATTAACCTATTCTGCCAAATATTCAGCATCTTGAGAAAACTTCTTCCAACTTCTGTGAAAAGTGAATAATCTTTGGTGTCTGTGCTGCGGTTATACCTAAAGATGCCAAATGTGGTGCTGAGTTTATTATTGGGCAAGTGTGTGTTCTCAATTGCATGTTCTCAATTCATATGATTTCAATGGGACTAGAAAACACTGAATCTCTTACTAGTTCTATCCTTTGGTCACTAAGAAATGTAAAGGAATAACTAGTTTTTTTCAAATAAGCCACCAGCTGGCTTTCAAATGGCAATGACTTTCCCTCACTGCTGTCTGTGAAAGGTTTTATAAATGTGATTGCCAGTCTCCTGAGAGATTCAATCATTCAAGGATATCTTACTGGAAATATATGAGTGGACTATGGCGCCACTTAATTTATGACCTTTACAATACAGAAATTAATAAAATAAGTTAATAAAATATTCCTTTTCAGTTAGGGTATGTCTACACTTGCTCTCTATCTCGAGATAGGGATGCAAATGTAGCCGACCGAAATTGCTAATGAAGCGGGGATTTAAATATACCGCGCTTCATTAGCATAATCTCGCCCGCACGCTATTCCAATTGCCAGCTGATTCGAACCAGGAAGTGCGCTCTGGGCTGCGTTACTTCGAATCAAACCCATTGGTTTGAACTAACGTTATGCCACCCCAGTTTGGGAACCCATGTGCTAAGACTTGTAAAGCCAGAAGGATTAGAGACAATTCATGCTGCCAAGCAGGACCACTCAAGGTTCTAATCTCCGTAGTTATTACTTGAGTGGACTTCAGCTTCTTTTCTTCCCTGAAGTATCAGTGACATAATACAATTGTGTACAGAACATACACTGCAAAAAACTGTGTGGAGGAAGGAGCTTCTACTTCAAAAAGGATTTTATATTTCCAAATTTGGCTTTGTTTCAAATTAGAACAAAAACTGAATTTTGAAATTCTCTACGAGAAGATTTGAAAGTGTCAGGTTGATGGAAATATTTGGTTTCAAAAAAATCAAAATACTTTGTTTCAGTTTTGACTGTTCATCAACATTTTATATTATAGTATATTAAAAATTCCAAATGAAAAATCAAAACAATTTAGTCTGACAATATCAAAGTAGGTTGCTTCCACACTATCAGAACTATTTTTAAAATATATTTTTCCTAAGTAAAGTTCTGGTGTTGTGGAAATTATTACAGCTCTGTGGGATCCCTCAGAAGCTCATAAATCTCATAAAAAAGACTTATGAAGATATGAGCTGTAGGTAGTGATGTTAAATTCTTGGGAATAAACTTTCAGAGAATAGTCTCAAGAATGTTCTTGAGAATATTCTCCAACGCGAGAATTTTTGAGAATTTTCTCTTAAATACTTGTTAAATAGTTTTTAAAGAATTTTACTATTTATAATAATGTTTTTCTTTAATAAAACTTCAAGAATCGTGAAAGTTTCCAATTGCTAAAATGAAAATTCAGGAAAGTAAAGAAAAAAGACAGAGGTTTAAATTATTAGAACTTGTATTACAAATCTTCTGTTGCAGAATACAAATATTTTTAACTTTCTCTATTGAATACAAGTCTAATCAGAATCTGCACTTTCCAAATCTGACCCATATATTTCTATCTCTTCTTCTTCCTCATACATATCCTCTTCTTCAACTTCTTCTTCTTTCTCTTCAGCATCATCCATTTCTTCTTCCTCATTTCTCTGGTTCTGTTTCCTTTTTTGTCTTGAGGATTTCAACAGAGCATCATTTGGTTTTTTAAGAAGCGTTAGATTATGGGCTATGAATGCCAGCTTGCCTACACTTTCTTGTGTTAACTTGCTTCTTTTGGCATTATGTATGATACTGTAAGTACTGAAACTTCTTTCAGTTGCTGCCATTGGTGGTGGTATATTCAATATGTCAATCGCTGCTTTCCCTAATTTTGATCCATAGCAAATACCTTTCCATCATGTTACTGCATCTACTGAGCCAACTGATTTTGTTACATATTATTTTCCAAAAAAACCCCTTCTTGAGCACGATACTCTGCAAGCTCTGCAATGACTTTTGCTGAGTGATCAGTGCCATACATTCTTGTGACTAATTTATCGATGAATTCAGTTCCTTGTATTTATTCATTTCTAGTAAGGCGCTCACCATTGAATTTTGGATCTAGAGTATTTGCAGCATAGGGAATGTCTTTAGAGCCATATCTTTTCTTTTTCCAAAACATTTCATCACATCCTGTTTTTGTTGTTTAGTAAGTAGACTTTCAGGAAGTAGCCTATCAAAATGATTGCTTAATTCCCTGAAACATTCAGGAACTTTGCTCATTTTTGGCTGGTCAGATTCAAGCAGCGTAATCCATTTAACAACAGGACTTATCAGTGCATGCGGTTTTTGGACCCATACCCAAAATACATCTTTATCCAGGATTGAATTCCTGGCACGTTTTTTCAGTTTTGTCTGTAAATCTTCATGGACAGCAAGGCATTTTAAGTCATTTTTTGATTTCAATAAGCTTTTCAAACAATATGAAATGGAACCCCACGTAGTTTTAACTGGCAATTTAAATGCACAAGTTTGATTTTTCTCTTTTTGAAATGCAGTAAAATGAGCTCATAAAACTTGTGATTTGTTAGTTTTACAGGTAGCTTTACAGGTAGCTTCAGTTTCTTGAAAAGATTTTAAGTTAATGATGTCACCAATTAACAAATTTAGTGTATGAGCAGCACAAGCGTACATAGCAATGTGATTGTATTTTTCGTTAAGCATTGATAAGGATTTCACCATTGCTGCAGCATTATCAGTGACAATGGCATCAAATTTTTCAGTGCCTATTTCTGTCATTATTTCTTTCATACAGAATGCCATATATTCAGCAGTATGGCGTTCAACATCGGCTGCCACTGTCTTGTAAAACACTGGTTAGGGTGTTGATATAATAAAATTTATAACAGATTCATTTCTTCGGTTGTTCCAAGTATCACACTGCAGTGCAAGAGAAGAGGCTTCAGCAATTTTTGTTTTTATAAGAGCATCAACACATTGATATTCAGCTTCCAAAAGTTTGTTAGAAAGTGTGTACCTGGATGGCATCTTGTAAGATGGTCTTACTTTTTGTATGAAAGTAATCCAATCTTCATTTTCAACCAGTGAAAGAGGCGATCCCAATGAGACTATAGCTCGTGCAAAAAATTCATCCAAAACTTTGTTTTCAGTTTCATTCATAGAATCAAAGTAGCGACCTATAGAGTGAAACACCTTGGCTGAACTAGATGTGGAAGATTGTGCTGTAAATTTACTAGTACTATCACAGTGTTCTATAGATGTTGATGCAGTTGATGGTTAAGGTGATCTGCTTCTGGACTCTGAGAATTTTGTTGCCTTTTCCTTGATGTAAGCAGGAGTCTTCAAACAGTTGGAAATATGCTTTCTCATCCTTGTTGCATTTCTGATGTTTTCAGCCTTTCAGTACTTACATTCATATAACACTTTGTCTTTAACTGTTTTATGAAGGAAATAATCCCACCCATCACTTTTAGGCTTAGTTCTTCTTTTCATACTGATGAAAACACAATTACACCTTTCACAAAAGAGAATAAATGTGTTATTGCCTCTCTATATACTTTTTGTGATGCTTCCAGAAAGTTCTATAACATTCAGAATTTCTGACTCGTGAATGTTCTAGAAAGTTCCATAACATTCTGGAACATTCTATAACATTCTCAAACTATTTTGAATAATCAAGAAAGCTCTTTAACATTCAGGGTTTTCTAAAAGTTGAATACAATATATTATTTCAAGAGAAAATGAAAAATTAGAAAATTCTCAAAAATTCCCGGGAAATAATCTTTTGGAGAATATTCTCAGAATATTCTCGTTCTCAGAAAATATTCTCCAGAGAATATTCTCACCTCACATTACTAGCTGTAGGGTCTTGCATGAGGGTCAACTTACAGAACCCTTCAGAATAAAGTCTAGTGTTCTGCAAGGTTGTCTGCTATCCCCCTTCCTCTTTCTTTTGGCTGTTGATTGGATCATGAGAGAAACAATAGCTAATGAGAGGAATGGAATCCAGTGGACCCTGTTTAAACAGCTAGAAGACCTTGATTTTGCAGATGACCTAGCTCTTCTGTCACACAATCAACTTCAAATGGAAAATAAAACAGTGAAGCTGGACAAGATTTCACAGCAGATGGGACTGAAGATCCACAAGGGGAAGACCAAGATCATGAAAGTGAATGCAGCAAATAACAGCAGCCCAATTGTCCTGAGAGAAATGACACTGGAGGAAGCTGATACCTTCACCTATTTAGGTAGTATTGTAAATAAAGTGGGAAATATTGACGAAGATATTAAGACCAGAATACAGAAGGCAAGAAGTTCTTTTATTATTTTGAGGAACATATGGAATACAAGAGAGATCAAGCTACAGACCAAAATAAGGATCTTCAGTTCAAGTGTAAAATCAGTACTTCTATATGGCTCAGAATTATGGTGAACAACAAGGACAAACATCAAAAGATTGCAAACTTTTATTAATAAATGTTTGCATAGGATCATTGGCCTGAAGTGGTCTGACAAGGTTACAAACATTAGCTTATAGGAAAGAACAGGGCAATGCCCAGTAGAGCAAGAGATATTGAAAAGGAGATGTCGATGGATTGACCATACACTGAGGAAGCCACCAACTAGCATTACCAGACAATCCCTATTCTGGAACCCACAGGGGAAGAGGAAGGCCAAAGAATAGTTGGAGAAGAGACCTGAATGTGAATGTGAATGTGAGGAAAACAGTCAAAAGCTGGAAAGAATTAGAAAAGGTGGTACAAGACAAAGAGGCTTGGAAAGAAATTGTTGATGGACTATGCTTCCATAGGAGCTAAGGGCAAAGAAGAAGAAAGTTCTGGTGAAATCAGACTAATTTAAAGCATGTTGTCTCAGAATTGCATATTACAATGGAATGAATCAAAAAGTTAGAGGTAACTAACTTTAAGAGGTAACTAGCTCCAAGAACATAAATTTGGTCATATTGCACTTATGTAGTATTTTCTTTCTCTGCTTAAATGAAATTTCTTTTGTTAGAATCACATCAGATTGATATTAATGCAGGTAGCAAAGTTAACTGTGCTAGTCCTACCTTAACTTTTGAAATATCCTGATCTTTAAGTGCTTGATCTTGCAGCTTTAACAATGAATTCATACTTTTTTGCATTTAATATAATAGCCAATATCTGGTAGGAACAGAAGAAAAAGGAGGATCTAGTGAAAGGAGAGTTCTACAACGGGCGACTGATTGATTATGGGGCAATGAAAACCATTAGAATAAAACATCCCTCAATTTGTAAAAGAATGGAATCTACCCATACAATTAATTGAATATTTAGGGCCAAGTTTATCCTTCAGAGACACATAGGGTACGTCTAGACTACAGGCTTCTGTCGACAGAAGTTTTGTCGACAGATACTGTCGACAAAACTTCTGTCGACAAAGAGCATCTAGACTACATTGAGTTCTGTCGACAAAGCAAGCTGCTTTGTCGACATGGTAGTGTAGACGCAAAGGACAGTTTACATGCAATAACACCTTCTGTCGACAGAAACTCTGTTGACAGAAGGCGTTATGCCTCGTAAAATGAGGTTTACCAGCGTCGACAAAACTGCTGAGTTCTGTCAACGTTATGTCGACAGAACTCAGCGGTAGTGTGGACGCAGGTATAGTTTTGTCGACAAAAGTCCACTTTTGTAGACAAAACCCTGTAGTCTAGACACACCCATACAGTCCCCATACATATCTGAGAATAGAATTTACCCTTAGTCTCGTAGGGGCCTCCAGCCTTCCCAAGGTGCCCTGGAGGCCACTCCAGCCTCAAACAAGAACACTCCTCTCCCTCCCCCCGGTCCTCGGAGCCCTTAAAGAGGTTGACTCTGGCCACAATGACTGTGCCAGCTTCAAACCTGCCGGCCCAGAGCCAGCAGTCACTGCCCCGGCCCAGTGGCCCCAAAACATAAGCCAGCAAGCCACTGGCAGCCAGCCCTCCACCGCACCCTAGGAGCAGTCTGCCAGCTCCCAGGAGCCTGCCAGGCCCTGGAGAAGGCAGGCGCCTTCCTGGACCAGGTGAAGATCAGGGTGGACCTTACTTAGGTTTGTGGGGGATGCCCCCTACATCCATGATTTCCACATTAGATGGAGGAATGTGGCCATCTATGGCAGGATAGCTGCCAGCCTGGTCACCGCAGGCCACATGCAAACCCAGGAGCTGCATGAAAATCAAGTTGGTCCAGAAAGACTCCCAACCCTGAGCCCTGAGCTTCCCTTCACCCTTCTTCCCCTTGCTTCCCCCTTCCAGCTCCCTCCTCCCAGGTTTCCACCTCCCCTCTCCCACCTCCTTTCCCCAGTCTCACCAGTTTCATCCCCTCCACCCCCCAGTTTTGTTAAATAAAGAGAGTTTGTGTTAATGAAAATACATGTATTTTATTTGACATCAGGAAGGGAGGTTAGGGAGGGGTAAGTGGAACGATGTGGGGGAAGAATGAAGTACAAGCCCCCAGAGGGGCAGACCAGGGAGGCTCTTAGTGCTCCTCAGGGTGGAAACTCTCCCACAGGACCTCCTGGATACCAACAGCTCCCCGATGGACCTCCCGGATGGCAGCCTGCAGAAAGTGCAGTCAGGCTCTCAACGCGTTCACGAGAAGCACCAGAGTGCCCAGGGGCAGCTCTTGCTCCATGTTGCTGAGTGCTGTGGTGTCCCAAGTGAGGGCAATCAGAGCACGCAGAGACACAAATGCTTTGCTGTCCCTCATCAAGGTAGGCAAGCAAGCAGGGGAAGCTGAGAACCGGCTGTCCGGGGTGGGGGTCCCTTTAAGCACAAGCCTCAGATAGCCTGAGGCAGCAGCCACACAAATAAACTCCTGACCTGATGCCCTGCTGGAGCTGGTTCTGGATGGCCTTCAATGCAATTCAGGGTCCACTCAGTGTGGATGCGCTATTTCGAAATAGCAAAACGGTATATGGAAATGCATTTTGTGTGTAGATGTGTTATTTTGAAATAAGCTATTTCGAATTAACTATTTTGAAATAAAATATTTCGAAATAACACTGTAGTGTAGACATACCCTAACAGTACTACTAGCAGCTCTAAATACTCATGGTTTCATGTCTAAATGTTCAACTTAAAACACAAGCTTTCTCTGAACACATGCTAATACAAAAAGAGTACCAGAGTTACAGAGGAGTGTTTAAACAACTGAATGAAGAAAGAAAACAGGATCATCTTCAACGGAACACATTTGGAGTATAACACTTGCTAATATTAAAACTTCTATATAGGAGAGTTTTGAATTGGAAATATTTGTTCAAAGCTAACATTCATGTCAACTGTCTTTGCCATACAGTAGTTATGACTTAATTTAAATGCTATGGCTCATATTAATTCTGTAGGAATCTGAAATGAACTCCAGTTCCTGGAGTCTTGGAGATTTGTGGTGTCGGTTTTGTTTGTTAGTGAAAGCCAGGAGCAGGCTTAGTGCCTCTAGGGCTGCTGACTAGTAATGCTTGTTGCACTTGTTCTATGGGTGCTCAGTGCACTCCCCACTGCACTGCTGGTCAGGGTGTATGAAGAGCAGTACTAAGGTCTGGTTTTCCATGTCCATCCCATCAGGATCTGGAGCTCTACTAGTGTTGCCGGATGGTCTCCCAAAAAAATATCGGACACCCACTATTTTTTGGTCGAGCCAAAAAAAAAAAAAAGGAACATGGGATAAGCGGCGATCGCAACCCTGCCTCCCAGCTGGGAATCCCAGGCTGGGAGGAGGGGCCACTGTCGGTACAATCACAGGCTCTCAGCGCTGATGAGGCAATTGGCTCCAGGGATAGCGTCGGCCCCGTCTCCCATCCTGGGAGTCCCAGCCACTCGACCTGCCCTGCCCCGGCTAGGCTTCTGAAGCACCCAGAGCGGCGATCGTGGCCCCGCTTACCAGCTGGGACTCCCCACCTGGAAGCGCTCTGGATGCTTCAGAATCCTTGCGGGGGGGGGGGGGGGGGAGTGGCTGGGATGCCTCCCAGCTGGGACTCCCATCGGCACTGGAAGCCTGTGATTGCGCAGAAGCCTGGCGGGGACGGGGGGAGCGGCTGGGAGTCCCAGCCACTTCCCCCCACCCCCACCAGGCTTCTGCTCAATCACAGACTCCTAGCACCGATCATGGCCCTGCCTTCCAGCTGCTCCCCCCGCCCATGCCAGGCTTTCGTCTGGTGCACCGCCAGAAAAATCAGAGACTATCAGACATTGCACATGTCCGGTATTCTCTGATTTTTTTTTACCAGACAAAGAACGCAAATACCGGACTGTCCAGTAGGATACCGGACACCTGGCAACCCTAAACTCTACAGGCAGCTGTGGTTGACCTCTACTACTTAATCTCTCAGGATATGGGTGAATTTTGATGATCTCATTGCACTCTCTTCTTTGTCTACCCCACTTCTGTGGGGCTGCCTTAATTTGCACCTACACTTTATTTGTTGGGCTCCGGGGAAGGGAGGGTGTCTGGATTTCCGGGATCCCTAATCAGGGAAGTAGAAAGACACATAAGTAAAGAACATTGATTACAGGAGGATTTTATGAAAATATTTCAACAGTGTTTGGTAATTGTGGCATGTACATAGCTGTATAAAGTGTATTTATTTAAAATCTTTCATCAGAAAAATCCTATTGAGATTGGGGGAAAAAGAGTTTTTAAGGACATCCTGGGGTAGAGAAGTGTATGCAGCAGTGCATATTCATATTGTCACAGCAATCATAATAGACAAAAACATTAAACAATAATTATATGCAGTTTTCAGCTCTCTAGAAAACAGAAGTTTAAATCCTGCAGAACAAGTGATACTTTAATAGTCAATAGGAAAGAATGCCGAAATGATTGCCCACTGTAGCTCAAGAGCAAAAATATCACAATTAAACTGGGGTTTGAGAGTTTGAAAACAATTACTATTACCTGATAGAGGATTGTGAATAATTTAGTCTCATATAATCAGAGAAATAGGAGGAGGATTTTTTTTTGTACAGGAGGCCCCCGCTTTACAATGGCCCGATTTTGACTCCCCGCACTTATGACCTTTTCTGTAAGTGAGGAAGGGGCCAAAATCCCCTGACTTACATCCTCGGCCCCACATTTACGATGGCACGTGACACCTGTCATAAATGCATGCTTGAGTTACAACGCCCTCAACTTCCGACGCTATCCCTGGAGCCGATTGCCTCACAAGTCAGGGACCGCCTGTATGTGGACAACCATATGAATGAGTCCAGTATAGTCCAAATATACCAGTAGGACTAATTGTCAAATATAATCAAAATGGTATTGTAATACAAATCTGCAGAACAACATAAACATGATTCCTCACGCCTTTTTTCAACTGAGATATGACTGAATAATAAGTGGTGTATGGTGCATGTTTGAGAGTGCTGAGAAACTATTTTTGTTAGATTTAGTAAAATGTCCAGCCATTTTTATTCTAGAGCATTCTTCATCTGACACTCCCAAAGTGCTTTACAGATATTGTTTGTATAACCTTCAGAACACAATATTTTGCCTGTTCCATTTTAAACCAATGTGGACTAATAGAGAGGACTAAAAGAGCACAGACTGGGAGCCAAGAATTGCTGAATTCTAATGGTGGCTTTGTACCACCTCACTTTTTATCACATTGAAAACAATTTGGGAACAATCCCTGGGTTTCAGGTGTACCCATAGGATCCCCAAAAGAAGTTTAAAAGCGATAGGCTTATTGCACAGTGGAATGCATCAGAGAGGAGATGTTGCCAGAGGTGAGTGGGAACCTGCTTTGTAAGAAATTTCAGTTTCAAAAAAATGTTCTGATCTGAAACGGAACCAAAATAATTTAAAAAAATTTACACTTTATTTTTAAAAGAAAATATAGTTCCAGGTCAATTAAAACATTTTGAGAACCAATTAAAAATTAGATCTAATATATATTTGAGAATCTGTCCATTTGTTCAATAATGCCTTTTAAACAGTGAGAACTATGACCACCAAATTCAGTATTCAACTTCCTCTTGTCATAACTTACAGCAAGGTAAGGCTTTGGTTGTGCCAGGAAAATGGGATGTGCCTGGAATGGGATTCCTTCTCATAAAAAACATACAGAATTTCCAGGCAGGGGAAAGGGGTGTGCACAGTTTGCTGCATTCTTCACTGTCTGAGGGGCACAGGGGGCAGATGACCCTGTACCTGCCCCAGCTGGGGAACATGGCACTCATCCTCTTGTTGTGCCTGCTGGAGTTGGAGTTACAGTTGCCATAGAGAGGTGCTTCTCACCTAGCCCCAAGCTACTGTAGTGAGAGGGCTGGGATAGTCCTCTCCAGACAGCCTGCATACTGAGCCCCTTTTCCCCAACCCTTCCTCCCCCTCCAGAGCAATGATTTAAATGAAGCATGTACATTTTTCATTTTCCAAAAAAACAAAGTGAGTTAAGGACTCAGACAATGCCAGGTAAATCTTCTAGTTACATAATAAAGTAAAACAATTTAAAAATACTTCGAAACTTTCCACTCAATAATTTTTTCAGTTTTTCTTTCTCAATGAAACTGTTGAAATATGAAATATTTTGTGGAAATTGTCATTTCAACAAATTGGCATTTTCTCTTAGAGAAACTTAACGTCCTTAACGTCATGGTTGTGAAACTAGTAATGGAACCCATGAGCTCTGGTTCCTAGTCAGCAGCTTCAAAACTATGTATCATTTTTCTTTCTATAGTGTCTCTTATTTTGATTCAAGTAGCTCCCACTCTTTGAGAATGCCAAATCAGGCAGGGGGTTCAGCAGCTTACAAAATTGAGCCAAGAGAGCCTAACTCTACTTCCACTAAACAGGTGCTGTGATTATTTATCATTATACCATTAGAACAAATTTAACAGTCTCATAAATGAGCTAAGTACTTAAGCTCATGTTTAACTTTAAGCACATGAATAGTTCCATTGACTTCATGTACTTAAATATGTGCATACGCTATTTGCTGGATCATGCAGAAGTGTAGTATTGAGCCTGTGAGAAGAAAAATGAAGTGTTTGATCATATGAGAACTCCTAGACTCTTAAGCTTCCTTACAACATATTTTAAAAGTTATCTCTTCTTCTGCTTAGCTGATTATCCATGTGCTTCTCCGCCTTCCCCCCTCTTGTCCATGGTAGCGTATTCTACAGCAGCTTCTTTGCTACATCCCTCCATTTTCTGTTTTTTTTTGTCTTACAAGACCTTGTCTGCTCCAACTCTGTTCATATATTTCTTACTACTCTTTATATTATCTTCAGTTGTTTTAGTTGTAGGAGGGCCATTTTATTTTTCTCAAGAAGGCATGAGTTCGCAAATTTCATTAGCATTTGTCTGTGGTGACTTGCAGCTTTGATTGCAAAAGCCGAATTCAGGGAAATTTAGAGTTCAGGGAAATTTAAAATCCTTGTAGTTACAGTTACGAAAACCTTACTAAAGATGTTAAGAGGTGGGTAATTGACTAATCGTGTGGTCGATAAAATGTGTATCGACCACATGATTAGTTGATAAGGGAAAGCGCTTTGTACTGGCTCACGCCAGTCCAGGAGCTACTCCTGCTGCGGCTCTGCAGTTTAAATGTTGTAGGAGCTAGGTGCCACAGTGAGGATAGGCGTGAGCCAGAACAGAGCCGGGGCCTCTGTGGCTCTGCATTTTAAATATAGTAAGGTGGTTCTTACTACATTTAAAATGCAGAGGCAGCAGTGCTGGAGAGACAGGGGGTCAGGCGGCACCAAAGAGACAGTCCTAGGGGGAACTGGCATTTAAATTAGCTCCCCCCAGCTCTGGTTTCTGTCCCTCTCTCTCCCCCCCCCACCCTTGCCTCTGATACAGAGGGAGCAAGGGGTGGAGGGGAGCGAGTCATCGACTCAGCTACCCAATAAGCTTAGGCTTGTCGGATAGTCGACTACTCGCTTACATCCCTAAACTTTACGTGAATTTAGTGTGCATAGAAGTTGCTTGATTTCCAGCTTGGGAAATTGAGGACTTCTGTTTATCCTTCTAACAGGTGCAGGACAGCGAGTGATAGTGATGTCTGCTCACAGTGCCATGTATGTTTGCTTCAGTTGGTTAGATGATAATTAAGTCTGAGGCAAAAGTTTAAGAAATGACACACTGGGCTAAGGTGTATCCCTCCCACATTTTCATAGATAGTAACTTTTGAAAGATATCTTCCCCAAAGCAATCTTCTTTTCCCTAGCTTTTGTCTGTCTTGTATATAGATTGTAACCTCTTCAGGCCCGAGGAGAGTGGGTTTTGTACAGTACAATGGAGGCCCAGATCAGTTATGGTCTCTAGGTGTTATGTAACCTAAGAATGATGCAGCTTAACCTCTATCTTTTGAGTAGCTGTGTTTAATCTGTATCTGCAAAAACAATGAGGAATACTGTGGCACCTTAAAGAGTAACAGATTTATTTGGGCATATGCTTTCCTAGGCAAAAACCCACTTAGTCCTCCAAGCATCTGACAAAGTGAGTTTTTTGCCCATGAAATCTTACAGCTTAATTAATTTTCATAAAACATTTTGCTGCTTTAAAATCTTGTAGTATCAAAAAGCCCTCCTAAATCCTCATTTGTCTTGTGATTAATGAAATATGCTTCCATCTTTAATGAGGTAATAGTGCTCCACCTCCTCTGAGCTATCATTTTTCTTAGTTGTGAAGAAGAACACTAACATCTGTTGCAAGAATAGTCCAATGCAGACCATGATAGAGAACAATCTATCAGATGTGACCCTTGAAACTATATTTATACTATATAAGATGTTTCAGGCATTTTGTATACATGAAGCACGCTCTTGGCACTGAGCAAATACTTACGTAGGCTTCAGCTGCACCTCTTATGGTTCTAACCTGACTTTAAAATTATAAGTATGTTAAGGCCAAGGCTCAAAAAAAAGAGATTTAATCTAAAATTTATTGTGATTACTCTTAGGGAGATTTTTTCTGTGAATTACAAACCATTGAATGAAAATTGTAACAATCTGAAAATCATATGTTCTTGAAATTTTAAGAGAGCTTCATGTTTATTCATCCCTTTCTCATTGAAAATTACCTCACAGTTCCTATGAGATCACCCATATTCCAACTCTTCCAAGATCATCCTCTATCCCTTGGCCCTGGTTACCTTCCCTTGATATATAAAACCACTCCCGGGCCTCGCTCATAAGGACTTTTTTTTAAAGGGATGATGTGTGCCTTTTGAAATATACATGGCTATCCTAGGAAGCTATGACAACTGTAGGAGAAATGTGACTGACTGATTCCAAAGGAAAGTGAGTTGGACATGGAGAGACTGAAATGTCTGCTGGAACAATGTAGTTCTTTAACATTTCTTTTTTTAATTCTGGAGATTGCCAGGCAAACACTTCATTAATTTGTGGATCAGGACTAGATTCCCAGCAAGTGTAAAGTAGCATCAGTTTATACCTACTGATGATTTGGGCCTTGGTTCCTAGGTACCATGACTGCTAAAGTGGGCTTTTCAATTCCTGTTAGTAATAAAAACAGCTGGAGGCCCAAGGGTGCTTTCTTTGAAGGCTGTGAGTGGAGTTAGACTTTTGAGGAATTCTTAGAGAGAGGTACTTGACCTCTTATTGTAAAAAAATTGAATGATTTGGTAAAACAGCTTACCTTTTTTGGGAAGCTTTAAAAAACTTAGCTTTAAGCACAAATCTGCTAGGATCTTATTTTCTGCATTTATTATGCTTGGTTCATTGCCAGTAATCTGAATCTTCATTTCTTTAAGAGCTCACCTTTTTTCTGCAGCATATTCAATCCCTGAAGCCAGAATCCTATTTGTGACCTAATAATCAGTCAATAACTGTGAGATCATAGAGGTTCAAAATGTACTCTTATTGAATACTGCATTATTACAGTTATGTACAGAATTTCAAGGTTAAATATTTTCACCACATTACATTTGAATGATTTTATCATTATGCTAGAATTAAAGAAACATAATTTCTTGTCTAAAACTCCCACTTTCCAAGAAGATCTCTGGCATCATTTAATTAAGAAATGCTTATTGCATTTTTATGCTTACTTTCAAATTCAGCTTGGAGGACATTCATGTTGGAAATGCTTTCTTTCTGTGTGGGGTGGTTTATGTTGTACTATTAAGCTGAACAAATATAAAATAGATGAATTCTTGAAAACCAAGATTAGTTCTTCAGGCAAATTACTCTATGAGAAATAAGGGATGAGAAACCCTGAAAATGTGATATCCATAGCATTGTTTCTAATTGGACTGGCTTTCAGAGTTGTACATCTGATGTCAATATTGCTTTCAGCAGAAATTTCTGAGACCTTCAGGGACATAGAAGAATGAACTTCAGTCTCCACTGAGATCTCGCAAAGCAGATATCAGTTTCTATAAGGTCAACAAAAATGGTGTCATTTTGGCTTTGTTTGCATTACCAGGTTTTGTTGGCAAATTCTGCCATTTGGCAACAGAACAGCAAGAGTGTTCTCTCCGCAATGTGACTATCATGAAAAATACTCAGTTTCAGCAACAAACTTCCATCCCATAAGAGTGTGGTTTTTTTCCTTTTCCCTCTCGCTTTCTTGTTGACTAACATGTAATTTAGACACCATGAGATGTTTTTTCACTTTTATTGCTCTCCAGGAAGTGTCCCACAATCTCCATGCTGCCACTCTGGTCAGCAGTTTGGACTCTGCTGCTCTGCTGCCAGGTGAACAGCTATCTACCTCTCCCCCTTGCAAGCCCTAGGGACTTTAAATTCCATTTCCTGCTGACTGGCTCAGTGTGGGGAGGTCTTATGGGATCTTCACAGGACTATGTCTGGCTAGCACCTCCCACGGTCTCCTGCTTGGACCACTGTGGAGCTGTTGGATCTGATTAGTGTATGGGGAGAAAAGTCAGAGACCTACAGGAATTGGGAGACATGGGCAAATTTCTTGATTTGTGAGAAAAGGGCTATGAGCGGAACATGCTGCAATGCAGTGAAAATAAAGGAGCTGTGGCAGGCATGCCATGAAACACAGAAGACAAAAAGTCACTCTGTGCTGCACACAAGACCTGCTGTTTCTATAAGGAGTTGATGCTTTCCTTGGTGATGACCCTACTTCCATCACCAAGAGCCCCATGGATACGTTGGAGGGCATGGAGACAGCAGAAAGAGGACTTAACCCAGAGAATGAAATAATAGATGAAGAAGTTGAGCTAGATTGAAGAGATAGTGCAGGAAGTCAGGAACTGTTCTCCACTCCAGTGGTGCATAGCAAGTTGCAATTGCTTCTCTCTGGGAAGTAGGAGACGAGACTCAAGGTAAGTAGTTTTGGCTTGTGGAGTGCAGAGATGGGTGTAGGGCATAGAAAAGTAGGAGACTGGCTATGTTTGTGTTTGCTGTTCATTACTCTATGTAGCTAGTTGGTATGGCCAAGCAGGAGGGAGATGCACATAAAGATCTCAATGGAATGCTTCAGAGAGATGCTATAGAAAGTTTCCTGGAGGTACTTGTTAATCCTCTGCCACAGATTTCATGGCCATGCTGCTGTGTTATGTCCCTCATCGTAGGACACTTTCCCGTTCCATTCTGCCATTGCTTGTGTAAAGAATAAAGTGGCACATAAATTGGCAGCATATGGAGCAGGTTGAAGGCTCAAGTATCCAGTAGTTGAACCCTAATTTCCTTTTTTACCCTCAGCAGTGAGATTCTGCTAAAATGATATCTGCCTGTATAGAAGTGACATACTTTTTAGAATAAGTTCCCTTCAAAATGGCTCTACAAGCCCTGCATAGACTTTTTTTTTTTTTTTGGTCCATAACTACACCCCATTTTCCCCTCTCACTCCTCTCACCATGCATGTGATGTTGCAGAGATGCGTGCTTGAGAAGAGTCAAAAAGAAGGTAATTGCATATGTTGGAAAAGGTGCTTGTAAGTGAAATGTTTCAAAGTTGAGCTGGCATTTAACAATCCTTCATGTTGTTGTGCTTTATAGTGGAGATCTTGCAGTTCAAGAGATGCACCCAAGTAAAAAGCTTTGGCATATAAGAAAGAGGCCAAGACACACCAGGGAGGATATAAGTAGGGAGATGATCCAACACTTCTCCACAGAGACATAGAATCATAGGGCTGTGTGGCGAGGTGTCTATCCCCGCGCAGCTTGGACCTGGGGTTGAGTCGTTCACACACACAGGCCCTGAGGCCTAGTCCTTTACAAATGCAGGCCCTGAGGCCTAGTCCTCTGTAGTATAATCCGGGGTCTGGGAAGAAGGGGTAGGGAGGCCCGGGTCCGCCCTCTCCACCAGGCCCCAACCCAGGGCCGTATCAGTGGTGGGTGGTTCCCACCACTGGCTCGGCGGGAAGTTTTCCCTGAAACGCACCAAGCCCACCGGGGCTTTTCCTGCTCCCCGCCCTGGGTTGCTTCCTACCTTCTCCCCCTGCCTGGTGGAGGTCCCACCTGGAGATGAGGGTCTGACTGTGGCAGTGGCATTGGCAAGCACGGCATCTGGTGCCTCCACGGCTGGTTCAGCGACAGCGGATAAGTGGGCTGTACGGTGGGGCCGGTGTTGCAGACGCACTCAGCCCAGGGATGGTAGAGGTGGGGGCAGCTGGTCCAGTGGCTCTTGCTCCGGCTGCAGCAGCTGTGGCTGTGGTTGTGGCTCCAGCACTTGTGCAGCAGCTCCTCCCGCTCCAGAGGTCCCCCCGGCTTTTATACCTAGGCTGCCCTGGGAGCATGCCCAGCAGGGCTGTGGGGGAGGGGTGTACTCCACCTAATAGGCGTGCTTGACCCCCCCCCCCCCCATTCAGTGCAGGGTGGGCAGACCGCGTCACAGGCTAGAAGAGACCTCAGGAGGTCATTGAGTCCAACCCCCTGGCCAAAGCAGGACCAACCCTAACTAGATCATCCCAGCCGGGTCTATGTCAAGCTGGGACTTAAAAACCTCTAGGGATGAAGATTCTACAATTTCCTTAGGTAACCCATCCAGTGCTTCACCACCCTCCTGGTAAAATAGTTTTTCCTAATATCCAACCTAGACCTCTCCCACTGCAACTTGAGACTGTTGCTCCTTGTTCTGCCATCTGCCACTACTGAGAACAGCCTCTCTCCATCCCCTTTAGGTAGTTAAAAGCTGCTACCACTAGCACTCTCCTCATCTGCAGACTAAACAATCCCAAGCCCCTCAAACTCTCCTGGTAGGTCATGTGCTCCAGCCCCCTTATCACTTTCATTGCCCTCCACTGGAGCTTCTCCAGTGCATCCACATCCTTTCTGTAAGGGGGGAGGGAGGACCAGAATTGAATGCAATATTTCATGTGGTTACATGACTATTCAGTTACACACCTAGCTCATACAGACTCTTTTTTTCAAGGAGTGCCTTTTGAAATATACAGAATTGGCCGCAATTATTAATATCAGGTTATTATCATATGCCTTCAACTGAGGCAGAGCTGTCTGGTTCTTTTCCCCCAGCTCTTTCCACCCTGCTTGTTCTACTGGAGCTCTTAGCACAGTGGGCATGCTGAGTGCATTCCAGAACAAGAGCCAAGAACAGTACCCCTAGACCCTTGCCATTTCCTGCTGCATTGGGGCCTATCAAGCCAGGTTCCAGCTGCCCTCTGGGCTCTCTGACCTTTTATCAGCCCACAGCAGCCACTGTGTAGGGGAGATGCACGAAAGAATCCATCACAGAGGTGCAAGGGATGGGGAGAGGGGAGATGAGCTCAAGGATTGTGAGAGCAATATACACAGCTGTGCTAAGCTATGCAAAGTGGGCAGGGAGAGAAGGAGCTAGACAACAAGCCCCACTCCTTCTACTAGCCAGAGGAACAATTCTTGCAAGGTAAGGGATGAGAGCCACATGTTGCTCATTTTCAGAGGGAGTAATAGCACCCATGTATCTCTTGCCCTCCAGAAACCCAGTGGGTTAAAGCCACTGTTTAGCTCAATTTCTAATGATAAAAATACATTTTCAAAAACAAAGCAAAGTGAATAATTACTGTCATATCCCAGAATATTCCACAGTGATTAGTTGTCATATATTTTATATATTGTGCAATAGAATTTCAACAGTAATGTTTGATCTGATGATTTGCCGTCAGTGTGTTTTGGCCATAGATCAGTTGCCTGTAGGTTGCATAACGTGGCAACTTTTGTTCATCATTACCTACATGCAAATAATGATTATTTTAATGAATGAATCAAGATACAGAATTCAATACACACAAATTCATTAGATCAGAAAGATACTTCCTCTTTGTGTAGGTGTAAAAGGATGCTGTATAGAAAGTGGATTATATAATGTTTTTACTGTAAGTGTGAATTTTTGCTTGACTGGAAATAGGTGTTTAATACTAATTACAGCAAATTGCACGGTTATGGTTAAGACTGGTCTCTGGATCATAAAATAGTTTTTTTTTTTTTCATTTAGGATTTATAACTCATTTCTACAAATTCAGCATTGAGTTTGATTCTTGCCCTATATTCACATCAATAGTACATTTTTACAAAATATCTAAAATCAGTTAGCGTATATTTCAGAAAATGGTGCAAAACTGTTTATGCTTTAAGTTTTTACTACATTATTGCCACAAAAATGTAATCACAATGTATTTTACAGGCATTATGTATAATGGGACTGATCCTCAGCTGGTGTACCTTGGTGTAGCTCTAGATCTGGCCTGTGGCCTTGTCTGGTACTAGTGAAAATAAATCAGTACTAATAAAGGGTCCAATTCTTTAGTACTTCCTAACACTCGTAACTTTTTACTCGTGTGAATCGACACATTCAAGTCAATCTCACAGCTTCCAACTGTGGAGGTAGTGTGTATATGCTTCATTCTCCCAAAGGCACAAATAGGTCACCTTCCTCAGACAGTAATCTCTACTGGCTGATATGAGGAGGGGACATGAACCCTACCAAGCTGCTTAGCTCACCCAACTCGCTCAGAGGATGCAAAAGAGGAAGGTGTTGGGGTATTTTGGGCGGGGGGAGGGGGTGTTGCATGTTATTTGCACAGGCTAAGGATCCATTTAATATGTGACTCTTTATTTCTCATAATTTCTTAGCTAAAATTGGACACTTAATTTTGTAATGTAGCTTTTGAGTATGTACATATCTGCTTGCTGATTTTTCTTACACTGGCAATAATAATCCAAAAGGCGGCATTTCAGTGTAATCTTGTCCTGGTTATTTTTTTTTAAATATGGAGTAGGAATTTACTTAGAGTTAGGGCCTGCTGAAAAAAACCTGTTCTTTTTATTATTAAGGGTTCTGTCAATTATTAAAATCACAGCTCTAATAGCAGTGAACTTCAAATTCAAAAAGTTCCAAGGTGGTATGGCTAATTTCAGTGATTGGGCATCATAATGAGTTGCACAGAGACATGAGAATAAAAGGAAACCTGAACTGTGAATGAAAAAGATGAGACTTCCAAGCCATAATATTTGGAATATTTAAGAATAGCAGTGAAAACAATTATGGGCAGAAAAAGGAAAATTGAGTGGTATAAGAAGGGTGTAATAACTGGGATCTCAGGGGAGCTAGCTGAGGTCACTCAGCTAGGGTGAACAGCAAAAAATGGGACAGCCCTTCCCCCAAACTGGTGCTTAATCCAATATTTATATTTTATTAATCCAGAACAAAAGGCCAAACAATGCAGTTCTCAAAGTATCCAGCCTCAGGCTTTCACACAGATACTCAAGTCAAATAAAGTTCTATCAATCCCAAATGATCAGGTACTTTACCTTCCAGGTCAATACATTATTTCAGATCTTACCCTAAATACATGATATAGCCATTTTTTATTAACCAAACTAAAATTTATTAATGAGAGAGATATCAATGTACATACAGACATGAGTTCAGTTCTTGACATCAGATGCATAATAGAGGTGGTGATCTTCTAGTTGCAAAAAGTCCTTTTAGAATTTAGTCCATGGTTATAGTCAGGGCTCGCTGAACCACGGCGAGCCCCACTTGCCAGCCGCGCTGTCTGGCGATCTGCGGATGCGCAGATCGTTCTGCACATGCGCAGATCGCCCGAACCCGGCTCTTCCGGGTTGCAATCTACTCGCCACGGGCAAGTAGATTGTATTATTTGTCGAGCCCTGGTTATAGTCCAAAATCAAATATCATATTTAGGGTGTATCCGTTTAGGACTGGGATCTCAGTCCTTGTGGCTTAGGTCTCCCTTATATGAAACTTTAAGTCCAGCTAAGATACAGATGTTAAGGGTTAGCTGGTTATCCAGTAGCATTCTTTTCACTGGCATGAAAACCAGCCCACAGGGCCACCCAGACCTTTCTTTATCTTCCCCGCCAAACTTTAGCACCACCCATGGCTCCTGCAGTGATTTAAAATGCTGGGTTCTGGGCAGTTTCCCCCTTTGCCCTCCCATCAGTAGGCCTGTTGGCAGCATTTGAAAAAAGGAAAGAAATATGTTCTTAGTATTTACAGTCCCTTAAATCTCACTTCCATCATTTAGTAAAGATGGAACAAAGATTACCAGAAGAATCCATAGACATATGATAATGAGATGATAAGAATGGATTTATGCAATAGTTCCTCCCTCTTGAGTCTGAGGGGAGGCTGTTCTGCTGCACTTCAGCAAGCAACAATACACTAGGCTCTGGCTCTCTGAGATGGACAGAGCAAACAAACTGTCTATAGCCCTCAGTCTTGTGGCTAGAACAAGCAATAACAATAATAGTCATACAAGCCTTCTGGCCTATGGTGAGTATGTAGTCAGCCATAGCACACCTTAGGCCAGAAGGCTTAATGGCAATCTAGGGCCCAGGCCCACCCTATTCCACAAGGTCCTACCCCAGGGATATAACAGTGGTTCTGTTCTGCTTTGCACCTTGAGGAGGGTTTGGCTCTGAGACATATCTGCCTGCTTCCCCGGTCTATTCTCAATAGAGCTGTCTCACCTCCCCTCTCATAGGTTATGTCTACACTACCACCCTCGTTCGAACTAGGGTGGTTAATGTAGTCATTCGAAGTTGCAAATGAAGCCCGGGATTTAAATATCTTAACTACAGTAGGTAGTTTGAATTAGGCTTTCTAATTCGAACTACCGGTACACCTTGTTCCACGAGGAGTAATGATAGTTCGAATTAGAAAGCCTAATTCGAACTACCTACTCCGTGCTGTGTGTAGCCGCGGGCACGGAGTCCGCACTAACGGGGATTTAAAAATGGGGGCGCCCGGCAAGATGCAAATGAAGCCCAAGATATTTAAATCCCGGGCTTCATTTGCAACTTCGAATGACTACATTAACCACCCTAGTTCGAACTAGGGTGGTAGTGTAGATATGCCCATACTTCCTGTACTGCCCCTGCACTTCCTGCAAAAGGGTGGTGGGGGTGCTCACTAGTGGGATTATGATAGTTCTTACCTCTTGGTTCTTCAGGGAGGCCACTCGGCTTCAGTGTAGCTTATAAAGAAAATATCTTTCTAGACAAATATAACTGCTTATTTGCTTTAAACTTAGTGGATGAAGGGATTTTGATAGACTTAATACATTGGGTTTTAGTAAAACATTTGATGTAGCATGACTCTAAATGTTAATTGGAAAAAATAGTTTACATTTAAAAACTTAATTGAAAAATTAAATCAGTTCGGGCAGAGCTGTTGAAAGATTGGAAACTAGCTAAGAGGCTGTCCATAAAGGTTGATGAAAAACAGTATTGTATTGAACTGTAGAAAGATTTCTAGGGAGATGTTGCAACAATATGTGTTATGATCTTGTTTAAATTGTGACTTTATTCTGAAAAGCAGTTCTATAAAATAACATTATCAGGTTCTTTTTTCACATTCTCTTAATGGTGTCAAAATCAAATATACCCAAATGTTAATTTAACTGCCAATGCAAGCTCCTCATAAGATCAGTATGACATCTGGGTTCTTTCTTTCCTACACATTATTGCTAGTAATTAAGATTTTGTGTTTCAAATTAGGCCCTGTTTATGCTTGTGCAACTCCCGTGTCTTGAAATGATGCCTTCAGTGACACCTATATGCACCTGTTGCTTTCCAGACATCTAGAGCTTAACATAGTAAGCAATTCTTCTGATGGTGCACAAAACCAAAAAGGAATCCAACTCACTCAGAATTAGCTGCTATGACTCTACAAAAAGCAGTTAACTTTTTTTTTTTTTACTATAAATCAGGTATCCATTTTTAATATACAAAAGGAACAGACCTATGATTAATTCAGTGTGATTTTACTGAGTTATAATTCAGAAGAGAATCAAGTTTTAATAATCAGGAGAAGAGTGAGTAAAGCACATATTAATGTCAATTTGAGCTGCTACTAAATACAGATTTACAAAGATCAATGAAGACAGAGAAAAGATGAAGAGTCACTACACTCCGCAAAAAGGCCAGATATCAACTTTTTCTTTATCAACTCTGAATATGAGGGTCACATACTCCCTTCCTCAATATATCCTAAACATACGTGTAACCCCCTTTTTCCTCCCTGGATTACTCGGGAGAAGGTCACACTCAAAGGTGTGCCTGGGCGCTTGATAGTTTTAACATAAAAGGAGTTCCTGAGTACCCCATTGGTGATGTTGTTTAGTTGACGAAACCCTATCCACCCCCTTGCTGCTGTCCCTTGCTCATAAAGAACATATAATGGCGGTGCCTCCACCTGGCTGGCCGGGTACACACTTAATGGTGTGCTTGGAGAGCCTCCAGGAATAAAATTATTCCAGCAATAATCTGGATCTAGTTCCAGAACAACAATTACAAATCATAAATAGTATACATCTGATAGATTACAGTAGAAAGAACAACCTTTACTTAACTTCAAGAAACAGAGTTTAGCAGATTAACAGTGAATAACATTAACAAAGTACACAAAAATGATAGGAACGTATCTATCTGGCGTTTGCACTGCCCCTGTTTATCGCACCCCACAGTATGCACTCCTCAGGACTCACAGTACCATACTCTTGCTTGCGTGGGCACACTTGAAGATTTTGCAGCTGGAATGGATGATTTTAGGGTACAACTACACTACAACGTTAATTCGAACTAACTTAGTTCGAATTAGTTAATTCGAACTAACTTAGTTCGAATTAGTTAATTCAAACTAAGCTAATTCGAACTAACGGATCCAGACTAAAAAACTAGTTCGAATTAGCGTTTTGCTAATTCGAACTAGCATGTCCACATTAAGTGGACCCTGAACCGGGGTTAAGGATGGCTGGAAGCAGTGCCGGCAGGGCATCAGAGGAGGACTTATAGCGTGGAGATGCTGTGTCAGGCTAGCCGAGGGCTGTGCTTAAAGGGTCCCGACCCCCACCCCGGACAGACAGTTCTCAGGGGTGCCCCGCTTGCAAAGCAGTCCTGGCTTGGATTGCCCACACTGGGCACATCACAGCACTCGGCCATCAGACCGGCTGCACTTGCCGCAGGCTGCTATCTGGGGAGAGGGGGCAATTGGGGGGCTGCAGGAGAGCTTTCACCCCAAAAGCCCGCAGAGCCAGCCCAGTCCTCCCCATCAGGGGCGCATACCCCATTCCTCCCTCACCTCCTTCCACTTACCCTTCCCTAGCCTCCCTTCTTGATGTACAAAATAAAGGACAATTGTGTTCAAAAATTGAATCTGTCTTTATTGAACAAAACTGGGGGAGACTGGGAAAAGGAGGTGGGAGAGGGGAAGAGAGAGGCTGGGAGAGGGGAGGGCAACTACAATGATCAGGGGTTGGGAACAGGTCCCATATGAAGAGAGGCTAAAGAGACTGGGACTTCTCAACTTAGAAAAGAGGAGATGGAGTGGGGACAGGATAGAGGTCTCTAAAAGCAGGAGTTGGGTGGAGAGGGTGCATACAGAAAAGTTCTTCATTAGTTCCCATAAAGAAGGACTAGAGTACACCAAAGGAAAGGAATGGGTAGCAGGCTTCAAACTAGTAACAGAAAGTTCTTCTTCACAAAGCAAAGAGTCAACCTGTGGAACTCCTTGCAGCAGGAGGCTGTGAAGGCTAGAACTAGAATAGAGTTTAAAGGGAAGTGAGATTAAGTCATGGAGGTTGGGTCCATGGAGTGCTATTAGCCAGGGGGTAGGAGTGGTGTCCCTGCCCAAGGTTTGTAGAAGGCTGGAGAGGGATGGCACGAGACAAATGGCTTGGTCACTGTCTTCGGTCCAGGGTCCCTAGGGTTGGCTGCTGTCGGCAGACAGGCTACTGGGCTAGATGGACCTTTGGTCTGACCCAGTACGGCCAGTCTAAGATCAGGGCTCAGGGTCGGGGGTCTCAGTGGACCACCTTGATTTTCATGCAAACCTGCTCCTGGGTGGCCAAGCTGGCAGCTCTCCTGCCCTAGCCGGCCACTTTCCTGTGCCTAGTGCGGAGGTCGTGGATGAGGTCCACGATGTCCACACTAGCCCAGGCGGGTGCCCGACTCTTGCGGTCCCGGGCAAGCTCCCGGGAGCCGCCAGCGTGGTCCCGGGAAGAGGGGGAGGGCTGGGGGGCATCGGGTGGGTGGCTCGATTCGTGCCTGGTGCAGGGTCTGCTGGCTGGGTGCTGGCAGGCTTGCACCTGGTACGGGCACCGTAGCCAGCCCGTGCCCTTTTAAGGGGTCCGGGGCCGGGAGGGGGGCAGTAGAGTTTCCCTGGTGTTGGCCAGAGTGGCCATCAGGGAAACCTGGGGAGGGCTAGCCTCCCACTAGTTTGAATTAAGAGTCTACACAGCCCTTAATTCGAACTAGTAAGTTCGAACTAAGCTTAATCCTCGTGGAATGAGGATTACCTAGTTCGAACTAAGCGCTCCGTTAGTTCGAATTAAATTCGAACTAACGGAACGCTAGTGTAGCGCCTATGAAAGTTAGTTCGAACTAACATCTGTTAGTTCGAACTAACTTTGTAGTGTGGACATACCATAACTTTGTAGTTCGAACTAACTTCTGTGTGCTGGGTGCAGATTAGTACTTCTAGCCACAGGTACAGCCAAAGGGCAATCAGAAGCAGCCTGCTAGATTCCAGTCCCAAAGGCTCTGAATCCAAGTCTGTAGTTGCCACCTAACAGCTCCTGGACTGGATCAAACTCCTCCACAGCAGCCTGGCTCCTCTTTTCCAAAAAAACAAAGGGAAGAGTCCACAGACTTCTGAGAGTCTCTCTATACACATGGAGAGACCCGGCACCCAAACAAAGAGTGACTTCCTTCCTGATTTCCACCAGGGCTCATGGGAATTGTAGTCTCTGGGGCTTAGATTGCAGCACACAGGATCTTCCCAGAGAATAAGCAAAGGCACCCTTAGTAAGGTGAGTACATTCATATCCAAGAAAAGTTACATGCCTTTTATCTTACAAATAGCATGGTTCTTTTACAGGTAAACAGGTGGGTGGAGATAAGGGTTAGGACTGTGTCCCAGAACTGTCTACTCCAGGGGTGTCCAAACTTTTTTCAAAGAGGGCCAGATTTGATGAAGTGAACATGCGTGAGGGCCGACCATTTTGTCTGACATTCTTTAAACCATTAAAATTAAATGCAAATTAACTATTTTATGCAAAGTTTATTGCAAACAGCATACTTTTCATTTCGTCACATGGATGACAAATCTAAATGGGTGTTAAATCACTCTGCCTTTCATATCTGAAGGCCAGATGAAAAAAAAATCCAGGAAGCTGAAATATATGTCAGGAACATTGTAAAGTACATTACATATTATTGGTAATAAAGGTTGTCTGTCAACTTTTAAGTTCAAAAAATATGAACAGGAACATAACACCAAGTATACATGTTGTGTCCAAATATATTTATAACTGATTTAGACCAAATGACATTAACTGAGATTTTACAATGTATTCATCTCAATACATATGGATTCGTTGGGGGCCATAAAAGATAGATATTGCCAAATTACCTGTGGGGCCGTAGTAAACCGGAACACGGGCCGCAATTGGCCCGCGGGCTGGACTTTGGACATGCCTAGTCTACTCACACTTCAGTATTCCACATGTTGTTCATCATAGACATCTTTCTGGATCTGCAGAGCATATAAACTCTTACAGGCCCAGAAAGAGCTAAAGTGGCTGGGACCATGGAGACCTGTCAGATGTATGGAGTTTGTAAGCTCTGCAGAACCAGTAAGCTGTTGGTTTCAATATCTCTCGTGTGTGAAGCTTAAATTATACAGGGTATATGGACTGAATTTCTCTGTGACAGCTGAGCTAGTAAGTCTCAAATGTTTGATTACTGAATAAACTGTATCTGGCTGTTCCAGAATTAATCCTGTGAACATATGAATGTAGCCAATAACATCAATCTTTGATGGGGTAAATTTGCCAAACTTTTGGTTTGCAGGTCAAACCATTTTTGACGTATTACTTTCTAAAAATTACATTTCAGATTTGACACATTCCTTACTCAGTTACCTTCAAACTTTCTGGGAAGGGAATCCCCTTTGGGGAGGGGCAAATTAATTTAGTTTTTTGTCAAGTTACAAGTGGAATTAAAATATGATTGATATCAGTAAATTAATCAAAATCTTAATTATAGAGAGATGATTGTTTTTCTGACATGACACCTCTTATTCCTGAAGGAATGCTGTTCAAACACATTAAAAATTCTGCACACAATATGTTAAAGTAGTTCTGCATAGTTAAAATAACAATATAACCATGCTGATGTCAGTTATTTTGGTAAATGATTTACCCTACAATATCATGGATGAAGAATGGGAGTGGAGAGCATTGGAGGAAATCCCCAAATACTCTCTGTCTATGTCAGCGGTTCTCAAACTTTTTATTTGTGGACCACCTGGATCAATGCAATCTTTCTGCAGACCAGCAGTTGCTAATTACATTATTAATTACAGTATTAATTATTTAATTACACCTGAGCCATTTTCCTAGTGCTGCAGCTAGGGAGAATGGTTTAATTTAAATTATGAAACATATTACACATTTTAACTTTCTTATGTTAGTTTATCAGACTTTGTTTTAAATAAAGTAAAGTATTAATTTATGTCCAACATAAAAGGTTTCAATGTTTTCTTTATTTATGGCAGTGGTGGGAAACCTTTTTTGGGATCAGAGGCCACTGACCCACAGAAAAATCGTTGGGGACCAACAAGTGAGAGGCTAAAAAACCTCCTCTCAAAACCCCGAACCCTCACTGATGTGGCCCCCAACTGAGACACCTCACTGCTCTGCTGCTCTGGCTCCACAGAACAAAGGACAGGGACAGGGAGGACTGAAGTTCAGGGCTTCCCATAGACCAGATTTACTTTTCTGGGGTTCGGGAGTGAGTGGCTTTTGTGGACCCCCTTAGGCTCTGGGATGGAGACAAAAATGAGGGGTCAGTGTGTGGGACAGCGCTGCCAGTGAGTGGGACAGGGCTGGAGGTGCAGGATCTGTTCGGGAGGTGGGATACAGGAGGGGATGAGCAGGTGAGGTCTGGGTGGGAGGTAGGGTGCAGAAGCAGGCTGGGAGTAGGGTATCTGGACAGGGAGCAAGAGCAAGGGAGGGTTCAGTGTGTGGCCAAGAGGGAGGGTGCAGGAGCAATGGTGGATGCAGGAGCAAGGTGGGTGTAGGTGTTTGACCAAGGGGAAGTTCAGGAGCAAAGGAGAGAGTTTGGGGGAGGGTGTTTGGCCAGGAGGGAGGGTGTAGAGTGTGGCCACGAGGGAGAGTGCAGGAGCAAGGGAGGATGTAGGAGGAGTGTGGGGTCTTGGTGGGGGAAGGGAGGTGAGTGAGGGGGATTGACGTGTGGGGGGCTGGACATGAGGGGGGACACTTATCTGGCTTCACGCCCCTGTTGCTGTCTGCAAACCACCAGCCAATGGGAGTTACTCCCTTGTAAGACTGTGCTACCAGTATCAGGAACTGCTGCAATAATATATTGCTACAAGAAGTAGCACAATCCTACAGGCTATTATTTCTAAACAGAAAACCAAATGTTTCAGTGCTGGGGGGAGGGGACGCTTCTCTGTTGTCCTTTGCACGGGCTTTGGCTACGTCTACACTGGCCCCTTCTTCGGAAGAGGCATGCTAATTTTGAACTTTGGAATAGGGAAATCCGCGGGGGATTTAAATATCCCCCGTGGGATTTAAATAAACATGGCCGCCACTTTTTTTCCGGCGTGGGGAAAAGCCGGAAAAGAGCATCCAGACTGGCGCGATCCTCCGGAATAAAGCCCTTTTCCAGAGGATCTCTTATTCATACTTTGAAGTAGTTAGAAATTAGCATGCCTCTTCCGAAGAAGGGGCCAGTCTAGACGTAGCCTTTGTGTTTATAGAAACCCAAATATTACCTTGTCAGCACAGGAAGTCCTGAGATTCCAGATAAAGTTTTTTGTTGTGGCATAATGCAATACAGAAGTGTTTCTCAGTTTACAACAGCTCTTCAGTAAGAGGTGAAGGTGGGGGACAGAGTCCCCTAATAACCCTGCTCTCTCTGGCTGCAGCTCTGTAACATCCTGTGAAGACAGGCAGCCTCCCTCCTCTCCCCCCGGCTTCTGAAAGATCCCTGCTCTGCACCGCTTCCCTACAGAGCAGCCCTCCCCGGCCTGGAATTCAGCTCTCTGCACTGCTGAGCAGAAGGCAGGATGGGCAGATCCCACAGAGAAAAGGCCTCTGTGCTCCTCTGGATGCTTCCTCAGACCCGCAGCACAACTGCACCAGTCTTGCTGCTTCCAGGGTTTCTCCACTGGCTGGTGCAGCGCCTCCTTCAGTCAGTCCATGGAGGCGGCAGGGCCTGCGGGCAACTGCCACAGTGCAGCGCAGCGAGGGGGATGACCAATCAGCAGTCTAGCAGAGCTGGCTTCTCATAGGTGGGGCTTGATGCTGGGCTGTGGCAGTGCTAGAGGGCTCGCAGCAGTGGTGTGGCATGAAGGTTGCTGCTTCCCCACTGGGCACCACCAAGCCTCCGGCCAGCATGTCACTGCACTGCTATTCCCCCAGTGGGGTGAGTGGGGAGCTCAGTTCCCCCATGCAGCGGGGAAGGCAGCATGGGCTCCCGGCCTCATGGGGAAATGGAGGGGCTGAGCTTGAGCTGCAGACCACCTGGGAGAAACACTGGTCTATGACTACACTGGAAAGGTTTGGCGATAAAAGTGCTGTTGACATGCAGAAGTAATCGAAACTGGAAACTCGCCAATCCTGTTTTTCTGCTGTCTGTTATGGACATGTCATGGTCACATTATTAGCTCCCTTGTCAACAGAAAGAGCAAAGTAATGCGGGTAAGCATCTCACAGTGCCTGACATCACCTTCAGCTGCTAAACAGTGTGGGGAATACACAATGTAGTGCTATGCATTTTGGGAATGTGAAAAACAGCCTGTCAGCCACCTATTTGCTTCCCAGCCCTCCTGGGGCTTCTGGCTTACTTTCCCACCACTTGAATGACAATCCTTGCTGCAGAAAGTCCAACATCTGCTGTCAGAGATCATGGATCCCAGACTTCTCTCTCATGTTGTGTTCTATGTGCTTAGGACATCATGCATTGCAGCAAAGCTACTTAGACACTTGATAGCAGAGGATGAAGACTTGGATGTAGATGACAATGTGAGTGACAGGGACAGCATCAAAGTGGCTTGCATCAGGCTGTCACAGAGAAGATGAGCACAGTGGACTGCCACTTTTGGGATAGGGAAAACAGCACTGTGTGGTGGGATCATATTGTCATGAAGGGGTAGATGAAGACAAGTGGGTACAGGACTTTTGGGTGAGTAAAGCCATCTTTCTGGAGCTGTGTGCTGAGTAAGCCCCTGAACTGCGGCACATGGATACCTGAATGAGAGCTGCTCTTTTGGTAGAGAAGCATGTTTCCATTGCGTTGTGGAAGCAGGTGCCTCTTGATTGCTACCGTTAGTTGCAAATCAGTTTGGAGTGGGAAAGTCTACCATTGGGGCAGCACTTATGCAGGCATGCAGGGCAATAAATTGTATTTTGCAGTGTGGGAATAAGAACAACCCAGGAAACTACAGACCGGTCAGTTTAACGTCTGTCCCAGGGAAAATAATGGATCAGGTAATTAAGGAAATCATATGCAAACACTTGAAAGGTAATAAAGTGATAGGGAATAGCCAGCATGGGTTTGTGAAGAATAAGTCATGCCAAACTAATCTGATAGCTTTCTTTGATAGGATAACGAGCCTTGTGGATAAGGGAGAAGCGGTGGATGTCATATACCTAGAGTTTAGTAAGGCATTTGATAAGGTCTCGCATGATATTCTTATTGATAAACTAGGCAAATATAACTTAGATAGGGCCACGATAAGGTGGGTGCATAATTGGCTGGATAACCGTAGTCAGAGAGTTGTTGTTAACGGTGCTAAATCCTGCTGGAAAGGGATAACAAGTGGAGTTCCGCAAGGGTCTGTTTTGGGACCCGTACTGTTCAATATCTTCATCAATGATGTAGATATTGGGATAGAGAGTACGCTTATTAAGTTTGCAGATGATACCAAACTGGGTGGGGTTGCAACTTCTTTGGAGGATAGGGACATAATTCAAAATGACCGTAGCAAGTTAGAGAAATGGTCAGAGGTAAACAGGATGAAGTTTAATAAAGAGAAATGCAAAGTGCTCCACTTAGGAAGGAACAATCAGATCCATACATACAAGATGGGAAGCGACTGTCTAGGAAGGAGCATGGCGGAAAGGGATCTAGGGGTCATAGTGGAACACAAGTTGAATATGAGTCAACAGTGTGATGCTATTGCAAAAAAAGCAAATATGATTCTAGGTTGTATCAACAGGTGTGTTGTAAGCAAAACTCGTGAAGTCATTCTGCCGCTCTACTCTGCACTAGTTAGGCCTCAGCTGGAATACTGTGTCCAGTTCTGGGCGCCACATTTCAAGAAAGATGTAGAGAAATTGGAAAGGGTACAGAGAAGAGCGACAAGAATGATTAAAGGTCTAGAGAACATGACCTATGAAGCCAGGCTTCATGAACTGGGCTTGTTTAGTTTGGAAAAAAGAAGATTAAGGGGGGACATGATAGTGGTTTTCAAATATCTAAAAGGGTGTCACAAGGGCTGTGTCCAGACTCAGGGTTTTTTTCGAAAAAAGTAGCCTTTTTTCGAAAAAACTTCACCTGCATCTAGGCTGCAGCCGCGTTCTTTCGAAATTAAATCGAAAGAATGCAGTTTTTCTTTCGACGGTGGTAAACCTAATTCCACGAGGAAGAACGCCTTCTTTCGAAAGTGCTCTTTCGAAAGAAGGCGTTCTTGAAAGCAAACAGGCTTTTTAGAAAGAGAGCATCCAGACTCACTGGGTGCTTTCTTTCGAAAAAGCGGCTTGCTTTTTCGAAATTCCGCGTGCAGTCTAGACGCTCTCTTTCGAAAGAGGCTCTTTTGAAAGTATCTTTCGAAAGAGCCTCCTTCGAAAGAGGCTTGCAGTCTAGACATAGCCAAGGAGGAAGGAGAAAATTTGTTCCTCTTGGTTTCTGAGGACAGGACAAGGAGTAATGGGCTTAAAGTGCAGCAAGGGAGGTTTAGATTAGACATTAGGAAAAAATTCCTAACTGTCAGGGTGGTCAAATATTGGAATAAATTGCCAAGGGAGGTGGTGGAATCTCCCTCTCTGGAGATATTTAAGAACAGGTTAGATAGACATCTGTCAGGGATGGTGTAGACGGAGCTTGGTCCTGCCTTGAGGGTGGGGGGTTGGACTCGATGACCTCTCAAGATCCCTTCCAGTCCTATAATTCTATGATTATATGATCTGTGATTCTGAGAAATGTGGGTGACATAAGAGCTGGCTTTGCTAATATAGGCTTTTCAGACAGTGGTGGGGAAATGGATGGCACACATATTCCCATTATAATGCCACATCATCTTTCTTTAGTGTACATTAACAGGAAGGACTAATTCTCCATAGTGTTGCAGGCGTTTCTGGATCACCATGAGCATTTCATAGACATCAACATGGGGTGGGTGGTCTAGAGAGGTTCATGGCACATGCATCTTCAGGAACACTGGCCTATACAGAGAGCTGCAGGTGGGGACTTTTGTTTCCAGACCAGAAGCTTAGAGGTGGGGATGTGGAAATGCCTAGAGTGATCCTAAATGACATACATGGCTTACCTCTTACAACCCTGGCTCATGATGCCTTACACGGGGCACCTGGACAACAGTATGGAGTGGTTCAAGAGCATCATAAGCCAAAGCCACATGGTTTTTGAATGTGCCTTTGGCAGATTGAAAGGGAGATGGAAGTGTCTATAGGGCAGCCTGGACCTTTTGGAGGATCATATCCCCCAGGTGGTGGCCGCATGTTGTTGCTTACATAATTTGTGAGGTTGTAAGGGTGAAGTGTTTGTCCATGCATGGAACAATGATACACAATGCCTGGACACAGAGTTTGAACAGCGAAACACTCATGTTAGAGGAGACCGGTATCAGGAAACTCTGAGGGAACACTTTGACGATCAAGAGTGTGACATTTCTGAGTGTTAGGATTGCTTCCCTGTCTCATCCCACTGCTCATCTTGAGCAAGGCATTCCTATGAAACCAAGGGATGTTACAGGCTTCCACCAGTCATAGCCATTGTGTCAATTGTGTCACACAAAATAAGCTCATGGAAATCTGTATCACATTTGTCTTTATTGATGTCTTTCAATCAGGATGCTCAGTGGTAAAGGAAGTTAAGGGTTATTGGAAAACCTCACAATGGTGTTAACATCCAGCTATCAAAGTTATAGTTGCTTTCATGGAGTGGAGTGTGATTGGGGGAAAAAAAAAAAAAGCTCTTCTTTGTTTCTTTTCTCTGTTTGAATCATTGAATGCCACAACACATCCTTGACCAGATCCTCCCTTGTCTTCCAAGGGTTTTTCCTCAGGTGATGGCGTCTGTCTACACAGGAACATACCTGACTTCTCAAGATCTGCTTGGGAAAAGTAATCATTAACAAAAGAGTGACTGTACTTTTCATGGTAAAGATTGTAACATTTCACTAACATGCATGTCTCTGAACAAAACTGGCCACTTTTGTTGTTACCCTAGAGCATGGGTGAGCAATAATTTTTTATGGGGAGCACGCCAACTATTTGGAACGTGGTTGAGGGCCACACTCTTCCATGATATTAATGGAGGAGATGTGAGGTCTGGGATGGCGGTTAGGTGCAGAAGTGAGCTTGGAGTAAGGCATGGAGTTTGGGTGAAGGAGGCAATTGTGAGCTGGGGCACTAGACTGGAGTGCAAGGGGTTGGATTGTGACCTAGGGCAGAGAATTGGGGTACAGGAGAAGGTGTAGGGGATTGAGTTGCAGGGGATTGGGTTGTGAGCTAGGGCAGGAGGGGACTGTGATCTGGGTCAGGGAATTGGGGTGCCAGAACTGGGAGGGGATATAGGTGCAGCAAGGGGGCAGAGGGTATGTGGAGTGTGGGGCAGAGGTTTGGGAGAGGGAGTGAGTGGGGTGCCAGAGGCAGGCTCCATCCAGGAAACTTACCAGCCAGCAGCTTAGCACTTTCCTGAAGCAGTCTTCCTGCCTACCCTGTCCCTGCACTGGCTGCAGTCATGTGCTCTGAGAATAACTATGAGCCCGGAAGGGAGGGTGTGTGGTGCTTCCTGGCTGCCTGTTATTGAAATAGGCAGCTCCTACTGGCAAATTTCTGACCAAAACCAGCTAATGGGATTGTGCTGGGGCGGGAGCAGCTGCTAAAGCCTTCCCCCCTCTTACCTGGGCTTACAGATTTTAAAATGAAACCGCTTGGCAGCTGCATTTCTGAGCAGTGTGTGAGCAGGGTGGGGCAAGTAGGGAGTCTGCTTGGGGCTCCCTGCAGCATCTGTGGGCCGGATCTGGTGGCTTGGCAGTCTGGATCCATCCCGCAGGCCATATTTTGCCCAGGCCTGCCCTAGAGGCAAACACAGATCTCTTCAGACACTCTGACCATTGTGAGTTTTAAAGGTGGGGGGAAGAAGGTTTGAGCATGGGTCCCCAAGAAAGTACAGGCTGTGCTTGTGCAGCAGGTATACATAGAAACAATTTGTAATAATCTTACACTTGTCCACAGGGTGCCATTACTTGTCCACAGGGTGTCATTACTCTGGCTAACCCACTGCTGAAGGTTAACAGGCAAAACCTGGCTCTGCTTCTGGATGCAAGCTGGGCTGGGGAGGCACCTCACTCCTTCTGCAGCCAAACTCTGTGCTGCCTTGGTTCCGGCTGCACATTATGGGCTTATCTAGACTACACTGAAGTGTCAAAAGAAGATATGCAAATTTGGTGGAATTCACTTTGGAAACCTTGAGGTTTACGCAGCTTTTTGACGAGGTGGGAGGGGTGTCACTGAAAAAGCCACGTCTAAACTACTTTCACTTTTGAAAGCGAGATCAGAAGAAGATATGCAAATTCCGTGGGAATTTGCATATCCTCTTTCGACACTTTAGTGTAGTCTAGATAAGCCCTAGGAGTAAAGATTTGGGAGAGTGTCGTACCAGAGCAGTGGGGAAATGGCAGCCCTGCCATAGAATCTCCATGAGAAATGAATAAGTACATCAGGCAAAGATTCGACACCATCTCCCAGAAAGATTCTATTGATATCTCTGTGTACACCGATATTCTGTTTGGCCATAACCCAGGCAGAGCTTAGCTAGCTCACAGAAATATAGCCTTTTGCTGTCCCCTTTCCCGCGGTTGCAAAAGCAATTTCCTCCATCACCTGTCCACCGTGCTGCAGCTCCCCCTCCCTTGGCTGCACTAGACCAACTTACTGCCAAACATGGTCACCACCCATACTGCCCCCCACCACCCGTACAGCAACTTATCCTGCATCTCTTCCCTTGCTTCATGACCCTGCATCTTCTCCCTTCCAACATGCTCCATGTCCAATTGCTGAGAGTCTTCATAAGCCTCAGGGTTTGAGAACAAGTCCGTACTGCCTGGCATACAAGTAGTCACCAGATAAAGCCTTACTTCCTCATCCATTTCCATCTCTCCAGCAATAAGGGTGTGGTAAACCTGGTTTCACAAGGCATACCTGTGCCGATCAAGAAAGGCTTCTTTGTCGACGCGGCGCGTCCAGACTGCCCCGATCTGCCGACAAACAGCTGATCAGCAGAGCGGGGCAGCCATTTAAATTTAAATGAAGCCGCGATTATTTTAATCGCGGCTTCATTTCCCTCTGCCGATCTGGCTAATCTACATGCCTCCGTCGACGGAGGCATATAGTTTAGACGTACCCCAACTTCTGTCCCCGGGCTAACTCCCATTTCCGACTCTGTGCTTTCGGAAGTACCTACATGCTCCTTGGGTGTAGATGTGGGGTCCCCACCCAGAATTGCATCCAGTTCTTAAAAACATCATAGCATGGGTGAAGCCCCAGACCAGCTGTTTGCTGCCTTCACCTTCTAGTACCTTTGCTAGAGTTCTTTTATCTTGGTTCTGCATTATAAGTTTTCTTGATCATACTCTTTCACACAAAGGGCTCAAAAATGTGACTGTACATGTCCCAGTTCCTATGGGTCACTCACAGCTGTGATTGCACTGATTCTTCACTCCACACACTGATAAGATGCAAAAGCTCTGGGTGGTTCAAGCAGGAGAGCGACTTGAGCGATAGTACCTCCTATCTCCCCAAGAACGCGCCAGGAGGACCAATGCACAATGGGTATGTCTATACTACATCCCTCTTTCGACAGAGGGATGTAAATTAGACACTTTGAAATTGCAAATGAAGCCGGGATTTGAATTTCCCATGCTTCATTTGCATAATCGCATCATGGTGCTCTTTCAAAATAGCACTATTTCAAAAGTGAAACCACAGTCTAGACGTGGTTCTTTCGAAAATAGAAGCCTTTTTCAAAAGCGCGCCATGACGCAATTATGCAAATAAAGCACGGAATATTAAAATCCCGGCTTCATTTGCAATTTCAAAGTGTCTAATTTATATCCCTCTGCGGATGTAATCTATCTCAGGGTTTGCAAGTGGGAGGGTCACATCTTTTCACCTGTTTATGCTCGAAGCATTGGCTAGAGTGGCTAATTGGGCATTTTGGGACACATACCAGAGTTCAATAAACTCAACAAAAAAAACTACTATAGGACACACTACATGAGTGTTGACAGTAAAAGGAGGGGGAAAAACAAAAGTCCCTGGTGAAACTGGAAGCTTTTTGTCGCCAAAACTGGGCATGTGCTGTGACTTTTGTTGCAACATGAACATTCTCCGGCTATTTCTATACTGTGCCCATTTGACGCAAGAAATATGCAAATGAGGCAAAGCATGGAATATCGCCATGCCCCATTGGCATAATTAATGAGGCTCCGTTTTTGCACAAAGCCCCTCTTGTGCAAGTGCTATTCTATGCAGAAGAACGGATCTTGTGCAAGAGGGGGGTTTTGCGTAAAAAGGAGCTGTGTGGACGGCTCCTTTTTGTGCAAAAGCCTCTTGAGCAAATACAGAGCCTCATTAATTATGCCAATGAGGCACAGTGATATTTCACGCTTCACCTCATTTGCATATTTCTTGTGCCAAATGGGCGCAGTATAGACATAGCCAGTCTGTGTCTTGTCATCACAAATATATACAGTCAGATGCTCAGTGTTACAGCATAGGCAATGGAAGAGCAAGTGAGGGTTGAGGACTCAACCTCACAGTTTATATTGACTACTGATTATCTCCAGAAAAGTCGGTAGCAAACAGTTCATGAGGCAGATTTCCATTTTTTCAGTCCAAAAATTTAGACCAGTTCTAATCACTAAAGCACCATAATCATTTATAAGACAACACTGTCCTTTACAATAAGGCTCCTTTACACTATTTTGGCAATGCCCTCAGTATGCCAAAATATTACACCTGTTTTACACTCCAGGGAAAATGCACTAAGAACAATGGAAACAATTCACTAATTGGCTGCTACATTCTGCTCTGTCTGGGTATGTCTACACTACAGCACTAATTCGAACTAACTTAATTCGAATTAGTTAATTCGAACTAAGCTAATTCGAACTAGTGCATCCAGACCAAAAAACTAATTGGAATTAGCGTTTTGCTAATTCAAACTAGCATGTTCACATTGAGTGTACCCTGAACCGAACTTAAGGCTGCCTGGAACCAGTGCCGGCAGGGCATCAGGTTGGGACTTAGAGTGTGGAGCTGCTGCCTCAGGCTAGCCGAGGGCTGTGCTTAAAGGGACCCGACCCCCACCCCAGACAGACAGGGTATGTCTACACTACCACCTTAGTTCGAACTAGGGTGGTAATGTAGGCAACCGGAGTTGCAAATGAAGCCCGGGATTTGAATTTCCCGGGCTTCATTTGCATAAAGCCGGGCGCCGCCATTTTAAAATGTCCGCTAGTGCGGACTCCGTGCCGCACGGCTACACGCGGCACGGACTAGGTAGTTCAGACTAGGCTTCCTAGTCTGAACTACTGTTACTCCTCGTTTCAAACATTACTCCTCGTTTTGACTAGGAAGCCTAGTCCAAACTACCTAGTCCGTGCCGAATGTAGCCGTGCGGCACGGAGTCCACACTAGCGGACATTTTAAAATGGTGGCGCCCGGCTTTAGGCAAATGAAGCCCGGGAAATTCAAATCCCGGGCTTCATTTGCAACTCCGGTTGCCTACATTACCACCCTAGTTCGAACTAGGGTGGTAGTGTAGACATACCCACAGTTCTCAGGGTTCCCCGCTTGCTTGTCTAACTCGATGAGGGAGAGCAAAGCAGTCCTGTCTTGGAGTGCCCTGAGAGCCCGCACACTTGCTGCAGGCCGCCATCCGGAGGGGTCAATCGGGGGCTGTCAGGATCCAGGAGGCCCTGCAGGAGGGCTTCCACACCGAGGAGCCTGCAGAGCCACCCCAGTCCTCCGCATCGGGGGCTCGTGCCCCATTCCTCCCTCACCTCCTTTCACTTACTCCTCCCTAGCCCCCCTTCCTGATGTAAAAAGTAAAGGACACGTGTGTTCATAAATAGAAACTCTCTTTATTTAACAAAACTGGGGAGGGGAGATTAACCTCTGGGGAGACTGGGAAAAGGAGGTGGGAGAGGGGAAGAGAGAGGGTGGGAGAGGAGAGGGGGAAACCTGGGAGGAGGGAGCTGGAAGGGGAAAGCCAGAGGAAGAAGGAGCAGGGGAAGTATAAAACTATGGTATGCCATATCTTCAGTATTGTGTACAGATGTGGTCTCCTCACCTCAAAAGAGATATTTTGGCCTTGGAAGGGATCAGGAAAGAGCAACTAAAATGATTAGGGGTTTGGAACAGGTTCCATATGAAGAGAGGCTAAAGAGACTGCGACTTTTCAGCTTAGAAAAGAGGAGACTGAGGGGGATATGATAGAGGTATATAAAATCATGAGTGGTGCGGAGAGGGTGAATAAAGAAAAGTTCTTCATTAGTTCCCATAATATAAGGACTAGAGGACACCAAATGAAATTAATGGGTAGCAGGCTTAAAACCAATAAAAGAAAGTTCTTCTTCACACAACTCATAGTCAATCTGTAGAACTCCTTGCCACAGGAGGCTGTGAAGGCTAGAACTATAACAGAGTATAAAGAGAAGTTAGATAAATTCGTGCTATTAGCCAGGGGGTAGGAATGGTGTCCCTGGCCTCTGTTTGTGGAAGGCTGGAGAGGGATGGCAGGAGACAAATGGCTTGGTCATTGTCTTCGGTCAATCCCTTCTGGGATACCTGGTGCCGGCCGCTGTCGGCAGACAGGCTACTGGGCTAGATGGACCTTTGGTCTGACCGAGTATGGCCATTCTTATGTTCTTATGTTCTAAGCTCAGGGCTTACTGGACCAACTTGATTTTCATGCAAACCCGCTCCTGGGTTTGCATGTAGCCTTTGGTGGCCAGGCTGGCAGCTATCCTGCCCTAGACGGCCGCATTCCTGTGCCTAGTGCGGAGGTTGTGGACATTGGAGGCCTCACCCCAAACCTCGATGAGGTCCACGATCTCTGCAGTAGACCAGGCGGGCTCCCGCCTCTTGTGGCCCTGGGCAGGCTCCTGGGAGTCACCAGCCTGGTCCTGGGAAGAGGGGGAGGGCTGGGTGGCAGCAGGTGGCCAGCTCATGCGGTGCCAGGTGCAGGGTCTGCTGGCTGGGCATTGGCAGGCTTGCAACTGGCACAAGCACTGTAGCCAGACTGTGGCCCTTTAAGGGCTCCGGGGCCGGGAGGAGGGCAGAAGAGTTTCCCTGGTTTGGCCCAGAGTGGCCACCAGGGCAACCTGGGAAGGGCTAGCCTCCAACTAGTTCGAATTAAGTGGCTACACAGCCCTTAATTCGAACTACTTAATTCGAACTAGGCGTTACTTGTAGCATGAGGTTTACCTAGTTCGAATTAAGTGCTTCACTAGTTCGATTTAAATTCGAACTAGCGGTTTGTATCTGTAGCCCCTATTAAAGTTAATTTGAACTAACAGCTGATAGTTCGAATTAACTTTGTAGTGTAGACATACCCTCTGAGGGGGCAGAGCCTGCCTCAAGCCTGTTTCCCCAGAAAACACCCCAAAGAGCTGCTTTTCCATGCTGAACATGCTGCAATAGTGAATGCAAGGGGCAGTCCATAATTTCCTTCCACCCCATCCTGGCTGTGATTTATGTCTCTTTCTCAGTTGCTGTAAACACCCAAACGGACCTGCCAGCACTGCTAGAGAGGGGCATGGGACCCCCTCATGAGGCTTCCTTTGCTTCCCTGTCAGAAGTCATTTTTCTGCAGGGAAGCAAATCTGTGCAGGCTATGAATTCTGTGCACATGCTGTGCTGCAAAATCCCCCCCAGGAGTAGATTGTTTGGTTCTATCAGATTTTGTTCTTCAAGCCTCTTACAACCAGATTTGTCCCTGTAGATGCCTTGAGCAGGACTGACCACATTGTCAGTGTTTAAACAAATAATTCACAATAAAAACCAATTCCTTCTGTTGTTTTTCAAGGCAAATACAGCATATGGGAAATTGTTCCCATTACTCTTAAATAAACAGCCAAATTATATTTGAGATTCGCGCTATGTTTCGAGTCTGAATAGTGTGAATTAATAACTGCTACTTGACATTTTTTCCTGGTTTTCTGATTTTTGTAAAGATTTTAGTCTATCTCGTCTAACAAAAGGAGCCAATCCAATGCATATTAAATTACCTTTTTAAAGTTATGGTACTTTTAGTCCCCTGTCTCTTCTCTGTAAATCAGCTTTTAATAATCTTACTAGTGAAGGTGAAGAAGAGAAAATGTCACAGACCTGTCTCCTTTTTTATTTGATATTCAGTTTCATTATTTCCTTTTCCCATAAAGGGTCAGTGCTGGAGACTGTAACTAATCGCTCTGGCTTTCAATTTTGGAAATCTGAGGCACACTTAGTTGCAAGCCATTTTGTTCCGTTACACTGTTCCCATTTGTCAGTAGCTAAAACTTTTTTTCTGTTCCCAAGAAGGCAGTACCTCCTGTGAACAGGTCCCTTAGACAATCTTTCTTTGTTTGAAGATTCCTCACTCAACAAAATGTGCAGAATAATAAAGAGGTCAGTTTAATTTTTGTTAGGAAAAGCAAGTTTGAGTAAAAAAAAACAAACAAGAAAGCAGTCTTCACTGCTGAAGCAGTCATGAAAGAAAAACTCTTTTCATGATTATTGGAACAAATGGTTGCAGAGAGTATGAGCAAGAGTGAAAGAAGTGGGAAACTGGCTTCCTTCCAAAATAAGAAAAACTACATTTATGGATGTAATTGAACACTTTGGAAATTCCTTTTGAGAACAAATGCAGCAGGATCTTTTTAAATGATTAAAAGCCAAATGCATAATAATTGAATATAACAAAATATAAATGAATGTTTCAAGTTTTTAACTGACGAATTTATACATTTTATATATTAAGAACAAGTGACATCAGTTTACTATATATATAAATCTGTATGCACTCAAATTCATGCACATAAATGCACACAGAGTATTAAAATTAGAAAGCTTGAAAAGTTTAACATCTTGACACAAAACTTTCATTTGTTAGTAGAAAAAGGTATTATCAATTTTATTTCTTTTGAGAATAATGGAGAATGTTTTTATATGGCAGAATCCCTTCCTATGAGAAAAAACCTTAAAATATGTTGGTAAAGCAGAGGTAATTAAGCATACCTATTGTACAGAAACATTTGATTTTTTTTTTTTTGGATTCTTGCCATGATGATTTTACACATTTTTGTGTTGACTTAAGTAAGTTGGTATTCTACATACACAGAGAGCAAAGAACTTGAATTATTGGTAGTTTGTACAGAACTAAAATTTCATTGTTGTCATGTGCAGCATACTTAAAAGCTACACAGATTCCATCAAGACAACCAATTCTGTAAATACCAATAAAATCTTTACAAGAATCATGGATCTCTGAAACTCCGCATAGTGTAAATATTTCTTTCTGTGACTAGAATGGGGAGAACTATTTTTAAGTAAAATAAGGCCTTCCAGTCACAGATATACAATGAAAACTGTTGATAATAGTAACCATTCTTTTCTTAATCATTCTAATAGATGTCTGCCTAATGTAATATGGTTAATATAGAGCAGCTCTCATAAGAACTGAGATTGTATTAGCTGCTAGGAAAGGTGAGTATGATTATCAAATGCTTAGTAACCTTTGTTTCATTGTAACATTCATTCTTTTTAGAAGCAAGTCTGGGACAGGTATGTGCACCAATAGAACTTATACACTGGATGACTTGTAAACTGAAAACATCTTTCTTAAGGATTCTTTGTGTTGATTTAGATGCAATGTATGGGGTAAAGTGGCTAAAATAACCCAGTGTCTGTGCAATGTTCAACAGTGGTGTACAAGGTTTCAAGGGGAGACCTCAGCTAAGGATGTAAAATCCTGTTTAATTTGTTAATGTGTTAAAAATATTGTTTAACCGGTTAACCAATTAACAGGGGAAGGAGGATGGAGGGCTTACTTGACTCACTCCCCAGAAAAGGAAATAGGTACAAGTCTTCATTGGGGGCAGGATATTAGTAGAGGCTTGTCTTTCACTTTTGATTGCTCCTATCTCTGATCTATCACAAAAGGATAAGCCAGATAAGGTCTTCTGGTCCACACTGTCAGTAAGACTTCTATGAACTGAAGGAAGTCCTGAGCACAGATCCAATTCTGGTAAGCTTCAACTTTGACAAGTCTTTTACAGAGTTGATAGAGGCCTCCAACACAGGGAACGAGAGAGGAGAGCAAAGCCCCATCATATACCGAACAAGAAATTGCTTCCCTGAGAAGTGAAATTATGGGCAATAGAAAAAGGATGTTTAGCCAGGGTGTAGGTGCAATGAATAGACTACAGCCTGACCTTTTGGGTAACTTTTTGCTGTATACACTGACTACATGAAAAGACTACATGAAAAGAAAGGGGCAAATGACAAGTTAGTAAGGGAGAAGGTTGGTATTCCAAGATTATGGTATGGAAGAAATTCAAATTAAAGGGAATGTAAATTTGGCTGCTGATGTGTTGTCAAGAAAGTATGTCACTGGTTTTACTTAGCCTGCCAATCAAGCAACCTAGTTACATCCACTTCTTTTGTTGGGAAGATGTGACCGATACCGCAGTTTCTTGCAATATCCTCAATAAATATTATTGAAGTAAGCTACATTTTACTGTGTTCAGTTTATTCTGAGCTCAGGATTTCATGCACTTCCATAGAGGAGAGAACCATATCACTCCAGAAACTAATAACAGTGGGGAGGTCACCCACCGAGTAGAGCCACAGCCGGGCCACAACCGAGGTGTACCGGTAGTTCGGAATAGGAACCTAGTCCGAACTACCTAGTTCGAGCCCCGTGTAGCCGCGCTGCACGGGGTTCGAACAAGCAGGGATTTAAAAATGGCGGCTCCCCGCTTATGCAAATGAAGTCCGGGAAATTCAAATCCCGGGCTTCATTTGCAAGTGCGGTATGCCTACATTACCCTCCTAGTTCGAACTAGGAGGGTAGTGTAGACATACCCTTTTTCTCCTTAAAGTAATGGACAAAGGTCTGATTCCACTTCCCCCAGTGGGGCAAATTCCATCCCCATTGAGAAATGGACTATGTTAAAAGAAAAAGACTCTATTCTGCTTTATGGGTGACACCTCAGGAGTTACATGGACTAAAGTTTAGTTATACCCCACTTGTATCCGGGACTAGGCGGGTTATGTCGAGTGCTTTTAAATCATGTAGTGTTTTGTTACTGCTGTAAGCCACCCTTGAGCCATGTATTACCTATACTATATTTAAACTTGTACAATTTGTTTGGCTTTTACCTTGTTGTAAATATTCACTCAATAAAACACTTTATCTTCACTCAGAGCCTTAGTTTGATTTAACAAGCAGATAGAACCTTCTCTGCAAGGAAAGGAGGGCCCTAATCCATAGGGAAGGTTAGAAGGACCTGGCCAGAGACCTTGTTGAGATTGGGGTGTGTGTAATTTCTGGAAATTTTATTGGCATATGTGTATGTTCTTTTATTGCTTTTAATGTTTTCTCTAAGTCTTTTACCTCAATTGTTCTTGCTTAAAAAGAGACATATAATAACTAGGGATGTTTGTTAGGTAACAGTTAATTAGCTAATCGAGTAGTCAATGGAATTTCCATTGACTACTCAATAAGTCGATAAGGAGGAGTACTAGCTACCACCACTGCGGCTCTGCATTTTAAATTTAGTAAGAGCTACTAGGTTAGCTCCTGGGGGCAGTGTGAGCCGGGACTGAATGCTCCCGGCTCGCACTGGCTCTGGGACCACTGTGGCTCTGCATTTTAAATGTAGTAAGAGCCACTGGGTTCTTATTATATTTAAAGTGCACAGCCACAGCAGGGTTAGCTCCCAGGGGTGGCACAAGCCGGGACTGAACACTTCCGACTCACGCAGGCTCCGGGCCTGCTGTGGTTCTGCCTCCCCCCCACCCCACGGATACAGTGCTGGGGGGAACCAGATTTTAAGCCAATTTTCCCCCAGCACCGGCTCCTGCTCCTCCCTCCCCTTGCTGTCTTTGATACAGAGGCAATGAGAGGGGAGGAAGTGAGTAGTTGAGTAGTCACTCAACTAGTTGCTTACATCCCTAATAGTAACTTAATTTTGAGTAATTATGCTGGTTCTAGCTCTTGAACTGAAAATCAGAGCTAGTCTGCTGAGGCAGCCTGACTCTACTGGGGAATGCACACTGTAGGCAAAGATTGAGCAGCCTGGAAAAAACACCTAGGCAGAAATGAGAGAGATGCATGTTTCCTCCCAAGAGAAATAGGTATCAGAGCCCTGAAAACCTGTGGATGTTCTTCCTAGACCACTGGCAGGGAAAACACATTGTCCTTAACTGTAACTCCTTGTTTCCTCCAACTATCTACAATCACTTTCTGTTCCTTCTCTTTTTCTTCCAAATGGCTTTTCATAGAGACCAATTACCCTCTATCAGACCCCACAGAGCAGTGGGTTTTCAAACTGCGGGTTACGACCAGTGACAGAATTGGCAGCCAGAAACAGAATCAGCTCCTAGGAGAAGAGGTCTCTGTGCACTGCCCCTACCCTATACACTAGCTCTGCACTCCCATTGGCTGGGAATCTACTACTGACTGCTTCTGTGGCACAGCATGATCTGTGGTGCCAGGAGAGGAAGAAAGCCTACCTCAGTACACCCGCTGCACCGCTGACTGGGAACCACTCTAGGTAAATGCCTCCTGCCCAAGCCCTGACCCACCCCAAAGCTGAAGCCCCCTCCTACAGCCCAAAGATCTCATCCTCAGCCCCATCCTGAAGGCTACACTCTGGTCCAATTATGTTATGTCACAGGCATCAAACACTTCTTCAACTGGGTCATGAGAAAAAAAAGTTTGAAAACCACAACCATAGAGAAGCTGGAAATGAATCTAAGGTGAGCTGAATCCATTCTTTCTTAAAAGGGCCAGTCACCCTGTGAGAGGGGAAATGTGAGTAGGGGAACTTGTTACAGCTGATTGGTCATATCATCATTCCAAGCTCAGCCTTCCAGTTTCCCTAGTACAGGGGTCTCCAAACTTTTTAAGCACAATATCACTTTTGGAATTTAAGTGCAATCCAAGATCTACCTCAAATATAAATACCCTTGCCCCACTTCCTTCCTGCCCCTTCTCCGAGGCCCCACCCCTTCTTACTCCATCCTCCCTCACTTTCATCAGGCTGGGGCAGAGGGTTGGGGTGCAGGCTCTGGTCTTGGATTAAGGGATCTGGAGTGTGAGGGGCTCTCAGCTGCTCTTGGGGCAGGCAGCTGGGATGTAGGAGGGGGTTCTAGGTGCAGGCTCTGGGACGGCGTTTGGATGCAGGGATGCTCAGGGCTGGGGCAGGGACTTAGAGTGCAGGAGGGGGTTCATGACCAGGGTAGAAGTTTGGGATGTGGGCCCTAGCTGGGCACTGCTGGTGGTTGCCAAGTTGGCAGTGCAGTGGGGCTAAGGTAGGCTCATCCCTGCCCTGCCCTGGCCCTGCACCACTCCGTAAAGCAGCCAGCAAACTCCACCCCAAGTCCTGTTGTGCCCCCTCTCTGCTCTGCGGAGCAAGGATACAGGATGGGAGAGGGGGCACCTTGAAATCAGTGCTCTCCTTTTCCTCTCCTGCCCTGCACAGAAAGCAGGAGGCTCTCCAGGGGGAGGTGCAGCTCCAAGGCAAAGGGCAGGAGATGAGCAGCAGTGTGGGGAAGAGGCAGCTGAAGTGCCGGCACTTCATAGCCTCTTGGCCACACAAGTTGGGATCACCTGTCAGAGGCTCCAACATCTACCAAATATCAGAGGGGTAGCCATGTTAGTCTGAATCTGCAAAAGCGACATCTGACGAAGTGGGTCTTTGCCCACTAAAGCTTATGCTGCAATAAATCTGTTAGTTTATAAGGTGCCACAGGACTCCAAGATCTACCAGTAGATCCCGATCTACTGGTTGGTGACCATTGTCATAGTAGGTCACTGTTTCCTCTCCAGTTCACTTCTTGCTGAAATCAAGCACAGTAGCTGCCTCTGTCTTGACTTAATAAATTACCCACCTGTCTGCTTCTTTTGATTGCTTCTGCCTCCTCTCTGTGCTGTGGTACCATGGCATATTTCATGGCACAAGCTGAAACAACATAGTATATGAAGTGGGAGAGAGACTGATCAGTTGATGGCACAAAAATTAGGAGGGAGCCACCTGAGGAAATGCAGGAGGAGGGAAGAACCCAGAGAATGTGCAGCTGGATGTCTGCCTCAGCTAGTGCTACTTAAATCATATGAAAATCCCAGTTTCAGTGGAAATGCCCAGAATGCTGGCATTGTCCCTTTGAAATGTGGTAACCCACTGGCGTGCGTACAAAGTGGGCCAGGTGTGCCCAGGCACACCATAATGTCTTAGGGTTATGAGCTGTCCAGTTTTCTACCGGACAGTCTGTTTTTTTGGGGCTCTGTCCAGTAAAAAAAATCCAGAAAATACCGGACATGGTGCAATGTCCGGTATCTTCTGGTTTTCCGACTGGGCACACGGAAGCCTGGTGGGGGGAGTGGCTAGGAGGTGGGGCACGCTTGGCGCTGGGAGCCCTGGTTGCGTGTGAGGAGAAGGGGCAGCCCAGTCCGTGCTCCTGCTCGCTGGTCAAGTGTGTGGTGGAGCTGCAGCCAGACTGACTCGTGCTTCACCTGGACTGTGCAGGGGGCGGGAGCTCCCTGGGATCTGCACTGCCTGGGTCAATCCCACTCCCACCGGCTGATACACTCCTCTCCCCAGCCCCCTCCTGGCTGGCCAGTTGGTTCTTCCCCACTTCTCCTCCCGATCTTCCCCCAACTGCACCCACCACCATCCCTGCTTCCAGCGGCCAGTTCCCTCCTCCTCTCCCGATCTCCCCGGCCAGCCCTGCTGTATCCAACCCCTGCCCCCGCCATCAGCTCTACCTCCCGCTAGCCAGTTTCTTCTCCCGATCTTCCCCGGCCAGCCCGCTGCATCCCGTGGCAGCACTGCTTCTGTCAGCCAGTTCTCCCCTCCTCCTCCTGACCTCCCCCAGCCAGCCCCACTCTCCTTGGCTGCTTCGCCTTCCCTCCAATCTTCCCTGGTCAGCCCCGCTCCACCCTCCCCCCACCGACCATCTCTGCTTCCCATCGGCCGCCTCCCCCTGATCTCCCTCGGCCAGCCCCTTACCTCCCCCCCCCCCGCCAGCTCTGTTTCCTGGCCGCCCCCCCCCCTTCCTCCTGGCCAGCCCCACTCCCGGCCGGTCCCTTCCCCCCCATGAAGTGTGTCCGGTATTTTTTTTAAGACTACCTTATAACCCTATAATGTCTCAAAAAAAGTGGCTATGCGTTTTAATTTAATCACATGATACGCTCTTTTAGTTTTAAAGTATGGATTGCTGTATTATGCAATAAGCGCCGAATTGCACATGTAAAAAACAAACTAAGAAGTACAATGTCCCATACTAAAGTTTGTATTTTTTAAGTAAAGTTTAGTTGTTCATTTTAAAAAAATTAAGTTTAGTTAAGTTTTAGTTTCTTTAATTTGTTTGATGAATAAAAATAATGTCCTTTATGACTGAGTATTCAATAAATGTTTGCCTTTAAAAAAAAATTCCCTGGGTGCACACCCTAATGAAATGTGCTGAGCACACATATGTGGTAACCGTGTTATCCTATCCTGAAGAGCAAAAGCAAAGTCATGCTAACCTACTGCATTTGGGTTGTGATACTTCCTATAGTGTTATGTAAAAGAACCCAGCTTTTTGAGTGATTTTTGAGGCACAGCTATCTAGACTGGCATAGATGATGATTCCCTGGGTCTGCATTTTCTGCATGTTTTGTTAATATTTTCAACTTCCATTTCTTAAATATATACACAGTGTTTATCATGTAGTAGAAAATCAGTATGTTTTGCTGCTGTGGGGATGCATTGCCACTTGTTCCCTTGTTCAAGCTAAATACATATGACCCAAATTAAAGGCTGTGTCCAGACTCAGGGGTTTTTTCGGGAAAACTAGCCTTTTCCCGAAAAAACTTCCCCTGCGTCCAGACTCAAGCGGCGTTCTTTCGAAATTATTTCGAAAGAACGCGGCTTTTCTTTCGATGGTGGTAAACCTCGTTTCACGAGGAAGAACGCCTTCTTTCGAAAGTTCCTCTTTCGAAAGAAGGCGTTCTTCAATGTAAATAGGGCTTCTTCAAAAGAGAGCATCCAGACTCGCTGGGTGCTCTCTTTCAAAAAAGCGGATTGCTCTTTCGAAAGATCCGCCTGCAGTCCAGACGCGATCTTTCGAAAGAAGCTCTTTCGAAAGATGCTTTTGAAAGAGCCTCTTTCGAAAGAAGCCTGCAGTCTAGACATAGCCAAAGTTTCTCTTCTCTTCTCTTCTCTTCTCTTCTCTTCTCTTCTCTTCTCTTCTCTTCTCTTCTCTTCTCTGAACAGATGCAAACCCTGTTGTATATCATCACCTTGTCGTGAAAAGTAACTCTCCATTGGAGCCGCCAGCTGATAAGCTTTTAAATCTAAAGAATATAAAAAGCCAGTTAGTAGCAAAGATGTTACTTCCTATTGTCTAGTTTACCGCAGTCTTTGAAATTTTACTGGAAATCTCATATTATACAAGTAAAAATTTGCTCATATTCCATAACTCTTCAATAAAAATGAACTGCCAATTGTTTTGGCAATGCATGTGTCTTTTTCCATATTTAAATAACTCTGTTAAAAATTCATAAATTCATAGACTTTGGGTCAGAAGGAACATTAGATTATTTATTCTCACTTCCTGTATATATGTCAATGTTACTAAAAAACATCCTCTTAATAAAAGATAATGTAACCCACACACCTAGTGTGGTTCCTGAATACTGCAAGTTGCACCGAGACCACTGCAACAGTTAAGATCAAGATACCTCTGCAGCTTGGGCTAGGAGCCAGCTGACTTTTAGCTCAGAGGGTAGAGGCTCCTAGAGTCAGCTCCCCAGGTTCAAATATACCTTGGTGGTGGTGGTTACAATAACACAAGAATATTTTGTTTATCTGTTTAGCTAGGTGTCTGTTGGAGTAGAATGTAGTAGCATTATTTTACTACTGAAAACCTGAGGTGAAATCCAGATCCCAATGAATCCATGAGAAAATTCCCATGGACTTCAATGGGGCCAGAATTTCACCCTTGTGGTAGGGCTTTAGATGCACGAGTCAGTTTATGGCACATGATGCGGGACAGGAAATGCATTTTCCCCTCCTATGTAATATATTGTACAGATCCGAAATGAAAATGTTATTGCTTCATAAGCCATTGCACGTTTCTCTTTTTTTCCCCTTCTCCTAAATTCTGTAAGTTAAATTTTAAAAGAGACACCTTTGTATTGCTTGCCTACTCCTGGCAATTGTTTTCAATACAACTTTCCCAGACTTACACTGAGAGTGTTAAGTCTTATTTTTAGAGTTGCTTTCTCTGTGAACACTAAACCAAAACTCACTACTATTGGGCTTGGACTGGCTGCCCTCATAGCCAAAGTAACTTTCCTTGTCATCACATTCAAAGTCAATTCTTCCAATAATTCTCAACCGTCCACATAATTTCCTTCCCTCCCATGGACAAATCAAACTGAAATTACCCATATACATTCAGACTGTTCTTATTACTCCAATGCATCTAATCAGCCTCCCAAAGTCCCAGTTTCTTCCCAATAACTCAATTCTGCATACTGTCCCACTATCACTGTCTACCCTATAACTGATTTTTCTAGTAAATCCATTTCTTTCACCCTGGGCAAATAAAGTGAGTACTCCTCTGGCCATGATCTGCTCCGCAACCCCCCTCTCTCTCTTCTCTCCAACACTTTTATTCTGTTGGCCTTTCAGACAAGTCCCTGAACTCATCCTGCATACAGTTTCCTGCTCTAGCCTCCTACTTCCTTCCCCTTACAGAGGGCCTTGATGTTCCCACATTCATTTATCCCTTTCTCCTATGAAAATTCTACCCTCCTCCAGCCCCAGCACTGCTGCTTCTCCTCACCCCTCCTCCGTCCCCCCGAAAAAAATCAGGTTTCCTGACATTTGTACTCTTTCTCCTGACCCTACGCTCTGGTCAGGTTTTCTTCTATCCCATGCTCCTTCAGCTCCACTAGAGCAGATACACCAATATATCAGTATGCCTTCTCCTAATCTTTACTGCTGTCAGTGCTGATAACTGCTTCTGGTTCAGTGTCAGTGGGTCCCAGGTTGATGGTGGCAGTTGTGGGTGTAAATCCTAATGAAATTGTGGTAGTGAGTGTAGATCCAAGTGCAGTTGGGTTCTGCTGCTGGCTGGTCCAGCTTGTGGTGTAGTGGCAGTTGATCTCAATCCTGGTTCAGTGGCTTCAAGGCTGTTGTCTTCTGGCTTCTTCATCTCTTTCTGGTAATATTTGTTGGTTGGAGAGGAAAAGACAAAACATTTAATGGAGTAGTTTCATCAGTGTCCACCATTGTGGGCTGTCCAAGATGACAATCAATAGCATCAGTTATATGCGTGGTTCTCTCTAGACCAATGGAAAGGGCTCCATGTATCTGAGTTTGGATAGTTCTGATCTACATCAATGGTTCTCAAACTTTTATTAATTCATGTCCCACCATTTAAACAAATGTGTGAATCTAACTGATGGACCATAATGCTGACCTAGCACCAGTTGTACATACTCTAGTGAGGGAACCCCTGAATCTAATACCAAACAAAAAGAAACAGAAAGTACTAAGAACCCCCAAACTGAGTTTTCTACATTAATCCATATCTTGCCACCCAGTTGTAGTAGCAGCAGCAGCTGTAAACAAAGACAAACCATGTGGAAGCAGTAAAAAATAAGCATGTGGATTCCGTGTTGGGACATGAATGCCAGTGCAAACATGTCTTATGTGGAAATTTTTCTACACCTCTTACAGTCTAATATGAAGCCCTGATGCTGTCATCATTTGTGATTTACCCTTATAGACATCCATGGAAACACTTATATTTTAGCACATTGAAGAGAAGGATTTTTGTTGATAGTGAATCATTGCTGCTTAAGTAAGAATAATTTACCGCTCATTTTTTGTAGTATCTGACTTTATCCTGTTTCTGCCTTCATTTCTCCAGATCATGCCTGTTTGGACACTGCACAGGACCAAATTTTCTTACACTTTAATAAATGGGAGTTTTGCCATTACCTTCAATAGGATCAGGATCCATCCCTTAGCCATGTATGATCCATTTACAAATTCTTAGATCAGAAAAATTCCATTCTCACAGAGAGACAATAGCTACATAAAATTATCTCACAGTATGAGTAGGTAGGAAAAAGGATGCTAAATCTTGCGTACATCCTATTCATTTTGTATTTTAATTATATGAAGGGGAAAAGAGAAGGTGCTTCTTTAGACTGCTTATAGGGTATAGGAGACAAAGGATTAATTTAAAACTCTTTCAGAAGAGCAGGTATTTCAGAGATACAATTTTGACAAAGTATAATTAATATCTATGAAATGCTAAATGGAGAGCAGTAGAAAAATAATTGTTACTCTTTTAAGGTAATTAACACTTTTGTCTTGGCATCTGTAAAAATAGGGTTTTGCTTGCTACTGACTTTATTGGGTTATAATGGCCATTTTTAGCTGGAATAAAAGAATGGGAAAAAAACACTAGAAGCTGTTTGCATTGCAAAAATGAAGACAGATAAGAGGGAACATATATATTAAGGAGCAGTGGAACCCTGGTCCATTGCAAGAACAAAGTTTCCCCCCCTTTTTTGACAATCTCTTCCAACTCCTTCTTTTGATTACACTAGTGCCAAAATCCTGAGCCTAGCACATAGTTCACATATCCAGTCTTAACATCTGGAAGTTGTGTGAGGAAAGATATCCTCCATCACTTTGTTTCCAATCATGGAGTGATTGCAGAGAAAGTTACCTCATAGCTTTTCCCATGTTGTTATCCTGCTTTCCCCTACAGGGGAAGGTATTGCCTTGGCTCTCTGAATACTTTCTTGTAAATGTAAAAAAAAACAACCCACCAAAACCAAAAAAAAGTAGTGACAGCAACACTGCAAAGCTGCGTCTAGACTGGCAAGATTTTCCGCAAATGCTTTTAACGGAAAAGTTTTTCCGTTAAAAGCATTTGTGGAAAAGAGCGTCTAGATTGGCATGGATGCTTTTGCGCAACAGCACTTTTTGCGGAAAAGCGTCCGTGCCAATCTAGACGTGGTTTTGCACAAGAAAGCCCTGATTGCCATTTTCGCCATCGGGGCTTTTTTGTGCAAAATGTTTCTCAGCTGTCTACACTGGCCCTCTTGCACAAAAGCATTTGCACAAGAGGGCTTTTTCCCGAACGGGAGAGTCATTGTATTTGCGGAATACATTAGAATCTTACATTAGATCGTCAGTGTTCTTGCGCAAATTCAAAGCGGCCAGTGTAGACAGCTGGCAAGTTTTTCTGCAAAAGAGGCCGCTTTTGTGGAAAAACTTGCCAGTTTAGACTGAGCCCAAAAGTCTAAATGCATGAGAAAACATAACTGTTTTATAATAAAACTCTAACATTTATAGACTATATAAAACCCTAAGATCAATACTGCTTTACACTTTCCCATCACATAGTGATTAGCAGTATTCTATAAATTATTCTATAAACTGAGCAGAACATCACATTTAGAAATAAAAAGTCACTCATCAGACTTCCTACTTCAAAAAAAACTCCAGCAAAACTGCTTCCCTCACATAAAAGTTGTGCCCTTATCCCATAAACAATCACTCCTAATGAACCCTCTCTTGTTCAGGCATCTGTGCAAAAAGGCCTGGTCTGGCAGTATGTCAGGTTATGTCTAGACTGCAGCCTTCTTTCAGAAGATGCTTTTCTGAGAGGCTGTCTAGATTGCACCCCTTTTCCGTAAAAGGGATGCAAATTAGACACATCGCAATTGCAAATGAAGCAGGGATTTAAATCTTCCCCGCTTCATTTGCATAAACATGGCTACCACTTTTTCCCGGCTCGGGGCTTTGCCGGCAAAAAGTGCCAATCTAGACGGGGATCTTTCAGAAAATAAAGCCTTTTCCGAAAGATCCCTTATTCCTCTTAAAATCAGGCTAGTCGATTTTGTGTGCTCCAGCCCTGCAGGTGGGTGGTAGGGAGGCTGAAGCACCAGTGTAGACTCCCCAGTGCTGAGCCTCAGCGGCTGGATCCAGGAGGTTCCCCACCCCTGACATAAAGGGTAAAGCTTATCTGCAGGAAATAGGAGTGTCAATGTGTAGACACGGCGAGAAGTCCTGTGGCACCTTATAGACTAACCAAAGTGTTGGAGCATAAGCTTTCATGGGCAAAGACCCACTTTGTCAGATGCATGTCTCATGCATCTGACGAAGTGGGTCTTTGCCCATGAAAGCTTATGCTCCAACACTTCGGTTAGTCTATAAGGTGCCACAGGATTCCTCGCCGTTTTTGCAGATTCAGACTAACACGGCTACCCCTCTGATATTTGACACAATGTGTAGACAACAACACAATTAACTGATAAGCTTAGGTTTATGAGTTAATCCTGATGGGCAGCCAGGGAGGCGGGGGGGGGAGGGCCAGGCGGGAGCTCATACGTGTGGGGAGCTGGCTTTTAAGCCCGCTCTCCATGTGTGCCAGCTCCATGGACCTGCCTGCTCCCTCTCTTACTGCCTTCTACAGAGGCAGTGAAGAGGGGACAGGCAGGAGCTGATGCCGGGCACACACACACTTCCAAAACACAGCAGTCCACCATGCACACACTTCTCCCCCGATGAGAGTGTGAACGAACAAACAACACATGACTGATGTGTGGTTATGTTGCTTGTCTACTGGAAGGTGCTTAGATGTTACAGTGATGAGTGAATTATAAGAACCTATATAAAATAGAATGGAATAGATGCACAGCTTACCAAGTGAGCTGACACATTCCTCACCACCTTTGGTGTCTGGATAGTTTTAAGATGTAGCCCCATATGATAATCACCCCAAAAATGTGCATCCCCAAAAGCAGAGTCACATGGAAAATAGTATTCCTGGTCACTGTTTCTATTATGATATTTTAAAAGCCTTTGTGGAGGTGGGGGGCTAACTACAGGCAGTCCCCGGGTTACGTACAAGATAGGGACTGTAGGTTTGTTCTTAAGTTGAATCTGTATGTAAGTCGGAACTGGCGTCCAGATTCAGCCGCTGACTTACATACAGATTCAACTTAAGAACCCCAAGTCAGCTGCTGCTGAAACTGATCAGCCACTGATTCCAGGAAGCCCGGGGCAGAGCAACTATTCCTCGGACTTCCTGTAGTCAGCGCTGGTCAGTTTCAGCAATGGCTGACTTGGGGACGCCTGGGGCAGAGCAGCTGGGGTGCTGCCGGGTTGGTCCAGTAGTGCCCAGAGCGGTGCTGCGGGACCAACCGGCAGCACCCCAGCTGCTCTGCCCCAGGGTCCACAACAAAAGCCTGGTCTGCTGGGGGGGGGCACACTAGCTGTGCCCCCCCCCCCCCCAGCAGACTAGGGACATGGGGAGCAAAGCCGCAGCGGCGGGGTGCCTCACCTCTGAGGCTTTGCTCTGGCGTGGGACCCGCTGCGGCTTTGCTCCCGGTGCCCCGGTCTGCTGGAGACGGTCCCCAGCAGACCAGGGGCACCGGGAGCAAATCCGCAGCTGCGGCGGGGTCCCGCACTTCTGAGGCTTTGCCAGAGCAAAGACTCCTTCCCATATTATGACACTCTGACCTCAGTTTTACATGCCTTTTTCTCACCTCTTATCTGGCTACAGCAATGATGGTCCTAAGTATGAAGCCTTCAGTCCTTAGGAAACTCCAACTAGTACAGAGTGGTTCAGCATGTCTCCTCAGTGTGGAGTACTTATCACATATATTTTCCAGTTGCAACACTGGTTTCCATCAGAATATTCATTAAAATCATAGACATGCTAAGGCTAAAAGGGACCTTGAGAAATCATCATATCCAGCCCTTCACTCTAAGGCAGGGCCAGATAAACCAAGACCTCACTGTCAGGTGTTTTTCCACTGCTCTTAAAAACCTTTTAATGATGGGGTTTCCAGAATGTCCATTGAAAGATTATTCAAGACCTTATATATTGTTATAACTAAGAAGTTTTTTAAAACTCTCAAACATAAATTTCCCTTGCTGCAAATTAAGCCCTACCAATAGTGGATATAGAGAACAATTGATTGTCATCCCTCTTTGTAACAGCCTTTAACATCTTTGAAAACTGTTGACTTTCACACTGTTGATTCCTGTTCAATTTTTGATCTTCTGTGGCTTCCAGATCCTTTTCTTCAGCATTGCCACCAAGCCAGTAATTCCTTATGTCATAGTTGTGCATTTGATGATTCCTATGTAAGTGAAGTTCTTTTCATTTGTATTTATTAAATTTCATCTTGTCAATTTCAGACCAGTGCTTCAATTTGCCAGAGTCATTTTGAATTCTACTCCTGTCCTCCAAAGTGATTGTAATACCTTTCAGCTTGATGCTATCCACTAATTTTGTAAATATACTTTTCATTTAATTATCCATCCCATTAATGAAGATATTGAATGCCATTGGACTAGGACTGACCCCTGCACGATGCCAGTAGGCAGTGTTGAATTGAGAAGGCATATAATTGATAACTACTTTTTTAATATGGTCTTTTAACCAATTGTCCAACCACACTATTGTAATTTCATTTAAACTACATTCTCCTAATCTTTTTAGGAGAATGCCATGTGGGCTGATGGATATGTAATTCCCGGAGTATTCTCTCTCTCTCTCTCTTTTAAAGGTGCTATATTTGTTCTTCTCTGGAACATTTCCCATCCTCACTGAATTTTCAAAGATAAATGCTTCAGCTAACTTCTCAAGTACCCAAGGATGAATTTCATCATGCCCTGCCAACTTGAATATCTAACTTATCTAAATATTCTTTCACCTGTTACTTCCCTGTTTTGGCTTGTGTTCCTTCTTCCTTGTTTTTACTATTAATTATGTTAAGAATCTGCTAGTAACATTTTTAGTGAAGAGTTATGCAAGATTGAGTTATGTTCGAGGTTTCCTTATCTTCCAGATGCTTTGTGGTCTGAGCCCAGGATATCTAAAAATGTCCTAAAGCTCAGGGATGGGGGGATCATGGTCAACAATTCTTCTCCACAGGCAGAATAAAACTTTGTCTTAAGGTTAAACATTATTTGTGGGGGATACCTGATTTCTCTAATATAAACCCATTGAAGTGTGTCTATTCATTAAAAGAAAAAGAAAAAAAACGATTGAAACAAAACACTACACAACGTATTCCATTCTGTGGTTGGACAAAGAATGTCAAATGTTAGTCATATTGTTTTATGCTATTGGAAGGAGCTCATATACTATGGAGATGAGAGCACTGTGAGAACCTATATGGATTTAGAGTATAATGGAGTTGACTTAATCAGAAACTAGGGACAAATTAGTTTGTCTACTTCAGTTCCTGTCAGTGCAGGATTGGTCATAAAATAAAATCTGCACTCTACACAGACAGAAAGGGTGAAATCCCAGCTTCCTTATAAGTCCCTGGTAAAACTGCCACTAACTGAAGATTTAACCCAGATATCTTAAACAGAGTGGGATGGATGGATTTGATGCCCCACTTTACAGAGCAAAAATCCAGATCCCAAGCATATAATGGCAGTCCCTTCAAATCCTACCTCTCACCCGTGTCTAATGAAGTACAATGTCACACATTTGAGACCTAATTTTACCTTTATTTTGAAGAAAGCTTGTGTTATCTCACTTTTTATTTTTATAATTTATACCAGAAGTGCAAAATCCTAAAAGTGAAGTGATGTAGAAAATTTTATAGATGCTCAAGGGAACAATCCCACACCTCTCCAAACTCCCTACTCTTGTTATTTTGTTGTTGCCTGTCTCCTTTTACATCTGTAGCATGTGTTTAAAAAGCCTGTGGTGTACATTTGAAACTTAGTGGGTGCAGATCTATACTTAATGAATTAAGTAGATTCTCCTGGAGGAAAATGGGGTGCTTAACCTACTGTCTCTTTTTTCTTGCAAGTGATTCCTCAGGCCTTAATCCTGTGTCTGATTTTCTTTTAAAACTATATAATATGAGTCTAATTTCTGCCTGCTTTTCCTTTTAGTCTTGTCTTTTTCCTGGGACTGGCTACTGGCTTAAGCTTTGCATGACTCACGGTGTCCATGTGATGAGGTCAACATCAGGTTCATCCGTGAGATGACATGGGTGAGAAGGAATAAATGAAAAAAGGCTGTGTGATTATTTTTGTTGAACTTTATTCTAAACCAGTCCAGAGAAAGAGTTAGAATAATCACCAGTTGTATTATTGTAGGAAGTGGCTGGTCTCAAAGGTTTATCATTCTGGAAAAGCTCAGCAATAATTTTTCTTTTTCTGGACTGAAATTCTTTGATCTTTCTTTTTTTTTTTTCATCTTCCTTTGAGTATGTTGATGACATGGTTCTAAGATGAAGATTTTAGTTTTAATAGTTGCCTAACTCTGTAAATCTTTATTACAGATTTTGTCAGTCCATCTCTGAGTTTCCCAGTGACACCAGCATCATACAGCTTGGGGAACCTAGCACCAGAAACTAACTCAACTGCTCTTCTGGAAGGAATCCAGGTCCCTGCATCCCCAAACTCAGTCCTCCTTCATGAATAAGGCATTTTGGTTTTCTCATTTAAAACTTGAGCATTATATCAGCCTCTTTTTGTTGCTGTTAGCTGTTGCTGCAGAACAAGAAGCCATGGCCCTGTACATGAATATAGACCACCACTGTCTCCAACCAGCACAAACCAGTTACCCACTATCCCCATCCCTGCATACACATGCACACATCTCCCCAAGAAAACCTGCTTTAACGGCCTTCTATTCTTCATAGCGGACATTATTTCTTCAAAGAGAATCTGTCAAACAAGTGTTTACTATGTCACCTGTTTGTTACCCTCATTTTCTCTTTAAGCTATGTTTCCAGTCCTATTCAATACTTTTAATGCCTCCTTTCTGCTCTGTTCCTTATCTCTTTCTTAATGTAAAGTCCTTCCATACCCATTATTCACATTAGTCCTAAAATGCACAAACAAAAACATATATGCTATACCTCTGAGAGAATCTAATTCTGTATTCATAACCCTGTCTCCTACTCCTGTTTTGTATTTCCTCATTTTGTCATAGCTCTATATGGATAGTAAGTTCTTCAGGGCAGGAAGTACTGTGTCCCTTTTTTTATAAAACGAGGCTGAGTGGCATCTGGCACATTCTGGGGTGTGCTATGAATAATAATAATCAGCTGGTACTTAATAAAAACAGCATACAATTATTATTCAAGCTGATGAGCTATTGAGATGGCATACATTTGAGATGGTGGGATACATTTCATTTGTATCAGCTGAAAACAGTTGGGGTTAAATAAATGAGAATGGGAGAATACACACTGTCATGAATGAATGATGCCACCCTAGCCTTTTGTGAAGTTTTATCATTAGAATTTTGAAGTAGATGTGAGAATTAATCATTGGAAGGCATCAATTTTTATTATCAGAATGAAAGCTCAAGTTTCCCTCTCTGGTAGCCAACTAGATTTTGGTTTAATAGTTAATCTCTAGGGATTTGAATTGTTTATTGATTTTTTAAGGAGTGCAGTGATCTAAATGGGAAGAAAAAAGAGTGTGCCTCGTTAAGATCCAATTGTAGGGATATTAACATACGCACTTAATTTTGATGCAGACACTTAAAATTAGCCCTAAGATTAAAAGGAATCCCTTGTTAAAATTAGATTATTTATCCACCAAAAATAACATTAAAATACTGTTTTCATTGCTGCGGATGTTTTATACAACACAGAGGAGAAGTAAAAAAGTGCATAACTCTCTTTGCAATTCACATTTAATGTCTTATATCTCATTATAAAAGAATAAAATGTAGATAATATAGCGTGTTTTTAAACTTGTCCAGCATTTGCTTAAAACCATAAGCAGTAACCGTCTCCAAAGAACTCTTGCAGCTGTGATTTCTTCAGGATAATGTTTTCTGGCAAGCCATATTAGTGTAGAAGCTCTAAGGAGATTATAATGAAGATGGATGTGCAGTAGCTAGGATTTTAAAAATTAAACAAATGAATGCTCTTTTTAGTCAGGATATTGAGAACATTCAGCATAGGTAACCGCAGTCAATGAAAGTAATTTTATTTTGTAACAGATTTGCCATTCACCTTTAAAATGAACTTTTCCTTTGGCTACAGAGGTGTTCTTATGGCATTCTGTAGTGCTCTGAGTGAATTTCTGTAACTGATACTTGTTGCAGTATTGATGCCTTTCAGAATAAACTACACTCAGCATTGTATTTTGGGGGGATAGGTAGCATGGAACAGGACCCAAAGAGGATAAAGAAATAGGGGACCTTCAAGGACACCTTAAAATACCTCTAATTTGTCTTTCTTTCAGATTGATTTGTTTCACAAATTCATTCACCTTTTGATGTTTTTGAAGAGTGAGTAGCATGTAGTATTTGTTTTTAAAGAAAAAATTGTGTGTACTATCTGATTCCATGATGTATAATGAGATGCAGTCCAAGTTAGACAGTTTGATCTGTTTCTGGTTTTATTTCTTAATACAGGTTAAATACTGTAAATTACAAGAATAGGGAAGTTAAATAGATTGGAGCCTTCTGCGGTGCTTTCTATGTTTTATGTTTTAGATGTCTACCAAACCCAACCACAGCCACACTGTAAATAGCTAAGTTTTGCATGATGTATATATTCAGTAAACAGGGTTATTTAGATATTCCTCTATTTTTATACAATCCAAATATATAGATATCAGTAAAATATACAGACAGCTAACTGGTTAGATTGAAATTTACGTAATTCTAGTAAATGAGGGCCTTATCACATAAGTGACTTCAGCTTCCATTTTTGTAGTGTTCTGTGTATGTATTGTATTGGGGAAATTTTTAATAAATGTTATAAAGCTTCTTTGAAAAGAATAAAATTAATCTCCCATATCTGAGGTCTTTCCTTTTCTCTAACATATTTTCATTATTTCACTCTGTCCCACATTTGTTTTTTCCTATTCTCTCTATTCTTTTGCCTGCCCCTATTGTCTTCCTCCCCTTCTTTTTGTGCTGTTTTCTCTCTTGTTTTTGCTTTGCTCATTTTCTCAGTCTCTCTCCAAGGTGCTGATAACTGATGAGAAAATGTATTATCTATACAACTGGGCCTTGTCAACCAATTTTGTTATACGATTACCAGGGACACAAGGAAAGTACTCTGATGCATACACAGAAAGCTTCATACTTACGTTTTTTAATATTAATTTCCTGCTTAGTTGAGACAAGAAAAATGAGAGTTAATTGGAAATTTGGTATTCCTACAGTCCAGAACCAAATTTAAAGCAGTCCTGTGCATGTGTGATCTTGTTGCTCAAGATTAATTTCTTTTCTGTGTTCTATTTATAGCTGATTGATTACATGTCATAGTCTCTATTTGGTTTCAGTAAAGGATAAATCCATTTTATATTCTGTATGTCATCTTTTCATAGACTACAAAAAAATTACAGTCACTTTAGTTGTGTTTATAGTGTTGTTTGAGCAGCTTTGCAGTTAATACTGAGAAGGACATTTCATTCTGAACATTGCTTCTCAAGCAGGAATAATTTCAAAATATTTCTTTGGGTTAAGGTGTCTCTTGTTTTGGTCTCAGTCTTTTTTGGGGGAATTTTAAAAGAAATCTCTTCTTCCATTTTTCATTAAGAAAGTGAAAAGTAAGCTGTTTTTGTGCATTTTTAACATTTACTAAGCCCCCAACCCTGTTTTTTAAAACTTCAAGCTTAGTCAGAATGTTTTTTAAAACTTGACACCTACTGCATAATTACATAGCTAAGTTTATTTGTGTTTTGTATATATATTATTTTCCTGATAATAATATATATATTATTTTCCTGACCTTTCACAGTGTGCATTGATTTCAGCCTTGGGATTGTACCTGCCTCAGCAAGTTATTTCTCCTTTTCCTACCCACTGAAATCCCCTTACCTACCTTAAAAAGTCATCAGAAAAAGCCCAGCAAGAATGGTCTGATGATTGTTATCAGTGCCTGAAGAAGTGTGTGCTTCGCATGTTCTGTGATGTAACTGTTTGAATGTGTAATCCCAAGATCCCACATTCAAACAGGCTTTTATTAGATAAATTAGATATTAGATCAGCAGACTTTTTCCCTTTGCTTTTTTAATGACCCAGAATGAATTTCTAAGAACTGAATAAATGTGACATATGCAGCATTTAGATTTACAAAAATCAGAAATTCACTTTTAACAATACCCAGTGAATAATGCTCCAGCTTATTCTTCCCCATCTCCTCAAACAGAACATTTTGCATGAAAGAAGGTGGAGTCAGCCACTTCTGTGGCACCATTCTTTCAACTATGGGACCCCCTACAGAGTTGCTTCAAAGTGGGGAATATGTTGGGAAGAGGGAGTGAGGGAGTGAGTTGGCAGGGATTAGGGGGTAGGTGGACTTGGATTATTAAAATATAGTCTTCATTGCAACCCTTACTATTTCCTCCCCGCATATCCATTCTATGCAGATTAATCAGGAAAAGAAATAGATCTCTAGGCTGCATTACCCCTTCTGCAGAAACACTCACTTAGGCTAGCTATAACTTTTTTGATGCCGTCAGCTGCGTAAGAACCAGGTTTTTTTCTGCACTCAAAGGATTTGTAATAATATCACAAAAATGTCTTCCAGTGTTTACAAGAAATGAATCAAAAACTTCCATCATTCTATCCTTTCTCTCTCAGAGGGTGTGTCTAGACCTTCAAAAGAGGCTTGCAGTCTAGACGTAGCCTAACTGTAAGAACCCAAGCCCTAAAAATCACAGAACCACCAAAACATGTGCAGGTCTAGACCGAACTGCCACAATCTCTTCTTATTGTGTCTGTCACCCTCTCACTTGTCTTTGTCTTACCTTGACTTATAAATTACTTCTCCAACTGAGGCTACAATTTCTCTAGGTAGAAACTACTAATAAACCCAGCATATCTCTGTTACTTAGAGCAGGGATGGGCAATAATTTTTAAAGGAGGGGCACTTCACAAATTTCTGAAGTGGCCCCAGGCCATCCCAGAAGGGATGGAGCTGGGAGAATTCTTGTGCTCTCCCACCCACAGACCCTGATTGGCCTGGGTAATGGGGGAATGTGTGAAGTTTTTGCCCCCCATCCCAGCGGCTGGAGAGAACTGACAGCTGTTTTAAAATAGCTGGCAGTTCCCTCTGGTGCCGCATGCCCCTGGCGAAGGAGAGGAGACTGCGCATTCCCCCATCCCTAGGTCTCAATTGGTCTGGGGACGGGGGAGCAGCAGGGTGGCCATGGACCAGATTTGGCCTGTGGAGGCTGTCTTGCCCACCCCTGCCTTAGAGTTAGGGGCCTCACTTTACATTATATAAAACTATTCAGAAATATGCTGTGTTTATTAGTATTTTCTACAAGCCAAAAGCGATAAGTACTTCCCAGAAGGTGTGTGTGTGTGTGTGTGTGTGTGTATTTAAGTTTTGACATGACTTACCCAGGCTCAGATTCCCTCTCTGGAGGAGAGACTTCAGGTCCCTCCCTTTCTTAGGGGAGTATCCTAACCAACAGGCTAGTGGCTATTTGAAGCTGGGGCTTTTCCCTCCTCTACTTTTGAAGCTTTTCCACTTTGTATAAAATACTAGAATAATCCCTGGTCCAGAGAAAGAAAGAGTGTGTGAATGTGCATACACACATGAATAATTCTATAGCTCAGGGACCTCAGGGGTGGGGAACCTCAGGCCCAGGACTTGGATGTGGCCCACGGCTTGCCTGGATCTGCCCCCCGAGGTTCAGCATTGGGGAGCCCATGCTGGTGCTCCAGCCACCCAACAACTGACCCACAGGACAGAAAATCAATTGGCCCTGTCACCCACTAAGCTATGGTGTGTGAGTGGAATAGAGATATAAGTGATTAGTCGACTATCCAATAAGCAAAAGCAGGTTTCCCCCAGCACCATCTCTCAGGGGAGCAGAGGAGGCAGGGAGTAGTGGGAACTGGACGTGAGCTGGAAATCAGCTGATTCCCAGCTCTCTCCAGGTTCCTCCACTGTGCTTCTGATTTTTAACTGTATTAAGAACCTGCCAGCTTATAATACATTTAAAAGTCTGAAGTGCAGCTGCGGGGGACCCTGGTGCAAGCCAGGAGCGCTGAGTCTCTTCCCTTCCCTGCCCCCCACTTGCTGAGCCACAGCCTTTTAAATGTATTAAGAGCCTGATGGCTCTTATTACATTTAAAAGGCAGAGCCGCAATGAAGTTAGCTCCTGGGGCCAGGAGCTAACTCCACTGCAGCTCCCCTGCTCATCGAATAATCAACTAATCAATAGAAAATCTGTCAATTAGTTGATTACACTAAATTTAACATCCCTAGAGGGGAATATGGGGAGAGTCTTTCTCCTTTTCAGTCAGGGGCTTCTCACTTTGATTCTCACTCATATGAGGCCCCCAAATGATTTTTCTGTGGGTCAGCAGCCCCCGACCTCTGCTATAGCCCATAGTTAGGGCTCTGTTCAGGGGAGGGGGTGAGTGGGGACACCCAGACTCTAGTTCCTCCTCCAGGGGATATTCAATTATTTGTATTAAGTAATATGATTAATTTCTGAAATGTTTCAGTCAAAACTAAAACAATTCCCAGAATTGACACAAATTCACTAAATGTTTAAGTGAACCTGAATTTGCATTTTTCAGTAAAAAATAAATGTTGGCCAAAAAACTGGCCCAACTCTAGTTACCAGAGCTCCCCAAGTTTGCCTCACTACCTCTTCAACCTTCCAAAACTCTGCAGAGCAATTAGCCAGCAAACAAAATCTAGAGGGAACTAGAACTGAGGAAACCACCGATAGCCTGAATTCTATAGGAGCTGTGCTTTGCTTCAAAGACTTGGGGAATTTGGAGAAGAAGGAGCAGCAGTGCAGAGATGAGGAAGCTTCAGATAGATGTCCTTTACCTTCAGTGGATCCCCTGATATATGTTCAGAACAGAGAAACTTATGGTTTAAGGGATGCATCCTCCAACATTTTTCATGGAACTTATGGAACATTACACATATTCATGACTAAGATAGCATGTGTGGCTCTGTATTTTATGTCTATGGTTTTGTATATGGCAATTGCTGGAAAAGTGCTGTTTCTTTGTCCTAAGTAAGCATAGAAGTGAGACACTGTGTTTGTCCAAGATTCAGCACTGATTTACCCCCTGTACATCCCTTTGACTTTAGTAAGTTGGCCCAGTGGTGTCAATGAGCAGAGTACATGGCCATATATTTCCTTTTCAGTTTTAGTGAAGTAAAATTAATAGGGAGAATTAAAATTCCAAAGGAGAAATATCTTTGCAGAGTGCTGTGGACATCTCTATTGCTACACAAGTATTCTGAAAATTACCTGAGAGCTTTCAGATGGTCTTTTAATTAATTTATATCTTGTAAGTATAAATGATAAAACACACTTAATGAATGAGGCAAAATGCAAACATGCCATTTGAATTTTATTCAGTAATGTTACAGGCCTGCTGAATTTGGATGCCATCAGCATATGGCAAAGATTCAGAAACTTCCCAACATAGTGGCTGTGTCTACATTGGCACCCCTTTCCGGAAAAGGGATGCTAATGAGACATTTCGGAATGGCAAATTCCGCAGGGGATTTAAATATCCCCCGCGGCATTTGCATGAACATGGCTGCTGCTTTTTTCCGGCTTGGGGTTTTGCCGGAGAAAAGCGCCAGTCTAGACGGGATCTTGCGGAAAATAAGCCCTTTTCTGGAAGATCCCTTATTCAAGACAAAACCCCGAGCCGGAAAAAAGCGGCAGCCATGTTCATGCAAATGCCGCGGGGGATATTTAAATCCCCCGCGGAATTTGCAATTCCGAAGTGTCTCATTAGCATCCCTTTTCCGGAAAGGGGTGCCAATATAGACACAGCCAGTATGAATGAGTGAAATGGTAGTTTATGCATTTGACCTTTTGGAACATTAGTCACTAGCAACACTACAGATTTGATTTTGAGAGACATATTTATGCTCTTGCTGAAACTGAATATGCAATTGTAGGATAGGGACACAATTACATTCACGTACCACAGTAGCCTCAGTATGACCACTTGTATGTGAACTACAACTGAGTGATTTTGTGTGTGTAAATTGTTTGTTTCTTTTTGCCAAAAAATGCAGTTAAGGGAGCCCAAAACAATCTTCAAAATTTGGGTTGATGCTGACAATTATTTTCATTTTGATCATTTTGAAAAAAATTGTTTCAGCTTTTCAGTTTCAGACATCAGAAGTTTAAATATAAATTAAAATCAAATGCACAAAAAGGTAACAATATCCAAAATGGCTGGATCAAAATGAAAAACTTAAAAAAACAACAATAACAACAACAAAGGTAGGGGACAGTGGTTAGAACCTAATGAAACATTTCATCATCAGCTGAAAACAAAAAATATAATTTATAGACCATTCAAAATGAAATGGTATTTGAGTTTTTCAATTCAATGTGAAAATATGTTTCAAATTTTTTTTGCCCTGGGTGTTTGCCCCTCTTAGGGCTGTTCCCCACTCTGGCATGCCAAGTGCAGGAGATGGGGGCCCACAAGAGACCTTACATACCTTGCCTTTATAAGATCTGCTTACAAAAACTCTCAAGAGTCATAGATTCACTGATTTTGGGGAGAGGGGAGAGGAGAGGTGGTACCCGCCACCACCAAGTGAAACAGAAGAAAACCCCTTTCTTCTTGAACCCAGGAAGAAAGCACTTTGACTTCTTCCAGAAGGGTACCCCACTATATCCCATTGGTTCTTCTGGGCCCCTGCCAACACGCTTGCTAGCTACCTGAGTTTAACCCTTTAGTCACCAAGTGCTGGCCAGCACTTGTCCTTTCCATCACAGCCCTCAAACTGAGAATTCTATTACTGACTAATCTCTACTGTAAACATATCTGATTTGCATGCAAAATGATAGCACAGTAATTGCAGAAGTGAAAGTAGTAGAAAAATTACACATGAATACATTCGAAAATGAAACCTCTCACATGAACTTTAAAAAGGAATGCAAAATTTCAGCCCTAATTAAATATATTACAATATTAGAAAATAACTGCAATTAAATTTAATCAGCTGCATGAAATTTGAAGAAGCCAACTCAAGGTCAGGAGAGGAAGGAAAATGAATGATTTAAGCTACCCTCCTGCAGAGCCTGATGTCATGACTGGAAGGTTAAAGTAAGAAAGGAAAGGATTCTTCAAAGTTTTGTGAATATATGTATGCAAATCATGGAAATTAAAGGTTTGCTAATTATTTACTACAGGTTGAAACTCTCTTAATTGAGATTCTCTGGTCTGGTAACATCCATGGTCCGGCACAGATGCTGCAGGACCATTGAGGCCTGGGGGAGGGCAAGTGGTAAGGATCCCTGCGGGGCTAGCAGGGCAGTGGACTGCCTGCAACGAGCTGATGATGGGGCCATCCAGCATGTAACACCAGGTCTGTCTAGCAGTACTGGGACCTGTGGTTACTTGGTGGGGAAGGGATCCATGGTGGATGGCTGCCCGGCGGGTCCCAGAATCCCAGCACAGCGCACACGGCTGCCTGCATGACCTGGAGCCCCAGAACAGCACACGTGGCTGCCCTGTGGGTCCTGGAGCCACGGCAGCGATGCTGCCCACCAGGGTCAGCAGGGCAACATGGCCAGCAGTAAGAGAGATGCCAGCCAGGAGGCCAGCAGGCTGGTTGGTAGGACCAGCAGCAGCGGGTCCAGAACTTACCTCTCCTGATCCAGCAAACTCCCTCATCTGGGACCAGTCAGGTCCTGAGGGTGCCAGACAAGGGAAGTCCAACCTGTACTTAAATTTACAAAAGTACAAATTGCTCAGGGGCTACTTAGGGGAAAGACTTTGAGGGAATGGAGATACAAGCCTATAGACTTAAGTTAAATTCTGCTCTCCTGTTCAAAAAGCCCATCGAAGGGAAAGCTTTTCTTGAAAATTGTGTAAAAAATCAGTTTCATTCTGGGTTCTTCTTGCTAACACTTGGGGTGTGTCTAAACTACACCCCTCTACCAACAGAGGGATGTAGATTAGGCACTTTGAAAGTGCAAATGAGCCCAGGATTTAAATATCTCAGGCTTCATTTGCATACTCACTTTTGGGCACTGTGCCGATCACGCGCCCTTTCTAAAGTGAAAATAAAGTCTAGCCGCAGCTCTGCTGACAACAGGGAGCTTTTTCGGAAGATCCTGTACTTCAGGAGTACAGGATCTGTAAAAATACTTGAGGAGAACAGGATCTGCCGAAAATGCTTCCTGCTGTTGGAGCTTTGGAATCCACAAAGCAACACAGTGGCCACCTCCTTTATCTCACTACCTCTGCAGGCTCCCTTCTAATGGCATACAAGAATCCTCCAGTCATTTATCTTTGTCAAGCAGGACCACTTCCTCCCAGACTCCTGGGATCTTCAAAGATAAGACTGGAAACATCCAGACCTCACAACCCAGTGCACACACCTGTCCTTGTCTCCTAAAAGGTTTCCCCTTATCGTCTTTGTCAATCTCACAGCCTTATTTGTCTTCTCAGGTCACGACTGTGTCTGTAATGTTCATTGCCATATTTTATTGTCAGAACAGCCTTCCAGAGATGATGTGCAGAGCCACCAATTGTTCCTGTTAAAACTCATTTGTTCCATGACACCTTCAGTAAATTAGCTGACTAATCTATCTCCCTATTCATTGTATTTATTTATATTGAGGCTATGTCTACACTATGGCCTTTGCCAGAAGAGGCAATGCAAATGAACCGTTGATTAGCGTTTTATCACGTTTCATTTGCATAATCTATTTCGAGCCGGTTTTGCGCAAGGGATTTTTGCGCAAAAACAAGCAGTATGGTCATGGCCATTTTGCGCAAAAACCCTTTTTGTGCAAGATCCTTATGCCTCCCCAGGTGAATTACCTGTATCTGCAGGGTGATGGGAGCTAAATATTGGTGAGGAAGTGGGTGAGGGTGCTGGACCTGAAGCTGGGCACTGCTGTGGAAGGTCAGGGTCAATATGTGGAAGATGGAGGGCAGGGTGTCTAAGTTAAAAGACAAATAAGATGTAAAAATAATAAGGGGTCTGGTGGCACTTTAAAAACTGGCCAATTCATTTGGGCATAAGCTTTTGTGAGGTAAGATATAGTCATCATCACTACAATCATTTCTGTATGTCCTATTTCTTTTCTCAACCTTTTGTCTGTCTTTTCCTTTTTCTTTTTTCTTTTTTAAAGATTGTGTGATCTTCAAGGCAGGGACTACGTCTGTGCATGTGCCTAGAAAGTGCCTACTGCAGTCTAAAAATGATAGATGTCTGTGCTCTTTTAGTTATTTTCATTTCTGTTTAGAGAGCTAGCAAGGATGCTAATTCTTAAGGTGGTTTTTTTAATGGTAACATGTCCACTGGAAATTTGATGCAGACCTTCCAGAGTCCAAGAGTCCAAAGTCCAAGAGTTAGAGCAGTAGCAGGAGGACCAGGTTCAGTCCCCTGCCGTGCCAGACACCATGGCTGTGTCTACACTGGGCCACTTATTCCGGAAAATCAACTGCTTTTCCGGAATAAGCTGTGAGCTGTCTACACTGGCCCTTGAATTTCCGGAAAAGCAACGATGCTCTACTGTACAAAATCAGCCGCTATTCCGGAAAAGCTATGCTGCTCCCGCTCGGGCATAAGTCCTTATTCCGGAACACTGTTCCGGAAAAGGGCCAGTGTAGACAGCCCAGTAGTCTTTTCCGGAAAAAAGCCCCGATCGCGAAAATGACGATCGGGGCTCTTTTCCGGAAAAGCGCATCTACATTGGTCACAGATGCTTTTCCGGAAAAAGGGCTTTTCCGGAAAAGCAGCCTGCCAATGTATATGGTCTTTTTCCAGAAATACTTATAACAAAAACTATTCTGTTTTAAGCATTTCCGGAAATTCATGCCAGTGTAGATACAGCCCATGTGTGTAAACTTGGACAAATCTGCTAGCTACTGTATGCCTCACTTCTGCATGTCTCAGTTCCTCTCTATCTCATAAGAGGGCTGGAAAGATAAATATATTTTATACTAGTGAACTGCAGGTGAATAACTTGGTATCTCACTATCAGTTTTCTGACCAATCCAGACCTTCATTGAAATCATTTGAGCAGACTAGTATTGGTCTTTACTGTCTCCATTTGTATTCACGTAGTACTTCGGGGGGGAAAAATTCCCCTTTCTCCATTGTTCAGAAGAAGTCAGGAGCAATTACTAGTAAAGAGACACACAGCAACAACAACATTACATTAGTTTAACTGGGGAAGGTCTTCCAGAATAAGAGATGACACTTGTGCATGCTGTATATGCTGCCAAGTTTTGGTTGGCTCTTGTGCACAAGTGAAACTGGCATAACATCTGGTGAGTTGAAACGCATGTCATCCTAGTACATGGCCAAAACCAGGTAAGCAGGTAAGCACTCTGAATGGGATTTTTGAAAGCATTCAGTTTTTGCCTCTGTTTCTGTTTACATCAATAATAAAACTCCTGTTTACATCAGTGATAGCAAAGTTATGTCAAAGTTACCATATGTATGAATATTAGTTATTTATGTGGCTTTTAAGAACAGAAATCCAGTCTGCAAGTACTGTCATCCATACTTACAACTGTAGATAAGTGACCTAAATAACACAGATAAGAACAAATATTAAAACATAAAACCCCCTTTACTTTTAGGCCCAAAAAAGTAAAGTTTGTATGTCTAATGAGTTGGGATTATTTTTCATATTTCAGGGGGAATGTTGTTAAAATAAATTGGCTACTTCCTTTCTTTGAGGATCTGTTAAAAATGTTCTAGGCCTACATTTATATTTGTTTTATGTTAGGTAAGCCATGCTCAGAATAGTTAATCAGCATTACTTCTGACCATTTTATAGGAAGATATTATTTTGATGGTGCTACTTTATTTTAATTTAGAACTTTCTAAGATCACAGTAACAGATAGATAAAGAAAAGAATGTGCCTGACTGCTACAAAGTGTCAAATAGAACTGTTTCCTCCTTCTCTGATAGTGAAAAAGAATTCCAAAGTACCTGGTAATCTTTTAAGTGTCATTAGGATAGGTGTCAGGTAGGTTATTTTCTATGATTAGTGTTCAGAGTCATCAGACAAATCTTGAAAAATGCTAGCTCTTTATTTTGAAGTTGCTTCCTTAACTATATATATAAACTCTCCTCTACTTTTTAATGCTCTCATGGAGAGTCTTGAAGGAGCCTGTTCTTTTGGACCTCCTGAAGTGAAACAGGGCTAGGGATTTTATATGATCTCTGACTGCAATTGTTGAGTCAACTTGTGAAATACTGTTTCCAATTTTGGTGTCCACGCTTCTAAACAGGATGCTGAAAAATTGGGAGAATGGTCAGAGAAGCGCAAGAAGCATTCAAAGAGCAGAAATCATGCCTTGCATTGAAATATTTAAAAAGCATACCATAGATCAACTTGACGAACAGGAGCCAATGGGAGCTGCAAGGCTTCTATGGGTACAGAGCCTTTCAGTAAACAAAGTGGAGTGGGCCCGCTAGCAGCTTTCCCAAAGTGGTCCCATGGCCTGTTTTGACAAACATTGTTCTGTGGCCTCTGTCATGGAGGAGCTTGGCGTAAATTATCACTGTGATCGCTTGTTCTTAAAAGAAAAATCCATTAAGTCTGTTGTTGGACTGGTGGTTTGGAAACAAATAATAATTATTAATGATCAGTTGGAAACTGAACTGTCAAGTATATGTGACTTGACAGGCCTATTCAGTCATCATTAGTGCTTTGCATACAGAATTTCCAGTATCTTCTACACAAAAAGTAATTGGATCTCTCTATTCTGGGCTTCTAGATCCAAGTTTGGATGGATACTTATTTGTTTATTAGCTTGCTTCATTTATTCATTCATTTTACTTTACTCCTACTCTGCTCCCACTCCTTAAGCTAGATTGTTATAGATTCATTTTTGGATGTTGCATTCAATTAGAACCAATTATGGACATTACCTATGTTGGTGTATGGGATCAGTGAATGCTTTCTCTCCCATGGGTTTTGCAATCTGATTCCTTTTGCCAGGTTATCCTTTTAGCTTCCTTCATTGAAGTTTTGTAGTCTCACTTTGACAGTCCTAATCGTTCTGAACATCATATTATACAAGAGATTTAAGGCACCCTCTCAGCAACTTTGCATTCATTCAAAATACTGTAACAAGATTACCAAACCAGTGATGGAGACTTGATGAATGTCATAGGGAGATGACATGATCAGTATGATTTCAGTTAGCATCTAAAGCTTGTGTGAGCAATAAATGGAGGTGTTTTAGGACAGCATTTAATTGCTATGTGAAATTCCTTCCTCCTCATCCAACCACATGTTGATGCACAGAGAAGTGACATTTTTCTTTATGAATAAAATTAAAAATTAGTATCTGCTATAGAGAGAGAAACTCTGTGAAAAAGAGCACAATCTGACCTTGCATATTATGTGTTATCTTTAATTTAGCTGTATTATAGCTCTTGGGATTTCCAGGCAGTCTGTGGCTGAAAGGTCACTAGAATACTAATAATTCTTGTATTCCTTAGTTAGCTTTTATATATGAGATACTAATTCAATTTCCTTGGTTCATCTGCACCAAAACAATTTCTTTTTTATTAATCAAAACCATATAGTAAATGGAATTTAAGTGCAAGCACATAACATATATCAGCTAAAACCGAATAGTGGATTTTCTGAAGCTGTGTAAATATCTTTGAATGAGCTCAGGAGAGTTTTATTCTTTTTTTCATTGTGAATGCCAGTTTTGAAGACAAGATCTCAGTTGTTTCAGTGCAGAACACATTAGTATGACTTTAGCCCAATCTATTTTTTGTATTTCTATATTTGTGCTGGGTAAGAAATCTCAAAGAGTAGTAAAAATGGCTACTGTATCTGCAAGGGAGTTATTTTAAATTATACTCTTACTATGATGTACAGTTGTAATAATCACTAAAATTATGTCAGCTTTGAAGGAGCCATTGTGATTCAGATAAATGCTCTATAGGAACTCAAGTGAAATGTTACAAACTTGTTCTGATGCACTGTGTCAATAATGTTTGGATTAAGAGATGCTTAAAAGTACATCTTGCTATAGTGCTGGATGGCAGGACTTCTGTAGAGAGATTGCAATATATTGGGTGAATCTATACAGTGCTAATATCTACATAGAAAATAGCAAAATAGTAATACATCATTACTCTAGCAATGGAAGATTTTGTTCTCACTGACCCTGCGTTTGGTCCAAATGAATTTTGACCTCCATGTAAATTAGTTTTTGTTTTATGTTTCAGTCTGAAAGCTTTTTGCTCTATTCAGCATATAGAAAGGTATATTAATCAAGGAACAAGCCTACAGAAAAAGCAATGTAAAAATACAGGGCAAGATGTTTACTGTCTTTGTCGTGATAGGTTTTTAATCCAGATAATTAAACTTGTAATGGACCAAAACTAAAGGATGAATCACAGTGTGTATTTTGGGGAAGTATACAGTCTGCTGCTTCAGGAATTGTTAACTGCAGTCTTATTTAATATTTCTATTAATAATGTCAAAGAAGATTAATTTGATCTTAGATGGGAATAGGTTACTATCAACAAGATGGACAGAGCAATTTAAAAATGGGATCTTTGGAACTAGATACATCAGTATAAAAAAACAAAATGAGATTCAACCTCACAATATTACTCAGTAGGAAGGTAAAGTTTAGAAAGCTATACAGGTTGGACCTCGCTGGTCTGGCATCCTCGGGACCTGACTGGTCCTGAGCGAGGGGATTTGCCAGACCAGGGAAGGTCCCTCACCTCATGGCTGTGCTGCCCCAGGGTTAGGGCTCCAGTCTGCCCACTCTGTTGCCTCAGCCCCTTGGGCCTCTCCCTGGTCCTGCTGTTGCTGGGGCCAGAGCGCCACTGCCAAAGCTGCACAGATGGGCCAGAGCCCCATAGCCACCTGGCTCCGAGCTGGGGTCAGAGCTCTGCAGCCAGGGTGGAAAGACGGGGACGGAGCTCTCTGGCTGCCACTGAGCTAAGGCTGGAATTCCCCAGGTGCTGGAGCCAGACGTGGCCAGAGCTCCTCGGCTGAGGACAGGGCCAGAGCTCCTTGGCTACCACTGGGGTTGGAATTCCCTGGCAGGGGCCAGAGGTCCATAGCCATGGCCAGGCTAGAGCTCCCCAACCTGGCTGAGTCGCTGGTGCCCCTTATGGAGCTTCTGTGCCCACCCACAACCTTCCCTCTTCCTGGGCTCGGTGGTCCAGGAACATTCATGGTCCATGTTGAACTACTGATGTTTCCAGACCAGAGAATCACAGTTAAGGGAGGTACAAACTATAATATGAAAAGAAATATATGGGATGCAAATTAGATGTGAGATTTCCAAGTGGCATACTTTTTCAAAAAGCCATTGTTGCTGTAGGCTGCATGTATAAAAGCAGTATGTGAAGGACCAAGATGAACAGTGACTCCACTTTGTGAAGCAATGGTAACACCACAGCTAAGGTACTGTAGCAGTTCTGAGCTTCTTAATACCAAAAAATCTGACCACAAATTGGAAGGAATTTAGAGAAGATCAATCTAAACAATGAAAAGAGTGGAGAGAAGATTTATAAGATGTATTAAGATTAAAAACTGCATATAGGGCCACTAAATAATTATACGAATGAGAAGCAGATATAATAACCATCTAAAAATATTAAGAGGACTTAAATACCAAAAAGAATCCAGAATTGTTTCAATACATCAAAGATTTATATTAAGTATAAAAGGGTGAAATTAAATAAAGTACGGGCAGTCCCCGACTTACGCGGATCCGACTTATGTCGGATCCGCACTTACGAACGGGGCTTTCTCGCCCCGGAGCTCGCAGGCAGCGGTCCGCCACCTCGACCTCCGGGGCGAGAAAAGCTGCTCCCGGTGTCCCTGGTCTGCTGGGGACTGTCTCCAGCAGACCAGGGGCACCGGGAGCAAAGCCACAGCCGCGGCGGGTTTCCGCGCTTCTGAGGCTTTGCTCTGGCAACCCAGCAGCACCCCAGCTGCTCTGCCCCAGGTGTCCCCAAGTCAGCCGCTACTGAAACTGACCAGGGCTGACTACAGGTAGCCCGAGGCACAGTTGCTCTGCCCCGGGCTTCCTGGAATCAGCTGCTGATCAGTTTCAGCAGCAGCTGACTTGGGGACTTGGGGTTCTTAAGTTGAATCTGTATGTAAGTCAGAACTGGCGGTCAGTTTCAGCAGCGGCTGAATCTGGACGCCAGTTCCGACTTACATACAGATTCAACTTAAGAACAAACCTACAGTCCCTATCTTGTACGTAACCCGGGGACTACCTGTAACTGAACTTAGTACCAGCAAACATTTATTAAATGTATTAAGCAAGAGAAAATACTGGGAAATGTGTTATCACATAATTGTTTATTTTAGTGCAAAAGAGGCTAGTTATAGAATCACCTTAATTTATTTTCACATTCTCATGCTCTCTACAGATAAGCACTGCTGTTGCATTTACCTGTTGCTTGAAATATCCACAGAATATTTTTGCTAATTTTTGTAAAAACCTACAAATATAAGATTAATATACAGCAAATATTTCCAGTTCTATATTATAGATATATCATAGTTCCAGGAACTAACTTTGAAGTAGGAATAAGAGCCTCCTTTGAAGTAGGAATAAGAGCCTCCGGAAAAGGGCGCTTTTTCCGGAGGATCGGGGCCAGTGTAGACGCTCTTTTCCGGCTTTTTTAAAAGCCGGAAAAAAGCGGCGGACATTTTTATTTAAATGCCGCGGGGGATATTTAAATCCCCCGCAGATTTCCCTACTACGATAGGTGAAATTTACATGCCCCTTCCGGAAAAGGGGCCAGTGTAGACGAGCCCATATAGTTTTATGAACTACAGAGTTAGAATTAATATATTTACACGTGGTCAAATGCTGAATGCCCCGTCTCCAGTCCTGGAGTGTGTTGGAGAGGACTCTTGTGACCCTCTATTACTGGATGGTTCACAGAGAAGAAGTTGTGCCCTGATTCGTTGGGATTATGTGCAGTAGAGGAGAATATGTTGCCTGCAGTAGCAAGCAAAAAAGGGTTCTCCCCAGCTATTACACAGTTAAGAAGAGCAGTACAGCCTTAAGAAAGCCTTTGCATAGATATTGGTGAGTTATAAAAAATGTAAAAGTTTATCTGGCAAATGGAACAGCATCTTAAATGTTCCATTATACAATAAGCACAGTTGTTCTGGGGGGAAAGAGAGATTCAGGAAACAGTCATGCATATGGACTAGATAACTCTTCTGTTACATTCCGGGAGAAATCAGATATGAGTACCCTTCTCTGATTTTTTTCCTGAACACTTGGTACTATACTGTCAGTAACTTTCATTTTTGGTAAAGAAGATAGGTAGAGCTTTAGGTTGAAAAGTCTTCACAAAACTAATCTACTCTATGATTGCATCGTTTTAAATTACCTGTGGAATAATGTCCTTGTATGTGAGAGTATATTGTGCTTGTCTGGTTGTCACCAGCCGCTAAGCCTCGCTATTTGTCATACTGTCATGGCTTATAGAGGATTTCATGCATTTCACAATTTTTAAGAAAGTTGTGGCTGCTTAGCAGACCACTGTGGAGTTCCTTTAGCTTTTTTAATAAGACAAAAAATAAGGTCTCACGTCTCATGGTGGAGAAGATAGACTTTCAAATGTTGAATGAGTGACTTGCATGTAATATTGGCTTCCTAAATCCTTCCTTCAAGCAGTGCTTTTCCAGAGTCTTCATTTCTTGAAAGATGTGGGCAGAGATGATAGTCGATCTATAAAACCATGAAACTTGTACACGTCATCATGCTTTCTCGGTATATGACTTAATATCATCTTTATAAGAAAGGTGTTGATTTTCTCTGCAAGAATTTGTAGCCGTAAGTGAAGCAAAGGGACGAAAACCCAGCTGCAAATACCCAGCAGCAAGTTCCCCTGGCATAGGGAAACTCTCTGCTGAGGCATCTTGGAACTCTGACTCTCTTACTCCTCTTAGATTAAGAGACATGTTAGGATCAGAGAAGAATCCGCCACTAGCAGAGTGTCTATTAAGTACTTTGTCTGAATAGCAAGAAATAGCTACAAACAGTGTCATGGCTGGAGCTGACTCCCTAATGTTTGTCCTTCCTTAGGGCACATGCTTCATTCCATGCAAGAGAGACTTTAACCGTGTATGTATAGTATGGGGTTTTTCTATTTGAACATAAGTTGCATCCGCTTATAAAAATTGATAGATTTGAAAAAATGCAATAGTTTTAAGATCTTTTGTAGCTAGCTCTGTAACCCATCTCACCCACAGACGTAGCTAGGATTTTCCCAATTTTCCCCACATGTCCACACAAAAAACCCACGAGCCTTATCAATCACCATTGGATATGACAGTGGTGGGCAATAATTCTTGATGGGGGAAGGCACTGCAAGATTTTGGAACGTGTTCATGGGATGCACTCTTCCATGATATTAATGGAAAAGGTGCAGGTCTGGGATGGAGGTTGGGTGCAGAAGGGAGCTTGGGTTCTGGGAAGGAGGTTGGGTGAAACAGGCAGTTGTGACCTAGGGCAAGGGATGGGGTGCAGGGTTTTCGAATGTGACATAGGGCAGGAGGGGATTGTGACCTAGGGTAGGGGACTGCAGTGCAGGGGTTGGTTTGTAACCTGGGGAAAGGACTGGGGTGCAGGAGTTTGGATTGTAAGCTAGGGTAGGAGGGGATTGTGTTCTGGGGCAGGGGATTGAGGTGCCATATCTGGAAGGGGATATGGGTGTAGGAGGGGGGGCCAAAAGTTTGTTGAGTGGGGAAGGGCAGAGGGTTAAGGAAGAGAAGGGTTAGGGTGCCAGAGGCTGGCTCTGGCCTGGAGACTTACCAGCCAGCAGCCCAACCAGACTGCCTGCATAGCTAAAAGCTTGCAGATCGTTAAAAGTTTCTCAGCCTGCCTTCCTGACTGCCTTGAGCCTGCCCAGGTTGCACATCCATTTGCTTGTGTGAATAACTGAGCTGGAGGGGGCATGATGCTTCATGTGCTGCATGTTATTCAAACTGGCAGCTCCCTTTGGCCAGTTTCTGGCCAGAAGCCAACAAATGGAATTGTGCTGTGGAACTTATGCCTAAAGCCTTCCCCCCCTCTCCTCCAGGCTCACAGTCTTTAAAGAGAAATGGCCCCGTGGCTGCTTTTCTGAGTGGTGTGCGGGGCTGTGGACAAGCAGGAGAACCCGCTACATCCTAAGGATGTTAAAATGTGGTTAATTGACTAGTTGACAAGTTGATAGGCATTTCCGCATTCCTTTGAAATGTACAAGAGCCACGGGCTGTATGCGGGTGCCTGCTTTGAAACGCACAAGAGTTCCTACCGGGGGCACTTGTGCATTTCAAAGCCATGGAGCCTGGGGACAGCAGGGAACTCCCCCTTGCTGACCCCGGGCTGCATGGTACACTGCATGCCCCTAGGAGCCTGGAGTCAGCTGGAGACTCCCCAGCTGATCTCGGGTTCCACATGGCACTTCCCTGGAACCCTGGATCAGCAGGGGAGTACCCAGCTGACCCCGGGCTCCACTGCCCATTTAAAATGGGAGGAGGTGGCAGTAGCAAACAGCTGCGTGGCGGCTTCCCCTTTGAAACTTCTGGCTCCGCCTGTTTTAAAGGGGCTGTGGAACCCAGGGTCAGCTGGGGACTTTTCCAGAACCCTGGATCAGCCGGGAACTCCCCAGCTGATCCCGAGCTCCATGGCTGCCCCTTGGAAAGGTGCACAGGTGGCATTTTAAAGGGGCAGCCATTGCATAGCTGATCCGCAGATCATCTATGAAGCAGCTGCCCTTTTGAAAAGCTGAATTACCCTTCCCCTTAATTATGAAGAAAATATGAATAGATAGTTAAAAAAAACAACTAATACCTGAAATAGTAATCCATGAGAGAGATCATTGAAAATTATAGCCCTAATGATCATAAATTTTGGCTAAAATTATCAAAAGTTGCCAGTGAGTTTGGGAGTCTCATATTTTGAATATTCTATTTGAGATACTTTGTGTGGAACCAAGCTCCAAATAAAATCCAGTATGGATATTCAGCATGGCAGAAAATCAGGCCCAAAGTTGAACACCCATAAATGGAGACATCCAAATGTGTGGCTATTTTGAAAACTTAGGGCTTTATTACTGCCCTGGGTGGGCAACCTAATTTGGTCTTTTCAGCAAATGAAGTAGGAATTACATATGGAAATATAAACGGGCTTATGGAAGAAATTACAGGAATTAATTTAAATTCTTATACACCAAACAACCATTTGTTGTCAGGAAAAATTGTTCGGATTAGTTGGCTGAATTTAGCTAATCTAGAAAATGAAGGAATCATCTGTTCAGAGCTCAAAGACTTTATATTAACCATGATTGTCATGCTGCTGTCATCATGATGATATCTATATTCCTGTTGTAGAAAAGTTTGATGCTGTGCATTTACCCTCACGATATAAAATAGGGATGGGGAAGAGGCTACCAGCAGCGTGGATCTGGTCTGCCAAGCCACTAAATCTGGCTTGTGGTCACCTTGCTGGAACCATTAAGCAGAGAGCAGCTCATGCTTAAACAGTTGGCTGCTTTCTGCTGGGGGGTAGGTGGGAAGAGGGAGGCTTCTCATGCCAGTTTCCAATCAATAGGAACTAAAAAATGTTGCTGAGGGCAAGGGCAGCATATGAAACCTCCCTCTCTCTCCTTCTCCCATGCCCGAAGCAGAGCCATGTGGAGCAGCCGGCTGATTAGCCTGGGACTGGAGCTCAAGTTCCTGCGGGGCTGCTGGCTGGGAGCCACCTAGGTAAGCACCTCCCAGCCAGAGCCTGGTTCTGGTGCCCTACCCTTTCTTTCCCCTCCAAGTACTTGCTCAGGCCCCCACCCAAACCCTCTGTGCCCCTTTCCCTCCTTCTCCCAGGTCACATATCCCTCCCAGACCCTGCATCTACTACTACATTCCTTCCCCAGGCCAGAATCTTCTCCTGCAACCATACCATCTCCTGGACCCTCCACCCCAAACCCCTGCCCCAGATCATAACCCCCCTCCTTCACTCAAACTCCCTCTTACACCCCACATTCCCTCCTGCACCCAACCCCTAGCTCTCTTCTGCATCTAACCTCTGTCCCAGGCGGTTCTTGACTACTTGCCAAATCTTGGAGTTGCCCCCCTATTAAAAATTATTGCCCACCCCAATATAGAAGATCTGCAGTTGATATGCAGCCAGTGGTATTGAGTACACTAGTGGATCCAGCATACTATGGAGCTGCTCAATAGAATTCAATACACAGTTCAGGTAGCATATCTGACACATGTATTTGCAGTCCAAAAGCCCCTCTGGGGTTTATCTACACTGAGGCTACGTCTAAACTACACCCCTCTGTCCACAGAGGGATGTAAATGAAGGTCTTTGAAAGTACAAATGAAGCGGGGATCTAAATATCCCGTGCTTCATTTGCATAATCGCATCATGGCACTGTTTCAAACAAGTGCTATTTCAAAACTGTAACCACAGTTTAGATGTGGTTTTTTCGACAGCATACAGGATCTTTCAAAAAGGCTCCGCATTGTCGAAAAAACTGTGTCTAAACTGCGGTTCAGTTTTGCCATGATGCAATTATGCAAATTAAGCACGGGATATTTAAATCCCCCCTTCATTTGCACTTTCGAAGTGCTTCATTTACATCCTTCTGCCAACAGAGGGGTTTAGTTTAGACATAGCCAGAGAATTTTCTGAAGTGATCCCACCATTTCTCTAGAATGGGTGCCATTTTGTGGCAGTGCGGCAGCCTAGCTGCAAATGTTTTTACAGTCACATCTTTTAAAGATGTTCTTAGACTAGAATCATGTAAAGGGTTTTCTCATTGATGTGACTGAACACGTTAAGGAAGATATGTGCAAATGTCATTCTACTATTTTGTTCTAGAGTACAAGCTCGCTGGAGCGGGGCAAACTTTTAAAGAGTTTGTACAACACCTTGCATACTATGGCTACTTCTGGTAATGAAGTATATGAGAAAACTTCCTTTCTTTTATTATCAGGCATTCTTTCATAGAGATTCTGCATATTTGGAAGAATAAAATGGGCATTCGAAGAGAATCTTATTGCATGATGAGAGCTTCAGCTGTGAAGATATGTGAAATAACTTCTGAGTCAGAACTCAGAGGTTACCCACCTTCTATCACGTAGATTACTTTGTGAGCTTTTTTAAAAAGAGATTCTTAAAGATGGTTTTCTCTTTCTTAAGGTATTGACCCATTATTTTTTCTTCTCTAGTTGTAAAAAGTTATTAGTAATCTCCCCCGTGCACACACACACGCACTTACCTGTACACTGTAATAAAGTACTTTATCTAGTTATTTCTATGCTTTTGGGGGCCATATCCAAAGCGACTGACATAAGTAGGAATCTTATTGCACAGGAAAGTGGGGTTTTTTAAATAATTTAGTAGAATTATATAGTTGTATAAGGATTACATTAATGACTGCAGCAGCCTTAACTATAAGTAAAGGATTTTGTGCGGAGCTATATTTATATATTGCACGTTATCACATATGACAGAACCATTCTAAGGATATGCAATTTATTTTAATAAGGTATAAGAATCACAATAAAATAACCTTGAATTGGATAAGAAGGACATACATGAACAGACATACATGAACAGACATACATGTCAGACATACATGAACATTAAAAGCTCAAAGATACTATAGATTTGGGGCAAGGAACTCTATCTAAAAATGTCACTATGATTTTTGATTTACATTTAGATAGTCTTTGCTAGTCACAGATTCTTTTCTGGAGAGTGAGCAAGATAAAAAATATGGGCATAGAGAAAAAGAGAGGAGAAAGTAGTGTAATATGTAGGATCAATGTATAAGATAGTACAGCATCCATCTGTAGTTGATAATACTGACAGGACTACATATGGTCGGAGAAGGAAGACAATCTTAAATTGAACTGTTTTCATTCAACAAATATCCTGATAGCTTTATGCTGTGAGATATCTAGATATCTCAAACTATTTTACTAATTGACATAATTTGAAATATGAATTATTTAAGTTATTTATTCTAAAATAGCATATTAATCCTGTCCTTGCAATCATTGTATTTCAATGCATGTACTGCTTTGCAGATCAATACATAAGGCTAGATACTACGTTCCCTAATTGGCAAAATCCTCACTGAAGTCTCGCTGAAGAAACAGAATGGAAAATCTCTTGTTTTCACTCTGTCCTTTCAGGTGAACTTGACTGAGTAAGGTGTATACAGTTAGAACCTTAGTTTTAGAGAGCTCATGGATACCAGGTCAAAAGTTTCAAAGATGGAAAAGTAGGCCACATTGAAGTTCTGATACAGACAGACATACCAGAAGTAAAGAGACCATAACAGGAACTCCTGTAATGCTCCCAGTACCTATCCATATTATGAAGAGCTGTGTTTGCAAATGATTCTACCACCAAATCCAAAGTTACTATGGGAAATAGTGCTGCAGAAAGCATGGCAGGCATTCAAGACAGCATGACAAGCCCCCAACAAAACACCAACTGCTCTTCTGACCCCTCACATGCCATGAGGACAACCAAGAACTGTATTGCAAGACAGATGTGGACAATTCTCAAGAATCTCCTTTGAAGAACCATATAGGAACAGCTGGGGAGGAGAACTCTGCTAGCACCATGCATCACATTTGGCTACATTATCTTAATCCCCAAAATCAAACAACCAAGAGCAAACCTTTTCAAATCTTAACTAGGCAAGTTAAAATGTGGGTATTTAACTAATCGAGTAGTTGAGAGACTTTTTATCAACTACTAGATTAGTCGATGGGCAGGCCGGCTCAGTTCTATCTTGAGCCAGGTCCGGGACCAAACTCCGCTGTAGTTCTGAAATTTAAAAGGCAGTAGGAACCAGGCAGCCTGTCCCCTGGCTCCTACTCCATTTTGAATTGCAGAGCCACAGTGGGGTTTGATCCTGCCCCTAGTGGAACTGAGATGGCAGCAGCCCTTGTGTGCTGGGGCCCTAGGGGGATTTGGGACCTCCCGCACACAGGGACTGCTGCTGCAAAGCAGCAGCGCCTGCTCCATCCCACCACCGCTTCTGATAGAGGCAGGAGCAGGAGGGGATGGGTCAGGCAGCACCACGGAGACAGTGCTGGGGGAAACTAGGTTTTAAGCTGGCTACCTCAACACCAGCTTCCCCACCCCTGGGGAATGCGACTAGGGGGCTGGAATGCGACTTATTGAGCAGTAGACTACAGTACTCCTTTACATCCCTAATCTTAAACCCTCTTCTATACCAATTTGTTTCCTGCTCACATCCTTTCCCCATGTAGCCAGTATGGTTACCCCCATCCTACTCAAAATTACATCCATGTTGAACAATTAAACCTTTTGTATTTCTTTTCAATGTAAACGGTCACAATCATCAGCCATCTTTTCTGCATCCCAGCCCTCTTCCCATCTCTTAAGAGGCTGCTTCCATTTCTCTCTCTCAATCCCTTGCTCTTCCCAACCCACTGCCCCCTTGCTCAGAATATCAGCACCAGGAGAGTTAAAAATATAGAAACAGATTGCATATGTCCCCTTGATTATAGTTTCAGAAACAGAAAGATTTTAAAAAATCATTAGAACTGGTACATTGGCTCACTGTTTTATTAGTGCACTTAGTTTTGACAGAAGCTTAGAATTCATGATGTAAATTCCCCAAATCAGGCTACAGAAGCATATCTGAATTCACAGATGTTTTAAGACATTTACAATGCATTTGGATGTAGAATAATTACTGCAGAATTCTATTCATTTTGCAGTTCACAAGAGAGAACTTAGAGCAAAGATAATGCTCAATTTTGGTATGAGCACTGGATGGCAAAACAGCTGAATGTGCAGCCCCTGTAATAACTGTTTCCCTTCCACTCAGATATAGGGTTGTCAGGTGTCTGGTTTTGAATCAGACAGTCCAGTATTTGAGCTTTTTGTTTGGGAAACAAATTGAGAAAATATAAATGAGAAAATATAAATGTCCGGTATTTTCTAAATAAGATGTAAGGTAGATTGTGATAGAATGTCAAGTGTGTCTGGTATTTTTGTTGAAACCATCTGGCAACCCTACCGTTATACCAAGTAGAAAGTGAAGATGGAAATGGCATTCCAAAACTGTGAAGATAAACATTTTCTCATGCTTGCCATGGAGGCTCTGAGGGGTGGAGCAGCAAATATTTATGTGTTTTCTGATTTCCCGCAGCATCTGTAACTGTGCAAAGAAGGAAGTTATTACCTGCAGAGAGGTTGTCAATCTCAGAAGAATGGGGAAAAGGCTAGAGACAATCTGTTCCATGAAATATTCAGTTCATCACAACAGAGGGTCATGAAGATACAGCTGCAGAGGGAAGGTTTCCTGAGACATTCTCAAAAGGTTGAAATGGAAAGCATAGTCCTTGAGAGGGACAGCATTGCTCTGGAAGGGGTATGATGCAGTCAGTGAAGAGGCAAGCAGCTTTGTGAAGCACCTTTTACTGGAAAGGTCAAGCTCTGTGTCTCAGCATTCCAATGTCCTTTACAATTTAGAGATGGCATCATTTTAATCAATCTAATTACATTCAATCCTATGGGTCAGTGAAGGTGAAATGGTGGTTCCTTATGAAAAGGCCGTTACTTCTGCATGTGCTTTGACTGCGCAACTCAAAATGTATAGATATTAGCCTGCTGGTGATGCCATGATCATGGTACTTAACGCTAGGTTCTCCATGCTGCTTGAAAGCAATTAAAAAGTGGTGCTGGCAAAATAAATGGATGACCATAGAAGAATCCTGGGTAAATTTAATCCTCAGGGCCTACATATTCATTCTAAAAAGTATTACATGAAAAAACATAAGGCATAGAACAGACTGGTGGAACGTGTTTTATGAGCTATGAGTCTGGAATGACAATGAATAACAATCAAAGTACCTTAACCAAGCATTGCAGATACACTTCAGTTCACTGTAGTGAATTATTGTTTACAGTTAACAAACTACACTAATATAACTTTTAAGTGAAGATATGGCCTCAGTCTCAACAGCTACTTCCAGTCTCAACAGCTGTAGGAGACAACCTCCATTCCGCCTCAATAACTGTATCCCTCCATTGACTCTCACCTGCCCAGGTTTCTTCATCCCTACTAATACCACATATTCCCATAGGCACTATAGCCCCACACAATCACTAAAAATCAAGAAAATCATAGTTTAAACCCATAGTGAAATCCACATCAACTTTAACTCTCATGCATTCCCACCTTAAGATCATAGAACCCATGTCTAATCAGCCATTATGCACAAACAACCCAATTCTTCAAAGTCACACTAAATACTCAATGTAAATATCAGCCTCATACTTTTTCATGTTCAGATAACACATTACCACCAGAACAAGCACGTTGCTTTCATATTCAAGCAGCACACAATTTTACAATATGCATATATTCTATAGAAAATCTCTCTTCACATAGGTACAGTCATCTGAAGTGTTAATGATTTGAATGGACACATTACTATAAAGCCACTATAACTCGATACTGCAACACTGAAGCAAATAGCGTTTGCCATAGGCTTCTCTGGGAGCAAGTTGATTTTTCTTTTCCATATCAGGCAATAATTGGGGTGAAACCAAAGTCTTAGAGATATCAGAATGATATAAAGATTTCAACTAGAATGGAATGAAACAGTGAATAAAACTTCATAGCACTTCTAGTCATGGTTTACTAGCTTACCTCATTTCATATTCATACAAAGATAGGATTACACAAACTCACAAGTATTGATCCCAAAGTCATACGTAAACTGAGCTGTAAATTATTTTTGCATTCTGTATAGATGGCTGAAGTTGAATTATTTATAATAAACTGGTTATATGGCAGGAAAACAACTATGGTTAATAGTAAAGTATGGCACATGAAGATGTTGATGCATTTAATTTGAATAAAGGTTTCATTTGTCAAAATACAGGAAGTCAAATATGGTACGTTTGCACAATTCAGTTGTACTAAGAGCCTTTTATAGTTGTCACTGCCCTGGAATAAAACTCCAAATATAACAAAAAAGAACAACCATATATAGAGAATACATTACAGTACACACAACAAGATTTAATTTTGATGGGTGAATGGTTTCTTTTTCTGTTAGTTTCCCTTTGGCGTGTTCCTCTAATGTGCTCTTTTCCCACTCACTTTTGAAGAAGGGCTCCCTTCCTCTCTAATATAAAATGAAAATTGCATTTTGGGTTGGAAAAGAAGGCTGATGAAAAACAATAAAATCTAAACCATTTTTAGTACTATATACTAAGAGTCCTAGGTTTCCCCCCAAGTTATAAGTGTATGTTAAGCATTATAAATAAAACAGAGAGGTTCTGAAATGCCATGTCAATAGCACAGCTTAGTAGGCATCTAACCCATTTCAGAAAATATTTAATAATCTAAAACCAAACTGGCAAGAAGGATATGAGGGTGGTGGGAGCCAGCTGCATCCTATAAACTGTCCCGAGGGCGGCAGAGTTGGTCTCCTAAACTGGGTATAGACTGCAACATTTTTGCTGAAAGAGCTATGCAAAATGCACTCTGCATTTTGTGTAGCTTTTTCCACTTTTTTTTTTCGAAAGAGGCTTTTCCATCATTTGGCCCTGTCTAGTCAGGACCAAAATGGCAGAAAAGCCTCCTCTTTTGGCAGAGCCCTTATCCATCGTGAAACAAGGTTCCCCGAAAGAGCACGTTTGCTCTTCTGTGAAAAAAAGCAGAAGAGCAAACACATTCCTTGGATGCAGCAGGGTTTTTGCAGGATTTGCAGGGTTTTTGCTAGTTGTAGCCTTACTGATAGTGCTAAGCAAAAAATCTTCCTGTACTGGTGCATATGGTGAGCACACACACCTAAGCTGAATGTGCATAAACAACACATCTCGAAAAACACCAGTTATGGAAACAGGTAACTGTCTTTTATATGGGTCAGTGGTATGGAAACCTCTCTGTGCAGTTTTGAAATGTTTCTTCTGATCTACAATTTCCCCTTATGTTAGGGATTTTGTAAGTAGAAATTGCTAGTGTGGTAGTTTTATGATGTATAAACTCTAACGTCATTTCATTTGTTACCAAGACTAGATCAGATCACTGCTGTCTACAAGTGAATTCTCATTGATCTAGTGTATGACAGTTCTTCCTTGGAGATACATTGTATGTGTTAGGCAACTTATTTTTCTAATGTTGTTGAAGCTCAATCCTAAACTTACTCTTGCTATCTCTCTGACCTGTTTTATCAGATCTATGTTTTTAAGCTAGATCCAGAAGAGTAGTATTGAACACCTCATCTCATCGTCTGGCAAAAAAAAGAAAATGTATTTCACTGTGCCTTTCATCTAGAATTAATTATAAGACCTGTTGCATGTTTAAAAATCAGAGCAACACCCCATGATAGGAAGCATTACCTTGGATACCTTGAGTACATGCTATCTTAGTTAGACAAACACCCCTCATTTTGATATTGTATGGCTTTATTTAATATTTGCATGAAAATGCACAACCACTGTGTAATCTTTAGCTCATGAATGTGACATACCATAGAAATCAATGAACAGTCAACCCTTCTTATAATTTCTCCAGTTTATAGCAAGCTCCCTTTTATAAATAAATCTCAGCCCTCCCTTTGTTTTTTATGGTCACATTATCTCATAAGGGTAATACTTATTATAATTAATTATTTTGACAGAGTATTTTTTAAAAGCCCTTGGATGTGATGGTCATTTAAGGTATTTCTATATTTGATGCAATTATTTTCAGTTTATGAAATACGGTATTTTTGTTCCTTTTAAAATGCAGGTGATTTCTACAGAGAAGAACCATGTATCACCAGAAAACATAAGTATGATGTCCTCTACATCTTTGATAAGGGCATATATGTTTAAATGAAATTTAAAGAGCAATGCATGCCACTAATCTGGCCTCTGAACATACACAGTTGGAATCAGTTTCATGACTACTCTGTGTATTATTTGTGCTTAGTTACAAAATATTGTTATAAAGACTGCTGGGAATATAAATCAGCGGAGTAACCTGCTAATTTACATGCTTTTGCTTTGCTCTAAATTGCATATTTTTGTTATATCTAATAAATTCTTACTTAAAATATGCATTTGACTGACTCTTTTTGGGAGAGTTTACAATAGTCTCTTAATTATCATACCTGTCACAAATGTGACTATTGATGGCCAAAAAAAAAAAAAAGTTTAAGAATAGACTGGTCCCCCCAACCACAAAGTAGGCACCTGAATTTTAGTGAGACTTTGGCCTTCAAATAAGTAATGCAAAGATCAAAAAACCTATTTTGTATTAAAACATGACATTTATCCTTCCTGTTTGTCTTAACTGAGCTCTATCTATCTTTCTATGCATCTCTCGTCATATTAAGGTCCTGTAGAGAATAGTGTAATAGTTCTATCGACCTTAGTTTATGAATCTTTTTATGCTTCACCGATGCTCAGGACATTCCAGTTAGTCTCCCGCGTCAACTTCCCTGCTGTGTTGCATTGTCTCTCTTCTTCTCTCGTACATTACATTTGTCCCCTGGTCCTTTGTGTTCTCTTCATGCGGAGACATTAAATTTTCTGGAAACCCAGACTTTGTTGCAGTATCAGATTTAAGCATGTTCCCACATATTCAATGGAAGTTGGAGAAAAAGAAGAGGGAAATACAGAATGATGGAAGGATAATAGGGGTGGGATGAAGAGATGACTGCAGTAAAATAAAAGGGGTGACTAGGAAGAGTGCCTCAGAGAAGGAATGACAATAGCAAAGAGGATAAGAGACAATAACAGAAAAAGAATGAGGTGGAGAAAGTAAAAAGAGGGGAGGAAAAAAGGGAAGAGTATGCAAGAAGAAAGGATATTCTTTATTAATATTGAATATGTGAGTTGAGATTTTTGACTGAGGAAGAACAGCAAATTATATGGGCTCTGTCAAGGCACTTCTGAGATTTCACCCAGGAATTAAGAATCCTTTTATTTTTCTATGTGGCCAAAATCCACGGAGAAAAAAGAGGAGAGTAAAACACTATAAATAAAGGTATCTAACAATAACAGGAGAAAGATAATGGGAAATCAAAACTGTTGTGTTACACTTAGGCTACGTCTACACTGGCATCCCTTCCGGAAAAGGGATGCTAATGTAGCACGTTGGAATAGGCAAATCCGCGGGGGATTTAAATATCTCCTGCGGCATTTGCATTAACATGGCTGCCGCTTTTTTCCGGCTTGGAGAAAAGCCGGAGAAAAGCGCCAGTCTAGGCGTTATTCTCCGGAAAATAAATAAATCCTCTGGAAAAGGCTTTATTTTCCGGAGAATAACGTCTAGACTGGCGCTTTTCTCCGGCTTTTCCCCAAGCCGGAAAAAAGCGGCAGCCATGTTAATGCAAATGCTGCGGGGGATATTTAAATCCCCCGCGGATTTGCCTATTCCAAAGTCTACATTAGCATCCCTTTTCCGGAAAAGGGTGCCAATATAGACACAGCCTTTTGGGATGTCTACACTAGTCCCCTAGTTTGAACTAGGGAGGCTAATGTAGGCATTCGAAGTTGTAAATCAAGCCCGGGATTTAAATATCCCGCGCGTGATTTGCATCTTCCCGACCAGTCACCATTTTTTAAATTTACAAGTCTGGACTAACTGCCCGCGTCTACACACAGCAGGGACCCGGTAGTTCGAAATAAAGCCCTAGTTCGACCTACCTGTTATTCCTTCTGGAATGAGGTTTAACAGGTAGTTCGATTTAGGGGCTTTAATTTGAACTACCAGGTCCCTGCTGCATGTTAGTCCGGACTTGTAAATTTCAAAAAATGGTGACCGGCCAGGAAGATGCAAATAAAACCTGGGATATTTAAATCCCGGGCTTGATTTGCAACTTCGAATGCCTACATTAGTGTCCCTAGTTCGAACTAGGGGGCTAGTGTAGACATAGCCTTAGGTAAGCCCACTCCATAATAAATATATCTAGGATTAAAGAGTAATTTGTCACTGTTACAGAATGTTGCTTTTTGTCAGAGCATGCAGATTTTAAATTTACATATTACAACACAATTTCTAGCACCTTTTATCACAAATGTAGTGACTGGCATTGGAGAAGATGACTAGAAAACCATCAGAGGCTCTTTACATTGCAACAAAATTGGCAGCCCTGATAAAGATAGGGAGGGATACATTTTGATATCCTTGTATTAAAAATAATTTGCAAATCAAGTGCAAACATTAATTTTGGTAGTCTCTGAAACATCTGAAATTCCTCTTTTTCTTCTCAGTCTTTACATCCACTAGAAAAGACTTACCTTGCCTGCCTCATTGCTATGCTTGTTGGATTGAATAATTTAGAAATAAAATGAAGCTTGTGGTAAATGCTGCTCTATTGTCAGTTGTTCCAGCACAATTAGCTCGCTTTGGCAAATGCCTCAGTAGCATAACAAGAGTTGTATATTGCTTGATTAAACAATATATAAAATTAATGGGATAAAGTTTTTGCCTCTGGTCACACAGGCATTTTTTCCAGACTTCATAATACCTAAGGTTCTGCATGAAGTTATGCTGCCATATGCTTCCCTCCATTTCAGGCTAGAATACATTTTGTTTGGTGGCACTGTGTGGTTGGAGATATTGGGCCAAATTCTGCATTCCTTATGATCTGTAAAACCATATTGAAGCCAATGGGATTGTACTTATATAACTGGAAAGAGAATTTATCCCACCATCTTTTGGGCAAGACTTAACTATGTCCTGATTGTTATAATTAAAACAAAATCTTATGGCACATTTTGCTGGAATTGGGCTATTAATTCTGATTTTCTAGTCAATTTCTGCTTGGATAGTTACATTGCCTGTCTCAGTTCACTCCCTCCGGTTTCATTTGGACTTCTCCCATAGAGTCAATCACATAGTCTATGCAAGACTGCCAGTGAAGTCACTGCATACATAGCTTGAGTGAGCATTGCAGGATTTGGCACACAGACTGTTGCAAAATGTCAGAGCACCCTGTTGAACAATTGCTGTGTTCCTCCCCACCTCACTGATACATCCCAAAATGGCTGCTTTTCAACCGTCAGTTAAGAGATCTATTTACCTGCTATGTATATTGCTTGCTCTTTGCCAAAATGAAAACAAAGAAATTTGGCAGAAATGAAAGGTCCTTTTCTAGATGAAGAGATCTCAAGGAACATCTTATAGACAGGGGATTAGCCCAAGTGATTTTCCCATACACACTCATCCTCCACCCCTGGATCTACTAGACCTGGGATCCAGGAGATTGTGAATTCATAGGATGGTAGAGAGAGAACCACCTTAAAATGAACTCCTGGATAAAGGGCAGCTCACAGAATGTGTGCCCAGGATTCATTAAGGTGATATTGGTTGCAAGAAGGTAGCTCTTCAAAGAACATGCCTGCCTTTGCTCCATGGTCAAGAACATCTGTCTCAGGGTACGTCTACATTGGCAAGATTTTGCGCAAATACTTTTAATGCAAGAGTTTTTGTGTTAAAGTATTTGCGCAAGAGAGTGTCTGCACTGGCATGTGTCTTTGCGCAAGAGATGTGCTTTTGTGCAAAAGCATCCGTGCCAGTGTAGACGCTTTCTTGCGCAAGAAAGCTCCGATGGCCATTTTAGCCATCGGGCTTTCTTGTGCAAGAAATTAATGTTGCCTGTCTACACTGGCCTCTTGTGCAAGAACAGTTGCGCAAGACGGCTTATCCCTGAGCGGGAGTGTCAGAGTATTTGTGCAAGAAGCACTGATTTTATACATTAGAACGTCAGTGTTCTTGCGCAAGTAGTCGCGGCCAATGTAGACAGGTGGCAAGATTTTGCGCAAAAGCAAGTGCTTTTGCACAAAATCTTGCCAATGTAGACACAGCCTCAGTGTATTAAATCTCTCTGCAACTGATTCCTCAGAGCTACTGGATGCCCAAATAACCACAACAATAAATAAAATCTACTTTGATTTAACCATAAGGTTATGGTCCATCCTGGTCAAAGGCTATGTCTAGACTGCAGGCTTCTTTCGGAAGAAGCTTTTCTGGAAGAGATCTTCCGAAAAAACTTCTTTCGAAAGAGAGTGTCCACATTGCAAAAGTGCATCAAAAAAAGCAATCTACTTTTTCAAAAGATAGTGTCCACACTGAACGGACTCTATCTTGCATTTCAGCTGTGATTACTATGGAAGAAGGAGTGGCCACCAGGGTACCTGTGCATTTTCCTCTTTCCTCTTCTTTCAAAAGAATTCCCTCTTCCCCGTCCACTCACACCTTTTTCCAAAAGAGTTCTTTTGGAAAAAGGCTTCTTCCTTGTAGATTGAGGATTACCAATGTCAGAAAAACCTCTTCTTTCAATTTTTTAATGGAAAAACGCAATTGCAGTGTGAACATAATTGAAGTTTTTTTTTCAGAAAAACAGCTGTTTTAGAAAAAAACTCTGTAGTGTAGATATACCCAAAGTGAATCACACATAGCTGACTGCCAGGTTTGATTATTGCAAATTATATCTTCAAGGGAAGCCACCCTCCTTAAAAGAGTTCTGACTGGTACAAAGTCAGAAGCCTGTCTGCTTTAACAATGCAGTTCAGTACAACCACATCACCCTGTGTCCAGAGAAAAGGGGTTGGAAAATTATTTGATAAGGCTCCTCTAAATGATTTGAAATATAAAATATTTAACTTTCATTTGGGATTTCCAGGTGTATGATTCTTTTATAAGAAGACAAAAGATAATTTATTACACTATGCTGTTGCATAAAACTTTATATTTCTTGTCAGAGAGGTGGTTCAGGCTTAGAAAAGTAGTTAATATGATCTTAAACTAAAGGGGCTGATAAACACAGCATATTAATATAAGAATGTTTATATTGGGTCAGACCAATGCCCTGTCCAGTCCAGTATCCTGTCTTTGAACAGTGGCTGGTGCCAGATGCTTCAAAGATAGTGAACAGAACAGGGCAAATGTCAAGTTATCCATCTCCATAGTCCACTCCCACCATATTGTGGTCAGAGATAGAGGGACACCCTAAAGTATGGGGTTTCATCCTGCCTCATCTCGGCTAATAGCCACTGATGAACCCATCTTCCATGAGTTTGTAATGTTCATGCATTTAATGTGTTTGATCGTGAGTTCCTTGAGGAAAAATTATTTTATTTTGATCTCCGTATTTTTATTCTTGTGTATGTGATTTTAACAGAATTACTGTATCTAAACATTTTTGGATTGTTCCCTACTTAGTTCTGGTTTTAAAGGTCAAGAAATTTTTGTCAGAAATGGAGAGAGAGGGAGAAAGAGAGCGAGAGAGAGAGAGAGAGAGAGATCTACCATAAGACATTCTTTGTCTCTCTCTTTCTCTCATATTTTATCTCAATTTTTGTAAAGCTCTCATTTCTGTTGCAATGCAGAACAAAAGAATTTTTGAAACCTTGGGGCTTTTTAATGGATTTTTCTTGTTTTTCATCCAGTCCAAATGATTTCTTTGTTCTGTGCTGTTCTGTATTGCAGATGTGGCGGTTTTATTTTGAGAAATGGCTAAATCAGAGTTAACTGGACTATTATTTCCATTACTGGAGGTAGGAGAAAGAGACAGAATTCGTAATTGGAATAACTTGGAAAACAGACTATTGCGATAGAAGACATAGCTTCATATATCTTTGCTTTTAATTACTATTTGAAATTTGAAATAGCTAAGCCCTGATCCCACAAATGCATATCCTCACAGTGAACAATATTAAACAGGTGTTGTCTATAGTTCTTTCTTTACTTGATCGGCTACAGCATCCCTGTTTTCTATGCTACACAGTTTTAGAGAAGGGAATAAAGGAAGACAACTGTTGTTAATTTTGATCTCAGCAAAGATTTCTGTCCGTTTCATCCATCAACAATGGGAAGGGAAGTCCACTTTGAAGTAAAGAAATGGATTAGGCATTTAAGAAATCTTCATCAGTCAATGTATGTAGTACTGAGCTAAATTTTTCACAAGTCTTTATTTTTAGCCAAAAAATGCAGATTAGGGTTGACTGAACCATTTTGCATCATATTCAATGAATTCTTTCAGTTAACAAAGAGTCCAAAAAGCCATTTAAAAATCACTTTGTCTTTTATTGGTCTAAAAACTATTTTTATTCCAAATTTTACTGGTTTTTAAATTTTTTAAAGGGTGAATCAAATCTCAAAAAGAAAATGAAACATTTAATTTCAGGTTGAATGAAATAACACAAAAATTGTGTTAACTCAAAATTATTATTATTATTTTATTTATTACTTAGCTCTTTAGTTTGTTGAAAAATACTAACAAATTAAGCTTCTGGTCAACCCAAATATCACTTTGTTTTCTAATTTTTTTCAGGTCAGCCACCAGCCTGAAAAATCAGTTATCACACACCTCTAGCTGAATACTTTTATAGAAGGAATTACAACTTGATTTCAATAGGCTTTGGATCAGATCCTGACTGAAGAGGGAAAAGTCATCCAATTACTATTTTTAGTGTAAGAATTTATTTTGCCATAGAAAATTTTCAAAAACTTGAGAGAGAGAGAGAGAGAGAGATTTGATAGTCCTTATGGAGATTTTGGCAGACATTTTCTAATGCAGACCAGATCTTAAGTCTCTTTTCTGCTCATATATAATTCTGCTTTAACCTGCTGTATTTCATCACTTAAATCAGCTTCTGTACTAAATGACTAGAGGATAGCTAACGTGAGTCCTTTTAAAAAAGGTTTCAGAGACAATCCTGTCAATTGCCTAACTTCAGTACCAGGCAAATTGGTTGAAACTATAGCAAAGAACAGAACTATAAAAAACATAAATGAACACAATTTGAGGGCAAAGCCAACACAGCTTTTGTTAAGGGGAATTACATCTCATCAATCCACTAGAATTCTTCGAGAGCATCAACAAGCCTGTGGACAAGGGCAATCCAGTGAATGCAATGCACTTGGACTTTCAGAAAGCCTTTGACAAGATCCCTCACCAAAGGTTCTTAAGCAAAGTAAGTAGCCATGGGATAAGAGACAAAACCCTCTTATGGATCAGTAAATGGTAAAAAGATAGGAATCAAAGGCTAGAAATACATGTTTTCAGAATGGACACATGTAATGTTTTCAGAATGGAGCAATGTCCCCCAGGGCTTGTTCTGGAACCAGTGTTGTACAGCTTATTCAGAAATGATCTGGAAAAGGATTAAATGATGTAGCAAAGTTTGTAAATGTTATGAAAATTACTCAAGATAGTTCAGTCCAAAGCAGACTGTGAAGAGCTACAAAGGGAATCCCACGAAACTGGGTGACTGGGCAATTAAATGGCTGATGAAATTCACTGTTGATAGATGTATAGTAATGCACATTGGAAAATATAATCTTAACTATACACACAAAATCTAAATTGGGTTCTAAATTAGCTGTTGCCACAAAGAGATCTTGGAATCATCATGGATAGTTCTCTGAAAACATCCACTCCTACACAGCAACAGCGGAAAAAAGCAAACAGAGTGTTGGGAATCATTAGGAAAGGGATAAATGATAAAACAGAAAATATCATAGTGTCACTATATAAATCCTAATACACCCAGACCTTAAATATTGTGTCCAGTTTTGGTTGCCCCAGCTCAAAAAAGATACATTAGACGTGGAAAAGATATAGAAAAGGGCAACAAAAATGATAAAGGGAATGGAACGAGGAGAGAGTAAAAAGACTGGGATTGCTGAGCTTGGAAAAGAAACAACTAAAGGAGGATATGATACAGATGTCTAAAATAATGATTGCTGTGGAGAAAGTGAATGAGGAAGTGTTGTTTGTCCCTTCACATAATACATAATCCTGGAATCACCCAATGCAATTAGTAGGCAGTAAACTTAAAACAAACAACAAGAAGTACTTCTTTACACAACACAATCAACTTATGGAATTCATTGCCAGGGAATATAGTACAGGCCAAAACAATAACTATATTCAAAAAAGAATTAAATAAGTTCATGCAGGATAGTTCCATCTATAGCCATTAGCCAAGATGGTCAGGGTAGAACCTCATGCTCTGGGTGTCCCTAAATATTTGACTGCAAGATGGTAGGGCAGAACTACAGGGGATGGATCACTTGCCCTCTTCTGTTCTTCCTGTTTGAAATATCTAGCATTGGCCACTGTTGAAAGACTGGATATTGGACGAGATGGACCTTTGGTCTCACTCACTATGGCTGTTCCTATGTTCCATCTGCCTTGTCTAGAAGTTTAAAAATGGCATGTATATAACTTATATGAAAGAACTAAAGGACCAGCTTTACATGTGGATAGGCCACAGTGGGGAAATAATAATACAGGCAGTCCCCGGGTTACGTACAAGATAGGGACTGTAGGTTTGTTCTTAAGTTGAATCTGTATGTAAGTCGGAACTGGCATCCAGATTCAGCCGCTGCTGAAACTGATCAGTTTCAACAGCGGCTGAATCTGGACACCAGTTCCAACTTACATACAGATTCAACTTAAGAACCCCAGGCGTCCCCAAGTCAGCTGCTGCTGAAACTGATCAGCAGCCGATTCCAGGAAGCCCGGGGCAGAGCAACTCTGCCTCGGGCTTCCTGTAGTCAGCCGCTGGTCAGTTTCAGCAGCGGCTGACTTGGGGACGCCTGGTGCAGAGCAGCTCGGGTGCTGCTGGGTTGGTCCAGTAGCGTGGCCGCTCCTCGGCGCTACTGGACCAACCCAGCAGCACCCCAGCTGCTCTGCCCCAGGCGTCCTGATTCAGCCGCTGCTGAAACTGATCAGCAGCGGCTGAATCAGGTCTCCTGGGGCAGAGCAGCTGGGGTGCTGCCGGGTTGGTCCAGTAGCGCCAAGGAGCAGTGCTGCGGGACCAACCGGCAGCGCCCCACCTGCTCTACCACGGGCCCCGGGCTTTGCTTCACATCTCCCTGGTCTGCTGGGGGGGGGGGTACTAGCTGCGTCCCCTCCCAGCAGACCAGGGAGACATGGAGCAAAGCGGCGGAGGACCCGGGCCGGACCGCGGCGCTTCCAGATCAGCGCCGCGGTCCGGCCTGGGTCCTCTGAGGCTTTGCTCAGCGTCTCCCTGGTCTGCTGGCTCCCCCAGCATACCAGGGAGACGGGGAGCAGCTTTTCTCGCCCCGGAGGAGGCGGGCAGCAGGACCAGGCGTCCCGCTGCTCCAGTCCTCCGGGGCGAGAAAATCCCCGTTCGTAACTGCGGATCCGAAGTAAGTCGGATCCGCGTAACTCGGGGACTGCCTGTAATCAATTATAATCATTGATCTCATTTGAGATAAGATTTGACCATCTCTTCTTAATTTTTGGCTGAAATACTAAGTGATAATTGTGGTTTACTTAGTAAAATGCACCTGAACAATTTATTTTTCAGGAGCCATTTGGAGTAAAATTATCAGGCACCTACTCTGTGCTATAAATTAGGGACAGACAATAACACAGCAGCAGTTTGCCAGGGTTAGGGCCTGATGGGCTGCTACCGCCATATTTACCTGGATGCCCACAGGGACCAGCGATTGCAGCTCCTAGGGTATGTCTACACTATCTGTGTACTTGTGGCTGTGCAGGTACAGATAGTGGCAGGGGCCCACTAGGAATTAACCCTGGTGGAGCGAATCTGGCTCCCAGGCTAGTAGTTACTCACCTCTGCTAAATACGATGTTTGCCTGACGAGTCTAGAGTCCTTTGATATTCAGACTAGACCTGCACTAGAAAGTTTTGCCAGTCTATTAACATTGGTGAGGAGTGAAATCCATAGTGTTGATGGAATTATACTTGCAAAAGTACTTTTTATTACAGATGTAAACTGCATCTCTGCTGGTGTAGATTAAGCCTAGTAACACATCAGACAGGACTGCTTAGCACTGCATATATCCCACATTATGAGCATTTCACTTAGGGGGAAATTTTATTCAGTGGATTAAGGTATTTTATAATTCTCCACAAGAAATAATTTTTGCATATAAAATCTGTTCTGCATCTGTTAATCTTCTTAGGTGCTAGAGAGAATGTGTCACTTAGCCTGAGTTAGCATTAGCATTGACAGCTCATTTGTGGCACACCTAATATTTGAGGGCAGGGTAGCAGAGCAGAGAGCAGAAAACAGCACTGAGGTACACATTTTGCCCTGATGTATAGACATAAAGGTCCCACTGATTCCAGCGCAAATTGTGCACATGTGCATAAGGTCACTATTTGATTATAATGTGAATAATTGTTTTTCACCCATCATTTTGACAACAGAGAATTACATGTTTTTAAAAACTCTCAAATTCTAAAACAGTCATTTTAATAAATCTTAGGCATTGCCAGTCCCATCCTTTCCTGCAGATTATTCTTTAGTGCATCTTCTCTTTAAGAGCCTTACAGAAATCTTTGTAGCCTTGGGTACTTTTCAGACTGCCAGTGAATCATGCACTCCTTACTCAAGCAAAATGGTGTTTGGCTTTTGTCAAGGCTGTTCTAGCTATCTATTCTATTTACCCATACATTGAGATACACAGTCTTCAAAACAGCAACATACAGTATTGCCTTAAGCCATTATTCGCACATTTTACTCAGGCAAAACTGCCACTGGGGTGATATACAATAAAATGATAAACAAGTTAAAATGAGAGTGTCCAAAATGTGATCACTCAAATAGAGAATGGTTGTTGGTTTCAGATTTAATCTTGAAAAATTTTATAGACATGCTAAAGTATACATGTGAGCAGCAATTTAGTAGAACTGTTGAATTATTGGAATGCTGGTTTTAGTTTGTGTTTGGGTAGGGAAGTTTTCTGTTGTCTGATGAACTATTATGATAACAGATTATATGAAAACAATTTCAGTAGAAACAAAGATAAATGTGATATATCAGTTCTGGCAAATGAAAAAACCAGGAATTAGGACGACACATTGAGAAAGTTGAAAACAAGCAAAATATTGCAAAAAGTTAGAATGAAAAGTGTGGCAAGAGCCTTTCTTTCCATTTGCAGCCTCTGCACTTCTCCCCTCTTATGAGCAACACTCTGGGTGTGTCTAAACTACATGGCTCCATCTATGGAGCCATGTAGATTAGGCTGATCGGCAAAGGGAAATGAAGCTACGATTTAAATAATTACTCTCCAACATATGTACCTCTCCCCCAACTAAGTGTTTGTAAACTAGCTGTGTGTGCGATCCATCCCCTCATTCAGGCCATTAATAAAGATGATGAAAAAAACTGGCCCTAGAACCAACCTTTGGGACACTCCACTTAATACCAACCACCAACCAGACATTAAGCTGTTGATCACTACCTGCTGAGCCCAACAATCTAGCCAGCTTTCTATCCGCCTTATCCTAAGTATCCAATCCATACATCCTTAACTTACCAGCAAGTATACTGTAAGGGTACGTCTAAACTACATGGCTCCATTGACAGAGCCATGTAGATTTGTTTTTTTGGCAAAGGCAAGTGAAGCCGTGATTTAAATGATCACGGCTTCATTTAAATTTACATGGCTGCCGCGCTGAGCCGACAAACAGCTGATCAGCTGTTTGTCGGCTCAGCGCGCTAGTCTGGACGCTCCCCTGCCGACATCAAAGCCCTTTGTCGGCAGCCCCGGTAAACCTCATCCCACGAGGAATAACGGGGCTGCCAACAAAGGGCTTTGATGTCGGCAGGGGAGTGTCCAGACTAGCGCGCTGAGCCGACAAACAGCTGATCAACTGTTTGTCGGCTCAGCGCAGCAGCCATGTAAATTTAAATTGCGGCTTCATTTGCCTTTGCCTATCTGTCTAAGCTACATGGATCTATCGATGGAGCCATGTAGTGTAGACACAGCCTAAGAGACCATATCAAAAGCTTTGCTAAAGTCAAGGTATATCCAATCCATTGACTTCCCCATGTCCGCAGAACCAGTTATCTTGTCATAGAAGGCAGTCATGTTGGTCAGGCATGCCTAGCCGTTGGTGAATCCATTTTCAATATTCCTGATCACTTTTCTCTCCTCCCAGTGCTTTAAAATGGATTCCCAGTCTCTGGACAAGCTCTGGATTGCATCGTCCTCTCAGATCAATCACTCCACTGGCATCATGTTCTCTACCGTCCCTCTGGTACCAAGGAGCCCTGTGGACTCCCCAACACAGTAGCTTCACACCCTGTATGTGGAGACCAGAGCGGTGGCTCCTAGTGCACTGCACCAGTCCACATCATGGTCCTGTTCTTGGTCCTGGACTAGGTTTCGGTCCCATGGTAGATGGCACCATTTGGCATTGCATTCATCCCAGCACTACTTCACGATGCCAAAGGCCTCCAGGCATGTGGCTTCAGCAGCACAGTGGTCTTCGCCTTTGGTGTCAGAGTCAGAGTCAGACTCAGTGTTGATGTGCTCTTGGATGAGCCACAGTAACAAGTGCAGAAGGGACCTTCTGGCACAGTGTCAGCCTCGGTGGCCCCCTCTGTCTCAATGGCCTTTTTGGACACTTTGGGCATACTACCAGTCCCAAGTGGTCTCCAGGTCATCCAGATTGGTGGCATTCATCCACCCCCACTTGAGGTCACCAAGGGACAGTGACACTCGAGGACACTTTTGGCAATAGTATCTTGTCCTGCTCATGAGGGCATTCCGCCATCAGGGACTTCAGGGACCACTCCTGTGCAGGAAGCTGCTCCACCCAGATGAGGGGAAGAGGCATGGGATTGTCACTGGTGCCACTCTTGGACCTGCTTCTACCCCTGACCACCTCATCCTCTTTTCAGGACAGGTCTGTAGGAGGCACTTCAGTGGTGGGACCCCTGCCAGTTGATCACAGGGTTTATCAAGATCTCCTGAGCAGGTGGCACAGAATATGAACCTCCCAGCGGAGGAAATCATGGAGTTAGAGGACCCTATCATGGATATACTCAGGGCTTGACAAACTGCAGAGTGATATACTCACCAGCCCCGCACTGCGCATGCACCAGATCGGCACTGCGCATGCACACAGCACCGGTGAACGGGGCTAACAGAGCGATCGGCTGAAATCTACTCGCCACGGGCGAATAGATACAGCAATTTGTCGAGCCATGGATATACTTATTCAAGAGGGTTCCTTGAGGGTGGCTTTACCCATAATAAAGATCATCCAGTCAAACCATAACTCACTGTGGCAAACCCCTGACTTGATTCCGCCCAGAGCAAAAGGAGTGGAGAAGAGGTACTTCGTACTGTCTAAGGGATACGAGTTCCTCTTCTCACAACCCACCCTTACTCCCTGGTGGTCTTTACAGATAACATGAAGGAGAGAAAGGGTCAACAAGTACCAGAGCCCAAGGCCAAAGAAGTTAAGGAACTTGATCTCTTCAGCAGGAAGATGTACTTGGCCGGAGGACTGTAGCTGAAGGTTGTGAATCAGCAAGCAATCCTCAGCAGGTACTCCTTCAAGTTATGGGAGGCAATGTCAGAATTTAAGGAGCTCCTCTCTCCTGATACCAGACCGGAGTTTGAGGCATTAGCAGATGAAGGCTGAACGGTTGCCAGGACTTTGCTGCAGGCCGCTTTAGACTCCGGGACAAGAACCCTGTTTACCAGGATAGTTATGCACTGGTCCTCATGGCTCCAGTTGTCTGGCCTACCACTGGAGATTAAGCAAACCCTACAAGACCTCCCATTTGAGGGCAGGAGTCTATTCTAGGAGCTAACAAGACTCCAAGCTCCATCAAGGCTGACAGTGAAGTCACTTGGCATGCACACCTCGGCTACTCAAAGATATCCATTCAGGTCCTAGCTTCCGCAACAGAGGTATGCTCTGGGGCATCGACAGGAACAGCCTCCTCAGAGGAATAGGAACAATAGAAGGAGAACACTGAACCACCTGTCAGGCCAGGGAAATAACTCCTCTAAACCCCCTTTGGAACCCTAACAGGGTTTTTTGACGGTGCACCCAAGGGCAGAGGAACAGTTTTCCCTGATCTTCACCCCTTATTTTTGAGGAGGCTTTCCCACTTCTGTCATGCCTGGGCCCATATCACATCAGACCATTGGGTCTTCTGCACAGATGGGATGGATATTCCCTGCAGTTCTTCCCACCCTCTGTCCCCATTCCTCTTCAGGAACCCCTCTCATGAGCGTCTCCTTCGACGGGCAGTCCAGTCGCTCCTTGCACTAGAGACAGGTAGGAGCCAAAGGGTAAGGATCAGGGATCTTACTCACAATGGAGTCCAGGCAACCTTAATTCCTGTATTTCCTAGCTGTTGAGCGCTTGACTTTGCAACCTTAGTAATGTTTTTATAACACAGTGCTTTGTGTTTTGTTTTTTGTGAGTGTATTTATAGAAACAGATGTAAGATTCCAGGTGAAATGCATTCTTACAAGGAAATGATTAGTAAAACAGATGTTGCCTTACTGACAGCTCTCAGAGTTCATAAAATTTGGGAGACATTCTGGGGAATAGGGAAGTGCCAAATATAGCTTTATTGTAATAAAGGAATTGAGACAAAATGAGAGAGAACCAAAATCTCAGTTGGATGTGGGGAAAACTGGTTTTGTACAGTGGGGTGATTATTTTGCCTTAAGCCTAGCAATATTTTTAAACTGTTAGGGTGTGTCTACACAACAAAGTTATTTTGGAATAATGGTTGTTATTCCAAAATAACTATGCGAGCGTCTACACAGCAATTCCATTATTTTGAAATAATTTCGAAATAATGGACAACTTCTTCCGACTTCTGTATACCTCATTCTATGAAAAATAATGCCTATTCCGAAATAGCTTTTTCAAAATAAGGCGTGTGTAGATGCTCCACATCTGCTATATCAAAATAGCCCCTTACCAGGGCTATTCTAAGTTATTCCTTCTGGAGCTCTAAATCGAGATAGCCCGTTTACATTAGGGAAGCCTGCCTCAGACTAATTTTGAGGCTTCCCTGCAGTATAGACATGCTATTTCGAAATAAGCTATTTCAGAATAACTGTTCTGAAATAGCTTGTTCCAAAATAACTGTACAGTATAGACGAACCCTTATAGTGTAAATAAAAGGAAGACAATGGATTGGGGAAATCATCTGCATTGCTATGTACAAGGGGTGATAGCTACTAGCTCTTCTGCAAAATGTAGAGACAGGATTGTCATTTTCTTCATTAAGAATCCTAGAGAGTTTAAACTCTCCAAGATAAAGGTTTCCAAATGAGTTCATGAATAACCTCATGTGTGTAGTATACAGAAAGCGTGTGAAACTATATTTACGCAATCCACACTGGTCATGAGAGCTGTATTTATTTACCCCATAAAATAACAAAAATTAATACTTCTGGCATTTGGGTCAAACTTTAAAAAAAAGCATATTTCTATTATGAAGAATGAGTCTGGTAAAGTGACTGGTTCTGCACTCACTTGAAATCCTTGGGAATTTGCTGTTCACCTCAATAGGTGCAGGAATTGATACTTTTAGATACTTAGAAGAGTATTCATATTTCACTGTCTTGTGGGGTTTATTTTAAGAAGTCTTTGACACGTTTCACATTGGAGATTAAAGATTAATGTGAATAGAAGTGAACAGATGCTGAATGGAACTAAGGATGTGAGTGGGTAACCAGTTAATGGTTACTGGGTACCAGTAACAAGAACCAGGGAGTAGCCTGCTGGCAGTCTGGCAGTGGGGACAGAGCCATGGCAGCCTGGCTGGCAGTGCAGCAAGGGAAGCCCGTTTGGAGCCGTGGCAGCGGAGTCAGAGCTGCAGCAACGCAGCTGGGGCCGTGGCAGATTGGCAGTCCAATCACAGCCGCGTGCAGGCTGGCAGTGGAGTTGGTGCCATGGGAGCAGAGCTAGGGCCTGCTGCTGTGCCAGCAGAGGATCTGCAGGAGCAGTTATGGCAGTGGGGATGGGGCAGTTGTGTCGCCCGGCCGGCCGTGGGGCCAAAGGAGCCAGTAGCAGGTAGTAGCAACAGGATGAGGGGGCTGGTGGCAGGGGACTTTCTCTGGTCTGGGAAATTCCCTCAGTCAGGACCACTCAGGTCCCGAGGGTGCCAGACCAGTGAGGTCCAACCTGTAGAACAAATTGTGGTGTGCCAAGCACCTCTTGTTATAATTATGATAAATTTCCAGACGCCTTTATTATAAACAGATAGTCTTTGAAGAGACATTATGGAGTAGCAGCAAAGAAAAAAAAGGAATAATCACAGATCTATATGATCATGATATATATGCAGTCAGAGATGTTTACAAGATCAGCCAATAGTTTCTAGTGACAACTGGAGTAAGGCAAGGGTGTTTATGCCTCCACTTTTGACTATATCACCAAGGAAAATAATAGCAGAAGGAAATAGGAAATTTTATGAATAAATGATAAAGTACAACTGGATGACCTAATTGTTCCTGATGACGTTGTTCTGCTTAGTTCAAAACATTGCTTAATAGAAGAAAAAATATGCAGCTTTTGGCAAATACAACAAAATAAGTTGGTTTGTTTGTCAATAAGGGGAAGACCAATATGTTTCCCAGAAGTAAGAAGTCAGTCATTTTACCTCTCTAAGGATTGTGAAGTGTAGTGATGGTGAGACTGAGCTAGATGTCAAGCAACAAAATATTAAAAGCAGTAAAGAATTTTCATACACTTGAAAAGATTTAGAAAACTAGTATAATTGGTACTGACACAAAAATGAATAGTTTTAATGTCAGCATCATGTTTATTCTCCTTTATGGAGTGGAGTAATGGAAATCTGAACCAAAATTGATAAGATCAATTCATTCGGAAGTAAATGCCTGTAGATCTTTAGAGTCCATTGCAAAGAGTTTCTTGCAGCATCGGAAATATGAAGTAGAACAATCTATTATGCATAACAATGGAGAAAAGCCAAGTCTGTCAAGAAAACAGACCAACACAAGACTGACATCAATGGTACAAACTGATGTACGCCTTATGTATATGAGGTGATGGTGCCAAAGCCAAATGGGACAGGAGTCATGCCTCCCCCTCTTTAACAAAAGAAACGTAAGTGCAGAATTCATGTTCGGTGCAGTTTCCTCCACATGAGGCTGCTGTGGTGCCAAAAAAGTAGACATCTGGCTCACCATCTGAGCACCCAGCCTTAAAGAGGGAAGAGGCACTTTGCATTCCCAACCTCTTCCCCCCCTCCCCCGTACAAAATTTCTATGGGTATGGGAGGATAAAGAAAGAAGAAGTGCATGTTTGGCTGCAGAGAAGATAGAATGTTTTAAACATAAACTTCAACATATAATGAAATCATTCTTACATCAAGACAGACTTGGAAGTAGCAGCAAAGGGTGCGACCTTAGTGTTCCATAGGGATTGGCTGAATCACTGCAAACAAGAGGTGGCTAACCCTGATGTTTGTTAGAATAACCAGAGACAGAGACCTATTACAAATCACTGAAAGGTTGAAAGGGTCTGATGGGGTTTGTAGAGCTTCCATTTTTTCACACTGGTAAAAGCTTCAAAAATTAGAAGGTATAACATACATTTCTGTAAATTCTAGAGACTGCCAAAATAACAATAATTGTATTTAATAGGTTCATGGGAATAATAAATGAAGAAAAGTGTGTGATTAATATACCTAGATTTAATTAGTTCATTATTTTTTTCTGGAAGAAGAGTTTGAGAGGTATAATAACAAAGTAGTAAGACGGAATTGAACTAAACTTCAAAAAAAGCTAATATGTTGGTCCAGATAGCCTTTTCCTGTTTCTAATTGCAAGGTCTCCTTATATATCTCAAAACCCTAGCTGCCACTATTGTTTAGTTAGATTAATATGATATATACATACATGTGTATTCAGGACTGTAAGTGTCTTTAGCATATATTAAAACTCAGCCATGCTAGAGTGATGAATCTGCATCTTGTTCTCCTAAAGGCATTCTCAGTTTCTGACCAGTGCATTTTAGAAATAGATTTTGTTTTGCCATGCCTACTTTCTTCAGTATATTTGCATTTTAATTTACTGCATCTCTCAAACACATCTATTTTACTTCTCATGTCCAGCACTGATCCAAAGCTGTCATTCAATAATATGCAAGTCTATTTTTAATTCTTATTTTTTTTTAATGTTAAAATTAACAAATTCCTAATTTTCCATGAGATATGTTAGTAAAGGTTGGATTTCTTTCTAGATTTCATTCTTTTTCTGTGTTACTGTTAAACTTCCTAATCTTCAGAGGGGTAGCACCTTAAAGACTAACAACATGTAGATGGTATCATGAGCTTTCATGGGTGCAACCCACTTCTCCAGATCCAAGAATAAATAAGGGAAGGGGAGGATGGGAGCAAAAAAAAAAAAGGAAAAAAAAAAGTTGGGGGGAAGGAGAAAAAAATAAAAAGAGAGAGACAGGGTGTTTAATTACTCTCTCATTCAAAATGTCTTTTAAGACCTTGCATACAATTGAGGTCAAACACAGGCTGAACTTTTCTGGGTCACTTCTTTTCCCCTTTCAAAATATAGGTACCATATTTGCAATACCTTTGCAAGATCCAGCTTCACTTGGCTTTTGGGCAATTGTCACTTTTTCCCTGTGATATCTGATCTCCACAATAGCTTTCCTTGATGATCCTCCCTTTTTCTGTTCCATTTGGGCTTTCTGCTTTCCCTTAATAACCTGCTTGAGCTGCTTGTTCATTCACTTTGGTCTGCAACACTTTCTTATCAGTTTTTCCCCTTGCTTGGGATGCCGCTCCAGATAGTTTTACAATTTTCCCAGCTCCTGCCCATTCAGATGTTTGAGTTCTTCAATACAATCAACTTCCCTAACTAGTTCCCTTGACTGTAACTGAAGTTGTGAGACCTGATTCTCCATTTCCCGGCATTGCATGTAGTTCAACATAAGTTCAGAGCAAGTACAAAACATTATCATTGTGGTTTGATAATATTTCACCTCCACTCTGCACTGACTCCACAGAGTGCTGGGTCATGGGGAATGCAATCGGTGAAGTGGAGATGTCATACCTAAGAAAGATTTCCCAACCTGTCTGTTGTATTGGTCTCCTCTCCTTTATTGATGTCCATCTGATATGATGTGTTATTACACCACTCCCCCATAGCCAAAGAAAGAAATACACTCAGTCACTAGAAAAGGATTCTTCAGTGTCCATCTCATTTGTATTTTGTTTTCAAGCAGTGAATATACGCTGGGATTTTCGTATGAATTTTTGTTCTGCAGTCTGTCAAGTCATAAGTAATATCGTATAAGGTGATTGACTGAGGATGCTTTTTACAGTCTTATCAGAGAACTTGTTTCTGTCTCTTAATATGCCTTTGTTGGCATTGTTTGCTTTTAGTTGACCAGCACAGGACTGACAGTAATAACTTCAGATGAAAAACCCACATGAAATCCTTGGGAAGGTGGGATTCCTCTGACTCTGTTAAAAGCTGGTTGCCTTATGTTTATCAACACCCTGCATATCATTAAATACGCTTTAGCATTTGCCTTTGTTTAGTGGGTGTTTCATTTTCTCTTTAAAAACTAGAGATTTTCCCCTCCTCCCCTTCCAACTCTTATTAATCTCATTAAATCCACAAACACAGATAATTATACTCATTCAAAGGTTACGAGGCTAGAAAATAAAATGAATTGTTTGACACTGGCAAGTTGGGAGGACAATTGTGTGTGTGTGTGTGTGTGTGTGTGTGTGTGTGTGTGTGTGTGAGTGAGTGAGTGAGAGAGAGAGAGAGAGAGAGAGAGAGAGAGAGAGAGATATTCCGGGGATACATGATATAATTTTTTAAATTAATGACAAACAGATCACAGTACTTTTATTTTTTAATGAGGCAGTAGACTTTTTGTTGTTTGTTTTTAATTAGAGAGTTTGGAAGGCAGCTTGTAGTGAGTGAAGAATGTTGTTCTCTTGCATCACAGATCTGTTTTTATAAATGTATGTACTCAAAGGAAAGCAAAGTAGTGTTTAAAATAATCTGATTTTGATTATTATTGAAAGTAGTTGAAATGTGAGTTTAAAGAGTATGCTGCAATTTGTTTGCAAATGTGAATTGTAAGTTCATCTCGTGTGAAAGAACAAAGAGAAGGTTTGGCGTTTCAAAGCAGTGTTTATTTTGAGTATTGTTTTTGACAAATAGAGGGCTTTATAAATAATTACACTGTAATGTGGTCTACACTCAAAAGTGCTTTATCAAAACATTTTCCACTTGGCATAGAAACAATCTTATTGCAGCCCCTTAAAATACTTCATCATTTTTAATACTCACACATTTACCTGGAATTGCTCAGGTCCTTAATTATTTTTTAAATAAAAGGAAAATATATGCGCTTTATTTAAATGATTGTACAGTGTTATTTTTATGTAGTTAGTGTTTATTCTGTATTTCTTTTTAAAAAGGGGCTTGCTGAAATGTTTCCATTAATTAATTAATTAAAATGAAAAAAAATGGTCTGGTAGCACTTTATAGACTAACAAAACATGTAGATGGTATCATGAGCTTTCGTGGGCACAGCCCACTTCTTCAGATGACCAGAGTTTAGAGTTAATTAATTAATTAACCTTTCCAAAACTCTCATGGCTCCACCATGAATCCTGTGGGAACCACAGCTCATGGTTTGGGAAGCACAGTTTGGTTTACACTATTTAAGGTACTGGCGTTCAGGGTTCAAAAAAGAGCTGGATAGATTCATGGAGGTTAGGCCCATCAATGGCTATTAGCCTGGATGGGCAGGAATAGTGTCCCTAGCCTCTGTTTCTCTGGAGGTGGGTGGCAAGGGAGGGATCACATGAGAATTGCCTGTTGTGATCCCTCCCTCTGGGGCATCTGGTATTGGCCACTGTTGACAGACAGGATATTGGGCTAAATGGACCTTTGGTTTGACCCAGTATGGCTGTTCTTATGTTCTTACGAGGTTTGTCTGGCATCCATTGCCCCGAGACACACTTTTGGGACTGTGTCATTGATGGTCTGCTAATCTCTGTTTGTAGCAGGTTTGAAACATAGACTAGCTGGGAAGGTTTAGTGCATGTGCTGAGCTATTGTCCATGGCTTACAAAATTAGCCTTTGTTTCAAAAGGAACCTCTTGTTCACTGAAGATGTCGAAAAAAATATTTAAGAAAATCTTATGTTAGACTTTGTGTTTGATATTCCTTTTTTTACATCTTCTTCAAACATTATAGAGAATAGCAGAGTTGAAAGCTTTGAGGGAAAAGCCTCATATTTCTCTGTATTCAAATTCCTTTGGTGCTTCTCTAGAAAAGAAGAGACACTTTTCTCTAAAGTCTTTGCATAGACTAGCTCTTGGGGCCCAAATGTCTGCTTCAGCCTATGGCTAAGATTGTTCCCTTATTTTTCATACAAATAGGAAAAGTCTATAGATAACTAGTTGTTCTTAGTACTGAGAACTTGCCTGGGGCTATGGCATGCATTTTATCTGTTACTAGGAACAACCTGTTTGGAACCAGTGGTATCCACGCCTCTCCTTGAAAACATGGTCAGATGGATGATACTTGTCATTCAGCTGCAGATTAAGCTACTTTGTGTTAGCTTTCACTGATTGGCAGAAAAGAGCTAATGCTACCAACTCTACCGAGACTACATTGGTAAAGGGAGTGCAGTTGGTTTTATTGCATCACATTTGCTGAAAATAAATGTTTTTAAGAGGTCCAAACACAGAATGCATTATTCATATTGATTGTTCAGTTAGTGAAGTCAGGAGAGGTGTTGATTTAAGTAAGCCACTTAACTGTGTGCTTCCAGAGGAGTTAATCAGGAGGCTTTTTTTAAGCTGTGTATAAATAATAATTAGATTATTCAGAATTACAGTAAGTAGATATAAAATCTTACTCTGTAATTTCCTTGAGCAATTCATCAACAATCTGCTCAAGTGCTTTTGGCACATGCACTTTTTTTGAGAGAGAGTGTTTTGGACATCTTTTTAACTATAAGTTGGACCTCCCTGGTCTACCACCCCTGGGACCTGACCGGGCCCAAACAAGGGATTTTGCTGGACCAAGGTGGTCATTTCTGGCTCCCCTCCCCTTACTACTGGCCCACAGCCTGGTTCCACTCCTGGGCTGGCTGCCGGCCGGCTCCTCTCTGCCACCGGCCTGGCTGGGCTCCCTGCCCCTGCAGGGCTCCTACCACTGACCCTCCATTGAGACACTCTGGTCCAGGAACATCTGTGTTCCAGTTGCTGGACTAGAGAATCCTGGTTTAGAGAGATTCAACCTGTACTAACCTTTCAAGTAATTGGTAGATGGCTTGGGAAATAGCTATTATCAGGGTTTTCTTCAGCTTCCTGACAAGGCAGTGAAGCTATGTAGTTTTGCAGTCTAAACATTTTTGACAAGTCTTGAAGTACAAAGTCCTAACCCCCAATAGTAGGTGAGTTAGTGTCTTTTATCTGACCAGCCTCCACTGAGGTGTGAGATAGAAGCTTGTCCTTTTGGCCAACAGAAATTGAGTGAGTAAAAGATATTACCTCACTACCTTGTCTCAAAGGGCTCGTCTAGATTACACTGAAGTTTCAAAAGAGGATATGCAAATTCCACTTTTGAAAGTGAAAGCAGTTGGGGCACAGTTTTTTCAGCACACCCCCTCCTTTTTCAAAAAGGCACGTAAACCTCATTTTTTGAGGAAGAGCAGCTTTTTGAAAAAAGGGGGAGTTGAGGAAAAAACCACATTCCGACTACTTTCACTTTTCAAAGCTTCACTTTTGAAAGTGAGATCGGAAGAAGTTATGCAAATACCCAATGAATTTGCATATCCTCTTTTGAAAAGTCAGTGTAGTCTAGACATAGCCTTAGATAGCCTGGGACCAACATGGCTATAACAATCCTGCATACAGCACTAAATAAATATTGCAGTTTTCCATTACATTAGGTTCTGCTAAACTTATATGAGTGGATTGTAACATTTTTCTTCTCTTTTTATGGTATTGTGAGGCTACAAGTAAAATATCTGTATCTGTACTTCTTTGTTCTCTGCTGGTCATCAAAATAATGTAGGCATAAATTAGTTTTAAGAGGCAAGGGAAATTGAGCACCCTATCCATCACACTATTGGTATTCTGAGGTGGAGCTTTCTCAATCTGTCTTCTTTGAAACTATTCCATTTTGTATACATAACAACATAATAATTACACTAAGGACTTGAACCTGGAGTTCCTCTGTGACTGTCAGCATAGCCTAAATGTTGGACACAGGTGCCTAACTCCCTCTTAGGTACTTAAGGTCCTTGTGAACCTAACCCCAAGTGCTGAAGTCATTTTTTAAATGTTTCCCAGTGCCTAAGTATGTTTCATTTGACCTAATTCTTCAACTTGGAAGCTTTCAGACTTGGATATTATGTTTGTGTTCAAACTCCATATCTCAGTTATGCAAATCAGCATTCAATAAGAGATTGGTTTTGGAGCTGCAATTTCAATTAAATCTGTTTTCTATACTATTACACTGTATTAAACAAGCAGTTTAATAAGTTCATCCTTATAAGATGCAATTAGATGGATTTTGACAATATACTGATGTGGAAGACTTACATTAAAATTCGTTATATTTATTTAAATTCCAGCCTAAAAGCCAATGGTTTGCTAACCACTGTACAAAACACACTTTTAAAATACCAAATAAGTAGCTTTCAAAGTGTAATTTTAGGTATAATCTTCTGCAAAAAGTAGAAAGCAAACACTTGCTGACCTTAATATTTAATCTGGTGGTTGACACAACATCATATTTTTTCTTAGTACTTTCCTTTTTTAGCTGCAGCTTGGAAGGAATTCTAGAGGAAATGGAAATTACGCTTTTATTGAAATTCATCAGAGACACTTCACTCCTCCATATTGTCATTATGAAAAAGCACATAAAACAATATGATGAATCCACAGAGAACATGTTCCCTTAGATATACGATGGAAAATTTCTAAATTACTATCAAGGAAAACAATATACAGTGGTAATGGGCTACTTGTGATTACTGATGCAGTATATACAATATTTTTAACAGAACATAACAGCTTTCAAAAGCACAGCTTTCATATTTTATATAAGAAAGATGGGGTGGGGAAGGAAGAAAGCAAAGAAATTAGTTAGTTGATAACCTCTATCTCTACATTTCGAAGAGAGTAAGGAAAGGGTCAGGCTGGTTAACTCTGATAAACATCAGTTCCTCCATTCCATTCCACCCCAGTGATTTAACTCTAGATTTATAGAGAAAGCAGATACTTAGAATTTTTGTTTTGTGTGAAATTTCAAAATATTACAGTTTTCCACCCATCAGAAATTCTGTAACCCAATCAAAACTGCCAAGCGGGCCATGGAGGAAGCATGTGCTAGTCTCTCCAGTGGTAATGGTTTTGAGACAGAGACTGTCATTTGCTGTTTGTTTGCATAATATTTAAAAGGATTGAATGCCCGTCTTGTGGGTATCTAGGCACTATTGCGACAATAAATGTTAATTAATCATACTAAATAATTTCTGTGTAGAGTGTCATAGCATGAATGTTCTGTAAGAGCTCCTGGAGGCATTGTCTTATTAGATCACAGGGCTCCTCAGACCTCCCGCTGTGGTGGTGCAGCTCCAAATCACCTCCCACACAGACTTTGTTGGTCTTTTAAATATAAAATTGAAGGGTCAGATCCTGCTTGTCCCTGTTCTCCCATCACAGTGTGGTTGGTTTTTATAGATCTGCCATCCCAAAAAAGTTGCAGAATCATATCCAGTTCTGGGTAGCAGAGTATTCTGCCAGTGGAGAGGAATTACAGGTTTTGTATCAATAATTTCACTGTTGCCATCAGTATATTGCAAAGCTTTTTACAGATGAAACTAGTATCATTATACACATTGTACAGATGAGGAAACTGAGGGGGAGAAAAGTGAGGAGATGTGTCCATTTTGTCCACCAGACCAAGCAATAAGCCAGGAATAGCACCTCGGTCTCCTGAATCCATCTAGTGCTCTATCCATGAAGGCAGAGGAATGGACTCAATGACCTCTCGAGGTCCCTTCCAGTTCTAGTGTTCTAACACTACCATTATATAGCCTGTCTAGCACTACGCTGCCACCACACACTTGATTCTCAGTCCCCGACGATATAAAGAACATGATTTCAACACCCTTCTACTTTGAAAACACTTCCTTTTCTTCCAAGAACTTCCAAGATCCTCATCAGTGTAATGGCACCTCTGTGGCTATTACAAGCCAGTGGAATCTAGAGCAACCCTCATGCTCTTCTAATTTGCCCTGAGAATTGGGTCTCTGGGATTTGTTTACCTTTCTGCCACCCTAAACTGTGCTGAGGTCTTCTCCAGTGCAGCTGAAGATTACACCTCTATAATATGGTGTTAGCACACTATGTTATAATGCCTTTTGATTTTCCATAGTGGTACTTTTCCACAGGAGACATTTTGATAGGCAGCCTGCAGTATGAGTCACAAAGGACAATTTTGATATAATTAGGTTGCCAAAATGACAGTGACAGAGTGTTATTTGAGGTGTGAAATAATATTCCAAAATGGTTTGTTACACTGCATTTACAATAGCAATATAATTTTTGATGAGTGAAGCAAGGTAACAAACAATTAGCATTGTCATTGTCGGAAGACATTTTCAAGAGGGCATTAAATAATAAGTTTTCAAAGCTGCAAGAGCAGATCAGGGTTGATTGCCTGTGGGAAGGGCCATCTTCACTCACAACTGTTGAGTTGTTTCTATTTACTAGAAGAAACAGCTTCAGAAATCTCCTTTCATCCCTCTCCTTGGACTGTGTTCACCTTGAGTAGCCCCAGCCCCATTACAAACCAATAAAACTGGGCATATTAATTGCTTTCACTGTATTATTTATTTACCAGGCCTTGTATGTTTGGCCATAGATAAGTGAATTTCTATTGTGCATCTGTTGAAAAAATTGTGCCATGTTCATTTGGGTTTAACTTACTTTCTGCATTACATTGAGGTTTTGTTTATTACACTATACAGCAGCTTTCTGTGATCAGGCTGTAAGTGATATGAATATTATTTATCTTAGTATCTTAACAGTCATTCTTCTCTTAATTATCCGGGCATCGTGTAGAGCCTACCCAAAACACACTATTTTAAATTATGGGTACTAGGACCATCTTAAAGAGTTGTGTGCAGTCAATGAGCTGGCTTCTGCAGTTATTGGTCTTAGTTGTGAGTTCACTGTGACTGAGACAAATCAAGAGTAAACCTGCTTACATCAATGGAATTATACTCGTGAAAAGAGCATGAGATAAGAATGAGCTTTAATAGAAGTTTTGTCTGAACAAGAACTATGGGTAAAATAGTCATAATTCAATTTTTATTTTTTATAATTTCAATGTATGAGATCAATGTTTATTATATCTAAGCATTTTTATTATCTATTTAGATTTTATAGTTGTGAAAAGTTATGAGATTTAAACTTCATTCAATTTTTATCTTTGTAAAATGGTCACATTTGTAGGAAATTATCAGATCAGAGAACATGACAAATCAGGCATTAATTATTTAATGTCAGTAGCCATAAATTTCAAAAAGTTAAAAGGTTTATAAGTATTGAAAAACAAATTGTCAACATCACAACTGAAAATATACAAAACAAAATATCCCTCAATCAAACTCTTAAGTTGTCAAGCAGCATTTTTCTTACTGTGCCTCTCCATTTCTATTTTTATTAATGAGGATATTTTTACCAGTTTCTATGTGTACATTGAAATCTATGTCTACCAACATTTACCAATTAATAATTTAATCCTTACAAGCCTAACTTTGTTTTGCCAGAAGCTAGGAGATGGATTGCTTGATGATTATTTGTTCTGTTCATTCCCTCTTGGGCACCTGGCATTGGCCACTGTCGAAAGACAGGATACTGAGCTAGATAGACATTTGGTCTGACTCAGTATGGCCATTCTTATGTTCTTAACTAGTGCTTTAAAAAATATAGCAACAGTATTTCAAGGCACCAGAGCAGTGTGTAGATTAAGGAAGTTAAGGACTAGTCGACTATCTGATAAGCAAATGGTTATCGGATAGTCAGTGGACTAGTCGATTCCCCCCTTCTTGCTGCCTCTATCAGATAGAGGCAGCAAAGGAGAGGGGGAAGAAGGCGTATTTCAAAATGGCAGCACTGCACAGCTGCGCTGGGGATCAGCTGTGCAGTGATGCTGTTTTGAAACCCCAAGGCGTCATTTCAAAGGGGCAGCTGCCGCACAGCTGATCCCTGGTTCAGCTGTGCAGTGCTGCCCCTTTAAAAGGCTGCCTCAGTGTACAAAGGGGCAGTGACATAGAACCTGGGTTCAGCTGGGGACTCCCCAGCTGATCCAGGGCTCTCTGTGGCATTTCAGTGGAACGGGGGTCAGCTGGGGACTCGGGGTCCATGGCGCTGCCTATTTAAAATGCCAGGGTGGTGTTTCAAAGGGGCAGCTGCCACACAGCTGATCCCCACCTCAGCTGTGTGTCACTGCCTCTTTGAAACACCAAGGCAGCATTTTAAAGGGGCAACTCTGCACAGCTGAGCCAGGGATCAGCTGTGCAGCGGCTGCCCCTTTGAAATGCCGCTTTGGCATTTCAAAAGGATAGTGCTGTGGAGCCCAGGGTCTGCTGTGGAGTCCCCAGCCAATCCCAGATTTCGCTGAAATGCCATTCAGAACCCGGGATCAGCTGGGGACTCCCTAGCTGACCCCGGGCTCCGTGCAGCATGCAGCACAGCATGGAGCCCAAATCATTGGGGAACTCAGAGTCTCCCACTGACCCCAGGCTCCATGGCTTTGAAATGCACAAGAGCCCCGTGCAGCCCAGAGTGAGCAGGACTTCCCTTTGGGCTATTGTACATTTCAAAGGAAGAATGCAGAAGTGCCTATCGACTAGTTGAGTAGTTGATGAAAATTCCATCAACTACTCAAGTAGTCAATTAACCACAATTTAACATCCTTAGTGTAGATATGGCTTATACTGTATCCATATGTGCATGAAAGTTAAATGAAAGGCCACTCAAGCTACGTAAAGGTTCTGGAAATTTATGGTGAAGTGGATATGTGGCTTTCAAAACAAATATTACTCAAATTCACCTATACTCTCTATAGAGATACAAGGTGGGTGAAGTAATATGGGACCATGGTAAGAGTCAGTGAGGAAGAAGTGGATTAAAATGGATTATAAACAAGTGGGGAGAGGAAGTAGTGGAGTAGGTGAGAAGATCAAGGAAAATGACTGGAAAGGCTGTCACATTATAAAGATGTCAGTTGGCTGGAAGGTGAAAGCTTCCTGTGTAATGCAGCATTGAGGGGAAAGAAGGGGAGAGGAGTGCAAGCTTCTTGGATCTGATGCCTCAAACTACTGTCATCAAGGCATGGGAGTGGCTGACAGAAGTGGTCCTCACTGTGGCTGCTGCTGTAGATGTAGGTGATGGAATGTTCTCCATTCCCCTCTCTTCTAGTAGATCAAATGGTAGCTGCAACAGAAGGTACTAGAGACTTATTTGGAGCCAGAACCTACCCATCAGAACTTTAAAACTGAATTAATTTTTTAAAATTATCTTCTTTTTGAATTTCTTTCCTGTTCAATGTAACTTATTGTGATTTTCTAGTTAGTTGTAATGCATTAACACAGAGCCACAATCTGGATGCTTTGGCATTTTTTTAAAATCAAAACTGTTTCCATTGTATGTTTAAAAATAATTGTAATGGAAACATTTCTATTATTCTGGTTTTGTAAATCTTGTTATTTCAAAATCTTATTTGTGTACCAAACTTGTCTTGGGAATACCCCTTTTAAGCAATTATCCTTCCTTGTGAATGGCAATGTAAAATCCCAGTACCTTGAATGGTTCCTTAGAATATGCACTATTTATGGTGAACAATTCTGACTACCTTTCATTTGTCTGTGAGGTTTTCCAAGCCTGAAGAAGAGCTCTGTGTAACTTGAAGCTTTTCTCTCTCACCAAGAGAATTCGGTCCAAGTAAAGATATTACCTCACCCACCTTGGTTCTCCAATACAATGGTCAGAGGGAAAGCAATGATACTATCAACACATCAGCTATGCAAAATTGTGTCTTTCTTACGTGCACCAAATTACATTTTAAAATATTTTTTCCATAAGTCTCCTGGGAGATTACCATATTTTACTCTTTTTTTGAAACCTTCACTATCTTATTAGAGCTGTCCAGTTCATTATAATAGGCTGGTTCAAGAGAGGCTGAAATACAATTTATTTCATTTTTATCAGCAAATAAGTGTCATCCGCTTAGTTATGAATTTGTCAGACACATTTCATTTGATATGCAGAATGTTATGTTATGTAGAATTCCAGTCACCCTAAAACCTATCCCCAGATCTCCCTATCCATTCCACTGTTGTTAAGCTTGTGCTTGCTACTTGTTTGCAAACATTTGTGGTCTGTTGATCACAGATTATACTAGGAATTTTAAGTAATCTTCTACTTCCAATAAAATGTTTATGGATAGTAAGTAAATGCTCACTCAGTATATTCAAAAAAAGCCACGTTCCATGGGAATGTTTCCTATACACTGTGAAGTCTTTTTAAAGTCAACTTTAGGATACCAGAAAAACTAGATTTTCCAGTCAATACAGGATTCTTGGATGCCTAGACGATAATCTGTGCACTTAGTTACACCAGTGGCAATACAGAGTAATTCCATTTTTAGAAATGCTCATTATCTGATTTGTAAATATTTTTTCTCCTTTTTTATTGAATCTCGTAATTGATACAAGTATCACATTGGCAGCACTGGAAGTAACAGATCTATGTGCATCCACAGAACAGAAACAACAGCTTATAGGTCCCTCAGGCACCCTAACTGACCTAAATCCTGTGCTGTAATATAGATATGACAGATTATTTCTATCTCCTGGGTATGTACACCAGTTCTTGAATTCTCCCTGCTGCCAATTCCCCCTCCCACTGGAGCTCTCCTGCAGGAACTAGGTTCCTCAGGATGGCGTTCTTACCACCTTGGCAACACACACTCACACCCACTAATCAGAGCACATCTGAGAGGACTGGGTACTCAGCACTCACAAGCTGACCCCCTCATATGTCCCTGGACTCAGCTGGCTGGGTTTCACAGCAATGTCACACTGCACCTTCATGTGCCTTTGGACTCCGTGGGCTGGATTAAACAGCACTTTAAGCTGCCATCCTCATAAGCCCCCAGATTCAGCACCCCCTATCCCCACTTTCACACCACAGTCATTCACTGGTAAACCACACGATGAGCAAACCCCACAGGATTTTGAGCAGTACAGGGATCTTTTGCTTGGGTACAAGAAGCGTTGTTGCAGAGCGAATGGGGAAGCCAAAACAACACCCCTTAAGGAAGAGTGAGCAAAAGAGAAAGGGAGAGAAGCAACCAGTTTAACAATGAAAGTGATTTATTTCTGAGTAGTGAATAGATATCAAACAGTTACAATATTTAATCTAACAATTACAATATTAAATAACCATATAACAGTTTACATAGGGCAGGGTCAGGAGGCTATGCTTAGAGAGATAGTTGATGAGAGAGAGAGAGAGAGAGAGAGAGACCTCACCACTCCACGGAGCCTGCACTGATCGGGGTTCCCAGGAGACAAGCAGAACAGAGCCCCCAGCACGATCAGACAGGAGATGATGAAGCCTCAATGGAACTGATGCAGTTTAAGTCCAGGTATGAGAACAGTTTTCTTGGGGCAAGGATAGGAGTTTTTATAGGGATAGTTCAAAGAGAAAGAGGAGAGACAATAGAGACTGGTCACCCCTGGTTATGGGTGATGTTCCTTGAACGAGCTCACAATGCAACTAGGCAGTTTCAGTATTTTAGATGTCAATAGGATTGTTACTAGAATTGGTCTGATAATGACTAATTTGGGTGTGAGCAGGCCTAGGTTCATTAGCATCTGGAGCAGGGATTTCCCATCAGGCAGTGCTTCTCTGCTTTCGGTGTCCCATAGTTCACTGCGGTTCCTGCCTTGGAAGAGCTGCTCTCCATTCTGTATGCTAATGAGATGTCCCTCTGTTCCATCTTTAATGCAAATGAGGCTGGGGTGTTTCCTTAATTATATCACCCTGGTCTGAAGCAGTTTAGGTGTGTCTTCCCCGGCCTTTTCATTGCTTTGTCTTTGATTCTAGCAGAGGCCTGAGGGAGGGGAATGGTTTTCCATGAATGTCACTCCCTGGCTCCCCAAGAGCACAAGGCTGACAGGTGACCATGTTCTGGTTTCCCAAGAATCACAGAGCTGGTGGGTAACAACAGAGGATCTCAAGCAGCCATCAAATGGTATGATTTTTAGTCACTGGTAACCTGAGGCTAAATTACAAAACATCAGTAATTTGAAACTAAATCATTGTTTGACTTATCTGTGGAAAATGTGTACTAAAAACAGTGCATGTCATCTGTCTATCTAGAAAGACTGGGTGGGTGAAGTAATATATTTTAATCAATCAGCATCATCTGATGGTGAGAGAAACACACTTTTGAGCCATACCTAGCTTTTCTGTAGGTCTGGGAAAGGTACTTCAAGCATCACAACTAAATGTAAGGCAGAACAGATTGTTGTAATAATGTGTGTCTGCTCAGCTTCATCTCATCCACTGCACTAAATGCCCCAGTAACAGTTATAGGAGTGAAAGCAGACAATCACTACACTCTCCAAAGAACTCACACAAGAAAATAATGAAAGTCAAAACCACCCTAACGCCTATGGATGAACACTTTTCAGAGTGATCACTCTGTATCTTACCTATCAATCCTCATCCTCAAAGAGAAACAACACAACACTTCTAAAAGATGAGCCTGGGAGCTCAAATTCATAACACTGCTGCACAGCACAAATCACCGCTTGAACAGAGACACTGCATTTAGGGTTGATAAAGATCACTAACCCATCCCTTTTTGTTCTATGACTGTAGAGATGTTAACAGGCTTCTCACCTTGAATGGTCTCTTAGAATATGTGCAAACTATTTAGGTTAAAACAATGTGTTCCGCTTTGTGTGTAGTTCTGATGCTTGAAGTACCTTTCCCAGACCTTAAGAAGAGCTCCATGTAGCTCAGAAGCTGGTCTCTCTCACCAACGGAAGTAGGTCCAATTAAAGAAATTACTTCATCTACCTTGTTTATTTAATATCTTAGGAACCGCATGGCTCCAATAGCACCGCAGTATCTATGTCGAAGCACTGGGTTCCTGTATTCCATTATTTATTCCAGTATGAATACTAAAGATTGGCAAATTCTTCACAGCAGGGATAGTGGCTTCCTTTGTTGTACAATGTGTTCCTCATCTGACTTGATTGAATCCAGGTTGCAGTCCCCGCTTTTCCCCTTCCTCCCCTGCTGTAAGTCTGGAGCAAAATGCTACAAGAGATGAGCTGATTCAACTGTTCTCCTCGGAAGCTGAGCTCACCTGGGAGTGAATTTTCCCTCCAACACAGCCACTCTCACTCATGCAAAGGGTGCAGATTGCATGTGCAGATTTCCTCACATGCACACAGCCTATTACACACAAACAGCAATTTCACCCTATAAAACACTAACATGTAACGGAATTAGTATAACTACATGCTCATATCCACCTGTGGGGGGCTCATAGCCACCATGGGCCCTGGAACAAGGTGGGGGGAAGGGGTGGCTCCATGCTTCCAGATGAGGCAGTCAGCCCTAAGCATCACACAGACTGAGGTACACCTCTCCACAGCCCTCAAAGCTGCACAGACTCTCCAGCTCTCTGGCAGAAATTCAAAGGGGCCCAGAGCTCCCGGCTAACACAGTAGTAGGAGCAGTGGCTGGGAGCTCTGGGCTCCTTTGTATTGGCAGTCCCAGGGCAATTACCCTCTTTGTTACTCCCACCCCACCCTTTCCCCCACCACACACACCCCATCAGCAGGCCTGCACCTATGCTTTATTGTCTCTTGTTTCAGACTTTGAGCAGCTCGGGGCAGGGACTCTCGTTCTCTTTCTGTGTTTGTAGAGGGCTTAGCACAATAGGGATCTGAGGCCCTTTCCTTGAGGCCCTGCCCTGGCCTGCCCCTTCTCTGAGACCCACTCGCTCTATCCCCCCCATCCTTCCATCAATCACTCTGTCCCCCTCCCCTCACTTTCACTGGGATGAGATAGAGGGCTGTGGAGTAGGGATGGGGCTGAGAGCTCCAGCTGTGGGTGCAGGCTCTGGAGCAAGGCCCAAGATGAGTGGTTTGGGGTGCATGAAGGGGCTTTGGGCTGGGGCAGGAGGGTGAAGGTGCAGAGAAGGTGAAGGCTGCAGCTGGGGATGCGGCTCTAGGTGAGACTAGAAATGAGGGATTTGAGATGTGAGAAAGGGCTCCTGGCTGGGACAGAGGGAGTTGGGATCCGGGGGGAGGGGAGAAGGCGAGGGCTCTGACCGAGGGTGCAAGCTCTAGGGTGGGGCTTGGGAGATGAGGGGTTTAGGGCTCAGAGCTGGGAAAAAGGGTTCGGGTGAGATATGGGCTGCAATAGGGGGTTTGGTGTGGGAGAGGATTCTGGGCTGGTTTGGAGGTTGGGGGTATGAATTCCTTGTGGTGCTTACCACAATTCTCAGGAAGTGGCTGCCAGGTCCTTGCAGCCCCAACACCCAGGAAGGCTCCATCTGTATGCTACTCTTGCATCTCCAAGTGCCATCCACAACTCCCTTTGGTTGCAGTTCCTATGGGCTGAAGGGACCTTGTAGCTGCTTTCCAGGAGACACTCAGAGCAAAGGCATGTAAGGAGCCTGTTTTAGCCCCAGGCCCCCACTTGTGCCATTGACCATTAATACTTTTATTGGCCTGGTTGACAGTGTTAACTCGAGCCACCAGGTTCCCTTTTCGACTGGGTATTCATGTGGAAAATTGGACACTTAGCAACCGTAGTTAAGGTCCTGAGTAGAACAGATCAGAACAGAAATGTGGTTCTACTATAAAAGAAAGGATGTGGGAAAAAAATTCCTAATGTGTGGGAATCAGTATCCATCATGGTACGGCACCGAATGTCATACAGCTTTATTAAAAAAGGTTTACAAATAAAAAAGGTTTATCCTGTTTTCCATTATTTGAATATTTCAAAAATAAGATTAAAATAGCTGTTTTTGACAATTACATATCCTCTGGTTAGGTCTGTGTCCTAAACCTGGAAGCACTGTAAACCTGCACATAAAATTGACAGTAAACAAAACTCAATCTGGCCTCCTAGATTTTGTCGTCCAAGATGAGAAATGCCAAAAGTAAACAAAGAGCATGGATGGTGAAAACTAAACTGGATTTTTAAAATGCTTTTGTTTTTAATAATGGAAACTGTTATTAACCTTTAGACAACACATTTGTTTATTTATACTGAATAATTCTGAAGTAATCCCATTTTGCCTCCCAAAATGTTATTGAGTATAACATATTTGGACATATTTGCTTAACAGACTCAGTCTGAGTCTCTACGTGTCCTTTCTTCCTGGAGTTTTTACAAAAGTTTAAAGGCAGATTTGTAATTCAAGAATGTATGGACAGTATTTAAATATTTTAGGTGATCTTCAATTTGCTAGGTTTGATTTTCTCGTAATTGAAGGACTGTTTGATGTTGCAGTTTCCTTGAGCTTGCTTTGTGTTAAAAGTGGTGAGATTGGGGGGAAATAAAAGGTTTTGTTTCCTATACATCAGACACATTTTTGTCTCACTGAATTCTGTGCTCTGGTTCTCTTGCGCACATCTGCCATTATGGCAATGAGTCCCTCCATTGCACTCTGCACCTGCTGCTTGTCGCATTGGGATTCAGCGGCATCTCTCAACAGAGTCACTATTCTTATACATTTCCAACAGTTAGGGCAGTAGTTTCCTGTACATTTTTAGGATTTGTACTTTCTTCCCATGCTGAGACTCTCAGTACTCTCACTTTTTGCTGCCATAGGGTCTTTGGTTTTCTTGGGACTTCCTTTTTCAGACAGCTTTAATCACAAATGCAGTGGTTGCATTCAGTACCGGGAGTAAAATTCTGATCCTATTAAATCCATGGAAGCTTTGTAATTGACTTTTATGAGTCCAGGATTTCATTACCCAGGTATTTTCTTATTTCTCAGCAAGTCCAACTTCTCTGTAAGATTTTCTGTGTTAGCCTCTAAAAAAAGGAAATGGGTTTATTTTATATTGTCAAGATCAAGGAGGCATTGCTTGAATCTTGATTACATCTTCCAGTTTCCATTACTGACTTACTACTGTCAAGGAATCCTGGGTTGATCCAGTTTCAGAGTGTCTTAGGGTTGAAGGGTGTGTTCGTGATCTGTGAAGAATTGTGATCTCAGTGGTTTCTTTTTTACTGTTTACGTAAAATTCACCTGAAGACAGATATTCTGCCTTTCAAACACAGCTGTTTTGTTGTGACATGCAGTCACCAGTGTCAGAGATAAAAATTGAAAATAATGTTTGAAACCCATAATTTTGCACAGCTGCTATTAAAAATACAAATAAAAAGGTTTAAAAATAAAGTTAGCTATTATCTATCAACATTTAAAAACATATATGTTTCTACCAACCCCACTGATACTTTAGGAATGAGTAAGAGTTTTTCCCTCCACCCCAATTTTAAATGCTTCCTACTTCCTGGTAAGTACAGTGGAGTTGTTCCAGAAACAAGAAAGGAATATATCCCCAAACACAGGGAAAAGACTACTTAGCAAATTACAGTTGCAAGGTACTGTAAGTAATTCTGCATTCACCTATTAAGCAAACAGTAGAACAGTATAAATTAATTACAGGTTTGTGCTATATTGAAAGTAACATACTTCTGGAATAGTAAAAGTCCAATATCCAAAATAAATTTCACATCATTACAATTTCTTGGTTATTCCATAGATGTGAAAACAAACCAATAAGTTAGGTAATATTTAACTTTAAAATATAATTTTCCAGAGCAAGTATTTCAGGTATAGAAACTAAGTATATCATCTGTGATATTATCTGTTATTCTTCAATGTTCAGTGCACTGACCGCAGTATGTGTCAAAAAGCTTCTATTTAATGAAATATTGACAGTTGTTCTTAGACTTTCCAGCATGTATGTTAGATTGGATAATAAGTAGTCAAAAGAAAAGGAAAATCGGAAAGAAAAGAAAAGGAAATAAAATCACCCCTGCTTTATTTTACCTTCTAAGAGTACAAATTCTTGTATAACAACTATAATATTTCTTCCAGACTTTTTTAGATTATACTTTCAATGCTCACCCATACCTGAATGTTCTGCTTGTTTGTTGCAGAAAAACCTTCTTTCTTCTTATATCAAATATTCACTTCTTGGTGATTTCCACTTCTTTTGTTAAGCTTTGATATTTCCCAACTTGTTATTCTAGAAGTTCCTGCACTTTTACTCTTCCTTTTGTTGGGCACACAAAAAAGCATTCCAAGAAATTACCCACCATTGAGTGTCAACTGAGTTTTTCTCCTTGGAGTACAGATTTTGTTTTGTTTTGTTTTTTTCCTAGTTTTACAGCATGTAGTAGAGATTTGAAGAATACTTGTTTCTTTGAAAATGTTCTAGTTTTCATTCTTCTTCATGTGTCCTTTTTTTTAGGTCATGTTTTAATCTGTTTGGTTATTTATGTTCTTGTACAATAATTGGACATCATTTTCCATTACAAACCATGCTGAACTTTCTTAGAGCTGTGAGTAGCTCGTATGGTAGAATGCAAATGATTTTGCTCCTTCACTCTCATCCATATGAGGAATGCTGGTTTGATTGTTCTCTTATATTTTTCCCTTTTCTGGCAATTGATATTACTTTGCTAATGCTTACAGAGCAAATGTTTGCCAAACCATGATAAGACATTTCTTTTTATGTGTGTGTTAAGATTCTTCTTATCAGGTAGCTACACTATTCCTTTAACAATGTATTTGTGAATCACCTTGCAAACATTACCCATGGTTCTCCATGGGTAAAGAAATGATGGCATTTCTTTGATTTTTCCACTTGTATCTGGATTTCATTGTGTTATGCTGGCGTAGCACATAAGTTTGCTGTAAGTTGCGTGTCCAGGCAGCATCCTAGTAAGACCCATGCAATCCCTCAGAGAACCCAGACCTGGCCTGGATCTGTTGCAACTGGGGAACAGGTACCCTTCCCTTCCCCCAATCTAGCCTGGCCTCCTACATGCCACAGCATCCCTCCTCTGGCCCCAAACCAGCCTTCCCCATAACTGTTGCAGCTGGGAGAGAGCTGCTGCAGGGAAAAAGAGCTGGGGGATAGAGTCCTCTCTCACTACTGTAGCCCCACAGCAGCCTGTATCTCAGGCTGTGTCTATACTACAGTCATCTATCAGAAAAAGGTACACAAATTGTGTTCCACAATTTGCATACCTTTTTCCGATTATTTTTCAGAAGAGGCTTTTCTGAAATTTGGCCCATCTACACTGGGCCAAATTTCAGAAACGCCTCCTCTTTTGGCAGAGCACTTCTTCCTCGTGGGAAGAGGAAGACAGGGCTTCTGAAAGAGCGCGACTGCTTTTCCGCAAAAAAAAAAAAAAGAAGGGCAGATGCATTCCCTGGATGCGGCGGAGTTTTTCTGGGATACCTCTGAAAAAACCCCATAGCGTAGACATAGGCTCAGACTCTTCATCCTCGGCTCTGTTCCAGAGCTCACACCTCACAGCTGGAACCCTTATACCCCAGCATCCCAACTCTCTGCCCCAGCTCTGAATCCCTCATCTACCTGGTCCCAAGCCTACATCCTTTGTGCTGTACCCAGCCCTTCTCCTTCTCCCATACCCTGAACACCTCAGCTCTACCTCCACCACATGCATTTTGCTATGTCCAGCAATATGGAGGTGATGTGTGATACTTAACCTCCATATTGGTGCATCCATAGCAAAATTAATTCCACACATGTGGGAAAAATTAGAGGGAACACTGCTTAGCACTTACTAGGGCTTCATAATGTTTGTCATTTGCTTGAATTGAAATGTTATCACATGGAAATTGAGAAATAATAATAAATAACAGTAGCAAAACTTCACATTTATTCACTTTTTTCCTGAATATCTCAAAATGATGAATGTTCTGTATAATTATTCCTGTTTACAGAAAGAAAAGGATATAATGGTGAAGTTATTTGACCAAATTTATAAAGCCAGTCAGTGGCAGAATCCTGTGACTTTTCATTTATTAGGCAGATATATTTTTAAAATATGCCTATGCCTTTTCAAACTAGTCAAGGTGCAGGGAGAAAGGACATGTACATCAAGCATATTAAAAAAAAGAAACCAATATATCATAGCAACCTGGGAGGATGAGGGCAGATCATGATGAAATCTGCAGCAATCATCTTCTCAGCTTCCTTCCCCACCCACCACTCCCTGAGCCTGCTTGTATCAATGAATTTGAAAAACATGCTGCAGAAACTCCCAATCCTGCTACTGGATCTGCCAGAAACACCTTGGCATTCCTGTTAGTAGAGCAAAGAATAGCCAGCAAGGGGAGGGGATAAAGAAGAGTGAACTAGCTTTGCAATCAGTGTGGCTGAGCCTGGGAGGTGGGGTGAGAGCCTGCAGAGGAAATGCTACGTATGTTGCTGTTGGCTGGTGGGTGAGGGGAGAAGAGTAAGCCAAGGGATGTGAGCAAGCAGTATGCTGACTGCTCACCTTCGTGTTTTGCATTTGTTGCTGTAGTTCTGTTCTCGCTGATAATGGCACCAAGAGCTCTGATTCTAAACCAGCTCCTCCTGAGTTCAGCCAGGGGCAAGCAGCAGTTTGCATGGGCTGGACAAGGCTTATCAAGCACAACAAAAGACCCAGGCTTGATCTTGTGTTATGCTTTATAGGCCTGCATTCTTATTACTCCACTGAGTAATAGGGAAGGGGAAAGGAGTAAACAAAGAGCTGCTTCTCTCAACCTGCAACCTAGGCTAGACCTCATGCAAGCCCTAGTCTCTGTTTGCACCTGGCATGTTTTTCAACTCACCTAATCAGGTCAGAGTATCTGAAGACGGGGAACTAGTCATTATCCATGTACAAAGATGTTCTACACTGTTTCATCATAAACCTTCTTAATGTGGCCCCTCCATAAACAGGAGGCAAGACAGAATGGAATCCTATGGATTTTCATATGAGAGTGCCATTGAATAGATCAGCAAAGGCCCAAAACTAACCTCTAGGTTCACTTACAAAGAAAAGACTTGAATAACTCCATCTGCTACTACTATGCAGAGACTGGGGATCCTGTTGGAGACCTTTTTTCTTTGCTGCAGGACTTCCTCAGGAGCCCTGTTGCCTCTGGAGGACTTACACAAAGCTATCACAGTTTTAGTTGGAAGCCTATTGGGTCAGTAAGGGATGGTGTCCTGGAAAATGGCTGATCCTCTCTTCCACCTCCTTCCCCTGAGGAGCATCTTTCCCAACCTGCTCTTCAAACACTATTTATTTATTATATAAAGTGTGGTTGCTCCCTTCCTGGGGTTTGCATTTATTATCAAGGAAACAACAATAAAGTAATATGAGGATTAGCTCAGATCTTCCCCCCAGACTTGGCCCTGCTTAGGGTTACTCTCTCTCAGAACTGCTCATCCACACCCTAGCTCACCTCTCCTCTGAGAGTCATTCCTGCTTCCTTTATAGCAAGTGGGATATGAGTTCCCTGCCGTAGGGCGTCTGCAGAACTGCTGTAACACCATCACAACAGAAATGCTAGCTGCTAACAGAGTAAGGGGGGTCAGCCTGTTACAATTCTAAGCAGAGCTCTGATAGAGGAGCAGAAATGGGTCGGCAGAGGAAGGGAAAATGCAGGGAGACCGCAGTTGCTCCTTTGTGCTCCCTCCACGGCTAGTTTGCTGGCTAAGGGCCCTTTCTGCTCATGTAAGCAGAGGGGAGGAGCATGTGCTAACTCATGTTATTTATGGTACATAGCAATGTGGCAGAGTGAATTTTAGAGAAAGGGAGAGGCTTATGTCACAGCACAGCTGTGAGAATCTAAACAAAATCTGTCTTTTTAAAAGAAAAAAAATCTATTTGTCTCCAGGCCACAGTAGAGGCTGTAGGGCTGGAGATGGAGATATATGTCAAATGGACACCCACAAAATTCATACAGGTAGTTTTTATTATAACCAAACTGCAAACTTACACATGACTCTTTCCCCTCCCAATGCCCCTAAAGGTATGTTGTATTAATAGATCTCTAAAACACTTCCCATCATGGCTTAATACTGCATTTAAATATTTACAGGTACTGTGAGCTTACAAACTGGGTTAAGAGGCCTAAAGGTTTCTCAGTTCTTTCTGTTGAATATTTTTAAATGGAGTTTTGCACTCTGGTATGGGCTTTTCAGAGTGAGTTTTGTGGAAAGCAGCTCATAACAATGTCTCAAAGTCATAGAAATCTGTGCCATGAAAATATTTTGTTGTAAACAAACAGCTTTGCAGAATGAGATATTTATTTGCAGTGTATGTACATTTGGGATGCCTCCTGATCTCTTGGGTACCTAATTGCTGCTCCTTTTCTCCTGTCATGTAGTGTCTTTCTCTACATTTATTATTAAACTAAATGTATTTTAACAAATGCCTTCCAAGTTTTATGGCTACATTAAGGAACAGAGGAACGAGCAATAAGCCACTCCATTTTAAATGACTGATCTATCTCCCCACTCCTCTCATGGGGAACAGGACTCAGAAAGGAGACAGGGAAGAGGTGGACACCTATGATGCACCCAGGAAGCAGTGCACTCCACAGTAGTGGACACAGTAGTCTGCTCACCCTGCTCATCTTTGAGGAAAGATCGACACAGGAAAATCGGCATCTCATTAAGGTGCAACCTCTCTGGGATTCCTATGGCACAGCAATCTGCACTGCTGCCTACTCAAGGGTGCAGTAAAAAAGCTACAATCCAACCTTTATGCAGCATCTCATCATCACTTGTTTTCCTTCACTTGGGGATGAAATTAGTCTAGGGTTAGAGCATGAGAATGTGAGCCAGTAGTCCTGGATTCTTTTTCTGGATATACTTAATGGCAGGCATGGGCCTTTCATCCCTTCTAGAAATCGGCAGGAACAGCATTTTCAATAATATCTACCTCTTTCTCCATGAGCAAGTGGTTGGGGAGTGCATGGAGCCAGGGTTCCACACACCTCAGCACATACCCATCAGCGAAAAGGAGTGTAGTAAATGTATTACTTTTCACCCAGTCCAGGAAGTAAGGGTATGTCTACACTACCACCCTAGTTCGAACTAGGGTGGTTAATGTAGGCAACCGGAGTTGCAAATGAAGCCCGGGATTTGAATTTCCTGGGCTTCATTTGCATATTGCCGGGCGCTGCCATTTTTAAATGTCCGCTAATTCGGACTCCGTGCCCGCGGCTACACGCGGCACGAACTAGGTAGTTCAGATTAGGCTTCCTATTCCGAACTACTGTTACTCCTCGTGGAACGAGGTGTACCGGTAGTTCGGAATAGGAAGCCTAATCCGAACTACCTAGTTCGTGCCGCGTGTAGCCGCGGACACAGAGTCCGAACTAGCGGACATTTAAAAATGGCGGCGCCCGGCAATATGCAAATGAAGCCCGGGAAATTCAAATCCCGGGCTTCATTTGCAACTCTGGTTGCCTACATTAACCACCCTAGTTCGAACTAGGGTGGTAGTGTAGACATACCCTGTCTGTCTGCTCTTCCTGTACTGAGACCACCGTCTCAGCCTATTCTCTCTATGCTGAACCTGCTAAAAAGGCATACAGTTGGCAGAGTAAATTATAATGATGTAGCGATATAAATGAGTTTTCAAAATGCAAAGGAAAAATATGTGGGGTACCATTGTTGTCATGTGTGGGTATTTCCTTTTCACTGATAATCCTTTGGAAGTCTGTAGGTAAATCTACACAGTTTTATCGTCTTGTGATATGTAAAATGCTATTCATTTTGATGTGTGATTTGCTTTAATAGAACACTTGTACCTAATTAACACCTGTTTTTTTTATTTTCAGAACAAATTATGACATCAACATCCAAAGGAATTTTCCGGCCATTTTTAATTATCTTCATTGTGCTGGGTTGTTTCATGGCATTTTTGCTTATTTACATCAAACCAACAAACAGCTGGATCGCTGGTCCCATAGAATCAGCCAGCTCCGTTCTGAAAATGAAGAACTTCTTTTCTACCAAAAGCGATTATTTTAATGAAACAACGGTACTGATCTGGGTTTGGCCATTTGGTCAGACATTTGAGCTTACATCCTGTCAAACAATGTTCAACATCCAGGGGTGCCATCTAACTATTGACCGCTCGCTATATAACCGATCTCATGCCGTCCTTATTCACCACAGAGATATCAGCTGGGATCTCACTAATTTACCTCAGCAAGCTAGGCCGCCATTTCAGAAGTGGATTTGGATGAACTTGGAGTCTCCAACTCACACGCCACAAAAAAGTGGCATTGAACACCTGTTCAACCTGACCCTGACTTATCGGCGTGATTCAGATATTCAAGTGCCTTATGGCTTCATGAAGGTTAGCACAAGCCCCTTTACCTTTGAAGTGCCGAGCAAAGAGAAATTAGTGTGTTGGGTCGTAAGTAACTGGAACCCCGAGCATGCTCGAGTAAAGTACTATAATGAGCTAAGCAAATATACCGAAATCCATACCTATGGGCAAGCATTTGGAGACTATGTGAATGATAAAAACTTGATTCCAACTATCTCTACTTGTAAATTTTACCTGTCCTTTGAAAACTCAATTCACAAAGATTATATTACTGAAAAACTTTACAATGCTTTTTTGGCTGGATCTGTACCAGTTGTATTGGGCCCATCCAGAGAAAACTATGAGAATTATATTCCAGCAGATTCTTTCATTCATGTGGAAGATTTCCTTTCACCAAGAGAGTTAGCTGAGTATCTTCTGATGCTTGACAAAAATAATAAGATGTACCTTAGTTACTTTAACTGGAGGAAGGACTTCTCAGTGCATCTTCCTCGGTTTTGGGAATCACATGCATGCCTTGCTTGTGACCATGTAAAGAGACACCAGGAGTACAGGTCCATTGGAAATTTAGAAAAATGGTTTTGGAATTAAACTTTTTAACTTTTTGTGCACTTTTTCAAAGACACTGACATAATCTGTAGTTCCAGTGGAAGTGAGAAGAAAGGAGAAAAAAAATCTGTGTTTTATGTCACAGTTTATCAGTATCTTATTTATGTTTGTCAGAGATTTTAAAAACTCAACATCAGCGGTCATCTATACTCAGTTTTAAATTATACTGTATATAGGTAATTATGTGCACTGAAGAATGATTTATTGTTTACTTTAATTTTTTTTCAAGGGTTTTTTCACACTTTCAGTAGAATGTATGTCTCAGTCTTACACATGATGTAGTGATTTTTAATATGGTGTTTTTAAAACTTAGATTAGCTATTTAACCTGCTCAGAAAATGAAGACACAGATTTTATCATAGAGAATTTTAATGAAATAGTCTACTGGTTTAGTTTGCAATTTGTGTAATATTTCAAAAGACAATGTTTGTCATGTTTTAATTTCTGCCCTCTTAAATTCTAACAACAGTGTAGAATTGAATACACTGCATTAATTCATGTGGTACCTGTTTATAAGGTATGTGGATTTAGAAAAATATAAATAAGCTTTAAAAAGTTATCCCAATAGAAGAGAGCCTTTGATTTCTAAATAGAAAAAATGTATTCCTCTTATGGTTAGTTGCCCGAAGATACCTTGGAAATATATGGATTTGCTCTAGTCTTCTTAAAATAGAATATTGAAGAATTGAGAAAAATTAATAGTAATGTTTGAAGGTAAAATTTGAAACCCTGATTGGCCAACTGTTTAAGTACATACTTAACTTTAACTTAAGCATGTGCTTACTTGAATCAGGGTTACAAGTAATGTTACTTTAAATACAGTTAAATACATTTCAATACAGGTTGGACTTCTATAATCCAGACTTCCCTCCTCTGGCAACATCCATGGTCCAGCAACTGAGGGTTCACCGGGGCTAGAGCGCTCACAGGGAAACACTGGGAGCCCTGCACTCAGCAACACCTCCCCCACCTTCTCAGAGCTACTGAAGCACCACAAATCACTCATTTGCAGTGTTCAAGATCAAGGAGGGTGGAGAAGCTGCAGAGACAGGAAGGAGGGCGGGCTACTCTGCGGAACAGCAGCGGGGCAGCACTGACCTCCCCTGATTCGGGACTGGTAGGCTCCTAAGGGTGCTGGACCAAAGAGGTTCAACCTGTATACTTATTTGATCACACTCATCTTTATAACTAGATGCTCAGCTCTTTTTTTTCTTTCTTTCATAAGACTTTCCTATTCGTGGCCAGTGGTGCTTACAGCCTTTTTCCAAAATTCATGATTGTACTTCAGGCTATCATGCAGGTTGGTCTCTATGATCTATGTTCCAAACCTTTAATCTCCTTCTTGATTGTTTTCTATCCACAATCACTGCAAGAGATATCATACAGATCTAGTACAATCTCCACTGCATATGCCTATTGTTCAAAAAAAAATTGGGAAGATTTGGCACTTTTTTATATTTCTGAATATTTGTGAATTATTCACCCAATTCTATAAAGGGCTGTTGAACTTTGATTGAACTTTAATTACAGCTGGATAGCATCATGAAGTGGGTGTATGATGTGAACAAATATTGGTTAAATATTGAATTAGAAAATATAGTGAAATTAATCATATACATTAGATTAGTACTATTCAACCATAGATTCATGGAGGTTCCATCAATGGCTACTGGCCAGGATGGGTAGGAATGGTATCCCTAGCCTCTGTTTCTCCAGAGTTCAGAGACGGGAGGGATCACGTGAGGGTTATCTGTTGTATCCCCTCCTTCTGGGGCATCTGGCATTGGCCACTGTCAGCAGACAGGATACTGGGCTGGATGGACCATTGGTCTGACCCAGTATGGCTGTTCTTAACCAGCTCTAGTTAGAACAAAGGCTCAATTTGGTGTTAGGATGGCTTTTCCTGTTTTGAAAGTATGTAACGTGAAAACTATTTTAAAACTCTACCCATCAGAACAAATGATATGACCAAGATTTGAATATAAATATGTTCATAGCATTATGTGTGCTCTCATAGCAAATTCTGAAATGCAATTTTGTCATTATGGGCTTTTAATGTGTCTGTTAGTATGTGCATTATTTGGATTCATTGTGCTATAACCTCAGCAACAAAGATTAACCCCTCCCCCCAATACTATAGATAACTATAGATGTGGTGGTTTAATAATGTATACTGTATGTATTTTGTGGTAAGAAAAAGCCACTGTACATAGTTCTTGATGGCAACATGTGCTTATCACCCACAGCTCCCACTGACTTGTAGGCAACTCTCTGAATCAAGCCCCTTTATTTTGGTGATCCGAATCAGATTTGAACGTGTACATCCTTTTCTGAATATACTAACTGAATAAGATATAATGTAGTATAAGCACCTGAAAAGAAATAGTTATTGAGGGAAAATTTGAGGGAAAATATTCAAGGCCCAGGTTCTTAACTGGTGTAGATCAGCATAGTTGCATTGACAGCTAGAGATTGCAGATCTGGTCCAAAGTTAACATCCTTAAATGAAAGTAAATCAAAGGCAGAAATTTTGGACTATGCCTAAACAAAATGGCAGCACATCCCTTAAGATTTAGTTTAATCTAAAGAATATTTATTCAGCAGCTGAAATAAAGCAAGAAGAAGGAAGCCAGTATTTAGAAAAGGAAGAAAATACTAACCCTTATATTAGGAAAAAGTACAGCTTGAATAATATTTAAGGCTCTGATGCAGTAAAGCACTTAAGGGTGCATTTAGTTATAAGAGAAAGTATAAGTGCTTTGCTGGAGTGGGGCCTCTCCCAGAAGTTGATGGTAAACATGGGGTGAATGATATGAATGGTGTTAAAGAACTGTAGATTTAAGAACATGATACGGAACCCTGAATGAATGTATTATAGAACTATGGACTAGACTTGATTTTTATGTAAGAGTTCAAACATTTCTTTAATGATTGAAACATTTAATTGCATCCATTTTTTGCTAAGTCTTAAAAGTTTTACTTACAGCATACTGTGAATCTCCTAAATTCACCAGCACTTCAGAATGAAATATAAAGGGACAGTTCATGATGTGCATTAATCTGATAGAATGAAATTCAATCTTTGAAAAAAGTTACTATCTAAAAAAGAGAACTCACCCTTGTGTAAAATATACGGGTGGTATTTCTATATTGTGTACAGTTTACTATTAAAAGGTAAAATCCAGAATGCTTTCTCATCTTTTTTTTCCCTTCAGGAAGCAAGTCAATTCACAGAATTTTAAAGTGCCATATTGTTTTGAAGTAATCTGTGACCTGATCCAGCTGATTCTGAAGTTTGAGAGTCTTTGTATCGACTGGTTCAGTGCCTTGGTGAACTGTACATAGTTTTTCTTTCAGCTAAGTTAAGCTGTCTTGCATGTTAAAAGCCATTACATCAACTCAAAAGTAGTCCCGGGTTTTAAGATTCAGCTGATGTACTTGTCATATTAATAACAAGAAGCCATAATGATGAGACAAGAAGGTAGATGGTTTGTTGCGACAGAAACCATTCGGCACCCACCTTGCAAGGCACATAGCCATATGCTTAACTTTAAGCATGTGAATATTGCCATCACTCAGAGTTGGATCCAGATCAGTGGGACTATTCTGATGCTTAAAGTTAAGAATGTGTTGAAGTGTTTTGCTGAATCAGGACCTAAATTGGTATCATCTGTGCAATTTAATGCAATCATTCACGTTCAGATTAGGTTTCAACCAGTAAGTGTTAGAAAATCAGAGAGAAACCTAACCAAGACCTAAATGAGGTTAGGTCTACACTACAAAGAAAAGTTGGAAAAAAATACGCAAAATTGTGGTTCGCAATGTACTTATTTTTTTCTGCTTTTTTTCCCTAAAGAGTCTTTTCTGAAATTTGGCCCATCTGCACAGGGCCAAATTTTGGAAAAACCTCCTCTTTCAACACATTCCTTCTTCCTCATACAACGAGGATTACAGGGATGGCAAAAGAATGCATCCGCTTTTTCGGAAATTGTTCCGCAAAAAGCAGATGTGTTCTTTGGATGCGGCATAGTTTAGGTATCCTCGAAAAGCTCTGCAGTCTAGACATAGCTTGAGCCAAAAATTACATATAAGTCTTTAAAAAGTGACTCTATCCTAATACATTGCCAACTCTGCTGAAAGGTGAGACTGGGGCTTTGTCCCCACTTAAGTGCAACTTCTGCAGTGGTTTAAAGTGAAAGTGTGGCTATGGCAGGAGCATAGCGCTCTATGTAAACTACCTCCACAAGATTCAGAGGGGTAGCTGTGTTAGTCTGTAACAAAAAACTTTGAAAACAGCAAGTAGTCCTGCAGCACCTTAGAGACTAACAAAAATGTAGATGGTATCATGAGCTTTTGTGAGCACAGACCACTTCTTCAGACTTCTATAAGGGCAGTAGCTAACAGCATGGGGAGCCTGTTTATTTTAGTGCTTTGCAGTGTTGCAATTTGTTGCACTCAGGGAGAGAGATGCTTTTTCACACCCCTGAGCCAGAAAGTTGCAGCGCAGTAAAGTGGCAGTGTAGACTTAGCCTGGGACATAAAGGAACCAGACAACTCAGAAAGAACACAAAGGAGCATGCAGTTTCCCTACTCTCACACCTTAAATCATGGGGAAATAGATCACCATTTAACTCTAAAGAGATAGTTTCAGGCAAGAGGATTGAGCAAACAGGAAGGAGGGTCTCAGGCTAGAAAAGCCCAGCCCCATACTCTTCTGAGGGTTTAAAATGCTTGAAAGCTTAATAGTTTTACAGACCTTGACTCTTACCTTATCAAAATGCTCTACAATAGGTTCAGGGGCTTCTGTTACACTGCAGACCATCAACTCTTTGAGTCAGGCACTGTCTATAGCAGTCTATGTATTGTATGCTGCTGTGCACATTATTGCTATTTAACAAGTAGCTGGTCCTATTTCACAATTACAACCATAGAGTTTGTTAACATAGCTTCCTGATGACCTAATAATTTTACCTCAGGAAAAGTACCAAGTTGTGCTAATGAGAGTTCTGGTCACAAAGAGATCTCAAAATCAGGCACAATTGATTTGCTTGGTGGCAGGAGGCTTTTTGCTCTGTCCATTAAAAATAATTGCATATATAATTGTATGCAGTTTGGTGTTATTGTTTTAAATAAGATCTTGCCCAAATGCATGTGGTGGCTATGAGTCTTGATCACCAGGGGTGCTGCACTAATTTGCTTAGTTCTTTCCCTTTGTGCTCATTCCTGGCAGTGGAAAAAAAATTGATGAATTGGTCTCTTTTCTGTTTCTTTTGAATGTACGTTGTCAAGAATTCTCATGTGGAGGAAATTTCTTTTGGTCACTTGTTTTTCAAGGGATTGGCTAACCAGGTTATTTTTAAAAAGCAATGTTTTCTCCTCTTATTGAATTACTGCTATCAGAAACACTCTATCCTTTGAGAAGATTTATAGAATTCTCTGCCTGCTAAGTTACCATACCAAAGGGCCAGAGTTAGACTGGCAGCACATGGTAGGATGTGTGTCAATAAACCAAAACTATTTAATAATGTACATTTTCTTTTAATTAACAATAATAACAAATTTTCATGACCATTTTCTGGATCTTTTTCTTTCTTTCCTTCTTTCTTTGTTGCTCACATTTTTCTTTATTCCTCATAACATGAAAATTCGGCTTCAAATCAGGTTTAGCACTTTGTAAAAACTTGTCAACAAATTAAAATGAGCTAAGGAGCATACTTGTGCTGCTAGTGCATCTGCTCTAGCCATTGTTGTATTCAGTCCCACTAGCACTGTTTGACATCTCAGCCTGAATAGGATAGTCTAAGAGTTAAATCATGTGCTGATTAAAGCTAATGAAAATTCTGTCATTGACTTCTAAGAGGTTGGGATCAGAAATATTTCTTCCTAATGTCATGACTGGTGACAGCCAATTCTGTTCTCATGGAAAAATGCATATGCAGAAGGCATCACTACTGATGCCTTGGCTTTCAAATAATAGCAGCATTTTTGGGGTGGTGGATCTTGACTTTTGCAAATGAAAACTTTTACTTACAAGCAATGTTCATTACTCTAAAGCATTGCTTCCGAGAAACTAGTCAAAAAATGTTATAATTAGTATTTTCTATTTAACAATGCTGTAGAAAACAAAAGGGAGTTTTTCAATTGAATAATGGAGTTTTTGATTTGTTGGTGATTCTGAAAAATTGAAAAAAAATAGTTTCAGGTTACACCAAAAATTAAATTTTTCAGCAAATAACAAAGCTGAAAAAAATTATGTAGCATTGAATAAAACATGTCATTTAAATGTTAAGTATTTAACTTTTTTTTTTTAATTTTAAAATAACATTGAAGGAAATGTTGAAACAAAAAGCCCTTTTGAGCCCCAAAAAATGAAACTTTTAATTTAAAATGTTAAAACAAAATATTATTTTTTTTTATTTTTTGTTTGTTTTACATATAGATAATATGATGATATCAACATGAATTCACAAAACATTTCAGTGTTGCTGAATCTGCATGTTTAGTCTGAAAAATCTTGTTCAACTCTAATTTTCAAGGGCCCAGAGGTCAGTTAGACTCTCAGCTCTCAATTTTGAAAGACACTGGAAGTTACTTGGTTAGCTGCCCTTTATACTTTTAAAAGTCTCCGCCATAGATATCATGTCATAAGTATCCTAAAAAATTGTATTTCTGGTGCTTCATTTTCAAATCATGTTCCTAAATGACTTGCTCATTCACTTCTTTTAAATGCTGTCTTTTGGACATTTCTAGACTTCCTATCTTATAATGAGCTGTCAATCTTCTCCCCTTCATCAATGTGCAAAACATTACTTAGTGGGATGCTTTATCAGTCCAGTCAGTGAGAACACTCACCAGATCCTTCCAACAAGCAGTTTCTTTCTTTCATTTCCCTGTCACTACAGCTCATATGCCATATGGCATCCCCATTCCTAAGAGACCAAGGGTTGCCAGTTCTTTGAATGCCCTTGTCATCTGAGAGGATCACATCACAATGAACAAGCAGCTTGGGTGAGGTACGCTTGAATTTAAGGATGATATTGCTAGGGACACTTTTTTTAAAGAACATGAGACACGTGAGCACTGTGCTGATGGACATGAATTCCTGGTTTTCAGGCTAAGTATATAATGTGTGAAGAGAATACATAGAACTGGTGTTTAATACATAGTGAAAAGTTAGTCAGTGTCAGTGAGTACAAGCACTGGTTTCCAAAAACAGTTCTTTAGAAAAAGTAAGTATGAAATTCCCTCCCACCTCTTCCTTTACTCAGAGCAGGTGGCTCATGTGTGAAGGGTAGATTGATGAGCATCAGTTAAGGAATTAAATGTTGCCAATTATTAGCTAATAATCCTTGTATTGTCATGTTGTGGCTGTTGTTGGATTAAAAGACAAAGCATCATAATGCTTCATTTTTGGGATGTGGGAAGTGAACTGTGTCACATTTCCACTAATGAATATTTCATTTTTGACATAGCCAACTCTGATTCTAGCTTAATTCACAAATTGTGACTTCACTGAAGGCACTCCTGATTTAGGTCCCTATCTAGCAAAGCACTGTGGATTCCATTCAGCAGAAAACCGAAGTACATGCTTAAGTCCAGTTGACTTCAAAATAGACTTAACTATGTGCTTCAGAAGTAAGTGTATTCTTAAGTGCTGAATTGGGGCCCTCTACCATGTGTGTAATTGACCACATACTCATGTGCTTTGCCAGAGCAAGATCTTATCCCATCACTGATGGTTTGTTAAGGCTAACAGTCATGGCTGTGTTTTAATATGACTGATTTGAAATAAGAGTTTTGGTAGAATGGAGAAGAGGTAAGTTTCACAGAAAGTAGTTATTTCTGCAGTATCTTTCATGCCTTACGTAGCCAAATCTCCTGTTGACTCCATTGGGAGTTTTACCTAAGTAGGGAATTCAGGACTGTATGACTTTTGTTTGACTGTTACCCATAAATAGCCTTCCGATGTGCTATTTGTGTATTCTAAAATTGGAACAAACAATTCCAGAGCTAATTCCTTTTTCTAACTTTAGAAAAATAAGCATGGAAATGAAGTTTGTTAGATACATTTATAAAAGCTATAAAATGCTTGTAAATTGATTAAATGAATACATTTAGTGATGGTTTGAGTTTATGGCATAATTGCCACTGAGTGAGGCATGTTAAAGTATTTTAACTTGATTGGAAATATTGGAACCACATCAGGAAGGTCTTACCTTACCTTTATTAATTGTGGTAATGTGGAAAAGTCAGATGACACAGTTTAAGAAAAAATTGCTGCAACAATATAAACACCTAGTATTATGTTATGCCTGCTCATTTGTTTTGATAACTAGACATTTTACTGCAATTATATTACAGTTATTCATGTGCAAGGGCTGATAGTGGAAGCTCCAGCTGCCTAGGGCTGTCAGCAGGAGCCCTGGCATGGATAGGGCTGATAGAAGGACCCCTGCTGCCAGCAACAGAGCTAGCCATCAGCCATGTTGGCCATCTGGCAGACAGAATTGCAGTGGAAGCCTAATAATGTGGGATCCACAATCTCCGCATTATATGAAAGTAAGTGAGGGCTTAATCATTAGAGGTATCACACCTCAGTTTCTAATTATTTTATTCAGCGTGTAATGAACTGAAAAATCCTGCTTATGTTACTGTGTTCTTTGTGCAATTAACTCAAGCCAACAGTCTATATGCAATGGATGGGCTAGGGAATTGGTAATGTGGTTCAGAGCTTTGCATCTCTAAGTTACTGGTTTGAATTCAGGCCACATTGTTGCTCAAAGTTGGTAGACAACCTCCAGTACATTATAGGATGATCTCACTCCAGTTCCTACTGCACTGATGGCCATATCACAACAGTCTTCATATAAATAGCACCATTTGTCATTTCATCTGAGAAACCAACGCCTGAATGGAGACTCCTCTAGAGCATTTTCTCCAGATCAGAACACAGAGTCTTTAGAAAGACAGTGTAGTTTGCTTTGCTTCTACCTGTGATCGTTTTATGATTAAAAAGAGCATTTCAGTCTCCAGTGTAGCCAATCCAGTATTAGTATTTATAAAGTATGGTGCTAGTCTACATAAATTAGATGTCCATAATTATTTGAATTATTCATTATCTTTCTAATATTTCTAAATAATTAATATGTTTACAATTTGTTTGTTGCCAGTTGGGAGTCAAATTATGTACTTGTTTCTCTTTCCATGAATCCAACACACTGGAAAGTGATTGGGGTGAAACCTTCTTCCCACTGAAATCAGTAGGAGTTTGGCCATTGATTTAAAGGAGCCCAGATTTCACTCCTGGCATTTAAGTTTAATCTCAGATACATGGGCATGCCTAATAGCATAATTTGAAAGATATATGGATTAGGCAGCACTTGCACATCTGAAGTGAGTATAAAGTTCTAAGGGTTTCTAGAGATCATGTCCAACCAATCATGGTAGCAATCCATGTTGGGACAACATGCTGTATAGTCACTTTCCTCTGATACGGGATAAAATCAGCAGTCAGACATGGTCTATTCTATATTGCTGCATGAATAAATTACCCTACCATCTACAATTTTTTTGTACAGCTATGTTTTATCATACAAGAGTTACAGACAGGGAAAGGAAACATGGAAAGCTTAATTCTTTTGGAGTGATTTAATGGCTTAAAGATCCCGCAAAAATAGTGACAGCAACGAAGTGAGATGTTTTCTGTGTAAACCAAGGTCCCAATGTGCCAAACTGTTGCCAGGGAATGAGTAGAAGGGTTAAAAATTCAGAAGTTTTTAATAGGATTTGCAAACCCTTGTGTGAACACATAGTATTTTGCACTATTTTATAGATATGTATAAAATGTACAGTTTGTAAAATAATATTTTTCTGATCTAAGGATGTCATCGCATTATGGTTCTGACTGTATCAATGTAAGCTGTGAAATTTGATGTACTATCATGACATTGCCCAGCGAGGGTCACTCTTAGCATATAGATTAATCACCTGAAGTTTTATATAAACCATATACAGAAATCAGAAATCACTTTTATACTTGTTTTGTACATTTTCCATGTTTACAATAACACAGCTGTTTCTTTATATCAAACATCAATTTTGCTTTAAAATGCTTTTTTAATAGTCGTGCAAGTTTATTAAATAGGCCAAAAATCCAAAACAATTCATTTGCCAAACTACAGTGCAGTTAAAAATCTGTCTAATAAAAAATGATACTACGAGTACGTATGTCCAGTTCTTTACCAGCATAATGATGGGAATGTTACAATTATAAAGTAAAATGGTTGAAATTTATGAACTCAATCCTGTTATCTTTTTATGTGTCTTGGAGAATCCACCACTATGTGCCATAGTTGAATGTCCCAAATATTCAACAATTTGCAAAACGTGTCATAGGATTGCCCTCCAAAATATTATTGACAAGAATTATGAGAAATAACCTACCATTATTTATGTGAGTTAAAGGTCTAATCCTGCATTGGGACATATCAGCATGGAACTCTGCACCCATGCTGATGGTGTGCCACGCCAGGGAAGATAATAGGACTCTACATTAGTACAGTAGATGCAAGACTGGAGCCAAACTCCAGTTCTTCATTTGCCCCAAAGGGCGCATCTTAAATAGCGGTAGACATTGGGATTTTACCAGATCATATCTTTTTCTTTCCCTCAGACTATCATATTGAAATTACTATGAAAAATGTGGAGGCTTATCCACTGATGGTTTTTCAGTATTGCTTTTAATTTGCTGTATTGTTATAATTTTCTTCTGATTATCTGTAATTATGTTTATAATTTTATACACCATTTGACTGCAATCTGAAGAGATCTGCTCTATGAAACTACAAGCAACTGTAACCATATCAGGACATTGTCATTATGTGAAATCAGTCTCTTGAAAGTTTGTTTTCTACGTGGTTAATAAGTAGCTCACTGACTTATTTATTTAACACTGGAATCTCCCAAAAGGATAAACACTGGATATGTAAATAATAGTGCTCTCCATATGCCTAACAAATTATTGTAATAGGTATATTAAAAATAAAAAGAAACAATGTAAGTGTAATATAGTTCTGGTTTGTTTTGGATGTCTGATGTCTTTGTTTTTATTCTCATAACATTTCTCCTCAAGGGCCTAATCCAAAGACCATTGAAACCAAAGGGAGTTTTTTCACTGACTCCAATGAACTTTGGATCAAGTCCCATAAACACAAATTCTCTTATTCTGTTGTTTGTCTAACCATTATGGCTACATCTCCCCTACAAGGTTTTTGCACAAAAACTGCCATTTTTGCGCAAAAATCAGCAGAGCATCCACACCTCAAGCACATTTTTGCACAAGTAAATTGGTAGAACAGAGGGCTTCTGCCAGTAGAGTTACTCCTCTCCCCATGAGGAATAACTCCTTTTATTGCTTCAGCTCTTGCGCAAAAAGGCAAGTATGGACGCTCTAGGAGTATTGTGCAAGAAACCCCTATCAGCAAAGGTACAGGTGCTCAGATGGCCATTCTGTGAATGGCCATCAGAGTTTTCTTGCGCAAGAGTGTCCATGCAGTGTGGACGCTCTCTTGCATAAAAGCACATCACTTTTGTGATGCGCTTTGAGGTCAGGACTCACTTTTGCACAAGAAGTTTTTTCGGAAGATCTCTTCTGCAAAAGGCTTCTTACGCAAAAACCCTGCAGTGTAGACAAAGCCTATGGGTACAATTTTCAAAAGCAGTCAGCATTGATCTAACCTGTTCTTCATTTCAGTGGAAGAAGGCTTTATCTAATACTGAGAACCAGACGTACCAACTCTGGCAAAAAGTAGTGAGTTCTCAGGTCCTTCTGGCAGGCTCCTCCCTCCCCCTTGGGGCAAATCTTCCCTCCTTTCCAGTGCCTCCTGCCCAATGTGAATCAGCTGGACACTGAGAGAGGGAGCAAGGGCAGAACACACTCAGCCGTTTTGCTGGATGGGGAAGGAGAGGAACTGCGGTAAGGCAAGAGAATTCAGAAGTAAGCAGAGTCCTGAATCTATAACCCAAAGGCTGTGTCTAGGCTGCATCCCTTTTCCGTAAAAGGGATGCAAATTAGAAACATTGCAATTGCAAATGAAGTGGGAATTTAAATCCCCCTGCTTCATTTGCATAAACATGGCTGCCGCTTTTTTCTGGCTCGGAGCTTTGCTGGAAAAAAGCGCCAGTCTAGACGGGGATCTTTCGGAAAATAAAGCCTTTTCCGAAAGATCCGTTATTCCTCTTAAAATAAAGCTCCGAGCCGGAAAAAAGTGGTAGCCATGTTTATGCAAATGAATCAGGGAGGATTTAAATCCCCGCTTCATTTGCAATTGCGATATGTCTAATGTACGGAAAAGGGATGCAGTCTAGACACAGCCAAAGAGAAACTACTCCAAGTTATTGGCTACATGGTAGGAGCACTGTAACCATGCACTGAATCCTATTAAATTCCTGATGTATGTTAGGAGGTGGATGGATAACGTCCTTCCCTAGCATTAATAAGTTTTGGCCTACTGCATACATTCATCTCTGCATCTGTTGGTCATACACCTGTGTGTCCTGATCAACTTCCAGACAAAGGAAGAGGAAGAATGTTCTCCTCAGAATGTCATCAGAATTTCCAGTATGAAGATTGAGATGTAGACTAGCGTGTGAAACTATTTGAACATGTGCATTACTTTTCTGAACGTGCTTTGCACCCATCATTTGAAAAATCAGGTCTCCTTATGAGCGTTCTGGTTGGACACCCAAAATCATTAGTCACCTCTGAAAATACAGCCGTAAGTTATATTGAGAGTTCCTGGAGACTTTAACTGGTACTCAGAGAATGAAATGTTTGTATAATTTAATGTACAAACTTGCTTTTTTGATTGCTTGATTTACTTTACAGATAATCAACATTCATATTACTTAAAGGATCTTTATATAGATATGCAAAAAAATTGCTCCCTCCAGGAGCAATTGGCAAAATATAATGGAGCCAAATGCTACTTTCAATTACATCAGTGTGAATTTGAAATAACCTTCACTGAGTAAATGAGGTTAATCCATGTGACACATATTCTAGATAACTCAAGACAAAATGGATTCTGTTCAAGGAACTAGAAAGTAGGCGGGAGGACTGAAGGAGCCTTCAGCTCACAGATGTCTTTCCAGGCTCCAGGCAAAATTGCAGTCCCTGTGCTCTCCTAACATAGAGGAGGTTGTGCTTCTGATATGTATCTATAATTATGTGTCAAACAAATATATTGCAGTGTAATCAATTTAATGCATGCATTGTTTAAATCCAGATTGGCTATTTTACCCTTACAAGAAATCAGCATACAAAGCCCAGTCCTGGATTTGGTTCCCAAGTGCAGAACAGCTGTTACTTAGAAATTCAACCAGATATTACTCAGAACAAAAACATTAAGAAAAACATTTAGGACAGGATTCACTAAGGTATTTAGGAACCTAACTCCCATTGAAATCAATGGATGTTACATCTCTAAACACCTTTGTGACCCCTACTCCTGCTTACTATTATTAATTGAAAGTAAGCAACTGTTGTTAGAAGATAAATATTTGAATTCAGTACACACCAGCTTTTCGTTCCTGCATTACTACTATTACCAGCTCGGTCACACAGATAGTGAATTCTGAATTGTAGCTTCCCTTGCCAAAGCACATTTCATGCTGTATGTTTGAAAAATTCTTTTATCGTCTCTTTGATTTGAAAAACATCCGCTTTCCCACAAGCTCTGGCACTTACTATTGTTACTCAGAATCTCTTAGAAAAATTAGCGCACCAAAGCCTTAATCTTTGCAGAGAATTTCCACTCTGAGCATGTCATTTGTGCATTACAATTTTGCTGATTTTCAGGATAGTCACCATTTTCAGATAAACATACTATATAGCCACACCAAAAAAAACCTCAGTTTTTAGGGGTGAAATATATATTTACTAAATGTGGGACATGCTTCAAGAGATTGTCTTTTTAGCAAAAATACATCCACGTGTGCACTATTAAAATAACACTTGGCCCTTTCAACCAAGGATCTCAAAACATTAGTGATTTAAGCCCTGATCCTGCAAACACTTAACTTGGATCATATGAATGGTCAAGCTGCATCAGTGGGAACATTCCCATGCTGAAATTAAGTATATGTGTAAATATTTGCATGATCAGAGCTTTATCCTTCAATTCACTTCAGTTTGTATTTTTCTACTTTGTCCAAAGTACGGAGAGATTATATGAATTACCTCTTGTTACATGGCAGAACCAGCAGCAGAACCCAGATGTCTTGTCGATCCTTTACTAGGGAACGATAAACCAGCTCTGGTCTGCAAAGACTGTAGACCATGGGTTCCCAAAGTTTTTGACATGGGGACCAGTAAATTTTTTTGAGGACCGGTAATGTCCATTTGCATATTCATTAATCAAATTATGAATATTCAAAAAAGTTGTTTCTGGTCCTCCCAAAACCCCCAGTACCAGCTTTAGCAAAGCTTTTGATATGGTCACCCACAATATTGGATAAATGGACTGTAAGACAGACAGAAAGCTGGTTAGACCAAGGTTTCCCAAACTTTTTACTTAAGTTGGAATCCTTTTTTTTTTCAGTACTGCTTTTTGCAGCCCAAAAATATAAACATATGTTTCTCACACTGACAGACATATAACATGTCTGGTATTTTCTCATTAGGTAAGTTTTATTATTACGAGATGTAAAAGTTTGTAGTTTCGAACTGCTTGGCTGGTAAATGTGCTCAGGCTGCATGAGTGTGTCTACCAGCCAGCCAGTTCGTAACTACTCGAGGGGTGTGTGTGTGTGGGGGGGAGGCAATAGAATCCCCGGGCCGGACTAACTCATGCTTTGTGGAGAGGAAGAGGGAAGAGGGACAGCGCCCCGAGATCTACATATGGTCAGATCAGTCCCACTCCCTGCAGGCCGGTTCATTCCTCCCCCTACTCCCCCTGCTGTGCCTCTGTCCAGCCCCACTTCCCCAACCCCCTCCCGGGCAGCCAGTTCTCCCCCGCTTCTCCCCCCCTCCCACATATTCCCCAGCCAGCTCCCTGCCCCCAACCTCGCGCCCCTCCCAGCAGCCCTGCTTCCACCGGCCCCCCAATCTCCCCAGCCCCAATTCCCCAGTCCAGCGAAATGCTGGCTTAGTGAGATTGCAGAATCTCCATCACTGGAGATATTTATGACCAGGTTAGACAGACACCGGTCAGGGATGAGCTAGGGCAACTCAACTTCGGAAGCCCCAGGGGCCACACTGATACTTACAGAACATGCTGAGGGACTCAACTTAAGTGTGGTTGCATATGCAAGCAAATATATAGAAGTAGCTTCTCTCACACTGACAGGCATGAACACAAAGATTAAGGCAAGACTACACAACACACAGGCCCCATTTAAGTCAGTTCTGCTGATATTAATAAAATTCAATATTTACCCGATTTTTACCTACGTGACAGCACTTTTCATGAGCAATGACAGTCCAAGAATTTAACTACTAAAACACATATCAACAGAAGATCATTACACTGACTACTTTTTTGTTTCCGCTCCCACTCGCTGGCCACGTGTTGATCCCCACATAAACCCAAACTGCACTGCGGGGCACAAACAAACTGGCCATGGGCAGCATATCAAGTTACTAATAAATATTTTATAAACCTTTACCTTTTCTCTCTGCTGCCATGTCTCCTCTCTTTGCTCCATCATCTCCCCTGGTGCCCCCCAACTCCTCACCTTCCTCTGCTGTCCTGACTCCTGCCCTTCTCACTGCCCTCAGCGATCTGCCCCCCTCCACCAGCCCTTCTCTCTCCCCTGTGCCTGCTCCTCCAGTAGCCCCACTCTGATCATGTGTGCTACCCCTCTTCTAACACCTCCCTCTACACACCTGCCCTGCCTCTCTCCTCTGGTGCTGGTCCCTCCCCTGCAGGTGTCTGCCCTTCTGCTTCACCCCAGAATCCCCTGACACCTGCACCTTCCCTTACCTCTGCATCCTTCTGGTGCCTCCCCCTTCCCTTACTGCCCCTGTTCCCTTTGCCCTCTTTTTCCCTGATACCCATCCCTTCACCACTCTCTGCCCCATTCCCCTCCTGCCCCTCACACATGACTTGCTCCATCCTGGCCTTCCTCGTGCCCACCCCTTCTTTCAAGCCTTCTCCAAGCACCTCCTCCTCCAGTCCCCAATGCCCTTCCCCTCTCCTCTCCTCTCCCAGCATCACCCTCCCACTGACACCTCCCCTCCTGCCCTTTCCATTGTCTGCACTTGGCCCCCTGGCATTTGTCTCTCTCCTGCACCCCTGTCTCTTGGTGTCTTCCCCTCCCCCCGCTCAAGCCCCTTCTCCTTCCATCCCTCCCCCTCTGCCACCCAAGCCCCCTGCCACCACCACCACCACCTCCTCTCCTCCCCCCGCCTCCGCCCAAGCCCAAGCCCCCCACTGCCGCCGCCTCTCCTCCCCTCCGCCGCCACCGCCGCCACACAAGCCCATTCCCTACCTTCTGCTTTCCACATTGCGGGGCCAGAGGCTGTGTTCAGGCCCTGGAGGCTGAACCTGGAGCCAGCGTAGCCCCGCCACATGCCTCCGAAGAGTTTTAAAACCCCGAGCCGTGACGTCACATCATGCACGGCAAGGAGGAGCCACACATGGCAGGGACGGTCCAGAGCCAAGGGGGATGCTTTGGGGGTGGGCTGGGAAGATGAGCAGGGGGGCCCGGGGCTCTGTCCAGGCAGAGCTGGGGGAGAGACCCAGCTCCACATATTGGTGGAGCAGGGCCCCCAGCTCTGTAACTTGCCAGCAATTCCGGGTTCAGGGGCATGGGGCCTGATTTGACCGAATCTGTCGAATTGGCCTAAAGCCAGCCTTGCTGGCAGCCACCAGGCACGCTGAGGCCCAGTATTTTTTTCCCGCGGCCCTGCATCAGGCCACGGCCCATAATTTGGGAAATGCTGCTGTAGACACGGGTTTAGTTTTAATCATTGTCCCCTGGAAGTCAAAGCACATGTTTAGGAGACTTTATGGTGCATGACGCTTTCTTGATGTCATAATTACATCTGCGAACTTCTTAGGCTATGTCTACTCAGCAGCATTATTTCGGAATAGCTGACCTTATTACGAAATAACAAAGAGTGTGTTTAGACTGAACGCCTTTATTTCAAAATAATGGCGAGCTGGAGGACTTCTTACTTCAACTTCTGTAACTCTCATTTTACGAGGAGTAAGGGAAGTTGAAGGAAGAGTGTTCGAGATTACGCAAAAATGAGGAGGTTAGTTAAACAGAAATTAAAAGGCACAGTGACGAGAGCCAAATCCCTGAAAGCTGCATGGAAACTTTTTAAAGACACCATAATAGAGGCCCAACTTAAATGTATACCCCAAATTAAAAAAAACATAGCAAGAGACCTAAAAAAGAGTCACCGTGGCTTAACCACCATGTAAAAGAAGCAGTGAGGCACAAAAAGGTATCTTTTAAGAAGTGGAAGTCCAATCCTAGTGAGATAAATAGAAAGGAACATAAACACTGTCAAATCAAGTGTAAACATGTAATAAGAAAAGCAAAAAAAGATTTTGAGGAACAGCTAGCCAAAAACTCAAAAAGAAATAACAAAATGTCTTTTAAGTACATTAGAAGCAGGAAGCCTGCTAAAAAGCCTGTGGGTCCCCTAGATGATCAAGCTATAAAAGGAGCAATCAAGGACGATAAAGCCATTGCGGAGAAACTAAATGATTTCTTTGCTTCAGTTTTCACGGCTGAGGACATTGGGGAGATTCCTGAATCTGCACTGTCCTTTGTGGGTGATGAATCTAAGGAACTGTCCCGGACTGAAGTGTCATTACAGGAGGTTTTGGAACAAATAGAAAAACTTAATGTTAACAAATCTCCGGGACCGGATGGCATTCATCCAAGGGTTCTAAAAGAACTTAAATGGGAAATTGCTGAGCTATTATCTGCGGTTTGTAACCTATCCTTTAAATCGGCTTCCGTACCTAATGACTGGAAGGTAGCCAACGTGACACCAATATTTAAAAAGGGCTCTAGAGGTGATCCTGGCAATTACAGACCAGTAAGTCTAACTTTAGTACCAGGCAAATTATTCGAAACAATAGTAAAGAATAAAATTGTGAAGCATGTAGAAGAACATAATTTGTTGGACAAAAGTCAACATGGTTTCTGTAAAGGGAAATCCTGTCTTACTAATCTGTTAGAGTTCTTTGAAGGGGTTATCAAACATGCAGACAAGGGGGATCCAGTAGATATAGTATACTTGGATTTTCAGAAAGCCTTTGAAAAGGTCCCTCACCAAAGGCTCTTGTGTAAATTACATGGCCATGGGATAAGAGGGAAGGTCCTTTCTTGGACTGAGAACTGGTTAAAAGACAGGAAACAAAGGGTAGGAATAAATGGTAAATTTTCAGATTGGAGAGGGGTAATTAGTGGTGTACCCCAAGGGTCAGTCCTGGGACCAATCCTTTTCAACTTATTCATAAATGATCTGGAGAAAGGGGTAAGCAGTGAGGTAGTAAAGTTTGCAGATGATACCAAACTGTTTAGGATAGTCAAGACAGAAGCAGACTGTGAGGGACTCCAAGAAGATCTCACCAAACTGAGTGATTGGGCAACAAAATGGCAAATGAAATTTAATGTGGATAAGTGTAAAGTAATGCACATTGGGAAAAATAACCCCAACTATACGTTCAGTATGATGGGGGCTAATTTGGCTACGACAAATCAGGAAAGAGATCTTGGAGTTATCGTGGACAGTTCTCTGAAAACTTCCACACAGAGTGCAGCGGCAGTCAAAAAGGCAAATAGGATGCTAGGAATTATTAGGAAAGGAATAGAAAATAAGACCCAGAATATCTTACTGCCCCTGTATAAAACTATGGTACGCCCACATCTTGAATACTGTGTACAAATGTGGTCTCACCTCAAAAAAGATATTTTGGCCTTGGAAAGGGTTCAGAAAAGGGCAACTAAAATGATTAGGGGTTTGGAACAGGTCCCATATGAGGAGAGGTTAAAGCGACTGGGACTTTTCAGTTTAGAAAAGAGGCGACTGAGGGGGGATATGATAGAGGTCTATAAAATCATGAGTGGTGTGGAGAGGGCTGATAAAGAAAAATTATTTATTAGTTCCCATAATAGAAGAACTAGAGGACACCAAATGAAATTAATGGGTAGCAGGTTTAAAACTAATAAAAGAAAGTTCTTCTTCACACAGCGTGTTGTCAACCTGTGGAACTCCTTGCCAGAGGAAGCTGTGAAGGCTAGGACTATAATAGAGTTTAAAGAGAAGCTGGATAAATTCATGGAGGTTAGGTCCATAAAAGGCTATTAGCCAGGGGATAAAATGGTGTCCTTGGCCTCTGTTTGTCAGAGGCTGGAGAGGTATGGCAGGAGACAAATTGCTTGATCATTGTCTTCGGTCCACCCTCTCTGGGGCACCTGGTGCTGGCCACTGTTGGTAGACAGGATACTGGGCTAGATGGACCTTTGGTCTGACCCAGTACGGCTGTTCTTATGTTCTTATGTTCTTATACTAATGGTCACCTTTGACATGAAGTTGAAAATACAGTGGACCACAACTTAATAGAAAGATAGTCTCAAGAATATTTCTCCCGAATTCCAATCATCGTCCCATTTGTAAGTATGTAGCATCCCAAGGACACTTATGTCAATTGTTTACATGGAAAAACTCATGTTAGGAAAATATTAATGTAAACCATGACAATTATTTAGCTCTTTTAAAAAGAGATGTAAAGCCCTGTCATTCTCTAGGTTCTGCTCCTCTGCAATTGCTTTTTGGCTCCCTAGATCTCTAATCTGTTCAGCACACGTTGCCTGCCCTCCTTGCCTGCTCTCCTTGCCTGTCCCATGGAGAGTCTTTTTCTGCTGGTACCCCAGGCCCTGTGGAGATTCCTTGTCATGCTCCCCACTATAGCAATTCCTGGCTCCACTCTCAGGAGATTTCCAATACTGGCTGGCAGATGCTAGCTTCACCCTGAAGGCAGCTCCTGTTTCTTCTTTATTTTGTCTTCCAATCCCTTATTCCTATAATGTGGCAGTTCCTTTGTCATATTTTCTGGCACTGTAAAAGCCTTACATGATTTGTGTTTTCCTAACATAGCATATTAGCATAATTTAATTAAAAATTCCTTGTGACGTCCAGAAACATGAATTTGAAGGCATTGTTGATTGCATTGTTCTAATGCTGCAGTGATAGCTCCATTGAATGACATTACATACCCCAAGAGAGTATGTAAATTCTTAATAAGCTCTGCTATCTCACTCAAAGTTAATTACTTTTGTTGGTGTTTCTGCCTGAGAATGCATCCAATTTCTAAAATGCTCTTGAAAATATGCCATTCCCCAACCTATTGCCCCCTAGATAATATTTTCTTGCACTGTTCTCTATCGTTTTACCATTACCAAACTTTCAAGCCCCTCACAGTAATCTTTTAACTTGTCACCAGTTCAGTGACAAGTCTATCTCCAGCCCAAACCTATTAATTAAAAAACCATCCCACAACATAGTATAGTGCCACCAAAGACGCATTAAGTAAACACAGATTGTCACTCAGATAACCCCAGAGAAGAGCCACCTCCACCCAGGGTCCTTACTGAAATTGCAGCAGCTCTCCTGTGATTTTGCAGAAGAAAAAGAGCAGAGAGGAAGGGAGAAAAAGATATTGAAAGGAAGGAAGAAAAGCAGAAGAGAAAGGGTATAGAGAGGGCAGGTGGTTGGAAATTTTTCAAAGAAACTTTTTTGTTGGAAACTACAAATCCACTGAAACCCAAATTTTTTCTATGAAAGGGTCAGATTCAACAAAACGTTGATTATGAAAACATTCACATGGTCTCAGTTTTGTCTTGTTGTGGAATGGGAAATTCTTTGAAATCGCAAATGTTTCATAGAACAATAGAATTGGAAGGGACCTTGAGAGGTCATCAAGTCCAGTCCAGTGCCCTCATGGCAGGACCCAGTACCATCTAGACTATCCCTGATAGACATTTATCTAACCTGCTCTTAAATATCTCCAGAGATAGAGATTCTACAACCTCCCTAGGCAATTTATTCCAGTGTTTAACCACCCTGACAGTTAGGAAGTTTTTTCCTAATGTCCAACTTATACCTCCCTTGCTGCAGTTTAAGCCCATTGCTCCTTGTCCTATCCTCAGAGGCTAAGGAGAACAATTTTTCTCCCTCCTCCTTGTGACATTCTTTTAGATACCTGAGCACTGCTATCATGTCCCCTCTCAGTCTTCTCCTTTCCAAATTAAACAAGCCCAATTCTTTCAGTCTTCCTTCATAGGTAATGTTCTCTAGACATTTAATCATTCTTGTTGCTCTTCTCTGGACCTTCTCCTATTTCTCCAAATCTTTTTTAAAATGTGGTGCCGAGAACTGGACACAATACTCCAACTGAAGCTTAATCAGCACAGAGTAGAGCAGAACAATGACTTCTTGTATCTTGCTCATCACACACCTGTTAATGCATCCCAAAATCATGTTTGCTTTTTTTGCAACAGCGTCACACTGTTGACTCATATTTAGGTTGTGGTCCACTATGACCCCTAGATCCCTTTCTGCAGTATCTCTTCCTAGAGAGTCGCTTCCCATTCTGTATGTGTGAAACTGATTGTTCCTTCTTAAGTGGAGTATTTTTCTTATCCTTATTAAACTTCATCTTATTTACCTCAGACCATTTCTCCAGTTTGCCCAGGTCATTTTGAGTTATGACCATATCCTCCAAAGCAGTTGCAACCCCTCCCAGCTTGGTATCATCTGCAAACTTAATAAGCGTACTCTCTATGCCAATATCTAAATCGTTGATGAAGTTATTGAACAGAACCAGTCCTAAAACAGACCCCTGCAGAACCCAACTTTTTATGCCCTTCCAGCAGGATTGTGAACCATTAATAACTAGTCTCTGAGAATGTTTATCCAGCCAGTTATGTATTTTATTTGCCTTGATTACTGATAAGAATATCATGAGACCCTATCAAATGCCTTACTAAAGTCTAGGTATACCATGTCCACCGCTTTCCCCTTATCCACGAGACTCATTATCCTATCAAATAAAGCTATCAGATTGGTTTGGCATGATTTGTTCTTTACAAAGCCATGCTAGCTGTTACCTATCACCTTATTATCTTCTAAGTGTTTGCAGATGAATTCCTTTGTTACTTTCTCCATTATCGTATCTGGCACAGAAGTTCAACTGACTGGTCTGTAGTTTCGTAGGTTGTTCTTGTTTCCCTTTTTATACATGGGCACTATATTTTCCCTTTTCCAGTCTTCTGGAATCTCTCCTGTCTTCCATGATTTTTCAAAGTTGATAGCTAAAGACTCAAATACCTCTTCTGTCAGCTCCTTGAGTATTCTAGGATGCATTTCATCAGGCCCTGGTGACTTCCCACCCATCTTGAGACAGATGTTCCTCAGACTCCTGCAGAGAAAAAGTGGAAAACCTAGCTAGGGGTTGAAAAAATCATCCAGAATCCTGGTTCTCTCCTCCCTATAGGTGGCTTGCATCCACCTCATTATCATTCCCTCCCTAAACTTCTCTTTACAGCATCTGTTACTTCTCTGGGGACAAAAAGCTGGCACTCTATAGGGACTCCTTTCTCAACTCTCCTCTTTCTTCCTACAAACCCACATTTGCTTCTTTATCCATATGAGGGTCCTTCCACACAGTATTTATTTTCATCTCTCCATTCCTTGAGTGACGGAAACTTTTGAAACATGGGAATGACAAATAAGGGAGTTGCAGAAAGAGCTCCCAATCCATTTCACCCAAGCCTTCCTATAAACAAAAAGCTGTTCACACAGAGTGTTGGAAACAAATAGCTCCTGATGGAAACTAACTGCTATTTAAAGCGAGGTGACCAAATGCGGGGGGGGGGGGGGGAGGAGAGGGAATAGTCACAGGCAGGGCCGGCCTTAGGCCGATTCAACCAATTCCGCCAAATCAGGCCCCATGCCTAAGGGGGCCCTGCGCCACTGCACCCAGAAGTGCCAGCAAGTTACAGAGCTGGGGCCCTGCTCCACCACTATGCGGAGCTGGGTCTCTCCCCCGGCTCTGCCCAGAGCAGGCCCTGGCCCTGCCCCCAGAGCGTCTCCCCCTAGGCCCTGAAATGTCCCTACCACATGCGGCTCCTCCTCTCCACCTGCTGCTGTCCATGCGCGGCACTGCACGTAGGCGGGGAGGACGCTTGGGCCGTGATGTGATGACACAGCCCGGGATTTTGAAACTCCTGGGAAGCACATTGCGGGGCCTCGCTGGACCCGGGTTCGGCCTCTGGGGCCTGAGTGCGGACTCCAGCCCCACAACGGGGAAGGTAGAGAACGATCGTGCGACGGTGGCCGAGGCGGCGGCGGCGGTGGCGGTAGGCGAGAGAGAGGAGGCAGAGGGGAGGGGTGGAAGGAGAAGGGACTTGGGCAGGGGGAAGGGAAGGCACCAAGAGACAGGGGTGCAGGAGAGACAAATGCCAGGGGGCCAAGTGCAGACAATGGAAAGGGCAGGAAGGGAAGTGTCAGTGGGAAGGGGGTGATGCTGGGAGATGGGAGGGTAGTGCTGGGAGAGGAGAGGAGGCTAGAGGGGGAGGTGCTGGGTGAAGGCTTGAAAAGAGAGGTGGGAATGATAAAGGTGGGGATGGAGCAAGGCATGTGTGAGGGCACAGGGACATGAGGAGAATGGGGCAGAGAGTGGTGAGGGGGTTGATATCAGGGAAAAAGGGGGCAGGGGCAGTAAGGGAAAGGGGAGGCACCTGGAGGGTGCAGGGCTAAGGGAAGGTGCAGGTGCCAGGGGATTCTGGGGTGAAGCAGAAGGGCAGACACCTGCAGGGGAGGGACAAGCACCAGAGGAGAGAGGCAGGGCAGGTGTGTAGAGGGAGGTGTTAGAAGAGGGGTAGCTCACATGATCAGAGTGGGGCTACTAGAAGAGTGGACACAGGAGGGACAGAAGGACTGATGGAGGAGGGCAGTGAGAAGGTCAGGAGTCAGAATAGCAGAGGAGGGTGAGGAGTTGGGGGCAGCAGGCACCAGGGGAGATGATGGAGCAAGGAGAGGAGACATGGCAGCAGAGAGAAAAGGTAAAGGTTTATAAAATATTTATTAGTAACTTGGTATGCTGCCCATGGCCAGTTTGTTTGTGCCCCGTGGTGCAGTTTGGGTTTATGTGGGGATCAACACGTGGCCGGCGAGTGGGAGCGGAAACAAAAAAGTAGTCAGTGTAATGATCTTCTGTTGATATGTGTTTCAGTAGTTAAATTCTTGGACTGTCATGGCTTATGAAAAGTGCTGTCACATGGGTAGAATTCGGGTAAATATTGAATTTTATTAATATCAGCAGAACTGACTTAAATGGGGCCTGTGTGTTGTGTAGTCTTGCCTTAATCTTTGTATTCATGCCTGTCAGTGTGAGAGAAGCTACTTGTATATATTTGCTTGCATATGCAACCATACTTAAGTTGAGTCCCTCAGCATGTTCTGTAAGTATCAGTGTGGCCCCTGGGGTTTCCGAAGTTGAGTTGCCCTAGCTCATCCCTGACCAGTGTCTGTCTAACCTGGTTTTAAATATGTCCAGTGATGGAGATTCTGCAATCTCACTAGGCAATTTATTCCAGTTTTTAACCACCCTGACAGGCAGGAAGTTTTTCCTAATGTCCAGCCTAACCTACCTTGTTGCAATTTAAGCCCATTGCTTCTCATCCTAACCTCAGAGGTCAAGCAGAACAATTTTTCTTTCTCCTTGTTATGATACTCTTTTAGATACTTGAAAGCTGCTCTCATGTCTCTTTTCGGTCTTCTCTTTTCCAAGGTAAACAAGGCCACTTTCTTCAGCCTTGCCTCATATCTCATGTTCTCTAGACGTTTCATCATTTGTGTTGATCTTCCCTGGACTTTCCCCAGTTTCTCCACATTTCCTGAAATGTGGAGCCCAGAACTGGACATGATACTCCAGCTGGGGCCTAATATAGATGACTCATTCCCCTCCTAGGGGACGTGAGACTGGGTCGGTTAATTTCCAGTCCTCCTGTTTATCTTTTCCTAAGCCAGGAGGGCAAGGTAGTTCTGATGGGGGCTCTGCAGGAAGGCAGCCCGCACTGCTCCCTTCCTGAAATCTTGTGCAGGTGTTAAACAGCTGTCTAGCCCACCCTAGAAGTGACTGCATTTCAACGTGCCTGAAGCAATACTGCGCCAGCAATGGACAGGAATATGGCTCCCGGGCATGGCTTGCTCATGACTGCTTCAGTCCCATTGATGGGTCTCAGCCTCTTTCCTTCCACTCCTCCGCTTTGCAATGGGGCTGTAGACTCTGGCGGACAGGAATGGAGGCAGGCAGAGGTGTCTCCCTACAGCAGATGTAGACACGTCTCTGTATTAATCATTCTCTCATTGAAGTTTTTAGCTTTGTAGTGAGTCCTTTTACATGGAAACTTTGTATTACGTCTCGGTAGAATAGTCCCTAGGACAAGTGAGGCAGAGACTGTCCCTGTGGGTGAATGAGGTGGGAATGGATAAGGAGGAAGGTGAGCACCTCTGGTCAATTGCAAAGGTTGGAGAGGGGATGGAAGCTAGATCAATGAGCCCTGGGAAGTGGGCCCATTGAAAGGAGACTGGACCTGTGGATGCCTTCGGGGTCTGCAGCAAGGGTCTGCTTTGGGAACCCCCCTCTTTGGAGGTGAATGTGGCAGCATTGAGACCATCCAGAAGCCGGTGCCACAGACACTAACTACAGAGTCATGGGATGGCTCTCACAGATCTTGCACATGCATAAGATGGATAGATCTGCAGGAAGGTGGGGGGGGGAATGGCGTAGTGAGGGGGCCGGACAGGTCAGTTGCCCCTGAGAGAAAAATAATATACAATTTAGTTAAAAATAGATGTCACACGTTTTTAAAAGGAATGCCATAGCTCTTGCCTTTTGTCTATTTTTGTCTCTTTAGGCCCCCAGTTAAAATTTTCAAAAGTACTTGGGTGACTAAAGTCATTTTTGAAAATTGGACTTGGAAATCTAAGCTCAGATTTTCAAAGGTAATAAAGCTCCTAAAGAGACAGTTGCCAACTCAGATCTTCAAAGATATCTATCAGATCTTTACACACCTTTGAAAATCTGGTCATACGTGTCCTAGTCAGTTCTGAATGTGAGATGAAGGAGCCCAGTCCTAATTCCTTCAGGCTTTTTTTTTTTAATTTGAACATTTATCTACACTAATTCCCCTCCTTTCTCTTTCACTATCCAATAAATGCATGGATCAAAATTATAGGTGTTTTGTGACTATGCTGACTTGAGAGTGGAAAGATTTCATATTGTCATGTATGATTCCTGGTAACACATCTCAAATATAAAAAACTAGGTTGATACCTGTTCATATCAGGAGCTCATTTCCTCATCTGAATTCAGTTCCTCATTTGCAGTATCTCATTAGGCTGTTTAATGGAGAAGATATTGTGTGTGTGTGTTTTATTTTTTTTATTTATACTGTGGGCGAAGAATGGGCTCACAAGAATTCCTCCATTGTTTTACCACGAGTCTCAAAACATCTGGTGTTTTTCTAAAGACCTGGAGTCAATTGATTATGTAGGAATCTCAGCTTTCATTTAAAAAAAGTTCTCTATACATCTGGACCTTACAGCTAAGGAGGAAAGCTTTAAAGCATGAACCCTAAATACTCAAAAAAAGGCCAATAAAAATCCAACATGTTTAATTTAAAAAAAAAATTATGATTTGTAGACCAGTCTCAAAACTTTGTGTAGGCATTCCTTGTGATTTTGGGGTTGGCAATACTGCTCTTTGATGGGTGAATTTAGAGAGGTCCCTCCCTTCAGTTTCCCTTTCCACCCTCCTTTTTTGTCACAGGTCATCAGAGAATCATAGAGACAATGGAGAGTAGGGTGAGTCCCTGACTCTGGTTAATGACTGGTCAGCATGACTAACTATTATCATCCAGTGATCTGAATGAGCTATCTACTGCCATCTGTTAATCAACAGTCACATCTAACTGAAAGTCACAGAAGATGGAAACAGGTTTTATTTCTAGTGGTGTAGAGTCTATTTGGAAACTATTATATCTGACACTTTATATCTGACCCTTTACATCCAGGCTGTGTCTACACTGCACCCCTTTTCCGGAAAAGGGATGCAGATGAGACAAGTCGAAATTGCAAATGCAGCGGGGATTTAAATTTTCTCCGCTGCATTTGCATGAACATGGCTGCCGCTTTTTTCCGGCTCGGGGCTTTGCTGGAAAAAAGCGCCAGTCTAGACATGGATCTTTTGGAAAATAAAGCCTTTTCTGAAAGGTCCCTTATTCCTCTTAAAATCAGGAATAAGGGACCTTTCGGAAAAGGCTTTATTTTCCGAAAGATCCCCGTCTAGACTGGCGCTTTTCTCCGGCAAAGCCCCGAGCTGGAAAAAAGCGGCAGCCATGTTCAAGCAAAAGTAGTGGGGAAAATTTAAATCCCTGCTGCATTTGCAATTCCGACTTGTCTCATCTGCATCCCTTTTCCGGAAAAGGGGTGCAGTGTAGACACAGCCGTGGAAATCAGGAGAGGTCCCGGATGACTGGAAAAAGGCAAATGTAGTGTCCATCTTTTAAAAAAGGGAAGAAGGACAATCCAGGGAACTACAGACCAGCCAGCCTTACCAGAAAAATCATGTAGGGCATCCTCAAAGAATCCATTTTGAAAAGATTTACTTCTGACGTGATATTTGTGTGTGGTTGTGGTTTGTGTGGGTGGTATTTTTTTATTATTATTTATTTATTTTTTGCTCAACAAAAAATCCTGGGTAGAGAGTGTGGGGGCCCCGCCAAAATGGTTCGAATTGGGCTCTGCACTTCCTAAAGCTGGCCCTGCCCATAGGCTCAGAGGTAGTCATTGATCAATTTGGAAAATAATCTGTTAATAGTATAGTGGCAAAATCAGGAGTACATACTTAACTTTAAACATACAATTAGTCACATAGATGAGCTTGGTCTTAATCACATGCTTTAAATAAATTGGAGTCTGGAGGTAATTTTTTCCAGGGTCGAAATGACTGGGCAGATAGGAGCCCCATTGATTTTATATGTTGACTTTCATAGAATCATAGAATCATAGAATAATAGGACTGGAAGGGACCTCAAGAGGTCATCGAGTCCAGCCCCCCGCCCTCAAGGCAGGACCAAGCTCCACCTACACCATCCCTGACAGATGTCTATCTAACCTGTTCTTAAATATCTCCAGAGAGGGAGATTCCACCACCTCCCTTGGCAATTTATTCCAATATTTGACCACCCTGACAGTTAGGAATTTTTTCCTAATGTCCAATCTAAACCTCCCCTGCTGCACTTTAAGCCCATTACTCCTTGTCCTGTCCTCAGAAACCAAGAGGAACAAATTTTCTCCTTCCTCCTTGTGACACCCTTTTAGATATTTGAAAACTGCTATCATGTCCCCCCTTAATCTTCTTTTTTCCAAACTAAACAAGCCCAGTTCATGAAGCCTGGCTTCATAGGTCTTGTTCTCTAGACCTTTAATCATTTTTGTCGCTCTTCTCTGTACCCTTTCCAATTTCTCCACATCTTTCTTGAAATGTGGCGCCCAGAACTGGACACAGTACTCCAGCTGAGGCCTAACTAGTGCAGAGTAGAGCGGCAGAATGACTTCACGAGTTTTGCTTACAACACACCTGTTGATACAACCTAGAATCATATTTGCTTTTTTGGCAACAGCATCACACTGTTGACTCATATTCAACTTGTGGTCCACTATGACCCCTAGATCCCTTTCTGCCATGCTCCTTCCTAGATAGTCGCTTCCCATCTTGTATGTATGGAACTGATTGTTCCTTCCTAAGTGGAGCACTTTGCATTTCTCTTTATTAAACCTCATCCTGTTTACCTCTGACCATTTCTCTAACTTGCTAAGGTCATTTTGAATTATGTCCCTATCCTCCAAAGAAGTCGCAACCCCACCCAGTTTGGTATCATCCGCAAACTTAATAAGCGTACTCTCTATCCCAATATCTACATCATTGATGAAGATATTGAACAGTACGGGTCCCAAAACAGACCCTTGAGGAACTCCACTTGTTATCCCTTTCCAGCAGGATTTAGAACCGTTAACAACAACTCTCTGACTACGGTTATCCAGCCAATTATGCACCCACCTTATCGTGGCCCTATCTAAGTTATATTTGCCTAGTTTATCAATAAGAATATCATGCGAGACCGTATCAAATGCCTTACTAAAGTCTAGGTATATGACATCCACCGCTTCTCCCTTATCCACAAGGCTCGTTATCTTATCAAAGAAAGCTATCAGATTAGTTTGGCATGACTTGTTCTTCACAAACCCATGCTGGCTATTCCCTATCACTTTATTACCTTCCAAGTGTTTGCATAGGATTTCCTTAATTACCTGCTCCATTATCTTCCCTGGGACAGACGTTAAACTGACCGGTCTGTAGTTTCCTGGGTTGTTCTTATTCCCCTTTTTATAGATGGGCACAATATTTGCCCTTTTCCAGTCTTCTGGAATCTCCCCTGTCTGCCATGATTTTTCAAAGATCATAGCTAAAGGCTCAGATACCTCCTCTATCAGCTCCTTGAGTATCCTGGGATGCATTTCATCAGGACCTGGTGACTTGCTGACATCTAACTTTCCTAAGTGACTTTTAACTTGTTCTTTGTGAATCCTATCTTCTAAACCTACCCTCTCTCTGCTTGTATTCACTACGTTAGGCACACCTCCAGACTTCTCGGTGAAGACCGAAACAAAGAAGTCATTGAGCATCTCCGCCATTTCCAAGTTTCCTGTTACTGCTTCTCCCTCCTCACTAAGCAGTGGGCCTACCCTGTCCTTGGTCTTCCTCTTGCTTTTAATGTATTTATAAAAAGTCTTCTTGTTTCCCTGTATGCCTGTAGCTAGTTTGATCTCATTTTGTGCCTTTGCCTTTCTAATCTTGCCCCTGCATTCCCGTGTTGCTTGCCTATATTCATCCTTTGTTAGTTGTCCTAGTTTCCATTTTTTATATGACTCCTTTTTTATTTTGAGATCGTGCAAGATCTCCTTGTTAAGCCAAGCTGGTCTTTTGCCATATTTTCTATCTTTCCTACACAGCGGAATTGTTTGCTTTTGGGCCCTTAACAACGTCCCTTTGAAATACTTCCAACTCTCCTCAGTTGTTTTTCCCTTCAGTCTTGCTTCCCATGGGACCTTACCTACAAGTTCTCTGAGCTTATCAAAATCTGCCTTCCTGAAATCCATTACCTCAATTGTGCTGGTCTCCCTTCTACCTTTCCTTAAGATCATGAACTCTATTATTTCGTGATCACTGTCCCCTATACTGTCTTCCACTTTCAAGTTCTCAACTAGTTCCTCCCTATTTGTTAAAACCAAATCCAGAACAGCTTCTCCTCTGGTAGCTTTTTCAACCTTCTGAAACAGAAAGTTGTCTCCAATGCAGTCCAGAAACTTATTGGATAGCCTGTGCCTCGCTGTGTTAGTTTCCCAACAAATGTCTGGATAGTTGAAGTCCCCCATCACCACCAAATCTTGGGCTTTGGATAGTTTTGTTAATTGTTTAAAAAAGGCCTCATCCACCTCTTCCACCTGGCTAGGTGGCCTGTAGTAGACTCCTAGCATGATATCACCCTCGTTTTTTACCCCTTTTAGCTTAACCCAGAGACTCTCTACACAGCTATCTCCTACATTCATCTCCACTTCAGTCCAAGTGTGTACATTTTTAATATACAAGGCAACCCCTCCTCCCTTTTTTCCCTGTCTGTCCTTCCTGAGCAAGCCGTACCCTTCCATACCAACATTCCAATCATGCGTCCCATCCCACCAGGTTTCTGTAATACCAATGATATCATAGTTGTATTTATTGGTTAGCAATTCCAGTTCTTCCTGCTTATTACCCATACTTCTCGCATTTGTATATAGGCATCTAAGATACTGATTTGATCTTGCCTCCCTGTTGTGCCCTGACCCTCCTTTCTCCTTCCCATTATAGGCCGTAGTCCCCCCCATTTCCAACCCATCTCCCAGTCCCGCACATGCAGCACTTACCTGTGGGCTTTGCTCACCTGCCCCCAACAAACCTAGTTTAAAGCCCTCCTCACAAGGTTAGCCAGGTTTCAGTGGAACTTGGGTGCATAGAGTTAGATTTATAAAGTTATTTAGGCATCTATATGCATATTTTGATGCCTTAACTCTTTGAAAATATGACACTAAGTGCAATAAGGCCTTGTCCACATGAAAAAAATAGTTCAGTATAATTGCCTCACTCAGGGGTCTGAAAAATCCAGACTCCTGATCAGTGTAGTTAAGTGACCTACAGCCCCAGGTACACAATGCTAGGCTGATGGAAGAATTCTTCTACAGACCCAGCTACCTCTTTTAGAGGAGGAGAATTACATATGCCACCTGGAGATTCTCTCCTATCATCTGTGCCACTGTAGCATTTTAAGTGCAGATTAGCCCTAAGTCCCCTTTGAAAATAGGATTTAGGCTCCCAAATTTAAGGTATTTGGGAACATGTTCTTCTAGATATCTAATATGGATTTGGGTGCCTAACTCTAGGCACCATTTTTCTAAAGTATGGGACCTATAAAATGAAAATTAATCATTTATATGAAATAAGATAATATTCTGAGCCTACCGTCCACAAAAATGTATCCTTTTTCCATAAACTGGGCAGTAATAATAATTAGCCCCCATTGAGTTATAAATCCATTCAAGAACTATCTTATGGTTATACAGTTTAGTGCATCCCACTGACAACATCCAGATGACAATTGATGGACCTACTTCTAATGTAGATTTACCCACGTTTCACATGGTTGATTTCTTTTTGACTGAAGCTGAATTCCCTGGACCATATTACATAAAAGATGAGTTTAATTTATGTTTAAATTTCACAGTGGACAGATCCACCTTTCCTCCCTGGGTGGCCATCAAAGTTCTCCTCTGTGTCTCAATAATATAAAAGGGAATTCAATCTTTTAGATATATGGAATCCCCTGATAAAGGAGTTCACTTATTATTCCCTGCCACATAATTATCTAGTCGGGGGTAGAATTATTCCTGCTCACAAAGGAGAATCTCAATATAATTAAAAAAGGGAAAAGAAATGTGATTCATATTTCAAATTGTGGGCTGAATAGAACTGAAACTGATATGGATGGGAGGGAAATAATGAAAGCGAGCAGAAGAGCTCGGGCTCCTTTGATAGGCGTCTGCTGAATACCTTGACTGTATAGGTGTTAATTTTTAAAGAATTGATAAAATGAGCACTTTGTAAGGTTGAAAGGAAAACAGGGGAAGGATGGCTGTGAATGGCTGAAGAAGCAAGAGAGAAAGATCTCAAAGTCTTTGAAAAAAATCAGAGGAATGTTAACATATTTGGATGTTTAATCAAATGGAACCTCCAAGCCTTTTTAAATTCACCTATTACTTCATACTTCACATTTAATTTTGAAAAGGCAGGTTAGAAAAAGAATACTTCAGCTAGAGAAAATAATCTAATTTTTTTTACACATGCTGCAAATCTATAGGAATGTCCTAAAGACAAGATTAAAATGAACTTCCTGTAGTGTAATGATATCTTTAATTTTAAGAAACAATGTGAAAGCTAGTACTTCAAGATGCTAAAGTATTTTGGTGAAGAACTGTGCTATACATTTATGTAATACTATTTATTTATTTATTCATATTTGTATTAAAATAAGAGTGCTCATCCAATGAATGCCTTATGGGCCTTGACAGTCTTCTAACACTGCACTAATAAATAGATCTTGCAATTACCCCAAAATTAAGCAAATCTAAATATAACAAAAATTAATCTATATCCCAACACAATCCCCAGCAGGGCCCAGCCACATAGCTAGGTTTGATAATTAGGGCTTGTCTTCACTGTTAAATTGAAAGCTGATGGCACCCCTGTCAATGGGGATACTCCTTGCAGTCGTCATAAGTAAGGGAAGTCACAAGAACGTTTCTCCCATCAACCTCCCACTGTGGGGATGGCACCAAAACTTGGCTTAAATTATGTCGACTCCAGCTATGTTCATTATGTAGATGGAGTTGCATACCTTAAGCCAACCTTCCAGCTTTAGTATTGACCTGCCCTTAGTTAAGAAAACATGTCAGAAGAGAGCTAACTACATTTAAATGTCCAAATTACATTGAATTGGCTTTTCAGGTGGCATAGCTCAGTGAAGTTATCCCAATTTGTTTCTGCAGAGAATGTTATTCACAGATATCAAGGGACTCTGTGAAGCAAAATTATATATACATTTGTAAATATTTCCTTAACTAAGGTACAAATGATTAATTTATTAAAACTAAAATAATTATTAATGCATGCCCTGATCCTATAGAACCAAAACATTTGTTTAATTTTATGCACATGAAAAGCTCTACTGACTGCAAAGGAACTACTCCTGTGCATAAAGTTAAACAGGTGTGCAACTGTTGACAAGAGGTCATAATTTATTGTCCTATATAGTTTCTGTACATTATTCTTTTTCTCAACTTTGAGAAAGAAAACAGACTAGTCAGTTCCATTTTCTTTCTTTCTAGTAGGACTGTCAATTAATTGCAATTAACTCATGTGATTAACTAAAAATTCATCATGATTTTAAAAACTAAATCATGATTAATCACAGTTTTAATCACATTGTTAAACAATAGAATCCCAAATGAAATGTTTTAAATATTTTTGGATGTTTTTCTACATTTTTTTAAACATTGATATCAGTTATAGCACAGAATACAAGGTATACAGTACTCAATTTACTGTATATTTTTTACTTGCAAATATTTGTACTGTAAAAATAAACAACAGTAGTAGTATTTTTCAATGCACTTTATACAATTACTGTAGTTCAATCTTTTCATCAGGGAAATGCAACTTAGAAATGTCGAATTTTTGTTGTTACTTAACTGCATTCGAAAGCAAAACAGTGTAAAACTTTAAAGCCTACAAATCCACTCAGTCCTACTTCTTGTTCAGCCAACCATTAAGACAAACATGTTTGTTTACATTTACAGAAGATAATGCTTCCCACTTCTTATTTACAATGTCCCTTGAAAGTGAGAACAGGCATTTGCATGGCACATTTGCAGTCACAATTGAAAGCTACAGGCAGTCCCCGGGTTACGTACAAGATAGGGACTATAGGTTTGTTCTTAAGTTGAATTTGTATGTAAGTTGGAACTGGCTCCAGATTCAGCTGCTGCCACTGAAACTGACCAGGGGCTGACTACAGGAAGCCGGAGGCCGAGTTGCTCTGCCCCCAGCTTCCTGGAATCAGCCTGATCAGTTTCAACAGCTGCTGAATCTGGAGCCTGGGACAGAACAGCTGGGGCGCTGCCCGGTAGGTTCCCACAGGACCAACCCGGCAGCACCCCAGCTGCTCTACCCGAGGCATCCCGCAACAAAAGCCTGGTCTGCTGGGGGGGGGCGCACTAGCTGCGCCCCCTCCCCCCCCAGCAGACCAGGGACACCCGAGCAAAGCCGCCGCCTGGGCGGCTTTGCTCCGGTCCCCCTGGTCTGCTGGGGGGTCCATCGGCTTTGCTGGACCCCCCCCCCCCAGCAGACCAGGGGGACAGGAGCAAAGCCACCCAGGTGGTGGGGGTCCCGCTGCCTGGGCGGCTTTGCTCCCGGGCAAATGAGCAAAGCCACCCAGGCGGCGGCTTTGCTCGGGTGTCCCTGGTCTTCTGGGGGGAGTCCAGCGGCTTTGCTGGACCCCCCCAGCAGACCAGGGAGACCGGGAGCTTTTCTCGCCCCGGAGGACATGGGTGGCGACCCGCTTGCCCCGTTCATAAGTGCGGATCCGACATAAGTTGGATCCGCGTAAGTCGGGGACTGCCTGTATTTAAGTAGCAGATATTCTAAATATTTGTGTGCCCTATCTTGCTTCAGTCCCCATTCCAGAGAACAGGCTTCCATGCTGATGACACTCGTTAAAAAAATTATGTGCTAATTAAATTCGTGACTGAACTCCCCAGGGGAGAACTGTATGCCTCCTGTTCTGTTTTACCCACATTCTGCCAAATATTTCTTGCTATAGTCAGGTGTGTGAGGCATGCATGGAATGCAAGCACTTTCCTCTCACAACCTTAACCTCCAGGGAACAGGATGAAAAGCAAGCCACGACCTGGCACGCACAGTTGCTGCCCCCTATCGCCCTGGCAAACAAGTGGAGGTAAGATGCTTTTTTTTAAACTCAGCAAATTGTACAGATTTGGTGATCAAAGACTCTGAGACTTAGATTAACTAAATCTAAGCTTTTGGACACTCTTATTTCCTTCTCATTGTGATCTGTGGGGACTGAACTGATCAGATTTTAATTTGTTTTCTTTTTTTATGTTTCTGTATAAAATAGTTATGCTATGCAGTGAAAATTAGAGGATTATTTGTTCTTCAGCATACGATTTTATAAAGTTATTTAATTCAAATAATTTCTTTAGTTCCTTTTTGGATTTGAAAGTGGGGAGGCGAACCCTGTGCAATCCTTACTGAAAAATGCCTAAAGAGTGAATTCTGGGTCGCCAGGTATTTTTCTATGGAAGTTGCGTTTCTTTAGGCACTGGAGTCTTTAGGCAATGAAGTCTAGCCCACCCAAGGTTACATGAGCACCATACATTTTGTATTCTGCATTGTAATAGAAATCAACATATTTCAAAAGGAAGAAAACATCCAAAATATTTAAATAAATGGCATTCTATTCTTAAGAGCACAATTAATTGCAATCAATTTTTAATTGCATGATTAATCACATTTGAATAGATTGATGATAGCTCTACTTTCTAGTCAATTTCATTTTCTAGTAGTAGCCCTTCTTCCTGACAGTAAAGAGACAGGAGTTTATTGTAGTAAGATGAAAGGGAGTTCTCTGTTCAGGTTGTTAGGAATATCTAGATTTAAGTAGTTCCCTGAAGTTTCCTGACTCTCTAGTTTACAGCCAAAGAAAATTCTGTACTTCATGCTATATTACCACACAATTAGTCTAATCCAGCCCTGTCAGAGAATAACCAATCATGTAAAGGACTGCTGACTAAACTATATGAATTTCTGTGCAACACCCCAGTGCTACACTGCTTGGCTTGCAAAAGTGATAGAAGACTTTCAAATAGGGGAGGGGAATTACAAAACTATCTCTACTGAAATATCATATCCAAACTGGAATATGTGTGCATGTGTGTGTATAGGGTGTGTCTAGACTACACCTCTCTGTTGACAGAGATGTAGATTAGGCACATCAAAATTGCTAATGAAGCAGGGATTTAAATATCCCGCACCTCATTAGCATAAACATGGCTGCCACTTTTTTTTTCAAAACAGAGCTTTTTCAAAAAAAATGGCAGTCTAGACACAGATCTGTCAAAAATAAACCCTTTTTGACACATCCTCTAAACCTCTTTTTTTGAGGAATACAGGATCTGTCGAAAAAGGGTTTATTTTAGACAGATCCGCTTCTAGACTACGGGTTTTTTTCCAAAAAGCTCCATTTAAAAAAAAAGTGGTGGCCATGTTTATGCTAATGAGGCATGGGATATTTAAATCCCTGTTTCATTAGCAATTTCGATGGGCTTGATTTGCATCCCACCGTTGACAGAGGGATGCAGTCTAGACGTAGCCACAGTGTCTTTGGTTTAAGTCTGTAAAAAAAATTTTTTAAATTGATATCTGTAATAGCGTGGTCTATCTCTCTGAAGTGATAATGGGGACTACTACTTAGCCAATCTCTGTTCTAGTAATTCTAGAGCAAATGCTGAGGGAGAGGAAATGGTCCCGAATTAACATTTGGACTCTGGGGAAACCCAGCTAACTATGAATATGTCTACACTGCAGCAAAACATTCCTGGCTGGCCCATGTTAGCAGACATGTGGTTGAGGGACTTGGGTTACAGCTCAGCCTCTGAGACTCTACAGGGGAACGGATCTCAGCCCAAGCTCCAGACTCATCTGGCAATTTTATAGCCAGGCAAGCCCAACTCAACTGACATTGGCCAACCATGGGTATGTTATTGCAGTGGAGACATACTCTAAAAGAATCTGAGACCAGAAGTCTTGTGGTATAGGATGGGGCAAAGATCAGCCAGCCAAGTTAGGGTCTGGTGAAAAAGAGGAATATATAAGCTGTCTCGTTTCTCATAATGAAAATTGATGCAGGGAGCAGGAAGGTGTCTACAGAAACCCTCGATATATCAGAGGAAGGTTGGTTGTCTGCTGCCAGTTGGTTGCCAAGGTGCTGAAGAAGTGTGGAAGCCTACACCCTAGCAGAGGTTATGTCTACACTACAGGGGTTTTCTGGGATACCGGAAGTATCCTGGAAAAACTCCACTGCATCCGGGGAACACATCTGCCCTTCTGCTTTTTTTTACGGAAGAGCAGTCACACTCTTTTGGAAGTCCTGTCTTCCTCCTTCCATGAGGAAGAAGGGCTATTCCGAAAGAGGAAGCTTTTCAGAAATTTGGTCCATCTATACTGGGCCACATTTCAGAAAAGCCTCTTCCAAAAAAAATATTGGAAAAATTGCAGAGTGCGTACCTTTTTTCCGATAGATCAGTGTAGCCTAGACATAGCGAGAAAGGAAGGACTCCTGTTCTGAAAGGCTTGATTTGAGTTCTGCTTCTTATTTGTTATCAACCCAAGTGCAACCAGTGGACGTCATTTTAAAGGAACCAGGAAAATCGTAGCACAAGCCCTGAAAGGAAGGTTGTGGAATCCCAAGAAGGAAGGGTAAAGGCCTGGAAGGCCAATTGGAACTGTGTGTAAAGACTTAGGCTATGGCTATGGTTACACTTCAGACCTCTAAGCCAATGGGAATGAGATCTTGTGTTGACTTAATTACTCCAGCCCCATAGTGGCAGAAGCTATTTTGGCAAGCAAAACTTTCCCATTGACGTATCTCTGTCCACAAGCAGCACTCAGGTCGGTATAATTTAATTGCTCAGTGGGGTGGCTAATTCACACCCCTGAATGACATAATTTATACCAATATAAGCTGTACCGTGTACATAGTCTCAGAAAATTAGATCTCAAAAGGAGAACTTTGTTTAAAATATTCTAGTCTATGGAAAGTTACTGGGAGATGCCAGAGGGAACTGAAGTTGGGATGCTTCTGGCCTATCCCATGCAACAAGGTGATGCTCTGGAGATGGTGAGCAGATTTCAATGTTCTTTTATTTAAAACTATATTAGGACTCAATTCTGCATCTATTGACATCACAAGGGAAGCCCCACAGTGTGAACAGCAATGAACCTTTATCTGCATGGATCATCTGTTGTAATGAACATTCATTAGGTAAGCACAAGTTATAATTTAATACACATGTAGCTTTGCATAACCCTTCCTTCCCCACCATCTGTTCCATCTTCTCATTACAAATTCTAAAAGAGAATAGTTCACCTTAGCATGATCCCACAGTAAATTGTAGGAAATATAAACTCACATGGATTTATTTTACTCCATTACTTGTGCGATTATGTTTTTTCATAAATTAGAATGATCTCTTCTCATCATAAATACTTCCTTCCTTCCCCCATGCCTGCAAGGGAAGAATTTGGGCTTCTGCTTATCAAATTCTTTACCCTCTCAATTTTAAGGATAATTTTTTCCCCATCAGATATATGTAGAGTTTTGCAGACAATTCCTGATGAAGTCACTGGGCGCTATGCACTGATATCTGTGGATGAGACTTGAACCTTAACTTTCAACTACCCTTTGGCTTGTAAATATTTACTTGTAACTGTGTGATTCCAAGTAGTGACAATGATTTGTGAAGAAAATGACAGTGACAATTTTTCACTCTGCCTTGTTTGCTAAAGCCATCTTGCTTCTAACACTTACCCTACTTTCAAATATAGAAAGCAGTTTCTACCTCTGAGTCTTGGGTTAATTTATGATTCAGGAACTCGGGCAGTGATCCATTTGTCAGGAGTCCTATAGTGCTTGGCCTTTTCTTCAGAGAATCAAGAGAGTAGACTGGTCCCAATGGAAGTATAAATTTTTAAGAGGTGGAATTGAAAACCGTTCTGCAACCAAAATGATCTAAAATTGGTAGCATGGGGCATGATCATTGTCTTCTTGGCCCATATCATAGATACCTACCCCCATTTAAGCATTTAGAGGCAAATCTTCAATCAATTGATCTCACTGGCCCTGTATACATTTGAACCTCGTCTTAAATTCTATAACTCTGTATACCAGGTGGTCTGTGTATTGGCCAGAACAGTTTTAGCTGCTTTTTGGATCTACTCCAGTAGAACCTTCATGGTTCTTCACACATCCAACCCACTGGCTAGCAGACTTGACAACTTATTGTTCATCTGTTCCCACCTCTGTGTTGTGTGTGGAGAATGTACTTGGAGCAGGGCCCCACATTGGCAGAGATACACTTCCCCATAAAGTCCACCTATGTCCCCCGTGAGCACAGACAACAGCTTCCATAGGCCTCTGGGCAAGGGGGGGGCTGGCTCCATGCTCCTAGAAGGGGTAGGGCCAAGGGCAGCCAGCCCTCAATGCTGCTTGGAGTGTGGCACCACCCTCCCCCCACCACTCTGAGCACTACCCAGAACTCATGGCACAGTGCTCCAGAAACTATTTAAAAGGCCTGAGGCCATGGTGGCCAAAGCCCTGGGCCTTTTGAATTGCTGGGCCCTGGGGCAACTGCCCCTTTTGGCTCCCCTTGTTGGCAGGCCTGCCCTCCATGCTTCGCACAACAAAACTACACTAGTTCTGCTGACAGTGCTGGGGACATTCTGAGTTTGCAAGGGTAGTAGCAAAATGTGTCCCTAAAAGTGTAAGTGAAGGCCTTGCATGTGTCAGATTAGATCTTCATATCGTGGTGACTTGGTACTGGAATGAATCTCACTCTTACTGAACTCCTGAGTCAGTCATTTTGGACACCAAAGTACATTATTAAGCTTTTAACTAATTTAAAAAAGACCTAAAATGACCATACTGTGGGTGTACATCCAATGCAAAGGAACTCTGTAGAGTTACACCAGCTCTGGAGGTGACATAGGCATTGCCACCTTTCAAAGAAGCAAAAAAGGAAGAAAGAGTTAATTTTTCCCTGGCTCTTGCACTTAGACACTCCCTTAATGAATGTAAATAACATAAGAGTGGAAAAGCAAGCGGGCAGATGATTAAGCATGAGTGAAAGCAACTGAGCTTTTAATGTTCGACATGCATGTCACTGTTAGCTGCCAGTATAATGGATGATGTCAATTCTCTCTCAACCCTTTACCTACCTGTATGTTTATAGGCAAACCAAGCTGGGCTCAGCCTCTGCTTTAACATTACAAGGAAGCTGTATTAGCAAGTGTCCTTGACAACCCAAGCCCCTTTCTTCACCTTGCTGAGAGTGTAACACTGCAAACTCAGCACAGGATGTCAAGTTCCTTTTTGCAGTGCTGCAAAAAGCAGTTTGGGGCCACAAAGAGCTCCCTCACCTATCTCCTCTGCGCACCAGCATGTTCTGGCTCGATAAGAAATCCTGTTAGAAACCAATGCTATCAACAAACAAACCTGCAATATCCTTCAGGGTAAGTTTGTATAGCTATAAAACAGTGATTGATTCTTGTAAAAGGTATTGCTGGAGGATGTAATGGATGTAAGCATGTTCTGGCTGGAGTTTAGGATATGGAAGATTAACTGACTGCTCCTGGTGTGTTTCCTGTGAATTACAACCCCAGAATTGAGGAAAATGCATGGACCCACAATCAATGAAACACTGAAGCTGCAGTCTTCTATTACAGACGGTAATCTGTAGCATAGTGCTGTAATTAACTAAACATAGTCAACCTTTCAAATGACATTGAAAGCTTATTTAAACTCTTGCATAGATGAGCTAAAAAATTACACAGCTGGCCCCTAAAAAAAATCACAACACATAACAGATGAAATTGTACTTAAAAAAAAATCTAGAGTCAGCAAATACAACCGTAGCTGAAAAGATGCTAGAAGAGCAATTATTTTTGCTTATCTGAAGATGGATCCAGTTGTTTTTTATGAATCCTATGTCACTGGTAAACCACACAGCTATGTATCTGGGCCAAATTCACTGCTGTAACAAACAAACAAACTGCAGTAACAAACAAAAGTCCACTGAAGTCCAAAAGTGGCCTTCCATTACTAAAATGTTCTAGTACAAAGGAAGGTTTGACACTGGGAATCAAAGTCAACCAAGTGCACTTAGTAAAGAGGATGAAACTCTGTTATGAGCCTTTGGGGTCAAACTAAGCAATAATGTTTGTGGGGGTGCCTCAATGGATATGTTTGGTCCCAGTTTATAGCAGCGAGTTGTGGGCCTCAGAAATTCCACCAGGAATAGGGGAATCACATTGGCACAAGGTATTTGCAACCTCCACTCCTCTGAAGGGTCCATAACAGGCTAAGAACCCCAAATGTGTGAGGTGTTCATAGGGACTGGACACTGTCTGGAGTGATGCAGCACATTCTCTGAACAACTTCCACTCATGGAGCTCTGGTGAAGCCCAAGCCTCAACTTGATGCTGCCAATGTAGCCCTGGCAAATGAAGAAGTGCAAATGCCACCCAAGCCATTCTCCATGTGTGAGTGTCCACAAAGGTTCAGCTGCCTTTGTTTCATCATAGATTAATTATGTCCCAAATACAATGCAGTGTAAGAAGTAGGCATGTAACTTACATGCTAGGGAATTGCTGAAGGAATTAGAAGGAAATACAGCTAATAGAGAGTAAATTAACTATGTTCAATTCATGATCCAGAGCAGGGCTAGATTTAGGGGCAGATGACCCAGCCAATCCCCTGGGGTGCTGGGCTTGGGAGAGCACCAAGCTCAGGGTGCTGTTTTTATTGTTAGTCCCAAAAGGGAAAAATAGAATGTTTGAAGTAACACGTTTTAAGTATTCTATATGTGATTCATTTTTTATTGAACTCCTAGGATGTTCCGGACTTTAGTAGAATCTCATGGAGCCTCCAGACTTTCTGAGAATTACATTTTCCTGGAACCTCCCAGAATGTTGTCAGCCATACCCTCATGGGTATAACAAGGGGCCAGTCAGTTAGTGAGGCTCAGAATGAAGTGAGAACCCAACTGCAATATTGTGAACCTTCATTTATTGTATAATTGTGAAAATGTATTTGTGTTATAAGATGAAGACTGCAAGTAAGTGACTAATAAAGCACATATTTAATGAGATGCCAGAGGTATCTGTTGAACCCTATCTATGCAATAATATAAAAAAAATGTTACTTCTTTTGCCATGCTTAATATGTAATATTTGATTACTTTCTAAGACTACAGAACATAGACTTTTTCTCTCCCTAACACTGTTTCCCTCCTAAGAGAAAATAAAACATGCCCCCAAAGAAGACTTCAGGAGCATAGTATAGGAAGATAACACAAAGGTTGCAATCTAGTTTGCAGCAAGGGCAAAATTGTTGGGAAAATATCTGAACTAGAATAATCATGACTGTAATGTGGGCAATAGCGATTGTCACAGTGCAGAAGAATTAAGGAACAAAGCGTAAATGATGGAAGTCCTAAGGAATTGGCAGAGAAAAGGAAAGGAAATGTGAGAAAAGTAACAGAGAATCATCTAGCTTTCCTGACGGTATAAAGGAGAGTAATCATAAAGAAGAATGTAGCTCACATGAAAGGAAGAGTAATGACAAAGAAACATCTGATTTACATGAAAGAGAGAAACAAGAAAAGCCTTGTATGACGCCAGAAACAGCAGTGAGAAAACCTGCACATCACAGTTTGATATTTCAGATTCTGCTTTATGGCTGGCTATCCTAAACTCTGCCGATATTGATCATACAGTTTTGAAAGGACTGGACAAAACACAACATTTATTGTGTTTCCAGTAAATGAGTAGAAGCAACTCTTCTCAAAGTCACACTGTGAAAGAGTGCTAGATTACAGTGAGAAACTGAATTGGAGTTGGCTAGTTTCCTTGAAATCAACTGACAAAGTATCCCGCTTTTGTGGCAAAATATTTGGCAGGAATGCCAAATCATTGCTTACACTTTCTGGGTAAAGTTACTGGCATAACTCAGCTGATACTCAGAAGCAAATTGAAAAGTCATCTGTCCATTTTATGGCCTACTCCAAATGGATGGAGGTCAAGTCCACACTCAAACTGAATAAAAGCACAGATGAAGAAAAGCAGCACGTTATTGATGTAGAAACCCAGCACTGGAGAAACATGCTCAAAAATCTGATCTCCATTACCCTCTTCCTTGCAAAGAATAATTTGGCTTTCCAGGGCTCATCAGATAAGTTGTTCACTGAACATAATTGCAATTTCCTCAGTTTGGTATAGCTCTTTGGGAAATACAATGGTGTCATGCGTGAGCACCTACATTGAGTAGTTCGTAAAGAACTATGGACCATTACTGTATCAAAACAATTCAGAATAAATGGATTAATCTTATGGCAAGGAAAGTGCTTGATAACATATTGATGTGTTTCAGCAAAGCAAAGTACAAAGCCATAATAATGGACTGCACTCCAGCTAGTAGTCACAATTAAAATATGTCATTTATAGTAAGATTTGTTAATAACGAGGATGGCTGTATTCAAGTAAAGGAACACATTATCTGTTTCTTGTATGTGGATGTCTCTACTGTAAAAGGCCTAACAAATGTTTATGAATATTTTTCATTAGAATAAAATAATACTTCAGGACTGCCATGGTCAAGACTACAACAATGGTGCAAACATGAAGAAAAGAAACAGTGGTGTCCAAGTAAGGGTTCTTTGGCTGAATCTATCCGGGTGACCATATTTTCTGAACCAAAAATGGGGACATATTAGTGATGCCCCAGATCCTGTTGGACATGCCCATAGCCCCTTTAGCCACACCCTGACCCCATTAGCCACAGCCCTGTCCCCTTACGCCCCACCCACCTGCCACAGGAAGTCCCATCCCAGACATAGTACATGACTGGAAGTAAAGGGTGTCATGTGACCCCTCTAAGAACTCCTCCCACCATTCTTTACCAACGGGGATGGCTTTGTGATAGCTGATGAATTCCTTCATCGAGTAGTTGCTGAACCAACAAGGGGGGATGTTATTTTAGATTTGGTTTTGGTGAGTAGCGAGGACCTCATAGATGAAGTGGTTGTAGGAGACAACCTTGGCTCGAGTGATCATGAGCTAATTCAGTTCAAATTAAATGGAAGGATAAACAAAAATAAATCTGAGACTAGGGTTTTTGATTTCAAAAGGGCTAACTTTAATAAATTAAGGAAATTAGTTAGGGAAGTTGATTGGACTAAAGAAATTATGGACCTTAAAGTGGAGGAGGCCTGGAATTATTTTAAGTTAAAGTTGCAGAAGCTGTCAGAAGCCTGTATCCCTAGAAAAGGGAAAAAATTTATAGGCAGGTGTGTTAGACCAAGCTGGATGAGCAAGCATCTCAGAGAGGTGATTAAGAAAAAGCAGAAAGCATATAAGGAGTGGAAAATGGGAGGGATCAGTAAAGAAAGCTACCTTATTGAGGTTAGAGCATGTAGGGACAAAGTGAGAGAGTCTAAAAGTCAGGTAGAATTGGACCTTGCAAAGGGAATTAAAACCAATAGTAAAAGGTTTTATAGCCATATAAATAGGGGAAAAAAAAGAAGAAGTAGGACCGCTAATTACTAAGGATGGAGTGGAGGTTAAGGATAATCTAGGAATGGCCCAATATTTGAACAAATACTTTGCTTCAGTCTTTAATGAGGCTAATGAAGAGCTTAGGGATAATGGTAACATAACAAATGGGACTAAAGATATGGAGGTAGATATTACCATATCCGAGGTAAAAGCCAAACTTGAACAGCTTAATGGGAGTAAATCGGGGGGCCCAGATAATCTTCATCCAAGAATATTAAAGGAACTGGCACATGAACTTGCAAGTCCATTAGCAAAATTTTTTAATAAATCTCTAAACTCAGGGGTTGTACCATTTGACTGGAGAATTGCTAATATAGTTCCTATTTTTAAGAAAGGGAAAAAAAGCGACCCGGGTAACTATAGGCCTGTTAGTTTGACATCTGTAGTATGTAAGATCCTGGAAAAAATTTTGAAGGAGAAAGTAGTTAGAGACATTGAGGCTAATGGCAATTGGGACAAATTAAGGAAAGGTACAAAAGGTAGATCGTGCCAAACCAACCTGATCTGCTTTTTTGAGAAAGTAACAGATTTTTTAGATAAAGGAAATGCTGTGGATCTAATCTACCTCGACTTTAGTAAGGTATTTGATACAGTACCATATGGGGAATTATTGATTAAATTGGAAAAGATAGGGATTAATATGAAAGAGAGGTGGATAAGCAACTGGTTAAAGGGGAGACTACAGCGGGTCATATTGAAAGGTGAACTGTCAGGTTGGAGGAAGGTTACTAGCGGAGTTCCTCAGGGATCAGTTTTGGGGCCAATTTTATTTAATCTTTTTATTGCTGATCTTGGCACCAAAAGTGGAAGTGTCCTAATAAAATTTGCAGATGACACAAAGTTGGGAGCTATTGCCAATTCAGAAAAGGATCGGGATATCGTACAGGAAGATCTGGATGATCTTGTAAATTGGAGTGATAGCAATAGGATGAAATTTAATAGTGAGAAGTGTAAGGTTATGCATTTAGGGATTAATAACAAGAATTTTAGCTATAAACTGGGGACACATCAGTTGGAAGTAACGGAGGAGGATAAGGACCTCGGAGTCCTGCTTGATTATAGAATGACTATGAGCCGCCATTGTGACATGGCCATGAAAAAGGCCAATATGATCTTGGGATGTATTAGGCGAGGTATTTCCAGTAGGGATAAGGAGGTGTTAGTGCCATTATACAAGGCATTGGTGAGACCCCATTTGGAATACTGTGTGCAGTTCTGGTCTCCCACATTTAAGACTGATGAATTCAAACTGGAACAGGTACAAAGAAGGGCCACTAGGATGATCTGAGGAATGGAAAACCTGTCTTATGAAAGGAGACTCAGGGAGCTTGGCTTGTTTACCTTAACCAAAAGAAGGCTGAGGGGGGACATGATTGCACTTTTAAAATATATTAGAGGGATAAATACCAGGGAGGGAGAGGAATTATTTAAGCTTAATACCAATGTGGACACAAGAACAAATGGATATAAGATGGATAGCAGGAAGTTTAGACTTGAGATTAGACAAAGGTTTCTAACCATTAGAGGAGTGAGGTTCTGGAACGGCCTTCCAAGGGAAGTAGTGGGGGCAAAAGATCTATCTGGCTTCAAGATTAAACTAGATGGGTTTATGAAGGGGATGGTTTGACGAGATAACATGATCTTGGTAACTAATTAACCATTCATTATCAGTGGGAAATAGGTCAATGGAGGGATGATAGGAATTACTAGAGAACTTTCTGGGTGTCTGGCTGATGAGTCTTGCCTACATGCTCAGGGTTTAGCTGATCGCCATATTTGGGGTCTGGAAGGAATTTTCCTCCAGGGTAGATTGGCAGAGGCCCTGGAGGTTTTTCGCCTTCCTCTGTAGCATGGGGTACAGATCACAGCTAGAGGATTCTCTGCATCTTGGGGTCTTTGAAGTATTTGAAGGCTTCAATATCTGAGATATAGGTGAGAGGATTATTCTGGGAGGGGTGGGTGAGATTCTGTGGCCTGCATTGTGTAGGGGGTCAGACTAGATGATCATAATGGTCCCTTCTGACCTTAAAGTCTATGAGTCTATGAGGTGATGGGAAGTTGAGAAGAAAAATTCAAGTGAGTCTTTTGCCTACTTTTTGACTCTGCTTGAGTGTCCATCGAAGAAAGGTTCAGACAAATGAAACATGGCAAAAAGAACTAGGACTTTTATATAACATTGTTAAGCTGCTCGCAGACAGGAATATAACACAGAACAAGTGTACTGATGCTAACATATGGAAAAATGCTTGGCTGTCATTGATAAAGACTCCTATATCGAATTGGACAACAGCTGTCACGTTTTGCCACATGAGATGCACGCTAAGTTTTCCAGTTCATTTATGATGCAGAACTGAAAGACACTTCCCCTAATGTGTGGATTGCTTTGAAGAGTCTGCTCATGCTGCTGGTCACAGTTGCGAGTGGTGAGTGCAGCTTTTCAAAGCGCAGGCTCATTAAAGCGCATCGTTGATTGATGATGGCTGACAAGAGGCTGACAGTGCTTGCTATTTTATTGCTTAAAAGTGCCACTGCTCAGTCTTTGGATTACTCTTACCAAAGGCACTGACTTTCTGAGTCCCTAGGCACTGCTCGACCCCTGCTCCACTCCAAGCCTCTACCCTCAGTCTATCCGAAGCCTCCATCCCTGCTCCATCTCCTCCTGAACCCACTCTGGATCCATCCCACCTCGTCCCACCCCATTCTGCACCTTTCCCCACCTCTTCCAGCCTCCTTTTCTCCCCTTCCACCCAGTACCTCATGCGTGCTGCTGATCACTCATAGGTGGGAGTCATGGGGGAAGGACGGAGTGTGAGGAGGAGGAATTGACTGGTGAGGCCCACCAGAAGGAGGAGAGCTGGGCAGAGAAGAAAAGGAGCTGATCTACAGGGCTGCCAGTGCAACAGCCCCAGCGTCAGCTCCTGGGTGTCTGATGCTGGGCTTCAGTTCACAAAGGAAGAGAGGGGAAAAGTGACCTCTTGAACTACAGGACTAGGGCTAGCATCACCTACTCTCATACTATTTAATACCTGTCCTCCCAATGCTGCTGTGCAGTTTAATGTCTAGATGTTAGAATATTTAAGTTACTCTTAAGATCAAACAACTTCTATAAATTTAGATTAAATTATTTTTTATTTGCCTATATATGACAATAATAAATATAGATTTACAGCTCGGGCCTGCACATTTATTGTTTTATGTGACAGATAAATCAAGCATGAAAACTGTGCATCAAAGTTGTGAAATTGACAAAAAATGCAAAGAAAAGTAAGGTATTCAAAAGTTTAACAAATGAAGAAGGGCACCAAAGACACTCCTAAATCTGAGGTGACATTTGGATTAGGGGTAGTCCTGATGCAGAGTATTTATACCTATAAGCCAAAGCACTACTGTCATTTATTGAGCACTATAAAAAAAAGGAAGATACAATCCCTATTAGAATATAAATATTTCTTTAAAAAAAAATTTTTAAAAAGGAAAAAATACCTATAGATATAGGAGGCTAACAATTCCATTTTGAGGATGAAATACAAAACTATGGATATCTTTCTCATCTACATTGACTGTAATATGTAATTAGAACATTTTGTAAATTTCTATTTGAAGTTGAATTTGAAGATGACTAGGGAGGAGTATAAAAACAGTGCTCAAGCATGCAGAGGTGTAATCAGGAAGGCCAAAGTGTAATCTGAGTTCTAACTAGCAAGGAATATGAAGGATAACAAGAAGGATTTCTACAGGTATGTGAGCAATAAGAAGAAGGCTATGGAAAGCATGGGACCCAGAATCAGTTACAGCTTATTTTGCTTCCGAAAGCAACCTGATATGACTCCATATACAGGCCTTGTCTCCAACTGGACTTTTTTTAGATCTGTAATTCCAATGGGTACAGCTTCAGCTACTATTTGCTACCAAAATATAGAATTTTGAACAGCTTCAAAAGGCACATTCACTTTGAAAAACACTTTACAAATAAAGAGTCATCCTTTGGCACCTTAGGGTATGTCTGCACTACAGCTTTATTTCAAAATATCTTATTTTGAAATAATATGTCTACACACAAAATGCATTTCAAAATAGTGTTTTACTATTTTGAAATAGCATGTCCACACTGATTGGACGCTGAATCGCATTTAAGGCCAGCTGAAACCAGTTCTGGCAGGGCATCAGGTCAGGAGTTACTTTTGTGTGGCTGCTGCCTGAGGCTATCTGAGGCCTGTGCTTAAAGAGACCCCCCTGGACAGCTGGTTCTCAGGTTTCCCTGCTTGCTTGCCTACTTCGCTGATCCTGCAGGCTGTGTCTGACCACCGGGGCCACTTCGTGGACATTAACGTAGGCTGGTCCGGCTAAGCACATGTCAATCGGGTTTACTATAACTCTTCCATGTGCCAAAGGCTACACGCTGGGACTTTCTTCCCCAACCACCACATCAGGGTTGGGGTCGTGGACATGCTTGTGTGTCTGGTGGGGGATGCGGCCTATCCCCTACAACCCTGGCTGATGAAGCCCTACACGGGACACCTCAACCCCTCCCGACAGGATTTTAATGCCAGGCTCAGCAGGGCCCTCGTCATGGTGGAGGGGGTGTTTGGCCAGTTGAAGGCCCATTTTAGATGCCTCCTTACCCGCCTGGGCCTCTTCAAGCAGAATATTCCGCACATGGTGGCAGCGTGTTGTGTGCTGCACAATTTGTGTGAGAGGAAGGGGGAGGCTTTCCTGCCAGGCTGGATGGCAGAGGCCGACCAATTGGCTGGCCTGTACAGGCAGCCTCACACAGCTGCCAGCTGGGAGGCCCATCAGGGGGCTGTCCGTATCCAGGAGACCCTGTGGGAGAGCTTCCACCCAGAGGAGGACTAAAGTCTCCCTGGTGTACCCCATTGGGAGCTTGTGCTTCATTTCACCCTCACATCCTTTCACTGACCCCTCTCTAACCCCCCTTCCTCGTGTAAATAAAGAAACATGTGTTGACAAAAACAAACTCTCTTTATTGAACAAAACTGGGGTGGAGGAGAATGAGGGCAGGAGAGGGGAGGTGAGAGGGTGGAAGAGGGGAGGGGGAAACCTGGGAAGAGGGAGCTGGAAGGGGAAGGCAAGGAGAGGAAGGGAGAGAAGAAGCTCAGGGTTGGGGGTCTTGCTGGCCCACCTGTCAACCAGCACTGTGGGTGCAGGGGCCTCAGCATCCCCGGGGGGGATTGAGTATGGAGGGTGGGGTGGGTAGAGAGGGGAATGAGGAAGAAGTGGGAAGAGGAGGAGGAGTGGTAGTTGGGGCGGCAGGAGGCAGCAATCTCTGCACCAGGGTCTGCAGGTGGTCGCAGATGGCACGGCCCTAGTCAAGCAGCTCCCACCAGCTCTCCCACTGCAGCTGCAGGTCTTCATCTGTCAGGGATGGTGTAGGTGGAGCTTGGTCCTGCCTTGAGGGCGGGGGGCTGGACTCGATGACCTCTTGAGGTCCCTTCCAGTCCTATTATTCTATGATTCTATGCATGGAGTAGTCCAGGATGCGGTGCTGGCCTCGCAGGAGCCCCGGGTGCTGCCGCTGGTACTCCTTCTGGTTATGGGTCAGCCTGCTGGCCCGGGTACGGGAGGATGTTCTGGGCAGGGTGGTGTGCCCCGCATTTGCAGCTGCTGCAGCTGTGGAGAAACAAGAGAAGTGGTCAGTTCTCCCTGGGGACACAGTGGGTGAAGCCCAAACCCTTTCTGCATGGCGGGGACGGCAGGTCTCCGCAGTATCGGAGCCGATGTGTTTGCACACAGGCCATGTTCGGCATATCCTGCTATCCTCGAGAGTGGGAGCTGTATATAGCGTGAAGGGGGGATGTCCCCTGCCTCTGTGTAGAGAGGGCTTGTGAAGGGAGGGCATCATGCAGTGTCCCACCCCGGGGTCAGGAGTACATCATGTGCCTTCATACATACACGCATGTGGGTAACAGGCCAAGGCCCCTGTGTGGCAGCCAGCTGGGGCCACGTGCCCAGGGGTGGCACGGCACATGCACAGGTTGCTGCATGATCCATGGTCTCCCTCTCCTCTCCTCTCCTCTCCTCTCCTCTCCTCTCCTCCCCCCCCCCACCCCCGCAGCATAAGGGGAGAGTGATGGCACTCACATGTCATTGCCTCCCCGGTCTCGGATGACACTGGCAAAAGGCTCGCTGGGATGGCTCGGACATCTTGGGTGCACAGCACACTCCCTCCAGGCTCCTGCAGCACCTGGCCGTCCTCCTCTTCCTCCTCGTCCTCCTCCTCCTCCTCCTCAGTCTCATGGCCAGGGCCCTCTGCCCCTGGGTCGATAACCACCTGGGGGGCCCCCCTGGATGCGGTCCAGGGCATCAAAATAGGGGCAGGGGTCTGGGTCTGTCCCTGGTTGGGAGCTGCCCCCTGTGACCCTGGCATACGCCTGCTGCAGCACCTTTATTTTCATGCGCACCTGTTCCTGGCTTCGCATGTGGCCTTTGGTAGCCAGGCTGGCAGCCATCCGCCTGTAGACGACTGCGTTCCTCCATCTAGTGCAGAGATCATGGATGTTGGAGGATTCCCCTCAAACCTCAGTCATGATCTCCGCACTGGATCAGGAAGGCGCCCACCTTTTCCGGCCCCTGGCAGGCTCCTGAGAGCTTGCAGACTGCTCTTGGGGAGCCGTGGAGGGCTGGCTGGCACCGGCTGCCTCGCTCATTGAGGCAACTGGGTCAGGGGCAGTGACTGCTGGCTCTGGGCTGGCAGGCCTGGAGCTGGCACAGGCACTGTGGCCAAACAGACTTTGGGGATGGGGGAGGAGAGGAGTTTTCCTAGTTGTGGTCACAGTGGCCATCAGGGCTCCCTGGGAAGGGCTGGGGGCCCCCTATTTCGAAATAAGTGTTTTTACAGCACTTATTTCAAAATAGAAATTTCAAAATTGGTGCTATTCCTCGTGGAATGAGGTTTACCAATTTCAAAATAAGCCCTCCACTACTTCAAATTAATTTTGAAATAGCGGTTGGTTTGTGTAGAATTGAAGATATTTCTAAATAATGGCTGTTATTTCGAAATAACTTTGCTGTGTAGACATACCCTTAGGCTGTGTCTAGACTGGCCAGTTTTTCTGGAAAATCAGCTGCTTTTCTGGAAAAACTTGCCAGCTGTCTACACTGGCCGCTTGAATTTCTGCAAAAGCACTGACTTCCTACTGTAAGAAATCAGTGCTTCTTGTGGAAATACTATGCTGTTCCCGTTCGGGCAAAAGTCCCTTTTGCGCAAAACTTTTGAGCAAAAGGGCCAGTGTAGACAGCTGAGATTTGTTTTCCGCAAAAAAAGCCCCGATCGCGAAAATGGCAAAATTTTACAAAATTGAAATAGTGTGTCCCCACTATGGGGAAGCTTCAAAATTAGTCTGTGGCAGGCTCTGTTAATGTGGATATAAAGCCCCAGGATGCACTGGAGAGTAATTACTTTGATATACTCTGGGGAGTAGTTATTTAGAAATAGTGGCACGAGAGCATCCACACTACTGCTATTTCAAAATAATTATTTCAAAATTAGTGTTATTTTTCAAGAAAAGCAATAGTACAGATTTTGAAATAAGTGGCTCATTATTTCGAAACAATGGGCTTGGTAGTGTGGATGCTCCACTTATAAATTCAGCCTAAGGGGATCTATTTTGAAATAACACCCTAGTGTAGACAAGGGCTGAGACTTTACAAATAGATTTTTTTTAGTGCTCTGTATATATTATATGCAGCAATGTCACGTTCAGCAAAATTTTGCATCTGAAACTTCTCTGAAAATGCATATTTGGGGTAAATGACATATTTTGTGAACTTGTGCTGAATTTACAAAAAATGGGGGAGAAAACATTGAAAAAAATCAAGGTTTGGTTGGTTGTTTTATTTAAAACGACTGATTGGTATTTTACTTCCCTTTTATTTTTAAGAAGATTTAAAAACTCAAAAATGAAACAAAGCATTTTATTTCCATCTGAAATTTTTAGTTTGTCAAAAAATTAAAAAATGTACGTGTAAGTCAGTACTAAACCATACCACTCCCCCTTATTTTTTGTTCAACCAATTCAACGAAAAGTGGTTATTCACACAGCTCTACATACAACACCTTTGTTTTCTGTGTACTGCATCTTTCAGTGATGAAGAATTCTGCCTGTGTGTCACGTTGCACAGTTTGTTCTCCGTACCATTGGAGCCTAGACTGAAGAGGCACATATTGTGTTCCCTCGTGGACACTTGACTTTTGTTCTTTCGTGTGATAGTTTATCTTAAAGTAAAAGTAAGACTTGTGAAAGTATGCTTATGAAAGGAAAACACACAATACATACAATGAACCTACATGTTAGACTAGGGCAACTAATAATAATTCCTATTTAGTTCTCATACTGTTATATTTTATTCTGGTATTTTGGATGAAATGAGCTATTTATGCCCAGTTTCCATCTAAATGCCTTTTGCTTTAGCCACAATTTTTTTCTTTTTAAAATTGGATTTATGAATAAAACATCTTGCATTCACATAAGAGTCTGGTGTTGAACTTTTGAGAATGCAAAGCAAAAACAACAACAACAGGCCAATCAATGTTTTCCCTAATATTGAAATTTCACCTGATGTGTTATGGACTGAAACATAGCAAATAGTTTACCACTTAAATCAGTTTATCTGTAAAAGTGGCCTTGGGAGCGAGATAACTGTTTTTGAATGGGCATAATTTAATTCCTAGTTTTTGTATTACTGGTATGGAAATTATTTTGAAAGGAAATGACACTTGTTGGCCCAACAGTTTTTCAAAATTGTATATTGTTGGCAGGAACAGTTACAAATATATCTGTTGTAATTTGCGATGCCAAATGTGACTCAAAGGAAAATCAGCATTGTGAGAACATCATAAGAAAATCTCAATCAGCAACTTAAACAGTTATGACATCAATAACTAGAATGCACAAAATAAAAAAAACAGAAAAGAATTGTGGCTATTATTTTCCCCCATACCCTGAGAGCTGGGAAAATGATGTTCTTGACTTTTATTATATATGATCCTATGAAAGACTGAAGGCTCTCAACTCCTATTGACTTCAAAGGCATTGTAGCATTCAGGCCCAAATCCTCAAAGGCAACTAACATGTAAATGTAACTCGCTTTGTTTTCACTGAGGTTCTGGGCCCCGGCCTTTTAGAGTATGAAACCCTACAATAGTTTCATACAAGCAAATCCTTCCATGACCCTGTGCTGTCAACATATAACCTACACATCTGCTGGATGTGGTGTACTGTCCCCATGTAGTGGCAACCAAAACCACTTAAACAGAGAATCATGAGGTTGCTGTACAACTTTAGCTAATAACCAGCTGGCTTTCGGCTCATGCACTAAGCTCCAGAGGTCCCAGGTTCCATTCCACCTAGACATTTGTGGGTAGGCTAGGTCCCAAATCCACATGCTATCCTGTATAGAAAACTGAGGATTTTAGAAGACTGCAGAGGGAGTGTGTACCCAATGCATAATAGGATGTCCATCTTTGTGGCAGTTCTCTGCATAGTCATGTGTAGAATGTGTTGGTGCAGGAAGGGTGCAACACCAATGGATCCTAGCTGTGGCTCCATTCTCCAGGGTTCATGTGCACAATGAAAGGAAGATCCTGACCCAAACAGAAAATGTTTAGCCTTGTGATTTTACCCTGAGTCATGACCAGTTGAATAGCCCTATTGTTACTTTATATTTCACATAATTTTTTCTCTTTCCTGCCCCCACTAACCTGATGTATGTGCTACAAGCTAGTAGTGTAATTCCCCAGCTTGGGGGATATAAGTCTCACTGAGTTAGCATGAGCTGTGCAGGCACAGCTGAGCCATGCCAAGTATCCCGCTGGTTTTGTATCCCACCATCTTTCACTTCTGAGGTCAACACTGCAGACAACTGATGGAGTAACAGCAAGAGCAATGTGTAGGGGAGCCACCAGAGGTCACTTTCCCTCCAAATGTTGTGGGTGGGAGGGGCCAGCCAGCAGCTTGCAGGGGGAACTCCTGAGGGGAGGCCCTCACTCACTCACTGGCAGCTGTGGGAAGAAATGGAGCAAGGCAGCCCCAACTTGCTCTGCTCTCCTGATGTGCTGCTCCAGGAAAGCGGGCAGGATCATCCCCACACTCAACAGAGGGAAGCAGAATGATGCATCTGGGGGAGCAAAGTGAGCTGGGGCTGCATTGCTCCACTTCCCACACCACTGGCCAGTATCCCTCGCTAATCCCCTTGGCCACTTCATCTGGGGGAAGAGTTAGGGCTGGGGCGGAGAAGAGGTGGGGAGAGGGCAGAGCCAGGGCAGGGAGGAGCAGGACAGGGGTGGTAAGAGTTGGGGTTTGAGGGAGGGATCACTTGGCTAGTAGCCCCCCAGATCCTGCCTAACCATAGCAGGCTATCAGAACTCTATAGCAGCTGCTACCCAACAGATACAATTAGCCTGACCAACACAAGAACTAACCACCAGACTAATCTGTCTCTAGAGCAAATCAGCATTTCTGTTTCCAGATGAAGCCGCATTAAATGTGCACAGCTTCAAGCATGTACAAGTTACACCATAAAGGCACACGTGGCTGCAGCTACACTTAACAATGAAACTACTGGAAGAACAGTAATTGCATGAAGCAACTGGCTTCCTCAGCTATCCTCTGAGGCTATGTCTACACTGTGGGGTTCTTCTGGGCTACTGAAAGTATCCCGGAAAAACTCTGCCATGTCCAAAAGTGCTCTTCCACTTTTTCTTTTTCAGAAGAGCAAACACACTCTTTCGGGGAGCCCTATGTACTTCATTCAAGGGATAAGGGCTCCACCGAAAAAGGAGGTTTTCCTGCCATTTGGCCCCATCTAGACAGTGCCAAATGGCCGAAAAGCCTCTTCCAGAAAAGCGATTGGAAAAAGTGCAATTTGTGTAGCTTTTTCCGACAAAGGACTGTAGTGTAGACCTAGCCTGAGTGATGCAGTGCATCCATACAACCACACTGTTTACTACTGTTCCCAGATTCACATGCAATGTTGCCTTAAGCTGTGGCTGTACTCAGATGCTTTGAGTATGAGCTCAGATTACAGTAGTGAGTTCAATAGAGATACCTTAATTAATCAAATGGAAGTTAATTTGAATCCCATGCACATGTCAGAATTCATTAACTCTTTACTTGTTGGCTACATCTTGACTGGCATGATTTTCCTCAAATGCTTTTAACAGAAAAGTTTTCCATTAAAAGCGTTTGCGGAAAAGAGCGTCTAGATTGGCACGGATGCTTTTCCACAAAAGCACTTTTTGCAGAAAAGCGTCCGTGCCAATTTAGACGCGCTTTTGCGAAAAAAACAAATCTGAGCTGTCTACACTGGCCCTTTTGTGTAAAAGGACTTTTGCCCAAACGGGAGCAGCATAGTATTTCCGCAAGAAGCACTGATTTCTTACATGAGATCGTCAATATTCTTGAGGAAATTCAAGTGGCCAGTGTAGATAGCTGGCAAGTTTTCCCGCAAACAACTGCTTTTGCGGAAAAACTTGCCAGTCTAGACACAGTATTTGTCTTACCACAGCACTAGGAAACCCTAGTCATGAGCCAAGATCCTATTGTGCTCAGCATTGTACAAACACAGAAGAAGATAGTCCCAGCCCCCAAAGAGCTTACAGCCTAAATATAATACAATAAACAAGTAGTAACATGGCCGAAGTGACAGGCTAGGAAGATAATCTTTACAGAAGCATTCTAAATGGATATGAATGGGGCACGATTGCATTTATCAAGTCCGGAGAAAAGGATGTTTTAGTAACAAAGATGAGTGATTGTGAGAGCTTGGACTAGAGATTTTGTTGTGAGCACGTGGCTAGGAAAGGCTGTATATGAGAGATATTATGAAGAATTGGCATGATTTTGGCATAGCCTGGTTGTGAGGACACTAGAAAGAGGTTCAAATTGAAGATGACCCTGGAAATACAACTCTTGTGAAAGCAAATGTCTAACAGAACTAGCAGGGCTGACAGTGGGCCCTGGGGCAAGGTGTATAGAGAGGATGAGGCTCCGTGCCCCTGGAAGGGATGAGGCATCAGGCAAAAAAGCCAGGGTCAAGACAGCCAGTACTCAGTACTGCCTCAACTGCTGTATACCTTCTCCTCTCAGAGCCATGCAGAGCGGCACTCTGGCAATCCAGCATCAACTGAAAGGGAGCTGGAGCTCCAGCTGCTGCTGCTGCTGAAGCAGTGGCAGTGGCCAGGAGCTTTGGGCCCCTTTGAATCGCCGGGCCCTGAGGCAACTGGCTCTTTGCCCTAGGGTTGCCAAGTGTCCAGTATTGACCCGGACAGTCTGGTATTTTTGCCTCCTGTCCAGTAAAAAAATTCAGATAATTCCAGATATTTAAAATGTCTGGTATTTTCTGATTTTTTTCCCTGCCAGAAGGCAAAAATACCGGATGCCTGGCAACCCTACACACATTCAGCAACCGGGCCCAGTCCCCACCACCCCTCAGGCTTCCGACCCTCCCCCCTTCCTCTCCCCTGTCACCTCCCACTTACCTGGTTCTGCAGGGAAGCTGCCTTCTGGCTCCAATCAAGAAAACAAGTTGGCCACCGGCAAAAAGCCTCAAGACTTTTCTTAAAGGGGCCATGCTGTTTTAGTTTTTGGTTTTTGTTTTTTGTTTTTTTGCTTAAGTCTCGTGGTCCTTTTTTTTTTTCCCTCAACAACTTTAGTTTCTCCCCCCAGAATTTTTTCCCCAGTATTTTTTTTTTTTTGGCTGGGAGAGGTGTTCGGTATTTTTGGTTAAACCATCTGGCAACCCTACTTTGCCCCGCCCGTTCAGTGGGCCTGAACAAAACCCTTTCTATTGCAAGTACATACCAAAGCCCTTCCTGAAAATCATGAAATCCAAGCGCCCCTAAAATCTGTCTAATATGAAAAATATCTGTTTATACATACATATATTCTGCTTAGTTAAAACAAAAATCAATATTCTATTATATCAAAGAGCAGCCTTTGGCTCCTGGTCATAAAAGCAGGGATGTATAATGGTGAAAACAAGGAAATTAAGCACTATGCATTTCTTCCAACAGGTTCTTATGTTTCCTTTCATTACTGCATGATAAAAACTGATATTATACAGCTGGGTAGAAGACACAACTTTGCTTTGTCTGTTGTTGGCCACATTTCAATATGTGGGCCATTTTTTTCATTTGATTTTTATCTGTGTTGGGTACAAATATGCATAGGTGTGAGAGTTAGGAGTACAAGGGGGTACTGCAGAACCCCTGGCCCATGTCTGTGGCCCAGCTGCCAACCCCATGGTCAGGGCTCTGCTCCTGGCCACGTGCCCTGAGTCTCAGCTCCCAGACCCAGTGCCTGGTCCCATGCTCCTGGCTGATGTCCAGGGTGCCAGCTGCTGGCCCCATACTGGGAGTCTTGGTAACCTCCCAACCCCATTGGCCAGGTGGATCCCAATCCTGCACCTGGGGCTCTGCCCTGTGGCCCCACATCCGGGATCCCAGCTGCTGGCCACACACTTGCTCCTAGCTGTTGCCCCAACCCTGTTTTGTAAAGATATATAGGTGGTACTACTCAGCCTTGCAAAGCCCATTTTCAAAAGTAACTGAGATCACACAGGAAGTAAATGGTAGAGCAAGGATTTGAACCCCAATCATCTAAACCTCAGGCTAGCATTCTAATCAGTGCTGCATCCTGCCTTTTTCTTGCTGATTCTTACAATCAGAAAATATCCTATTTCCCCACAATTTCATTTTTGATTAAACTATGCTGTCGATCAATCCTACTTTGAGCCTTTCTACTTCTGTTGGATAGATGTCTATCTAGAACTGACTTTTATGATCAAAGTATTTGAACACCTCATAATTATTTATCTTCACAACATCTTTTGAGTTAGGGAAGTATTATCCACATTTTACAGACTGGAGCGGCTTAACCAAACTCATGTATGACATTGGTGGCTCCACCAATAATGGAAACCAGGTCTCCTGAGTTGTAGGCCAGTACCCGATCCATAGGACCGTCCTTCCTATCTGTCATCTTTTCAAAATGTTGAAATTTGGTACAGAGAGCAGTCCTTGTGGAACGTGCCTTATGTACTGCAATGAGATTTATTTTGAATGAGTTTTGACCCTTTGAATATTTCATAGGCGGCATATGCAGTATAATTTTGTAAGCTGATTTTATTCACCAACCCCATAAACTGCACAGCTAAGAAATGCAGTGCTATGTATTCATGCTTGATTAACTTAGCTGAGCAGTAAAAATAGTACTGCAGATATAAAAGGATTCATGAAAGTTGATACAAACTTAGGAAGGTTTGCAAAAGGAACTTTGTGTAGGCAGGGCACAAAGAAACTCTCCCGATATGAAGATTCTAACGGTGTGCCCACACTGGAAATGCTTCACCACCTCCATGGAGCGGACACTTACTACAGTGACAGAGGGATTTTTGTATCACTGTAGCGAATCTACGTCTGTGAAAGATGAAGCTAAATCAACAAAGGAATTCTTCTACCTCAGTGCTTAGCTTGGTTTAATTACATTGCACAGGGCATGAAACTTTTCACAACCCTAAGTCATGTAATTACACCAACCTAACCTTGTGGGGAAGATCAGCCCTAAGGTGCTCAGGAGAGAAACTGTAGATTTCTTATGGGACTAAGCATGTGAATAAATGCCGGCCAATTTAAGCAAGGTCTGGTCCTGTATTTTGCAGGAAAGGCATTTTGCCAAAAAAGCATTTTGGTGCCCTCTATCCAATTGATTCCAATGCAAGCTATTGCCATTGGTTTTTTGGCAAACCACCAAAGATTGCTTTCTTTCTGTTTGTAAAGTATCCCCCTCGTATCCCTTTTTTTTAAAACCAACCAAGCAACAAACAAACAAGCATCTAGGAAACTTCATACAAGGACTATTTTAAAGGATCATTAAGGTTGAGCACTCAGTAGTCTGGAATAGCCATAAATAAGCTTGTACGGTCAACCAGAACTTTTCTTTCTTGAGTATATGAATGAAAATATTATTAAAGACATAGCACAATTTTTTCAAACATCATATAATATCTAAATTCACAGTAAAAGCACCACTCCTACAAATATTTAGCTTCAGGCCTAGCTCCAAATAGGGGCACGTCCACACAGCAGGGCAAAAGTCGAATTAAGATACACAACTTTAGCTACGTTAATTGCGTAGCTGAAGTAGAAATAGTTTAATTCAGCTTTTGGCACTGGTTCTGCAGCAGGAAGTAGAAGGAAGAACACTCTTCCTTTGACTTCCCTTAGTCCTTGTGAAATGAGGGTTACAGGAGTCGGAGTAAGAAGTCCTCCATCTCGACAGTATTTCAAAATAATGCTGGGTAGATGCGTATTTTGTTATTTTAAAATAATGCCCGTTATTTCAAAATAACACTGCTGTGTAGATGTATCCTATGTGAGCAACCCATTAGCTTTACTAGGAATGTTAAAGGGCACAAAATTTAGCATGTGCTTAATTCCTGTGATGAACTGGGTCCATAGGCAGAGCAGTAGCAATGCCCATAATGAATGTTGCTTATTGCTTTTCATTCTAATCCCCGGATTTATACAGGTGTGAGTTACCCCTTTTTGGATCCAAGTGGCTAATTAAAGTTCAGGGATCTGTATGCCTTGAAGTTGGAAGTAGGAAATTGGTGGTAGCCAGGTATTTCACTGCAATCTCGTTTACAAGGCATGTACAAAGCCCTTTGTCTCTGAACACAGAAAGAACCAAGAAACTGCTCTATTTTACCAGCCCCCATGCCCGTTTAACTAATACCAGACCAAAGTACAGGGTCACACTGTGTTTACAGGCTCCTGCTTGACTGTGGCTTTATCTATACTGGCAAGCGTAAATGTGACAGTGTGGTCATGGCACCAGCACTGGGAGAGAGCTCTCCCAGCACTCTAGGTAAACCCCTGCCATGAAAGGCATCGCTAAGAACATAGGGTATGTCTACACTACCCTCCTAATTCGAACTAGGAGGGTAATGTAGGCATACCGCACTTGCAAATGAAGCCCGGGATTTGAATTTCCCGGGCTTTATTTGCATAAGCCGGGCGCCGCCATTTTTAAATCCTGGCTGGTTCGAACCCCGTGATGCGCGGCTACACGCGGCATGAAGTAGGTAGTTCGGACTAGGCTTCCTGGTTCGAACTACCGTTACTCCTCATTCCACGAGGAGTAATGGTAGTTCGAACTAGGAAGCCTAGTCCGAACTACCTACTTCATGCCGCGTGTAGCCGCGCAGCACGGGGTTCGAACCAGCCAGGATTTAAAAATGGCGGCGCCCGGCTTATGCAAATAAAGCCCGGGAAATTCAAATCCCGGGCTTCATTTGCAAGTGCGGTATGCCTACATTACCCCACTAGTTCGAACTAGCGGGGTAGTGTAGACATACCCATAGGGAGTGTGGCTCCCAGTGCTAGAAGGCTGGTTACCTGATGCTTTGCAGCGCTGTAACTTGTTGCCTATGCAGGGATGTCTTTTCACACCCCTCAGAGAGAACGTTACAGTGCAGTAAAGTGGCAGTGTAGACAAGCCTCTTTTCATAGAATCATACAATCATAGATGATTGGGTTTGGAAGAGACCTCAGGAGGACATCTAGTCCAACCCTCTGATCAAAGCAAGATCAACCCCAATTAAATTATCCCAGCCAGGACTTTGTCAAGCATGGCCTTAAAAACTTGTGAAGATGGAGAGTCCAGCACCAACTTAGGCAACCCATCCCAGGGCTTCCCCACCCTCCTAGAGAAATTGTTTCCCTAATATCCAACCTGGATCTCTTCCTTGTTCTGTCATTCACCATCAGTGAGAATAGCCTGGCTTAGCTCTGCCTCTCCCTCTGTTCTTGTCTGTGACTTCAGTGGCTGTGTTGTCTCACACTCATCTCTCCAAAACAATACTCAGCCCAAACCTCAGAGAGGTATGTATACAGAATTTTTGTCTCGGATGGGGCTTATGTTTACAGTGATGTTAATTAAGGGAGAGTTCACACCTTCAGCCTCAATAGGGCTTATTTGAACCCCTAACAAGGTTTCACGCTGCTCACCACAATATATAATATATAGCTAGTATATCCATATGTTCACATATCAATTTTCAGATTATAAAGCCAAACTAAACAAGAACACTGTTCGGTAAAGAATAATAGGTCCTACCATTATTGATATGATGAACAACTAGGCTTCCTAAATCTAAAAGCACTTTGCCTCTTCACCCCCAAGTTTCATCATACTGAGCATTAGACCATTTTCACAGGCTTAGATGTCTTCTTTAAATATGATGGACAATGGTAGTAAACATCTGATATAACCAGTCTTTTAATTTTGTGTTCACCAAATCCATTTAATGGAATCTTTTGCTTTTAAAATGTTTTGAAACCTCAGTATACTGCATCATTATGTTAAAGACAATGCAAAAATAAACAAGGCTGATTCTGTATTCAGAATCTAAGTGGCAGAATACTTAATAGCTCATAAGAGTTGACATTTCATAGGTCTGCAGGGACACAGATGAAATACCCATCTTCATTTATGAAATACAGTTGGATAGTTTACTGTTACTCTGCATGATCATTTGGCACTATTTGAAAATATACTCAAAGGTTTTCATGGAGAAAGATCCTTTCTGATAGGATGCCCTCATTTCCTCCCTCTCCCCCATCTCCAACTTCAGCATGTTAGGGTTGTTAAATTCTGATTCATCAGCTAATCGAGTAGTCAACGGAATTTCTATCGACTACTTGATTAGTCGATAAGGGGGGCACTCACTATTCCGCTGCGCCACTGCCTTTGAAATGTACAAGAGTTACCCAGGGCTATTATACATTTCAAAGGAGAAGGCACAGCATTTGGTACCCTACACATGTGGGGACCGCTTTGGTCCCCACTCGCGCTGTTTCCCCCACTGCACCTCTGCCTACCCTATGCCCCCACAGAAATGGTGCTGGAGAGATCTCTTTTAAGCCAGATGCCCCCCAGCACCAGCTCCTGCTCTCCCCCTTGGTGCCTCTGATACAAAGGAAGTGACTAATCAAGTAGTGACTCAACTTCCCGATAAGCCTAGGCTTAACAGGTAGCCAACTAGTTGACTAATCGCTTACATCCCTATAACACATATGGGTTGTTTATAACCCATGAAAGGTACACACCAAAGCACATAGACAGCAGAAAAGTAATAAACAAAAATTCAGAGTCCTTCATTGGGTAAAATCAAGAGTTTCCAATTTCACCAAGTAATTATTCCAGGACTGTACATTACTCCAAGTTTTGAGAGTTCTTTCTTGCCACAACTGTTGAATGAGCAATACCACATTGATAAATTTTTCACAAGAGAATCTGATAAAATAAAAGAATGTTCAGCGCATAGGTAAAGTTTCAATTATGCACACTGTTTTAGAATCAATGTAATATACTGAATATTTCATGTGTCCAAGAGGAGTATAGTGTTCATTAAAGAAATACAGATGGTCTTCAGATAGCTAACAAGACTGCATCTTTATCTCACATCTTCCTGCTGTGATATGTAAGAGAAAAACCAGCAACAGTGGACTCCCTGTGGCTGAACTCAAATGTTAATTTCTGGCATAATAGTCTAAATTGATGTTACTACCCCAGCTCAACTGAGTTTCATAGTTTTGACGGTTTACACCATTTCTGAATGTGGTCCACTTGTCGCCAATGGAGTTTACTTGCTTTAAGGAAAGGCTATTTTCTCAGGGTTGGATTGTGGATTGGCCAGTAGTTCTAACATGAAACATGCATTTGTACTGCCCCAGGAGCATTCAGAATCACAGTTCAATTCCTGGTTTCTCTCTTGCTATCGAGAGAAGTGATCTGCATCACCTTTCCCTGGCAGATGACCATTTTGCGGGGCCCTGGGCAGCATAATTCCGCGGGGCCCCGCCTTTGCCACGGCACATGAACAGTGACGCCATGCGCATGCGCGGGGCTTTCTGAAGCGCGGGGCCCGGGGCGGCCGCCCCGTTCGCCCTGCCCTATATCTGCCCCTGTTCCCTGGCATGGGTAACTTCCCATTCCACAGCAGCTCAGCTGCTCGAGCTGGCATACTGGGGCTATGTCTGCACTGCTGGCTTTTCTGGCAGAGAGTATGCTAATGAAGCACTCATTAGCAACTTCTCGTGCTTTATTTCCATAATCTCTGCCCGAGGCTTTTTGCACAAGAGGTTTTTGCACAAACACTAGCAATGTAGATGGATCCATTTTGCGCAAAAAAAATCTTTGGCGCAAGATCTGTATACCTCCTTTTTTGAGGTATGGTGTCAATGGGAGGCAGGTGCTGAAACACCTTGGAGGAGCTGGGCCTTAGTTACCAGGAGTTCAGGGAGAAACAGAAAAAACTTTAAAAACAACTGAAAATATTTTTCTATTCCTAAGTATACCCACATTTGCTTCTTGGTTTCAATGAAACATATAGTTCATTCCCCTTAGTTCTCTTATATGCCAGAAGTCAGAGGTATAGAAATATTATTTAATCACACTTTAACTTGGGCCAGCCACAGAACTTGGATTCAATGGTAGAGGAATATGAAAAATAGAACTACTTAAAATTTTAAAAACTCTAAAACCTTTCAAAATGGCTTTTTTCCTGTAAAGGTTGTGGCATATCAAAGCAGATGATAGCCAGGTATGATATAAAAGTTTTATCGGCACTCACTTGAGATGACCTACATCATTGATTTATGACTTTTCTCCTCTTGAGTAACATAGTTTTCCCAAAGTGAGATCAATAAAACAGGCATGCTTCATCACCACTATGTATTCTCGCTACATAATATGTTCTGATCTACAGGTAATAAAATGCCCGTCAAAAAATTCTGTGCAGTATCTCTCACTTGCAGCTATCTAAAACTGTTGGTGGCATTAAAAATTGTTCTTTTTTCACCAATCAATGGCATATATTATGTTAAAAGAGACTTGAGGCCATTATGGCCAACCAAGATTTAAAAAGAACCTGTCATGAATTCTAAATGTGGCTCAAATGAAAATGTGGCTCAAATGAAATCATTCTCTGCGTTGCCTGCTTAGGAAGAGCCCCAGTAGCAAAAATACTTCTCAAGCACAGCTTAAAATGTTTTGTCAGCCATTTGTCTCCTCATTCAAAATATACTGTCAGCTGGTACAGCCATAAGCTTTCTTCTTAAACAAATTACAAAATCTTAAAAGTCCTTTCAGCCTGCACAAGAGCAAACAAATCAGAGAAACTTGCTTCTCTTCCCCTCACAACCCCAAAAACAAAAACAAAAAACCCCTCCAAATTCAGGAAACACATCTAACAATAAGAGCTATATAGTTGCTTCAGAAAAGTCAATGTCATTCATATTTTTCAAGGTTAACTTTGTATTTATGATAATTTCCATAGATCTGAAAGAAATAAAGATCGTATCAGATACTGTACCACATCAAGCTTCTTTCATCCAGTTTTGTGACTGAACAGCTCAATGAGTTCACTTAATGATACTATTAAAGCCAACTAATAAACCTTGCACAACTCATTAGTGGGGACCTTGGAGCAATTATCACATGAAATAATCACATTAGTATTATATTGCCTGCTCAGCTCTTTTCCATAACAAATGTACTAAAATGTACTGAGTACATGCAATTTTGATTGTGTTGTAGAAAGACAAAGTTTCTAGAGGTCATGCACAATATAGAAAAATGGTCTACTAATCCTTTATTTTTGTATTGCAGGAACCAAGACTTTCTGATGTGATACATTTGTTATTTTGCATTAATGCTGTGTTAATAAGGTTTGTTGTTCCTTTAAGGAGACAAAAGCACAGGTTATTAACGTTAACTGGAGTTAATCACTTCCATTCAAACATAGCACTGGATTTGTTTAGATTAAAAGTAAAAAGTTTATTAACAAAAAGAGTAGTTTTGAGTGAGCTCAAGTACAAGGGATAATGACCAAATAGTTACAAGGAAATAAAAGTAAAATATGCTTTCTAATGGCTAAGTCTTAACTTTAAAAGCTACAGCCAGGTATGTTGTTCCAAGTAGCATGAATATACTGTAATCTACATGTATGTATTACCTTTTCCTGTAATTGACTACAGTATTATTGAATTAAATACAACAAATTACATTCTAATCACATTAAGGATCTTGACCTCAACAACCCAACACCAAGAGATTCAAGCATAAAGCTGCTACTATGAGCCAAATTTCAAGTAGGTGTAATTCTGATACAGGCAGTCCCCGGGTTATGTACAAGATAGGGACTGGAGGTTTGTTCTTAAGTTGAATCTGTATGTAAGTCGGAACTGGCGTCCAGATTCAGCCGCTGCGGAAGGAGAGGAGGAGGAGGATGACCCGGGCGGGACCGCGGCGCTGATCTGGAAGCACCGCGGTCCTGCCCGGGTCCTCCGCCACTTTGTTCAGCATCTCCCTGGTCTGTAGACCAGGGAGATGCTGAGCAAAGCGGAGAAGGACCCGGGCGGGACCGCGGCCCTGATCTGGCTCCTCTCCCTCCCCCCCCAGCAGACCAGGGAGATGCAGAGCAGCTTTTCTCGCCTCGGAGGACGCGGGCGGCGGGACCAGGCGTCCCGCCGCTCCCGTCGTCCGGGGCGAGAAAATAAGTCGGATCCGTGTAACTCGGGGACTGCCTGTATATTACCTTTTTTGGACTTGTATATTACTGTCACACCACATATGTTGCAACACTTTATTAACCAATACAATAAGGATTTCTCACATGGATGATGTGTGGATGGATGGATAGATTGAGACACAGACAGATGACAGAAAGATGTAATTTAGAGGTTTGAGATCTGACCTCATTACCAGAGCATATCATCATTGTTGCCAAGGATGAAATTGCTAAAAGTTTATTCTGTGGAAGAAATAAATCAGAACATTTTGCAAATATGTGCTAGTCCCACGTTCTCATTCTAACCATGCAAATTATCTTAAAGAGAAACATTATTATTTGATAGCCACTGATGCCTCCAACAAAGTCTCCATGAAATGCTTCCTTCTTGTTTTGCGATTTCCATTGTGTTTAGAGGTACTCAGTACTGTTTGTTAGATTTTTATCATGACTGTTACCAACCTAGTCAATAGGATAGACAAGTTTGGCCTAAAATTATATGGATCAGCATTCAGAGGAGATATCATGAGTGTTATTTATTCTAAATTTAACAGCGTTTTCCAAAACCTGAGAGAAACAGCAACCTTCTTGCTGCCAAGTGTTTATCTCATGTCATATACACACCAACACAAGATTTACAGTGACCAAATTAGATTAAATTACCCATTTTATGCTTATGTTGTGAACCCCAGATGTATTTCAAAGAAAGTAAACACAAAGTGTAATACAGATCTTTTGCTTATCTGTGAGTTTACAAGTGTTTATGAAACAGAAATGACACCAATGAAAATAGTATGTGCACACTCAAAAATCTCATAGTGGCAAAAGTATGTTCATTTGAAGAATTTACAAAAGCTGTTAAAATATGCAAAATTAATTGTTATTGACATGACATAACTGAAGAATTTTGTTCAATTGAAAGAAGTAATTTTGTCTCCTGAATTTCAAGACTGCTCAATTATTGAAAAGAAATACCTCACAATTTTTCCAGATGGATAAATCCTAGTGGAAGTGGAAACTTCCAAGAATTTGAAAGAATAGCTTCTTACATACTTTCTATTTCATTTAGCAGTGTGTACAGTGACAGTATTTTGATTAATGAAGTCTGCATGCTGAAATGAAAAAAATTATTTGGAAGCTGACACAGTAAAAGAAGAAATACAGATTTCCTGCAATTTTGAAAATGCTGAATGCAAGGGTATGTTTCCAGAATTCATCGACAACTAGAAATCTCCAGGGTGGGAATACATTATGGTTTGTGTATGCTTTCTATGATTTTTATTTGAATTTTCTAATTTTTATAAGTAGTGAAAAGGACGGGTTCTCTTTTTCTGGTTACTTGTGGGATCTACAGACTAGTGCTACCACACTAAAAATAGCTGTGTTGATATTACAGCTCAGGCTCTGAAGCCCAGGTAGTAGGGAAGGATTCAGAGCCCAAATACTGGAGCATCTATCTGACTATATTTAGTTCCATAGTGCAAGCCCAAGTCTGTAGAGTTGGATTTTGAGGCCTGGTCAACACCACTGTGGGCCATCAATCTAAGGGTACGTTTACACTGCAGCGTTTTTCCAGAATAACGGCCATTATTCCGGAAAAAACAATACTTGCATCCACACTGCAATAGTGTTATTTTGACAAAAAGTCAAAATAACAGAGGGCTTTTTCCAACAGCAGTAAACCTAATTCTATGAGGAATAATGCTTTTTCCAAAAAAGCTTTTTAGGAAAAAGGCGTGTGTGGATGCAGAAGAGGGAGTTATTTCAGAAAAAGAGGCAGGAAATAACACAGGTGCCCTGCTGGCCACTCCATCCACACTCATCACAACTCTATAGTTCCTGTCTCCTGGCAGCTCTTAAAGCCATAGACACCCAGGACAGGCCTTGTGGCAGGAAGCTGGCCCTCGGAGCTTCCAGACACTGCACACTGCCACAGCCACACATCTGGGCACTATGTCCCAGTCACAAGCCCACTGGCCCCCACAGGGAACGTGCCCAGGGCTCCCAGGAGCCTGCCGGGGCCACAAGAGGCATGCACTGTCCTTGTCTGGGCTGGAGATCCTGGCCCTCCAGGAGATATGGGGCGAGGAGGAGACCCTCCAGGATTTCTGCTCCAGATACAGGAACACAGACATATGCAGCCGGATAGCAGACACCCGGCCACGAGGGGCCACCATAGGACTCTGGAGCAGGTCTGGAATAAAGTGAAGGAGCTGTGGCAGGGGTATGTCAGGTCCAGGGAGCGCAGCTCTCGCTCTGGGGCAGGACATTACTCCTGCCCCTACTACAATGAACTTTACTGCAGCCTGTGGGGTGATGCAGCCCTTCCCCCAAACCTAGTGGTGCACTTGGGGCTGGAGACCCTGTCATCACCCATCTGGGGCTCCCAGCTCAGGAGGAGGAGGATGATGAGCTGGAGGAGGAAGAGACGGACAGCACCATCGCCCTGGAGCTAGTACTCCAGAGCCTGGATATCTTCCAGGCATTCTCTGAGGCCAGGGAGGGATCATCAGGTGAGTGCTCTTAGTGTTTCACATACATAGAGCGGGGGTGGTGGGTGCTTGGGGGCTGGAGTGCGATTGTTGCTCAGCCTTCTCGGCCTGACCCTCATGTTGCAGTCTATGCATGAGGACGCATGTGCAGCACCAGTCTGTGCCACACAGCCCCAAGAGACAACCCCGGAGCACCCCCGGGTTCCTGCTCATAGGCTCTGGGGAGGTCAGACACACTTAAGACCCCCAGGGGGGTATGCCCTCCCACCACCAGCAACTGCTGGAAAGGGGCTGGGGACAAGGGCACATGCACGCCTGCACACAGACTCTGGAGTGCCACACATGGCACACAAGCATGCCTGAATGCTCAAGGCACCATCCACTTTGGGGGACAGTGCAGCCAGGCGCAGGTGTGTGTGGCTCTGATAGAAGTCCAGGCTGCTTGAGGCCTGTCTCCTGCCCATGGGATCCCAGTGTGGCCGGACACTTCCCTTGCCTGCTTGTTTGTGGGACTAGGGTGGGGGGATGGGAATCATGGTCCCCATGGGACTTCTGGGTCCCTGTGAGGCAAGGCCCACTGTCCAGGCCACACATGGCCTTGCTCCCAGGGCATCTCTGGCCTGAGGACTGTTGCTTTCAGCTCGTTGACGAGGGCACAGCCTCAGGGACAGTGTCTCCAGGGATGACTGACCACCTCTCTCTCTTTATTCTCCCCAGTCAGACCAGCCATGACCATGGGGTGATCACCACCTTCAGAAGGAGACAAACAAAGACAGAACAGAAAACCAAAGGCCTAAGCCTTTGGGAGGTCCCCATTCTCCTGTCCCCCACAAACACCCCAGGAGCCACCCCCTAGCAGGCCGCCTCCCTCCTGCATGGTGGGACTGCAGAACCCCCCTGGGTAGGGCATTCCCCTCATCCTACCCACCGCAATTCCAACCCCCTTTTTTCTAGGGTCCCCCATTCCAGTACTCCCCCTTCCCTTCCAGAGACTGAAGCCCAGGAGTGCCTTACCTCCATGAGGAGGGCCCTGACAGTGGACTTTCCCATGCCAAACTGGTTGCCCACAGACCAGTAACTGTTTGGGGTGGCGAGATTCCAGACGGGATGGCCGCTTCTCCAGGGGGATGGCAGATCATATCTGGCTGTCCTGTCGATGGGGGGCAGGGGTGAGCCAGGCACACAGCTCTATGAATGTCTCCTTCCTCATTTTGAAGTTGTGGAGCCACTGCTGGTCATCCCACTGCTCAATCACCAGCCAGTCCCACCAGTCAGAACTGGTGTCCAGCCTCCAGAACCTTCTCTCCATCCTGGGGTGCGGTTGCAAGGATCTTGCTCCTGCGTACAGGCAGAGGGTCTGGATAATGAGCTCTGAGTTGAGCTCATGCAGGGCCATGAAGGCAGCTTGCAGAAACTGCTGTAGAAACTTCAGCATGGCAGTGTGGGGCCATTGCATCCCCAGAGGCAGCTCTGGTGCCATGGCAATGAGGGCTGTGGTGTCCAAAGGCAGGGCAACCAGAGCACACAGTGCAAATCCTTTGCTATCCCTCTGGAGAGGTAGGCAAGCAAGCAGAAGAAAGCTGAGAAACAGCTGTCCAGGAGGGTCCCTTTAAGCACGCATCTCAGATAACATTAGGCAACAGCACCCAGAAGCAAATGCTGACCTAATGCCCTGGCTGAACTGGTTCCGGGTGGCCTTAAATGTGAAATAGTGTCCAATCAGTGTTGATGCTATCTTTCAAAATAGCACATCACTATTTTGTTCCACTTTGTGTCAAGACGCACTATTTCAAAATAAGCTTTTCCTTAAGATCTCTTCCCTAAAAGCTTATTTCAAAAGAAGCTTGCAGTCTAGATGTAGCCTAAGTTACACAATTTCAGCTAGGTGAATAACATAGCTAAAGTCAACATACTTCATCTATTTACCAGTGTCTTCACTGTGATGTGTCAATGACAGATGATATCCCATCGACTCCGCCTATGATTTTCTTTCTGGTGAAGTACCATAGGCGATGGGAGAGCACTCGGAAGTCAGTTTATTGTGTTATACATCTACACTCTACACAATAAATTAATCCCCACTGGATTGATCACTGGTGACTCCTAGTTCTTGCATTATGAGAAGGAGTAAACGGAACTTCCTTATTTAATTTCTCCATACCTGTTATGATTTTATATAGCCCTTTATCCTATGACTCAGAGGGTACATCTACACGTGCAGTCTAGTTCAAACTAGGGGGTGTAAATGTAGCCGACTGTAATTTCTAATGAAGCGGGTATTTAAATATCCAGCGCTTCATTAGCATAATCTCGCCCGCATGCTATTCCGCTTACCAGCTGATTGGAACCAGGAAGTGTGCTCCAGGATGCATTAGTTCGAATCAAACCCCTTGGTTCAAACTAATGTTACTCCTGATTTTTTGGGGAGTTTGATTCAAATTAACGAGGGGTTTGATTCGAAATAACATGTCCCGGAGCGCACTTCCTGGTTCAAATCAGCTGGTGAATGGAATAGCACGCGGGCAAGATTATGCTAATGAAGCACTGGATATTTAAATCCCCACTTCATTAGCAATTACAGTCGGCTACATTTGCACCCCTAGTTTGAACTAGAGTGCAAGTGTAGATGTACCCTCTGTGAGGAAGAAATAGGGCCGTAAGCGACTAGTCGACTATCCGATTAGCAAATGCTTATCAGATAGTAGTGTAGTTACTCAACTAGTTGCTCCCTCCCCCCCTACTGCCTCTATCAGAAAGGGGGGTGAGCAGAAGCTGGTGCTGGGGGGAGCTGGCTTTAAGTTGGTTTTCCCCAGCACTATCTCCGCAGGGAGCAGGAGAGGCAGAGGCACAGCATGGAAACAGCATGAGCAGGGATTGCTTCAGTCCCCACTCACGCTGATTCCCACTGCAAGTGCTTCTGCTTTTGAAATGTACAAGAGCCCTGTGGGACTCATGTACATTTCAAAAGCGGAAGTGCCACAGGAAGCATGAGGTGAGCAGGGACTCACGCAGAGGCAGCAGGGAAATATAGGGGATGCTGCTGAGAAGCAGCCTCTTTCTGTAAGGGTCCCAGCAGAAAACTGGGCCTCCCTGCAGGGGCTATTGCTGCTAAGCAACCCCTGTTCATCTCAGCCAGGGCTGGCTGTGGTCAGGGACTGCTCTGGAAGCAGTCCCTATCCATGGCCAGCCCTGGCTGCCGTGAACTGGGGCTGGTGCTGGAGCAGTCTCTGTTCGTGGCAGCAAGCACCAGCCCCTGTTCTTGGTAGCCAGGGCTGGCCACTGTGAACAGAGGCTACTCTGGCATCAGCCCCTGTTTGTGGCAGGCAGAACTGTCTGCCGTGAACTGGGGCTGGTGGACTCAGCACGAGCCGGGGTCGAGCAGTCCCGACTTGCACTGATCGCTGCACCTCTGCATTTTAAATGTAGTAAGAGCCCAGCGGCTCAGGCAGATCCCGAAGCTACCCCCACTGTGGCTCTGCAGAGTAGCGCTTATCGATTAATTGTATAGGCGATACAAATTGTACCAATTATAAATTAACCAGATAACATTTTAACATTCTTAGTAAGAATTTAGCCCATTTTCCCCAGGATTTCACAACACAAGCTCCAACAAGGATATCAAGTTACATGCATTGTCATATCAGAGTCAATCTTCCTTGGTTGATGAGTGACCTGAGATTAAAAACACTTCTCTCATGTAGCCACTAGGGTATTTTCATGTGCCACAGTCTCCAGAGTGGATATAGGGGAGGGGGCAAAGCAGTGGTAACAAGAATCTAACTATCACTTTTCATAGAAACAGACTTAGTAACTAGCAAGTCTAAAACCCCCAAAAGCAATCAGAAAAGTAAAAGGAGCAAGACAAGAACATGCAAAGCATATTATTTGTTTCTATATGGTTTAGATCCATTAAAGGGAACACAACTGTACATTTGTTTATATTACTGAATCTGCAATAAAAACCCAACATAGATAAATTACAGTGAATATGTGTCTATTTATTTATTTTTCCTAAAATTAATTAAGTATTATAGGGGAAATTGTCAAAGTGGCCACCATCATGAATTGGTGGTCGCACTCTGAGCCACCAAAGAATTTTCCATGAGATCCTTACCTGGGTAGCAGGTTTAAAACTAATAAAAGGAAGTTCTTCTTCACACAGCGTGTTGTCAACCTCTGGAACTCCTTGCCAGAGGAGGCGGTGAAGGCTAGGACTATAATAGAGTTTAAAGAGAAGCTAGATAATTTCATGGAGGTTAGGTCCATAAAAGGCTATTAGCCAGGGGATAAAATGGTGTCCTTGGCCTCTGTTTGTCAGAGGCTGGAGAGGGAGGGCAGGAGACAAATCGCTTGATCATTGTCTTCGGTCAACCCTCTCTGGGGTACCTGGTGCTGGCCACTGTCGGTAGACAGGATACTGGGCTAGATGGACCTTTGGTCTGACCCAGTATGGTCGTTCTTATGTTCTTATATTGTCTACTCTGAGATCGGTCTGGAATATAGGAAATTATACAATATGAAAGGGAGGGTGAAATCACTCAAGTGTGACAGGAGTGTACCTACCAAGTCCATGGTTTGCTGCTACATTTCTCATTGCTGTCTTTTCCAAAGTTAACTTTTTCACTGACATTGCAGATCCACCAGCATAGATCCTAGGACTGTATGAACTCTCCAGGGTTTTGTTTCTATAACCTGAAGATTTTTATTTGTAGAAATGAGGAACACCACCACCCCTGCCAGTTTGCTTCAAGAAGTGTTATCTCTGTAAAACGAAGTTTGCATGAATTGGATAATGGAAGAGGATTATATGTCTATCTTCATATTTTAGAAAATCGAGTCTATCTATCCATCTCATATGTGAGTCCATTTGTGCACGAACTCTCCTTAAACAGTAAGAACTAGGGCCACCAAATTTAGTATGTAGCTTTCTCTTATCCTATCTTAAAGCAAGGTCAGAGTTTGGTTATGCCAGGAAAATGGGATTGGCCTGCAGTGGGACTGTATTCTATAACACAAAAAGGGAGGGAGCTGCTAGGATGGACAGTTATACTGCAGAGTGACCACAGGGGGCAGCCACGCCACTGTCCCCCACAACCTGCCATAGGGGGAGCCTAAGCCATGCCCCCCTTGTACCCAGTGCTGAAGAAGGGTGTGGGAAGCACAGGCCCCCATCTCTGCAGGCACCCTGGCAGCCACCACCAGTGGTGGCTGCCAGGCTCGGGCACCCCAGGGAGCCACTACTGCCAACTCACTTGGCCCCAAGTGCTCCATCAGCCACTGCCACCAGACCAGCATAATCCCAGGAGTCACCACCATGGCAGAAATGCAGCCCCAGGTGCCCTAGCAGCCACCGCCAGACCAGTGCCTCCCTTGCCACTGCAGGCAGTCCTGGTGAGCCCCACCTTCAAACCTCCCAGCATCCTGCACTGAGCCCTTGATTCCTGTTCTCCCATCCCTTGTCCTGAGCCATGAGATCCTACCTGTCTACTCTGACACCAGTCTGGAGTATAGGAAATTATACAATATGAGAGGGAGGGTGAAATCACTCAAGTGTGACAGGAGTGTACCTACCAAGTCCAAACCCCTTCAATGAGTCTCCCATCTCCTGCCCTGAACCTGCAACCTGCACCTCCTGTCTTGAAACCCCCAAACACTTCACCTCCTCCCCTGAGTCCCTCACACCTCCAAGCGCCTCCCCTGACTCCTGCAACCCCCGCGCGCAAGAGAGAGAGAGAGAGAGAGAGAGAGAGGTGGGGCACAGAAAGTGTATGTTTAATATGTAAATGACACCTATTGAAAGTTGGGATTCTCCTGAGACATTCAAACTCAAAAAACTCTTTGCTGCCGGACAATGTTCTATAACTGCAAGCAGTAGCAGTTCCCTCATCCTGTCTACAGACTAGTCTCCAGAGGGCCATATAGCTCCTTCATACACATACCCATACCCATAAATTCAACTTCAACCTGCAGAGCTGGAAGACATAAGGAGCAGTTACATTATTGGCACAGTAGCTGAGTAATCTCAAATTACACGTGGTGTATGATTTCTCCTTGTACTAGCAGATGCCACTTTTATTACCCACTGTTCTTGTGTCTGAAAGACAGACTGGGGGCAGAGTGAAATTAACCCTATACAAAAAAGTCCAAAAGTTTATGGGCCAAATTTTCAAACTTTGTTCCTACCATTTTATATCTAAATTCATAGGTAGTTAAATAAGTTTCCTGAATTTTGTAAGTGCTAAGTTTTGATGGTGGCCTCAGTAAATTGTAGGAACTCAGCCTCACCTCTGGAAATCAGGCCACTCATATAGATGCCTAAGTATACATTTAGGCATTTAACATTAGGTACCTACGTACTGTTTAATTGCAAAACACATCATACTTCAAAGAAAGAGACTAAATGTTTGTGCACAGCAACCTGAAAAAGCCAGGCACACTTTCTGCCTCTTTTAAAGGACTGTTTTTCAACAATCTTTACATTGATCACACATTCTCAGTAACGTGCTCTTTCTAAATCATTTCAGATTAATTCATCTTCACAAATGGGAGTTTCATCCACTAAAATTACCATTCTGTTTGCTTTTTGTTCCTCTTCAGCTCTTTCTGGTACACTCTGTATCCTACAATCTCAACCAAACTGATTTTGTACTAAAATCTTGACCATGTAGCACAAAAACCTTCACATTTTTCATATTCAAAAAGTTACAACTGAGTTGAACTATGATAATCATTAATTAGCTCTATTTGTGTTGCATTTTTGGTCATATTTTGCTCTGCTTTACACTGTAAGTCCAAGAAAGTGACCCGTCATTAACACTAGTATAACTGAAGATAGAATCTGGCCCTCTGAGTTTAGCATTTTATAGTGCACGCTAAATCCCTTCATTTGAAATCAAAATTGTATCAAAGTCCCTTTTCTTATTTAGTTACTATATGACAACTAGAATTAAGCAAAATGATTTTCCGAATCTCTACACACACATTCATTTTGGCTAATTTCAGGCAACACTTTAAGAAAACAAAAGCCATGAAACAAAAGCACTTCAATTAATTATTCCCTCTCCCATTTTTTGTTTGTTTGTTTGCTTTTGTTTGCTTGTTTTAGCAGTAATTTTTTAACCCACTAGCTCACCATAGTCACAGTTAATGAATGACATTTTGCTTTTACAGAGTGATGGTCTGCAATACAGCTTTGAAAAGTAGGCTAAGAAACTGATAACTATAGTAACTCAGGTTTTCAGAGCAGTGGTTTGTTAATTTCATAGACAGTTTAAATAAAGGGGTTTCACACAGCAATCCCACTTAAACAAAGCTCCCATTGAAATCCTGGCATGCTTAGGGACTAGAAGGAGTTAACCAAAATGAGCTAATTTTTGATACAATGCCATTAAAGTCATTGGTGCTAAATTAAAGATGTGTTTGACCCAACATGCTTGTTTAGTTGGCAGTGCCAGTACTGCGTCTTGTTTGACAAGCATCTATTGAGTGTGGAGATTGTAAAACAGTGAGTCGGAAAAAAAATGATGATGGCAGGGGAAAAAGAGTTTCATTTCAGACTCTGAAGCTACAGGACTACAGCCAATCATTCTGTATTCAATATTGTTGCATTGTATCTCAAGCTATGGATAGTCATACAAAGTTCGGTTGTCTTGCCCAGCACTATAACGCCTTTCATGCCTTGGGCACAAAAATGATGGCCTTGCACATGTACTTCAATAGATGTCTTCATGAGCTGCTCAAAAGAAGACAATGAATAATGCCATTCAACTAGGTCTTTCTATGTACTAGAACAGTGTTTCTCAACCAGTGGTACATGTACTCTGAGGGGTACACGAGAGAAGCCTGGGGGGTACATCAACACAAGTGAAATCTGGCAAAAAATGTCCAGGATTTTGCCCTGCAAAGGGGATCAGGGAGGGGACAGCGGCATGTGCCTGTCAAATTGAATATTCGGAGCCACGTGCCTGGATGTTAACAGCTGCTCTGCACATGTGCCCCAGCACAGATGGGAAAACCTTTGCTCCATAGGACCCCCCCCCCACATCAGTGGCATAGCAAGGGGGGACAGTTGCCCCCAGGTGGCACACTAGGGGGGGTACCAGGCTGGGGTGTGAGCACACGGCCCAACGTGGCAAGCCCGGCACTGGCAGGCCACTTGCTCCTTGCAGACAAGCCACTGAGGCACTGAAGGGCATTGGGTTAGAGTGGGGGGAAGAGCTGGGGGTACTTATAATTTTGTTTTAAAAAAGGGGGTATTTTATAAAAAAAAAGGTTGAGAAACACTGCAGTAGAATATACATAGTGACAAGAGAAATTCAGGTGAAAACAAAATACGAAAATAGACAGGCTTCAGTGAAAGGGAATGACTTGCAGCCAGGATAGGGAAATAACAGACCCTGACTATCATTGAATTTTAGTTACAGAAACTAGAGATGGGCCACAAAATGTTGATCCAGATCTAGATTTCAGATGCTCCAAAGTTCAGGGGAGTTAGGATAATCAGACATAAAACACAGATCTAGACCAGGGCTTGGGTTTGCAGCCATCCCCCAACTGCCCTGCTGTAGCTCTGGCTGATGTAGGTATCAGGAAAATATATGCATTACCTTAAAGTAGCTTGAGATGGGGTCCACTCACCACTAGGGACACCTCCTCCTGGACACCCTGGGGTTTAGCTCTGTCAGACGTTGCCCCCTTCCTGGGCAGTGTCTTTACACATCCTGTCTTGCTCTACCACCCCTTTTGCTCCAGGAAGTGCAGCCTCCTCTCTATGACTTAGCACTGTGGCAGGGTCACTATAGGTGTTCCCTTTCCAAGGGTGAGATAACAAAGTCTTTCCTGGGCTGTCCTCTTCTGGCCTATGCTACAACCCCAGTAGGTGGTAGAGGAACCCAGGCCCACCCTTTGCTCCAGCTCAGGATCCCTTTTCAGCCAAGATCTGGACTGTCTTTTCCTGCTGCTTTCCCATGAGCCTTCTCCGATCTTCCAGGCTTTCTCCCTTTCCAGGTTCACCAGACTCCCAAATCTTGCCTCTCAGGAAGTAACTGTGGTTGGCCTTCTAACCTCTGCTGCACCTTTCTCCTCCTAGGAAGCAACTGCAGTTCTTCTGCTGTCTGCTCCCTGGTTTTATAGAACACATGCCTATTCCTGCTCTGCTGAGCCTGTCCCCAGTCAATTCTCTGCTCCCTGGCTTCCTCTCCAGGTGCAGCCTCTGGTGTTAATTGACCCACCTGATGATCTTAATCCCTTCCAGTTTTGTTCTATTGGGTTCTGGGAAGTGGGCAGGTGCAAACCTGTCTATGATTAAAGGCCCCTACCTCAGACTACTCCTTCTTCTGAAGCCCCACCCCTTCCTCACCCACACAGGAAGGTGGGACAGTGCACTGTGTGTGTGCGTCCCTTCCCAACCATGGGGAAAGGGGAGGAGATGGCCCCAGGGATGGCAGAGGGTGTATAGCACGCTTCCAGCATCCCCAGCCCTGGAGGAGAGCGCACCACATGACCTGGCACAGACCAGCCTCTCCAGCCCCAGAGCACTGGGGGAAGAAGGAGGGTGCTCCATGCAGTGTGGCCTCTCCAGCCACAGGGAAGGAGGAGGGCAGAGGACATGCAAAATGGTCCCAGCCTCCCCAGCCCCACAGGGGGGCATGCTACATGACCCAGTACAGCCCTGCCTCTCCGGCCTCAGAGCACTGGGGGAAGAAGGAGGGTGCGCCATAGACTCATAGAACACTAAAACTGGAAGGGACCTCGAGAGGTAATCCAATCCAGTCCCCTGCCCTCACAGCAGGACCAAGCACCTTCTAGACCATCCCTGATAGATGTCCGTCTAACCTGCTCTTAAATATCTCCAGAGATGGAGATTCCACAAACCCCTTAGGCGATTTATTCTAGTGTTTAACCACCCTGGGTATGTCTACACTACAAAGTTAGTTTGAACTAACGGACGCAAGTTCAAACTAACTTTAATAGGCGATACACTAGCGGAGCGCTTAGTTCGAACTAGGAAAACCTCATTTTACGACCCTTAATTCGAACTAGTGGGAGGCTAGCCCGCCCCAGGTTTCCCTGGTGGCCACTCTGGCCAACACCAGGGAAACTCGTCTGCCCCCCTCCCGGCCCCGGCCCCCTTAAAGGGGCACGGGCTGGCTACGGTGCCCATGCCAGGTGCAAGCCTGCCATCAGACCCTGCACCTGGCACGACTCGAGCCACCCACCCGATGCCCCCCAGCCCTCCCCCTCTTCCCGGGACCAGGCTGGCGGCTCCCGGGAGCTTGCCCAGGACCGCAAGAGGTGGGCACCCGCCTGGGCTAGTGTGGACATCGTGGACCTCGTCCACGACCTGCGCACTAGGCACAGGAAAGTGGCCGGCTTGGGCAGGAGAGCTGCCAGCCTGGCCACCCAGGAGCAGGTGCATGAAAATCAAGGGGGTCCACTGAGACCCCCGACCCTGAGCCTTGAGCTTACAATGGCTGTACCGGGTCAGACCAAAGGTCCATCTAGCCCAGTAGCCTGTCTGCTGACAGCGGCCAACCCTAGGGACCCTGGAGGGGATGGACCGAAGACAGTGACCAAGCCATTTGTCTCGTGCCATCCCTCTCCAGCCTTCCACAAACCTTGGGCAGGGACACCACTCCTACCCCCTGGCTAATAGCACTCCATGGACCCAACCTCCATGACTTGATCTCACTTCCCTTTAAACTCTGTTCTAGTTCTAGCCTTCACAGCCTCCTGCAGCAAGGAGTTCCACAGGTTGACTCTTTGCTTTGTGAAGAACAACTTTCTCTTACTAGTTTGAAGCCTGCTACCCATTCCTTTCCTTTGGTGTCCTCTAGTCCTTTTTTATTGGAACTAATGAAGAACTTTTCTGTATGCACCCTCTCCACCCAACTCCTGCTTTTAGAGACCTCTATCCTGTTCCCCCTCCGTCTCCTCTTTTCTAAGCTGAATAGTCCCAGTCTCTTTAGCCTCTCTTCATTTGGGACCTGTTCCCAACCCCTGATCATTTTTGTTGCCCTCCCCTCTCCCACACTCTCTCTTCCCCTCTCCCACCTCCTTTTCCCAGTCTCCCCCAGTTTTGTTCAATAAAGACAGATTCCATTTTTGAACACAATTGTCCTTTATTTTGTACATCAAGAAAAGGGGCTAGGGAAGGGTAAGCGAAGGAGGTGAGGGAAGAATGGGGCACGAGCCCCCGATGGGGAGGACTGGGCTGGCTCTGCGGGCTTTTGGGGTGGAACCTCTCCTGCAGCCCCCCGATTGCCCCCTCTCCCCAGATGGCAGCCTGCGGCAAGTGCAGCTGGACTGATGGTCGAGTGCTGTGATGTGCCCAGTGTGGGTAGTCCGGGCACTCCAAGCCAGGACTGCTTTGCAAACGGGGCACCCCTGAGAACTGTCTGTCCGGGGTGGGGGTCGGGACCCTTTAAGTGCAGCCCTCGACTAGCCTGAGACAGCATCTCCACGCTCTAAGTCCTCCTCTAATGCCCTGCCGGCACGGCTTCCGGCCATCCTTAAGCCTGGTTCAGGGTCCACTTAATGTGGACATGCTAGTTCGAATTAGCAAAATGCTAATTCGAACTAGTTTTTTAGTCTAGATCCGTTAGTTCGAATTAGCTTAGTTCGAATTAACTAATTCGAACTAAGTTAGTTCGAATTAACGTTGTAGTGTAGACATACCCTTAGTGATTTTATTCTTATATGTGTGAAAATAATTAATCAGGATGTTCAGTGTTCAGTGACTTCATTTTTTTCTAAGCAGCTTTATGGCATTGCTGTAACTACACTAAATTCAAACCACTGTCATAAGAGATTTAGTAATTTAATATTTTAGAATTAAAGTGGCACTTCAAATTGAAGGGGCACAAATACCATGTAATTGTGGTAAATACTGATCACACAGTTACAAGGTAATTCATTTTCATGTGCTAGCTGGGTGATTACAAGACCAATATATGACTTTTCTGTCTTTTAAGCAGCACAGAAGCTTACTTGTTAATTACTTTTAGATCTGCTCAGTGTAATTACACAGCAATCTACAAAAGCCTGTAAATATTCTGTTATCCGTTGGTGTTTACTGGTAAAATCGCTAAGTCGCATAGGCCAAACCCTGTCCCTTCTTCTGCAGGCTTCTGACACATCAGAACTGCTGCAGTTCTCCTGCACTGTAAAGTGAGGGGCAGAACTGAGCAACACCATTGAGGGGGCCCACACCTTACAGTTCTATTCAATTGGATTCCCTGAACACCAGATCATAAAGGGGAATTGGAGCAAAATCAGTTGCAGTCTAGGGATGTAGTTTCCTGGTAGCCCCAATTCTTGAAGGCCACTCATGGTTCATACAAGGAAATGTCTGAGTAAGTCAAAGCAGTGACATCCAAGTCTTCTCAGGCAGCAGGCGTGGGGCCCAAGACAATTAAGATCCACACACCTATGCCTGGAGTAGACAGAGGTACAAGAAGGTCAGGAATTGGAGATTTGGCTATAGTGGACTGTCCCTCTCTCCTCTAATCCCTCTTTTGTGTAAATTTAGCAGGCAGACTTGTTATGCATTAGAGCACTTAGACCAATGGTGGGCCCCCTGCAGCTCCCAGTGGTCATGGTATGCCATTCCCAGCCAATGGCCAATGTGGGAAGCAGCATGTGCTGCAGATTGCCTACCACTAGTTTAGACAATATACTGCATGAGCTAACTGAAGTAATGCCATAATTAAACACGGGGGAGACACATGGGAGGACATGAGGGGTCACATTCCCCACATGCTATGGGTGGAAGGGGCAAGGAGCTGGCCAGCAGGCAAGAAAAGGACTAATGGGGGGCCTGACACCTGCAGCACCCCTCACTCACTAGCAGTGGCAGGGGAAATGGAGCAAGGCAGATTCAGCTCGCTTTGCTCACTCAGCATGCTGCCAAAAGGGAGGTGGCAGGAGCACCCCAGCACTCCTCAGTGGGAAGTGGAGTGATACAGCCAGAGGAGTAGAGTGAATAGAGGCTGCATGGCTCCGCTTCCCCCACCACTGCCAGTGAGTGCGGGGAGGGGAGTCCTTGCTAGTCCCTTGGGTTGCCTCAGATTGGGGAAGAGGTGTGGTGGGGGGAGAGCAAAGTCAGCAAATGGTGAAGCAAGGGAGGAGAAGGAGCAGGGAAGGGGCAGAGCAGGGCAGGGAGAGGTAAAGGCTGGGCTGGAGAGGGGTTGTTCTTCCCTTCCCCAGGATGGAGGAGGTGTCACATGGCCAGTGGCCCTGCAGGTTCGTCCTTCACCAATCACCCCTGATTAAACAGTATAGCATACTTGTACTCAGTACCTTAAGGCTGCATGTAGACTGGCATGATTTTGCACAAATACTTTCTACGGAAACGTTTTTCCGTTAAAAGTATTTGCGCAAGAGAGCCTCTAAACTGGCATGTGCCTTTGTGCAACAGATTTGCTTTTGCGCAAAAGCATCCGTGCCAGTGTAGACACTCCCTTGCGCAAGAAAGCTCCGATGGCAATTTTAGCCATCGGGCTTTCTTGTGCAAGAAATTAACGTTGCTGTCTACACTGGCCCTCTTGTGCAAGAATACTTGCACGAGGGGGCTTATCCCTGACCGGGAGTGTCAGAGTATTTGCACAAGAACCACTGATTTTGTACATTACAAAGTCAGTGTTCTTGCGCAAATACTCGTGGCCAGTGTAGACAGGCGGCAAGATTTTGCGCAAAATCAGCCGCTTTTGCGCAAAATCGTGCCAGTCTAGACGCAGCCTAAGAGTTTCTATATTGCTTAATCATTGGTTATTGTTCTGATCTAATTTAAATAGAATCACATTTGAGGTAAAGAATTGCATAGAACTTAATTTTGATTTGCCTATTTGAGTCTCTCCTTTGCTTGGGATGGGTAATTTTAGGGTTCTGTCTATTACCTCTCAGTATTAGTGCTGCATTTCACAAAGGCTGCTTGAGGCCTATAAATAAATAAATAAATAAATAGCTCTAGAGCAGTGGTCATCAACCAGTAGATCGGGATCTATTGGTAGATCCTGGAGCCTCTGACAGGTGATCCTGACAGGTTTGGCTGGGGAACTATCAAGTGCTGGTGCTTCAACTGCCCCTTCTGCCACTGTCCTGCTGCTCCTGCCCTCTGCCTTGGAGCTGCCCCCTAGGAGCTTGCTATTTGCTGTGCAGGGTTGGAGAGGCAGAAGAAGAGGCTCTGATGCCAGGGATTTCCTCTCCCCCACACTCCATCTCCACAGAGTGAACAAGGTAGGGCCTCGGAGAAGGAGTGGGGTGGGGCAGAGGTATTTAGGTTTGAGGTATATCCTGGACTGACTCAAATTCTTGAAGTGATCTTGTGCTTAAAAAAGTTGGAGACCACTGCCCTGGACAGTGGAAAAGAGTAATAGCTCCTCTTCTGTGCACATCAGCAGGAAAAAGAAAACCCCTTATCACACCAAAGGGAGAAGATGTGGGAGTGAAATTCCACGTTTTCAGATCAAAGTTTTGAGGACCTCTAAAATATCTCTTCCAGTGAACATGTAAGCTAAGGTTATGATTTCTAGCAATATGTGCAAGAGAGAAATGAATCCTGCCACAGTATGCATCATAAATCATCCTCAAGACAGACATTGTAACTTGTCTGTGATTGCAATTTCAACATCATGAACCACACATCATTGTAAAACAAACAGAAGCATGTTATGCCCTTGCTAATCACCCACAGGTACTAGATTATTTGTCAGACAATTAATTTGCAACCTTTTCAAACTTACAGCATCAGATTTCCACAAATCCTTGTTATGTTTCACTGGTTAAAGTGAAAAGTGTTTTAAAATGTTAATATATGCATTCAAACTAAATGTGATTCCCCATCTGTCACAGAAAGTCACTGAAAGTCATTGGCTCTGGATTCATTAATAAATGCAAAGGTTACAAATAAGCATAGGTGAGCCAGTTCCTGTAATAATAGCATTGGCTGAAATCTTTGCCCCACTCCTGTGTCAAACTGATAAATGTTGGACTAGTATAGATAAATTAGATAAAGGTCAGTTAGCCACCGTGTCTTCAATGCCGCACCTCTGTATGCACTATTATCTTTAGGGACTGACTTTGAGATCTAAAACCATGACCTCTATTATTTGAGGGAACCCAAGTTCCATAGTTTCAATATTGTAGTCTATAACAAACGCATTCATAACACTTCATGGATGGATTAGCCACCAGAGAGAAATTAGAACACAACACTATGTAAACACAATAAAGAAAAGATAGAAGCAAACAACGTTGTTTAACTACTTATTCCTAACACTACTTAACCCTTATACACTTATATATATATATATATATATATATATATATATATATATATATATATATATAAACCATTCATTCATACATCCATTCATTCAAGTTCTGTGTATAGTTACCAGCCTGGAAGTTGCTTGTGACAGGATACTGGCCAGGTACTCTGTACACAAGTGATGGTAGTGGGGAGCGAAGTCCTGATCAGATGCGCATCTGAAGCTCCTGGTGGGCTGGCAGCAGAATCTTGGACTCTGATTCCATAGTTTTTTAGTCCAGTTCTTATAGGAATTTCTTCCTATGCCAGTCTATGGAAATTGCTGTATCATGCTGATGTCTCCAGGGTGGCTGCCAGGTGCTCATCAGTGATCTCATCGGGTGGACCTCCAGTTTCTCCACTTGACACCTTTTGGTTGCACTGGCACCTGACGCCTTCTTCAGCCCTTTGTTGCTGTATTCTCAGGCTGGCACCTCTCAGAACCATTCACTCATCATCCAAGCACTCTCTCATACATTCATACAGTATTTTGTATAATAATAAAAGTTGTAGTTACAGAAAGTTTCTGGGTGGTATTGCTTAAAACATTCTCTGAGTGCTGAATAAAGTTACAATGTTTTAAAGAGAACAGGCCTCAATTAAGTAACAATGCCCTTAAGTCAATTACAGGGCTTGGCTCCCATAGCAGAGTTAGTGGCTTGACAATGCATTGTTACAATGTATCTCTGCAATGTCAATTTCAAGCAGCCCCTTGCACAAGCTTGAGTATGCCCTGGAGCGCGGGGGGGGGGGGGGGGCTGTTTCTGGCTACATAGGATTATATTTTTAACAGTTCTAAGTTACATGACCTAATATATTATATTCTAAAGGGACAATAATAATAATAAATCTAAACATTTAACAATCTTAACAAATAATAATAAGAAGAAGAATCCTAATAAATCTAAACACTTTAAGTTGTGGGGAACAAATTATGGGGAGTCACTTCCATTTGGGGGAATCACATTTTTAATACATTAATATGTTATCCCTACACTCCCCTCTCCCACCCTCTATCTTCCCCTCTCCTGCCTTCTTTTCCCAGTCTCTCCAGAGGTTCATCCCTCCCACCTCAGTTTTGTTCAATAAACCCAGTTTCTATTTTTGAACATATGTGTCTTTTGCTTGACATCCAGAAGCGGGGGCTAGGGAGAGGAAAGTGGAAGGATGTGAGGGAGGAATGGGGCACGAGCCCCCAGTGGGGAGGACCTGGGTGGCTCTGAGGGCTCCTTGGGGTGGATGCTCTCCAGCAGGGCCTCCTGGATCCTGACAGCCCCCCGATGGACCCCCCCGGATGGCAGCCTGCAGCAAGTGCAGCCAGGCTGATTGCAACGACCCCACGAGATGAACCGGCATGCCTAGGGGCAGCTCTGGCTCCATGTGGCTGAGTGCTGTGGTGTCCCGAGTGCAGGCACTCAGGGCACTCCAAGACAGGACTGCTTTGCTGTCCCTCATCAAGGTTGACAAGCAAGCAGGGAACCCTGAGAACTGTCTGTCCGGGGTGGGGGTAGGGTCCCTTTACGCATGAAGCTCAGTTAGCCTCAGGCAGCAGCCCCACGCACTGGTTCCGGCCAGCCTTATCTTCGGTTCAGGGTCCACTCAGTGTGGAAGTGCTATTTCGAAATAGGTTTTGTGTATAGATGTGTTAATTCAAATTAGCTTAATTTAAATTAACTATTTTGAATTAACGCTGTAGTGTAGACGTACTCTAAGTGGGACTGACATGTCCACTTCCTACTATTGCAAGAATATTTCCTACAGACTTTCTAAGTACTCTTCTTTCCTTTTCTTGGTTTCTAACAGGCCTATGTGTTGCTGATACTTGCACTGAGGAAAACAATGATCTTTTTTTAAAGCAAGCCTAGCACTCTCTACTACAAATTGGGTCAGGAGCTTTCATACTACTTCTGAAGCATAGAGTTTTCCTGAATACATTGGGCTTTCTTGAGCACTGCTGAGGTCTGAATTCTTCCATTAATCTGAGCCCAACAGAATCTAGACATACTGAGTATAGCTGGGCGGAGAAAAGAAATTCCATTTCATAGAGAATTTCAGTATTTCAAAAATCTTTGGTTTTGTTCCAAAAAAGAACAAAAATCAAATATTTTGAAATTATCTGCAAAAGGGAATAGAGCTCTGAACCAAATGTAGTCTATGTAGCACAGCTGTCCTGAGATGTAGACCCTACAAGCCTGTGGTTCCTAGCAGGGCCAGCTAAGCAATCTGACCAAGAGCTGGGAAGGGGAACTAGCATATCTATTCTGGCAGGTGGGGGTCTGTCTGAATCTTCCCTGGGTTCCATTTCTGCAAAAAATGTTGCTTTCACTGAATTGGAAAGTTCCATCAACATATTTTTTTCTTCAGCAATTTTTTGAGAAACATTTATATTGACCCTGGCCTTTTTTATTGCTGGTAAGTGCCTGGCAGCAGAGTTATATCGAAAAAAGAATGAATGAATGAATGAATGAATGAATGAAAGACAGATAACAATGGGAGTCAGGGGGATCATCTGACAGTAGGGAGTGGCTACAGGATCAAAGTCAGGGAAGCTGAGTGGAAAGGTAAGGGTGGAATAAGGCTAAAAAGAACAGTGATCAGGTTGGATTAGGAAGAGGGGAAAGGATAGAAAATAAACTACAGGGAGAGGAAAAGGAAAGAGAAAATCCCTAAAGGTTTGAATAACTATCTACATTTATATACTATTGACAGTGAGATCTAGGCCTAAAGATAGATAGATAGATAGATAGATAGATAGATAGATAGATAGATAGATAGATAGATAGATAGATATAAAGCATTTATATATATACAAAGCATATTGAGTCCATCTCACTAGCTCTTGTCAACCTGCAGTATCACAAACCTTGTTAAATTTTGCCTTCTATGTCTCTAGAGTTATAGATGCTCATCTGTTTGAACATCTGGAAAGCTGCTTGCAAGAAGCATAAATAGAATTCAAATGAAGAAATGGAACGTGGAATGACTATATTAGGAATACAGATTCAACACATCCCTTACTTATTTCAGAATAATATTTCCCTGATTGTAGATAGCAAATCAAGTCTGTTGCTTCAATACTAATTCTTGATCTCTACAAGTTACATGATTTGGTATAGATTATGAAGTCAGGCTCTTTTGCACATAAAATATATGATTTTTTTTTTTAGTATATATACTGTATTATTCAATGTATCCCTGGACATTCAATTGAATCTTTTTGGTATTACAAGTGACTAATTCAGCAAAGGCTAAACCAACATTTCATAGCACATCAAACAGCTCATCTTAAAAAGAATAAGGCAACATGTTTTTCTTGCTGTTAATCATCATTTTGCCCAGTCAGCCCCTAAAGGCAATCTTTGATTGAAAGCATTGGAGACAGAGAAGCACATGTGCATGCCCTCCCCCTTCCCCAGCCCTCTCTCACTCACTCTCAGATGGTGTGATAAGACATTAACTGGAAAAACAGCATTTTTGTCTCTCTCCTCAAAGGAAAAAAGAGAGCATATCTCCTCATGTTTGTATTGCCATGACATCTATAAACAAAATACATCCTCTATAAGGATAATCATTGTCTAGCTCAGTGTTTCTCAGTCAGTAGTACGAGTACCCTTACTGGTACCCAAGAGAAGACTGGGGGATTCGTCAACACATCTGAAATTTGGAGAAAACTGAATTTTTGTTTTAAGTTTTACAGTGCTTTATTATTTTTGTACTTTTTACACCCAAAAATGTCATCGCCCACCCAGCTACAATTAAGTTGTTTAAACAAATGTGTTGCAATGATAGAAAAAAAATTGTGTCTGAAAATTGTAGGTACTTATAATTTTTTTTGAGAAAGGGGGTACTTATAAATATTTTTTTTGAAAAAGGGGTACTTTATAAAAAAAAGGTTGAGAAACACTGGTCTAGTTGATCTGCCAGATAAATCTCTGCAGCAAAAGCAGATTACTCACATCAGAGGAAGATGACTTAATGACTTAACAACCAACCAAACAAACAAACAACGGAGATGCTAATTGTTCTTATCAGCCTCTTGTAACTATTTGAACCATCTACTCACTCTCTCTCTCTCTTTTATTTCATCCCAGTCCCTCCATCCCCGCCTTGCCTTATTTATTGTTGGATTTGGACTTCTAATACTTCAGTCATCTGAAGAAGTAGGTTGTGCCCATGAAAGCTCATGATACCATCTACATGTTTTGTTAGTCTCTAAAGTACTACATCTATTTGTTGTTTTTCAAGTTTTTCCTGTTACAGACTAACTCCGCCACCCTTCTGAAGCATCAGTGGAAGAGTTTGTCAAGGAAAAAAAATGGAGCCATTTGGTTTATTTCAAGAAGTTTGTAAACCTAATGATTCAGGGAACTTGCCTTTGGAGAAATGACCATTCTGTAAACTGAATGAAAAATACAGAGATTCTAGGAAACAAAAAGAGTTTTACATTATTCAAAATGTTTATCCCAATAGCTCTGCAAGAAACTGGCCCATGCTGAGGTTCCTCTGCCACATCTTTCAAAGATTTTCTTTGATTAGTCCCATTGAAAGGATGGAGGCCTCATTCACGTGAATATGTATCCTTGCTTGCTTATCACTGAGTCTAAGTGCTCCATTTGTCACCTCCTTAGCATCTTCCTATTAATTGTCCATCATTTTATCAGCCAGGAGGTAGGCTGCTTGCCATAGTATCCCATCCATCCAGGGCTTGTTTAAAACATATTGAGGCCAGGGTGGGCAATAATTTTTGATGGGACACCACTCCAAGAATTTGGAAAGTGGTCGAGGGACACTAAGTGCTACATAGTCCTGTATTTTGTTTCACACTCTTCCATGATATTAATGGAGTAAGTTTGGGGTCTGGGATGGAGGTTAGATGCAGAAAGGGACCTTGGGTAAAGGTGGAAGTTTGGATGAAGGAGGCAGTTGTGACCTAGGGCACTGGAGTGGGGTGCAGAGAGTTGGATTGTGACTTAGGGCAGGGAATTGGGGTACAGGAGAAAGTGCAGGGGATTGAGGTGCAGGGGTTTGGGTTGTGAGCTAAGACAGGAGGGGACTGTGATCTGGGACAGGGGATTGAGGTGTCAGATCTGGGAGGAGATATGGGTGGAGGAGGGGGGCAGAGGATTTGGGTATGTGGAGTAGGAGGCAGGAGTGGGGGGGGGGGCAAAAGGAGGGAGGGACTGGAGTGCCAGAGACAGGCTTTGGCCAGGAGACTTGCCAGCCAGCAGCCCAGCACTTTCCTGAAGCAGCCTTCCTGCCTGCCCCATCCCTGCACAGGCTGCAGACATGTGTTCTGTGGATAACTACCAGTCCCGGAAGGGAGGGTTTCTTGGCTGTCTGTTATTGAAACAGGCAGCTCCCATTGGTCAGTTTCTAGCCAAAAAATGGCCAGTGGGATTGTGCTGGTATGGGAGCAGCTCCTAAAGCCTTCCCCCCCCCCCCCCCCTTCCCGGCTCACAGATTTTAAAGCAAAACTGCCTGGCAGCCAGATTTCTGAGCAGCATGTGGGTAGGGCAAGGCAAGCAGGGAGCCTGCCTGGGGCTCTCCGCTGCATTTGCGGGCCAGATCCAGTGGGTTGGCCGAGGCCTGCCGTAACATATGTCAAGTTTGAGAAGTCTCATAGCATTACCAAAAAAATGTGTACTAATCTAACAGGAAATATAATGAAAACAGAAATAATAAAATGTTATATCTGCATATATACTGGTACATAAGTGAGAATGCAACTAAAAACTAGTACTTTTTTTTTTATTTAGGAGCCCCTCATAATCTGAGGCCCTGAGCTATAGCTTACTTACCTTGTGCATAAATTCGGTACTGCATCCATCCTCCCCCATGAAGTGATCAGAAAAACAAGAATAGCACAATCCTCCAACCTCAAAGTGCATCAGTTATAGTGGCTCAGAAGATGGTCCTTGTTTTGGGACACAATTTTGACCAAAAAAAAAAGTGGTGCATCATTAAAAAAAGTGGTGGGACGTTAAAAGGAAAGGATAAGATTTCCTAAAAATATCTAAAAAGAAGAGCGAAGCCTTTCTGAACATGATCATCCCTCGGTCGAGCAGAATACCATTTGTATATTAGCGTGTGTCCATAAGTGTTATCCTTAGACATTTAGGCTACGACTACACTGCACAGTTATTATGGAATAAGATAGTCTGAAATAGTTATTCCGAAATAGCTTCTTTCAAAATAGCACCTCTACACTGCAGGGAAGCCTCAAAATTAGTCCAATGCAGGCTTCATTAACGTAAACATGCTATCTCGATTTAGAGCCCCAGGAGGAATTACTTTGAATGGGCAAGGAAAGGGTCTATTTCGAAATAGCAGTAGGGGAGCATCTACACATGCCTTATTTTGAAATAGCTATTTCGGAATAGGCATTATTCTTCATAGAATGAGATTTACAGATGTTGGAATAAGCTGTCCGTTACTTCAAAATTATTTCAAAATAACAGAACTGCTGTGTAGACGCTTGCATAGTTATTTCGGAATAACGGCTATTATTCCAAAATAACTTTGCTGTGTAGACCCACTTAGTGTTTTCTATGCTCTATTCACGGTATATAATTCTAATTTTGGATATTCCTCTGATACCATTCCTCATGTTGAATCTTTCCTCTGCAAAAAGTTCCACTGATTTCAAGTAGCTTGTGTGGTGGAGAAAACCAATGCAAGATACGCAACTCAAGCAACATGAATTTCATAGAGGGAGTCAACGTATCTTTCACTGATTTTATGGGGCAGCCTCCAGAGTGGGAGGTCAATAAGAAAAATGCTCCTGTGGATTTCCCTTTCTCCTCACAAGAAGTAGGACTACTGGCGCACATGGAAGCGCCCTCAGCATTTGATTTAGCGGGTCTATGCTAGACCGCTAAATAAAACCCCAGAAGATCAATCGCCAGAGCATTGATCATCGAGGAAGTGGAGAGTATTGTGGAATCTAAGGGTGGCAGTATGTGGCCTTCAGCAATTTTGGCACAAAGCATAAAGCTTGTCAAATTATTCCTTGCATTTTTTCCGGATTTTATAAATTTGTCAAATGCATTATTCCCATGTTGGTTTTTGCATTATTTACCCAACTCTAATGAATAGTCAGGAACTGCATTACTTCTCGAGGGTGTAAGTAGCAATCAACTGTGTACACACTGGCCAATCTCCCTTCAATATACTCAGAAATCCAAGCCCTGCTTATTCTGTAGCAAGTTGGACCTGAATTTTTATTTAAGGACCTCATGTTTCTGCAGCCCACATATGCTGGATTCTGGAGCATACTGCATTCATGTGGCAGCTTCAGGCACATTTTTAAAAACCTGAGGTTTGAGTGCAGTAATAAAGAACAAAACAGCTCCTTGTGTTATTTATCTTGTGCTAGATCAGTGTTTCTCAGCCTTTTTTTAAAATAAAATACCCCTTCAAAAAATTGTAAGTGCCCCCCCCCCCCAACTCTAGCCCGTCCTCTCCCCCAGAGGCAGGCACCGGATGTATGGTAACCCTGCCTTTGAAGTGCCTGCGCCTGCTGTCTAGCCCTGCCTTGGTGGCTTGTAGGCAAGGAGCAAGTGGCATGCCAGCACTGGGCTCCCACCCCAGCCTTCCATTGCTATGCCACTGACGTGAGGGGGAGTGCTTTAGAGCAAAGCTTATTGTACCACTTCACCACCTTTTAGGTCCTCTCTGCAGCGCCATGGGGAAGGGGAAATGAGGATGTGTTGTACTGAGCTGCTGGTGTGGTGGGGCTAATGCATGTCTCCAGGTTCAGATGCCCTCCTTGCTGGAGTACCCCGGGGAGGCTGCTGGAGAGAAAATGAACTAGAAGAGGCAGCTGTGGTAGTGATTTTTTTTTCTTCACACCCAAACATGTCCCCCAACTTGGAACTGCCCTGGGTCTCACCGGAGCCACAGCCACGCGCTTTTCCCACCAGCGCTGGGGCACGTGCGCAGAGCAGCTGTTAGTGTCTGGGCATGCGGCTCTGAACATTCAATTTGACAGGCGCGTGCTGCTGCCTCCTCCATGATCCCCTTTGCAGGGCAAAATCCCTGATATTTTTTGCAAAATTTCACTTGTGTTGATGTACCCCAAATACTTCTCTCGTGTACCCCTCAGGGTATGTGTACCACTGGTTGAGAAACACTGTGCTAAATTATCCCAGGCCTTACTTGGCTCTGATTGTGATTCCAGAGATGAGGCTACTTCCAAACAAGTTGGTGGGGAGCAAGGGAATGGGCAGGGGTGAGAATAATGGCCTACTGGGCTAGTGATGCAATGAAAAAGAATAAGACAGTCCCCATGTCCTTTGTGTTATTGATTTCATGGTAGATTCACTCATTCCTTACTCCGCTTTGTTTCTGATACAGTATTGAGGTCTTTCCCTAAAAAGAAAGCCCACATGACAAAACCAAGTTACTATATCTTACTTTATGCATCATTTGCACAGTCATTAAAGAATGGAGGAGACCAAGAAGGGGAACACCTATTTCATCTTTATTCAAATTAACTACCTCTCCATGAAACTATTTTTGAAATATTAAAAGGTAAAAAAAAATTACACATGAATGTCATTTAGAAGGTCCTTCATTGTGTGTCTAAGAATCACAAGTGTTGAGCTATTTGACCTCAAGATTGATAGTCTCAAGAGAGTGTACAAATAGGTTTCCAGTTGTTTTCCTGTGCATAAGGACTTTCTTTGAGCTGGCAATAGATACAAATTGGCTGACTCTGCGGGTGTCTACAGATCTTTCTTCTCACATAAAGAGAGGGAACTGAAGGACTGTAAATAACACAAAGGAGAAGGAGAAGAAATCAGGAAAAAGCAATAAATTATTACCCAGCCAAACTGTAAACAAACTCTAAGCTGCTTTTCCAGCTTAATGTAACACTGAATAGGGAAACAAATAGATAAAGATTCCTGCTTCTATGCTATAAACCCAATTTCATTGCACAAACGAAGTGAGAGAGGGTGGGAGTAAAATAATTTCATGTGAGGGTAATTCTAGTTTCCAGTTCTTCCCTGTTAAATAATTGAAATTATAGGACTTTTCTAATTAACGTTGCTTAGGAAAAAACGTAGGCAAAGCAAACTAAGTAGCTGATCATGTGAGGAACTGAGGGCATGTCTACACTACAGCGTTATTTCGAAATATCTTATTTCAAAATAGCTTATTTCGAAATAATGCGTCTACACACAAAATGCATTTCAAAATAGCACGTCCACAATGAGTAGACGCTGAATCGCATTTAAAGCCAGACGGAACCAGGTCCGGCAGGGGATCAGGTCAGGAGTTATTTTGTGTGGCTGCTGTCTGAGACTATCTGAGGCCTGTGCTTAAAGGGACCCCCCACCCCTCGGACAGCCAGTTCTCAGGTTTCCCTGTTTGCTTGCCTACCTCGATGAGGGACAGCAAAGCATTTTGTCTCTGCGTGTTCTGGTTGCGCTCACTCGGGACACCACAGCACTCTGCAACAGGGAGCCAGAGCTGCCCATGGGCACTCTGGTGATTCTTGTGGACGTGTTGCTGCGAGCCTGGCTGCACTTCCTGCAGGCTGCCATCCGGGAGGTCCATTGCGGGGTTGTCAGGATCCAGGAGGCCCTGCGGGAGAGCTTCCACCCTGAGGAGCACTGAGAGCCTCCCTGGTCTACCCCACTGGGGGCTTGAGCCTCATTTCTCCCTCACGTCCTTCCAATTACCCCTTCCTAACCCCCCTTCCTGATATCAAATAAATTAAATATATTTTCATGAACACAAACTCTCTTTATTTAACAAAACTGGGGAGGGGGGGAATGAAACTTTGGTGAGACTGGGGAAAGGAGACGGGATAGGGGAAGAGAAAGGGTGGGAGAGGGGAGGGGGAAACCTGGGACGAGGGAGCTGGAAGGGGGAAGCAAGGGGAAGAAGGGGGTGGGGAAGCTCAGGGCCCAGGGTTTGGGGTCTTGCCGGACCAACTTGATTTTCATGCAAACCTGCTGTTGGGTTTGTATGTGGCCTTTGGTGGCCAGGCTGACAGCTATCCTGCCATAGATAGCCACATTCCTCTGTATAATGCGGAGATCATGGACGTTGGGGGCATCCCCCCCCTCCCCGAAATCCGAATAAGGTCCATGATCTCCACCCTGGGCCAGGAAGGCGCCCGCCTTCTCCAGGGCCTGACAAGCTCCTGGGAGCTAGCAAACTGCTCCTGGAGAGCGGTGGAGAGCGGGCTGCCAGTGGCTTGCTGGCTCATGTTCTGGGGCCACTGGGTCAGGGGCAGTGACTGCTGGCTCTGGGCTGGCAGGTTTGGAGGTGGCCAGAGTCTACCCCTTTAAGGGATCTGGGGATGGGGGAGGGAGAAGAGTGTTCTTGGTTGAGGCTGGAGTGGCCACCAGGGCACCCTAGGAAGGCTGGAGGCCCCCTATTTCGAAATAAGTGTCTACACAGCACTTATTTCGAAATAGCTATTTTGAATTTGGCATTATTCCTCATAGAATGAGGTTTACCAAATTAGAAATAAGTGCTCCGCTAGTTCAAATTTATTTTGAAATAGCTGTTGTCTGTGTAGATGCTAGTAAAGTTATTTCGAAATAAGAGTTGTTATTTTGAAATAACTTTTCTGAGTAGACATACCCTAAGTGCTCACAACTCCCCCTGATGTTAACCTCCTCATTAGACTGGGTCCTAAACATTTTACAAAAAATACTGGAGAGGGAGAATTAATATACAGTACTTTAATTTTGATGTTGGAAAGCATGGGGAGGAGCCTGGAAGAATTTGGGACATGTGAACCAGTGAAGTTTTTTCCTCCTCTTGTAGGGAACATCTGAGGAGAATTGACATTTTTGACAGAATGTGAAATTTTCCCCCAAATTACACTTGCAGCCACCAAGACAGCAACAACTAATCCCATGGGTTTGTGTACTACATAAAAACAATTGTTGAAATAAGACAGACAAGTTAAAAAAAACACCTGAAGTCATTTCAGTTTATGTTGCTACCACTAGTCAAAGTTTCAAAAACTCTTACATTTCATAGCTTGGTGCAGGCACAGAGAAAGAATGAGACTTTAGTTGCTATGCAACTAGGATCCCCTCAGACAGCTGGAGTAAAACAAATTGGCTAGTGCCAAATGGCCTTTCACCTTGTTTTTTAAAGTAAAATTAAAGTGAGTTGCCTAAAAGAGGCCAAAAGGCACTGAAAACTCTTTTAAAAGGACAGACATGAGAAACTTGTGATTTTGGGGATCCCTTGCAGTGGGGTTGCTGTTCCTTGGTTAATGTTTCAGTGATCCAGTCATATCCCACCCTCTCCCCACTTCTGGGTTATGGCCAACTGCTGGAAATAAAAGGCTGGTAAACACTTTTTATCTGCTTCGCAGCTTTTGAGCAGTTTGAAAGACGTATGATTATAATGCCCTACATTCAGTTCCAAGTTATATGCTGCAAGTCAGAAGAGACTGGCTTTTACCAGTCATAGACATCTCTCTACCATCTTTTGTATGCTAGACTTATCTTCTAGAGCCTGACAGAAAAACAATCTCAAAAACCGTAAGCCCTTATAAGCTTAATATATATAAAATAAGCCATGTTCTCTTTTCTGATTTCTCTAGATAATATTATAATAACTCCACAATAGTTCCTAGTATAACTTCAATTATTTTGCTTTGTATCGGAGGCTTCTGGATGAGAGGAGACCAAGTTCTTTTTCGAGTTCATTTTTTCCTTTGGTTCTAAATCGTTAAAAAAAACTTGTCATATTATTTACTCTTTTCTGTTTAGTCCCTGGTTTTGTAATTGGATCTGCAAAGTTCTTGAGTGGGTCCAGTTGCAGGTTTAGATTGTAAATTTTCTGGAGTAGGAATTGTGTCTGTTTTTTTAACTAGCGCAGTGTTCTAGTCCCGCTTATGATGCTGTTTGTTAAAGATGTTTGTTATTATTTGTTTGTTACCATTGATAATATAATAATTATTTGTCATACACTGTCTGTAGCAAGAGGTCTTAAATCAATGTATATACTATAGGAGCTAATTTCAAGTAGAAATGAAAATTCAAACCAACTGCCTCTAATTTCTAGTGGAAAGTGTGAAATATCGAAGCAGTGGTTTATTATGACATTTGGTCACAGGTGTTTCTCTCATATGGGCAAATTTCAAAAGAAAAACACTGTTCTCTCTACAGTCTGGTAGCTGCCCTCAACTGTCTTTCAATGTTGCTCCACTTAAAACCACTTGAGTTTAACTTTCACTTATAAATCTGAATTGGAAGATAATCCAATTGTTTTGCTTAAGTTTTTTAGATGAAAGTTAAGCTTTTGAAGCATCTTCATTACCTGTAAAATACATCAACTGGGCAGGATGTAGAAGACTAGGATGGAGATGCTGGAGGGATTTACAAGGGAAAAGATGAAGTTTTAAATTACTCTTATCAGCTAAAATGCCCTTTCAATACAGGCAGTCCCCGGGTTACGTACAAGATAGGGACTGTAGGTTTGTTCTTAAGTTGAATTTGTATGTAAGTCGGAACTGGTACATATTGTAGGGGAAACTCTAGCCAAACATTCTCCAGAGCTCAGTTTTATTCTCCCACACCTCACTTCCCTCAGTCCTTTATTCTCAAGCTGAGGTATCTGCTGAGAAAAGCCACTCCGCGTCTCCCTGGTCTTCTGGAGGCGGAGCGCTAGCTTCGCATCTCCCTGGTCTGCTGGGGGGAAGCAGCTAGTGCGGGGTTGCCTCACCCCGTTTGTAAGTAGGGATCCGATGTAAGTCGGATCCATGTAACCTGGGGACTGCCTGTATTACTTTTACAGGACTATAGCCCTGGTGTTTTCTCACGTTCCATCGAAACATTATAATTAAAGCAGACTAGAAATTAGAATTCTCATTCCATGAGAAATGTTGATGTTGAAATATTTTTTCATCCCAAATCAGGTTGAAGAGTCAAAATATTGATTTTTTTCATTAATTGAAATTATCAGAAAAAATTGATTCAGAAGTGATGAAATATTTTGTTTTGAATCAGTTCAACATTTAGGGTGTGTCTACACAGCACTGTAACTTGAAATAAGATATGCAATTTGAGCTATGCAAATTGCATATCTTATTTCAATGTTATTTTGAAATAACTACACAGCACCAAATTTCAAAATAAAGTACTATTCCAAAGCATCCCTTGTAGGATGAGGTTTACAGGGATGTCAGAATAGCAAGCTCAAAATAACAGGCTTGCTGTGAAGACGCAGGATAGCTATTTTGGGATACTCTAGTATCCCAAAATAGCGTTGCAGTGTAGACGTACCCACAAACTGCATTTCCCTAAGGTACCACATTGCCTCATAGGAGCTGTAGTTTCTCGTGCTTTGTTTTTCCTGGTGAGCTGAGCTCCCTGTCTGGACTACATCTGCCATGATGCATTGTAGCAATTCCCAGGATGCATCTCCCATGATGCATCACATGGCACAGTCAGAGGAACTGTATAATAGAGTTGAGGGACAAACCAAGAGCCACAGATAAGGGTCAAACTGGAGAGCAGGAACTGGAGCAAACAAGGTATCAGGCAAACGAGGAGTACAGGACAGGGGCAGAGCAGAGGCAAGGAAGCAGAAGTGGCAGGGATATTGTAACACAGGCTGCCTGTTACACAGTGGTAGGTTTGATCATTAAGAAACCGGTAAGCTGCAGCCAATCAGGCGGCTTACTGCAGGCCAGCTGTACTGATGAGGCTGCCTGGTGATCATCTCTGCTGAAGGTCCTCATTCCTGACGAAGGTGCATGAATGGAGTGTTCGGATGTCACACCACAACTTGTAAAAACCTGAAAACACTAGTTAAGATCAGAACAAATAACCAGATAGGACAGAAATAACAATTGTGATATTTAACAAAAGTGGCCAGGTAAAAAACTGACGTCTATGATAATAAGTTAAGATCAATGATCTACTGACCTATAGAAAAAAGACACTTCACCATTACTAAGGTAAGGAAATACAAATAAGGAGAAATGGAAACATCCCCTATTGAATATACATTTGTCAAGGCTGTTCCCCTCTCTTGCACTTTGAGTGCAGAAAATGAGGGCCCACAAGAGATTTTCAAATACCCACCACTAAAGGCTTCTGCTTAAAAACCCCTTAAGGTCACAGATTCCCTGATCTTGGGTGATACACTGCCAGCACCTAAATGAAAAAACACTTTGAGAACTGGTGGAAGACAGAGCTTGGAATTTCTTTCTGTGGGGGTACCCCCAATTCTTTAACCCTCTCTCTCACAAGAGCTTGAAAAATACACTTTAATTTCTAATAGCTGACCTGGCAGTTTTAGGCATTTGACACAAAACTTCCTGCCTTCTAGGACACAGAAATCAGATCATAGTCTTAAAAACGTGAAGTTATTAACAACGCTAAGAAATCATATTTGAAAAAGCAGTACTTGGATGCTAGGTCTCACAGAGTAACTGAAAAAGGCAAGATTAAAAACACAGAAAATTGCTTCCCTGGGACTCAGTTTAAAGATTACAGGGTATGGAGGTTAGTACATGTGCTCAGCTCAAAGAAGTCCAGGAAACCCAAAATTAATTGCATCTGAATAAACATTCCTCTATTCTATCACGTCTGTTGTTCCAAGATTTAGTCCTTTCCAGTGCATGGATATCACTGGAAATTCCACAACATGTTTCTGGCTTAACTCCCAGCATGGCTCTGGTCTCACAAAGACTGCAGTAGGAAGGTCCTGCTTTTCAATTCAAAAACCCATCCTTTGTTTTCAGTGGCTTTCCAGGCTCCCTGCCAACACTTCCTGGAGACTCTCTAGGATCCACTGTCTCTTGGTTTAACCCTTACAGGCAACTTAGTTAAGTGAATGGCTGGGATGTCCAGAAAAGGGTAGTAGCCCTCCCATTCATGACAGCATCAAACACAACAATGTCAGTGTAACATATCATGAAAGTGGAAATTCATAAGTAATCTAAATAAGTATATATAATCTAAAGATCAGGCAACAGTTCCTTGCTTTATCCATGTTCCTACAAAATATTAAACAAAGCAAAGAAAAATGAAAGAATTCTCTCTGAAGAGGACATTTTTCAAAGTTCCCCATAAGATCTTAATGAGAATTCAGGCAATATGACAATCTAACAGAAAATCAGTCTAACATGAGGACACAGGTCAATGGAATTTATACCTCCCTCCATGCGACCTCTGAGTTTGGCCTGTCAAAATGAATGAATGAATGACTGCTCTTAATCTCTTGTAAAATTAGTACAAGAGAATGGAGGAAAACAATTACTGATTACAAAAAAGTGTCATGTTATTATATATTAGTTAATTATTATGACAGAGTTTGAAACTGCCACCACTTTGTAATTTTAATCTTGTTAATATTACTTAGTTAATATTTGTAAAGCACCTTGAGTCACTGTATAAGTGCAAAATATTATGTGAGTGCTGACAGAGCGAGCCATTCTGTAAGTCAGTTAAGAAGACATAAGCTGTGCCCCAAGCTTATAATGTAGTGCAAGCTTCAAACACATGTATAATAATAATGCAATTCTCAAGGGATGATGTGGTGATCTGGACCCAGGGTTGGTCTTGATAATCTTCTGAGGTCTCTTCCATTCCTATGATTCTATGATCTGTGGCACAATCTTCAAGGGCTTGAGAAAAAGCAACCAAGTACTGCCTAGAAATACGCCATTTAAAAAAAAAAATTGGCATCTAATTTGTACTCCATAAATATGTGCACACAATTGAAATCCGTGAAAATGGGCAATTGATGTATGTAATGGTCACTACATACATGCACATATCAGCTCTTTGTTTAGCAGCGCAGTTTGAATCCCTAGGAAAACTATAGAAGATAAAAACAATCTATCACCTCTGGTTGAAGACTTTTCCCAAATGATGGCTCTATAGCTGACCCTTCAAAGGAAACATGAACAACACCTTCAAAAGACGAGTCTGGAATCTTCAATTCATTACTCTGCTAGACTCTGTGTTTACACTTGAGAGCTTATAGCATCTTAGCTGCACTGATGCAACTATGCCACTCTCATATAGCCACTCTGTGCCACTAGGACAGAGCTTTCCTATCAGTATAATTAAACCACCTCCAATGAGCGGTGGCAGCTATGTTGGTGTGAGAAACTCTACATTACTGCTTATACCAGCAACATTTATGTCGCTCAGAGATGTGTGGTTTTTTACACCCCCTCCCCTCCATCAGTAACAGAAATGTTGCTGATGTGAGTGGTAGTGTAGACATGACATAAATATCACGGACTGAACAGAGATACTGGATGTATGGTTTACAGGGGCAGCCTGTCCATATAGGTGAACTAGGCGGTTGCCTAGAGCACCAAGTTAAATGGGGCACCAAATGGTGGCGCAATATCATTGAGGGGTTTGGAGGTGGGGGTGCTGATTGCATGGTTTGCCTAGAGCACCAGTTGCTGGCAGCTAGTCTAGGGGCGCCCTGATGGTTTATTACAACAATCTGTAACCCGCTGATCCCCTCTTTTTGTCCTTTGACTGCAGAAGTATTAATGGGCCACTTACCTTGAATTGTGCCTTACAATATGCGCTAACAACTTATGCTAAGCAATCTGATCCACCTTGCATTTTGGTGTAGTGCTGGGAGTACCTCTCCCAGATATGAAGGAGAGCCCTGTGTGGTTCAAAAGCTTGTCTCTCTAGTTGTTTCAGTCCATCTTGTCTCTCATAGAATCACAAAAATGTAGGGCTTAAGGGAGACCATCATAGTTCATGCACTGAGATAGACCCAAATAAAAGTAGACCCTTCCCAACAGATGTTTATCCAATCTGTTCCTAAAACTGACCAAAGATGGAGATTCCACCATCTCCTTTGGAACTTTATTAATTGCCCTTGTAGGTAAAAAGTTTTTCCTACTATCTAACCTACATCACATCTCCCTTGCTATAGATTAAGTCCATTACTTCTTGTCCTACGTTCAGTGGGCATGGAGAACAATTAATCATTGTTCTCTTTTTGAAAACAATTATCAGAGCCTCCTCAGCCTTCTTTTCTGAAAACTAAACATGGGCAGTTTTTTTAACCTTTCCTCATAAGTCAGGTTTTTCTAAACCTTTTATCATTTTTGTTGTTCTGCTTAGATTTTCTCCAGTTTATCAATTCTTTCCTAAAGTGTGGTACCCACAACTGGACACAATATTCCAGCTGAGCAGTACAACATATGACACTACTGTTAATGCACTCCAGAATTATATTACTCTTTTTCACAAGACCATCATATTGTTGACTCATTTTCAATTTGTGATGCACTGTAAATCCCAGTTCCTTTTCAGAGGTATATCACACATTGATTCCCTTTTTGGTAGATGTACATTTGATTTTTCCTTCCTTTACTTTACTGAATTTCATCTTGTTGATTTCAAACCAATTCTTCAATTTGTGAAGGCTTTTTTGAATTCTAAGCATATCTGTCTAAGTGTTTGCAACCCCTTCCAGCGTGGTGTCATTCACAAATTTTATAAGCATACTCTCTATGCCATTATCCAAATCATAAATGAAAATATCAAACAGTATCAGACCCAGGATTCACCCCAGTGAAACCAGTGTTTTATTCAGAGAAAACAACAGCTGTGTGAAAAAATCAGTCTTTGTTCATACTTTTCAACCCCATTATACTTTTTCAGGTCAAAATACTTTAGTATGCACCGTGTATGCTTTTAAAGGATGTATCAATGTTTCAATTTCAATTCAAATTTCCAATCAATGACTAAATTGGCAACACTACATGGAACTAGAGGTATATTTAAACTACAGAATTTTTTCTGAAAAATAACCATTTTTAAAAAAAACTTGAGTTACGTCCACACTGCAATCGCATTCTTTTGAAAGAAAATCAAAAGAACAGAGGAGTTTTTCCAACATTGGTAATCCTCATTCTACAAAGAAGAAGCCTTTTTCCGAAAGAGCTCTTTTGAAAAAAGGTATGTGTGAATGGGGAAAAGGTAGTTCTTTCGAAAGAAGAGGAAAGAGGAAAAAGCACAGGTGACCTGGTGGCCACTCTGTCATAGTAATTACAGTTTAAACGCGAGATAGCGTCCATTCAGTGTGGACACTATCTTTTGAAAAGCAGATCACTTTTTCGATGTGCTTTGGCAATCTGGACGCTCTCTTTCAGAAGAAGTTTTTCTGGAAGATCTCTTCTTGAAAAGCTTCTTCCAAAAGACGCCTACAGCCTAGACATAGCCTAGTTGATCACTGGAAGCAGGGGGTTGGGAAAATTTGGGATTGTTATATCCCCATTGTAACTGGGCAGAAGCCAGGTCACATGTCTATCTACTTTCCCTCCAAAAGGTCAGAAGAGCAGGAAAGTGCCATCAGGGAAGGAAGGAGAAGGGAAGCCAAGATGGAGACTAGGTTGTTGTTTGGACATTCCAAGATGGTGTTCCCATGTTTTTAAACACCAGATTTCCCTCCAACAATAGCTCCACATAAAATCCTAGGCATTGATGGAAACACACTGATTTATACAAGCTGAGGATTTGATCCATTGTTTCATACAGTAAAACAGAGAGTCCTGAAATTCCCCCACTCCCAAAAAATTGTAAGTTACAAATGTTTTGTTTCTTCTTCTTTCTCCCATTTTCTGTCTTTGTACACTTTCCAGTTTGAGAGTGGGCAGGCCAATGAGGCTATGACTACACTGCAGTTCTATTTTGCATCTTTTAAGGGTGCCTGTTATTTCGAAATATAACGGGCTCGCTATTCCACCATCCCTGTAAACCTCATTCCACAAGGAGTAAGCAACATTTTGGAATAGCCACTTATTTTGAAATAAGTGCTGTGTAGACAGTGCCAAATTTCAAAAGAAACTCTTTCAAAATTAACTCAAAATAACCTACGCAATTTGTGTAGCTCAAATTGCGTAGCTTATTTCCAGCTCCAGGTGCAGTATAGACACACCCTGATGTGCAAAATCTTCCTCTGTCTGTTCTTTCTTTCTGTATTCCCTATGGTTTTGCTAGCCAAATATATTTCTTTTGTTCTTTGAGTGAAACAGCAAGAGTGACCTTTGTTCAAGAGTGGCCACCAAACATATTAGCACTGGTAATAGAAATGGAGTCTGAGATTGTGTCTAGAAGACAATCAAGATGTATTATTTATTTGTTTGGTTTTTCTTCACACAATTTTTTATCATAAAACTGTCACAGTATTTGCCTTTCTTAAAATATTGCTTTTACCTCCAGGGACTCACAAATCACAAACATGGATTGCTAATGATAGATCTGTCTTCTTTTCCCTAGGAAGTCTCCTTATCCTTATGGATGTGAAATCTATCTGTTCTATATCTCCTTCCCAAGAGAAATGATCTTGTAACGAAGGTGGTAAGTCTTCCTACTCAGAATGCTCAAGTAGTCTGAATACTATCAGATGCCTGACTCATGATGGATTGACCATTTTGCTGACTTTGTTTTGAAGAGTTTTGTTATCTTTTAGAATTGCTTGAGAACTTGCTGTAAGAAGCAAGAAGACTTTGTATATTGAACATTTTGCCTTCTCAAATTTATAATCTCAGGCAAAAGGAGTCTACTCTTCATTTTAATTGCATTTACAGGGCTTGTGTCTCCTTTACAGGAGGCATGGAGCGGCAGAGGTAGGGGGCATAGGCATGGCGGGGGGGCAGGAGCAGGGACAGGAGCTGGACGTGCCATCATTTCATGGATGGTGGCACACACGTTTTCGCCCTGCTGCACAAGCTGTGCCCACATTTGGATCCACCACTGGGCATCATCCCGGACCGACAGTGCCAGGGTTTGCTGCATGTCATGGAGTATGGCCACATGCTGTCTCATCAGGTCCTCCTGGACCCTCTTGTGCTTGTGGCTCCCCCGGGGTTCAGCAGCTGCCTCGGATGGCAGTGATCGCCCCTCAGCGATGTCTGGTCCGGCTGGTGAGAATACAAAGAGAGAGAGGCAGTCAGTCTTCCATGCAGACACTGACCCTGAGGCTGTGTCCTCCTTTGTGAGCTGCAAGAAACAGTCCTCGAGCCAGAAAATGGGGATGTCCTGGGAATAAGGTGCGGGCCCTGCCTCACAGCAGCCTCGAGGTGCCCAGAGGACCATGCTTCCCGCTCTTCCCCTGTCCAACAGACAAGCAGGCAAGGGAAGTGACCATCCACACTGGGATCCCGTGGGCAGGAGAGGGCCCTGGCCTTCCATGGGGCCCACACACACCCCCGTGCCTGGCAGCACTGTCTGCGGGAGCGGGTGATGCCTCGTGTGAGCAGACATGCCCATGTGCTGTGTGCAGCACTCCTCAGACTATGTGCGGCCGTGTGTGTGCCCTTGTGCCCAGCCTGCTTCCAGTGGTGGCTAGTGATGGGAGGGCATCCTCCCCAGGGATCAGATATATATGTGGCCTCCCCAGAACCTGCAAACAGGAGCCAGAGGGTGCTTCTGAACTGCCTCCTGAGGCCGCGTGGCACAGACTGGCACTGCACGTGCTTTCATATGCTCAGAGTGCAGCATGATGTCCAGGCCGAGCAAGCCGAGTGACAATCACACCCCATCTCCTCTGTGCCTGCTCCCCCACCCTGTGTCTGTGACAAACTAACCTGATGATCCCTCCCCACACTCAGAGGATGCCTGGAAGATATCCAGAGACTGGGGTACTGGCTCCAGGGTGAGGGTGACCATGCTGGCCATCTCCTCCTCCTCCTGCAGCTCATTCTCATTCTCATCCTCCTCACCAGGGAGCCCTGGATGGGCTGGACAAGGGGCTGCACCATCCCCCAGGATTCGGTGGAACTCATGGTAATAGGGGCAGGAGTGGGGTCCTACCTGGAGCAAGAGCAGTGCTCCCTTATCCTGGCGTAGCTCCTTGACCTTGCTCCTCACTTGTTCCAAGGTCCAGGGGTGGTGGTTTCTCGTAGCTAGAGTCTCGGCCACCTGACCATATATGTTGGCATAGTACCACTGGGAGCGGAGATCCTACAGGGTCTTCTCCTCATCCCACACCTTCAGGAGGGACAGGATCTCCACTCCAGACCATGACAGTGCATGCCTTTTGTGCCCTTGGGAGTCCTGGTCGTGCTCTCTGTGAGGGCCAGGAAAGTTTTGAGGAACTTGCAGCTGGGCCATGGGTCCAAATTTGAGTGGCAGTCAGAGCCACGCGGTGAGGTGTAGCCGTCTGGGCCAGCTTCCTGCCACAAGGCTTGTCCCGGGTGCCTGCAGCTTTAAGAGCTGGCAGGGAACAGCAACTACAGAGTTCTGATTAGTTTGGACAGAGTGGCCACCAGGGCACCTGGGTTATTTCCTGGAGGCCCCTTTTTTCAACACAACTCTCTCTTCTGCGTCCACACACACCTTTTTCCAAAAAAAGCTTTTTCAGAAAAGGGCTTCTTCCTTGTAGAAAGAGGTTTACCACCATCGGAAAAACCCCTCCATTCTTTCGACTTTTTGTTGAAAGAATGCAATAGCACTGTGGGTGCAAGTATTGTTTTCCCAGAAAAATGGCCATTTTTCTGGGAAAATGCTGCAGTGTAGACATATCCCATGCTGTGCAGAGCTTCAGCTGTGATTTAAAGGGCTTAGGGGCCCTGGCTGCTGCACCAGGCCCTGGAGTAACTGCCCTCTTTCTCCCCCACCCCAGGTCAGCAACCCTGCCTGACTCTCTCCCCAGTGGCAGCTCAAACTGGAGCTAGCTGGCTCAGGCTATGACTTTACCAGCAAACATTGCAGCTGCACTGCTGTAGCACTTCTCTTGCTGTAAGGACTGTCTGCACTGCAGGGATTCTGCTGTCACTATAATTAATCCATCTCCCCGGAAGTCAGTAGCTAGGTTGACAGAATTTTTTTTCTATTGACCTAGCATTGTCATGACCAGGTTTAGGTGGGCTCAACTACATCTTTTGGGGTGTGGATTTTTCATGCCCCCTGAGCAACATAACTGGGTCAATCTAATTTGTTAATGGAGACCTGGGCTAAATAGCTCCAGTTTAAAGTCCAACTTAATTTGATCTAGAAATTTGCATATGCAGATAGGACTCAAATTTCAGGGAAAACCATGAGCTAAAAGTTTATTGAAGACAAGTCATTGAATTGTGAGCTCTTTGTGGCTTGTTGTGTGTTTATGTAGTGCCTAGTACCATGAGGTGCTGGTTTCTACTGGCTCTCAAGCTCTAACACAACATACATAATAGTGGTCACATTAAAACAAGACCTTGAGGAATCCTATTAACTAACACAGTTTTGCAGTCATGTTGGGTTCATCTATACTGGCAAGATTTTGCGCAAAAGCAATTGCTTTTGCGCAAAAACTTGCCAGCTGTCTACACTGGCCACTTGAATTTGCGCAAGAACACTGACTTTGTAATGTACAAAATCAGTGCTTCTTGCGCAAATACTTTCACGCTCCGGCTTGGGAAAAAGCCCTCTTGTGCAAGACTACTTGCGCAAGAGAGACAGTGTAAACAGGGAAGAACTGTTTTGCACAAAAAAGCCCCGATGGCTAAAATGACGATCAGGGCTTTCTTGTGCAAAATCGCGTCTAGACTGGCCACGGATGCTTTTGCGCAAAAGCACTTTTTGCGCAAAAGCATCTGTGCCAATCTAGACGCACTTTTGTGGAAATACTTTTAATGGAAAAACTTTTCCGTTAAAAGTATTTCTGCAAAATCATGTCAGTCTAGACGCAGCCGTTACGTTTAATGCTGTCAAGCAGCTGTGGATAACCTTATGGTTCAACTAGGGTTTAGTTAATATGTTAAACCCAAATGGGTTTTACCCACAAAAGCTCATGATATATTTGTTAGTCTCTAAAGTGCCATAAGACTGCACGTTTTTTAAATTTACAGACTAGCATGGCTATCCCTCTGAGACTTATTTAACATAGTTATTAACAGGACTCTAACTTAGGTCTCATGGCTTGTGAAACTGCAAGCAGTGCTGAATAGTCTATGGGAATAAGACCAAGAGTGTTAATTACAATTCACAGAGCTTTATTTTAGAAGTATCTCCCAGTAAATTAAGGGACTGAGGGACAGATTCTTGGGGAGGGGGAAACTGTCTCCCTCAACCTGCGGGATGGGGTGGAGAGGAGGGTGACCTGAGTCCAGAAACTTTATATTACTCCAGCTGTAATGATACCTAAGGGTATGTCTACACTACAGCGCTAATTCGAACTAACTTAGTTCGAATTAGTTAATTCAAACTAAGCTAATTCGAACTAACGCATCCAGACTAAAAAACTAGTTCAAATTAGCATTTTGCTAATTCAAACTAGCATGTCCACATTAAGTGGACCCTGAATTGGGATTAAGGATGGCCGGAAGCAGTGCCGGCAGGGCATGAGATGAGGACTTAGAGCGTGGAGCTGCTGTCTCAGGCTAGCCGAGGGCTGTGCTTAAAGGGACCCGACTCCCACCCCGGACAGACAGTTCTCAGGGGTGCCCCGCTTGCAAAGCAGTCCTGGCTTGGATTGCCCGGAGTACCCACACTGGGCACATCACAGCACTCGGCCATCAGACCGGCTGCACTTGCCGCAGGCTGCCATCTGGGGAGAGGGGGCAACTGGGGGGCTGCAGGAGAGGTTCCACCCCCAGAAGCCCGCAGAACCAGCCCAGTACTCCCCATCAGGGGCTCGTACCCCATTCCTCCCTCACCTCCTTCCACTTACCCCTCCCTAGCCCCCCTTCCTGATGTACAAAATAAAGGACAATTGTGTTCAAAAATAGAATCTCTCTTTATTGAACAAAACTGGGGGAGACTGGAAAAAGGAGGTGGGAGAGGGGAAGAGAGAGGGTGGGAGAGGGGAGGGCAACTACAATGATGAGGGGTTGGGAACAGGTCCCATATGAAGAGAGGCTAAAGAGACTGGGACTTTTCAGCTTAGAAAAGAGGAGATGGAGGGGGGATATGATAGAGGTCTATAAAAGCATGAGTGGGGTGGAGAGGGTGCATACAGAAAAGTTCTTCATTAGTTCCCATAATAGAAGGACTAGAGGACACCAAAGGAAAGGAATGGGTAGCAAGCTTCAAACTAATAACAGAAAGTTCTTCTTCACAAAGCAAATAGTCAACCTGTGGAACTCCTTGCTGCGGAGGCTGTGAAGGCTAGAACTAGAACAGAGTTTAAAGAGAAGTGAGATCAATTCATGGAGGTTGGGTCCATGGAGTGGTATTAGCCAGGGGGTAGAAATGGTGTCCCTGCCCGAAGTTTGTGGAAGGCTGGAGAGGGATGGCACGAGACAAATGGCTTGGTCACTGTCGTCGGTCCATCCCCTCCAGGGTTCCTAGGGTTGGCCGCTGTCAGCAGCCAGGCTACTGGGCTAGATGGACCTTTGGTCTGACCCAGTACGGCCATTCTAAGCTCAGGGCTCAGGGTCGGGGGTCTCAGTGGACCACCTTGATTTTCATGCAAACCTGCTCCTGGGTGGCCAGGCTGGCAGCTCTCCTGCCCTAGACGGCCACTTTCCTGTGCCTAGTGCAGAGGTCGTGGACGAGGTCCACGATGTCTGCACTGGACCAGGCGGGTGCCCACCTCTTGCGGTCCTGGGCAAGCTCCTGAGAGCCGCCAGCCTGGTCCCGGGAAGAGGGGGAGGGCTGGGGGGCATCGGGTGGCTGGCTCGATCTGTGTCAGGTGCAGGGTCTGCTGGCTGGGTGTTGGCAGGTTTGCACCTGGCACGGGCATCGTAGCCAGCCAGTGCCCTTTTAAGGTGTCCGGGGCTGGGAGGGGGGCAATAGAGTTTCCCTGGTGTTGGCCAGAGTGGCCACCAGGGAAAGCTGGAGAGGGCTAGCCTCCCACTAGTTCGAATTAAGGGGCTACACACCCCTTAATTCGAACTAGTAAGTTCGAACCAGGCTTAGTCCTCGTACAATGAGGTTTACCTAGTTCGAACTAAGCGCTCCGCTAGTTCGAATTAAGTTCAAACTAGCGGAGCGCTAGTGTAGCGCCTATGAAAGTTAATTCAAACTAACATCCATTAGTTCGAATTAACTTTGTAGTGTAGACATACCCTAAGTTTTTTGCCTCACTCCCTCTTCCCCTTGGACTCACCTCATCTCCATTTCTCTGGACCCTGACATGCACCCTTTATGAAAGTGAGGGCAAAAGAGGTGTGGAAAAAGCTATGCTAGATCTATGACCTCCAACGATTCTTGTCTGTCACACTCTCCTGCTTTTTTTTAGGGTAGCTTTTTACTCTTGCAGTTACACAGGCAGAGCCAGGGCCAAGGATCTGGCTCTCAATTTTGACTAGAAGCAATAAGCAGGAGATTTTATATTTAAAAGAAATGAAACTATACTAGTGAGTTATTGCATTTATTTTATATATATATCCATAGTAACAGAGCTCACATCAGACCTTTTGGCTTGGTTATCCACCCTAGTCCTCGTTGCTATGGCTGTTCCAATGGCTTCTTATTGAGTATTTGACAATTAGAAGGTTTTGCAGAAAACTGATTTCTTTGGCAATATGTAGTCAGCTATTTCTGCCTTCCTCTAACCACTGTGATTTCCTCTCCTCCCCTCCCCCCACACACAAATCAAAGAGCAGATGTTTATTTCCATTACGAATTTCCAGCAGATAGCTAATGAAAACACTTCTACTGATAATAACTAAAAGTGAATTTGAACCATCTGATTCACTGTAATTGCAGTCCATCTTCACAATAATCACTCTGTTTGACCAAACACTAAAGAAGGTCAAGACCTAAACCATCAGTCTAATTTTACATATACATGTAAATTAAAAAATAAAATGTGTACACATCTTTGTACAGCAAAATACTGCATTTTGTAGATTTTTCACTTCAATATAGGAATGATGATGAAGGTAGCCAGTGCAGAGAGCTTTGTCAAAGCTATGTACCACCTACAGAGATAAAAATAGCCCATATGGCTTTTGTATGAAAGGAATAGCTGTTAGCCTCAAAAGCACAGGTTGGCAAGCTAAGAGGGTAATTAAAATTAGATTCTACAGGTCAGCTGCTTTTTATCAGCAGAAGTCTGATTTTCTTGCATCCAAATTTATGCATCTAATTAAAATACAAACACCTAATATTAATCAGCTTAAAGATCTGAATAATTTTCCTAAATTGTTTCACAGGTTGATTTAATAATCATTTGTATTATAGGTGTTACAACTGAAAAGCATAAGAGCCATTTGAATTCAACCACTGTCTGAGTCAACTGTCAGTCAAATAAATTGAATTTTTATATGTATGTATGTATGTATATTTAAATAACCAAAACTACCTAAGTAACAGTTATTCAGGTTCTTATGTAAATTACATGTGTGTCTGCTGCCCAATCAGTACTTTATCCATCCAGGGCTAGCACTGGTGTATAGTATCCTGCACACTCCCGTTAAGAGAATATCTGGGTGCAATTTTGTCATCACTTGTGGTCATTAAGTAATAATGATGACAATAACATCATAACTGATCAATTTGTCACTTTCTATTATTTCCACTTCATCTTAATGCCAGGCTCAGACTGTAGATGAGATGTAATCATCTGAGAAATACCTGGAAGTTAGTATTAAAAGGATACACATGTAACAATCTTCATTCATGGAGAATGCTGCATACTTCACATTATCCGAAGTTCATCTTCCAACCATGATTACAGAGACACTCATGTGGCTTTAGCAGACTGCATGCAGTGGCTGGAGCTGAATGTGGAAGTGCCAGAGAATAAAGTGTTACACTGAAATTCATTTGAAAAAAATACTATTGGATTAGTTAGGAATGCTACTATGTGGATCCTAAACAAAGGCTAAAGGCGATGGCATAGTACTGGTCTGGGAATAATATCTAGTAAGCTACCACAGCTATCACATTGTTAGAACTAGTTTTATTTAGCATCTTTATTAATAACCAAGACGACAGAGCAAACAGAACATTAATGAAATTTGAAGGTGGTACTATACAGGGAGGAGCATAGAAACATGATACAATCTCTAGAGAGATTAGAAACATGGGCTGAAAATAGGAAAGTGAGTTTAATCTTAGAAAAATGCAAATGAATATATCTGGGGAAATCCAATTAAAAACCACACAGAACACTCAGTGTGAAAGAGAGATCTGGGAAGCATGAATGCTGGAAGAGGCCCAACGGTGATAGTTGACTGCAAATTAGACACGAGTTTGCAATGTGATGTGGCTGCAAAACAGATCAATGCAATTTGAGGCTGCATTCACAAGCACATCTCATCACAGAGCAGGAAGGTAATAGTTCCTCTCTATGGCATTGATTTGACAGCACCTGGTATGCTGTGTGCATCTCCAGACACCACATTACTAAAAGAGATATTGACAAACTGGAGGGAGTTTATAGAAGAGCAACAACATTTGCAAGTGAATGAAAGATTAAAACACTAAAAAGTGTGTTGTTGTCAGGGAAACAGGAAACACCTAATGACCATGAACAAGACTGAGTTTAAGGCATGCAAGGTGACAATCCTTTCATATGCTTAAGCAGTGCTTGCCCACTCTGGGGCTACGTCTACACTGGCCCCTTTTCCGGAAGGGGCATGCTAATTTTTCAGATCGTAATAGGGAAATCCGCGGGGGATTTAAATATCCCCCGCGGCATTTAAATAAAAATGTCCGCCGCTTTTTTCCGGCTTTTAGAAAATGAAGATTGTTACATGTGTATCCTTTTAATACTAACTTCCAGGTATTTCTCAGATACTTTGAAGTAGGAATAAGATCCTCCGGAAAAGGGCTTTTTTTCCGGAGGATCGGGGCCAGTGTAGACGCTCTTTTCCGGCTTTTCTAAAAGCTGGAAAAAAGCGGCGGACATTTTTATTTAAATGCCGCGAGGGATATTTAAATCCCCCGCAGATTTCCCTATTACGACCTGTGAAATTAACATGCCCCTTTCAGAAAAGGGGCCAGTGTAGACGAGCCCTGGGAGAATTAGGTATCCTATTTACCACAACTGGCACATAGTACAATTAATGTGGATGAGAGTTTTACTGAGTTTTTCTAAGGTCATCTCTATTAACTGGTACAATAGATCATGAGCTCTTATTTGAAATAACTCAATAGGTATACAAAGGCAAATCAAATATCACTTGAATATATCTGTGCATCTATGCAACGTATGTGCGCACACACTCATTGTTCAACAAAAGATGTGCATTTTCACAAATATTTTGTCAGAAATAATCTATGTATAGATTCTCTGCAGCAATAATTTTGACTTTTGAAATAGCTGTTCCACTTTTATGATATTATTTACTGTACTCACTGTTGCTGAAGACATTTAATAGTATCAGCATTATGTATGTACATATTTGTCTTAACATAATTCTTAGAAGCCCTTGTCCAGAGCTCCATTATGCTAGGCAGTATATAAATACAGAATAAAAAGACAGCCCTGCCCCACAGGCCCTACTGTCTAAGAAAAGAGACAACAGATGGATATAGATGGGGAATATAAGGCAACAGTGAGACAATACTGGTCAGCATGACAGGTAGTGGTCACTGCACATCAACAGCCTAATTACTGTCAAGTTTTTTGTAGGCATCACAACATGGAAGAGTCTTAGAAGAGGGATTTGAAGAAGAGTAATGAGACAGCTTTGTGGCTGTTTATAGGGAGTTCCTCCGTGACACGAGGGGCAGCATGGGAGAAATCAGGAAGGTGCTCATTGGCTTATTGGAGGCAGGAGTCAACATCTCAGTAGTGAATGAGAGAGCAGAGACCCCAGAAAGATCCCAACAAAGATAGTCAAGGCAAAGGGACAGAGCAGAGGTAAATCAGATGCTAGGAGTAGCAGAGGAGTTAATAGTCAGGTTCCAGACCAAGGCCAATATCAACGGTCTGAGTCATGTTTCAGGGTCCAAGTTTGGAGGTAAAATCCAAATAAAACCAAGGTCAAAGCCAGGAATTCAGGAGCTGGAATGGCCATGTCAGCTAAAGAAAGATCTATGCTGTTGCCTGGGTATTTCCTTGAAGGCCCACTGGGTTATATAGGGCAAAGAGCCAATCAGGAGGCATGATGCTACTGACTATCAAACTCTTGAGTAAGAACCTCCCATGGCCAGTGTCCACAACGGGTCAAGGGAAATGAACTGCAGGGTGGCAGCATGGAGATATCAGCTGAAGGCTTGGGTTCTAAACATGCATTAGCTGCATGGCTGGATAGGAAAGGCATATTAATTTCTAATGCCATGAGAAATTGTCATAAACCAATTTTTGGGGTGTAAAAAAGTGACATATCAAAGAGTGGAAGTTGGCTTGTCATTGTCGATCAGGGACTGTCAACAGACACGGAGACCCTGAGCTCCCAATGGCTGCTTGGCTGCTGTTCACCATTCCCGGCCAACGGGAGTTGCAGAAAATGACAGCTAGCATGTCCTTGGGCTTGCGCAGTTTCTGGCAGTGCCCATTGGCCTGTGGACATTCCAAGTATACAGAATGTCCCAACATATCAGCAGCTTACCCTGATGAGCCAGGAACTGAAGTTTGTTAGTCACTGAAATATAAGATTGGCTTATGAAAGGGTCATAGCAGTTTGGTATTTTTATCTATTCATCTTGAGGATAAATAAACAGGCTTATAAATAAACAGGTTAATGAATGATTATATATGGTGATACCCTAGCTGGGATCTATTAATAGGCAAACATAATTAATATGTTTATTCTTCATAAAGTTAGAAATTAGGAATATAACTCCATTTTTATTTCCAAGAATGTTATGCTGTAACAGAACTGAACATAGGAAATGCTTCAATTTTTTAAATATACATTGATTTTTGGAAAAACCTTAGATCAAGATTTCATCCTGGACATGTTGTAAGGATACTCATGCTACTCTTTATCCTTAAAAAAACTTTGTAAAATTATTTCATAAATAATTCTAAATAAATTAAGATAAAGTGTTTTACTTCTGAGTGCAATCGTTTTTCAAAACAGCTTAAATTTTATACTTTAGGCACTGGAAGCAATATATAGTGTAAATCTTTTGATATCAAATTAATAAATGTGTCACTGTAGTAGAGAATATTAATAAAAAGACTGAAATGCTTCTTAAAGCAAAACAAAATACAATTACAGTTTACTTCCATAACTGATGAGTCAATATCTAGCAAGTTTTGCCTTGTGTAATATGTGACAACAGCCACAGATAAAAATTAAAAGCTATTTTTGCTATACAATCACAACTAATCTTGAAAGAGTCAAAGCTAAATGCTATAGTTATCTGTTTCTCTTGCAGACCATTCAAAGGTTTGATCCACCCAATAACAAGAGTCTAGGAAGCCACAACAGTTTTGTTGTCAGCTGGCTTCAATCTCTCCTTGAAAATCATAGAATATTAGGGTAAGAAGAGATCTCAGGAGGTCATCTTGTCCAACCTTATGCTCCGAGCAGGACCAGCCCCACCCAAATCATCCCAACCCGCCCCCCCAATATGATGGTGTTTAAATTTGATGAAAGACAACAGAAGATAATCGATATTTTTTACTCCCAGTCTGAGTTAGCAGTTCTTGTCAGAAGTCTCTGAACTAAATGAAAGTGCCCAAGTGCTAAAGCATAGATATGGATGGACTGGCATTTCTTCTTTACACACCAGAATTTATTTTCATTTATTATTATTTTAATTATTAGTAGTATTATAGCAGCATCTAGGAGCCCCAGTCATGGATAAGGACCCTATTATGCTAAGCAGTGTACAAACACAGAAATAGATGGTGCCTGCTCTAAGGATCTTACTATCCAAGTATAAGACAAGAGACAACTGATGAAGAACAGGGTAGGGCCATTACTCAAATGAAGAGGAAAAACAACAACAGAATATGTGGAAATGTCAGAGGTGCTTAATAACTTCTTTGTTTCAGTTTTCACCAAGAACTTTGGCAGTGATTGGCTTCCAGTGAAAATGGGGTAGGATGAGAAGATAAAATAGGTAAAGAACAAGTTAAAAATTACTTACACAAGTTAGATGTCTTCAATTCACCTGGACCTGATAAAATGCATCCTAGAATACTCAAGGAACAGACTGAGGAGATAGCAGAACTATTAGCTATTATATTTGAAAAGTCATGGAAGACGGGAGAGATTCCAGAAGACTGGAAAAGGGCAAATATAGTGCCTATTTATAAAAAGGGGAATAAGGGCAACCTGGGGGATTATAGACCAGTCAGATTAACTTCAAACTGGGAAAGATCATGAAGCAAACATCAGTTTGAAAACATCTAGAAGATAATAAGGTAGTAAGTAACAGTGTGGAATTGTCAAGAACAAAATCATGTCAAAGCAACCCAATAGCTTTATTTGACATGATAACAAGCCTTGTAAATAGGTGGCCTGGGTGGAGGGAGGAGTAGTGGTAGTTGTGGTATATCTAGGCTTAGAAAGACATTTGATACAGTCTTTCATGACTTCCTCATAAACAAAATAGGGAAATACAACCTAGATGTAGCTTCTATGATGTGGGTGCACGACTGGTTAGATAATCATTCCTGAGAGTGGTTATCAATGGCTCACAGTCATACTGAAAGGGAGTGATGAGTGGGGCCTTTTCTTCCCTTACTAATGTTGGACTACTGCCTCATCTTTGCTTTGCTTTTTTGTACTTCCTGAATCCCAGAGAGCTGCCCACAGTTTGTATCTGTGCTATTGATTTCATCTGTTTCCTAGACATCCATCTATTGAATCAGAATGTAGATCATTGTTGTACTATCTCCAGATAACTCTCCAAATTGGTTCTTTCCTCCCCTGTACTTGTGAGCCATTTCGTAATTGACAAACCAGTGAAAACATTTTTTTTAGAATCCAGATTATTAATAAAAAATACGGGTCCCAAATATAGGCTTTTGAGGCATTCACTGGAAGGTAGAATTGTTTATTGCTGCTCTCTTTTCCCTGTTTAACAACCATTGTCAGATCTTTGCTATATTTTTATTCTACTATTTTTAATACTAGCCAATTAGACCGTCATAAGACAGGATTTTCAGGTCTTCTTTCCTGAGCGATCTCGCTCTGTCTCTCTCTCTCTCTCTCTCTTCCTACTGCCTCCCCCCTCTCTCTCAGCTCTCCTCCACCTCCTGCCTCTCTCTCCATCTCTTTCTTTCTCTTCTTCCCCTCCTGCCTCTCACTCTCCCTTTCTCTTCTCCTCCTTCTCCTGCCTCTCTCTCCCCTCCATCTCTCCCTGCCCCTCCTTTCCACTTCCCCCCCCCCACCCTGGTGTTTGGCTGAGTGCTGCCTGCTCAGCAGGGCTGCCACAAGGGAGGGGGGCGGGGCGGTGACGTACACGGCTGGGGCCAGGGCCGTGTACATCATCGCCTTCCCTTCTCCTCCCACCCCGGGTGAGTCCAAACAGCCCTTTGCGCTGCTGGCTCCCCCAGCGGCCCGGCTGAGGGGTGCAGCGCTCAGCACCATGGCGGGAAGAGGAAGGGGGGGCCATGATGTACATGGCCCCGCCCCCTGGCCGTGTACATCACCGCCCCGCCCCCCTTCCAGTCCCACTGGGTCCACCTGAGCGGCGCTCAGCTGGGCCCCAGCGGGGGAGCAAGCGGCGGCAAGCGGCCTGTGGCTGCACCCCCCCCCTCGCCAGGTCTGTTTCCCACCCCCCTCCTCCCATCCAGCCCCACAGCCCCCGATCCCCCTCAGCTCTGCTTCCCACCCCCTCTTCCTGCCGGCTAGCCCCACGGCCCCCCGGACAACCCCCCCACCAGTGCTGCTCCCCTCCCCCTTCCTCCGGGCCCCCCCATCCTCCCCTACAGCCCCCGATTCCCCCCCAGCTCTGCTTCCCACCCCCCTTCTGGCCAGCCCCGCCTCCTTCCCCTCCCTGCGTGGTGCCCCGCCCTGCTCCCCTTTTCCTCCATCCCCCCCCCTCCATGGCACGCTGCACTGCTCCCAGCTGAGCGGTGCTCCCACCGGGCTCACCTGAGCAGCGCTCCGGCCGGGCCCCGGCGGAGGAGCAAGTGGTGGCAAGAGCTTACTCCTCCGCCAGGGCCCAGCCGGAGTGCTGCTCAGGTGGGCCTGGCAGAAGCGATGATCAGCTGAGCCCGGGGCAGCAAGTGGCCGTTTGAGGTCCGCGCTCCCCATGTGTGGCCGCTTACCGCTTACCGCTGCTTGCTTCCCCGCCAGGGCCCGGCTGGAGCGCCGCTCAGTTGAGCGGTGCAGCGTGCCATGGAGGGAGGGGAAGGGGTTGGGGCTGACTTGAAGGGGGGTGGTAAGCAGAGCTGGGTAGGTTTAGGGGCTGTGGAGCTGGAGGGGAGGATGGGGGGCCCTGGAGGAAGAGGAGAGGGAAGCAGCGCTGGCGGGTGGGGGGGTGTCTGGGGAGCCGTGGGGCCCGAACTGCCAGGGAGTGAGGGGAAGGGGAAGCGGGGCACTGACGTACATGGCCAGACGTGTCCGTGTACGTCAGGGTTACAGACACACAGACACTGGGCTACTATATATATGATGTATACTATGTACTACCAAATCAAATCCCCTTCGAGAACTCTAATATCCCATTGCCACTGGATTTCCTTTTATTTAATAACTTGTTAATTATGTCAAAAACGATGTGACAGAATTAGAAACTCTAACCTTGGGGCATTCTACTAGATGGCATTGTGGCTTTTCCAAGATCATTTACAAAGATGCAACTCAAGCACGTGTTTGAGATTGATTCTAGATTGGATTTGCCTAGAGCATAAAACTGAAGCAATTGGCAGAGCAATAAATCTGGTGTGTGCAGCACTTGGGACCCTCTGTATCAGGGAAGTGCTCTAATGCAGAAATAGTGAAGATTTATCAGTCTGTAAATCTAACGGAACCATTCAGAGGTGACTTAAAGCAGAGAAAGGACCTAAGGGAAGGCCTGAACACATGGAACAGCTGGAGGAAAAAAGTATCTGAAACACATTCAAACTTCTCTATGCCCAGAAGCAATGAGAAAGGATGCCATTTTGTGAAGATACTAGAGAAATTAAGGATAAATGTGCAAATTGGCATATTGTACATCTGTGCCCTATTTCAAGTGTGTACCAAGTGCGCATCTGCCTATGGAGATATAGGCCTGGTCTACACTGGGACTTTAGGTTGAACATAACTGCATAAGGTTGATTTTCTAATGAGTCCACCCCATCATGCCCATTCCATCAATTTTAAGAGCATAGATTTTGATACTCCTGCTGTTGACAAGGAGTAGCAGTAAATTTGGCCTTGCATGGTGCTTCAGTGTATTGAAGATGCGGTACTATGAAAGTTGATGTTCTTGGCCTCTGGGAGGTGTTCCACAATGCCGCACTGTGACTGCTTTTGCCAGGACTTTCAACTCCACTTCTCTCCAGGTATACAGGAATAGCAGTAGGAAAATTTTAATTTCATTTCCCATGACACCAGTGCAGCGAGCAAACCTGAAAGCAGGAAGGCACACACCTGACCATGAATGCCCAGCGTCACAGATGAGCACCAGCATGGAGCGTAAAGGAGATTCAGGACCTTGTTGCTGTGAAGAGAGAGGAGTTCAAGCAGAACTACGAAGCAGCAAAAGAAACACTGATATCTATGCTAAGATCACAAAGGGCCTGGTAGAAAAAGGATACGATAAGGAAGCCCAGCAGTGCTGCATGAAAATAAAGGAGCTCAGGCAGGGATAGTCTAGGTTTACTTGGTCCTGCCTCAGCATAGGTGGCTGGACTTTATGATCTTTTGAGGTCCCTTACAGCCCTATATTACTATGATTTTATAATTTTAAAGAGACAGTAACACATTATAATACATGATGTAGTGTTATGTAAGAACATAAGAATGGCCATACTGAGTCAGACCAATGGTCCATCTAGCCCAGTATCTCGTCTGCCAACAGTGCCCCAGAGGGAGGGAACACAACAGGTAATCCTCACATGATCCCTTCTCTGTCACCCATTTCCAGACGGAGGCTAGGGGTACCATTTCTACCCATCCTGGCTAATAGCCATTGATTAACCTAACCTCCATGAATCTATCTAGCTCTTTTTTTTAAGCCCCTTAAAGACCTAGCCTTCACCACATTCTCTGGAAAAGAGTTCCAGAGGCTGACTGAGCTCTGAGTAAAGAAAAACTTCCTTTTGTTTGTTTTAAACCTGCTGCCTATTAATTTCATTTGGTGACCCCTTGTTCTTATATTGTGGGAATAAATAAATAACTTTTCCTTATTCACTTCTTCTATATCAGTCATGATTTTATAGACCTCTATCATATCCTCCCTTAGTCTCCTCTTTTCTAAGAGGAAGTCCAAGCCACCTCACTGTTTACCCCTTTCTCTAGATCATTTATAAATAAGTTGAATAAGATTGGTCCCAGAACAGACCCGTGGAGGACATCACTAGTTACCTCTATCCACTCGGAAAACTTACCATTTATTCCTACTTTTTGTTTCCTGTTTTTTAACCGGTTATCAGTCCATGAAAGGACTTCCATCTTATCCCATGACAACTTTCTTTACTTAAGAGCCTTTAGTGAGGGACTTGTGAAAGGCTTTCTGGAAATCCAAGTATACTATATCCACTGGATCTCCCTTGTCCACATGACTGTTAGCCCCCCCCTCAAAGAACACTAGGGATATGTCTACACTACCCCCCTTGTTTGATCTAAGGAGGCTAATGAGGGTGACCAAAATTGCAAATGAAGCAATAACAGCTAATTCGATTTCTGGCTTGAGTTTGGAATCCCGTTTCACTGTGTAGACGCAGGCAGTTACTTCGGGCTAGTCAATTTCTAAAATGGCGACCAGCCAGGAACATGCAATTTTGGTTGCCCTTATTAGCCTCCCTACATCGAACTAGGGGACTAGTGTAGATATACCCTAGTAGATTAGTAAGGCATGATTTTCCTTTACAGAAACCATATTGACTTTCCCCCAACAAATTATGTTCATCTATGTATCTGACCGTTTTATTCTTTACTATAGTTTCAACTAATTTGCTAGGTACTGACGTTAGACTTACTGATCTGTAATTGTCAGGATCCTCTAGAGCCCTTTCTAAATATTGGCATCTCGTTAGCTATCTTCCAGTCATTAGGTATGGAAGCCGATTTAAATAATAGGTTACAAACCACAATTTCATATTTGAATTCTTTCAGTCCTGGTGACCCTGTTACCATTAAGTTTATCAATTTGTGTTGTGGTATAGAAGTTTTGGTATATTTACCATTATGGGTATGGGATGGTAGCTTTATTCACAAGCTTACTTCTTTTCTCAAATGGCTGTCTGTAAAAAATCTTCCTATCCCATAATACAGTTGTGTATTCTGTCCACAGGGATTGGACATTTATATGTATGATAACAAGCAAGTTAAGACCCTGGTATTCGGCATGGATGGTCTGAATAGGAGAGGCAGAGAATGGGTAGATGATGTAGTAGATGGATGTGGAGCTAGTCTACAGAAACTGAGCTACTCCACACTGGACAGGGAGATGGCAAGAAGTAGTGAGGGAGGCATCAGATACCAATGGGCGTTGAACCTATGCTTGTTGATGATGATGACAGCGACACTTAGGACTTTAGCAACATGAAGACAGAGTGTACAGCAAGCTCGAGTGTGAATTTACAGCTGACCAGCCTGCCACTTATTCACTGGGTCTGTGAATCCCGTTACTGCACACCAAAAGTTCTATATTTCAGATAGCCATTGCAAAAAGCTCACTTCAGAACTTTTGCTGCTGGTAGCAAGGTCTACATGGCCATTTTGGCTATGTCTACACTACAAAGAAAAGTAATTTGTGTATCTTTTTCTGCTTTTCTTCTGAAAGAGGCTTTTCTGACATTTGGCCTGTCTACACGGGGCCAAATGTCGGGAAAAAACCCTCTTTCAGAACATCCCTTCTTCTTTGTAAAACTAGACAATTAGTTTTGTAAAACTAGCCATCATAAGACGAGATTTTCAGGTCTCTCCTCCACGTCGGTCTTCTCTCCTGAGCCTCCGGTCTCTCGCTCCATCCCTCTCTCTCTCCTACTGCTACTACCTCCCCCCCTCTCTCTCTCAGCTCTCCTCTGCCTCCTGCCTCTCTCTCTGTCTCTCTTTCTCTTCTCCTCCCCCTCCTGCCTCTCACTCAGGGGACCGTGAAGCACAAATGGGTGTTTGGGCTCCACACTCCCCATGCTGCATGGGGAGTGCAGAGCCCAAACAGTCGCTTGTGCCACTTGCTCCCACGCGGCAGACTGGCTGAATGGCACAGAAGTCAGCCAAGCGCCATGGCGGGAGGTGAAGAGGGGTGGGGAGGTGATGTTCACCGCCAGGGGGTGGGGCTTGGAGCCGCTGTGATGCCGCATGTCACCATCCCACCCCCCTTCGCCTCCCGCCGTGGCGCTCGGCTGACTTCTGCACCACTCAGCTGGGCCGCCACGGAGGAGCAAGCGGCCATTTGGGCCCCGCACTCCCCATGCAGCACTGGCCACTCAGAGGGAACAGACAGCATTTCAGGCAACAGCGCCACCCAGAGGGAACAGCCAGCATTTCAGCGTTACAGACTCTCAGACATAGGGCTACTATATATGGGTATGTCTACACTACCCCACTAGTTCGAACTAGCGGGGTAATGTAGGCATACCGCACTTGCAAATGAAGCCCGGGATTTGAATTTCCCGGGCTTCATTTGCATAAGCCGGGCGCTGCCATTTTTAAATCCCGGCTGGTTCGAACCCCGTGCCGCGCGGCTACACGCGGCACGAACTAGGTAGGAAGCCTAGTTCGAACTACCTAGTTCGTGCCGCGTGTAGCCGCGCGGCACGGGGTTCGAACCAGCTGGGATTTAAAAATGGCGGTGCCCAGCTTATGCAAATGAAGCCCAGGAAATTCAAATCCCGGGCTTCATTTGCAAGTGCGGTATGCCTACATTACCCCGCTAGTTCGAACTAGCAGGGTAGTGTAGACATACCCTATATGATGAGGTTTAAAAGGATGTCTGCTTTTCTGAATTTTTTTTTAGAAAAGTTGATGCGTTCCCTGGTATCCCAGAAAAGCTCTGTAGTCTAGATGTACCCTTGGGCTGTGTCCAGACTCCATGCCTCCGTCGACGGAGGCATGTAGATTAGCCACATCGGAAGAGGGAAATGAAGCCGCGATTAAAATAATCGTGGCTTCATTTAAATTTAAATGGCTGCCCCGATCTGCCGATCAGCTGTTTGTCGGCAGATCGGGAGAGTCTGGACGCGATGCCCCGACAAAGAAGCCTTTCTTCATCGACACAGGTAAACCTGGTTTCACGAGGCTTACCTGTGTCGATGAAGAAAGGCTTCTTTGTCGGGGCATCGCGTCCAGACTCCCCCGATCTGCCGACAAACAGCTGATCGGCAGATCGGGGCAGCCATTTAAATTTAAATGAAGCCGCGATTATTTTAATCGCGGCTTCATTTCCCTCTTCCGATGTGGCTAATCTACATGCCTCCGTCGAAGGAGGCATGGAGTCTGGACACAGCCTTAGTGTGTGGCATGCTGATGTGCTATAGATATACATTTCAGCTTGCTGCACCCTAAGTCTTTGTATGGACAAGCCTTTATTAATATCAGAGGGTATGTCTACACTACCCTCCTAGTTCGAACTAGGAGGGTAATGTATGCATACCGCACTTGCTAATGAAGCCCGGGATTTGAATTTCCCGGGCTTCATTAGCATAAGCGGGGAGCCGCCATTTTTAAATCCCCGCTGCTTCGAACCCCGTGTAGCGCGGCTACACGGGGCTCGAACTAGGTAGTTCGGACTAGGGTGCCTATTCCGAACTACCGGTACACCTCGTTTCACGAGGAGTAACGGTAGTTCGGAGTAGGACCCTAGTCCGAACTACCTAGTTCGAGACCCGTGTAGCCGCGCTACACGGGGTTCGAAGCAGCGGGGATTTAAAAATGGCGGCTCCCCGCTTATGCTAATGAAGCCCGGGAAATTCAAATCCCGGGCTTCATTAGCAAGTGCGGTATGCATACATTACCCCGCTAGTTCGAACTAGCGGGGTAGTGTAGACATACCCAGAAGCACTAGCACAGATCATGCAATGAGTGCCACATGAGACAGCCAAGCTCCACTCTCCCTGCTTGGAAGAGTGCCCAAATGCCACAGTTTTACCCCGAATGTCTGCTGATGATGCTTAGGACTTATCTTCATCTGCCAGAGCTAGTTGTACATCAGATAGCTGAATACTCAGCAGAAAAGGGAAAATTCAAGTCTGAAAGAAGTGAACACAAACTTGGGGAAGAAGATGAGTACAAAGTCCTGCTGCACATGGCATCCCTGTTTCTACAGAACTGTATTGTTTTGATTCCTATCAGATTGTGTAAGAGAGCTCCAAATACACACCCTATCCCCTCTCCCCACATCAAGGATAGAATCCTGCCTTTTGTTATGCCTATGTGCTGGGCACAAAAACGTGCAGGGTTCTCTATTTTTTCCCCCCACCTCGAATGTACTCATGCAGCAATCATACTCTTCAAGTACTAACTTCCCCTCACTCCCTAGCTGTAAGAAGTTATGATGGGCCAGTCAGTTTATAGCCCCTATTTGTGGATATGGAATACAATAGGAACGGAACCCCTGGAGCTAATTATATGTTTTTTGTTGTTGCTATGGAAAATCCATGCTTGACAGCATACACATTGCTCTTTTAGGGCATGTCTAAACTAGAAAACTATTTTGAAATAACTAAAATTCATTTAATAATTCCTGAAATAACAAAATCAAAATAGCATGTCCACACTATGGGGAAGCCTCAAAATTAGTCCGAGACTGGCACCGTTAATATGGACATGCTTAGAGTTCCAGCAAGCACTGGGGATTAATTAGTTCCAATTACTTATGGGAGTAGTAATTTTGAAATAGTGGTACTGGAGCATCTGCACTACTGCTATTTCAAAATAACTATTTCTAAATTAACGTTATTCCGAGGAAAGCAGGAGTACAGATTTCGAAATAAGCATCCCATTATTTTGAAATAATGGGCTTGTTAGTGTGGACGCTCTGCTTATTAATTCAACCTAAGGGGGGTTATTTTGAAATAAAGCCCTAGTGTAGACCAAGGCTTAGATGAGCAGCACAGATGCAGTACACAGCCAACAGGTTGCCCTCAGACATCCTTCCAAAGGCTAGGAACCTTTTACAATGCTGTTTCCCCTTAGAAACAGCTTTAGAAATTCCCTTTAGATCATCCTGTAGCATCCCTATTTATAGTAAAAGCTGGATTTTGCCCTACACCATAATCAAACATCAGTAACTTCCAGATTTGCATTCTTCTCAGTTTAAGCAATAATGCGTTACTGGATTTTGATAGAATGCCAATACACAGAAGAAAGAAAAACAGCAGAACAGAAAAAAAAGAGGTGCTTATAAAATAGATTAAACTACATGACTATAAATTATAACATGCTTGTAATGAATTAGCTCTTTAACATAAACATCTGATATTCATTCATACATACTGCCACCTAGAGTTCAGTATTATATATAAATACAGAGATTTAAAAAAGATAACTTCCAAGCAAAGTTAAGATACCTTTGCTGTTCAAAAATTCTGAATTGGAAGTATTTACCCATGTACAAAGATAGGCTGTTATATTTATAACATTAGGCAACTCTCACTATAAAATATATTTATAAAGTCAAATATTAAAAAGCAAGACAGAATCAGGACAAGAAAACAGATCATACCCATTTCCTGTTTATTATAAAATACTATCAAAATCTGAAAGTCTTGTTCAGTTAATAGGCTTCTAAAATAACAATAGCCAACAGATAGGACTAGCAACTGTCCCATGCTGGGATCTCAGTCTTCATTTTGAAAGAAGGAAGTCTGCAAATTTTCAAGGAAAGAAAAATACATTTAAGCCTCTGCCCACCTCCAAAACGCTACAAATGCAAAAGACTAATTATTCCCATGAGGTACCCTTCTTAGAAATCCAAAAGGCAGCTTGGAAAATGAGTGATCCTGCCATGCTTTAGAAATAGCAAACAGTGGCAACCCAGTTTTCTAGTTGACCCTGAAGGAGCTGGCAACATTCATTACAAGACTCCTATTCAGTGCCTGGACTCTCACACTGTGTATAATTTGTTAGGGATGAGCTATGAACTCGGATCTCAATTTGCACAACAAGATATGGTTTGATTAAATGTGTCAATGCATCTATAACGGAATTATAGATTTCAATTAGGAGTGGGTGACAACCATAACAAGGTAATATTCTTGGGGTTCTTTTAGAAGGGTGGATCAAAGACAAGAAATGTTAATACAGTATGATGGGAAAATATTCTGTCTCTCTCATCACCCCACACTCCACCACCCTTCTTACTGGATTCAGATGGACTGTCTTACTGTATAAAAGTACTTAGTCCCAGATTTGAAAAGACAACTTGTCACAGTTTTGACAGTCACTCATCCCCTTGCTGGAGAGAAGAACACAAATTACACTTATCAGAGACTGCCCCAAAGAACATGGGATTCTGAGTACTCTTCTTCTCCTAGTGAGCTCAGGGAAGAAGACAGCAAGGCACAACCCTGGAAATATAGGGATGGTGACTGAAAAAGACAGTGAAAACAAGACAAAGCAGACTTCCCTACATGCCCCCTTCAGAGGGCCCTGTGAGTAACTGCCATTGACTTCAATGACATTTTTTTGCCACGTTGCAGGAAAATATGTTCCATTACAGTCATACGCCCAGGAAATCCACTAACTAGCCACTTGGCTGCCATATGGAAGTCTCCTGGGGTGGGTTTAAGGGGAATAAGGAGAATACAGATACATGAATAAATTGTCAGCATTCATTTACCTGATAAAATCTGTTATTTGGTGCTAGGGTAGAGATGATGCCATAATAAGCAGCTGCTCCTTTCCCTATCCATCCACCCCACACCATCCCTTCTAAAATTAAAGAATATAGAAATACTAACTAACCAAGTGAATGGGTAACTGGGTAACTGGTACCTAGGAGCAGCCCTGTGTGAGAGTTGGGAGCAGTCAGCAGCAGCCCCATGTGACCAGGGAGTGTTTAACTAGTTAACTAATTAACCGGGGTTTTACATCCCTAATGCTAACTGTGGTGTTCCAACACACACAATGTGTTGCTGGGTTGTTTTTAGAAGATGTACAAGTACACTAGGAGCATTACAGAGCACAGAGAAGAGGGAGCAGCTGGCCTAAAGAGCCAACAGTCAAAGTAACAACATAGCAGAGCAAATGGATTAAAAACATCTAAAGGGGCTGTGGAGAGCTCACAGAGAAGGGGGGCAGCAACAAGACTATGTGACTGCAGATGTGCACATATCTTGATGGGATTTTGGTTATGATGGTTTTCCCCTTCGTGCATGTAGTAGTCAGAGTATGCTTTAGTGACTGCTTTATGTACTTTGGATCAGATTGTAGCCTGTCTTGCACACCAACATAATAGAGTAGGGGGGCAGTGCCCCATACCATCACATCCAGCACATGGATAGGAGCTGGCTCCAAAAAGCAACCCCTATCAAACACCCACAAGTGGGCAGAAAAGGATAGAATTGGGGTAGGGAACCAAAGCTGTGTCATGGTGTTAGTCAGGGTTAGAGACCCAGCCTAGTTTATTCTCTTCATGAAGTAGTGAGGAGATAGGGAGGGAAATCAGCTCCCTGAGACACAATCTCCTTCTCAGCTTGCTCTCGGAGTAGCCCAGCAACATGCTTCTCCTTAACCCGGGGGCAGATCACAACTGACCTTATTTTGGGGGCTGTTTGGGTTTGCACCCAGGGATGAAATGGGGAAGTGGAATGTGGGAAAGAAAAGAGAGTTTTATCATATAAATAGAGGGAAAGTGAAGGGGAGGGAAGCAGGAACGGAGGAAGGGGAAGAGGGGAATGGGTGGGATTCTCAAAGCCACCTAGAGGATTTGGACATTTACTTTGCATTTATGTTAATGGGAATTGAACATCCAAATCCCAGAGGCAGCTTTGCAAATCTCAACCAATGAGCAGAGCAGTGAGAATGGGGAGCTAGAGGGCTTCAGTCAGAGAAGAGGGGTGAGAAGCAAATTAGACTTACTGCCAAAATAAGAAATGCCCAAAGACAAAAGGTAAATTTTTCAAAAGCATGTACAAGCGCATGACGTCGCCACTCAAGACTCCATGGACTTTCAGCGAGAATCATGCTTGCACATGCCCAAGTCATTTTTTAAACTGGGCTTTGGGACATGTTTTGAAAATTTTAATCCAGGAATCGGAGTTGAGACTTTTACATTTCTGTTTATATAGAGAGTGTCCCCAAGCAAGTTTATATTGTAGCGTTTGTTCACAAAGATTACCCTGGATTGCACACTTTCCTTTAATGATTCAGGAATAAATGCTCAGTGAGGACAGATATGAAAGGGTCCATGCAGTGAAGGGATTAGAATGAAATAACTGAAAGGTTTAGTAGCAGCATTAACTCTTCAGCAGAAATAAGTGGTGGTGACTGCAAGGGTCATGAGCGATCAATAGGTTCTTCTCTCCAATAACATGTAGGCATGATTTTTTTATTTTTTAAATGGGAATATAATCAAGTTTGGATTGTAAATTTTCAGGTTATCATGAACTTGGAGGTTTGGATGGCTAGAGTGTGATGAAAGAATATTGGCCCTGGTTCATTTTGCAGGATCAGATGATAGAGCTATAGATCAGATCTATATTTCAGCAGATGTACAACTCAGGCTGAGTCTAGACTACAGAGTTCTATTGAAAAAAGATACTCAAATTGCGAACCGCAATTTGCATATCTTTTTCAGCTTTTCTTTCAGAAGAGGCTTTTCCAACAATTGTCCTGTTTACACTGGGTCAAATGTCAGAAAAAAAGTCTCTTTCAGAACATCCCTTCTTCCTTGTAGAAGGAGGTTTACAGGGATGCCAATAAAATGTGTCTGCTTTTTCCAAAATTTTTTTGGAAAAGCAGATGCGTTCCTTGGATGCGGCAGAACTTTTCCAGGATATCTCCAGTATCCCGGAAAAACTCTGCAGTCTAGACATACTTTCGGTGTACTAACCACTTTACAGTAACATTGTGTGTTGCAGTGAAATGAAAGAGGTTTTTTTTTTATTAAAACAGATATTCCATAATTACTTCTGTGCTTTATTTCTGAGTGCAGTTCCAGGTGTTAGTTTTGATCTATAATTCCCTCTGTGGATAAAAGCTGTCTCTCTCCTTGTGTTTTCCCTAGCAGTTGAGATCACACTCACAGTAACTATATGTGTTCATCTGAAGACAAGAGCCGTGGGATTCCATAGAGAGTCCATATCTGTGACACTCCCTTTGATGGTTTTACTGTCCTGCAAATATTTTCAAGATTGAGAGAGAGAGAGAGAGAGAGAGAGAGAAATTCCATTGACCAAGAGGTCACAAAAGCTCATGCCCAAATAAAATTTTTTAGACTTTAAGGTGTCACAGGGCAACTTGTTTTTGCAGAAACAGACTAGCATGGCAACCCTTCTGAAAAATGTGAATCTGAGGAATCTTCTTGATGAAAGTTTCATCAAAACTGATACGTTTCCCTGAAAAGTTTTGGTTTTGATGAATTACCATTTTCCAACAAAAAAGAATTAGTGTTACATTTGAATTGTCCATGAAGTTCCCCACTATCTGAGAGGTAAGTTAATAGCAGAACCTCAGAATAAGATGTAGTAGAGAACAGCAAGCAGTAGTGGCAGAGAAGTGGCAGCAAAGAGACAGTAGTAGTTGTAAAACACTAGCAGGCTTCAAACTAATAACAGAAAGTTCTTCTTCACAAAGCAAATAGTCAACCTGTGGAACTCCTTGCTGCAGGAGGCTGTGAAGGCTGTACATCTTATAGCACCATTTGGCAGTAGTATGAGATAATAGTATGATCCACCATTTTGCCACCTCTAGAAAAAGAAAAATGATTACTAATATTTATTATTTATTTACTTATTTTATCCTAATGCCTATGAACCCTGTCATAAAGCAGGACCAATTGCTCTAAGTGCTGTACAAAAAGAGCAAAAAAGGCACTTTCTGCCCTAAAGACTTTAGAATCTGAGACAATAGAAAACAGATAGATACAGACTGAAAGCAGGAGGACAATAAGGAATCAAGCACACTTGCAGCCTAACCACTAGCTGTAAGAAAATATACATTTCCCGAGAACTCTGTCAGTTCTTAAACGGGTCTGTAAACCCTCTCTCATTTTAAGAGTTAATTCAAGAAAGCTTTCCCAGCAATAAAGGCACAGAGCTAAATAGAGGATTAAAATAAATATAAAACCCTAGCTTGACACAAGAAAATGCACCATAATTCACTCACATGATCCATGTCCTGTTAGGAGGTGTAAAGAACATGCATTTTAAAGCTAATTTTGTTCATTTAATCCTCATATCAACCTCCAGCACCAGCGTCCCTTGTGCTTTTTCATTACTCTGTATTAAAAAAAGATGAACTCCATAAGGAAAGAGTTAATTATGTAATACCAAACATCCCCAGGGGGACATGACATTATGTGTGAGAAACAGAGAGTGAAATGAAGATCTCTACAGATTAATTTTCTGAAATTGAAATCTTATAATATTCCCCACCAGAAGTACTGTAGTATAATGCAGCATACAGTTATAGAGATCAACCTCTAATGGTTATCTTTTCTCACATAAAGACCTGATGCACTATCTTGATTAACTATCTCTCGGGAAGTATTTTGCTTTCCCAAAACTAATATTTGTCATCATAATTTTGGGAGAGGAAGGCATGAATTTATTTATAGATTTATTTGGTGTGTTTGTTTTTACAGACGGAATAACTTGTTTCTCATTATGAGTTGGCATTCCATAAAGATCCATCTAAAAACTAATTGCTTGCTGGGTTTTTTTTTATCCTAGCACATCTGTGCTTCTTGCAGCGTGTGTGACATGTAGGCACCCTTTAATAAAATGATACAGAATGGAATGGATTAATATGTTGGCTAAAATAGGAAGCAATTGTTCCGCTTGAGAATGTGCATCATCCCAGGGACTTGATGCAGGATTGAAATGCAGCTACACAAGGAATGCCATGTAAAATTTACTTTAACCCATTGCTACAGACACAAAAATATTCTCCAATGTATCCATTTGACCAGAAAGGTGCTAGAAATTTTTTTTTTCTTAAATGGACTTCTATAGATTAGTTTGTGAAACAGGGGAAGCTCCCCATTTTGGTTTCTTTTGTTTTGAATGTAAATGAAGTTCTGCTAATGAAGATTGATATGAGCTGGTCAGCAGTGAGCCTGATTTGGCTTGAGCCATATTCAGTTTGGTAGAATAAAATGTCTTAACTTTATTAGTGAGAGAATTTAAAGTCACAGTATTTCTCTCAACAGTTATCTTGTATTAGGCCTAATCCCATGGACTTCAGTAGGAATCCTTGCCTCATAAGGCTCAGATTTATTTCCTACACATATATCTAATGACATATACTCTAGCCCAGTGGTTCTCAACCTTTTTTATACTGTGGACCGGCAAACCCATTCACAAACTTTTGGTGTATCAGTAACATTTTATTTGCATATTCATTATGCAAATAATAAAAATGCAAATAAAATGCTACCAATCTGCCAAAATATATACCCCAGCCTCAGCCCCCAGAACTTCCTTTTGTTTTAAACCTGTTATCTATTAATGTCATTTGGTGACCCCTCATTGTTATTTACTTTTCCCATAAGTTTTTCTTATTCACTTAGCACAGACCTGTCATGATTTTATAGACTTCTATGATATTTCCCTCCCCCTTAGTCTCCTCTTTTCTAAGATGAAAAGTTCCAGTCTTTTTAATCTCTCTTCACATGGCACCCATTCCAAACCCCTCATCATTTTTATTGCCTTTTTCTGAACCTTTTCCAATGCCGAGATATCTTTTTTGAGATGAGGCGACCACATCTGTATGCAGTATTAAAGATGTGGACATACCATGCATTTATATAGAGGTAATAAGATATTCTCTGTCTTATTCTCTATCCCTTTTTAAAATGATTCCTAACATTCTGTTTGCTTTTTTGGCTGCTGCTGCACATTGAGTGGATATTTTCAGAGAACTATCCACAGTGACTCCAAGATGTCTCTCTTGAGTGGTTATAGATAAATTAGTCCTTATCATTTTGTATGCATAGCTGGGATTATTTTTTCCAATGTTCGTTACTTTGCATTTATCAACATTAAAATTCATTTTCCATTTTGTTGCCCAGTCACTTAGTTTTGTGAGATCCTTCTGAAGGTCTTCACAGTCTGCTTTGTTCTTAACTATCTTGAGCAGTTTAGCATCATCTGCAAATGTTGCTACCTCACTGTTTACCCCGTTCTTCAGATCATTTATAAATAGATTGAATAGGATTGGTCCTATACGGACCCTTGGGGGACTCCACTAGTTACTGCTCTCCATTCTGAAAACTGACCATTAGCGTCCTTAGCGTCACCGAGACCATAGTGTCCCCCAGTCCTCAGAGCAACACTCTGGAGGAAATTCAAAGCAGCAGCCGGGAGCTCTGGGCCCCTTTAAACTGCCAGGCCCCAGGGCAATTGCCCCTTTGGTGGGCCTGCACTGGAAGGGGGAGAAGTTTTGAACAGAGGGCCCCTACTTCTCATAAATATGCTCTAACTACTCAGTTATGGAGTGTTAACTGTCCAACATTAGACAGAGTTAAACAATGTTTGGGGTTCAATGTACAGAGAATGTAATCTGTACCATGGCAAACACACCATTACAAATCTTTTAAACCATTTAGTAAACAAACAGAAAAGGAAAAATGGTAAAAGCATTTTAAATGTAAAACGTTACGTAAGGTTTCATTTTAACAACATCCCTTGTTCCCATTAGCTTAGGCAGTCTTTAGAAGGAAAAAAATTCTACTGTTTGGCAGCCTTTTAGATAATAACTGCTCCTTTGGGAAAAAGAGAAAAAGTTAATTGAGAGAGGCTGGAACCGCTTTTCTTGCTGTTCTTGTTAAAGCCTGATTCTGTTTTCTAGAAGCTAAAACAAGACAAACATGAACAACAACAGCAAAGATAAAAAATATAACTTCTGTTTCTTGTGCAGACTTTCACTTGCAGCCTCACAGATGGGAAAAAATAGTCTGTGTCCTGGCAAACTTGCACCAGTCAGTGTTGGGCTACTTAGGGCATTCCTTCAAATTGCCTCTCTGGACACAGGCTTACAGCAATGTTGCAAAATATACATCACTGTCCAGCTAAGTGAGACTCTTGTTAGGCAAAAGGCAATAGGAGAGAGATGGGCAAGAAAAGAAAGAAAGTGGAAAACAAAAAAGACACTTTGGCAGGTGGGAGACAGTCTCATCATATCCTGGATGGAGCTAAAATTTAGTTACAGCCAGTGGAGGTGGAGTTAAAAGATGTCATTGGGTTTCTTTCTCTCTGGCCTGCTGTGGTCAGGACATCTCTCAGTATCAGAATAATAAAGAACTGAGGGTATGTCTACACTACCACCCTAGTTCGAACTAGGGTGGTTAATGTAGGCAACTGAAGTTGCAAATGAAGCCCGGGATTTGAATTTCCCGGGCTTCATTTGCATCTTGCCGGGTGCCGCCATTTTTAAAGCCCCGCTAGTTCGGACTCCGTGCCCGCGGCTACACGCGGCACAGAGTAGGTAGTTCGGATTAGGCTTCCTATTCCGAACTACCGTTACTCCTCGTGGAATGAGGTGTACCGGTAGCTCGGAATAGGAAGCCTAATCCGAACTACCTACTCCGTGCCGCATGTAGCCACGGGCACGGAGTCCGAACTAGCGGGGCTTTAAAAATGGCGGCGCCCAGCAAGATGCAAATGAAGCCCAGGAAATTCAAATCCCGGGCTTCATTTGCAACTTCGGTTGCCTACATTAACCACCCTAGTTCGAACTAGGGTGGTAGTGTAGATATAACCTGACTGTACTACAGTAGGTCCCAGAGACCCAGGAAATGATGAGGATGATAGCCAGGAGGGTAAAGCAGTTGTAGGCAGACAGATGCTACTGCTTTTTGATTCATCCTACCCTCTCAGCAAGTTTTTCTTTTAAGACCCCAAAAGGAGTGGTGAGTAGAATAGCCCATCCTTTCATTGTTTTGTTTATCAGTTGGGTCTAATTTTCAAAGAGATCAACTTGGGTCCATTGATTTCCATTCTGACACTTCTCTTGTTTATCAGATGAGTTTTTAACACAGTCTGAGTTATATCAGTTGGTCGTTTTTGAGGAAAAAAATCCGTCTTTGTCTCTCTTTTGCACCTTTTCCCTTGAACATATGTTGTTGTAGGTTATTGTTATATTTTGTGAACTTTCACTCACTTTTTACAGCTCAGTTCACTATTAAGAATAAATGTATAGGCCCAATTATTACTACAGTAGCTTTGATTCTGTTCAGCTTGTCATACTAATATGTCAGTAAATTTGACTTAATACTGAATGAGAGCTTGAAAAAGTTCAAAAATATATCTTTCCTCTCCTTACATATTTTGCATGGCATTCAAAGACTGAGTGAAACAAATGATTATAGTAAACCTCAGGAAGTATATTTTACAGTCTTCCTGGAGGAAGATCAAAGAGGCTTAATTCATCACACAGTATGGGAGTTAACTCATCAAAATGCTTTGATATATTCAGTTTTCCAATTCAAATGGAGAAAAACATCATTCCCAAACAAGATAGAATTTGGACTTCAATGAGTTAGAGAAGAATAAATAATCCCTATTAGATATATCTACAAAAATAAAAGGTAATTGTTTCAAAAAATAGTAAGTATTATATATATTCAATTATAGGTATCTAAATTGCATGTGTAAGTTATCTATTTGTGCACAAATCAGACAGCTGCACATGGAATTCTTATTTTACTCTGTGCAACATATAAATACAATTGCTTGTTTGTATGTGCTGTTGCAGGGATTGTGCATTCATTAAAGCTTTGACCTAGAAAGGAATCATTATTAGAAAAGACACATTTCCTGCTAAGAAAAGACTGATTCTGGGTATTAATCCACAGGTAGGTAGGCAGACTAATTAATTGCAGGATTGCTGTTTAGTAACCAAAGAAATTATGTCGAAAAGGCTGCCTGAGGTTGAACTATGTGCTGTCTCATTAGTATTCAGCACAGCTGCTAGCTCATGAACAAAAGAAAGAAAAAAAGACAGGACATAAAATGAGAAAAGTACAGTGAAAGAAAAACTATTTATAATGTTGCCTTTATGAAGGCCAGTGACAAAGAAAGGGACTGCCTTTATTCATGACACACTCAGCCAGTGCAGTGGAGGTATTGTGCTCTTAATGTATGTTCTATATCCCAATTAATATTTTTAAAAGGCTACTCCAAGCACACATAAACATCATTCACAGCATGCTGTAAATGCACAACCAATACTCCCATCCTTTACATATAACCAATAAAATGTTCCCATATCATCCTGTAGATTTGCTAATGAATTCATCATCCATCTTAAAATGTTCAATGTCACTCACAAACACTTCAGCTTTTATTCCCTAGCTATTCAACAGCTAAAGTTTTACACACTAGTATTGTCATGATTCATGACTCACTGGTGCAATGCCTCCTGCTGGTCACTCTGAAAATTAGCTCAGTCAAACCTCAGAATGTCCTCTCCTGGCACCCACTATTACCCTTTGGTTCTGGACACTCCCTGGACCATACTGTCTTCCTAAGGACACTGCCCTTTGGCCACTACTCCAGTCTTTCTCCCCTTTCTTCCCTTTCAGCAGGTATGTATCAACAGTCCCCAGTCTTGCACCTGGCACCAAAGCCAACTGCAGCCAATGTCTAGTCCCTCACCTCAGGGGCAAATCGCTGACTATAAAGGCCATTCTTTCATATAGTGAGGTGCAGTACAAGGAGGAAGTGGGGGGACCCAGACTTGCCCACTACTCTGGGTCCTGACCAGGGACCCTCTCGCAGCAATCTTGTCCTGTCCTCCTTCACTTCCCTCTACTGCCTCACACTTCTGGGCTACTTCTCTGTGATTTCTTGCACCTTCTTGGCCAGACACTGTCCATATACACACAGTCTGTACTGAACAGGTTCTTTTCCCCTTGTACATTCTTTCAAAAGCTCCCACTCTTTGTTTTCTAACAGTTTGATCAGTGGAGGATGAGACATTGGAACATTCTTGTTGGATCACGAATTATCTCAAATAGCCTATATGATTTGATTGCATCATTATACTGCTGCATTTTATTTATTTATATAGTCCTTTTAAAAAATAAGAACATAAAAAGGGGAACTTCGCTGCAGAATATAAAAACACAGCTAACGTATGCATGAATTCAGACACAGAAGGAAAGTGGAAGAATGCAAACACATCTGATTTTGGAAAGCTTTTGCTTGGGTGAGGTTGGGTGAGGTTGCTTATGTAAGGTTGGCCAGATTATAGTGAAATGTTCCCCCCATACATTCAAGGGCTCCACATAGTTGCCAAATGGAAAATATAAGGCTATGATCTTGCCCCTTCTTCTATCCAACCCTCCACAGAGATGTGTATAATGCATCATTTTAAGGATCACCAAAATGAGCAATTTTAGGTGTAGTATCCCTGATTCCTGCTGATTCCTGATTCCTATCGTTACTAACAAAACAAGTTTTTTAGCTCTTTACAAGATGTAATTTGTCCAACAGGCTGTTATTAGTGGCCATTTATTGTATAATTTCTTTTCCAGGTTGGCAGTCAGCAGTTGCGCTATTCAGTTGCTCAGGAATAGTTCCTATGATAAATAATGCCTCAGTACCTCAGAGCAGCAGCAGCAGCAAAATTAAGATGTTTCTTTAATTCCTTGATGAACTAGAACTTTTAACTCCTATAAGAATGGAACTTAGAATAGTCACTATGATCTTTTCTGGGTACTATAATAAGAAACTTTGTAAGGTATTTTGTGTCTCACTGTAAACGTGTTGGGCCGTGCGCCCCGTTTTCGCCCGGTGCCACTTCCCCTTCCCCCGTGTTTCCTTTACCCTTTTTGAGCACCCTTCAGCGTTCGAGTCTGTTTTGTCCAAAGCTCGCCGGGTCCTCACTTGCCTGGGATTTTGCGGACCCCTAAGCAGGGACCGGTCTCTCACCAGCCACGGGGAGAGGGGAGTCTGGGCCCACACCCTCTCACAGACCCCAGCCCAGGGCCCTAAGGACACGGACGCTTCTGCTGTCCGGTCCGGCTGGCGGGGCGTCCTCCGTAACTCGCCAGCCCGCAGGCTCCCTTTGCCTGCCCTGGGCTACTTCCTCTCTCCGCGGTCAGATATCACCTTGTCTCCAGGCTCACCTCTTTGCCTTGGGTTCCAATCGCTGCTGGGCCTTGGCGAGAGGCCGCTTTCTCGTGCCTCCCCCCTCTGCCGCACCTCCAGGGGTTTAAATCCCCGCGCCGACTCCCGGACCGTCAGGTCCCACCCCTTCCGGCGTGGCCCTGCTTCCGGTCTGTTGGCGGGGCCGTGGGCCGACGTTACGCCCCCCACATCGGCGCCCGGCCCGCAGGTGGTACATGGGCGTCCTGACGGGGCAGCCTCCCGGGAACAGCTGCCGGCACCGCTACCCCGCCCTCTGCCCCGAGAGCTGCCAAATAAGCAGCCGCCGGTGGGACTGGAGTGTGGGGCACCTCCACCCCGTCACACTCACGTATAGTATTGATTCATTTTGACAGCATTAATTTTCCCCATAATTTTCTTTCATTTTTCATAATTAAGATGGAGATTTGATGCTCTCAAAGTGAATCAATAGGATACTGTATGTGCATCATATTACATAGTACAAGTTTGCATTCATCAAGTAATATGACAATTCTTATTACAATATTAATATAAATAATTTTGAAACAATTATCTCCGTTAAACCCATATAAATCTTCGTTTTAAGTGTACATTTCCTGAAACAACTTATTAAGGTAACTTTTGTGATATTCATGATTCTGGAATCAATAAAGCTCAAAATACTAGAGAGAACTGAAATATGTACCCAATAAATGTTATTTATACCCAGTACAACTACTGTATATTTCTCAGTTCACAAGCATATGCTAATAATATTAAGAGTTCAGTTCACTGTGATTGTATATGTATATATGAGATAATTAAATAAATTGATTATTGCTTCTTAACCACAAATGGTTTTATTTGATTTGAATATCATCATGACTTGTATAGTAGAAATACCTATGTTTATATGAATAACATTTAGATGTCGAAACTATCAGTGGACAAACAGAATCTTTGTAGCCATGTTCATCCAGGATATTAGAAAGACAAGTTAGGTGATGTAATATCTTTTATTGGACCAAATTCTGTTCATGAGACAGAGAAGATTTCAGGCTTACACAGAGTTCTTCTTCAGGTCTGGGCTACATCAATATTACAGCAGTGAGATCAATCCATTGGTGGTCGACTTAGCAGATCTAGTGAAGACCCACCAAATTGACCACAGACCCTACTGCAGTTGACCCTGTACTTTATCCTAATTGACTCCAGCTACATTATTCTCATAGCTGGAGTTGAGTACCTTAGGTTGACTTTCTGCGGTAGTGTAAACCACCTGAGAATATCTGCTAAATGCAAAGTGTGCACACACATATATACAAAGAGAATGGCATGTCTTGTTTTTTAAAAAAAAATCCAGCTTCGAGTGCTCACTAAACAGCATGGCCTGGTATTTACAAATTATATTTTTAATGTACTCATAAATCTCAATTTTTTATGTTTATTTGCTGTTCTTCGGCATTTCTTCTGCTTTTCCAAGTCACAGCTTATATGCACAGGAAAAATTACCAGAAAAATATAGGGACAGAAACAATATTGAAACAAGTCACTTTACTAGACCTGAAGAAGAGTTCTGTGTAGGTTCAAAAGCTTGTCTCTCTTTCCAACAGAAGTTGTCCCAATAAATTATATTACCCCACCCACCTTGTCTCTCTAAAATACTGGGATCAACAGAGATAAAGGCTACAGCAACACCGCACACTTTTATTCTAGATATGAGGGTCAGTTCTACTGGTCAATTTCACATTGCAAAGGCAAATCCCAATTGCACATCACTATGTCTGTTTTGCTCGGAAGGCAGAGTGCTTTTCCGACTGGGCCCAGACTGCTGCTCTCTCTGTTCAAGCATAAAGAGTGAGCAAATCCCAGACACTCAACCTGAGACAAGGCTTTTCCTAGAGTAGGTGAAAGGTGGTTTGTTTAAATGGAGTTAGCTACCTTGGGTAAGGCAAAATTTAGTCTACACTTGAATAGTTATACGGGTTAAGGTGGGGTGTGAATTTAGCTATTCCTGAATCACTGCACAGGTGGTGTCGGAGAGAGGGCTTTGGTTGCTTCAACCATGGGACTCTGTTCTGGGCACAAGGATTGCTAGGAAGAGAAGGGATGCACTTAACCAAGAGAGGAAAGAGCATCTTCATGGGCAGGCTTGCAAACCTAGTGAGGACAGCTTTAAACTAGGTTCATTGGGGGGATGGTGACCTAAGCCCTGAGGTAAGTGGGGAAGTGGGATACTGGGAAGAAACACAAGGAGGAAGGAGCAACAAAGGAGGAGAATGCCTGGGAAACAAACAGAAAGAATTAGAAGCCTTGGCACAGTCAAAGTACTATGATTTAATTGGAATAACAGAGACTTGGTAGGATGACTCACATGACTGGAGCACTGTCATGGAAGGGTATAAACTGTTCAGGCCAGCCCACAACATTTTGGCACCTGAGGGGTAGAGCTCAAATGACACCCCCATATCCCCTCTCTTGGGCCAAAACTTTGAAAGGTCTCGATTCTGCCTTCTTCCTGCTCTACTCCTCTCATGGTACTGCTCTGCTTCCTACCCCAATAAAGGAGAATTAACAACTTAAAATGCCTTGTTCAAAAATTTTAAGTAACACTTAACTTTCAAATGCCTGAACAGCAAATGTAGCTTTTCTTGTCTGAATAGTAAACACTGGCATTTTTATCAGTCCTCTCCATGTCTTCTTGGTCGCAAAGATTTGAATTGCTTCCTGAAGGTCCACAGTCTGGGCCAGCTCATGCTCTACTGAGATGGTTGCAAGGCCAACCAGCCTCTCCTGTGTCATTGTGGAGCGTAGATGTGTTTTTGTTATCTTCAGCTTGGAGAAGCTGCGTTCTCCACTGGCAACTGTTACAGGAAGTGTTAGAAGTATGCGCAGAGCAACAAAAGCATTTGGAAAGAGGATGGTCGTCTTATTTGTGCATATATATTCCAGAACAGCCTTTGGAGTTGATCCTGCTGAAATGTATCTTGAAAGGGCTTTCAATTCATCACCTAAATCACTCGCATCAATATCGCGCATGTCATCATGTGTCAACACTGTCTCTAGTGCCCTGCATTGCTGGTGTAGGTCTTCAGATACAGTGAAGAGTTTTGAAATATCATACAACATCCCAAATATGCTGCTGTGTTCCTTGAGCTGCATGAAATGATCTTCAACTGACTGTATTGCACAATCTAGCACCTGGTTAAAGAATTCAATTTTGAATTGTTGTTTGGGGTCTCTTATGGGATTATCCCATGCCTCGTAATCAAAATGTCTTCTTCTTTGGTGACTCTTGTATTCTTGAATGGGTGGGAAAATAGCTTCAGTGTGAAGTTCCTCTGCCAACTTCTGTGCACTCTTCAGAATGTTTTGAAATCCCTCATTTGACCAGTAAGACTGTAGGTATGACTTTGCTTTGTCCAGTTGTTCCATTGCTCCAGATAGATCAAGGTCAATATCTTGGAGTCTCTTGCTTACAACATTTATTTCAAACAGTATGTCATGCCACAACACTAAGCCACACAGAAATTTGAAGTTATGTATGTTTCTGGTGATTCCATTTCCCTCTGCCACTGTTCTCCCATGAACCGTTCCTATCATAGCATTATCCTCTATAATGGCAACTATTGCATCATCTATCTTCCCAATTTGGTGTTTGATAGGCTTTATCACCTCCACTCGACTTTCCCATCATGTGGCACTCAGTGGTTTCAGTGTCAGAGAGGATGTTCCCAGATGTTGATTCAAAATTTGCCATTGATGAGTTGATGCAGAGAAAAATACATAGATGCTTTGAATTACATTAAAAAATTCAGCAGCCTCACTAGAAGCTGATGGTGCATTACTGACCACCAAGTTCAATGAATGAGAACTGCACGGGACAAAAAAAGCTCAAGGGTATAACTCTCAGATCCGCGTCTGCACTCCTCTGTTCTTTCCTCTCATGTTGGCACCATTATCATAGCCCTGATCTCTCATGTCAGCTATCGCAATTCCCGTATCTTCCATTTTTTTAAGAAGCACATTTGTCATACCAGCTCCTGTAGTATCACCAATGTCAATAAATTCTAGAAAATGTTCTCTGACAGTCACCATTTCAGGAACATTTTCACTAGGTTCTGTTGTTGTTACAAAATGCACCATTAATGCAATTTGTTCCGTATAGCTGATGTCAGGTGTGCAGTCCAATAACAGAGTAATATCTTGCTGACTTCAGATCTGCCACAATCTTCTGTTTGACTTTTGTTGCCTGTAACTGTATGATCTCATTTTGAATTGTTTTTCCAAGGTAGTGGTGTGTGTACATTTCTTGGGTGGTGACTCTTCTTAGATGCTCCTGGAGTACAGCATCAAACTCAGCCATCAGCTCCACAATTTTAAGGAAGTTTCCATTGTTTGGCACATACAGCTGATTTGAAGTGCCACGCAGTGCTAGGTTTTGAGTAGCAAGCAGTCTCACAAAGGCAATGAGCCTTCTCAGAACATTTTGCTAGTAAAGAGACTCTGATGCAATCTTCTCTTGATGATGATCATCTATGGTGGCCTTTAATCTTAGTCTCATCTCAAGCTCTTTCCACTTATGGAATGCTCTCTGGTGATTTGCTGCATTCTGGGTTTTTGAGTACATAAGCCATAGCTTCTCCACTTTATCTCCATTGGGGCTTTCATGCCAGTAATGTGTTGAATGGAAACTTCTATTTTCATAGTCTTTGGGGAACATGAAGTTTTTCACTTGCTGTGGCCCATGCAGTACAAGGAAGTCCCTCAGGCTACTGTTCAAGTGGGTCCACAGTCCTGGATCATCTAGACTAAAGGAACTAAACTCAGCAGCACCTGTTTCTTGGGCCTCCACCACACTCTTCTCTGATCTACACTTTTCTTCAGGAATGTGCATGGTTACATCCATTTGAGATGGAGATATGGATGCTGCAGTAGCTGCCAGGTCACCTGCACTCTCACTAACTGGAAGATCAGGCATCTCGTCACCACTCACATGCTCACTGAGGCCTGAAGGCTCACCGTGAACATTTGTGTCTATGTATCTCAGGAGAGCTCCTTCCTGCTTAGATAGAAAAGCTTCCTTTGCTTGTTTTCCTTTTCTGAATGCTGCCCCAGAGGGGCGTTTTCATCTTTCACTCATGACTGCTCTTCTGTGCCAGCTATAGTGGCTCTCAACACTCAGTTGAAGGGTACAAATAAACATGCTGGTAGCAGGGCCTGAGTGAGGGAAGATATCAACATCTTAAGGGCCTAACTGGCTCCTACTACTTCAGTTGACTGCCTGTTCTCCTCAAGTGGGTTTAGGGAAGCAGCAGGAAACAGGAAGCTCCCTGAGAAGCTGGTGTTAATCAGTCCAGGCTCCTGGGGGTGCTAGAGAGGTACATAAGAGGCTTCTCCTCCACTCTCTCCCTGAAGCTCCTGCTGCTTTCTGTTATTCCCTCTCACCTTGTCTCCTGCCTGCCTGTTATGTCTCTTGTGCCCTCCTTCCTCCAGCACAGCACTCCACCATCTCTGTGCATCTAGAGCAGAGAGAATACATATGCACCAGCAGCAGACACAATTTTCTACACTCTGGGTCCTAGTGGAGGTGTCTGCTATAGACCACCAGATCAGGTGGATAAGGTAGACAAGGCTTTCTTCAGACAATTAAGAGAAGCTTCCAGATCACAGGCCATGTTTCTCATGGAGGACTTTAATCACCCTGACATCTGTTGGGAGACCAATACAGCAGTACACAGACAATCCAGGACGTTTTTGAAAAATGTTGGGGATAACTTCCTGGTACAAGTGCTGAAGGAATCGACCAGGGGCTGTGCACAATGACCTGCTGCTCACAAACAGGGAGGAACTAGTAGGGGAAGTAGATGTGGGTGGCAACCTGGGCAGCAGTGATCATGAGATGGTAGATTTCAAGATCCTGACAAAAGGAAGAAAGGAGAGCAGCAAAATACCTACCCTGGACTTCAGAAAAGCAGACTTTGATTCCTCCAGAGAACTGATGGGCAGGATCCCCTGGGATGCTAACATTAAGGGAAAGGAGTCCAGGAGAGCTGGCAGTATTTTAAAGAAACCTTATTGAAGGCACAGGGAGAAACCATCCCGATGCGCAGTAAGAAAAGCAAATATGATAGGTAACCAGATTGGCTTACCAGGGAAACCCTTGGAAGCTTAAACACAAAAAGGCAGCTTATAAGAAGTGGAAACTTGGACAGATGACTAGGGAGGAGTTTAAATATATTGCTCAAGAATGCAGGGGTGTAATCAGGAAGGTAAAAGCACAACTGGAATTGCAACTAGCAAGGGATGTGAAGGATAACAAGAAAGGTTTCTACGGGCATGTTATCAATAAGAGGGTGATCAGAGAGGTTGTGGGGCACTTACTGGATGAGAGAGGTAACCTAGGGTATGTCTACACTACCACCCTAGTTTGAACTAGGGTGGTTAATGTAGGCAATGTATCCCGAGCTTCATTTGCATCTTGCCGCGCACCGCCATTTTTAAATCCCCGGTAGTTCGGACTCCGTGCCCGCGGCTACACGCGGCACGGAGTAGGTAGTTCGAATTAGAAAGCCTAATTCGAACTACCTACTCGGTGCTGCGTGTAGCCGCAGGCACGGAGTCCGAACTACCGGGGATTTAAAAATGGCGTGGAACGAGGAGTAATGGTAGTTCGAATTAGAGATCCTAATTCGAACTACCTACTCCGTGCCACATGTAGCTGCGGGCACGGAGTTCGGACTAAGGGACATTTAAAAATGGCGGCGCCCGGGAAGATGCAAATGAAGCCCAGGAAATTCAAATCCCGGGCTTCATTTGCAACTTCCAATGCCTACATTAGCCTCTCTAGTTCGAACTAGGGGGCTAGTATAGACATACCCTTAGATACTTGAAAGCTGCTCTCATGTCCTTTCTTGGTCTTCTCTTTTCGAAGGTAAACAAGACCAATTTCTTCAGCCTTGCCTTATATCTCATGTTCTCTAGACCTTTTGTATTGATCTTCATTGGACTTTCTCCAGTTTCTCCATGTTTCCTGAAATGTGGTGCCCAGAACTGGACGAGATATTCCAGCTGGGGCCTAATGTAGATGGCTCATTCCCTGCCTAGGGGACGTGAAACTGGGCGGGTTAATTTCCAATCCTTCTGTTTATTCTTTTCCTAAGCCAGGAGGGCACAGTAGTTCTGATGGGGGCTCTACAGGAAGGCAGTCCACACTGTCCCCTTCCTGAAACCTTATGCAGGTGTTAAACAGCTGTCCAGCCCACCCTAGAGGTGACAGATAGCTGCAGCAGCACAGGAGCCAGCAAACAGAGCTGTAAACAGGGGAGTTTGAGTGGGAGTTTGTAAAGGGAGTTTGGATATTGGGACTTGTTTGGGATTTGTTTTTGCTGTGGAGGGGGTGTTTTGGTCTGTTTTTGTGTTCACTGGACTAATAGGATTTTGGTGAGAAAGTAGATAAAACACAGAGGCAGTAGTGGCCATGGCCCAAGTAGTAGAGAACACAAGGAGGATGATTGGATGTGGTAGTTGCGGTATGTACATGATTCTGGAGGGGGTACCTGAAAGGAGTTTTGTTTGCATGAGTGCCACCTGATAGAGCTGATGGAAGAAAAGATCCGAGGACTGGAGATGCAGGTGGAAACTCTGGTTGAGTTTAGAAGGGGGTTTGAGCAGATGATGGAGCAAAGGCGTGACGTGGCTGAAGGGGAAAGCTTAGATATGCAGATGGAAGCAGGATCAAGGGCCTCAGAGGGGGGACTGCTGGGCAAAGAAAATGGACAGTGGAAGCATGTGACTCAGAGAACCAGGCAGAGGAAAAGATGGGTCAGTGAAGGAAAATAGGGTTCAAGAACAGGTATGTGGAGCTGGAGAATGAAGAAGGGGTACAGCAGGTAGATAATGAAGATAGAAGGGTAAGGAAGAAGAGAAGAGCGGCTAGTCCCATAGATAAAGGGGAGACAACACCAATAATGAGCATTAGGAGGATTCAGAATGGGTTAAAGAGGATTACAAGGGAAAATAGGAATGGCAAGGACTTGCAGCCAGAGGAAGCAAGAGATAGACCAGAGAATCGCACTGTCACTAGGAAAAGGCAGGTCTATGTGATTGGGGACTCCTTATTGAGAAGAATATATAAGCCAGTAACCACAGATAGTTCGGATTAGAAGCCTAATCCGAACTATCTAGTCCGTGCCGCGTGTAGCCACGCGGCACGGGGTTCGCACTAGCCGGCTTTTAAAAATGGCGGCGCCGGCTTTATGCTAATGAAGCCTGGGAAATTCAAATCCCAGGCTTCATTAGCAAGTTCGGTATGCATACATTACCCCCCCTAGTTCGAACTAGGGAGGTAGTGTAGACATACCCTCAGTCAGTTCTGAACATGAGATGTAGCAGCCCAGTCCTAATTCCTTCAGGCACTTGGGATGGAAGAGTCCCAAGTATTGTTACAGGCTGGGGACCGACTGGCTAAGCAGTCGTTTGGTGGAAAAGGACCAGGGGATTACAGTGGATGAGAATCTGGATATGAGTCAACGGTGTGCCCTTGTAGCCAAGAAGGTTAATGGCATATTAGGGTGCATTAGGAGAAACATTTCCAGCCGATCAAGAGAAATTATTATTCCCCTTTATTCGGCTCTGGTGAGACCACGTCTGGAGTACTGAGTCCAGTTATGGGGGCCCCACTACAGAAAGGATGTGGACACATTGGAGTGGGTTCAGTGGAGGGCAACCAAAATACTTAGGGGGCTGGAGCACATGCCCAAGAGGAGAGGCTGAGGGATTTGGGCTTATTTAGAGAAGTGATTTGATAGCAGTCTTCCACCTCCTGAAGGAAGGTTCCAAAGAGGATGGAGAGAGGCTGTTCTTAGTAGCTGCAGATGGCAGAACTCGGAGCAATGGTCTCAAGTTACGGTGGTGGAATGTCTAGGTTGGACATTAGGAAAAACTATTTCACTAGGAGGGTGGTGAAGCACTGGAATGGGTTACCTAGGGAGGTGGTGGAATCTCCATCTCTAGAGGTTTTTAAGTCCTGGCTTCACAAAGTCCTGGTTGGGATGATTTAGTTGGGGTTGGTCCTGCTTTTGGCAGAGGGCTGCACTGGATGACCTCCTGAGGTCTGTTCCAGCCCTAGGATTATAGACTCCTGGTTAATCCATCCGGGATCTGAGAAACCCTCCCCATCAAGAAACGTTTCCTTTCCATGCTCACATTTCTATGACAAGTTTCATCCATGGACCATAGGAATGCTGGGCTGGGCCAGGCTGCATGGACTCACAATGCGCCAGGGCAGGTCTGTGGTTGGCAGCAGGGGGCTCCCACTTGGTGCCACAACTTGCCCAGGCAGGCTGGATAGGAGCCGGCCCTGGGCTGATGTCTGGGGGGCAGTGGTACCTGCAAGGGAGAGGGCACAGGGAGGGCCAGGCAGAGGGGCAAGGTGGGTGCGCATGGAGAACCCCATTCAGCAATTAACATGTTGGCAGGGCACGGAGGGGCGGTGCTTTCCCCCAGAGCGAGCCGCTGTCGCCTGCGCTGGAGAGTTTAGCGGGGGCAGGTTTGTAACGAGGCTCCTGTCCCTGGCGGGCTCCTCGCGGGACGAAAGCCCCTCCCGGGGCTGAGCCTGGAGCCGCTTTCCCTGCGGCTTCTCCTCTCCAGGGGGCGCTATTGGCAGGCGAACGCCTTCGCCGCCGCGATGTGTCCCAGCGCGCGGCCCGTAGCCCGGCGGCTAGCGCTGACGTGGGGCTGCGGCGGGGGCAGCCATGGCGGCCGCCTGGGAGGAGATCCGGAGACTGGCCGCCGACTTCCAGCGCGCGCAGTTCGCCGAGGCGGCGCAGAGGTGAGGGGGCTGGGGCGCCCCCCTCCCCCGCTCGGCAGCCCAGCCTGGAGCGCCCCCCCCCCCGGCAGCCCAGCCTGGAGCCCGGCTGCGCCACCCCCCGCAGAACCCCCGGGCGCGGGGGGCGGGGGGATTGGTGCTGGGGGGCGGCTCGGGGCCTGTGCCCGGCGCGGGGAGAGAAGCGGGAGGCACTAGCCCCGCGGGGGGGGGAGGGTCGAGTATCCCGCAGGCCGCCGGGTGACTGCGCTGAAATTGGGGTAGAAAATCCTTAGCTCGGCTGCGTAGCCGCTGCGATTGGCAGAAAGCGCCCAGTGAAAGGTTAACTCGCGCTATAAAGTTGACGGGGTTTCAAATTGACAGCGAGGCCTCCTGTGTGTCCTCGTCAGAGGATCCGCTGCAGAGCTCATCTTTTGGCAGTTCATTGCCTTCGTCTCGACAAACAATGTTAATTGGTGTAAAGGGGGCAGTTGTTTACCTGTTTGAAGTGATTTAAAACACAAAACTCCAAACAGAGATTGAGTTTGCTGATGTGAATGGTCTCCCTGAAACGTTAACTATTCAGGAAGGAAACTGACTTCAGTGATACTAGTATCATGAATAAAGTTAATTTTTTGCATGTGCATTAGTACGTATCAAGCCCATGTTTTTAAAATGAGAAGAGAATGAGGATATTTTATGAAACTGACATACTAAAAGGTGTGTGCAGAGAACAGCAAAATAATCCTTCAGTTTATAACAGTTGAAAAGCTTCAGTTATTTATCCCCAAATTAGAAAGTTCTCATTAAAAATTACTTGGTTCCTCTTTATAACATTCACAGGCTGTCTGAACGTAACTGCATAGAGATTGTTGCTAAACTGATTGCTGAAAAGCAGCTGGAAGTAGTGCACACCCTTGATGGAAAGGAGTATGTCACTCCAGCACAGATTAGCAGAGAGATACAGGATGAGCTTCATGTTTGTGGTGGTAAGAGTTACATTTTTTCCCTTCACTTCAATTAGATTAATAGCAAGATCATAAAAAATAATTTGGGGATTCTAAGATTGGCCTTGTTGTTCAATACATTTAGTATCACTTAAGTGTGCATTTCCCTGTTGCTTCATTGAAGATTAATTCCTCTTATTCTTGTGTCCCTTCCAAATTCTGCTACTGGCTGGTTATGAACCAGAACTGTCAATGTTACATTATTTTATAGTATCGAGAATATAGGACAAGGATGTTACAATACATAACAATACATCTTTTAGTACCCCTAATATATTGATTTTATTTATTTCTGTGTGTGTGTGTGTATACACACATATATAACATGCTTTGATATTTTGTGGGGATTAATATTCACGTCTTTATGTATAATAAATAAAATAGTGATTTTATACATTCAGTAATTTTGTGCTCTGTTTAATGTTAATTTCTCTATTGCTGTCAGATTGAAAGTGTGATTAAATTTGAATATTTTCATTGTACTTTTATAGACTTTTAAAGCCTTATCCCACAGTATAAAACAAGCATTGTGTATCTGGGCTTTTTTGTTTTGTTTTGTACTGAACATTACTGCTTACAGCCAGAAATCATCTAAATGTGACAGGCATATTTAGACAGTTTTCAAAGACAAATGAAAGATTATTGAATCAAGCAAATCACTCAACTAACCAGCCATTTTTCTCTGGGGAGAAATAAATGTATGTGCACTTATAATGAGAAATGTGAATCCGAAATGTTCCATGATGGGGTTTGACTTCACAGACGAATACTCATATTTCACAAGGAGATTATTTTTGAAAGGCTTGTCTCTTTTAGAAAACTTACAATAATATAACTATCCGTTTAAAACTAATGCAATTACACCAGTGAAAACCTCTAATATAGATTCATTACATCCAGTGAATTGTAATTTAAACCAATTTGAGAACATCAGTATTGGAGATCTGTATTGGTGTAACCAGATTTCGTGTTAAATGGACTTAGAAAATTTGCACTGGTGAAACTAAAATAGATGAGGTCTAAGACTGCAGCCCTGCAGTCTTGATTCAGGATCAATTTTTTTTATGTAAAAAGTAGAATGAGAGCCAACATATTCCTCCATGTTTGTATGATATCACAGAGTGAAGAGTACTAAGAGCTTTTCTGTATTAGATATGATTTAGATGCCCAGAGAGCATATGTGACTTACCCTGATGCTCTAGGTCAGGTGTGGCCAACCCACAGACAACTCCGGGTGTGACCTTTATTCTTGCAAGCTGGTTGTGAGCATACCAGGCTGGGCACTCTGGAAGGAAAGCATTGTAAGGTATCCATAGTGACCGGGCAAGTGGGGACGCCCCCCCCCACTTCTTTGATTTGCACCCGCAAATCCAGAGTGAACTGTCATCACTCTCCCTTACCCAACACATTTTAAGAGCACTTTAGGAACCAGTTTCCCACATAGCTCCTACAGGGCTCATAGTAATCAGGAATTGGCACTGGTCCGTGTTGGTGAAGAAGTTCTGGGTCTTATTCCCTATCATCAGGAGTCACCTAACTTCTCTGGAAGTGTTTTTTACTAAATGAATTGGCAAAAAGTGATTGCAGGAGTGCTGATTTTGTCCATTCATCTCTGTAATCTAAACTACTGACAGGGACAGATACAAATCCCAGATGTGCATGTCTTTGAAGTTGTGGTATCCTAGAATTTGGGGTGTTTGAAACCTAAACAAGCTTTGGAGCCAAATGTTGCAGCATACTGCAGTTGATTGGCTTGGTTCAGTTTGCAAAAAAAGGACCAAAATCAATATGTGCTTCAAATGTGCTCCATTTACTGATGTTTCAAGTGATGAATTGTTCCAAGTGATGGGGAGTTGGAAGGGTTTTTCTTTGCTATCCTGATAAATGCATCCCATTTCTGGAGAATGATAAATCATGCCTTTCTAAGCTCCTTATTGCTCTGCCTCCTTAAGAGGCTTCTTTCTTTTATACTGAAAAATATTGCGGCTCCTGACGAAACCGAGATGGAACCTGGAACTACTCAGGTCAGTCGCTCTCGCAGCCGGGCCCCTGTGAGCTGCATGCATGCTCACGGCCCGCGCCGTTTTGCTCACGGTCCCTAGTGTACTACGTCATATCCTGTATGCGCAGGCCAGGTCGCACACCGCATCAGCCTGCACCTGCTAGCAGCCGGCTGCTGAGCGTAGGCAGCCGCAGGTGCTCCAGGTGCAGTGGTGGCGCAAGTGACGGCTCCGGGACCTGGGCATAAGGTTAGTGGGGGAGGGGGATTGGGTTAGAGTGGGGAGGGAAGGTGTCTGGCTGGAGGAGGGGGGTTGGGAGGAGCGTGCATGGCGTGCTGGCCACTCAGTGCGCCAGCCGTTCACTGCACTCGCCCCAGCGTCTGGAGGGAGATGCGTGGCTGTAACAGCAGCGGTGGCTCCAGGACCTGAGAATTAGGTTGGGGGAAGGGGGATTGTTGTAGAGGGGGGGCCGGTGCCTGGCTCTGGGGGGCTGGGATTGGGTTAGGGGTGTGTGTGCCTGGCTCTGGGGAAGGGGAAGGGGATTGGATTAGGGGTGTGTGTGCCTGGCTCTGGGGAAGAGGAGGGGGATTGGGGGAGGGGAGGAGAAGAGTAGCTAGTGCACTTCCAGAGACCAGGGATCCCCAGGTACTGGCCCCAGCTGTCTCTGTCCCCTCCTCCTGGCCAGACCCCCCCCCCACGAGTACCCTGCCCCAGCACCCACCAGCACCCTCCCCCAGCACCCTGTCTTCTGTCCCCACCAGCACAGTTGGGGCCACATTAGTGAGGCTTGGGGGTTTTTGGAGCAGTTGTTTTTTCACATCTCACTTGTGTGACCCTGACTGACTTTTCTGTGGGTGGGTCAGTGACCCCTAACTCCGAACCGGTTCCCTGTCCCTCATAAATAAAGACAATGCTGAAACATTTTATGTTTGACATAATATTTTATTTTAAAATGAAGCCTGGCCAACAAGCTCCCAATTGGGGCCAATTCCCCATCTGGCCGCAGCATCATAACGCTCCTGCACCCCCCTCAGCCCCCAAACCTCAGCCTATCATACACTGGAACCCCCTGTCCTGAGCCTCTCACATCCCCAAATTCCTGCACCCCCACATCCCCAGTCTTCTGCCACCACACTTCTGTACCATCCACACACTGCACATCTGTGTCCTGAGCCCATCATACTCCCAGCCTTCCTGCCCTGAGCCCCTCATACACCCCAGCCCAAACTCCTGCACCCTCACAGCTACAAGCCTGCGGCTTGCTCAGCACCCCAACCCTCCACCTGACCCCAACACTCTCCATCCTGGAGCCCCCTCCCTGAGGCAGCATCCCCTTCTCTACTTCCTCCTGCACCCAAATTCCCTCCCAGAGCTTGCACTTCTCACCCCTTCCCAGTGCTTTTTTTGTGAGCCACAATAGCAGTGGAGACAGCGTGAAGAGCTGGGGAAAAGTTGTTAACACACACAAAAAGAAAAAAAAGAGCTGTGCCCTGGGACGAATGTTCCAGCACCTATTTTCCACCAGTGCAGCTTTTTTTTTCCCTCAACAATTTTGCCCCAGTTCTTCACACTGTCTCCACTCTTCATCTGGAACGGGTTGGCCACTCCTGCTTGGGCAAATGAGTACAGGCAGTCCCCGGGTTACATGGATCCGACTTACATTGGATCCCTACTTACAAACGGGGTGAGGCAACCCCGCACTAGCTGCTTCTCTCCCAGCAGACCAGGGAGACGCGAAGCTAGCGCCCCCCGCCCCAGCAGACCAGGGAGATGCGGAGCGGCTTTTCTCAGCAGACACCTCAGCTTGAGAATAAAGGACTGAGGGAAGTGAGGTGGAGAATAAAACTGAGCTCTGGAGAATGTTTGGCTAGAGTTTCCCCTACAATATGTACCAGTTCCGACTTACATACAAATTCAACTTAAGAACAAACCTACAGTCCCTATCTTGTACGTAACCCGGGGACTGCCTGTAGTTTTATGTCTAGGATACCGAATTCTGTCAGTGTAATTCTATCAGTCACAAGTGTGAAGACTATTCAGAAGAGAAAAGAAACTGACTTCAATGATATTAGTCACATGAATAAAGTTAACATCCCTGACCAACAGCTATGTCAGCATAAGCCCCTAACAAAGACACAATTATACCGGTAAAACTATGTTTTTAAACAGTATAGCATGTTTTACTGTGGGAAGTGGTTTTACAACTCTGATACAAAGCTCTGCTTTCCCAGTATAGCTGCATCCATCCTAGGTGCTCTTTGCTATTATAGTGTATTGGATAAGCATTCCTACTGTAGACATGGCCTGAATTATAATGTGGAGAAAGCATATACCTGTAGTTAACCTAATTAAAGTTTTTCTCTCATGTATGAAGTTCATATTGTGATGTTTGGTAAATAAGTTAACATGCCTGTCACATTCATGCACTCCAGCTGATTCCCCACCACCCCCCATCATTAAGGTATCTTAATGTGTGCTGCCTCAGTGTGTTAGCATGACAAATTTGGACATTTTTACCATTTGACAGCAGTTTTCTTGCATATGTGGAAAGGGTGGTGGTTTCAGTTCCATCTGTAGTAGACATGTTCCTTTTCTAGTAGTGTCCATACGAGTGTTCCACAGTAGGTGCACTTACATCTCCTGTGCCCTTGATCAGAGATTTCTCATAACAGTGTCCATTTGGCCTGTGCGTACATGTTACTCAGATTCATGCCCCAGCCTGTTGCTATATGGCACTGTGCATGCTCATCATCCTTAGTTCTTTCTCATCTTAAGCTGGTGCAGTTGAAGCCTTAGCAAGTTGTCCATGTTGAATTTTAGCTCAACTGTGTTCTCTTAGCTTTTGCACTTTGTATATTAAAATAACTAGTTGTATTTTTTTAATACAAATTTTACTCTCCCCTCCCCCATATACAGGCAGTCCCCGAGTTACGCGGATCCGACTTACGTTGGATTCATACTTACAAACGGTGCTTTTCTCGCCCCGGAGGATGCAGGCGGCGGGACCGCCCAGACCCGCCGTGGTCCCGCCGCCCGCGTCCTCCTGGGCGAGAAAAGCTGCTCCGCGTCTCCCTGATCTGCTGGGGGGGGGGGGGGGGGGCAGCAGACCAGGGAGACGCGGAGCAAAGCCGCGAAGGACCCGGGCGGCGGGACCGCGGCGCATCTTGGTTCCGCCGCCCGCGTCTCCATGGTCTGCTGGGGGGGGGGGGGGGGGAGACGCAGCTAGTGCGCCCCCCCCCCCCCCCCCAAGCAGACCAGGTTTTTCTAGCAGACGGCTTTTCTAGCAGCGCCCCAGCTGCTCTGTCCCAGGCGTCCAGATCCAGCTGCTGTTGAAACTGATCAGTGGCTGATTCCAGGAAGCCCGGGGCAGAGAAACTCTGCCTCGGGCTTCCTGTAGTCAGCCGCTGGTCAGTTTCAGCAGCGGCTGAATCTGGACGCCAGTTCCGACTTAAGTACAAATTCGACTTAAGTACAAACCCACAGTCCCTATCTTGTACGTAACCCGGGGACTGCCTGTATATATAATATATAGCTTCTATATAGTTCTCTGCCCAAGGAGATTGTTTTGCTCTTTCCAAGGGTATGCCTGGTTCTCCCAGATTCAGGACTTGCTTGTCACACTGGGAGGCAATCCCGGTGAGTGATGGACAGCTCCCGATGCATCCGTTACCATTGGGAATCTCATATTTCACAAAAGTGGAAATTCTGGCTGGTGTTAAAAGGTAGAGCCAGAAAATACAGGGAGATATTACTCCTTTTACTGGAGAACTTCGCGCCTCTGGTCTCTGACTAGGGATGTTCAGATACAGTTAATTAAGTAACTGTGTAACTGCTGAAAATTTCAGTGATTACATGTGGGGGTAAGGAGTCAGCTCCCGCCTGCTTCCCCACTCCTCCATAGTGAGAATAGGGAAGGTGGGCAGAGGAATGGACAGCATGAGCCCAGACTCATGTGTTAACAGTGTACTCAGTTACACTTTCACAGTCTTGCACCTGACCCAGGTGAGGAGCTCTCTCAATCAGGGATATTTAGAGGTCTTCCAAAGGGTACATCAACTCATCTAGATATTTACTAGTTTTACAAAAAACTACATAAAAACCACTAGCGAAGTCAGTACACATTAAGATGTCATGCAAAGATTTGTTTATCTTGCTTTGAATGCTAGACACTGAAATGTAAGTACAACATATTTATATTCCTGTTGATTTATTTTATAATTTTATGGTAAAATGAAAAAGTAAGCCATTTTTCAGTAAGTGTGTACTGCGGTACTTTTGTATTTATCTGATCATATAAGCAAGTATTTTTAAGTGAGATGAAACTTGGGGAACACAAGACAGATCAGACTCCTGAAAAGGGTACAGTAGTCTGAAAGCTACTGGATTAAAGAACTACATCATAAGCTAGTCAGCCTCTTCTGCCTGAGTTGGCAGTTAACAAGGCACTTCTGGATCCTGTAGTTGACATCTGGCATGCTCTGGCCTCCATTCTTCCTGCAAAAGGGCAGGCAAAAAATATTTCCCTCTAAAAGTCATAATGTTTATTTTCTCACCCATCCCTTAATTCCTTGGTTAAGGCAGTTAACATACATGGCAGGGAGAACTACACTCTGTGATAAATCTCATATTTTCTGGCAAAATGGACGATTCCCTGCATACAGTAAAAGATTGAAGAGTCACTTTACAGTCTCGGGATCTGCACATCTGCTCTGAACAGAAAATTTAGTAGATCCCAGAGAGCACAGAGATTCCATCCTGTCCAGTTCCTAAGTTAGTGAAAACCATACAAACCTCACCACAAAAAGCAGTTTTCAGAGGCAGAAACTACTCACCTCCCAGCCTACAACTTCACAACCTTATACTTCAAAGGATCAATTGGGATGATTGAGGTCCTGAACTATCATCCTTTTTCTTATCAACTATAACATTTCACATTCCTTCCTCCCTTTCCCAATGGGGTTTTAGAGATTATTTACACAGGGTACTCCATCAACTTCAGTTCTCTTCCACTCACAACCCTCCTTCCATTTTCAGACACTCTTGCCTCAGGAACCTGCTATGGCAGGAAGAACATAAGAATGGCCATACTGGGTCAGACCAAAGGTCCATCTAGCCCAGTAGCCTGTCTGCCGACAGTGGCCAGCACCAGGTGCCCCAGAGAGGGTGGACCGAAGACAATGATCAAGTAATTTGTCTCCTGCCATCCTTCTCCAGCCTCTGACAAACAGAGGCCAGGGACACCATTTCTATCCCCTGGCTAATAGCCTTTTATGGACCTAACCTCCATGAAATTATCTAGCTTCTGTTTAAACTCTGTTATAGTCCTAGCCTTCACAGCCTCCTCTGGCAAGGAGTTCCACAGGTTGACTACACGCTGTGTGAAGAAGAACTTTCTTTTATTAGTTTAAACGTGGTACCCATTAATTTCATTTGGTGTCCTCTAGTTCTTCTACTGTGGGAACTAATAAATAACTTTTCTTTATCCGCCCTCTCCACACCACTCATGATTTTATATACCTCTATCATATCCCTCCTCAGTCTCCTTTTTTCTAAACTGAAAGGTCCCAGTCACTTTAACCTTTCTTCATATGGGACCCGTTCCAAACCCCTAATCATTTTAGTTGCCCTTTTCTGAACCCTTTCCAAGGCCAAAATATCTTTTTTGAGGTGAGGAGACCACATCTGTACACAGTATTCAAGATGTAAGCGTACCATAGTTTTATACAGGGGCAGTAAGATATTTGGTGTCTTATTTTCTGTCCCTTTCTTAATAATTCCTAGTATCCTATTTGCCTTTTTGACCGCCACTGCACAGTGTGTGGAAGTTTTCAGAGATCTATCCACGATAACTCCAAGATCTCTTTCCTGATTTGATGTAGCCAAATTAGCCCCCATCAGACTGTATGTATAGTTGGGGTTATTTTTCCCAATGTGTAAAGCATTACTTTACACTTATCTACATTAAATTTCATTTGCCATTTTGTTTCCCAGTCACTCAGTTTGGTGAGATCTTTTTGGAGTCCCTCACAGTCTGCTTCTGTCTTGAGTATCCTAAACAGTTTGGTATCATCCGCAAACTGTACCACCTCACTGCTTATACCTTTTTCCAGATCATTTATGAATAAGTTGAACAGGATTGGTCCCAGGACTGACCCTTGGGGGACACCACTAGTTACCCCTCTCCACTCTGAAAATATACCATTTATTCCTACCCTTTGTTTCCTGTCTTTTAACCAGTTCTCAATCCAAGAAAGGACCTTCCCTCTTATCCCATGGCAATGTAATTTACACAAGTGCCTTTGGTGAGGGATCTTGTCAAAGGCTTTCTGAAAATCTAAGTATACTATATCTACTGGATCCCTCTTGTCCGCATGTTTAACCCCTTAAAAGAACTCTAATAGATTAGTAAGACATGATTTCCCTTTACAGAAACCATGCTGACTTTTGTCCAACAAATTATGTTCTTCTATAGCCTCACAATTTTATTCTTTACTATTGTTTGGACTAATTTGCCCGGAACTGAAGTTAGACTTACCGGTCTGTAATTGCCAGGATCATCTCTAGAGCCCTTTTTAAATATTGGTGTCACGTTGGCTAACTTCCAGTCATTAGGTACGGAAGCCAATTTAAAGGATAGGTTACAAACCACAGATAATAGTTCAGCAATTTCCCATTTGAGTTCTTTTAGAACCCTTGGATGAATGCCATCCGGTCCCGGAGATTTGTTAACATTAAGTTTTTCTATTTGTTCCAAAACCTCCTCTAATGACACTTCAATCAGGGACAGTTCCTCAGATTCATCACCCACAAAGGACGGTGCAGATTTGGGAATCTCCCCAACATCCTCAGCCGTGAAGACTGAAGCAAAGAAATTATTTAGTTTATCCGCAATGGCTTTATCATCCTTGATTGCTCCTTTTATATCTCGATTGTCTAGGGGACCCACAGGTTTTTTTAGCAGGCTTCCTGCTTCTAATCTACTTAAAAAACACTTTGTTATTTCTTTGTGAGTTTTTGGCTAGCTGTTCCTCAAAATCTCTTTTTGCTTTTCTTATTACATTTTTACACTTGATTTGACAGTGTTTATGTTCCTTTCTATTTATCTCACTAGGATTGGACTTGAACTTCTTAAAAGATACCTTTTTGTCCCTCACTGCTTCTTTTACATGGTGGTTAAGCCACAATGACTCTTTTTTAGGTCTCTTGCTATGTTTTTTAATTTGGGGTATACATTTAAGTTGGGCCTCTATTATGATGTCTTTAAAAAGTTTCCATGCAGCTTGCAGGGATTTGGTTCTAGTCATTGTGCCTTTTAATTTCCGTTTAACTAACCTCCTCATTTTTGTGTAATTCCCCTTTTTTAAATTAAATGCCAGAGTGCTGGACTGCTGAGGTGTTCTTTCCACCACAGGAATGTTAAATGTTGTTATATTATGGTCACTATTCCCAAGCAGTCCTGTAACGGTTATCTCCTGGACCTGATCCTGCGCTCCACTCAGGACTAAATCAAGAATTGCCTCTCCCCTTGTGGGTTCCTGTACTAGCTGTACCACTGGGGCTCTCAGACTGGAGGTGAGACAGTACTACAGTGTCCCGGAAAGTCTCATCAGCGTAGCTCTCTCTCTCTTAGCTCCTCCAGTTCAGCCACTCTGGCCTCCAAAGCCCGAACTCAGTCTCTGAGGGTCAGGAGCTCCTTGCAACGGGTGCACACATATGCCACCCGCCCACGGGGCAGGTAATCATACATGTGACACTTGACGCAATAAACAGGATAGCCCCCACTCTGCTGCTGGGCTTCTGTCTCCATTTTTCCTATGAATAAGTTTAAGTCTAAACTGGGCTTATTAAATGTCTGGAATATAGATTATAAAAGTTATGTTTAAAGAAGGTCAGAAGTCACTAGTGCCCTCTAACCTCCCCCTCTAAACTCTCTCTCCAAACTCCCTGTTAGCTGCTCCTGTTCGCAAGACACTCTTCTACCCCTGTGTGCTACAGAATAAGGATGTAAAAAGTCAGTTAAAAAGTTAACCATGTAACCACTAAAAATTTTAGCAGTTACATTGTTACATACACTGGGCTTTGCAGTATAAAGGTTAAATAAGCTTTATACTTCAGAGGTCGCAGTAAAGCCACGTCCCTGGGAGCTGTCTCCGCTGCCAAAGTGAAGCCACTTCTCTGGGAGCAGGAGATGGCAGGGGCTGCAGATCCCCCTCCTGGGGAGTCATCGCATCAGGCTCTGTAGCTAGCTCCCTGGGAATGGGGCAGAAGCCCCTGCTGGCCCCACTCCTGCAGAGCCGGAGCTGCTCATTTGCCTGTCCATCTTCCACCCTGAACCTCACCAGAATAAGGAGGAGGCATTATTCCATGCTTGATGTCAGGGGGGTTCTTACCTTCTACCTACGTGGGATTAAACCTCTCAGGAAGAATTCCAGATTTTGTCTTGACTACAGACTGAACAAAAGGAGCTGCACACTGTAAACAGAGGCGCTCTGCATGGATAAGTGATTGTATTCTGCTAGCCATCTCAACCTCAAAACACCTGCTGATATATGAGCTCATTCTACAAAAATCTATGTACACTTCCTCAATCTATGAAGACATTTCCTATCATTAGAATACATTAAGGCTCAACGAGGACTTCTATGCATCATTTGCCATAATAACTTGTGATTCTTCTTCTGATAAATGTTTGTCTTAGCTATATTTTCTTCCATACTGGACTAGATTCTGAAGTTCCCTCATCCTTTAGTCGACCACCAAGCAGTTCTCTTTTGAGTGGAGCATCCATAGGGACATTACTTGGAAAAAAAAATGGTTATTCATCCTGTGCAGTAACTTTGGCTCTTTGAGGTTTGTGTTCCTGGTCTCCTTCCCCTCTGTCATAAGGTTTCATAAAGGTTAGTCTGCACCATTCTATATAGCAACATTGAGAGTCATGAGCCTGAGCAACATGCATCTGCGGCCCAAATGGATTCTGCTATGAAAAATTGCTGATCAAAGGTGCAGTGGTTGCAAGTGCACCCGAAAGTGGAGCATCTATATGGACACACATCTTGAAGAGCCACAGTTAGTGCATATAGGGTATGTATCCATTTCTTTATATTTTGTTAGTGCCATACCTGACAATTTCAGCACAGAGGTAAACGAGAAAAAAATCTCTCAACAAATTCTTTAACTTGTAGAGATTCTGTGTTAACATTGTATTTAAGGACATAGACTAGGGTGTCATAAGGAACTGTGCCTCCAAGTGTGTGGTTAAACAGATATCAGTTTTAAATATTATCACTATGATACGTCTTATGATCACTAAATAATATTGATTGGTTGTTCTATATTATAAACCCGTTCAAGGCTATTTTATGTACTGAATTCGTATTTGTATTTTTTTCAAAGGTCGAGTAAACATTGTTGACTTACAACAGGTAATTTTTTTTAATAAAAATTATGTATACTTTGTTTCTGTTTTTCCTTTTATACAGCTTTAGTTAGTCTCTAAGTAAGTTGTTATGCTGACACTGACGTGCTGTATAGCAGCAGTTCCAAAATTGGTGGCACTTAATTTCACTAACATTGACTACTTCATCCTTTTGTATATTGCTTCACAAATGTTGTACAGGCAGTCCCCGGGTTACGTACGAGATAAGGACTGTAGGTTTGTTCTTAAGTTGAATCTGTATGTAAGTCGGAACTGGCGTCCAGATTCAGCTGCTGCTGAAACTGACCGCCAGTTCTGACTTACATACAGATTCAACTTAAGAACCCCAAGCTTCCCCAAGTCAGCTGCTGCTGAAACTGATGAGCGCTGATTCCAGTTTCAGCAGCGGCTGACTTGGGGACGCCTGGGGCAGAGCAACTGGGGTGCTGCTGGGTTGCTCCAGTAGCACCCCTCGGCGCTATTGGACCAACCCAGCAGCACCCCAGCTGCTCTGCCCCAGGCGTCCTGATTCAGCCACTGCTGAAACTGACCAGCAGCAGCTGAATCAGGACCTGGGGCAGAGCAGCTGGGATGCTGCCGGGTTGGTCCAGTAGTGCCCAGAGCGGGTGCTGCAGGACCAATCCGCAGCGCCCCAGCTGCTCTGCTCCAGGGTCCAAAACAAAAGCCTGGTCTGCTGGGGGGGGGGCCACACTATCCGCTCCCCCCCTCCCCCAGCAGACCAGGGACACGGGGAGCAGAGCAGCAGCGGCAGCGGGGTGCCGCGCCTCTGAGGCTTTGCTCTGGCAAAGTCTCAGAGGCGCGGGACCCCTCCCCCCCACGGCTGCAGCTTCAGTCCCGGTGCCCCTGGTCTGCTGGGGACCGTCCCCAGCAGACCACAGGCACCGGGACCCAAGCGGCAGCAGCGGGCGGGTTCCCGCGCTTCTGAGGCTTTGCCAGAGCAAAGCCTCAGAAGCGCGGGAACTGCCGCTGCTGCCGTATGAGACCCGGTGCCTGTGGTCTGCTGGGGACGGTCCCCAGCAGACCAGGGGCACCGGAGCAGCTTACGAACGGGGCTTTCTCGCCACGGAGCTCGCAGGTAGCAATCCGCTACCTCGACCTCCGGGGCGAGAAAGCCCTGTTCGTAAGTGCGGATCTGACATAAGTCGGATCCGCGTAAGTCGGGGACTGCCTGTATTCATGTTTATGTTGATTTTGACATAATATTACTGTAATCTGTACTACCGTGGCACACTTTCAAATTGCCCCTCAAAAGAAGCAATGCTTTTTTGATTATTTGACTCTCTCTGCTTTCTTAAACTGACAAGTACAAGTGGATAAGAAATGTCTGTCTGTTAAAATTTAGAGCTACAGGGTCATTCAGTGAAATATAATAAACTTTGTATGTCTCTTTAGGTCCTTTCTCTTCATTCATTAATCTCTTGTCTCCACTATCCCCCAGTAAGCTTCTGTAACTATGACATCAGAAAACTTTCTATAAGAAAATGAGTAGTTTCTCTTCAGAGCTTTACAGAAATCTTAATTTTCTAGGGCCCTTTTAACCATGTAATTGCAAGAGATTCTTTTTTAAAGTACAAATGCTTCTGTTCCAAGCTACAGACTTACTTATTGCCTGCCTGTCTATCTAATCTATCTAAAAATGATAGAGCAAATCAAAAGCAGATATCCTTTGGAAAATATATAAAATCTTAATATCTGAAAATTAATTTGAATGTAAGGGACTGATGGATTTATTTTTTTTCCAGATAATAAATGTAGACCTGGTCCATATTGAAAGCCGAGCTAATGACATTGTTAAATCAGATAGAACTATTCAGCTGGTGCTAGGACAGCTTATAAATGAGTGAGTATCTTTAGGAGAAATTTGTACAGGGTCCAGAGATATGACTTTAGATGTTCGGGTGCAATATAACTTTAGTCTTCCTTTGTTAATTATGCTTTAGAGTTTATTCTTGGGGCAGAGAATAGACATTCATGTGCTAACCCCTGTGACACGATGAGCACCTTCATTTCCCATAAAAGTCAATATTCAGTTCCTGTTGAGAGGAAAAAATGTGTGTGTTTGAATGAGGGGGTGGGAAGTTATTACTTATTGTTCCATATAAGGAAACAAATGAACAGGTTACAGGCTAGTGGGTTGATTAGAAGAATATTAAAAATACATTTTCCCTTTAATACGTGTACTGAATTTCAATATCCTATCTCTGTTTTACAGTACAGGTTGTACCTCTAAAACTCAACATTCTCTGGTCTGGCAACATTGGATCATGGATGCTCCTAGACCAGAGAGCCTAGGAGCCTAAGGGCAGGATAAATAGCCAGGGCTGGGGGGGAAACAGGGTCTGAGCTAGGGCTGGAGCCCCTGGAGCCAGCAGCAGTGCGGAGCCAGGACTGGAGTCCCTTGGCAACCACACAGATGCATGGGTCTAGAGTCTCCTGACAATCCCCAGGAGTATGGGGCCAGAGCCCGCGCACCAGCCTCCTGGAGCATGGGGCTGGGATTGGAGCCCCATGGCTGCCCCTAAGAATGTGGGACTGAGCCAGAGCACCGTGGCAGCCTGAAGCAGCCCGGTACCAGGGCCGGAGTCCCTGGGCAGCCTTTCTTGGCATCGGGCAAAGCTCCGCAGCAGCCCGTGGGAATGCGGGGCTGGGGCCGGAGTCCCTTGGCAGCCTCCTGAAATGTGGGGCCAGAGCCCCCACAGCAGCCCCCCGGAGCTGGGACCGGAACCCTATGGCAGCTCCTGGGAAAACATGGCAGGAGCTGGAGCCCGTGCTGCTCAGGGAGCCGGCAGCAGCTGGCCAAGTAGCCCAGCAGTTTGGGGTGGAGGGTGAGGCATGGTGCATGCTGGGGCAGCCTGATGGCAGTCTGGGTTTTAGGGCTGATGGCAGACCTCCCCTTTTACAGCAAATTCTCTTGTTTGGTACCGGTCAGGTCTCGATGGTGCCGGACAAGGGAGGTCCAGCCTATAAGTTCCAATGTGTGTATGCATACACTGGAAATACGTTAACTCTGAACAAATACATTAATACTGAGGTAGGATAGTGATACATAAAGAGATACAAATTTGGAACATGACACTAATATTTTTCTTCCTGATTTTACATAAGGAGTTACCTAGACCAATTAGCAGAAGAGATAAACGATAAACTACAGGAGACTGGCCAGGTGACAGTATCTGAACTCTGCAAGACATACGACCTTCCAGGAGACTTCTTGATACAGGTTACTTCATGCTATCTACACTTTCATATAGAAATGATTAATTCTGATTTGAAGAAATATTTCCCTCTTAGAGCAGCTGTATTATTCCAAGGATAGTTATATGAAGTCTTGCGTAGTCCTAAGAAGGTCGGTATTAAAACCCTAGGTTTGCATTTTAGTGGCTATGAACTGATTTAGCTTAAAATTTGCCAGTACAGAATTCCAGTACCTTAAATGAGCTAGGTTTCCTCTTAGCCATTATGATTCTTTCGGAAAAAGGAACAACTATACTCTGAAAATGGGACTAAGGATTTGAAAACTGCCTTAAAGTGAAAGACTCAGTGGGTGCAAGCGAGGGATGTCATAGTATAGTTGATTAACTGATAAGTAAAAGCTTATAAGTTAATGCTATAGACTACACGCATTCCCCCCACCCCTTGCCAGGAAATTTTTTAGCAGGCTGGCCAACAGCCCAGCTCAGTCCCGGCTTGAACTGGGTTCTGGATCTAGCTCCACTGTGGTTCTGTGTTTAGAGTGTATTAGGAGCCAGGTGGGTAGGCAGACTGGCTCAGTTCCGGTTTATACTGGGTCTGGGAGCTCAGACCCCTCCCCCCGACAGGGCTGCTTGGGGATATAGAATAGTCGACTGATAAAATTCATAAGGTTAATCGAGTATTCAATTAACTGATATTTAACTTCCCTAGTGCAGGCTAGTTATCTTATCAAAGAGAAGGCTGAACTTGATCATAGTCTAAATACCAACATGAAGAATAGAAATTTGATAATAGGAGTACTCTTCACTCTAGAGGAGAAAAGTGGCTGAAAGTTGAATCTAGACCAATTTGAACTAAATAGAAACATCCACTTTTTAACAGTGAGAGTAATTCAGCATTGGAACAACTTAACAACAGTTGTACAGTAGAGCCTCTATCAACGGAAATTTTTAAATCCAGACTGGATGTTTTTCCAACAGAGGCTTCCCTTTGAACAAAATGCAGGACAATGTAGCACTTTAAAGACTAACAAGATGGTTTATTAGATGATGAGCTTTCGTGGGCCAGACCCACTTCCTCAGATCAAATAGTGGAAGAAAGTAGTCACAACCATATATACCAAAGGATACAATTTAAAAAAAATGAACAAATATGAAAAGGACAAATCACATTGCAGAACAGAAGGGGAATGCGGGGGGGTGGGAAGGGGGAGGAAGGAAGGTAAAAGCTTTTCTCATTGAAAAGGAAATCCTATGATATGTGTTATGCAGTAAGTCAGACTGGATGATCATAACGGTCCCTTCTGGCTTTAATGCATCTGGCTTGGTCATCTAAACACTTTGTAGAGAATATTTACAGATGTAGTTTCTTTTTTTGTCCCAGATAATCTGAATATTTTAACTTACTAATTAGAACGCAAATCCTTTTTTCTTTTATCCAAGGGTTTTTGTTTTTTCTTGCTGCTAACTTCTACTTTGACATCTGGGAAGTGTGGGCCAGGGACTTCCTTTGACACAGACACAAAGGATTTAACTTGAATGGGGAGCCCCAGAAATCCCAGATCAAATGGGTTTCTTTCACAATGTGTACAGTCTTCATTCACCTATAACGATTGTAATGTGTGTGGGAGAAGGAATAGTTATTAAATAGTTCAGGTTATTCTATGTATGTATTAAGAAAGCTACCAGTTGGGTAAAAATAACACGATCTCACACAATCTTTGTGTGTGCATTTTATAGCATACTCTCAATATTCTTCAACAATTATTGCCATTTTAAATGCATTCTTATTTCTGAATGTGTTGATTATTTAGACCAATTAACTTTTGTAATCTCCAGTACAAATATATTTTCTTTTTTTACTGAATAACTGAAAACTTTTGACCCAATATTTCTCATGACTTCTGATCACAGGCATTGTCCCCCCGTCTGGGTAGGATTATCCATGGCCGGCTAGATCAGGACAACAAAGGAGTGATTTTTACAGAAGCATTTGTAGCCCGGCATCGGGCACGCATTCGCGGTCTGTTCAGTGCCATTACTTGGTAAGCCATATCTGTATGTAGAAATGTGTTTTCCTGCATTATTTATGCATCTGATTTATTTGTAATATAGAAAAAAGAAAGTAAAGACATGTATATGAGACTTTTTCCATTACAATTCATTTACTATGAGAGAATTTTTTGTACTTTTTTGGAGCAACATATAATGTGAGCAGGATAAAAGGCTTATTCCTAGAAAAGGGAAGACTAGTTAGCTAAGTTGAGCTAAATTACAATGGGGAAATATTTTGAAAAATTGGCTAAAGCTATGCTGAAACTGGTCATGAATTCACTGTGAATTCTTAATTTTTCTGGAAAATGTCCCCCTTGTTGACTTAATTATAGATTGATACCCACCAGCTAAGCTTCATTTTTCAGAAATGTATCTTAAGGCTCTCTCTTGAGCAGGAACTTAAGTTAGTAGAACTTTAAGTGTGTTTGTTTTTATTATATTTATATTATATTATTTATATTGTATGATATTTATATTAGTTTAGTTCTGATATAGTTTTAAACCAATATGAATTTATAAGCTTCCTAAATTGTTTAAACCTGGCAGTAACTGTCTGGCTAATTCGCTTCATCAGTGTTGCAGACAATATCTTTTTTGAGGGGAAAAAAGAATCCACAGGTACTTATCTTGTTTGTAGATTCTACTTCAATTTGAGAGTCTTCAGACCTTTTAATGTTTTTTTTCCTTTTTATTCTTTATAGGCCTACTTCTGTCACTAACTTGATCACTCGGTATGGATTTCAGGAACAACTTCTTTACTGTGAGTTTCTTTCAGTTTTTGATTCTAAATTCTTTATTGTTGGAATTAAAATTATTTCAAATAAAACTATTAGTGTTTACTTTTGTCATATTTCATTAAGTGCTCTCAACTACTAGTAGACTTAACAATGGAGTACATAAAGACTCAGATTTCACATAGCCGAATGACATTAACTGCACAGGATTTTTATTTATTGACTTTATTCTGAGATAAGAGGCAGAATTTTTGTTATCCTATAACTAGAGGTCTTAATAAGCTGGGAGATAAATCACACTCTTCTTTGTGTATATTTTCTTTTGTTTAAATAAAGCCTCACAAAATTATGACCCATGAAGATTTCCTTGAATAGTCCCTGATTAGTTCTCACATCAACTATTGCAGCTCCTCTTTGACTATCCAGCTCTCATCTCTGCTCTATTCTGTACAAAATGCTACCTCAGATATCACCTGTCTTGTTTGTGGACTGACCGTGTCCTGCTATCTCTATTTGCTGGCTTCTGTATCTTCTTATATTAAAGATAATCTCCTTTTCTTGGCCTCAGGGCCTCACATGACTTAATTCTATTAATGTCCCCATGTTCCCTTTCTTCTTTCATTCTACATGGCTAACTGTACCCCTATCAACAAAGCCTTGCCGTGGGGTGCCCCCTAGCTCAGACACCCACATCTCCCACCCACCCAGAGCCCAGCTGTAGGGCAACCTCCAGACCAGAACTGAGCCATAGGATGCCCCACTAGCACCAGAGCACGCTGTACCACCCATATTCCCAAACACCAGAACTGCAGGTTTCCCCTAGCTCAGACACTTGTGCCTCCTATACCCTCAAAGCCCTGCTGTGGCATGCGCCCCAGCTCAGAAAGTTGCATCTCCTACCCCTTCAGAGCCCAGCCACAGGGCAATCTCCAGCCCAGAACCCAGCCACAGGCAGCCCCCCAGCCCATTCTGCTGCACCCTCTGTCCTCCGAGCCCTGCTGCAGGGTGCCCCCTAGTAAAGACATCCACCTCTCCTATCCCCCATAGTCCTACCAAGGGGCACCCCACAGTCCAGAGCCTAATTGTTGGGCATCTTCCAAAGCCACAGCCACAGAGTACCTCCCAACCTTTTCATTCGCAACCACGTTCCATATACTCCAGAGTCCAGGGATCCAGAGAGAGAAACATCCTGATGCAGGGTGCCAGACTTGTAAGGCATTTCCTGCACTCTCTCTGTGTCTTTTCTTCAGGATGTGCTGGGAAATACATCTGTGTGTAACTCTGCCATAAAATATTTTATTGTTCCATCCTGAGAAAGGTAGCTAGTATATCCACTCTCATGTACCTTGTACTGTTGTGATAATTCTAAGCACACCATGAGTACTTGCATGATGATAACTTTCTAAAAGAAGATCCTATAGTGTGTCCCTGCCCCCTCTTTTTTTTTTTCTAGTTGAGTCCTGGGGATGATACACATCACTTCTTTATCCTTTTTGTGAGAGAAGGGGGAAAGCAATTTATCACTTGTTTGTTCTCCGGTCTGTTTCTGTTAGTGCTCCAGTCACAAATTCCCTAATAATCACTTAAATTCAATGGATGCTTGCCATAAGGAAGGGTCTCCATGTGTTACTATCCAGTTGTGTTCCCCTTGCTTTCTGTTTCCATTCTTGTTAACCAGTTAAGGAGGTTCTGTGTTAGGTATTACCATGTTGTATTTTATTCCAGGATAAATGCATGGCTACTTTGCCTTTTAATGAAGTAGAACTCAACATGTTCTATAAACTAAAACCTATGGAAAAATCCATAAAATCATAAAAAAACGTAGAGCCTGGTGCCTCCCTCATTTATAGGGTTGTTGTTTTTTTTAATATAAGCAATGGCATGTAAAAACACAGGAGGATTATGGGATGGTGAACCTTGCATGCAACTGGAATAAATTGAAAATACACTTGAACCTCTATTCTCCAGGGCTGTGTCTACATTGGCACCCTTTTCCAGAAAAGGGATACTAATGAGACAAGTCAGAATTGCAAATGCCGCGGGGGATTTAAATATCCCCCGCGGCATTTGCATGAACATGGCTGCCGCTTTTTTCCGGCTCGGGGCTTTGCCGGAGAAAAGCGCCAGTCTAGACGGGATCTTTTGGAAAATAAAGCCTTTTCCGGAAGATCCCTTATTCCTCTTAAAATCCCGAGCTGGAAAAAAGCGGCAGCCATGTTCATGCAAATGCCGCGGGGGATATTTAAATCCCTTGCGGCATTTGCAATTCCAACTTGTCTCATTAGCATCCCTTTTCCGGAAAAGAGTGCCAATGTAGACACAGCCCAGGTGTTTCTAACCCAGGAACACCTGTTGTATAGAGGAGGAAGCAGCTCTGCTGCTCCCCATCTCACTGGCTGGGGGAACAGCAGCACAGCAATGTGCTTCCTCTGTGGCTTTTCCTCACTGCACCAGTAACAGTGAGTGGGGAACACACATGTGGCTCAACAGGAACAGAGCACCAGATAAGGGTCCCACCCTTAATGTCCTCATGCCCAGACCCTGAGTGCCCTGTGTGGTCCGGCAAAATGTTTAATCTGGTATATCCAGGTTTCCAGGGTTGCCAGATTAAAGAAGTTCAAGTGTAGTATGTGTGTTAAGATGTCCTTAATAATTTAGTACTAGTGATTGCCAATATGTCTTTTGCTTGCAGTGTATATTCATATTAGTGGATTGCTGCATATGAATGTGTTGCTGATTCTTGGTGTCAAGGGGTTAATTAAACTTAGAAGTTTTGAAGATCAACTGTAGTCACCAGCAGGGATACAGGCTCTTGCATCTGGCTTATAGGTATCCAATCTTGCCATGATTTTAAAATGTTAAGATCAGAACTATTTCAACTTTGGTTCTGACGATTTAACACCTATCCAAAGGGAAAATTAACAAATTAACTTCATCATGCATTTTATTTGCTGGCTAAAGATCAGCATTATGACCAACTTTCTAGGCATTTCAGGAAATTATCAGAAGCATATAAAACTGTGGGAGCTCAGAATCACTTCATTAAAACAGTTACTGTTAGTTTATTTTGGTTTATTTTGGTTAGCAATGGGTAGAAAAAAAAGGAGGAATTACAAGAAGAAAGAAGGAAAAATAATTCCTAATTTTTTGCTGAATATATTTTACTGGAACTGTTGCTTCATTTGTTTTATTCTTTCAGCTGTGTTAGAAGAACTTGTTAACAGTGGACGTCTAAAAGGCACAGTGGTTGGTGGGAGACAGGATAAGGCTGTGTTTGTTCCAGACATCTATGCCAGAACACAGAGCAACTGGGTGGACTCCTTTTTCAAGCAAAACAGTTACCTAGGTAACTGATCTTCATTCTTTATGAATAAAAGGTCTTTTTTGGAAATTGATCTAGGTAACTAAAAGAGCCCTACTGATTCCAGTGTCTCTGACTGAGTCTTATAAGAATAATTGAAGTGCTTTCATTAGTAAAGGCTTGTTACTGCTTTCCAAAATGCATGCATATGTAACTGCGTAATCGCAGTCCCTAAATTTGCAAGCTGTGCTGTGTTTGTATTTGTTCACGTAGATGGCATTGTTGAGATGAAGTCCTGCATATTACTTTAATGATGAAAGAACATTGAGTGTTTTAGATGCCAACAGATAAATTTATAGGATATCCTTATTTATAATTCCATTACTTTATATGTATCGCACTGAAAACATCTGTTGCACAGTGTGCTAGACCCTTTAATAGTAGATGTCATAAGCCCAACTGATGGTAGGGACTTGGAGCTAGATCAGGAAAGGTATTCAGGCACCTAACTGACTTTTAAATATCACAGAGATTCCTTCTGGCCTTGGAATCTGAATATCTTCCTAGTTCTTATCAGAAGTCCTAATACTCTGTGGCATCACAATGGATTGCTATGGAGGTGAATATAATTTCACAGACAATTATGATTTCTGGTAAGAGATAAACTGCAAATGCGAATGAGATTTTAAAAAAGAAACACTCTTTTTCATGCAAGTGTCAGTGTTTGAAAAATCCATTCAATGTGTTGCTTATGGTGAATAAATAGGAAGCTTTCCTAGGGGGGTACCATCTTTTTTTCAGAACCTAAGCTTGCATTAAAGAAATCCATATGATTGTGAAGATGACATTCTGGTTGTGGATCATGTGTATACCAATGTATATAGATCTGCGGAATGATCATCCCCAATGCCTCTGGTGCAGCTTGAAAAAGAAGCTGCAAAATGAAAACTGACTAGTATTTATTTCTTTAAATTGCATGAATTGTGGCAGCATGGGTATTTTAGCCTATGTGCTAATTACATTTAGGTTAAATTTTTCAGATCCTCTTCTTACATGTAAGAAATAAAGTTTGAAATAATATTACTGGAGTTCATGGACATGCAATCAGTGAAATGGTTTCTCAATACTATGTTTTTTTCATGAGGCACCATTATCTCTTCAAGAATTTTAATGTCTTCCCAGTGAGTGTATTTGTACTTGGAAATTTTGATTTCTCCAGGCCCAATGAATGGATAAAACTTAACAAACTTTTTATAATTTTATAGAATTTGATGCATTGTCCAGACTTGGCATCCCAGACCCTGTGAACTACATAAAGAAAAGATACAAGTCCACAAAGCTTTTATTTCTGAAAGCAGCCTGTGTTGGTCAGGAAATTGTGGATCAGGTGGAGGCTTCAGTAGATGAAGCTATCAGCTCTGGAACATGGGTGGATATAGCGGTATGCTTTTTTTTTTCCAGTGGGCTGTATTTCTTCCCTTTTTTGTTGGATGTCATCAAGTAATGTTGTTTTAAAGCAGAATTTTCAGTTTACTTAGACCTAGTAATGAGTGAAACACATGTCTGCTGGTTCCCCACTTTAAACTTGTCTGAAGCTGAATTGGGCTTTGTTGGTAGACATCTATGGCAAACTCATTCCCTGAATCAGTAGAGAGTCATTGTGTTAGGGAACATTTTACTTCTAGAGGTACCATTTGTCAGATGATATTTAAAACAGACTGACTGTTACACTCTTGATCAAAATAGGAGGATGTTGAATATTGTGTTTAGCTAAATTCTAATTTTAGCAATAATATGCTGCCTTATTTTCTAGCCTAGTCTGTTGGGCTGCATTTTTAAGCAGTTGCCATCTTCCTTTCTAGAGGCAGCTGTATATCATTGCTGGGTGAAATTAATTAGTGTTCCTGTATTCCTTTGGGATCTTTCAAGATTAAAATTTCATTTAAAATATGAGGACACATCTAGCTCAGATGTAAAGGAGTATATTTTAAACAGCTACCAGATGTTGTAGGACCTCTTGGTACATGTAAAAGTGGCTTCATAAAGTAATATTTTGTGCAGTGTGTATATATACATGATTTTGGTATTTTTTTAAATCTTAGACTCTTCTACCTAGTTCATTATCCATAGAAGATGCTGGAATTTTGCTTCAGCAAGTGATGAGATCTTTCAACAAACAATTGCCGACTGTAATCTTTAGTGACACTATTGTAGTCAGTGAGAAATTTATAAACAGTTGTACTGATCTGTTCAGTGATTTAATGCACCATAAAGCCGAAAAGGTATGCTCTCAAGTATATCTGGATGTGTATGTGTGTTTTGTTTCTAATCATATTTGAATTTAGTTGTAATTTTTATCCTTTGTATTGTAATTTTGGTTTGAAAACTTATTCCTGTAAAAATGGCCTCATCAGATTCTTAGGGTTTGATATTTTCTGGAGTATTTACACAAGGAAAAATTATTTTAGGAATAGGATGTGGTATTGCATGCATCTGTGCAGATCTCCTCAAGTCCCTGAAGGGGCAAATTTAAGTGATATTATTAAGAATCAATTGCTGAGATTTCCTCCAGCATATAAAGTTCCATTTTTACATTACCAGTTCTCAGATCCTGACCACATAATGTTTGTAATGCACTAGATAAGAGTAAAATTATCATTCATTATTGAACTCTTTCTAAGGGTGAGTTAAAAGATCTGTAACTGACTCTGATTAAAAGATTCTATCAGATCAATCCATAGACCTCAAACATACAGGTGCACTATATATTTCAGCATGTTTTACATCCATAGCCTTATTTTGATGTCACCTACCTCTTTTCCGTAAAAGGGATGCAAATTAGACACATCACAATTGCAAATGAAGCGGGGATTTAGCGTAAACATGGCTGCCGCTTTTTTCCGGCTCGGAGCTTTGCCGGAAAAAAGCGCCAGTATTGACGTGATCTTTCGGAAAATAAAGCCTTTTCCGAAAGATCCTCTGGAGGAATAAGGGATCTTTCGGAAAAGGCTTTATTTTCCGAAAGATCTGCGTCTAGACTGGTGCTTTTTTCCGGCAAAGCTCCGAGCCGGAAAAAAGCGGCAGCCATATTTATGCAAATGAAGCGGGGGGGATTTAAATCCCTGCTTCATTTGCAATTGTGATGTGTCTAATTTGCATCCCTTTTACGGAAAAGGGATGCAGTCTAGACACAGCCTATGTGTGTGGGATCAGCATCAGGCCCTGTTTTAGTTGTTATTGAAATATGGTTTATAAATGTGTTCAGGGTTAATAAGTTGAGGAAATTCAAGAAGAATCTGAAAATTATGTTCACAATTTCACAAAATTTGAGAGTCAGTAATTAACTTGTTTTACTACAACAAAGTTGTGAAATATTGCCATGCACACCAGATAATAAACTAGTTGAACAAGGAATGTAGGTGAGATCAGGGAAATCAAAAGGTGTTGACCAAGGCTATTTTAGGGAATAATTTGTCTGGGACATTTCCAAGTAAGTCATACAATAATAGAGAACATTTTAAGTTACTTTTTGCCATGTCATTTTAGCATTCTGGTTTGTTTAATAAAAAATTGCATTTTTTGAAAAACTTGTATTTGCTTATGCTATTTACTTGCTGGTTTTTAGAAAGTATGCTTATTCTCAGTTTTGCCTGTGTGAGCTTTTATTTTTCCATATGCAATTTTAATCACATACAGGAAAGCAAGAGTAAATCAGATCAGGAATCTGGAAGTGTTTTATCCAGGACTGTCCCTGTATTCTTAAATCTGTCTGAGTAAAAGAGTCTGTGTCCCAGTTTCTCTGGCGCATCAGCACTTACCCCACAACCCCCACTAGTCTCTAACTGCTGGGAGCCCTCCCAGCAGATGGCTTCTTGTTTATCTGACCTGCCCTCAGTTCCTTGGATGGCTGTCTGCTTTCACCAGTATCTCTCATAGCAAAGCTTAGCACAGCTGGTGCCAAGCAGTATCAGATCCCTAGTCTTATCACAGTGAACTGAAAGAGTTTAGGGGCCCAATTTCCCAATCCATTTTGTAACCACAAAAAAAGAGAAATCAAGGATTAGGGAGACAGAATAATCTCATGGTTTTTTCATGAAGTACTGACCTGGCCTGTCAGGCAAATACAAAGAGATCAAGAACAGCCTAAACTTACTCATATTTTGGGCCTTGTTTATTTAAGATATTCTTATGTACAGTTCCCTTAAATTCAGTAGAATGCACATACAAATATATGGTGACGAGGGGCCCATGAACACCATATTCTTTGGAGAATTATGTTTTGGAATATAATTATGGTATTAATAGTCTTAGGTTACAAAATGCAGTGCTGTAATTCTTCCCAATCTATTTCAGTAATTGCAGGTGACATATTTAAAACCTATTTAAACTTCAGGATTCATGACAATATTTGAGACAAAGCACTGTCTTTTAGTTTCTTGACTGAATTCATTACTGTAAAATTAAGGTAATTATTTTACTAGATTTGTTTTACAGTTCAGTTATTTCTTGACCAACTTTATCACATGCAGCTATCAGGACAGAATGTTGGGTTTGAAAGAGGAAAATAAGTGTCTTTTTCCTGTGCTGCATTTAGAACGTACTGTGTTTAAGACAGTATTTTTTTTAAAATGTCTATACTGCAGGAATGGTGCTTTATTAGTCACAACCTTCATTTGTATTTTTAAATTAAACGAATTATCTTCATTCCAGGAAATGAAAAATAATCCTGTTAATTTAGTCACCGAAGAGGACCTGAAACAGGCTTCTATTTTAGAAAATGTGTCTGCTAATAAAAAAGACAGAAAGGATGAAAGAAGGAAGAAAGCAATAGGTACGGTACTTGGATTTATTTCTATTTCTGTAAAGGAGCACCTAGCTGCTTGTGGTCATACTTTCCGATGAAGTCAGAATGAGTTTTGAAGTCACAGAGTATTCTCCAAGCATAATTTGGTAGCCTGCTCTCTATTACTACCAGATAACTATTTGAAGGTTCACAATGTGGTTTTTTTTAATATATTCTGGACCAAATTCATACTGGGTCTAAGCATACATAACTCATAGCTCCATTTGTCAATAAAGTTGTTTACAATAAATCTCCATTTACTCCAGCATGTAAATATATATAAAATCCTTCTGAAATTGTATAGTTTTCACTAATCACTGAAAAACTTTAAGCTAAATATAATGCAATAAGTCCTAAAAGTTTAACAGAGCAATTAAGAAATCTGCTTCAGTCTCACAGTGTTGTGTTCTCTTGCAAGCAACAGAATCAAAACACTGATATATTTAGCTTAATTTGAGATACAGCATAACCAAATCTTGAAATAGAACATTAGTTTCCACTCTAAAGAGGCCAGCACTGAGTTGGCATGGAAACCAAACTTATTTCACCACAAGAGACAGCAGATTTTTCTAGGGCATTGTTGTTAAAGAGGAGCTTGAACTTTAATGAACTGTCATAAATAGAAAGCCTTCCACCCTGGCTGGTGTCTTACTCATGCACATAAATTACATGTGTATAAATATAGTCACATGCATACATGCATAATATATCTTGCATCCTGGCAAAGCTGTTTTCGTGATGTGGTGTTTTCTTTTTGGCCATTATGTAGCATGCATCAAGATGATCCATATCATGATTTAAGGTTCCAGATACCATCATGTTATAAACTGGAAATAATGACAGGTGCCACTTATTGCCTGTTTAGATGCTTAATTGGGAACAGTTTTATATGTATGAAATTCTAAAATATACTCATGGTGTGTTTTTGTGCTGAAACTGAAAAAAGACAATAAAATAACAATGGTAGTTTTTTTTGCAAGTTCATTCTTTAAAAAAAACAACAACTAAAAAACCTGCCATGGTATAGTTTCTCTAATCAGGCTTTCACTCTATTCATCTTGTTGTCAGTAAATTATAGCATGCGTGCTGTTTTATTTGTGCTTTTCACAGATCATATCTTGGTTGCACTTTTAATAATATAAGCAGTGTGAAAGATAGGATGCAAATCATTAAATAGCTTTTTTTAAATAGATTTTTATCATTTCTGCTTATTGTGCTGTTAATTAAAGAATTGATTCCTGCTCAACTTAGGTCAGTCTCAGTTCAAATAAACCTGTTTCATCTAAAAAGTTGCAAAGTGCTAGGGTTACCCAAATATTTAGCTGTTCATAAGCCACATCTTAAGTATCACAGCTGTCGCTATTGTGGTCCCAGGACATGATTGAGGAGCGGGGCTTTGGAATTCATATCAAAGACATAGCCAGCAAATTTAGTGGCACAAGCAATTGAATACTGTCTTAGTATGTTTTTCGTAAGCAATAGTAGACTTAATCTTGTTTGAGTAGTTCAGTTGTTCAGCAGTGCTGACCTGCATTAATAAACAACTTATTTTCAGCCATCAAGTTCTTGTGTTGGGCAATGGTATCTGGTTTTGTTATCTAACGGGAGTGGTTATTTTACTGATGTTATTTACATTGTAGATAGATAGATATTGATATAAGAGTAGTCATATTTTTAGAAAGTTCAGTTTATTTTAATAATGAAGTGACAACTAAAAAAGTTGTGAATCAGCATGTTGTTGTTCTCATATTATTTAAACATCAGACTCATTAATCTGCATATATGTTGCAAGTGTCATTCATGATAGGTTGATAAGATTATTTCACCAGCGTCTTTGACAGATAGTTCGGCCTCATTTGTTACCATAATTACAAAATGTCATGTTAAGTCATGATGCTTTTCTGTGTCCTAAACAAAATAATTTGCCACCAGAGGGCAGTGGAAGTGTAAGAGGAGGAGGAGGTGGAAATGCCAGAGAAATCAGGATTAAGAAAACCAAGAAGAAAGGAAGAAAGGATGCTGATAGTGATGAGGAATCACAAGCAAGTAGTACAAGTTTGTAATTTTGTTTTAGGTATTATCTGTGTGCACTGGCATGCTCTAACTTCTGCTTTTGTAAATCTTGCTTTGTTTCTTTATATCCTATCTAACCAGATAAAATATCAAAAGATATTATTCTGTTGATAAGGTTAATTTTGTAAACAAAAACATATCTCAGTGTAAATTGCGGTATTGTAATATGTATTCATAGTGAGTATTGTAATCAACTCTTAAAGAAATCAAAGAAAAGGGAGTTAAAGAAGAATTTTTATTAAATTAAGAAAATATAGAAATAAACAACCTTGATTTCAATATGCAGATACTACTTGGTCTTTAAATATCTGCTGAATAACATATGATAAACCCACTCATTTTCATCTAGTTCCAAGTTTTAACTAAATTAACTGACAAATTAGAGGAGGTTTTGGAACAAATTGATAAACTTAGCAGTAACAAGTCACCGGAACCAGATGGCATTCACCCAAGAGTTCTGAAAGAACTCAAATGGGAAATTGTGGAACTATTAACTGTGGTTTGTAACCTATCTTTTGAATTGGCTTCCGTACCTCATGATTGGAAGATGGCTAATGTGACGCCGATATTTAAAAAGGGCTCTAGAGGTGATCCTGGCAATTAGACGGGTAAGTCTAACATCAGTACAGGGAAAATTAGTTGAAACTATAGTAAAGAATACAATTGTCAGACACATGGATGAATATAGTACAATGCCAATATATTGAATATATTGCGTTGCCTCATCTAAAATAAGATATATTGGCATTGGAAAAGGTTAAGAAAAGGGCAACAAAAATGATTAGGGGTTTGGAATGAGTGCCATATGAGGAGAGATTAAAAAGACTTGGAGTTTTCAGCTTAGAAAAGAGGAGACACAGGCTAGATGCCCCTTTTTTCAGAAAAAGGTACGCAAATTGCACTTTATAATTTGCGTACCTTTTTCCAATTTTTTTCAGAAGAGGCTTTTCTGAAATCTGACCAGTCTGCAATGGGCCAAATTTCAGAAAAACCTCCTCTTTCAGAAGAGCCTTTCTTCCTCATGAAACAAGGAAGACAGGGCTTCCAAAAGAGCGCATATGCTCTTCCGCAAAAAATGTCAGAAGAGCAACGCATTCCCTGGACATGGCGGAGTTTATCCAGGATACCAGAAACTCCGTACTCTAGACATAGCCCAAGGGGGGATATGATAGAGGTCTATAAAATCATGACTGGTGTGGAAAAAGTGAATAAGGAAAAGTTATTTATTTATTCCCATAATAAAAGAACTGAAATTGAAATGAATATTAATAGGCAGCAGGTTTAAAACAAACAAAAGAAAATTTTTCTTCACACAGTGCACAACCTATGGAACTCCTTGCCAGAGGATACGGTGAAGACTAGAACTTTCATAGGGTTCAAAAAAGAGCTAGATTGATTCATGGAGGTTAGGTTCATCAATGGCTATTAGCCAGGATGGGTAGGAATTGTATGCCTGGCCTCTGTTTCTCTGGAGGTGGGTGACCGGGGAGGGATTACATGAGGATTACCTGTTGTGATTCCTCCGTCTTGGGGCATTTGGTATTGGCCACTGTCAGCAGACAGGATACTGAGCTAGATGGACCTTTGGTCTTACCCAATATGTCCGTTCTTATGTTCAAATCCTAGTGATGACTAGAAATAACTAATCTTTTTTCCTTTGTAAAGGAAAACATCCAAGCAAGTTTTTAACTTCAGTGAGTTATAGTTATTGCAGATGAAAAATGAACACAGTTACAACACTTAAGTTTCTTTTCTAAATTAAGGCAGAAAACTTTGTGTGCTATAAATGTTGACAAATTCTAACTGTTTAATGGTGACTGTTATAACTGAAGTCTGAATGAAAACAGTCTTAGAAGTTTTATGCTTAAACCCATTAACTCTATTTGTATAAGTCCCTAGAATATCTAACAGTAACTAAAAGCTGTTCCACTAGATTTGTGTAATTAATATAGGGCATGTTTATACTACAGCTACTAGAATGATGTTATATCAGGGCCACTGTTGTATCTTGGTATAGACTCTTCTGCATAATCAGAAGGGTTTTTTTCCATCAATATAGTTAATCCAGCTCTCCAAGAGATGATAGCAAGATCAGTGGAAGAATTCTTACATAATTGAGCTGCATCTACACAAGAGATTAGATCAATCTAAATATGGCACTCAAGCTATGAAATTTCATAGCACTGAATGACATGGCTAGACTGGGACATAGTGAGATAATTCTTCTGACTCCTCATCTACTAGATGAAATGTTGTCACACTGGAGGGTTTTTAAGTATAATCCTCAATAGTTTAGTTTCAAATCAATCATTGCAAATATTAATATATTGTACTAAATGTGCTCGGTTTAATAGTTTTGAGTGGTGTTGGTAGACATTCATTTACTGAACTCTTTTTCAGGTGCCCAATCAGTTAGACTAACAAACCCCTGTATAAATTGAAATTTAACCACGCACTCACTTCTAAGTCCTTAAATAAATAACTCAGTCTTTTCCTGTTTGTCCAACTTTTGTCTTTTATTGTCCCCCACTCCTACTTACCAGTGTTGCCTTTCCTGATGCCTCATTTAATTGTTTTTTCAAGTAGATCCGCATCTCTCTTTACACTGCACTTTATATGTGGAATCTCTTTCCTACTCTTCATTTCCAAGGCTTGCACACCTATTAATACCTGTAATACTCATTTCTTCTGCAGTGCCACAATAAATGTCATGCTAAATAAAAAATCAAAATGAAAAATACAAAGCCACCAAAATACGTTCATGCATAAGCTGAGTATCCAGGCGATTGTATTGCTATAAACCACATTCCTTCCATACTGCTGCTTGTTCTCATTCATTGTGTCTTACAATGAAGATGTTAACCTGAAATAAAACATGCTTTGTCATGTCTTGCTTTTGAGTAATATAAAAATAATCTCTTCACCAAGTAACAAATGTGAGAGAAATCTAGAACTGATATTTTTACCTTTTGTGGATAATTTATGAAATATATAGTAGTAGTCTTCAAGTCCCCTGAACAGAAATATCAGTCTTTTTATTTGTGAGACAGTTGTACCATCATCAGTGGCAAAGTCACATGGCTTGAGATTTGCTGCTAATTTTTTTCGTGTTAGGGGTTAGAGCTACCAGACATTACAATGTCTTGTGCCATAGGATAGTTTTAAAGAAATTCATCTCTGTATTCTGCCATTAGAATGTTGTTCATGGCCATTACAGGAAAGAATAAGCACTTGGAGATTCCTTTCATGACACAGGAAGAGATTCAAGATGTTTTAAGGAGCTATATACATGACTGTCCTGAAGAGCTTATCACAGAACTTGCTGAACATTTAATAAGGTAAGTGTACTAATTCATCTTGGAAAAATTAGATGTGCAATGATTCAGTCCAAGTGAGTCTCCTTCTACTTGCTTTGACTAGAATATACTTTTCTCTTTCTCTTAAAAAAAATAAAATAAAATAAAAGTCAGAATTGTAGTGCTTGCTCTTTGGTGATGCTCAGTATAATATTGCAAACCTCTTGGTAGGTCAGAAATCTGTGATGATACTGCTTTCTGGGAAAGGCTGCTGTTGTGCTACAGCAGTTTGTATTATGACATCTGTCAGTCAGCGTATTCTGTACAAGAAGAGTGACCTCAGAAAAACCACATGCCACTTTAAGTTAATCTTAATTGTCTCATGCTGCTCTCTGATCTGGTATCAGTTCAGTGACCATGTGGAACAGTTTATAAATAGCATCCTCACTGGGAGTATTATACCATTTTTTCCCCTCTTGTTTGGATTTAAGGGCAAGTTTTGTATGCCTTTGAAACTGAAAACATTGACAAGGACTTAACAATATTATAACAAATTGTGCTGTAATAAGTGCCAGAAAAATGTAATATGTAATATGTGCACATTTTAATAATCTATCATCACTAACGTTCTATTATTTTTAAATATATTTCTATATTTTTGTTGCATTCTGGAATGTTGTCCATGTGTAAAAGAAATATAATAATGTTCTCATTAATAATGAATGTATTTGGAGATAAAACTATTAAAAAGAAATCAATTAAGAATGTCCTTTTGTTTCCTGTTCTGAGGTCCCTAACAGCAAGTTACCAGGAAGTGGTACGTTCATTGTTCATGTCTTCAACCTCTTCTTTATCTGGAGCTAGCAGGAGGCGGACCATCAAAGACTTGCAGGATGAGGTTTCAAACTTGTACAATAACATCCGATTATTTGAAAAGGGAACAAAGCATTTTACAGGTACAACAAATATTTCCTTAAACAAAGTATTAACACCTCTGTACTAGAAAGATGACATTTGAATACAATAAGGATGTAAAACAATGCTGTCATTGAGTAGAGTCTGCTTTATGTAAATCTAGTTGCATTTACATGGTGTAAATGCCAAGGAGGGAGAGGAATTACACTGGTACTGCAAGAGTGTAAAATGTATCTATAGGAAGATTAGGATGAAACTAAGAATAGGGAAATTATGCTGAATAGCGGGGAAAATATTGTGATTGTGACATCTGTTTCATGGAATAATCTCCCAAGTCAAGTAGCAAACCCCTCATCACTTGAATCGCGTAAAACACCAATGGACAAATCATTAGGCAACATACAGTAGTCAAGGCTTTCCATACTTGTTCACATTATGTACAACCTCTTAATTCAGAAGGTCTCCCCTCCCATTCACACTGACATTGATAGCATCGCTGTGGCTACTACAGTTCTGTACTTACATGTAAAAAGTAGCATTGGGGGGAAAATGAAGTATTTCTAGCTGTTTCTAATGCAGTAAGTTGTCATAAAGGCAGACATAGGGTGTGTCTAGACTACCGAGTTTTGTCGACAAAAGTGGACTTTTGTCGACAAAACTATACCAGCGTCTACACTACCGCTGAGTTATGTCGACATAACGTCGACAGAACTCAGCAGTTTTGTCGACGCTGGTAAACCTCATTTTACGAGGCAAAACACCTTCTGTCGACAGAGTTCTGTCGACAGAAGGTGTTATTGCCTGTAACATTGCGTCCAGACTACGGGGTTCTGTCGACAAAGCAGCTTGCTTTGTCGACAGAACTCAATGTGTCTGGACGCTCTTTGTCGACGGACGTTTTGTCGACAGTATCTGTCGACAAAACTTCCGTCGACAAAACGCGGTAGTCTAGACGTACCCATATATTAATCATACTTTCTCTTTTTGCCTTTCATTACATTTACCTCAATAAATAGCTGTTCCTCTTTATACTGCATGTGTTTTTGTGCACCTTCTTCCTTCACTCCTATTTTAGTTCCTTGAGTGTGCTGCTTTAACCTCTTGTCTCTGGAACCTTGCTGTTTTCATTCATTTTCTCCTGCTCCCTGTGATATTTCTCTCTTGTGCTGGCTGGCAGCTCCAGTCCCGCTTGTGGTTCAGGAGCTGCCCCCTGGAACCAGTTTCTTCTCATTATGTAGCATTATTTCCTAGAAATATCAGTTGCTCTGACTCTTCCATTCCAGTTGCATTTTCAAGCCTCCAGCTTCTTGCACGCATTGGAACCCCTATAAAAGCAGTTGGAAAGAAGAAGCACTTGCACCACATGTCGAGCTACCTTTCTGTGAACCGCCAGTAGTCTTTAGCCTGCCACACGGGAGCCGCTGTTGTATGGAAATCTGAAATGTCATGTGGATAGATTAGACAACATAATAAATTACTTTCTTACTCTGCTTTTTACTTACAGAAATAAATTGTATCTTACAGATGAGACGCAAACTAATCTTGCCAAACACATGCTGAAGACCATTTGTACAGACATCACAAATCTTATTTTCAACTCTCTTGCTGCCGATTTAATGATGGCAACAGAAGATTGTACTGCCATTACAAGTGAGGTATGTAAATAACACTTGTATTTTTCTTTAAGGCAGTTTCATTTTAATAAACACAACAATAATATTCTCATTATTTTAGTTATAAAGTACTGACATGAGGGTAAGTCTGAAATTTATTCATAAAATGGTATTATGTTTTTTTTCAACAGGTCAGGAAAAAGATTTTAGCAAAGTTACCTGAAGAGACCAGAGGTCCTCTGACTAAGCTACATGCTTCTCTGAATGGCAAGGTAACTTGCTCCAAAAACTTCACGTTCAGATTATCCATTTCGCTAATGCAGTACTTATAACCAGCTAAGTTAAAGATTCTTGTCACTGTGCAAGCGGCATACAAATATCCTCAATTCAAATTCTTGTAAATCAGTTAAGAATAAGTACATCTTCATACCATAAACATTTTAAGGGGCTGGAGAGTAATCTCAATTTAAAATGCAGTTCCTTAACATTTATTTAGAACACTTGATATTTCCTTGATCCTCTCCCTAAAATTCTTGACCCCTCATCTCCATAGGCATTTAGTCATCATACTCATGGATACTCAATTGTGAATTATAGCAGCTGTAAAACAAAACTATTTAAATATATACACTTTTAAAGGTTTAACAGGATTTTATTTTAAACAGAGTCATTTTCCCCTGCTTATATTGTTTATGATTTTACATCACTATGATCTGAATGCCAAATTTAGAACAGGGAAAAATGAGATGCTATAAACTGGATTTTTAAGCCACTAAGCACAAATTAAGTGTCTATACCTGCGTCTAATTTTTTGTAGAGTTTAGAAGACTTTCTTTTGTGCCTTGATTCTGCAACAGATGCTTGTGATATTATGGTGAAAAAAGGGGACAAAAAGAAGGAAAGGTAACTTTTAAATTGTATTCATTACCCTATAAAATTGTATGAAATGGGATATATAGCACTATTTTGGCATACATTTTAGATAATTATCTTGTAGAAATTTAACACACAAGTAGATAAGGGGTGAAGAGAGAGATAAAGTCAGGGGCCTTCTTTTTAGGCAAAGATGAGGCATTTTTCCAAAGATCAGATCTTTAACTTGCACATTGTGTACCATCAGCAGCGAGGAGTCCTGTGGCACCATATAGACTAACTGAAATCTCCTCGCCGCTTTTGCAGATTCAGACTAACACGGCTACCCCTCTGATATTGTGTACCATGTTTGAAGCTATTTTTTTTTCTGATAGCAGAGTTGGTTGCTTTATATCACTTTTTACAGAGAGAGAATTTTAAAAGTCCAGGGTGGGATTTTTCTAAAGCTCTGAGCTTGGCGTGTGCTGAGCACTTTTGAAAATGCCATCCATTAATATTGAGAATCTGTCTGTTGGGAGGCAACAAGTTAACATCCATCAAATCTAAATATACATTATAAATTCCAACCTGATGAAGAAAAAAAAATCACTATGCACTTCTTGTTTCCTAGGCAAATTCTGTTTCAACATAGACAGGCACTGATTGAACAACTGAAAGTCACAGAGGATCCGGCTCTTGTTTTACACCTGACATCAGCCCTGCTGTTTCAGTTTTCAACACACTGCATGCTTCATGCACCAGGAAGATGTGTACCACAAATCATTACTTTCCTAAGCACTAAGATCCCAGAGGTATTCTACTTATGGAATAGCATGCTAGTGTGTCTTGCTGTTTTAAGCAAAGCATGGTACAAAGCTGAATGAAACTGACTTATTTGCTTTTGTTACCATTACAGTGATACAGACTATAAAACTCTTCTGTTTTATCTGGCTCAATATGTTTATTGGCACTAGCTCCCTAGCCTCCTTCCATGGAGCTTCATCTGTCACAGGTCATCTGTAAATTACAGTGATCTGTGAGGATGATTCAAAGCTATGAGGTGTTTTGATGTCAAACTCTTGATTATAGATTAAAGGTTGCCATTTCACTGAACCATTGATGGTCTATGGCAGTAGTCCTCAACCTTTTGGGGCTGCCAGGGGCCCGGCATGTGCCAGGTGCCCAGGGCGCAAGAATGGCTCGGGCCAGCCCTGGTCACTAGGCGGGTGCACATAAATGCCCCGGCGGGCGCCATGGTGCCCACGGGCACTGCGTTGGGGACCACTGATCTATGGGATCCACCACAGAAGTCTATGGGTATCTGCAAATTTATTGGAGTCACCTTCCAAGGGTAGACCATTGAACAGCCTTCATTCTCTAATCTTTACCTCTTCTCAGTGAGAATAAAACCTGACTTCTTTCAATTCAATTTTAAAGGGAATATAGGGTGTGCTCCAAAGTGTACTTAAAATGGCTGTGTCTTAATCTGCTGAAGGATAGCTGTTCATGGTATAGCACGCTGTCTTCCAGCATGTTGTTTCAGATACTTTTTCATTACTACAGACATTTTATTTTTGATATACCATAACATATTTGTGTGACAATTTAGATTGTAAAATGTTTTGATGGAAAAATATTGGTTGACTGTAAGCACATGAAGTCAGCTGTGCTCCTTTAAATAACTTTAACACATTTCTTTAATATTTTTCCCTCTCAGGATCAACATTCTCTTCTGGTCAAATATCAGGGATTAGTGGTGAAACAATTGGTCAGTCAGAATTATAAGATTGGACAAGGGGATGACAACACAGTAGATAACCTAGTAGAGGAAGAATGTGCAGACACTGTTCGAAAAGAACTTCAAGAAATCACCACCTCTCTCAAAGATCTTGTTCTCAGGCCCAGAAAATCTTCTGTCACAGAGGAGTGACTGTCTGTCTAAACTTAAATCCAGCAAACAGAATATTTTTTTCTTAAATGAGAAAGGTGTTCATTGTGTTGGGATAGTGGAGAATGATTGAGAGAGCCTTCGCTTCAGAAACTTTTTCTTTACCCTTTAAAATTGCAGACTGAAAGATAACAAACAGTGGTGGATATGAATTTTGATTTACAGTCTTAAAAAAATATTATCCCAGTGCATGCATTGTTACACAAGACATTGATAGCAACACTGGCTATGAAATTAAAATTCTAAGATGACCCCTTTATATAGCATCTCAAAATATTGGTATTCTTTCAAATGATTGATTGAGTATTTTACAAATATCTGTGAGTTTATAATTTGCTTTTCAGACCAGGATTTTTTCCCTTTTTACCTGTATAGTAAATATCAAAATGTAAGTTTGTCTAGATTCCACAGCTACGTTTTAAATTTATGTTTATAGGTCTGTAATAGCATTGAATGAGAGGTCATCTTTCTTTATTGATCTCATGAATTGGAAATTTTTCAGAGTATCCTCCCCCTTCTCTCCCCAGCTATACAAAGGCAAAATATAAAATGGTCAAGCACACCCGCATAACATAGTCAAAATATCTGATTGGTTAGAGTAAAGCTTTTAACCAGAGAGGTAATAGTGATTAAGGATGGATTTCTTTTTTCAACAAACTCCAGTGAATTCTGCGCACACTATTATTTTTCATTTCATTTTCTAATGATTTGCAATAAAACTGTTAAGGTATGCACGTGATCTGTATTGGGTTTATAGGGATTTTTTTGAGGAGGAGAAATGGGGAATGACTTCTGTAGTTAATGTACAAGTTAGATTGTTTAGGAAACATTTGCTACCACACAGTTTCAGATGTGACTCCTAGAGAAGTTTCTTAAGGGGTGTATCCATATCCGTATCCACTGATATGGATACAAGGGGTATATCAATATCCATTACAAATACTGTTTTTATTCAAGGGAGTTTGGTCCAGAACTTTGTTCACTTTACCATATGTTTTTTTAAAAATATTCTGAAAATAGTAACCATTTTGAGTATCTGCTATAGTGTTTTTTTCTAATGTTAACCTATTCCAAGTGGTATTTGATATTATTTAGCTATATTTTTGTCATGCCCATTGTAATTTGTATCCTCATTTGTACATGGGGTATATTGTGTGTCTTAGAAAAAATATATGTAAAGAATACCAACTAAAATCTTGCCAATATTAGTTAAGTATATAATTTGTGTATGTCAGTTGTATATTTTTGAATTTGTTTTGAAGTTAGTGCAGTTTTAATTTAGCAAATCAGTTTCAACTTATCACTGGAATATGCAGTGATTATACTTGTTACCTAGCTGCTTGCATAAAATCAGGTCTTAATAGTAAGGCAATAGACATTGATATCCAGTGAAAATAATAGTACAGTAGTTCTAAGTATTCTTTCATTCTTGCCCAAACTCTATTAGCACTGAACAAAACCTCCTGTAAGAACGCTATTAAGTTGCAGTGGTTGTTAAATTCCTGCAGGATGTGTGCAGAATTGTGCATTGGGTAGAAATCAACCAAAAATGTCCCCAAAACTTTGATTGCAACAAAAGAAAGGTGACTTGAGACTTTTGTGTTCCTGCATTTAGGCTTATTTTAGAATGCAGTTTAAAAAAACAGAATCGCTTATACAAAATTACTAGATTACTGTACTAAAGTCAATAATATCTCTACAAAATAGCATTGGTTCTGTCCAAACTGTAATACAAAGGAGCAACTCCATCTCTGCCCTTTGGATTTAGAGGCAGAGACAGTTTTGTCCATCATCCTAGTTGGAAGCCTCCATATAAGCCTGTCATCTGGAAATAGCAAAAAAGAAAATATTCTGACTGCTTTCACTTTGTTTACAAAAATGGTTTGCATAAAATAAGTATATTTATTCTCTTGTTATTGAATGAAAATAGTTATAATTTTCCTATATTAAATGTACACACTTTTATATGGCATAGATTTTGTAAATAATACTCTACAATTTGATATTCTTTATGTAAATATAATTATTTTAATAAAATTAATGATTTAAGTGGTTAAAATAGTTTCTGCTGTTGACTTAACCATAGATATGTCGATTGGACTTGCACTTGTTGCTTGCAAACTACAGTTGTTAATGTGCTCCATTTAATTTGTTATACTTGCCAATTTTGTGTCCTCTTTTTTGCTTAAAACTGTTGTAATACATAATAATGAATTAATACAAGTCTTCTATGTAATGCAACAGATTTTTGTTACAAATATAGGCCACATGATGAGAATAATAAAAGGAACATTCTTTAAAATGGATAGGAAAGAAGTACTAATGTTTCGGTAGTGGTCTCTTCATAGAATTTTCAGTGGTTAATTATGAGAAACCTTCATTGGTGTTTCCATGCCAGAAAAAATAAGTATTGAATATCTGTCTATCAAGTGTAGAGGTTAACATTCCTAGATAAAGGTGTCTTTAAATACAAGAGAGAGGAATAAATAAAATATTTTCCCCCAAACACTGTGCTAATGATTTTTTTCCTGTATATGATTCACGTAGCGACTGGAAAAAAAAGGAAAGGATTCATTACTATTCTTAGGATTCTTATTTTAATTATCAGCTGTTTAGTTGACAAAGCTGCCTATTTCTTTTTCAGATAAATTTACAGTGTAGCTTAATTTAAATTACATTTTTAAAAAGAGCAATATCATGGACAAATTGCCCCCTTGTTCCACTCACTAAAAATACATGCTTCATAAAATTTCTTGTATGAAGTCTCTTCCAAAGACACTTGAAAAACGGGGGAGAGGAGTAATTAATCTGAGAAACTCTTGAGATTAAACTTCAAGAAGTGATGACATTTAAAAACTGTTGTAATTGTACTCAAAATTAAATGACTTGCATGAGAGCAGTCAAAGATTGCTGATGTAATCTAACAGAGCTTGTCCTGAGTTTCTGATATTTAGAACTTCTGCTAAAGCTTTCTGTATACCTTTCGATTAATGATTTAAATGGCTTCATGTTTTTTACCTTAAGACTTTTGTAGCCTTTTTGAGAGACATTTACTACTGTGATGGAGAGCATGGTTATAATTGGAACATAAAAGTAATGATCATCTGAAGCTTCTGGATTATTGAAATGCTTTATTGTGGGATCAGAATGCTTTCTGATATTTTAAATAGCTACTCATTTTTTAAAGTATAAGAATACATTAAAATAGGTTGAAGATCAATGTAGTAGTGAAATGGATTTTAAATTATTTTTCTGAATTGTCAGAGATAGAAACCTTGCTTAGAAAGATACATTTGAGTGAATCTTAAACAAAAATAAAGGGGAAAGAGCTCTTTGAGAGGCTCATGTTAATGGCAAATACCATGCTAATATCAGTGAGGGTAGAAGTGGAAGTTTAGGTCAAATCAGGGTGGTTTTGTTACCAGGTTGGTCAAATAGTTTATTAAGAAGGGCTATGTGTTATAGCACCTCGTTTGGGTTTAGAGAAAAGGGCACTTAGTTTTCACATTATCCACTAATTAATTTCACTTCATGCTCCTTATTTGTGAAGGTTTTCACTTTGCTTTAAATGCTTAAAAAGACAACTCTCTAGTAAGTTATACAGGTATAGTCTCCATTCTGCAAGTTTCTTCTGAGAAGAAAAAAAACATGAATTGAAGTTTGGAAAATGCGATGTTCAATGGAAAATGAACATATATTTCATACTCTTTCCTGAAAAGAACATACTATTTGTGTAATTTGGTGTGCTTATCACGAAGAAGGCTAGTTCATGTGGTATGGGCTTTAACCAGGCCACTACTTTGAGTCAAGTTACATCCAAGCATCCTGTCAGTAGACAGCCTTGTACAGTCACTCACGGCCCAGGGTCCTATTGAAGATCTACCACCTAGAAACTTTATTTCCTGGTATTTGCAAATTTTACCAAAATCTTTCAATGTAAGATTTATCGAAAGAGAGAAACAGAATTCTATTTCTTGGCAATGACATAATAATAAACAGCTCTTCTGTACACTTGACATGCAAGGCTTGATTAAGCCCAGAGATAAATTGGTTCATCATAGTGTAATCTAGGGAATATAATGGTGGAAAGCATGGTCTAGGGTCTGCAATGTCTCAAGCCACAACCAACAATCCTGTTTTAAGCTGCTTAATTTCAGCTGCTTAATTTTAACTGGATATAAAAAATTCACTGAAGGCTGGTACAACAGTGCAGTGAATGAACTGTTCTGTAGTGGGAGTGGTGGATAGTGTAACCTTAGCCCAAACACTGGTGTGGTTACCTCTGCTCCAAGTCTAATGAGGCCAGCCCTGAGATGAGCATTAAGAGAGGTCCAGAGAAAAGCCATTCACTTTCCACTGATATGAATCTAATCACCAGAAAACTGCATTGAAGGCATCAACCATCCCACTGTATAAATAACTAGCAGGAAGCTGTGATGTAATATTAAATCCCATAGCCCTTTCCTAAATTGGAAGGGTGTGGTATTTTAATGTCTCCCTTCCACCCCTACCCACAAAACCTATGCAGAATACAGGCAGTCCCCGGGTTACGTACAAGATAGGGACTGTAGGTTTGTTCTTAAGTTGAATCTGTATGTAAGTCGGAACTGGCGTCCAGATTCAGACACTGCTGAAACTGACCGCCAGTTCTGACTTGCATACAGAATCAACTTAAGAACCCCAGGCGTCCCCAAGTCAGCTGCTGCTGAAACTGATCAGCAGCTGATTCCAGGAAGCCCGGGGCAGAGCAACTCTGCCTGGGGCTTCCTGTAGTCAGCGCTGGTCAGTTTCAGCAGAAGCTGACTTGGGGACGCCTGGGGCAGATCAGCTGGGGTGCTGCCGGGTTGGTCCAGTAGTGCCCAGAGCGGGCGCTGCAGGACCAATTGGCAGCGCCCCAGCTGCTCTGCCCCAGAGTCCAAAACAAAAGCCTGGTCTGCTGGGAGGGGGGGGGAAGCACACTAGCTGCGCCCCTCCCCCCCCAGCAGACCAGGGACACAGGGAGCAGAGCCGCAGTGGCAGCGGGGTGCCGCGCCTCTGAGGCTTTGCTCTCGCAAAGCCTCAGAGGCGAGGGACCCCGCCGCGGCTACGACTTCAGTCCCGGTGCCTGTGGTCTGCTGGGGACGGTCCCCAGCAGACCACAGGCTCCCGGACTGAAGCCGCAGCCGCGGGGGGGTCCCGCGCTTCTGAGGCTTTGCCAGAGTAAAGCCTCAGAGGCGCGGGGAACCGCCGCTGCTGCCGCTTCAGTCTGGGTGCCTGTGGTCTGCTGGGGATGGTCCCCAGCAGACCACAGGCACCCAGACTGAAGCGGCAGCAGCGGCGGTTCCCCCGCGCCTCTGAGGCTTTGCTCTGGCAAAGCCTCAGAAGCGCGGGAACCCGCCCGGTGCCCCTGGTCTGCTGGAGACGGTCTCCAGCAGACCAGGGGCACCGGAGCAGCTTACGAACGGGGCTTTCTCGCCCCGACCTCCGGGGCGAGAAAGCCCTGTTTGTAAGTGCGGATCCGACATAAGTCGGATCCGCGTAAGTCGGGGACTGCCTGTACCCCAAAAACTGTAAGCAGGAGTTTTAATGTTAATTTTGAGTTTTATCGAGTATCTTGAATGTTTTCAAAGAATCTGTGCACAAAAAAGCTGGAGATTAATATGTTCATTCCCTTCCCCGCCTTCCACTATAGATTTTTTTACTAAAGCGCCTCTTTCTAGGTCTTTGAAACATTGTCCTTGAAAAATGCTCTTTTAAGGATCTCCTCTGTGGTCTGTTTTTGTCTACCATCTGTAAACACAATATGACAAAGAATGATTTCAATCCAGTGACAAGGGAACCAGCTATTTGCATGTCATGAGGTCTAAGGGAAATAAACTGTCCCTCAGCCGTCTTCTACACAGCCAAAATTTGATAGGACCCTCAAATAGCTCTGGCAGAGTATTCTGTTTCTTTTGGACTTGATGAATGCTTATTTCTGTGAAAGCTAATCTAATTATTTTCCCCCTTTATTTTGCTACACAAGTCAGAAGAAGAAGCAGCTTGAACCAGTTGTGAGTATTATAGAAACTGCTTTTCCTTATTATTTCTCTTTCCGCTCTTTTAGTTGATACGTTTTAAAATATTTAGGTCAGTTGACCTGGTAATCAATTGAAAGTTTGTGAATTAAGCAAGAACTTTTTCTTTTCGGTCACTGATTAATTCTGATTTTTGTTTGTTTGTTTCTAGTAGTGTTTTAATAGAATTAGTTTATATAATTGATGGAATTTGTGACATAGACTAAAAAGAACATTGTCATTAAGACTGGCTGAGGCCATATACTTTGGTGAATCTTCTTTGGATTGCCTACAGAATTCTGTGAACATATTCAAACAAGATTGTTGCTGATTTCAATGAACTGTTTTCAATGTATTAATTTTTAAAAATTAGATAAGTAGGAATCAACCAATATGCTGTAAATTCTGTTTTCTTCTACTAGCCTACTTTCTTCCTACCTGCCACTGAGAACAAAAGCTTTCAACGAGGCATTTATGATGAGATACCTAAAGTTATTTTTGCTGCAAACAGTGGATTGTTCTTGTTGCTTATTTAATGTAAAATTAACTTGTTGGATTTCTAAGTTTACACATGATATAAATCTCAATCAACATTATTTCATTTTTTCTCCTCCACTATTATGTCGGAGTCTCAGCTTTTAAAAGATCTCTGCTACAGATTTTGTATTTACTGTACTAAGTACTATATTAAGAGGATGTGCCAGTGCTTAGTTAAAAAAAAAAGCACTACTTAAATGTCTATTTACACGGTTTGCATTAAAAAGCTTTATGGACAATGACATTGAAATTTTCTGTAACAGAATGTCAACAACATAGATTAATTGTTGTACTATCTGGTTTTATGTATGAAGTACATTCAGTCAATTTTTCTTTTACTAATGAGTCCCAAAAATCAAACTTTGATAAACACAATTTAAATTGTAATCACATCCCTGTTCTGAAATACACTATTTTGTATCTTTTTTCTTATTTTCAGTAGATTAGTTACATGCCTAAAGCTTGACATAGAACCTCTTATAGTAAGAAAATAACTTTGTGATGCTTGTCTTGTTCACATCTAACATTTATGCCCACATTTGTCTTCAGTATGTATGATTAGTTGACATTTCTTGAAGTATTTTAACAGAACAGAATGGAACAGATTTATGTATTAATGTTATCACATTGCTGACAGTCTTGCCATGTAATTTTATTGCACTGTCACAAAAGGCACTTTGATTTTAGATTGCATAATTTGCAGAAATTTAAGATGCTATACCAATCTTCTTGTAATAGTAAAAAAATAATAATGAAAAAACGAGTTGTTTGAAAAAGACTCTGATCAGTTTTGACCTATGGTGTCTCAAGGTTATTTGCAGGGAGAAAAGTTTAAGGATTTTATTTATTGGTTAATTGGTAGACATTGTAAGGTTCATAGTTAGTTGTCCTTTTAATCACAGTTGTTCTTTTGCTAATAAAGCCAGTGTTTTCAATTTTTTGTATTTTACTTTTATGGTTGAATTTTACTTCTCATAAAAGTTGAAGTCTAATAGCATTGACTAATTGAATATAAAGAGGGGGAAAGTGCAAACTCTCCAGAAGAATTCTTCTAATAATGGAAAGCTGAAGTCCAGGGGTAAAATACTAGATCTGTTCAAATCAATGCAAAACTTTCCTTGACTTCAATATGGCCAGATTTCACCTGGTTAGGAGCCAAGAACCTTAGGAACAGTATCCTCCTTAATTTGTGTAGAAATTTCCCGACTGGTTTGATGAGAGATCAGGTTGTGTAGTGCTCCCACTGAATCAAAGCCCTTCCAGTCTAGCGATCTGTGAAGCTCCAAATGCTGTGTTCATAGACAGTGGAATGATGCATTGCAACATACTTTCTACTTGTCTTTCTCTAGTAGATTTTTTTTGAGGGGGAGGGGAAGGGGAGAGAGGTGGGTAGGAGTAGGGACTGGAAAGCATCCAAAAATGTTTAGATGGCTTTTGCAAATCTCAGCCCATATATTTAAACTTTACCTTCTTGTAAACTCGTATAGAATTGGAGAGGGGTAACATTAATTAAAGCGTACCAGAAATTTAATAAGGCAGCATATAAGTTATTCCACAAATATAGAGAATTTAATGGATACTTATATAAACTATCCATTAGAATTCTATAGCAGGGATATAATCTTCTATGAAATAGTACAGCGTGGTCCAAAAAAGTAGTGGGTCAATTCTCCTTATTGTTTCCAGATTCCTTTTCTTTGAGCTAAAGCTTTTCTTTGACTATGGTTAATATTATTCCTTCAAAAGCTTCCTTCCATTTGCATCTTGCTCTCTCACCTTCACAAACCTCTGCCCTTGAGGTTGTGCTGATTTTTAGTTTTCCCTTGTTGGATTCTTCATCATTTCAGTGTTCCTTCTTAGTTACCATCCCAGCTAAAATTCTAGAACTGGTAATTTTAATAGGGCTTCTGAAATACATAAGTGCTGTCCAAGGGGTTATAACCCTTTACACAACTTACTAGTTACTACTGAAATGGTATTTGTAACTTTTTATTTACTCTCACAACGTGAGGGTACTTCACCATCACCGATGGTTGCATTTTTACTGTTTTAATTTGTTTTGGGTAAATCTGATTTGTTTTACATTCATCAAAGTATTAATAAGATCTCTTCGTTCCATCAGGTATGGGACCTTGCTTCTGAGGAAGCTCCCTTGGCTCAGTGCTAGCCTTCAATCTTGTTCCCTCTTCCATGACTACTTCTGTAGTGGCACAATGTGCCTTTCTTCCCCCACCCCCAATACCTATGACCTTTTTTTCTGTCAGAGAATGAAACTAAGACAAAGGACATGGCAAAGGTAGGGCCATGGCTTTGGATTTTGGAGACAGGTTCAATGCCATATTCTATCACAGACTTCCTATGTGCCTCTGGGCATGTTAGCTTTTCTGTGCCTCAGTTCCCCATCTATAAAATGGGGATAATGACTCAGGAGTGTTGTGAGGATAAATTCGTCATAAATTCTGAAATACTGAGATACCATCGTAATGGTGGTATATAATCACAATAGAGAGAGAAACATGAAGCAGTAGTTAAAAACAAACAGAACTCCTTGCTGGAACTTTGCATGCCATTCTATGACTACGAACAACTTCCAGATTTTTTTTCAGATGATTAATGTTCATTTTCCTCTTTTCCCCACCATCTATATATGGACAACCAATATTTCTAATGAGCTAGGACTACGAGGCTTTCACATTTTACAACTGGATGCCATTGGGTGAGTCTCTTCACATTGCATGTAGGCGAGATTCACAGTTTGGGTTCAAAAATACTTTTGTCAAAATGGAACACACTCCAAGGCTGTGTCTAGACTGGCCAGTTTTTCTGGAAAATCAGCCGCTTTTCCAGAAAAACTTGCCAGCTGTCTACACTGGCCTCTTGAATTTACGCAAAAGCACTGACTTCCTACTGTAAGAAATCAGTGCTTTTCGCGGAAATAGTATGCTGCTCCCGTTCAGGCAAAAGTCTCTTTTGCACAAAACTTTTGCGCAAAAGGGCCAGTGTAGACAGCTGAAATTTGTTTTGCACAAAAAAGCCCCGATCGCGAAAATGGCAATTGGGGCTTTTTTGTGAAAAAGCACGTCTAGATTGGCCACGGACGCTTTTCCGCAAAAAGTGCTCTTGCAGAAAAGCATCCGTGCCAATCTAGATGCTCTTTTCTGAAAATGCTTTTAACGGAAAACTTTTCCGTTAAAAGAATTTCCGGAAAATCATGCCAGTCTAGACGTAGCCCAACAGGTTTATGGTATATTAGGCATGAATAGGAAAATTCATATGATTTCAATGCAAAATCATGCCAACACAGGCATGCTGGAAAATGAGCTCAAATTCATTGGAAAAATTCACAATCCTTTGCAAACCTTTCAGCCGGCATGGGCTATGTTTCCACTTTATTACTTAACCCAAAATCAGGCAAGTTTTCCTGAGAATTGTATAGCCTTAGTTACATCCCTAAATGCATAACTAATGTGCGTAAGTTGATGTCTAGAACTTTTTATTGTGCCTTCTTCTTTACAAATTCCTACTTCCTGATAACAATACTTTTTAAAATTACCCATCATGCAGCCTTTGCAGTTAACCATCCATCAGCATTTTAGTGACTACTGTGAACTGAAATATGGTCTTGTGTTTAAGGCCATTGGCATAATTTGGAAGGCGCATGTGGGCCATTGCTGCCTCAAACAGCAAGCCTTTGGCAGACAAAGAATTTGCAATCCACCCACATGCTATATTGCTGCCCCACTGGCCTTACTGGAGTTTCCCTAATACCGAAGTCAGACTAAGTGAAAGGACTGACCTTAGGACTTCCATTATGTCCTTGGAAAAGTCACTTAAAGTCTCTGTGTCTCACCTGTGAAATAAGGGGTTTTGTTTCCTTTTCTGAAGAAAACATGAAGATGGTCCCTATCTCACAAGGACATTATGAAGGCTAATTAACAACTGCAAAGTTCACTGAGTTCCCTTAGTGGGAGACACTGTATAACTGCTAAGCACACTGCTGTTATCAGAAGCTGCTTTCCTGTCTCCTTTTATCTCAGGGATTAAATGCAGCAGAAATTTATCATTTGTATGTTATCTTAACATGACAGATGATTCTGTTGTCATCCATGAAACTGCTGCTGCTGCTGCTTGTCCTCACCATACCCACACAACTGACTGGAGTTAAAGATTTAATCACAATTTGGAATAAGAAACGCCCCAGGTACTGAAGTTGCTCATTAAGGGTTGTGTTTGGTACACCCTCACCAGTGGTTGAGATCACACGTACAGACCTAAAGCAATACAAATTAAGAAAAAAGTAATGTAGTTAGTGATATGTTAAATCCTCCTTTTAGCCCGGGGTGGGAAACCTAAGTCTCTAGGGCTAGATGCAGCCCCTGGCTTGTCTGGATTGGCCCCTAAGGCTCAGCCCCCTGCCACCACTTCAATCTACTAGCCTGGGCCTGCCTAGGCTCTGATGTGCAAAGGGATTGTGAGGAGATTTTTCTGCTTCTCAGTCGGGGGCCACATATATATGGGGCGGGGGGTTTCTCACTTGTGTGGCCTCCAATTGATTTTTCTGTGGGTCAGCAGCCCCAAAATAGGTTCCCCACTCCTGTTTTAGCCCAAGAGTCCTTTGCTTTTCCAGTCATGTTCTTAGACTCAGCTTGAAATACGTGCTGCTTCTGGTTTCATTTTCTTCTCATGATATTTTTGGAAAAGCATGGTCCCTAGAATTAGTGCACAAAGCAAAACCTAGGAGTACAGTTGGTTGAAATTTTCCAATTTTTTAGTTTTCTCTCAACAATTTTCTTTGTCAAACACTTGGTTTTGAATTTAAAAAATAATTTAAATGATGGAATTTTGAGTGGGGTTTGGAGAAGTTGTTTTTGTATTTTTTTTTCCAATTTTCAACATTAATATACATCTACATTTTGAAAAAAACGATAAAACGTTTCAAATTTCCTTTTTGTTTTTAGCAGCTCTACTGAAGAGGAAATAACTCCTTTCTAGATGGAAAATAAGGCAACAAAGAATGTGAGCTGTTCACATTAATCTCTGAAAGTAGGAAACAACAAAGTCCTTTGCCTCCTCTTTGCAGAAGGTTTTTAGAAATCTTAATTTCAATAGAGTGATGTTTGCTACAAGGTGGACTAGCTATCCCCCAAATGTGCTGATTGGTTTTGCAGCAATTCTTTGAGGTGGTGAAACACTCTGGGATCATCACCTGAACAGCAAGGGAAATATATGGCAATGATGGATGAACATGCAAAAGAGCAAAACTATATTTCAAGTAGGTATGGAAGAAAACACACAATCTGCTGGAAATAATGTAGATAAAGTATGTTGTCTGGGTTGTCTCTCATACATACAAACTTGGCCCTAGTAACAGGTGTTTTTTTGGTCTCAAGAGTGTTGTTATGATGATTGATGCCACCATTTCTCTTTTTTGTTTGTAGCTGTTCAATGCCAAATTGAGAACCCTGCTTCATATATTACATTTGATTGATGTAGTTCAAGGACAAACTGATGAAGACAGATTAGGAAATACTCCACAAGGGGAGCATAAAACAAATAAAAATAGTCTCCTTTATATATATTTTAATTTATACATAAACAGGAATAATGTACTAAACTCAAACACATCATAATCTCTAAAGAGGAATCATGTATTTACAGGAAATAAAGTAATATTAGATATTTTAACTTATCCCTTAGCTACTTACACAGTGATAGAATAAAATATGAACATCATAACACAGGGACACCCATTTTAGGTCAAACCAAAGATCCACCTAGCCCAGAATCCTGTCTTCTCACAGCACTGTACTCGGTGCTCCAGTTGGAATGAGCAAAACAGATAATCATCAAGTGACCTATACCCTGTTGCCCATTTGCAACTTCTGGCAAGCAGAGTCAAGGAACGACATCCTTGCCTATCCTGGCTCGAAGGACCTATCCTCCATGGACTTACCTACTTCTTTTTGAATCCCGTTATAGTTCTGGCCTTCACAACATTCTTTGTCAAGGTGTTCCAGAGCCTGACGTTGTTCTGTGGGGGGAAAAAAAACTATTGCATATTAATTTAATTTGGTGACCCCAAGTTTGTGTGTTAAGAGTAAATAACACTTCATTTACTTTCTCCACACTAATCATGATTTTATGGACCTATATCATATTCCTCCTTAGTTGTCTCTTTTCCAAGCTATTAATCTCCCCTCATATGGAAGCCGTTCCATGCCCCTAATAATTTTCATTTGAATCTTTTTCCAATTCCAATATATCTTTTTGAGACGGGGCAACCAAATCTGTACTCAGTATTCAAAATGTAGGCATGCCATGGATTTATATAGGGGCAATATGATATTTTTTATCTTATTCCTGATCCCTTTCTTAATGATTGCTAAGATTCTATTTTCTTTTTGGACTGTGGATGTATATTGAGTAGACATTTTCAGAAAAATATCCATAATGACTCCAAGATCTCTTTCTTGAGTGGTAACAGCTAATTTGGATCCCCATCACTTTCTATGTATAGTATAATCCCCTTTCTTGTTGACTCTCCACCTAGGCAACTGAGGTTAGTGAGTGGTCTTCATGAGTGGCCCTCCTTCATCTCAGTGTGCCACAAGATTTTTATAACCAAGACAGTCTCCGGGGATAGGGGTAGTTTTGATAACTCTGCTTGCATACCTAGAATTCGTGGGGTATGCTGATTGAACCATAGCAGCACTTTGACTGGATGCAGCATGGTGCTCATACTCAATGCTGTGTGCAATCAGAACGCACCTCACTTCATGTGCCCTTGCTTTATATGCATGTGACTTTATTAATACCAGTAGGAAAAAAACCTGAGCAAATGGAAGCCAACAGAATCTAGCAACCCTGCGTATGATCAACAGTAAACAAAATGTCTCATAGGCCACAAAGGAGGACCGCATGTGGCCTATGGGCCGCAGGTTGCTTACTATTGTTCTTTACTATCCAGATTTGGATAGGCCTCAGAAAACTCCCAGTTAGTGCATATATGACTTCCCTTTAACTCAACAAGATTTTTGGACTTGTAAGTCCCTGCACTTTACATAGAACATTTCAACTATGCAGAAATTCTGAGGCATGCATTTGTTGTGTTTTACTTTCTGTTGAAACTGTTGGCAGAACGTCATTAAAAAACAACAAATGATCCTGCAGCACCTTAAAGACTAACAAAAAATGTAGATCGTTTCATGAGCTTTCGTGGGCACAACCCATGGAGCCAAGAATCCAGAAGTACAAATTGTGTCCTGCTTTCACCAGCTTTTTAATTTGTACTCTGACTACATTCTCAACTCTAACCCAAAAGCTGCATCCTTGTTACCATAGTAACTCCTCTGTACCCTCATTTAAGCTATACGAGAGCTACAGTTCTTAATACTGTCACTTACATTGTATGTGCTGTTCTGTAAATTAAAATCAACTGCATTTTATTTTTGTCCTCATAATAGCTAAAAAAAACCCTAATTTTATCCAAGAAATACATAAAATTCAACATTTTACTGTGTCTTGGAAACAAGTAACCAGATGGAATCCTGGAGTCAGCATTTCATTCCATGAGGGTGCATAACATCAGCTCTCCAGAGACTTCTAAGCTGACCTCCCAAAACACGAAGTCTAGCTTCCAGCTAACTTCCAGTAAACATATTTCTGAAGAGATTAGGATCAAAGCATCAGAAAAATATTCCATTTCAACTACACGATGCTCATAACATTATTTATTTATTGACAGAGGCAAGGGATGGTTTAGGGAGACAGATTTTCGTTATTTTTTTTGTGTTGTCTTATGGTAAAAGTATTTCACAAAGATCTTCCAGAGCTAGTCATAAGATTTGCAAATTCTGTCATTTCTTTGCCATGCCATTCCAGCTTTATATCCAAACATGGTATCAGTTTAGCAAGGGCTATTTCCTGAAGTCCTTAGTCAAGCAAACTCTTATTGTCCTCAGTGACAGGCTATGTCTACACTGCCATTTTTTTTGGCAGAAGATATGCAAATCATCTCATTTGCATATCTTCTGCCAATCCTTTTTGCAGAAGAGGTTTTGCTGCTAGAAAGCCCCATGTAGATGAGGCCATAAGTCGGGGAAAAAACTCTTTTTTGCAAGATCCTTTATTCCTCAAAAAATGAGGTTTACAGGATCTTGCGCAAGAGGGTTTTTTCCCAACAAATGACCCTGTTTACATGGGGCTTTTTATTAGCAAAAACCTCTTCCGCAAAAAGGATCGGCAGAAGATATGCAAATGAGAGCACGATTTGCATATCTTCTGCCCAAAAAACCTGGCAGTGTAGACATAAGAGAGGTTTGTTTGAGAAAAGACTGCAAGATGTGGACCCTTCTGTTTGTGGGGGATATGTTGCTGTCACCATTTTCCAAAGCAGATACGGAAAATGGTGACAGCAACATATCCACCCACAAAGTGTATCTCTGACTTATTGTGGAATGGATGGTCTACTAGTTAGAACTTGAGCTTTGTACTTTGGATACCTGGGTTTAAGTCCCTGCTTGTGTGTAGTTAAAGCAGATTACATCCTCCTATATATTAAATTGCCACCTGCATAATAGGACTAAGATTAATTGACTACATGACAGGTATATTATGATAAATACACTAAAATACTAAGGTGATGGGTGCCAAATAAGTAGCTGAGAGAGACATTTACAGCATAGATTAACCCTAAATAACCAGTAGACCTGTACTTGAAGAAGTAGGGATTTTACTTTTTACAGTAACTTAATAGCAGAATGTCATTTAGTTGAACCAATGTGCATTCATAGCATTTTGCGCATGACTGAAATTGTCAGTGGGCATTATGCTTCACAAAGCACTGCAGGTGTGCATTAGTAGCTCATCAGTGCATGCTCTCTTATTCCTTCGAAAGCCCAATGGACTTAGCAGAAGCAAATCAAACATATAATAAAGTAAGGGCTTACTTCAGAAGTGCGTAGCTGTGACTCAAACAAAAACAAGTAACAAACTACCTCTCTTACTGAGGCTCAACCCAATCCCATGTCCTTGTGTATGCAGGCCTACCACTCCACAGGCATATCCTGCCCAAGCATGGTGCAAGAGGTAAGGGAAGATTAACTAATTTTCACTAACTTTTGCCTTACTGGGGACTCTATAGTCGCCCTGTGCCCAGTTACCACAGTGTGCATGTTTGTGTGTGTCTGAGTCTAGTGGTATGAGTATATCAGATGACAGATTTTATATTTTCTTGAACTTTCGTTCATTTTATGTAAATTATAACAATATCCTATGTCACTCCTATTAATTTTAGTGGAAGTCAGGCATTTGAACTAACAGAAGAATAGGCATTGAAAGATCAAATAATTTCATAACACTGGGTCAACATTACTTTGCACACCTACATTTGCAGTGACACATCCCATAAAGGTATGTGAAAAGGGAGACTTTATGCATAAGATGGCCATTTAGAGTCATATGTTTGTGAAAATACCCAGTAATGGTTAGTGCAAAAGAAACAGCCCAAGTGAACACAGAACTAGGGCTATACTTTATGAAAATCACACTTAAACTATTGTAAATTCTGGTGATCCAGACAAGTCTTTCTTCATTTTCTTACATTTTCCATAGTTTTAGCTTTGAGAGTTAAGTATTCCTCAACTCAGAAACCCTTTTGATCAGGTATCTACAGCTATGATTTTTCTTGGGACATTATTTATTGCCTTCTGGCCTAAATTAGCTGGAAGTCCTATTAAATACTTAGTTATTAATATCAAATTAAATACCTAAATAAAAATTCAATTGCATTTTGAGCCAGACCCACAAGGTCCAAGTTGTGTTTAGCAGCTGAGAATCTGGTAAATGATATTAATAGTATTTTTGCGGTGAGTACTAAAGATAATTATATCTCATATGTTTTGATCATATTAATGGCAAAAGGCAAAACATATTTTGTGTTTGGTTGGAGAGGTGTGTAGATTGGAATCTGTGATGTGTTGACTGACACGTGTCCAGAGATGGTAATAAATAAACTCCTGCCATTATCCATAGAGTCATTCCCACTCCCCAAAATTTGATTGCAAAGGTATTGTTAGTGCAACTGTCACAGGATGCACTACACGAAAACAGATTATATAGCTCAAAAACTTACAACATGGCAGTCTGCTTAGTCTAATTGTTGCTTGCTGTGCTAAAAATAGGTGGAACCTAAGTATGTGGAAGTCCAGATGCAAACTCCTGTTATAATTATAACCCCAGAACAGGATAGACAATAAAACTGAAATATTAGTAAAGGAGCACTTGATTCCCACTGATTTGAGTTACAGATCATTTGACTTTTTTACTGCATCCTGTACTGGCTAGTGCAATGATTTAGTGTGGTTAGAAAGATAGTAAATCAGCTCAACTAAAAATGTTTTCAACACACAAGGACAACAAGTTTTCCACAGCTTGTGCCAAACGAACAAGCCATTATTTTTGGTTTAAGATAAGCATTCCATCTTCCTCCCCTACTTATTCTTCACAATCATGCCACAACCCTCAGGGAACAGAATAAAAACAGAGTTCTATGCTTTGAGTTTACTGTAGTGAGGAGATTGTCATGCTTTCTTATAGTTTCAAATATTCTTTTGTATTACAGTATGTCTAATAGTCCTCACGAAGGAAGAAAAAACTGTAGTGCTTCTGTAAAGCTGCAGTCTGGATATGAGCTGTACAGTGGTTGCAGGAGAAAGATTAGGTGTGAGCATGACAGCATAGAACTAATCTAGTTTTAAAGTTACTGGCTTCCTCAAATGTTATTCCTTTTGATTCTTTTCTTTGCTACTTTCACCCTTTGCAGCCTGTTCAGCTAAGTTGTAACATACTCTTTGCTTTATACGTGCAAGAGTTCAGTTATAGCTGCCCAAAGTCAATGAGATGTAAATACGTTATGAGATCTAGTGTTTCTTAAATCATCTGTAACTATGGTTGTTGACAGTAACTGCAGAATGACCCTAACTTATGAGCTATTCAAATGTGCAGCCTAATGAGTCCAGCAGATGTCTGAGTTTTTCTTCACTGTGAACCTTTTGGAGGCGGTTTCCCTTGTTCCCAGGAACCATGACCCAATTTTAGCAAAAGGCTGCTGATCCAACAAGCAGTAACAAGACTGAAATAAGATTCCTTTCTCACAAGCCTCAAAAGAATCAGTTTCAGACACCAAATTTCTAGGCTTATTAAAGCTCTCTTTGCCTTGTAAAACTGGGGGAAGGGGAATGCATGAGATTGGGTGCTCAGAAAATTGATGGTATTTCCTGCATCTGGTTGATATGGAAATATCATTTTTTCTCACAGTATGCTAGCATGTTCCAAGTTACATTCTGAGAGGAACCTGGCAATACAGTTGCATCTCAGAAAAACAAAAGACTAATCACTTCCAACAATAACAAAAGAGAGCTTGGTCTGATTCAGAGTTTATGTTGGTTATACCTGATTTATCCCTCTCTCCCTTTTTCTTAGGATATCCAAGAGAAGAAAGCTACTCAAATCTCCCTGCACATACTAAATACTCTGAGGCTATGTCTACACTGCTGTTTTTTGGGCATACGATATGCAAATCATGCTCTCATTTGCATATCTTCTGCCGATCCTTTTTGCAGAAGAGGTTTTGCCATTAAAAAGTCCCGTGTAGATGCAGCCATTTGTCAGAAAAAAAACCTTTTTCGCAAGATCTCTTATTCCTCAAAAAATGAGGTTTACAGGATCTTGCAAAAAAGGCTTTTTTCTAACAAATGACCCCATCTACACTAAGCTTTTTAGTGGCAAAACCTCTTCTGCAAAAAGGATCGGCAGAAGATATACAAATGAGAGCATGATTTGCATATCTTCTGCCAAAAAAAAAAAAATGGCAGTGTAGACATAGCCTGAGTTTAGTATTACAGAGATAAGCTCCACAGTGTAGACCAGCTAACCAGTGGTTCCTTGTCCATCTTCCATCCATGGTGGGGATAGGGTTTCCAAAAGGAAAACATATTCCAGAAAGAAAGGAGTTGACAAGGAAATTGGCAACATTCTGGAGATCTGTTGGTGAGGAGAAGTCTGAAAATTTTGGCACACACCTACCTTTTCTTTGGCTTATTTAAATATTCAGTCAGTTTGATTTCAGAAAAGTTTTTGTCCACATAGTATGATTTTTCTGGATAATTTACTCTTCACAATGTACTGGATAACATACATTTTCTCCAGTGTGGTTTGGTGACTTGGGAAGCTCACAAACCTAGTTACTTACTGTATAAGGCTTTGTGTCTTCATGTTTCACCTATTTTCTTCTGAATTCAAATCCTCTATGGCCAGTGTGCTCACTTGCAAACTTCTGATTGATTTCCTCCATGTATTTTTGAAATCCCAAGTTACATTCAATATCCAGTGCATGTTTCATCTTTTTTATGTCTGCTGGATCTTTTTTATGACTGAAATTCTACCGAGAAAATGCTAAGGTTTATTCCTTTTTTTTTTGGCAGAATAGTTCTTTTCTAGGAGTAAAGTGGTCTTAGATAAGAAATGTATATTTGCCAGATTGGTTTTGGTTCTAATAGTGGAAATTTCAGGCACTAGAGCTATCAGTGTAAATACTAACAGATTTAAACTGAGTCAATCTTCTTGTTTGGGTTTATGAAGGCAACCCATTTCTGAATATTACTCATTGCTAAAGACTGCCATTTTGTTGCCAAAGGGCTCCAACATTAGGAACCCCAACCACAGCAAGTAACCGGGGAATCGTTGCTCTAAATTGCACCAATAATGCATTAGTGGCCACAGATGTGAGATGGAGCTTCTGCATCACTGCATACTGCATATTGTTTGTTGGGGCCTAAACTCTTCCATTCATCTTATGTATTAATCTTCCTTCTTCTCAAAACAGTTAAAGAACCCCCCAAAAATGACCAGTAATCACTGCCATTACTGCATGGAATCCCTTCTTGGCAGAAGGTATGCACTGAGAGAAGAGCATTCTTACTGTGTTACGTGCTATGATGACCTCTTTGCTAACTCCTGTGAAGAATGCAAGAAGCCCATTGAATGTGATGCCAAGGTAAGCATTTATTTTGGTTTCAGTTTTATGTATTTATTGAGATTGTTAAATCACAGAGTATAAGATCTGCCTCTTTAGGGGTGGATTCCACCCAAGGTTTTCTGTGCCAAAAATGAATACAGAAGCTCTGCACAAAGCTGGATTTAGCTGTTGTGCTAATGTGAGATGGAGCTTCTGCATCCCTGTATACTAGGGCAGGGGATGGTTCCATGCTGTCCGGTAATATGCTGCTGCAGAAGGAAGCTTTGGGGCAGGAACCATAGGAGCTACACTTGTGTGGATTCAGTGACCAATTCCACCGTTCACTGCTGGTTAGCTCCCTGCGTAAAGACTGTACAGATTTTGGTTGGTGATACTAGGGAGAGGATCCACCAAGAAAGCAACCAAACTATTTAATTCACTTCCACAATATTTTGTAGTATCCTCAACTTCCAGTGAATAGCAGTACTTTATTTATCAATGTTACGGTTTTATACCTCTGTCCTGTATTTTAGGACTGAGTGACTTCCATATAAAATCAAATAGCAATAAGAAAGTCTCTTTTGGGGTTGTGTGTTTGCTTGGGTGAGTGTCATTCCTGTTGTGGCAAAAAGGGTTGGTGATTGTAAAGAAATATCTTGGGTTGTTTAACTATCTCAGTGTTTCTCAACGTGGTCCGTGGACCTCACTCTAAGAAAGCAGCTACCAGGCCACTCTGGTTTGTCTACTTACCGGTTCCACAGCCACGCAGCTTCAAGGCTCTCATTCGCTGTGGTTCGCCTTTTGCCAGTAAGTAAACAAACTGGAGCACCTGGTAGCAGCTTTCTTAGAATGGGTCCATGGACCACTTTGAGAAACACTGGTTTAACTTTTTTTTTCCCTCTAGCACTCTCACTAGTTGCAATCTCGCACTCTCCCCCTACTCTACCCTCTCTTGCTGTCCCTGTACTTCAATAGATAAGATCACAGGAAACTGTAAAATAAATGCTTCCAAGGGATGTCCAGGGAAAAACAACTTCACTTTGTCTATAAATTGGTTTTATTATAAATGTTTAGTCAACACACAGGAGTTCAGCGGGAAGGGAACAATATTTATCATTTTTATGTAATGTCTGTCTTCGTAAACAAGATGCCTTCAGAGGGCATATTTTGATTAAAATATCTTACTTGCAATATGACAGCTTAATTTCTTGTTTATCTCACACCACCTGGCTTGTCTCAAAAAGGCAATCTCCATGTTAGACACAATCAGACAGAACAAACTTCAGCTTTCTGGACTCTGCTTTCCTTGAATCTAGACAACTTGCAGAACTTTAATCAGAACTGTGATATCCTGAGTAGGTGCAGTTAGTTGTCAGCTGACAGCTTTTCCCCTTTAGTTCTGACTCACAACCCCTGCATTTCACTTTGAGTTTTAAATTCAAATGAACCCGGAAACTTCAAGGGAGACTATCAATGCACCCATGTTTCACATGGTTTCAAAACATAGAAATTTTCCCAGGCTCACTTGTACCACAAACCAGATATATTCACAACGTTTGGGGAAACAGGGTGGTGCTCTGCTCAGCAGGAGAGCTGAGTTTGGAATCATATGAGAACTGAGGCTTCTTGGAGCTGGTCCTGGAACCTACAAGAAGACAGGTAATTTCTGATTTAGTCCTAAGTGCAGCACAAGATCTGATATAAGAGGTGCAGCACAACATCTGGTCTAAGAGCTAGATTGCTTGGTAATAGCAACCATAATATAATTAAATTTAAAATTCCTGTGGTGAGGAAAACTACACAACCAGGCCCACTGATGGAGGGGAGCAAAGGGGCAACTACCTGGCCTGGGGCTCTTGGCTGCTGCTACTGCAGGTCATTTGAATCTCCACCAGAGACATAGGTGGTGCACTCCAGGTAGCACGGAAGGACTGGTATGAGGGGAGGCACAGCATGCTCTAGGCAGTGCTGAGGACTGCTTGGGGGAGCCTAGTCCTATCCTAACCCCTTCCACCCAAAGGGAGAAAAGGCAGAATATATTTTGATACCTAGCAGCAGTTATAAAAAAAGATGAAAGAAAATCTATGTAACTATATAAAACAAAGCTATAAAACAAAGCCTATATAACTACTACTATGTGTCAGGCCTACCCGGCAAGTCCGTCAGCATCACTGACCATACTAGCCCAACCCTCGCATTTAATTTCAGAAAGGGGGACTACACAAAAAGTGAAGAAGTTAGTTAAACAGAAGTTAAAAGGTAGAGTGATAAAAATGAAATCCTTGTAAGCTGCATGGAAACTTTAATGACACCAAAGATTCCCAAACCCGAGCCATTCTTTTTAGGTGAGAAATCTAAGGAACTGTCCCACAGTGAGGTGGTGTGAGAGGAGGGTTTAGAACAAATTGATAAACTAAACAGTAACAAATCGCATTAGCCAGATGGTAGTCACCTAAGGAGTTATGAAGGAACTCCAATGTGAAATTGCAGAACTAACTATAGTTTGTAACCTAGCATTCAAATCAGCTTCTGTATCAAATGACTGGAGGATAACTAAAATGATGGCAATTTTTAAAAAGGACTCGAGAGGTGATCCCAGCAACTACAGGCCAATAATTCTGACTTCAGTAGCAGACAAACTGGTTGAAATTATAGTGAAAAAGCAAAATGGTCAGACAAGTAGATTAACATAACTTGTGGGGGAAGAGTCAAGAGGATTTTTCTAAGGGGAAATCATACTTCATTAATCTACTAAAAATCTTTGTGGCGTGTGGACAAGGGGATCCAGTGGATATAGTATGTGTAGATTTTTTAGAAAATCTTTGACAAGGTCTTTCACCAAAGGCTCTTAAGTAAAGTAATCTGTTAAGGCATGTCTACACTTGCACCCTCTTTTGAGAGAGGGATGCAAATTAAGACATTTGAAATCACAAATGAAGCAGATGACCTAGAGGTGTTCGATCACCCTGGCGAAATGCCCTACATTGGGTGGGAGGATTCCTAAATGACTGCATCTGGTGGTTTTATGGCCCTGCTACATCAGCAGTGCCAGAGGGGCCAGAGGATAATGGAGGGCAGGATCTGTGCTCTCCAGGGAAGAGGTCAATGGTCCCAATGGAGGTAAAAGATAGAGCACAGCTGTGTATCATATGGCAATTATCAAGGGAAAACTGCTGGTTTGGGCAGAAAACTGCCCCAAAACTCTGTGACCAGCATTTTCAGCAGCCGACTCATCCATGTGACCCAAAAAACCCCTCTGGCTACATCTAGACAGGCATGATTTTCCGCAAATGCTTTTAATGGAAAAGCTTTTCCGTTAAAAGCATTTGCGGAAAAGTGTGTCCAGATTGGCATGGATGCTTTTGCGCAACAGCATCTGTGGCCAATCTAAACGCGCTTTTGCGCAAAAAAGCCCCAATCGCCATTTTCACGATCAGGGCTTTTTTGCGCACAACAAATCTGAGCTTCTACACTGGCCCTTTTGCGCAAAAGGACTTTTGCCCGAATGGGAGCGGCATAGTATTTCTGCAAGAAGCACTGATTTCTTACATGAGAATGTCAGTGTTCTTGCGGAAATTCAAGTGGCCAGTGTAGACAGCTCACAAGCTTTTGCGGAAAAACTTGCCAGTCTAGACACAGCCTCTGTGTTCAGAAGCCCAACCTACCTGTCTGATCCAAAATTTAAAATTAAAACCAACTAAGTTACAGCATCATTTCATGCCAACTATTTTGGCCCCTAGATGGATAGCTGAATCACATTCCAGAAGACTATGAAGTATCTACTTTACAAGCACTACAGCAGCACAATTACACTGTAGCACTATTGACATCTGCTTCAGAGACAGAATGGGTTTTTCCTCACTGTAGCAAATCCACCCACTTGAGAGGAGGTAGCTAGATGGCTGGAAGAATTCCACAATGGGACTTAAGTTGCCTTAACAGAAAGTTTGTCATTGTTGTGAATTTTTCACCCTGAGCTACACAGCTAGGTTGGCCTAAGTTTGAGATGTGGTGCAGGCCTGAGACACAGGAAAAGCCAGGATGAAAATATAATAGGAGTGAAGTGAAGAGGATACAACACACAACAATCAGCCAAAAAAATTGCCCCTTTAGGGTGACAATTGGTGGTTCCTCACAGAATTAAAGGGCTACCCCCCTGCCTTCTTTCTCTCTCCTTTCTATATTTTTGCCCCAGGCTACTCTTTGACAATAGCTTTTGTTATATAGGCAACCAGAGAAAATGGTAGGTGTTCAGCACTTCTTAAAATTAAGTCTTATGTATTTTATTTCCCCTTTTATTACTTTAAGGGGGACTTATACAGTCAATAAAAGACCCATTTGTGCTTCTTTGTACTACCTTCATTAGAAAGAAGATCTGGAAGTATTTGATTTATTTTCCTACAGGATTTGTTGCTGTTTAGTTGTTTGGGTTTTTTGTTAATGCCTATTTAACTCAATCACACTCTAAAGAGATTTAAAGACAGATATTTTTAAATGATTCAACATGCTTAAGCACTAAGAAAGCTAAGAAAATATACAACAAGATTTTCAGTTTGTTTTATTAAGAACAAGGAAGATAAAGTTTAACATGCCTCATATTTCTAAGATTAAAAAACAAACACAAAGGGTAGTCTGCATAAAGGTTGCTTCCCCCATCATTTAAGCAGGTTTCACTTGCTTGTTATCTGAGAGGCCATAATCCTTTGAGTTCTTTAGTTACCCATAGAGTATTTCAGGGGGAAAAAATGGTTTTTTAAAAAAAAAGGTCTGCATTTTTCATGTAGAGACCTTGAAAGAAAGAAAAAATGCTAGTGGCTTTTATTAAAGGGATGAACTCCATTTGTTTCCTGTGACTGTCATCTTTAAAATACTAAGTAATCCTGCCATGGAGGAACAGCTATGGCCTGAGCAAAGGAGCTCTTTGTGGTCAATAAAAGTGAACTACAGAATATCCTGCCCATCTTTTCACTCTGGATAGATTTTATTTGTCATCTTTGACAATTATTTTCCAGCTAAAGGCACAAGCCATTGGTCCAGTCACTCTCCAAGTGCTTTTTGTTTAGTCTTTTTTTTTTTTAAAGTGTGGGGTTGTGGTGGAGTAAACCAATGCTTTCCATTAACATGTATTACTCTCTCAAAGGATCTCTCCTATAAAGGCCGCCACTGGCATGCAGCGTGCTTCAAGTGTGCCAAATGCAATCACTCTTTGGTGGAAAAGCCTTTTGCTGCCAAGGATGAGCTCTTGCTGTGTACTCACTGTTATTCTAATGAGTATTCATCAAAGTGCGTCCACTGTCAGAAGGCCATTATGCCTGGTAAGTTAACAAGGGCTCTTCACTAACTCGATGAAATGATTATATTGCACTTTTAATTAAATGCAAGCACTTGCATAGTTAAGCTACAAGCAGAGCATAATTCCCTGTCTTTCAGTACAGCATGCAGGGGACTATCTTCCCCTCTTTTAATCCTTCTGGCAGTTAATGAGGTGGGGGAAGGCGGATGCATGCTCATATTTTAAGATTTAACATTGCACGTGTAATTATATTAAACCTGCAAGGAATAATATTACAATCTTGAAACAGACTCAGATTTTCCCACATAGGCTCACTGACATTGCCTACACTTGCAATTCTCAGGAAATCTACCATTAGACTGACTACAGTAGGAGTGCTAATATGAGTGTAGAGAATGCTGCTATCTGTATTTTTCCATTGTGTCATTTAGACCTTCAGAGATCAGACCTGGTTACAGTTTGTTTGCTTTGTTTTTTGTGAGGAAATTTTTGTTGCTGTATCATGATTTCTTCGAAGATGAAAACTTTTCTTTAAAATATTGTCAAGATATTATTGTCAATCATTTGTGATGATTAGTTTAACTTACATTTTTATCAGACTAAGTTTCTCAAATTGTTTTCAAGATTTTTAATTTACCAAACACTGTTTTGTTTTGTTTTGTTTTATTTACTGTTTTGGTTTATCTCCCAAGTGTAGCTATACCCCCATATGTTTTATACTAATATAATTGTGTATACAGGGGTGTTGTACTTCTTTAACTCCAACGGTATAGTTAAGAGGGTACCACTTGTGTGTAGACAAACACCTACTGTAAAAATTTTTTAAAAAATTAAAATTAATGGAGATTGCCTATCTCCTAGAACTGGAAGGGACTTTGAAAGGTCATCGAGTCCAGTCCCTTGCCTTCACAGCAGGACCAAGTACTATCCCTGATGAATTTTTGCCCCAAATCCCTAAATGGCCTCTGCAAGGATTGAACTGACAACCCTGGGTTTAGCAGGCCAATGCTCAAACCACTGAGCTATCCCTCCCTGACAAGGATGATGTCTAAGGGCTTGTCTCTACTACCATGTAGCAACAGAGCTGTAGCTATGCCTGTAGGACCCTATAATGCAGACACACATTAGAGACAAGAGTTTTTCTGTGGCTGTGCTAACTCACACCTCCTTGAGCAGCTCAGTTGATAGATGTGTTCTTCCATCAACTTAGTCATGTGTACGCCAATGAGTAGGTCGGCTGAGCTACATCTATCAGGGTGTATAATTTTGTACATCTGGAGTGATGTAGCTATGTTCAGCCACATTTTAGGTGTAGACCAGGCCTGATTTTAGTGGCCTTACCAATTATTGTCCTTTAATACTTACGTCTCCAAACTATAAACTGTCCCATAGTCTTGCAAAAAGAAATGGCATGAGTGCTATTAGTCCCTGCTCCATTTGAGGATCGTAGAGAAAAGTTAAAGCACGCTGGCAGGTGACAAGGTGACGCTTGTCTGTTTCTGTCTTGGACACGGTTAACACCTCTTATTTTTTCTGGTCACTATGATCAGCCCTAATAGGTCAGGACAGCAAGGCCTGTTCTCTTACCCAGGGGAAACACCAACTCTATGATGTGATTTTGCAGCTTCTCCCTCCATTCAGAATGTGGGTGTACTCCCTTGCAGAGAGGAGAGGCATGGCCTGCTGTTGGAACATGTCTCCTCCTCCCCTACAAGGGGTTCTCTAGGAGACAATAAGAGGCCCCTGCTCTCTCAGCACTGAGGCACCAGCAGAGGAAAAGGAGGGAAGAAGCATTATAGTATGTGGATGTGGGTATGGATTATGACTTTGTAGTTGAATTGGATGTGGGGTGCAATGGTAGTCAGGGGCTCAACAAAGTCAGATGCAAGTTCATCTGGATGAGGGAATCTTGTCCTTCTGCAAGGTGATCCCTTAACTTCAGTGGCACTCACATGCTTTTATTGGTTTTCAGGTTCTCGTAAAATGGAATTTAAAGGAAGTTGCTGGCATGAAACTTGTTTTGTTTGTCAGTACTGCCGGCAGCCTTTAGGAACAAAGCCTTTGGTTACCAAAGACAATGAGAATTATTGTGTGCCATGTTTTGAGAAGCAGTTTGCACGCCACTGCTATGCCTGCAAGAAGGTAATTAACCAAACATAACTAAAGGGAAGAGCTAGAGCTCTACAAGACACTACTACGCTCGTTTTAATGCAATTCTGGACAAGGAAGCCAAAGATAAAACATTATGTACATTAGGATACTATAGGCAAAGTCTGATTACAGAAACTACAAGGTTAAAATAATCTCTGTAAACACCAAGCATTATAGACACATAGAGGTTTAAATCTGAATTTACATGAAACAGCAGGAAGGGCACAGGGCATACAAATGAGCTTTTCATAGGATGTCAGCAAGGGAGCTAATCTAAGGGCAAAGTTAGAGTTGATAGTAACATACAAGAACAAAGGAGGATAACTGGTATAGCAGAATGGAAGATCATACTGGCTACTTTGAAGTAGGAATAAGAGCCTCCGGAAAAGGGCGCTTTTTCCGGAGGATCGGGGCCAGTGTAGACGCTCTTTTCCGGCTTTTTTAAAAGCCGGAAAAAAGCGGCGGACATTTTTATTTAAATGCCGCGGGGGATATTTAAATCCCCCGCGGATTTCCCTACTACGATAGGTGAAATTTACATGCCCCTTCCGGAAAAGGGGCCAGTGTAGACGAGCCCACTATGTTTTGCTCTCCTAAGGGCATAAGAATGTTTTACCACAATGCTTACTTAGACTGTGGGTACATCTAGACTGCAAGGTATCCTAAAATAGCTACCCCACACCCAAGGAACGTATCCACTCTTTCGAAATAATTTTTTAAATAATGGACACACTATTTCGGCATCCCTGTAAACCTCATTTCATGAACAATAAGGGATGTCTCAAAATAGTGCTTTATTTAGAAATTTGGCGCTGTGTATACGTGTCAAATTTCTAAATAGGCTATTTCAAAATAAAATTGAAATAAGATACGCAAATTGCATATCTTATTTTGATTTTAGAGTGCAGTGTAGACATACCCTGGCTACTTCTTACTAAGTTAAAATACAATATTTTTGAAAACATTTAAAAAGTTACCCAAGAGTTGCTGAAAAGTTGAAAATGAGCCAGTAATTAATAGAATTCTACCATCTTCCATATTTAAAGGCCTAATTTCTTCTGCTGTTCTTAATTATTGGTATTACAGTAGCACCATAGAGTCAAGAAGTGGTCCCATTGTTTAAGCACAGTACATGAGGGTATGTCTACACTGCATCTAAGAAGTGTGATTCTCAACCAATGTAGATAAACTTGCCCTAGCTCTGCTTGAGCAAGTGTGCTACAAAAAGTAGTGCGGACAGGCGTTCAGGCTAGCCACAGGAGCTCAGGCAGGGTTGGACTTGCGCAGTTAGCATGAGACACAATGTCCACAGTGCTATCCTTAGCCACCCAGCTTGAGCAGATAGTTCAAGTCTATCTACTAGCGATGTTAACGAGTAATTGAATAGATGTATAACTACATCAAATATTATAGTTACACAACTATACGATAGTCCCTGGCGGCTGGGCCGGCAGCCAGTGCACTCCTAGCTCCACTTGCATGGAGGCCCCTGCGACTCTGCACTACTGCCTCTGTATCAGAGGCAGCAGCGTAGGGTGGCAGTTGGGAGCTGGTCCATGAGGGGAGCCAATTTAAAAACCAGCTCCCCACACAGGCGGCCTTCTGCTTGCTGTTCCGTGCTGCTGCCTCTGATATAGACACAGACACAGTGAGGGGAGGCTGGTACAAGGGAGAGCCACCTATCCCATCCCTCTGCCCATTGCTGCTGCCTCTATTAGAGGCAGCAGCATGGGGTAGCAGCAGCCCCTGGAGGGTCTGAGCTCCCCGCAGACACGAGATGCGCTGGCATCCCAAAAAGCATGCCTCATTGGGTGTTTGACTACACTATGACATCCCTACTGTCTACTTGGGTTAGAAATCACCCTTTCCAGCTGCAGTGTAGACATATTCTTAGAGATATTCCCTGTCCTGAAGAGTTTATGTTCTAAGTAGGAGGGATGATCCAGTGATTATGGTACTAGCCTGGGAGTTAGAGAACCAGGGTTCTATTTCCTGGTTTTACATATTTCTTGTGTGGACTTAGACAAGCCACTTAGTGTCAGTGTATCAGTTCCTCATCGGTAAAATGGGGATAACAGTTCTTTCCTACTTCACAAGGGGTTGTAAGAATTAGAGATGTGAAGGACTAGTCGACTAGACACTTCCCGCCCCCACTTGCTGCCTCTATCAGATAGAAGCAGCAAGGGGGGGAAAAGAGAGGTGTACTTCAAAGTGGCAGTGTCACACGGAGCCCGGGGTCAGCTGCTCCATGCAGCGCTGCCACTTTGAATGCGTTAGGCTCCTCGTGGCATTTCAAAGGCTGCGTGGAGCCTGGGATCAACTAAGGAGTCCCCAACGGACCCTGGGCTTTGTGCGGAGCACTGGTGCTTTGAATGTTATGGGAAGCCCAGCATTTCAAAGCAGCAGCATCGCAGGGAGCCCAACTGACCCCGGGCTCCATGCAATGCTGCCGCTTTGAATGCTGCATGGAGCCTGGCATTTCAAAGTGGTAGTGTCATGCGTAGCCTGGGATCAGCTGGGGACTCCCCCACTGACCAAGGACTTCATGCGGCACTGCCGCTTTGAAACGCCATGGCGGTGTTTCAAAGCAGCAGTGCCGGGCAGAATCTGGGGTCATTGGAGGAGTCCTCAGCTGACCCCGAGCTTCAGTGTTTTCACCTTTGAAGTGTAGCAACAGCCCTATACTTCAAAGGCGGAGGCGCCCTATCAACTAATCGAAGCAAAAATGCATCGACTATTCGATTAATCAATTACCCAATACTTAACATCCTTAGTAAGAATAAATACACTAAAGATGATGAGGTGCAGATGTTACAGTATCTGCTATGGAACCAACATGAATAATTTATGCAGCTGCATATTCATGTCAGTCCTACTCAGTCAAGATTAAAATCCAAACTGCAGAGAGGAAAGAAGTAGGAGGATTTATTTAAAAAAAAAACCCACGTACACCTTGGGAATTCCTACTTTAGACTACCCTTCACATGTTATCAGAATTGTGCAAATAAGAGAACATTTTGATTTTGCAGCTGAATGCTATGGATTCATGCTTTCATTCCTTTGTTTATTTGCTTTTTGTTGCTGCATCAGGTGATAACAACTGGTGGAGTGACCTACCATGACCAGCCATGGCACAAAGAATGCTTTCTGTGTGCTGGATGTAAGCAGCAACTGTCTGGGCAACGATTTATTTCCAGAGATGATTATCCATACTGCCTAGACTGCTTCAACAAGCTTTATGCACAGAAGTGTGCAGCCTGCAACAAACCCATTACTGGTGAGTCTAGCTATTTAAAGTAGATCAGCCACTAAAAAATTATCAGTGCTGATTCAGCTCAAATATCTGTAAATTCAGCGGTTTTCAAACTACAGGTCTCAACCCAGTACTGGGACATAGAATGTCAGGCACTGGGTCTCACTGCTGCAGGGTGATCAGGTGACCAGTGGGGGTGCCTGTCCTGGCACTGCAGAGTGTGCCAGACCCTAAAAGTGGCTGGCAGCAGGCACGGCTCCTAGGAGCGGGGAGAGGAAGAATGCACAGGGCTCCTCACATGACCCCAACCCAAGCACTAGCTCCACACTCCTTTTGGCTGGAAACCTGCTGCTGGCTGCTTCTTGGAGCAGCATGGGCTGTGGTGCAGGAGAGGCAGGAAGCCTGCCTTAGCATCCCCGCTGCATTGCTGGCAGGAAGCTGTTCAAGGTAAGCCCTTCTTGTCCCAGCCCTGACTCCCCCACCCCACAAAGCCAGAGTCCTTTCCTATACCCCAAAGCTCTCATCCTCAGCCACACCCTGGAGCCCAGACTCTAGTCAAATTATATTGGGTTGCAGGCATCTATGATTTTCTTCAACAGGTTAATGAGAAACAAAGTTTCAAAATCACTGTATTAACTAACATAAAATATTCCACTTGCAATTAAAATACTGCACTTATTGTGAATTTTAAGTCAGTTTGCTTAAAAAGTACTTTCTGGGTATGACTACACCAATAGTAGAACATGTGTTAACAAACTCTGGATTTGTTTACTTAGGGCTTGAGGTTAACCTAGGTTAGGAATTGTTGAATTGTCAGTTTCAACCTGGATCTCCAATGTCTACACTACGGCATATAGGCCTGAGTCCAACCACCCATATCTCAAACTTCCTAGCACACTCCCCAAATCTGGCTGCTCTAGTCCTTTGTTCATGGTGCAGGTTATGAAAACTTGACTGTCACCAAATGTAACTGTCCAGAGGAAAAGAAAGTGTTGTTACTATTAAACATGGTACTGGTGAGACCTCATCTGAAATACTGCATGCAATTCTGGTCTCCCATGTTTAAGAAAGATTAATTCAAACTGGAATAGGTGCAAGAGGAAGACTGCTAGGATAATCAAAAGAAAGAAAATCCCTACTTATGAGAGGAGACGCAAGATGCTTGATTTGTTTAGCCTAAACAAAGGAAGGCTTAGGGGGGATTTGACTGCTCTCTATAAATACATTAGAGGGAGAAAAACCAGGGGAGAGAGGGGGAGTTATTTTAGTTCAGCACCGATGTTGACACAAGAACAAATGTAAATAAAGTGGCCATTAAGATGCTTAGGCTTGAAATTAGGTGAAGGTTTCTAACCACCAGAGTAATGTTCTGGAACAGCCTTCTCAGGAGAATAGTATGTGGCAAAACAGTGGGGGCCAAAAAACCTAAGTCTCTTCAAGCCTGAACTTGATAAACTTATGTAAGGTACAGTATAATGAGACTGCCTACAATGGCATGTAGTTAACCTGTGACTGCTAGTAGCAAATATCCCCAATAGTCAATGATCATTTCCCAGGTGTCTAGCTCAGAGGTGGGCAAAAGGGCCTCTCCAGGCTGGATCCAGCCCGCCAAGTGGGTTGATTTGGCCTGTGGAGTCCCTGCCGCTCCCCTGCCCCCAGGCCAATTAGGACCTGGGGGCGGGGGAAGTGCACGAAGTTTCCTCCACCTTGCCAGGAGCACGTAACACTTTGAAGTTCCTCACGCTCTTGGCAGGGCAGGAGGAGACTTCACATGCTCCCCCACCCCCAAGCCCAGGGATTGGCCTGGGGGAGGGAGGAGTACGTGAAGTTTCCTCCGCCCCGCCCTCGCTCTATAAGGAACGCACTCCTGGCAGGGCGGGAGGAGGCTTCACATGCTCCCCCGCCCCCAGGCCAATCAGACCATGGGGGCGGGGGAGCACACAAAACTTCCTCTGCCCTGCCCCCACCCTGCGGGGGAGTGTGCAGCACTTTGAAGTGCCGCGGGCTCCTCGCAGGGTGGAGGAAACTTTGCACGCTCTTCCCGCTCCCAGTCTAATCAGGGCATGGGGGCAAGGGAGCGTGTGAAGTCTCCTCCTGCCTTGCCAGGAGCGTGTGACACTTCAAAGTGCTACGTGCTCCTGGCAGGGCAGAGGAAACTTCTTGCATTTTCCCCGCCCCCAGGCTCTAATTGGCCTGGGGAGTGGGAGAGCTTGTGAAGCCTCTTTCCACCCTGCCAGGGGCATGGGTGCTTAGTGGGAAGGGGGGGCAAAGGGACTCCCTCACCCCCAGACCAATCATGGTCTGTGGGTGGGGAAGCCCAGAAACATCCTGGCCCCACCCCTTCCACTTTAGCCCTGCCACTTCCAGGATGGTCCGGGGCCACTTCAAAAAATTTTGAAGTGGCCCCCAGCCAAAAATTATTGCTTACCCCTGGTCTAGCTGGTGGGACTTACTGGAATCGTCAGGTAAGCTCAGGAAATATACATCAGCTGAAAATAAGGTCAATGTTGTCTGGTGACACAAAAGGTGTCCTCCTATATTCTTCCTCCAAATCACACAAAAGGAAAAAAACAAAATCTATTTCATGCTCCCTATAAAGCTCTTTGTTATAAAACTTGCCCCACTGAAGGGGCAGTATGTAGGCTCTCAGCCATATGAAAGTGAGTTCCATGAATCGAATTCTGTTCTTAGCTATGTAAATGAAGACAGAATCTGAATTCGGTCCATAGTAAATGCAACATAACTTGTTAGACCATGTAAATCACATATTCTACAGGACCTACTAAGCATTACATTATTTTCATGTGCTGAAAAGACTTTTCTTTTGGTTTATATAAATGTCTTGTATATTTTTGGATGGAGGAACTGCAAAGTGAAGTTGAGTGACTCACGTCCCTAAGGATACACAAAGAGACACTTAGGGTACGTCAAGACTATTTCGGGATACCTCCTGAAATAGCTACCCCACATCCAAGGAACACGGCCACTATTTTGAAATAATTTTCAAAATAACAGATGCACTATTTCAGCATCCCTGTAAACCTAGTTCCACAAGGAATAAGGGATGTCTCAAAATAGTGCTTTATTTCAAAATTTGCATAGCGCTTATTGCGTATCTTATTTTGATTTTAGAGTGCAATCTAGATGTATCCTCAGTAGCATCCTACCTCTACTGTGAACACAAACATTTTGTATATTATTCCTGTAATCAGTTTTTTTCAGACCTAAAACTAGTACAATTGTATCTTAATTAGATATAACTGTTCTGTTTAGCTAAGGCACATTTACCACATTAAGAGTGCGTCTACACAGCAGAACATAACTTGAAATAAACTATGCAAATTGAGCTTCCTCTGACTTGCCTTACTCCTCGTACAATGAATCGGAGTAAGAAGTCCTCCAGCTTGATAGTATTTCGAAATAACTGCCATCTGTGTGGATACGGACTAAGTTATTTCAAAATAATGTTGCTGTGTAGACGTATCTCAAGAGATCTAGCCACTCATGGAATAGTTGTATTATGATTTGGCCCTGTGTCCTTAGATGATTTATAATTCAAAGTCAGGTCCATACCATGACTATTCTGAGACCATTAGTTGAGATGATTAGTAATGAATCCTCTACTCCTGTAGCCCAATGATGAAGTGTAATGGAACCAGCTAATAACAGTAGCATGCTACTCATATACATACATCCAAAAAGTTAGGGGAAATGCAATCAACTGTGATAAGATTACAGGGTGGAGGCAGTAACAGATTTAGGAATATTTGAGATTAACAAAATCTTCACTCACGTGTTAAGATATGGAGTTCCAAAATCCACCAGTATACCTACCTGAGGGTATGCTTTTTCTGGGACCTTATATTTCACATAGCTCAAACCTAGTGATTTTCAGTTTGAGTCCTGGACTATGAAAATCCCTAAATCTCAGACATGTTCCATTGAAATATCTGAATTTCACTTTATTTTGCACTGGAACCACAAAAATTCACATAATTTCTATCAGAGATGATTCCTGCCTCCAGGTGCAAGACCCAAAGAGGACAACTCATGACCACCCCAGTGTCTCCTCCCCTGCCAAGTGCCCAGACCAAGGCCACTGTGCTCTCCCCACCCACCTGAGGAAAGAAGGGGGCTCTGTCCTTCTGCTTTACCCCCCCTCCAAGCAGTACCATCCCTAGGCATACATGAAATACGCAGCCTGCCACCAGCAGAAGCCATGCAGGGTTGGCTTTAGTTGCACAGGGCCTCATAAATTGTAAGGATGGCCCTGCCTCCAGACACATTCAAACGTTCTCCCTGGCAACCGGGCCTTGCATTCCACTTGGCCTTGCACTCCATTTCCCCTATGGGCTGTGCAAGGGAGTCGACTGCTATCGCCGCATCAGGCCCTCCTGGTGATCCTTGGGGGTTGAGATGCTTTGTGGTGGAGAGGGCAAGTGATAATGGGAAGGTCTTGAGGGATGATTCCAACATGCCCTTGCCCACCTCAGCCCACCAGTACTCCCAGGCCAGATGGTGCATTCACTCCAGCCAGGGTAGCCTATGGGCTGGGCATTTGAGACCCCGGCCTTAGTGTATGAGTCACATCTATGCTTAGAGATCATAATGGAATATGAAAACAGGCAGGTATCTCACAGTTCGGAACTTTGTTGCAAATATTGTCCTCGTCTTTCATTTTTAGCACCTACCTTGCATATGTTGGGCAAATCTATTTTTACAGGATATTTCAAACTGCAGGATGCCTGTAGATTTCAGTGTGAAAGAAGACAACATGATATATTCAAAAACAGGCTATTGAATTTCAGATCTCTTCTGAAATGTATTGAATTCCCCTTTTCCTAATTTCTTTTTCAGCTCTTGGAGATGCCAAATATATCTCATTTGAAGCACGCCAGTGGCACAGTGACTGTTTTAACTGTGTAAAATGTTCCATTTCGCTGGTGGGCCAAGGATTTCTCACACAGCAGGACGACATTCTCTGTCGTGAATGTGGCTCTGCTGTATAGTTAGAGACACACACTCATTATTCTCTCATGCTGTAACCAAGTACTTCATTAGCCTGCAGTCAGAAATTCATCTAAAGGCCCTAAGAGTTATTTAGTCATTCAAGTCACTCTCCAACAGCAGTTCAATTCTATCACAGTGCTCAGCTGCCGCATGCATGCCTTGTGTCTTGTAACAAGAGTTTTACGCAGTTCTGGTTAAGAAAACATTTCAAAAGAAATGTCTGCATATATTTTAATGGAAATACAGTATGTTCGTCCTTGTAAAACAGTGCACTCTGCCGTTGGGAGCTTTAGGGTTTCATATTACATAATCCAAAAATTACTATGAAAAATCTTTATTGGGAAGACATAATAGGTGACCTTAATGAATATAAATTATACCAGTACTCTATTGATCCAGACATTGAGGTGTAAAGTGGTGGTGACAGTAGAGAAATGCATCCCCATTGGGTCACAATATTTAATCTGAACAATGCCCCTCTGCGCTCTGAACCTCAAGACTGCTGGACCAACAAAGGAGGCTGCTGCCAAAGTAGTCATTCTGCTATGTACAGGAGCTGGGGGGGTAGGAGGGTAGTATAGAAAGGGAAAGAGTCTGCATGACTTTCACCATTCCAGAGGGAAGAGTGCGGGGGGGGGGGGGGAGAGGGGACTACTTCTCTGCCTTGCAAACAGAAAGGAATAACAGAAATGGATACTCACTAATACAAGGAGACGAGAACCCACTCCATGGCCAGGAGGAGACAGAAGGCCATCTCCTCCATAATTTGCACCACCAACTACACAATTAAAAGCCGGTTTAATGCTTGTTTCAAATTGTACATGAAATCAGAATCCCCTTACAGTGTTCTACACTTTATCAGCAACTCACTTGCTTTTTTCCAGTTTTCTGATTCTCGTTATACTGGATGTTAACTAAGCAGTTTGCAAAAATGTGGGACTTAGCCAAGCAATTAATTATGGGTCCAAAATTACAGGTGCATGTTCACAGATTATTTTTGGAAAAGGTGACTGTAAAAAATCCATTTTCATTTTTTCCACTTCATATTTGCTTGTAGCAACAAAAATCTCTACATTACTAAGCACTATATATGGGAGAAAAAAAGTTGAATTATATGGGAGAAAAAAATTCTTTAAATTTTTCATGCATTATGATGAAGGAAAAGAGGAATTGCCAGATGGTATCTGATCAATGGACCCATCTAACCTAGTATCTAGTTTTCAACAGTGGCCAGCACGAGCTGCTCCAAATGAAAATGGAAGAAAATGCATAATGCACAAGTATGATATATGTTGCTATTCTTGTAAGTTTCTTACTAACACTTACCACCAGGATGAGCCATAGATCAAATGTCACCCAGACCATTTATAGCCCATTTCATGACTTTGATACACAATTTGCATGTGTCATTTAAGCCGGCTTTATATGATAAATTTGCATGCTGTGAATCTGTATTTTTTTCATGTCATGTAAAAGAAAATAAAAAAATTGTTTCCTGTAAGCTTATAGAAATCTGAAATGTGTTGATATCAAATAAAATTGAATTGTGCATCTACATTGTAAAGTTTTAAGTAGGTGACAGCCTTAGAATGTTAACCCTAGTTCTCTAGTTCCAAAGTTTGCTTTTCTCACCAATCAAAGGTACATTTTAAAGATACATTTCAAAAGGCCGCACTCACCATGCGGCATGTAAGCAGAATCCTCAAAGCTATCCGTGCACTAGGAAAAGTGTCCTTCAGCTCTGCACCCTGAATGAACTGGAGAACCTGGAGGGAAGAGTGCTTCCCATGTGCTAAAACATGACATGTTGTCCAATTTGACATAAGGGGTCTTTATCAATGGCATCCAAACATTTCCCATGTGCCACCATCTGGTGAAATCTACACACTTATTCTTTTCTTGTCTGCTGGCAGCTTACTAAGGTCATACAGCCCCTTTCCTCCATGTCTTGTTGTGGTGCTTCATTTATCCAAACCTTGGCTGAGAACATTGGTTCCAGGAAAATCTATTTTTCAGAAAAATTAGAAGGTTCTAAGAGATTCTATAAAGCTCCACAACATAGTAGGAGGTTACTGAAAATGAATCCACATATAGAATATCTGAAACATTTTACTTCAAACATTCTGCTACCCTTTTGGTTATGAACAACAAAAATGGCACCTTGAGTCTGGTGCCCCTAAGATTGGAGTTGCTTGCCCATAAGCCCAGCCCAGCCTTCCACAGAGTAGTTATGTTCTGAAGCATCAAAGCTGATCCTTTCTTAACAAACAAAAATAGGTTGCAAAACTAGCAATTTGCAGAGCTGGACTACAGTCCCTTTACCAAAATGAGCTAGTTTTCTATGAATATTTTTTCTTTGCTATGTCATCTTTTCAGAATACAAATAAATAAAACCACACTTTAGTCTGCCACTGGCATCAATACTCTCCATCAATCAAACACAGTACTTGTGTATAGTTTCCCTCAACCAGCTGACATGTTATAAAACTGCCACTGCCTTTTTCAGTATATACTAAACATACACATTTTTACCTTGTATACACATGGCCTGAGATTCACCTTCCTGTCTGCCATATAACCTCTCACCTTCTGAAAACCAATTTTCCAGAAATTCATTTGTCCTTCTCACCATGAATAGTTTCTTCTTGGTCTTTCCTCTTTGAACTGTTGTCTAATACCTTTTCTTACATGTGTTTCTTGTCTCTATTAAAACTGTCAATGCTTTAGAAAAACCAGCATTTTGTTAAGAGTCATGTACATTTATCATCATTACAGCAATTATTTTAATGATATATTTTCATTACAATCAATAGAACAATATAGCTTTGTTCCTAAATCTCATTTATGTTACTTTGCGAGGATTTCATCTGCTTACTGAGCTTTTAAAATTAAAGTGTCTATATTAAAGGCCATCTCAGTTCATGTTACAAATGCTTCTTACCTTTGTTATTCTATGCTTTCATGTAATTAAACTATCATTATACTAGGCCATTGAGAATGGTGCAATTAAATACTATAGGGCAGATTTCATACCATTTACCACACTCCTGTTTTAAAGCACACCTTACTCAGGAGCACAAGTATCTTTTTAGGTGCTGATACAAAGACTGTTGCAGTTAATAGTAGTCTTTTAATTGACTTTAGTTGCATTAAAATCTCATTCCCCTATTTCAGTGAAAGTGGTAATTACATTTAGAAGACATAAAAAGAAAAGTACACTACAGGAAAATAAGCCATTGCCAAACTGGATAACTAACTAAAAGTATATAATTCTCTGTTTTTTCTAGTCCATAAAATATTGATTTTTTTCTTAATGTGGTGTTGGTTAAGATTTTAATCTCTTATGGGAGGAGAGCTTTTATCAGAGTTTATTTTTTGATTTACTTCTGGTCTTTTTTGTTTTACTCTGTCTGCTTGCCTTTCCTTTCTTATACATCAGGTACAGAATCTTGATAAGAGTCAGGATACCATAAATAGAACTAGATTGTGTAGCCAAAAAAAGAACATAAGGGGGACACATTCTAAAATATGCAGTGAAATTAGCCCATTGGGAAATGTCAGTTGACCTGCAGAATCATTAAATAAATATTGACAAATCACCTGAAGTGACTGTGTCTACAGGATATGAGATCTGAATGTTATTTAGTTATAAGAATTCCTTGGGCGGGGAGGGACTCTAATGATATGGTTTAAGCCAATCTATTCAACCTTGTCTGAATAATGCTCTTATTCAACCACAAATTGATGCAGGATTTACAGGGTGAAATTCTATGGCATAAGATATGCAAAAGATCAGAACAGATTGTCACAGTTATTCATGTTAAGTTGTTTACCTACTTTCCACAGAATATACCATTATTAGGTGAGAAGATCTGAATGCTTTCACATTACATAAAGGAGTGCTAATAAACCATGAACTAAACTCCAACAAATGTTGACAAGATTTTTGTCTATGATCAAATTGAGACTTTTCTGGTAAATGCTACCAGGGAATGGTATTTAATAAGAGAATATTTCAGATTGCTAGTGATTAACCCTGAAACTGACTCAGTTTTGCTTAACTGAATTTCAATGTTTAGAAGGTTTTAGCTGTGTTTGTTTTTTCTAAGCTGTTTGGGGAAACATGGACAGGGACAGCAGAAAACCAAGTGCATAAAAATCCTGGCTTCTGCAATTTATTATTTCTTTCCAAAACTTTTCTTAGATTCTCAAGTTTTATTTTTTATAAGTGTCTAGTCCTTTTTCTTGTGCTAGTACAACTGCCCAGTGGACGAATTTTGTGTTGCTTTTTTGCACAATGAAGATCATTCTTTCTATATACGCTGATGCATTATGTCCAGTTCAGAACATAGCCTTGCTGATAAAGATGTCTTCAAATATATATGATTAATTGGGTTTGGTCTTTTTAAAGTATTTCCCCCCTTTCTTATTTTTTACATTTGAAATGCTGATCACATCTATCTAGAACTCTGTGGGTAACTTTGGAGATCTTAATTCACATCACACGTACCTGGATCTCCATAGGTAACTAGAGAAGTTAGTGGGATTGTAAATTAATTAAAAAAACTGTCAGCAGAGTAATTGCAAGGTGGAGACAAGCTTATTTAGGCCATTTAAAACTTGTGGGGTCTTTTAGGGTTTTTTAAAAAATTAATTATGATTAAAGCCCACCAAAGTTACAGTCCATTCTGGTCAATTTCACTTTAGGATTTTATAAATTGTAAATTTCACAATTTCAGCTATTTAAATCTGAAATGTCATGGTGATGTAATTGTAGGGGTTCTCACCCCAAAAAGGAGTTGGGGAAGGATTGCAAGGTTATTGGGTGGGGGTTGTAGTACTGCTAACCTGCCCTGTGGCTGCCTTCAGAGCTGGGCAGCTCAAAAGTGGTGGTTACTGCCCAGGAGCTCAGCTCAGAAGGTAGAGCCACCATCAGCACCAGCTCAGGAGTAAGGATGCCATGGTATGGTGTTGCCACTTTTACTTCTGCACTGCCACCACCCCCCAGCCACAGCTCCTAAGGCAGCAGTTCAGTAGTAAGAAAGGCAATTCCGTATTATGCCACCCTTACTTCTTCACTCTGATGGCAGGGAACTGCCTGCAGAGATGGGTGCCACTGCTTTGTGGCCCCTCAGCTATGAAAGATGTCAATACTATATCCCCCGTAAAATAACCTTGCAACACCCCTCCAGCTTTCTTTTGAGTCAGGACCCCTGTTTGAGAAACTCTGGTCTCCCCTGTGAAATCATAGTAAAAGTGTGCGCATGCGCGCACACACACACACACACACACACATTTCATGGGAGGAGACCAGATTTCACTGTCGGCAGTGCATTTTTTTAAGGTCATGAATTTGGCAGGAACATAATTATGGACTAGAACTTAGGCTAGCTGGGTTTTATTACCAGCTCTGCTATTGGCTTTCTGGGTAACTTTGGGCAAATTATTATATCTCACTTTCCCAATCTGTAAAATGGGCTCCTCCTTTATGAAGTACTTTGAGATCTATACAAGAGCTATGTATTATTATTTATTTTGCCCTAATGCCTGATAAACACTTAGCAGAAAGATATTTTTGTTAAAGACTGGCCATCCTTTCACAGGGGGATGAGCTGGCTCCCAAAAGTTCTCAAGCAATACTAGGAAAGCCAAGACTTGATCATTATGCTTCAAAAATGAAAACCTTCAACCTTGAAAACCAATGAAAATAAAAGATGGAGAGAGGCTGAAAGATGGAGCTACGGTGGCCCCATAGTAAAAGAGACACCAGGACTATGGCTAGACTGCAAGCCTCTTTTGAAAAAAAGCATCTAGTACAACCAGTACTTTCGAAAAAGCAAGCCGCTTTTTCGAAAGAGAGCACTCAGGCAGTCTGGATTCTCCCTTTCGAAAAAGCACAGTTTGCATTATATAGCGCCTTTTTTTTTTTTGAAAGAGCACTTTCGAAAAAAGGCATTCTTCCTTGTAAAACAAGGTTTTCCACTGTCGAAAAAAATGCCACTTTCTTTTGATTTACAGCAGTCTAGACGCAGGGGAAGTTTTTTTTTAAAAAAAGGCCACTTTTTTGAAAAAGCCCTGTAGTCTAGACACACCCAAGGAGCGTGAAGTAATGTCTTGTACTGAACCAACTTCTGTTTGTGAGAAAACATGTCTCTCTCACCAACAGATGTTCTAATAAAACTATTACATCACCCACCTTGTGTCTCTAATATCCTTTGTTATTCATTTTGAACAATAAAGGTAGCAATAGTATTAACTTACTCATCCCCACCAAACTCACCTCCATGAGCTGAGCCAAATTTCAGTGCCTGTTGGGAGCCATTTGAAAGTTATCATTTGACATGATCAATTGATGGGGGAGAGGGAGAAAATGAACTGGAGATTGAGCAATATTGGAATCTAGGGCATATCCTGTAACTGCACAACATTGTTCTTAGAATAGATGTAATGGCATCACAAACATGAAAGATGAAGAGAGGGGGACTTATGTTTATTTTTCACAACTTGTATTTTGAATGTTCAAGATTCATTTCTCTAGCTAAACCCGCAATCTCTTGTTTCACCCCAGTGTTGCACTGGAAAAGTAACAATAGTTCATGACAGACAAAACTGCATAGTACAGAACTGAATGGGGATATGTGGAGTCTCATGCGCATGGAGAAGTGTAGCTTTGAATTATGTTTTTAATTATGTTGAGGCAAGAGTTGGTCACAAGATTCTCAAGGTGGAGATTCACAAAAAATGGATATAGGCTAGTACTACTTCTACTTTAAGATCCGCTGGTTATGTCCCTAGAGCTATGTGCTCTAAGAGTATGTCTTCTTTAAAGAATTAACTTGTCTGTTGGCCTTAGCACAGCTCCGCTCCCTCTGGCCTAGGGTGTTGGTGTTTTACTCCTGGGCTACCTGGGGTATAAGATAAAGTCCCAGTTTTGCATTCACACTAGTTGGTATTGGTAACCCACCCACTTTATAGTGAGGACAACAGAGTAAACCACTCTAAGGGAACTCTGAAACGAGGCTTACAGGATCGGTTGGCAAAGGTTTCCCCAGCCGACCGATCCACGTCTAGACTACCGTGCTGTGCCGGATCAGCTGATCGTCGGCATAGCGTGGCGGCCATGTTTATTTTAATGAAGCGGGGATTATTTAAATCCCCGCTTCTTTGCCTATGCCAGGTAGCCTAATCTACATGACTCTGTTGCCAGAGGCATGTAGTCTAGACATACCTTAAGTGTGAGTAGTTCTCCAGAGCATTCCCATGATAATAATGCCCCCCCACACACACACACACATTGCTATATGCCCAAAGGACAGATGAGTTTGCCCACTATTCACTGGGAAGAATCATGAAGCACTAAGAAGCATGGGTTGTACCTTCCAGATGTTCTAGTGATACAGACAAGTGAATGCAGCATGGGAGACACTGAGATAGATTTGTAATGTGGCTATTCACACCCAAGCTCGGCTAATCCAGGTACTTATCCTCTGGTCCCAGTCACCTAGATTAACTCTGCAGTGAAGATGTAGCCCAAGTACCATTAAGCCATAGTTGTGGGAAGACCGTCACCTGACCACCCCAAGCCTCAATAAATTCAGCCCTAAACTGAGCTTAGAATTCAGAAGAGCTACTGGAAATCAGCAGCTGTGAATGTTGCTCAGTAACACTCAGCCTGAGGAGAGTGAAAATGGTGTTTCTCTCCCCCACCCTGGGAGAGGTGGGCAGGTGAAGAACCTGAGAGCTGCAAAAATGAGTCTGGGTAAGCAAATTTGAAGAGGGGAAGGGAGTAATGGCAGGAAGGGGCAGATGTGGTGGGTGAGAACTGATGGGGAGTTGGAGGAAGCAGATGTGGAGGCAAAACCTCTTGCAGCAGGGATCAAAATCAGCTTAATAAATTTGGGCATGTTGGCAATGCCAATTCATACATACACATAAATGGAGAAGGAGGGGGAGATCAATGGTCAAACTAAAATACAAAATATAATATTTTTTAAATCCCATGGTTTTGTGGCCAGGCTGATGAATTTCAGGGATCTGTGCATGACTTTTTAACTTTTGGGATTGGCTGTACTGCTTACTGCTTAAGAACATGAACTCCATTTATTTAAAATAACAACAACAAAAATACTCACAAGAATGTAGTCAAACATTTTCCCAGGCAGAGTAACAGTCTTTGAGGAGTGGGCTCTGGCTATCAATGCACATGGCCATAAAAGGGTGTGAGTATGAGGAATAGGACTGACCCAAATTTGTAACCCAAACCATGGGCCAGATTGTACCCTGTGGGACTGTGCACACAGGAAACCTTGGCATCCTGGCCTCTGTATTTCAGCTCAGGCGTCAGGGTTAGTCAAACCTATTTATGGGCACAGAGATCTAAGGGTATTCAGGTTTGTCCTTAACTCTTGAATTTCTAGGCTTTTTAATGATGGGGGTTTTGTTTAATTTTTTTCTTAATCACAACCCTTAAATTACTAATAGGCAATCTCAGCCTTATTGGCATTTTTCCCCCTGACTGTGTATTATTAAAGTAACAAGCTGGGTGAGGCAATCTTGTTTATTGGACTAATATCTGTTAATGAAATAGACAAGTTCTCCAGCGATAGAGAGCTCTGCTTCAGCTGTCCAACATTACTATTATAAGACCCTTTTTACTGTTGCTTTTATCTTTGCAAAAATCTAATCAACTTGGCTGAAATTTCCCATGCTGAGTACCTACCCTCAGGCTGATTTTTTGGGGGAGGGAGGACTGTCAGACCAAATTATTCAGCACTTCTGAGAATGAGGCTATTGAAAATTACAATTATTTGCCATGTTAAAAATTCTGGTGGTTGCTTTACAAAAAAAAAAAAAGAGGAACAAGTGTTTTTCTACTTTGCACAAGGCAGTTATTTTCCAAGGAGCAGTGTTTGTCTCAGGGACGTACCCTTTTGCCATCCCTGGGAAATGTGCTATCCATACAACTGTGGCCAAGTAATAAGTCTTTGAAAAGTTGCAGTGCACAGAGGCTCAGTAGATACTGAAGAAATCAGCTAAAATCTCCCTCATTTCTATGCACAGGTCCTGTTGTTGACCAGATTGCCAAGGAAGTGAGCTTGCTCCAGACCCAAGGTTATGGGATGAGAGGGTTGGAGCACTGTTAGGGTGCATCTAGACTGGAAAGATTTTGCGCAAAAACTTGCCAGCTGTCTACACTGGCCGCTTGAATTTGCGCAAAAGCACTGACTTTGTAATGTATAAAATCAGTGCTTCTTGTGCAAATATTTTCATGCTCCCACTCAGGGATAAGCCCTCTTGCGCAAGAATACTTGCGCAAGAGAGCCAGTGTAGACAGGCACCTAAATTTTTGGTGCAAGAAAGCCTGATGGCTAAAATGGCCATCGGAGCTTTCTTGCACAAAAGCGAGTCTAGATTGCCACGGATGCTTTTGCGCAAAAGCATCCTTGCAAATCTGGACGTTCTTTTGCAGAAATACTTTTAACAGAAAAACTTTTTCCGTTAAAAGTATTTCCGCAAAATCATGCCAGTCTAGACATAGCCTCATTGTAATAACTACTCCAGGCTCTGCACTAAAATTGACATCAGGGAGCCAGTCTTTCCTGTGCTCTCAACACCACTGCCTGCTGATGCCCAGGCAGAATGGAGAAAGAAGCCCTCTGCTTCAAATGCAAAGGGAACAAAAGGCTGACCAAGGGGAGACAACTTTTTGTGTGTACGTTGTGATGTGGTCTTCAGTTACTTGATTACATACTGGCTGCGACTAGACTGGCAAGTTTTTCCGCAAAATCATCTGCTTTTACGGAAAAACTTGCCAGCTGTCTACACTGGCCGCTTGAATTTCCGCAAGAACACTGACGATCTCATGTAAGATCGTCAGTGTTCTTGCGGAAAAACTGTGCTGCTCCCGTTCGGGCAAAAGCCCTCTTGCGCAAATCATTTACGCAAGAGGGCCAGTGTAGACAGCACTGTACTGTTTTGCGCAAAAAAGCCCCAATGGCTAAAATGGCGATCGGGGCTAATTTGCCCAAAAGCGCGTCTAGATTGGCACGGACGCTTTTCCGCAAAAAGTGCTTTTGCGGAAAAGCGTCCATGCCAATCTAGATGCTCTTTCCCAAAAATGCTTTTAACGGAAAACTTTTCCGTTAAAAGCATTTCCGGAAAATCTTGCCAGTGTTTTCCACAGGAACTGTAGGCAACATGTGGGGTGCATGAAGGGCACATATGCCCCCCCAAACACCATGGGCAGGAGGGGCAAGGAATCCAGTGCAGAGCCTACTGGGGGGGGGGGGGGCACCCTGCATTCACTTGCTGCCTTGCTCCACTTTCCCTGCTGCTGCTGCTGCTGGATGAGGGGGCGGGGGATGGACCCTGCTATTCCCCATGGCCGCATCTCTTAGGGAAGGGAGAAAGAGGCAGGACAAGGGTGGAAAAAGTGTGGCGAAGAGGCAGTGACAGTGGAGCAGGGGTGGGAAAGGGGGAGCAGAGGCTGTGAGTGATAGGACTTAGGGCATAGGGAGGTTGTCCCATGTGGCTGGTGGTCCCCTTGCCCAGCTTCACCAATTGCCTCTGGCAAGAACCCGTTCCTTATTCGGTGAAAGAGATGGACCTGCTCAAGGGATGAATTGGGGTTGTGTAGTGAAGGAAGTTGTTGTGTGCGAGACCCCTTGCTTTGTTACAGAGATGGGAAGACATGTATTATGTGAGGTGAATAAGGCAAGGCTTGCAGGAAGTGAGGGGGATTGTCTCATGGCTCTGGTAACTGATTATTGTCCTGAAGAACTAAATGCTATCCTGCCTCTGCCACAGAGGCCTAAATCCTCCAACGTGATGGAAAAGAGGAGAATAGAGAGGTATCTTGATTCTACTGAAATGTTCTGAGTGCTTGACTTTGCAACATTAGTAAAGTTCTTTAAATATAGTTGAAACTTAACATGGTGATTTGTTCCCTTAAGGCAGGGATCAGCCACCTTTTCAAACCAAAGAGCCAAACTACATCAAAATTCAGAACAAGTGGTCAACAAAGAGCCATATAAGAATGCCCATTTGCATGACTGAAAATATACAACATAATATTATTGATAATTGACATCATGATTAATAATAGCATAAATGAAACATTGTACTAACAGACTATTTAATGGAACTTCTGCTGCAGCAGCTTTCTGCACAGTTCTTTGAAGTTTACATCATAGCTGGTCAAATCCAACTTCATTCATGCAATCAGGGCTGTCTTCTGTCAATCTTATGACACGGGGCTGGTGATGTGGGGATGCAGGAGACTGGGTTGGCGAGTACTAGGGGCTCAGGGCAGGAGATTGGGTGTATGATGGACTCAGGGCAGAAGGTTGCGGTGTGTGAGGGTGCAGGAGTGTTATGACAGGGGACTGGGGGATGTGAGGGTGCAGGAGTCTGGGGATGTGGGGATATGAGGGGCTCAGGACAGGGGAGCCAGGTGTATGATGGACTCAGTGTTGGTGTGTGCAGGGGTGCAGGAGTGTTATAATGCTGCAGCTAGATGGGGGCTGGACCCCAACTGGGAGCTTGTTGGCCAGGCTTCACTTGTAAATAAAGTAAAATATTATGTCCAATACAGAAGGTTTCAACATTGTCTTGATTTATGACAGGAGGGAGGGAACCTCTTTTGGGTCAAGAGACACAGAAAAATCAGTCAGGGAACAAACAAGTGAGAAGCAAAACAACAACAAAAAACCTCCAAAACCCCCCAACCCTCATTGATGTGACCCCCACCTAAAACACCTCACTCCCCTGGCGCTCCAGCCCCATAGTGAGGGGAGGGGCAGGGAGGACTGAGATTCAAGGCCTCAGGTCATATTTACTCTTCTCATGTTCCAGGATTAGAGGCTCCTCTTGGCTGCAAAGGAGAAGCAGAGCCAATGGGAGCTGCGAGGCTCCATGGCTGCGGCGCTGGTAAATAAACAAAATAGGGCAGCCAGTTAACGTGTTTCTCAAAATGATTCCATGCAGCACTTTCAGAAACACTGTTCTAGATCATTTATAAATAAATTGAATAGGATTGGTCCCAGGATAGACTCTTGGGGGACCCCACTAGTTACCTCTTTCCATTCAGAAAACTTAGCATTTATTCCTATCCTGTGTTTCCTGTCTTTTAACCAGTTATCAATCACTGAAAAGACCTTCCCTCTTATCCCATGACAACTTACTTTACTTAAGAGACTTTGGTGAGGGATCTTGTAAAAGGCTTTCTGGAAATCTAAGTATACTATATCCTCTGGATCCCCTTTGTCCATATGTTTGTTGACCCCCTCAAAGAACTCTAGCAAATTAGTAAGGCATGATTTCCTTTATAGAAAACATGTTGACTTTCCCCCGGCAAATTATGTTCATCTATGTGTCTGACAATTTTATTCTTTACTATAGTTTCAACTAATTTGCCAAATACTGACGTTAAACTTATTGGTCTGTAATTGCAAGGATTACCTCTAGAGCCCTTTTTAAATATTGGCATCACGTTAGCTATCTTCCAATCATTAGGTACGGAAGCTGGTTTAAACAATAGGTTAAAATCCACAGTTAACAGTTCCGCAATTTCCCACTTGAGTTCTTTCAAAACTCTTAGGTCAATGCCATCTCGTCCTGGTGACTTGTTACTGTTAAGTTTATCAATTTGTTCCAAAACTGCCTCTAATGACACCTAAATTGGGGACAATTCCTCAGATTTGTCACCCAAAAAGAATGGCTCAGGTTTGGGAATCTCCCCAGTATCCTCAGCAATGAAGACTGAAGCAAAGAATTCATTTAGCTTGTCCGCTATGACTTAATTATCTTTGAGTGCTCATTTAGCATCTCGATTGTCCAAGGCCCCAATGGCTGTTTAGCTGCTTCCTGCTTCTGATGTACTTAAAAAACATTTCGCTATTACTTTTTGAGTTTTTGGCTAGCTGTTCCTCAAACTCCTATTTGGCTTTTCTTATTATATTTTTACACTTAATTTGACAAAGTTTATGCTCCTTTCTATTTTCCTCACTACGATTTGACTTCCACTTTTTAAAAGATGTCTTTTTATCTGAGTCTGCTTTTTTTACTTGATTGTTAAGCTATGGTGGCACTTTTTTGGTTCTCTTACTGTGTTTTTTTTAATTTGGGGTATACATTTAAGTTGGGCCTCGACTATAATGTCTTTGAAAAGTTTTCATGCAGCTTGCAGAGATTTTACTTTTGTCACTGTACCTTTTAATTTCTTTTTAACTAACCTCCTCATTTTTGTGTAGTTCACCTTTCTGAAATTAAATGCCACAATGTTGGGCTGCTGAGGTGTTTTTCACACTACAGGGCTGTTAAATTTTATTACATTATGGTCACTATTTCCAAGCGGTTCAGTTATATTTAGCTCTTGAAGCAGATCCTGCATTCCACTTAGGACTAAATGAAGAATAGTCTTTCCCCTTGTGGGTTCCAGAATCAGCTGGTCCAAGAATAGTAATTTGAAGTATCAAGTAATTTTATCTTTGTATCCCATCCTGAGGTGACGTGTACCCAGTCAATATGGGGATAGTGGAAATCCCCCACTATTATTTAGTTTTTTATTTTTATAGCCTCTCTAATCTCTAAGTTTTAAAGAATGGCAACCCTTCTAACTTCCTCATGAAACTCCCTGTTAGCTGCTCCTGTTCGCAAAGCTCCCTGGTCACTTATTCATGGGTTTTATAAAGCCCTGGCCTTTCTGATAGCTCCACCCCCTGGCTAAGGCTTGACCAACCTTCTTTCGAATGTCGTGTTCAACGCTGTGTTTCTTCGTCAACGTTGGATGTCCAAACTCTCCAGCCAGTGAACAGCATCACTGGTTAAATTGTGGATATCCTCCAATGAGCCAATAAATTTTTGTGTTGGGCATTCTGCAACAATTTGATGCATAGTTTGTGGACTGCCACAATTACAAAGTGGAGATGGCAACAAATTTAACTTATGCAGTAGATAACTACACCTGCCCTGACCAGTCCTAAGCCAGTTTAGAACATACCACAGTCTCCAGGGAAGATTGAAACCTTTCTACTCAGTGGTGGGATCTGACATATGGCATGACCAATGAACAGAGGGTTCTAAATTTCTCGTTAAGAAGTTCACAGCTTCCAACTGCCGGCCACAGTTCTTGAAACAAACAGTTCAGCACTTGAAACTCCAAACAAACAAACAAACAAACAGACAGACACAAGCTCAGCACATAGTTTCTTTCAGGCAACCAGCAAGTAACCCCCAAACACAAACAAACACACTAAAGACAGCCACTTACCACAAGGGTCCTGTAATCACTCGTCCTTCACCTGGAGAACTCCCTCACAAAACTCCCTATTAGCTGCCCCTTATGTTCTTATGTATTGCTGGGGAGTCTACATACGGTCAGCCACACTGGTTTTGCGATTATGGATTATATCTATAGATTCTCTCAAATTCTGCCAGCATAAGACATTCGGCTGTAAGAGGACAGAAAAGGAGCTCTGTGAAACAGGTCTGGAACTTGGTTACTGGTTTGTTGGGAAAGTTGGCTGGACTTATAGCACCACCCCAGAAGGAAAATTCCTTCACCCCACAAAGGATGGCTGTGGAAACTCCTAACTAGGGGAAGAGTTTAGGCCAGGAAGGTTTAGGCCAGGGTTTAGGCCAGTACTTGAACTACTTTCGTATGCAAACAAGTTATGTGGAAAATAGGAGAACTACAAGAGAGCTGAAGATGACATGCTGCAGTATCACAGAGGAGAGCTCCAAAGACTGCACTCTGCCATAGTGTCTGTCTGTCTCTGTCTCTCTCCCCCTGCCCCCAAGTCTGCCCACTGTATATATTTTGGTATAACTGCCAGACTTTTCAAAACGGTAAATAATTAAGGATTTACATTAGCTATTCAGCCACTTTTCTAAAGAGCAAAGTGATGAGGAGCTAGGTGGCCCTATGATAGATATATTTGTATTCTGTTTTGAATATATCACTTGTATATTCTATCACTTACCCACTAGATGGCACAAAACTGCTGCTGGCTAAGCAGTAAACAATGCACAAACATGTTTTCTTCTTCCATTAAGCAACCATGATGTTGCAAGGGTACAAGCCTGATATTGAAAAGAAAATGTCAAACACTGCCTCAGATGACTTCAATAGAGCTTCACAGTTTTACGTCAGTGGAAGGTGCAATTGGTCTCTAACTACAAACTTGCAACCTTGACTATTTAGTTCTCTATGTAGAAATAGGCTGACCCTTCATGAACTGCCCAGATTCACACATTAGCAACTTTGAGCATAGAAACTAAGTTAATGGGTGCTATAGAACATCCTAAATTAGAGCCTGATTCTGCCACATTGAACTGGACTATGTTGCCTGAGTAGTCCCATGGACTTCAAAAAAAATTATTCCCCAAGTCTGGAAATGCTCAGCATAATTTAGATTTGGCCCATTAAATTGGGACCATCAATTTGGTGGAAATATATGTTGCCATACTGCTCTTCATGTATATCTAATTGCTTTTGTATTACTGAAAATAGAGTGAAGTTGCTTTTTATAGTGGTGCAAAGTAATGGTCAATGGTGCAAATTCATCAGTGACACCAGGCTGATTGCAAGCCCAAAGAAATACTGTTAAAACTGAAAAATAAAAAAATTGCAACTGTGAGCCTCAGAGCTCAGGTCAGCTGATTCGGTCTCGTGCTACAGGGCTAAAGATGTTCCTGCTTGGACTGGAACTTGAGCTGTGAAACCCCATAAGGAAGGTGAGTCTCGAAGCACTAGTTTGGAGTTTATCAAACAAAGTGGCCAGATGTTTGTCAGAACCCATACTGAAATTCAGTAGTTCACTGAATAAACCACCATGCTATGCAGCCAAATATATCATAGCTATATCTTCTCTGTGCAGTTCCTACTCTGTGTGTCTCTTGCTCAGGGATGCACAGAAGGAAATTGATGAAGCCCTTAAAAAAGATGCAGCTTTCTTTCCCCCTTGCTGACCAGGGAAGCTGATCTGTTGGAAAGCTGGAATCAAGACCCTGCTCTTTCATTTAGCTCTTTCCACACTCTTCTTTACAGTGAATAGTAAACAGAGACTGGCTTTCAACACTGAATATAAGATCTAGACCAAGCAAGGGCTAAGTAACGATATTTTATTCCCATGCCCTTTTATTCCCATGCTCAGGTGAGTAAGACAAAGACAGTGAACAGCCACAGAATATCACTGGCATTGTTGTCATAGCTTGGAAGTAAACACTGTACTTTACATATAGAATGAGGCTAGTATATCCATAAACACAATCCTAATGATATGATCTTTTTTTCAGTTATACCAGATTGTGTCACGAATACAAACTGTTGGTGGGTTGGAGAACCTCACAGTCTTTTTCATTCTGTGATGGGCATTGACTTCACACTGGCCTCTAAAGGGTTAATAGGAAAGCAGCCAATGGGAAAGGCACTGTGAGGGATAGCCAGTTGGGGCCTAGCTGGCCCATATAAAAAGACTTACAGGGAGAATGGGATCAGTTACTCCCTGGAGCTTAAGGAGAGAGATCTGGGTGCCTGACAGGCAGAAAGAACCTAGCACCCTGGACAGAGCAGTACTGCTAGCAGGGACTAGGGTAGCTAGAGAGAAATCCTGGCTGGTTGCTAGGATTGGCAGGCTGAGGCCCTGAGGCAAGGCCAAAGAGGGTGCTGTGGCCACAGGTAAGTGGCCAGACAATTGGCTGCAGTCACTACTGAGGAAGTTGCAAGATAATTGGACTACAGCACTCACTGCTGGAAGGGGAGAGCATAGATTGCAACTCAGCTCAAGAGCTGTGTCATGAACACGGTCCTATGGTCATTAGAGTGATGTGGGTCCGGAAGCAGAAGAAACAGCAGGTGAGGCACCATTAGGATGTGGCCTACTGATGGGCAGAGCTAATCCCCAAGACAGCCAGCAGAATGCACCAGTGTGGTGAGATGAGCCCCACTGTGCCTGTCAAGATGGCACTCAGAACATGGCATTCATTAGCCTGTTCAATTCCAATCTTCTACAGAATGGAGCCTGAAATTAATATTCAGAGAAAAAATAACCTAAGGAGTCACCCTTTGCACTGATTTTTATGTCCAGTTTAGAGGTTTTAAATGATGGTTTTACTGGGGTCTATCTCGTGGTGAGCATGTAATACAGGCTATTTTCAGACATCATGGCATACACAAGGTTTGGGTCAGGGGATGGAGAAATAGTATCCCTGATAGCAGCAGAAATTATAATGTAGTTCTGCCTTGGTAGCATGTTTCTATAGTCAATCTGGAGGAGGCAACTCATGCATTTTATCAGGTAATTGGGAAACCTTTCAAACAAAATCTGCTCTTTGTCACTCAATTTATTTCGTGGAATGGAAATTTTTCAATTGGACAAAGTCATATTAAACAACTGAGGATGGCTTTTTCAAGCAATCTCTCTCTTTTCTGAGGCAGTGTGGTGGTAAGGAGAATTATCTGTTCAATGTAGATAAAATAGAACTTCCTTCATAACACACTTGGTGGTTGCTAGGCTATTACTGGCTTACTGGTGGAAGAAAAGAAAGCCTCTTCTAAATATTAGTGAATGGTGTAATAGGATATGAGGAGTGGTAATGGAAAAATAAATTCATCAAGTATGAAAATATGAAGACAGACTGAAAACCAATTATCTGATCTTCACAAGCAGTAAAATTAAAGCAATCGTGTAATTCATTTTGATATCAAATATTAAACATGGAGTTCCAGAAATGGTGAGCCCAGCAAGCTGAAAGGCAATGGGATAAAACATAAAAAAGGAGTTTATGCTGACAATTTTATGGAATAGCATTAACCACAAGAGAAAAAGTACTCTGACAATACTGACTGATTCATGTAGCAAACTTATCTATCTATTATGTTTGGAATTGAATCTTAAAGTAAGATTTTTTTCTGTCCCAAATGGATTTTCTGGAAATCTGAAGACCAACTCTCACAGTCTGTGTTACTACAACACGTATGCATTGCAGTTGGAAGTATGATGGCAGCCCACATAGTCTTATTCATGCTAAATTATTCTACCTAGCACAACTAAAAATAGCACTGAAGACATGGTAGCACAGGCTTCAGCCTGGGCTGTCCAAGGTCTATCAAAACTGTGGGTACATGCACACTCACAATCCTGCCATGTCTTCTTTGATATTTTTAGCCATGCTAGCTAGTCTGATTAAAGCTGGAATGCATGCCCAGCCAGCCAACAATCACATCTTGAACAGCAGTATAAATATATCCGAGGTGATAAGTGAATGGAGTGAAAGAAAATGACTCTGCATTTCGCCCTTTGGGGGCTGGTACATTTACAATATGTGTAATTGTATATTGTATAATATAAAGCAGGGAGGGCTGGGCATTGTTCATCTCTATAAACCATTCTTGTCAAGTAAGATGGCTGTCAGAGGAACATCTATTGTGTTTTTATAAAGGGGCAAGAAGTAAATTGCGTGAATGTACATCTTTTCACACAAAAAGGGCTGTTTACCATCCTGTTATCACAAACTGCTTTTAATTATTTTATTAATCAAAATATATTTTGGCTAGAGGATTTCCTCTGTTCGAGAACAGCCACTTAAATCAGCGCCTTTAGTTTTTTACTGTTGCACTTAACATAAAAGATGATTTCAGAGCAGCCTTATTCCATCCCCCTTTGGGAGCACACTACTACTGCCCCTACTTCACGTGCTTTCAAGTCAGTGACACCTATGCACAGCGTTGATCAGGACCACACAATGCACTAAAGGCCCAAGCCGACAGATGTAGCTCCTGGAGTCATGTAACTACATCAGATTTTTTTAAATTAGATTTCTAGTCCTCATAGTTTTGAAGAGACCATGTATAACAGATGTAGCAGTGTCTGTCTGATCACTTGTTTACACACAGAAATTACATCAATTGAACTAAATCACTTTCTAAATCCAAGTATTTACATCAACACAATCCCTTTTGCAGACATCTAAAATCAGTTTAAAACTGGCTATGACCAAGTTAGCTTGATAAACTGAAACATTTACACTGATTAATTTCCCTGGACCAAATTCTGTCTTATTTAGGCTGGAGTAATGAAAGTCAGTGAAGTTACTCTGGATTAACACCAGTAGAATGAAGCAAATTTTTGACCTTTTATTTGTATCTAAAGCAAATATAGTGGACAAAGGGCTTTTCCAGATGCCAACAAGGGTTTGAGAAGTTTGCACTTTTTCCTCTACAATTAGCCCAATGGATCACCAAAAGGGGATGTGGGTAAATGGGTATTTTTAGCCATTACACAGTAAATAGGGATTTTGCTGACTTGAAATGTGACTGTATCAGACAGATTATCCAATACTATATTACATATTATCCAGTACTACAAATAAGTATAAATATTAACAGATGCAGTCACTGATGTGCACCAGCCACATCAGAAACAGTTGCGTGAGGCAGATAAATGAAAACATCCAGGTAGACCTGCTAATATAAAGCTCACAAAGCAAACATTAGCAACAATGTCCATCAGATTAGCTATGGACAATCCCTTTAGGACTATATTGTCCAACAACCACTAAATTGTTTTGTCAGATTGTGAAAGATACAATGCTGCTCTGACAGGTGTAATGCAAAACCACAGCAAAGTGAACCTATGCTCCTTGAATCACCGCTCAAAAATGACCAGACACTCACCTTTCAGCATGAAGAAACAGTGATTCGAGTTACTTGCCATCATCCCTTATAAATTCAGACCGTACTGAGTCAGAGATGGGAAAAGTGGGTTATGGTTAAATGCTATCCACAACATTGTACTTTGCTTTCATACTGTTGGTACTTTTTGCCACACTGTTATGAATAGGCAACAGTAACCATCTCTTTTGGTTTTCTCATGAAACTCACTGGTTACCCTCAATCCACTACAGCTAACTTCAGTCCACCTAATCAGGATTTCCACTGCAAGTCACAGACACAAAGGTATGTGCCACTTTCTTTTCATGGTATGCACGAAGCCACAAAATCTTACAATTGTGATATCGTTCCTTTAAAATCTAAAGCTGTGGCAACCCTAAATTTGACTTGACAGCTGGCCTGGCAAATAATTACATGATCTATGGGCTCTGTGTAATCAGGGTCCAGACTAAACAATGTGCATTAGAGTTCCTATCTCAGCAGATCCCCTAACCACTGGAGGAGGGGATAGGGAGCAGAAGAGAGGGAACAGACACACATGAAATGAGCTTAAGCCAGGAAGGGGGCATCATGAGTGGAGGGCCCCCCCTGCATGCAGAGAAAAGAGCCACTGGGCCAGATCAGGGAGCTAGACCAGCCCTACAGCCATGGACCCACTGAAGGGTCACTCTGAAACACAACCCCAAGTTCATAAACAAGATAAGCATCAAAACATTGTTAAATTTATAGATAGATAAACAATAATAGTGAAATTGGTCTTTTCTGCCAGCATAGCCATTTTTAAGACTGAAAAAAATATAAAAATAAAAAGCAAAGGAGTTGAAATAGAAAACAAACACTTTGAGTCAAGATTTTAAAAGCAAATGCCTAAAATATGAGTGCACACAAAATATAACTACAGAACATAATGTGAAATCCACAAAATGGGTAACGAGCTGTGCAGCAGGACATTTGCATTACACAATTACCAGGATACACAAGCTGGGAAACTGCTTCAATTGCGAATCGCATTTAAAACACTCACATGAGACACACATACAAAAAACAAACAAACCTTTCTGCAGACTCTGTTTTATGTGGCTTCGTGGTGGAGCTAGTTAACTAAAATGAGGATATGTCTACACTACAGAGTTTTTTCGGAAAAATGGCCATTTTTCTGAAAAAACTTCAATTACATCCACACTGCAATTGCATTCTTCTGAAAGAAAATTGAAAGAACAGAGGGGTTTTTCTGACATTGGTAATTCCCATTCTGCGAGGAAGAAGCCTTCTTCCGAAAGAGCTCTTTCAGAAAAAGGTGTTTGCAGATGGGGAAGAGGGAGTTCTTTTGAAAGAAGGAAAAAGCACAGGTGCCCTCGTGGCCACTCCAACCACAGTAATCACAGCTTAAATGGGAGATAGCATCCATTCAGTCTGGATGCTAACTTTCAAAAAAGCAGATTGCTTTTTCAATGTGCTTTTGCAGTGTGGATGCTCTCTTCTGGAAAAGCTTCTTCCGAAAGAGCCTGCAGTCTAGACATAGACAGAAAGATACTTGACTGTATTTTTTCCATCACAAAATAGAAATCAGCAAACAGGATGGCTGTGTCTACATTGGCACCCCTTTCCGGAAAAGGGATGCTAATGAGACAAGTCAGAATTGCAAATGCCGCGGGGGATTTAAATATCCCCCGCGGCATTTGCATGAACATGGCTGCCGCTTTTTTCCGGCTCGGGGTTTTGCCGGAGAAAAGCGCCAGTCTAGATGGGCTCTTGCGGAAAATAAGCCCTTTTCCGGAAGATCCCTTATTCCTACTTTGCATAGCTCAAATTGTGTATCTTACTGAGTGTTATAGTGCAGTATAGATGCACTCAGAGTGAGCAGGGGCAGGACCTCAGAGAAGGTGAGGGGCCTTAGAGGAGGAGTGGGTGGGTCAGGGGGCAGGCCAAGGATGTTCAGTTTTGTATAAATAAAAAGTTGGCAACCATTCTGGACACAGAAGCCAAAAACTGGACTGTCCAACCTGGACTTGTGGCAACACTTCTGCAGGCTCCCCCCCTCCCCACTATCATACTCAGTACATGCTCTGAGCTTTTACAGAATAATTTCTTTACATACCTAGAAAGAAATTATAAACTAGCAAACACATTCTGGAAATGCTTTATTTCACAAATCACATTGATGTCAAAGCACTTAATAGTCTGAAAAATAGGTAATTTACAAAAATCACAGCAATACCCGGAAAACATTTCTTCATTTAGTAGGAGATTGAGCCCTTCTGTTTTCAGTGTGTTTGGAAACCAATCATAGACCAGTCTTCTCAAACTTAATAAATGCCATTCAAAATTCATGATTCACAATTCAAACGAATGAAAGTTTCAAAAAGAAAAATGAAGGTCGTTCTGCCTAAGGCTAGTAATAACAAAAAACCTCGATAAAAACTAAAGACTCAAGGGTTTTGATGGTTCTATTTTTTGGTCTTTCCTGTTAGTTGAGAACTTCGTGACATGAACTGTTTGTTACCATGTAAATCAGGGGCGGCCCTAGACTAGCTGCCAGCAACTGGTGCCCCAGGCGAACCATGCAATCGCCGCCTCCCTTTCCCCCCTCCCCCAACCCCAAGGGCTGATATTGACTGAGGGTTTTGGTTCTGTGCTGGGGAGGGGGGGCTGGGGATGGAGTTCTATTGGCTGGGGGCTAAGGGGGCTGGGGATGGAGTTGGAGTTCTGGAGCTGGGGGCTGGGGGCCAGGGGATAGAGTTCTGTGGCTGGGGGGGGGGGGGTTGGGAATGGAGTTGGACTTCTGGGGCTTGGGGCTGGGGGCTGGGGAGAGGGAACAGGGTACCAGTCGAGGGAGGGAGTCCTCTGCACTCGCCTCCTCCCAAGATCCCCCCCCCCGAGAGAAGCTGGCATGCGCCTCTCCCGGGGTGACCCCCCCTCGTGGGGCAGGGGAAACCCCCACATTCCTCCTCCCCCGGGCCCGACCCCCCCGCGTTCCTCCTTCCCCAGAGCCAACCACCCCCTCTGCGGTACAGGGGAAACCCACCCATGTTCCTCCTCCCCCGGGGCCGACCCTCCCGCATTCCTCCTCCTGCGGGGCCGACCCCCCCCCCCCCCTCCATGGCACAGGAGAATACCTCCCTCCCCCGGTGCACTGCCTCTCCTAGGACTTACCCCCATCCAAGCTGCACAGAAGCCGTGCTCCAGGTAAGGCACCAGAAAAGGAATGGGAAATGGAAGGGGCAGGGTTTGGAATTTGGCGCCCCATGCAAGTTGGCGCCCTAGGCAGCTGTCTAGTTTGCCTATAGGCACGGGCCGCTCCTGATGTGATTGTACAATACCTATCACAATGACACCTCATCTCCGTTGAGACATCACTATGCTCCTGGAGCACAATTAATAACGGAGGGTTAGACTAGATATAAAACTAGTTTAGATGGAACTGAATGTCTGTTTCATTGGCACACTTGTTGAGGGTGCTTTTACAAGGATGTATGGAGGTTGGTTTATGATTAGTTAATGCCTATTACACCCACTGGCATGTAGGGCAGCAACAAAGATTCTCCATTTTTGTTTGTCTTTGGCCATTTTCTCCAGTGTGTCCCAGTTGTAATTCATTCTCTTCATATCTGACTCAACACTACGCCACCATGTTGTCTTGGGCCTCCCACTTTTCCGTTGTCCTTCAGGCGTCCAGTGAAGTGCTACCTTTACAATGGCATCTGCCTCCCTTCTCATCACGTGCCCTATTCATCTCCAGCATCTTCTCATAATGATAGTGGTCATGTCTTCCTGGTGGCATCGCAGGAGCAGGTCGTGGTTGGAGATTGTTTTCGGACAAAAGATGCGAAGTATCTTATGAAGGCTGGTGGTGTGAAAGGATGGTTTATGATTGTAGCATGTAATACAATATTAATGTCTTTACAAAGGCAAGACTTCTATTTATTTCAATTGAATTTTTTTCTTATTGAAAATTGCAGCCTTGAGCCTATTTTCCCCTCTCCACACACATACTCACTTCTATGATAGGCAACACACAATGATCCTGTATTTATTCAGTTCATGTATTCATCTCATATTGCACATTCAGGGAATTAGGTTAATTGCAGTTTATTCAACACTTTGAAGATGTTAAAGTGCTATAGTGAGTAATTACTGGTGTATTGTTACCTATAAACTTGTGCTTTTTTAATTTAAAATTTAAACCCAAATGCCTTTTAAATTATGAATAATAAAGGAAAGTCAGTTAAAAGAGGTAACATTTGTATGACATCATGATTACAATTCTAAGTACTCCACAGTCAGAAAAGTCTTAATTATCCTTTCTATAATGGTTCTGAGAACAATGACATCCCAGAAAATGCCACCAATTGCACTGTTTTCATCACTGATTCACAGGCAGCATTCCTGACAGCCCTTATCAGCAACAGGTCAATGTGCTAGTGCTTACAGACGTGAAGTGGGAAGTCACCCAAATTCCCCAGTGATCCTTATGAGCTAACATGCTCTTGCAGAAGAGCTATTTGAACTCAGCTTTTTCAGTGAATGCCAACTTTTTTTTGAAGGAGAGAGGATAAATTTAGCTTAAACACTGGGGAAAAAGGGCAAAGGGAGAAGGAACATAGAAACCTCTTTACCAAAAAGGTTCCCCACACTGTCCAGCCAACGAGCATAAAGGTCAGAGGATAACGATATATATTTAAAAGAAAATTATTGCGCATTCAATAAGCTTCTGCTTTAGGCTGCATAGTCTTGTGTTTTAATTACTAATTTCCAGCAGTCAAGGGGATTACTTAATGCTCTCAACCTCTCTCTCTGGGATCTCTTGAATCAAGTAAGATTTCCTCTTGGACACCTATAACTGATGAGTGCAAAGATAAGAATTTAGGCCAATTCTGGCAAGAAACACTCTCTGGTAGTGGCTGCATGTGAGGTCTCTATCTCCATCAATGCCAACCCCAGCGGGCCTGGGAATGGTCCTTACATCGGGCTCCCTGATCGTCTGTGGACGATTGTTTGGAGACCATCTTCTGAGGTGGCACTGACCTCAGTGACATCAGTGTACTGAAGTTGTACCACTGACGTTGTTGTAGTCTTGGTCTTGGCTCTGAAGTAGCCCAGATTGAAGAGGCTACCATCCATCCTGTAGGTTATCGCCAATAACCTGGAACATGGCTGCCAGAAGATATTAAATAGCACAGGTGCTGTCACACACTCTTACGTCAATTGGTTCAATTACAGTGCCATTGTTGAGTATCACACACTGCAAGTGGTTGTAGAAGAGACATATGATATTATGTCAAATTTTGGTGGACAGCCAAAGTGTCGCAGGATCTTCCAGAGGGCCTTGCAATTGGTGGAGTCAAATGTTTTAGTCAAATTGAAGAATGCTATATACAGATGCTGATGTTACTCCCGACACTTCTCTAGGTGGGCAGAAAAGATCATATTGGTCATTCCTCACCCCAGTCAGAAGTCACATTTTGACTCCGGAAGGCCTTCTTCAGCCAGTGGAAGGAGATGATTCAGAAGGACTTAGGCGAAAATTGTACCAACAATTGAAAGCAAGGAGTTCCCTTGGTAGTTTCCCAAAGTAGACTTTCCTGTCATCCTTCTTAAAGATGTTCACTATGATGGTGTCTCTGAGCTCGCTGGGTATGGTTTCTTCTCTCCAGCTCAGCAGAAGGAGGGAGCATAGGCATGACAGCAGGAATGGACCTCTCTGAATATCTCAGTGGGGATTCTGTCAGTGCCTGTGGTCTTGTTCGTTTTTTGTGTCTTCTTGCATCTTGTAGATGGAGGGTTCTTGATCCATATCAATATGGACAGGTAGAGTGGTGATCACATTTAAAGTGCTATTACAGATGGCTGAAGTGTTCCTGCCACTGAATACTGATGCCATTTTTGGTCTTGACAAGTGATGTCCTGTCTGCTGATCGTAGAGGAGTGGCACCATAAGAACATAAGAATGGCCATACTGGTTCAGACCAAAGGTCCATCCCGCCCAGTATCCTGTCTGGCAACAGTGGCCAATGCCAGGTGTCCCAGAGGGAGTGAACTGAACAGGTAATGATCAAGCGATCTCTCTCCTGCCATCCATCTCCACCCTCTGACAAACAGAGGTGAGGGACACCATTCCTTACCCATCCTCGCTAATAGCCATTAATGGACTTAACCTCCATGAATTTATCTAGTTCTCTTTTAAACCCTGTTATAGTCCTAGACTTCACAACCTCCTCAGGCAAGTAGTTCCACAGGTTGACTATGCGCTGTGTGAAGAACTTCCTTTTATTTGTTTTAAACCTGCTGCCCATTTTTGATTTAGCAAATATCTCACCAACTTTTGAGGAATATTGGAATTTTCTGATTGCATAGCTGTCTTTTAGGAAATTACTGCTAAAGACCATTGTGCTCAATCTGAAAAGAAAAATGGGCAGCATATTTGTGAAGGCCCGTAGGAGTCTTAAAGTGTTGACAAATGAAATGCCACATACAGTGGCTTGAGTAAGCAGAATTACAACTGATTAACATGGTCAGTTTCAAATCAGTTTCAGAGTGAGTTAGAGGTTTGTTTACATTTCTTCCCAGTCACTATGCCTTCTGTGGCAATTTTCAGAATGTAAGTGGTACTGTATTGTCATACTTAAAGGTGAACTAAAATCATTTCTAAAACTATAGATATAAGTAGAACTACAGGTTCAGACTTAAAAATATAAATACACAGGGGAAGCAAATTCATGAGTGGTGAAACTGAATGACTCCCTGTAGGCTTCTTTGAGGCTCAATTCTATTAACAGTCAGCACAGATTCCTGACTGAGACTTAAAAAAAAAAAAAAAAAAAAAAAAACACCCTCTCCTGGAACAAATAGGTATCAAGAAAAGAAATACCAAAGAATGGAAGCCGAGCGTTCATGTCATAGTATCCAACCACCTCACAAATGAATCCTCAAGACATCCCTATGAGGCTGGGAATTATTATCCCACTTTGAAATGGGGAAATGCAGTGTTAACTCTGAAACATAATATAGCTGGTTTAAAAGTCAGCAAAGTTCACTGTTTTACTGACATTATCATAAATACCTAACTCAGTGGTTCTCAACCTATTAACCATCATGAGCCATGTACTTAGCCCCCTGTGTGCTAGGTAGGCCTCAACCACACAATATGTACTACCTGTATGGATGGGCCTGAGCTGTGTGTTGATTGTGCAACAAGTGGTCCACATCCACAGGCTGAGAATCACTAAGCTAACTGATGTAATGAGCCATAATTGGGTTCAGTAGTGGAATATGACTCTAGCCAATTACTAAAAAGGAGGTAAAGTCTCCTTACCAAAAATATCAAGGTTCCTCTAATTCTGCCGCCAAAAAGAGAGAAAACTAGACATTTACTGCCAAAAGCCTCATCTTTCTCCTAGCTACCAATAACCCCAAACCTTTAACACTTTTTCTGGTTCCAAAGCCCAAATTACTCTCTACCTAGGTGATAAAACCTCCATTTTCTTCTAGCCAATTTCTACAGTGCTATAGGAATGGTCTCTTTTCTCTCTCTCATCCCTTGTACATATACATTACAATCCTTTTTAATTATAAAGTGACATATGCTATTTCTCAAATAATACCATTTAATGCTGGGAATTATTTTCTAATGCACTTGCAAGGTGCACTTTGTAAGCTGTTCAGTGAATGAACCAACATTCTATAGAATTCCCTTCCTTATTTGGTATATAAATTACTTTTATGGAACTTCACTGTCCAGCAAAGATAGACAGTAATATATAGTTGAAGTAATGCTCACTCTGAAGAGGTAGAGTGAACAATACAGAACAAGCATCCTGCTCATATGCTTTACAGATCAGGTAGGTCTTGTACTAATATAGCACTTATTGAGCAGACACAGGAGCAGAACCATTGGAGACTGTAGCGGAAGGCTTGTATGGCAGTTCTTGCTGTATAGGTATTATGTTATTATGACAGCCACCCTTCTTGCCTGACTCAGTGGATCGAATTGGAGACCCTTGGTCCTGAAAGCATAGGCTGTTACAGTTTAAGCTAAAGTTCCCTAGGTAGGAAATGTAAGAAGTCATATATTCTGCAGATGGTGCACGATAGGGGCTACACTGATACCACCACATGGGACATCCTGGGGTGATGCAAGAAATGTTCTCTATTTTGTTGGTATTTTGAAATTTTAGAAAATACTTTGTCTGAAAAGCAAAATGTCCTGCATCTTTTGAGGAGGGAATTTATTATCCATTTCAAACAATGTTATTATCAACACCTGTGAATTGAGCACACATCACTTGCAGTTTATGTTTTTTCTGAAAGCCCCAGTTCCTGGAGTCATACTATTTTGTGAGAATCTTGGTTCTTAAAAATGTAAATTAGCAGCAGACAAAAGCTTAAAAATATGACTTGAATGCCCTCTAAAGTCTCAAAACCCAGTAGGAAATAAAAAGAACCCAACATCTATGAATCAACATTTATTTGGCTTTTATGTCCTTGATGTTAGATAGTGAGTATTTGAATAGTCGTATAACTTCATGAAATCTTTGTGGTTACATGACTATTTGATAGTCCCCAGGGGCAGGGCCAGCAATGGGGACTATCACTCCCACTCCATTCCCAGGAAGCCCCGTGCAACTCCGCACTGCTGCCTCTGAATCAGGAGGCAGCAGCATGGGGTAGCAGTGGGTGCCAGCAGGGCTGGTCTTACCATGAGGCGAACTGAGGTGGCCGCCTCAGGTGCCAGACTGTGGGGGCTCCTCTAGGACCCAGAGTGTAGAAAATGTTGTCTGCTGCTGGTGCATATGTATTCTCTCTGCTCTAGATGCACAGAGATGGTGGAGTGCTGTGCTGGAGGAAGGAGGGCACAAGAGACATAACAGGCAGGCAGGTGAAAAGGTGGCATGGGGGCATCAATTGAGCTCCCCACCTCAGGTGCCAAAATGTTGTGGGCTGGCCCTGGGTGCCAGTTTGAGAGGGGAGCAGCATGGGATGGCAGCAGCCTCTGTCTGTGGGGGGGAGGGGTCCAAGCTCCCTATGGACAGAGGCTGCTCTGTGGGATGTAGAGCATTCACTATCCGCGGGGAGCCCAGAACCCCTGTAGACAGGGGCTACTATCACAAAGCAGCCTCTGCCCACAACAAGCCAAGGCCCACTGTGGACAGAAGCTGCCCTGTAACAGCATCCCCTGCCCCTCCCCCACACTGCTGCCTCTGATATAGGCAGTAGCATGGGGGGGCATGCTGCACTGGGGAGCCGGTGTTTGGGCAATCCAGCTTTTAAGATGGCTCTACCCAGCACCAATTCCTGCTTCCTCCCCCTTGCTGCCTCTAACACAGAGGCAGCAAGGAGGGGATGCAAGTAGTTAACAAGATTAGCGGATAAGCCTAGGCTTGTTGGTTACTTGTCTAGTCGACTACTCATTGACATCCCTATAGACAAGTCCTGATGTCCAAGCTTTTTAAATCTGGGAGCAAGAGGTGGAAAAGGGGTAAGGCCTCAAGGGAAGAGGTAGAAAAGGTGGTGGAAGCTTGAGGGAATAGGTGGAGCGGGGGCATGGGCTTTGGACCTTGGGGAAAGAGTCAGAGAAAGGGTTGGGACCTGGGGAAGAGGCAGGATTGGGCAAGGCTTTGGGGATCAGGTTAACAGCCGTTAGAAAGGTGGCAACCCTACACTTAACCAGGATGTTGATCCAAAGTGTTTAGAGAAAGGAGTATTTGAAAAAATGGGGAAGTGCTCCTGTTTCCTACAGATTCTTTAATCCACCTGCTGATCAGAACAATGGTCTCTGGTGACAAGAGAAGCAAAGAGGCAAGAGAAAGCAGGAATTCACAGGAGAAGCTGTAGCTGCTCACATGTGGTACTGCAAGCCCTTTAGTTTCCATTCACCCCATTAGAGCTCTGCTTCTCGCTACTACTTTTCCAGGAAGGGTACATCTAGACTACGAGGATCTATCGGAAAAAGATATGCAAAGTGCACACTGCATTTTGCATATCTTTTTCCACTGCTTTTGTTGGAAGAGGCTTTTCTGAAATTTGCTCCAAATTTTGGAAAAAAAACCCTCTTTCAAAAGCCCCCTTCTTCCTCGTGGAACGAGGAATTTAGGGGCTTCCAAAAGAGTGCGTCTGCTCTTCCATAAAAAAAAAAGCAAAAGAACAAACGTGTTTCCTGGACACAGCAGAGTTTTTTTCAGGATACCTCTGGTATCCCGAAACCCCCCCGCAGTCTAGCCATACCTGAAGCTAGTGTGTGCACCACATGTCACCCATCCCCCATTTTTGTAGTAGGATGTGGCTTATAACAGGCAAACATACTCTAAACGCTGCATTAGGACAGCTGCATTGATGCTGCTGCACCACTCTAGCGCTTGAGTGAAAACACTCCTATGCTGAAGGGAGAGCTTCTGCCTTCAAAGTTAGTTAATCTACCTCCCAGAGAGGTGATTGCTATGTCAGTGGGAGAAGCTTTTCCAATGACATGCCACTGTCTACAAAGGGGGTTCTGTTGGTATAATTGCACCACTCAGGGGTGTGGACTTTTCTCACCCATGAGCGACATATTTATACCCTATAAGTCCGTAGTGTTGGCCTGGCCTAAGTCATTTTTCCCTACACCTGTCCCCTCTATTTCCTATGGTTAATAGATAGCTACATTAAACTAAAGCATGATCAAAAGTGGCACAGTCAAATAGACAGATAAAACCCATATAAAATAATCCGTAGGGGTCTGTTTTGGGACCGGCTCTGTTCAATATCCTCATCAACGATTTAGATATTGGTATAGAAAGTAGGCTTATTAAGTTTGCAGATGATACCAAGCTGGGAGGGGTTGCGATTAATCTGGAGGATAGGGCCATAATTCAAAATGACCTGGACAAATTGGAGAAATGGTCTGAGGTAAAGAGGATGAAGTTTAATAAAGACAAATGCAAAGTGCTCCACTTAAGAAGGAATAATCAGTTTCATACATACAGAATGGGAAGTGACTGTCTGGGAAGGAGTACAGCAGAAAGGGATCTAGGGGTCATAGTGGACCACAAGCTGAATATGAGTCAGCAGTGTGATGCTGTTGCAAAGAAAGCAAACATGATTCTGGGATTCATTAACAGGTGTGTTGTGAGCAAGACACGAGAAGTCATTCTTCCGCTCTACTCTGTGCTGGTTAGGCCTCAGTTGGAGTATTGTGTTCAGTTCTGGGCACTGCATTTCAAGAAAGATGTGGAGAAATTGGAGAGGGTCCAGAGAAGAGCAGCAAGAATGATTAAAGGTCTAAAGAACATGACCTATGAGGGAAGGCTGAAGGAATTTGGTTTGTTTAGTTTAGAAAAGAGAAGATTGAGGGGGGACATGATAGCAGTTTTCAGGTATCTAAAAGGGTGTCATAAGGAGGAGGGAGAAAACTTGTTCATCTTGGCCTCTGGGGATAGAACAAGAAGCAATGGTCTTAAACTGCAGCAAGGGAGGTTTAGGTTGGACATTAGGAAAAAGTTCCTAACTGTCAGGATAGTCAAACACTGGAATAAATTGCCCAGGGAGGTTGTGGAATCTCCATCTGTGGAGATATTTAAGAGTAGGTTAGATAAATGTCTATCAGGGATGATCTAGTCAGTATTTGGTCCTGCCATGAGGGCAGGGGACTAGACTCGATGACCTCTTTAGGTCCCTTCCAGTCCTAGTGTTCTATGATTCTATAATCTAGCCTGGGAGACGTGGAGAGTGGAGAAGTGGTGGGATTTTGAAAATTTAGAGAAACGGGAAATTAGTGGGAGTCTGAACCATGAGGTTTAAGACATAGCAGCAGAGTGCTAATAGCAAGAAAGATAGACTTTTATATTCATTCAATTATTGTTATTGTAGCCCTCTTAGTCCTAGGGTATTAGGGAGACTTGCTAGGTGATGTAATATCTTTTATTGGACCAACTTCTGTTGGTGAAAAAGATAAGCTTTCAAGCTTACACAAAGACCCGAGGAAGAATTCTGTGTAAGTTCTAAAGCTGGTCTCTCTCACCACAGAAGTTGGCCTAATAAAAGCTATTACCTCACCCACCTTGTCTTTCATTCAGTATTTTCAGAGCCAATAACAGTTCACTGGGGTAAAATTTGGGCTCCATTGAAGTCACTGGCAAAATTTCCATCCAGTGAGACTAGGATTTCATCTTAGAACCAGAGATGGGGGCTTTGGGAGAGGGGAAGAAGGAAGAGCATGTAGAGGAAAAGAAAGATTTATTTATGTTTCCTCTGCTCCTCTTGCAAAGGACCAAGTGTGAATTGTGCTAGTATCCAATCAGTTTTACTTTGCTTCTGCCCAGCAAGAGCAGCTGTTGGTGGGAGGGCTAGGCAGGCACCAAGGAGAGCAAAGAAGAGGTCAGAAGCAGCCTGAGGTGGGCTGCAGCAGCTGGTGCCCCAGGCGGAACGCGTGATTGGCACCCCTGCCTGCACGGCCGTCAATGGAGTGACATCATCATCAGGTGCCCTGGGTGCCCTGTGACGTCATCATCGGGCACCCCAGGTACCCCGTTGAAGGCGGCGCCCTAGGCGATGGCCGAGTCGGCCTATAGTCATGGGCTGTCCCTGGAAGAGGTGGCTACTTTTGTTTGGAAAGAAATCCAAGTCTTTAGGCCAACAGAAGGTGGTAGACCAATGGAGAGAATACGCATGCTGTCATGGTGACTAGGAGCTTTATAAATTGCCTCAATATAACCTATGTGCTAGCTTTGTGTGTACCACAAGTTCCTTCTGTCACTGACATGTAAGGCTGGGAGTGCCTCATCAGTGAACCTGCTACACCTGAATTATATTTTTTTTAATGTTAAAACAACATTAAGTTAGCAAAGACAAGCATTCAAATGTTTGGAAGAATAGATAGAGTCTGCATCCCTGTATGGTGGAAGGTAAGAGTCTCATCAGTCTAGTGATGTAGACCTATGTTGGTGTGGCTGACTAAAGAAGCAATGGTTTAAGAAGAGAAACACACCCAACTCTCCTCTCAGGGAAGAAACAAAAAGAGAAGGAAAATGAGGATACTGGAAAACTACCTCCTAAAACACACAAGAGCAGAACTTCATTTTGTTCAATTTGAGAAATCTACAAGGGAAAAAGGGGGAGCATTTAAGAAACAAGGGACAGGTAAGGAATTGAAATCCATAAGGTACAGCTGATAGAAGAAAAAGTGTGGGGGTAAGGTTTCCCCTCAGATATTGGGGAAGTTTATGGGTAGAGAGCCAACAGCATATGGAAACATTTAATGAGGCTCAGGGTAAGGACCTCTCACACTCCCCACCTCCATTTTCCATTTTTAATTGAATGGCGGCTCAGTGGATAACAAGGCACCTATGTTGATAGCTACTTTTAGATTATCCTACTTGTCTATTTTCCTCTCTTTCTCTCTCCTCTCCCACAGATTTGCCTTTTCTTCTGGCCTTTTCTTCTATTTTCTGACAAGCTGATGACAGCTACATTTAAAATGGTACATGGTTCTCTAACACAGAAAGGCTTTACATGCCCAGAATAGGCTGCAATGTAAAACTGGCTAAGATCTCATGTTAAGTGGTTGTACATCTCAAGGCTGCTGACACCTGTTATACTGCAGCAATCCATGGATTTGAGAAAACCGGGGCAGAAGGCTCCAAATCAGTGAGTGTTTTAGAAGAAACGGTGTCTGAAGGGTAAAAAAAAAAAGATTTTTTTCCCCACTCCTCCCACTCCCCACCAAAGAAAAATTTTGTGCATGTATCTATTTTTAAAAAAGTAAATGAAACTGATGGGCCATAAGTTAAAACTCTGGAGCATTTTAAAAGTTGAAGAAATAAAATAGCAATTAACCAACATTCTTTCCTCTCCCACTTCAGCATGACAGCTGCTTTGGTTAAGTGACCACACTAGACACTCTTCTAGTTATTGCCTCTAAATGAAAGCTTAACTTCAAAGGCAGCAAAATCACAAACTGCTTCTTCACCAGAGATGACTCTGGACTCCTCAGTCACTGCAGAGGGGCTGATCTCTGCTATCAGGGATCTTCTTCAGGAAGGAATCAGGCGGCTTCAGTTCCAGAATTTTCCTCCACCACAAAGGGGAGCAGGGCTCAAGGTGCAGATTACACAACTGTACTAAAAGCCAAACTGTAGTCTCCTAGCCCAGCATCCATACAGCAGCCCTGAACTAGCAGGCAAAGTAGAGCTGACCATGTGGTGGCTGGTCTCACCTATGGAGCTGGAGGGCTAACTCAGGCTGGGGATCCCCAAAGTTTCCCAGCCTAACTCTACAAACTGGGAATCATCAGTGGAGAAGGAAAATCCCAGTGGAGGGATCTTTCTTTCAGGACCATAGAGACCAGTTCTCAGGAGGAACCCTGCGTGCAGGTCTGGGGCTTACCAAGTCCCCACACAGCCAGCCCTGCCCTTGCTCTGGCTGGCTCCAGCCTCACTCCAAAAAAAAATGCTTCTCCCCTTTCCTGAACTCCCTGGGAGGGTCATCTCACTCCCTATTGGATGCCAGGCAGACTCTTGAGTTTGCCTTGGTTCCCCCTCCCTACTAGGAACAGTGTGCCTCTCCCTGAGCTGCCAGCAGACAGAGCCCCAGGAATCTAGGTAATCTCCTTGGGGTTTACATTAATAAGAGAATTGAACCATCTGGAGAGTTTTTTTATGTGGCTCTCTATGACTGCTATTATTTTCCAAAATCTTTCTGCAGTCCTAAGAGTCATTAATACTAAGAAGAGACCCATGGTTCAGCAACCATATGCATGCTCCTATCCAGCATATCCTTGTTGTGCTATGACTTTGAAATTTCTACAGGGAATTTATGCAGGGGAGAGGTGTTATTTCACTTCTTTTCATAGAAGCTGACCACAGTGACCATGATTAAGATGTCACACTATTTATGGTGAAGGTGGCCATCAATCTAGATAATATATCAAATAGAGCTGTTAGAAAGCAGAAAACGCTTCAAAATTATTCATGAAAATTATGACTTGTTGAAAATCTTGATCACTGTATACCTTGGTCACAAAACAGCAAACATTTTCCACACAGAAATATGAAATTTGTCTGCAAAAAAATGTTAAATTTAAAAAAATTAAAGAAATTCATCCAACTCTAATATCAAAGATTTTCCTGTAGCATCTGTCATAGCTAAAGAGGAAATTTAGATATAAAGAGCTGGACCCTAATGGATTTTAAAAATGTTGCTCTTTACTTGTCCCAGGTTCCAGGAGTTATTCTTTGGGCTTATATGTGTTAGTGTTTTCTCATCTACTATTATAGCAGGAAAACTTTGATTAATAGTGAATCTTGCTTTGACTTATCTACTTTTATCTCATTCCAAACTAACATGCCTTGACTGAGATATTTTAAATAAATTATTTGTAGTAGCTGTCTTAATTGTTTACTTATTTTGGTTTGGGACCAGTTATTTTACAAGTATGTAAAACGTATTTTACATGAGACTATGTGACCTTGACAAACTGGATACAAAGTCCATGGTCTGGGAAATACTTCTGTGGGGCTGTGTCTAGCTGAACCCTGTGCTGGACAGGCTGACTCTGACCTGGATTAGGTTTTCTTCAAGTTTTGTCCTTTGCAGTAACAGGTGTGAACATTCTAGCAGTGTGGTGATCATGCATAATATTTCATAAAAAGCCTCTCAGGTGCATTTGTGTGACTAACCATTTATTATATGACTGGGCAGTTCTTAACAGTGGTAAACCACAGGAAATAAAATCAGTTCCTTACTGTGGTAAAAAGTAGGAGAGCTAAGCTCTCCCCAACCCCTTTTGGTACCCTGACTGGTAATAATGGCAATTGGAAGGTTGGAGTGTTTTACACTTCAAGACAGGAATAGCTGGCTGGTGCCCAAAGATATACTGAGCAAGTCAATCTGCCAGGAAGCCCAAAGTCTGTCTGCACATCCCATGCTGAGAATGAAACAACATCTTCCAGGAAGTGGATGATGGGAACAACTTGTACACTTAGGAAGAGCACATCAAAAACACAACCATCATTTGTGGGAGTTGTTTGAACATATATTAACTAGTGCTTACTGTGAAACTATCCAGTTCTAAGACACAATAAAGCAGAGACTTTAAAGAGGAGGAGTATTTACTTAGTAAAAGAAAATATGCTGTCTGGATTGCAAATTGCTTTACTGCAATACTCAGTTAGGGAACATATTTGTCTTACGATAATGCAAAATATAAAAAGCCTTAGTATCAGAGAAGTTTTGCAGTCAGATGTCATATGTATGGAAATCATAGTTATTTCTGGCCAAGCCGATTAATTTAAAGCAGACTGACAGCATCAAATAAGCTTGTCTTCTAGTCTATCTTGCCAGAATAAAAAATAAATTGAACTGCAGAACCATGTCAGTTCATAAACTGAGAGTGTTCATTTGGTGAAAGCAGCCACTTATATTTTTCTTGACCATTTATAATAGGCTTGGAGATTACAATTGCTACTGGGACCAGCTCTGCATTGTTGTCTTGTCTTTTATCTCATGAAGTAGATGAACTTCTCCTGGCACAGAATTTAATTGGGTTTTACTTGGATGGTATTTCTGTAATATTGAGTGATCAATCCGTCATATTCACTAAACTGAAAGAAAAATTCCCTTGACTGATAGGATGGCACTGCTCAAATTCCAAGTTGAAGCCATCACTAGATGTCATATGAAACAATACAAAAATATACCACCTCCAGTTTTATAGCCAGATTGTCCAGGGAGTGGGGATGGTTAGCAAATCAGCCAAAAACCAAAAAAGGGCTTGCAAAGGCATCTGCTGAACTAAGGGTATGCGTTTAAAAAATAGAAGCAGCAGCAAAGAAGACATCTGGTGTGACATGGATTAGCTCCAGCTTCAAAATTGTAAATGCTACTTGGTATTCATATTCAGTTTTCTAGAGCCAAAGATGACAAGTCGGAAGACAAGCACCTCGTCAAGTTTATGGAAGAGCTATCTGCCAGGTCTTCTTAAATCTAAGCTTGATATTGGATTCTCTGGAGAACCGAAAGGTCTGTCTCGGGTTTTGCAGGCAAGAGACCTAATGCTGATAGCTATAAAGAAACTCAGCCAAGACAAATTGATGCATTTGAAGGGTGAAAGGAAAACATGGACGCTCATCAGCAACAAGCAGCTGCTAAGGAAGAACTACTGTGAATTGGACAGCACAAATGCCAAAAAACAAATTAAAGTATGAGAGTTGTTCAAGGCTCTAATTAAGGCTGTGACTATGGGGATGATAAGCCATAATATGACACCAAGCCTATGGCCAAATCATTTGCCATGATCCTTTAGAGAATTATACCTGCAAGACGAATGTGATTTCTTCTGTGATGAGTGATCTAAAAGATGACAAGACTCATCCCTTGAGAAACAAATTTAGAAAACTGGTACATGCCATCAATTGCATTCAGCAGAACAATGACTTTCTATATAATCAGTAGAACCAACCCACTCCTCAGCACATACTTCAAGCATGAAAAAAAAGGCAGACTTCCAGAGGCCTGCATGACATTCTAGTCAGGAGGAAAAGTTTCTAAGACCTGTGGCAAATCCTATATGGCTACTCTACACCAACAGGAAAACTGGGGTATGAATCTAACACTAGCCTTCCAGTGTACTCTGCTGATGGGTGTTAACATTAGCATTAGAGCACTTTGCATTATTCTTCTTTGAAGCTTCAAAGTACAGTGTACTGTTTCTGTGCATCAGGAAGGTACACACAAGCAGGCAGACCATGGCAGGTAGTCTAGATTCACACTACAGCTTGCTGCAACCTAATTGTAAAGACAAAGCCTTAGCAATTGAAAACTAGATTTTTCTCCTTCACATTCTGATAATTAATGCTCACCTTGAATTAAGTTGAAAAACTAATATTATAGTCAAAACTGCATCCTTTAGCAATGGAGGCTTCTGAACCTAACTAAATGGGCCTCTAACTATTTTCCATGTTTTACATTGAAATTTGATCCTTCTGAATGAATTCCTGGCATTCTAGCCCTTATGTTAACAATCTGACAAATCAGCAACATCGTTATTGTAACAATTTGTGCATAAGCAGAGCTTTTTTATTTTTGTCAACTCAAAATAAATATAGATCAGAGCAGAATGCAAGCTGTGTACTGTATTTGCAATCACATAACCCATTCCTTTGTATTTTTCATGTCTCTTGAACAAAAATGCCCCACTTCATCTATTTTTAACTGTATGAAAGTTCAAACAAAGCAAATTATACTGAGGAAAGCAGAGAATGATAAATGCCTACTCCTGGAACGCAGTGTACCCTTTCTCTTTTCCCTATCTTGCTCTATGTCAGAGACTTTGCATCATTGATAGAGAAAAAGACACCTTTTTAAAAGTGGATGTCAAATCATAGTGAAGAAAATAGAAAGGAGCATAGACTTTGTCAAATTAAATGTAAATTTAAATTAAATGTAAAACTATAATAAGAAAAGCCAAACTGGAGTTTGAAGAACAGCTAACCAAAAACTCAAAAAGTAATAGCAAAATGTTTTTTAAGTACATAAGAAACAGGAAGCTGGCTAAATAGGCAGTGGGGCTCTTGGACAATCGAGATGTTAAATGAGCACTCAGATAATAAAGTCATAGCAGAGAAGCTAAATTAATTATTTGGTTCGGTCTTCATGGCTGAGGATATTGGGGAGATTCCCAAACCTGAGCCATTCTTTTTAGGTGACAAATCTGAGGAATTGTCCCAAATTGAGGTGTCATTAGAGAAGGTTTTAGAACAAATTGATAAACTAAACAGTAACAAATCACTGGGACCAGATGGCATTCAACCAAGAGTTCTGAAAAGAACTCAAAAGGGAAATTGCAGAATTATTAACTGTGGATTTTAACCTATCCTTTAAATCAGCTTCTGTACCTAATGATTGTAAGATAGCTAACGTGATGCCAATATTTAAAAAGGGCTCTAGTGGTGATCCTTGCAATTACAGACCGGTAAGTCTAACGTTAGTACCAGGCAAATTAGTTGAAACTATAGTAAAGAATAAATTTGTCAGACACATAGATGAACATAATTTGTTGGGGGAAAGTCAACATGGTTTCTGTAAAGGAAAATCATGCCTTACTTATCTGCTAGAATTCTTTGAGGGAGTCAACGATCATGTGGACAAGCGGGATCCAGTAGATATAGTATACTTAGATTTCCAGAAAGCCTTTGACAAGGTCCCTCACCAAATACTCTTAAGTAAATAAATTGTTATGGGATAAGAGGGAAGGTCCTTTTGGTGATTGATAACTGGTTAAAAGACAGGAAACAAAGGGTAGAAATAAATGGTAAATTTTCTGAACAGAAAGAGGTAACTAGTGGGGTCCCCCACGGGTCTGTCCAGGACCAATCCTATTCAGTTTATTTATAAATGATCCAGAGAAAGAGGTAAACAGTGAGATGACAAAATTTGCAGATTATACCAAATCTGCTTAAAATAGCTAAGACCAGAGCAGACTGTGAAGAGCTTCAAAATGTTCTCACCAAACTAAGTGATTGGGGCAACAAAATGGCAAATGAAATTTAATGTTGATAATGTAAAGCAATGCACATTGGAAAAAATAATCCCAACTATACCTACAATATGATGGAGACTAATTTAGCTACAATTAGTCAAGAGAGAGATCTTAGGGCATTTATTATTGGCCATTGTTAGCAGACCGGATACTGGGCTAGATGGACTTTTGCTCTGACCCAGAATGGCCATTCTTATGTTTATGTTTTTATTGTGTGCTACTGTTGTGCCAAGCATTAGGTGACAGAGTATCTCTGTGATACTGAATCTTTTTTCACAGACTTTGCTTATTTGACCAAAACCTTTTGACACTTTGTTGCAGGTGACCCATGTAGGAATTGTTTGTTATTAATTCAGCAACTTGTTATTTCTCTGTCAGGTGGCTGGACTAGTCAGGCCCTATGCAGTTTGAGGACCACAGTTACAGTGCTGTATAGGTCTACTCACGTTTAGTATTACCTCCTGCTAATCTGAACCCCAGAACAACATTGATGCTTATATCCCATATCTTGGCAACATTGGTCATCCATACAGCTTTTACACAGCCCTAGCACCCTCACTCTGTCTTCTCTGCAATTTTCATTTGTTCCCTGCACGGCTCCTTGTGCATCAGCTTTACTGCAAACCATGGGTGCTTTGGCCATTCTGCTTCCCATGATTTTCCATGGCTGACTTTCCCTGGGAGCCCCCACCCATTCTTCAGTTTCTTATGAATATCTGCATGCAAGCCAGTCTCCAAAAGATTGTCATTAATCTTTAGCATGTATGTATTATGATTATATTATCATAGTTTTCAGGAGCCCTAGTTATAGATCATTGTGCTAGACACTTTACAAATAAATTCTGTGTTTTATTCAATGGCTTGTAAATTGTTCTGTGATCATTTAGGGTGAAAGGTGCTACATATGGATGGGGGTATTTTTGCCATTGTTGGCACTCCAAGGTACCTTCTTCCCAACAGGGAGTAGCTGTGAAATTGGAAAAGATCCTATGCCACTTTTGAATTGAGTGTTCCAGCCAACAGGCTGTCCTTAAGAAATAGTCTTTAATGTCCAAAGCTTTTTGAGAATGCATAATGGTTGCTTTGTTTGACAATACGGGTATCACAACTCTTGGAGAAATCTTGAAGATGCAAATAACGATATAAAACCAAATTCTATCCCACACTTACCTGCAGAAAAACATCATAATTCTAGCTTGTCTTAAATGAAAGGAAAATAACCAGTGCTATGGAAGCAGACAAGTGTGTGTTCCTTGATGTAGTCACACAAGTCAAGCTGCAGGCAAGCTCGAAAAGAAATCATAAATCTCTTCCTGTGGACTTTCTCCAGGTGTATATCAACAGAAAAGTAACTTCAGGTTGCAATCTTGTGTGCTGGGGACATGGAAAACAACAGATAAAAGCAAAACATTTATTCTCCATGTGATATGCATGTATATCACACAGAGCATAATTGTTATTAATGCCAGTTGCACAGCACTAGAAACTTACATAGACATCCACATTGAATATCCTCACGCATCCATAGTTACATACAAATAAAATGGCAGATTCCTTCAACGGTAAAGCAGCCAAACGTATATAGAAAAAGGAGTTACAGTCTATGGTTTTAAAAAGTGACTAAGATGTAGTAATCTGTCAGCTCTGAATGGCCGGGTTGGCCATGGGGATATCTGCTTCTGTTTTCTAGCTCCACCCTTTGAGAGTTCAAACACAAAAGAGATGACTGATTTTCCTGGCAGCTACTTTTACTTTTTTCAGAATTTACATGGATGGGATGTGCCCATTTGCACATAGCCTGTTCCTAGGTGTAAGGGACAATTAGCAGTCTTTGTATGGTGATGTTCCACAATGGCCCATTTCATTTTGATAGGCCTACTTGATGGGTGGAGATAATCCTGCCTGACTGAGGCTATGTCTACACTACAGGCTTCTTGTGCAAGAAGCTTTTTGAGGAAGAGATCTTTTGCAAAAACTTATTGTGCACGAGCACGTCCACACTGCAAAAGCGCATCAAAAAAGCAATGCGCTTGGACGCTCTCTCAAAAGAAAACTCTGATTGCTATTTACAGAATGGCCACCAGGGCACCTATGCTTTTTTCGATTGCCTCTTTTTGTGAAAAAAACTCCCTGTTCCCCGTCTACACACACCTTTTTGCACAAGAACTCTTGTGCAAAAAGGAATTATTTCTCATAGGAGGAGGAATACGTATACCAGGAAAACTCCTCTGTTCTTTCGTTTTACTTACTCAAAAATGCGCTTGAGGTGTGAATGTCGGTTTTGCTCAAAAACACTGTAGAGTAGACCTACCCTGAGTTCACAATGCCAGAGTTACCATTTTTACAATTACAAAGCAAAAGCTTACTATACAGCATGTGATAAAGACATTATGTGAGATTAATGGATGCAGCAACTTACAAACATTTCATAAAGTCTAAACATATTGTTACAAGTCCAGTTCTCCTTTTAAATATACTAATGAACGTGTCAATGCTCAGCTAAGGCACAAAGCCTTGGCAAAAGCAGGTATCTGCTCTGCCAGGGATCCAGCTCTGTGTTGCACAAAAGATGCCATCTGGAGGAAAATAGGGGCATTTAGGCCCTTACAATTATGGGCCTAAGTCCTTTAAAGTATTTAGGCACCTTACTCTGGTTGAAATCAAAAGGTGTTTAGATGCCTAATTTCCAGAGATTAGGCACCTAAATAGCTTTGAGGATCTGAGTGCAGGGCTGGATGGGGGTCAGCGAAGGTCCCAGCATAACTTTAAGCAGCCTGGAGAGTTTATGCATGCTGACTATTGGTTGTGTGGCAAATATTGCTGTAAAAATATTGGTTGTAATTGTATGGAAATGAGTAATTTGATTTGTAGTGCTACTGCCTTAAAATGACAATTAAACTCTTCTCCCATGTATTTATTTAAAAGCCCATGATGTGTGGCTCAGGGGAAAATATATGGTATATTAATAGTCCTTGCCCTTCTTCATCAGTCTAACCTCTAATCTTTCATGTCTAGCTGCAGACTGACTTTTGCCGTGAGCACCAGTATGGAGGTGATATATCATGTAACAAAATTCAGCAGTCTGCACATGAACAGTGTGTGGCAGGGGTGGAACCAAGGGCTTGGAGTGAGGGCTCTAAAAAGGGGTGCAGCTGTAAACGGGTGCTGCCAGTGTGGGAGAGGATTCTGGCTGGAGGTGTGGGCTCTGGAGTGGGGCTGGAATGACAGGTTTGGGATGTAGGAGGAGGCTCCAGGGTGGTGGAGGGCAGTGAGACTGAGGGATTAAGAATATAGGAGGGAGCTATGTGTTGAGGCAAGGAGTTGGGATGTAGGAGGGGGTGAGGGCTCTGGACTGTGCCTGGTGATGAGGGGTTTGGGATGCAAGAGGGGACTTAAGGTTTGGGGAGGGTCTCAGGCCTGAGGATTTGTGTGCACGAGGGAGTACAAGCTCTGGAATGGGGATGTGGGCTTTGGGGTGGAGCCAGGTATGAGGAATTGGGGTGTAGAACATGACTTTGGGTTTTGAGGGGGGGACTTAGAATTGGGCCGGGGGTTGGGGCTCAGGCTTATCTGGTGGGCTCCTGGTCAACAGCACTAAGGCAGGATACCTGCTGCCTGCCTGTCCTGAGGCACTGCACTATGCCCCAGAAGTGGCCATCAGATCTGGCTCCTGAGGAGAGACATGAGGATCCACATTGCACTACATACACGGTTCTTGTCTACAAGCAACCCCCATCCCCAGCTTCCATTGACCAGGAACCAGCCAATGAGTTTACAGAGCCAGTGCTCAAGATGGGGGCAGCCTGTGGAGCCCAGTGGCCCCTTGCTTAGGATCTGGACCTGCTGCTGGCCATTTCCCCACAAGCCTCAGCTCAGGGCTGCCCCGGCTGTGGCAGCTTCCTGGTGGGACTGGCGGGTAGAGGCACCTCTCCCCCTGCTGCAGCAGCTTCAGGGTTTGGGAAGAGGCATCACCTGAGTCTCTGAGTCCCTGCATGGGGCTTAATAGGAAGCTGTGAAGCCACACAGCTGCACAGCTTAGAGGGAAATTAACTCTTGATCTTTTGTCAGTATTCTACACAGCTACTTGCTCTCATTTTCTCTGCATGATAGGCTGGACTATCTCCTTTCCTCTGTAGTTGCCCTGATGGCTCCTAAGACACTCCTAAAGATACTACATTACCACCATTCTGTCAGATTGTAGAACTGACTCATTTTAAAAGATCTGTATCTTTCCCCCAACTTTTCCAGTTATTCTTCTCCAGAATGCCCAGCAACTCCACATCAGTCATTTCCAAAATTGTGCCCATCTCAGTGGGATACAGTAGGAAGTTTGTTTCTATGTCCACTATTCATTTTTATTTGATTTTTCCCCATGTACCACTGCACTCAAACGCCTGAAAGACATGTTGTGTGCTCAAAATCACACACATCTTTACCTTTTAGCTTTAGAAATAAATTGCAGGTGAATTGTTTCCTATGTCCATCCAGCAAGAGCTGAACACTTTCTTACCTCAGAATAGCTTACCTTTTATTTTCCTAAATCAGACACTCTTGGGGTAGAAAATAAAATAAATGAAACATGAAAGAGAACACTTCTACAAATTCAGCTAGTGTACTACATATGTACTACATACATGTATTGGTACAAAACATCCTCATTAACACTACACTTGGGAGTCAATAAACATTCTGAATTTATAAAGAATGGATCTGGTAATAAGGTTGATGCTGCATACAGTCAGGGTACGTCTAGACTACAGGCTTTTGTCGACAGAAGTTTTGTCGACAGATACTGTCGACAAAGTTTCTGTCGACAAAGAGCGTCTAGACTACAGCCAGTTCTGTCAACAAAGCAAGCTGCTTTGTCGACATGGCAGTGTAGACGCAAAGGACAGTTTAGATGCAATAACGCCTTCTGTCGACAGAACTCTGTCGACAAAAGGCGTTATTCCTCGTAAAATGAGGTTTACCAGCATCGACAAAACTGCTGAGTTCTGTCGACAGAACTCAGCGGTAGTGTAGACACAGGTTTAGTTTTGTCGACAAAAGTCCACTTTTGTCGACAAAACCCTGTAGTCTAGACACACCCTCAGAGAGAGGAGCTCTCTGAGCCTTTTAAGGCACATGGAATGTCTTTCAAATCCTGCAATACTGTGTCATATAAGCAGTAAGTATGCAAGATTTAGAAAATGTCTTTTTGTATCACTGCACTCTAAAGGCAAAACACACTTCAAGCTCTGTCCCACATGTGGCCATTTGTGTGCATTTTAGTTAAGGCTTTATTGTTCCTCTTAAGAGAATGCAATAATTAGAAGTTTGTCTCATTCATGTATTTTCCTTTGGGCCACATCGCTCTCTAGCTACTGTTGTTAAGGATTACAATGGACTAAAGTGATAATCTAAGTCATCCTGTGATGTCTAGGATTAAAAGAAAAATCATAAAGGACAAGGTGTGTAAATTGAGGAGGCAGACACCGAAGGGGAAAAATTCTATCTAAAGAAATGGAGAGAAAAGGCAGCCACTACCAAGAGTTCTAAAATCAACTGTTCATTTCCTGAGAGATTCAAGCGCCATTGCCTGTAGCATAATGGTGTGATTTGAAACATGGGCAGATAGGCCAATGCTTTCAATGAGCTAAGCAGAAAGTGAATCACTTTCCAGTGGGGTTTTGCTCTTTATGTCTCTTCAGATAGTGTGGTAAGTCAACCAGGGAAAACTGCTGGTGGGATGCTCATGTAGGCCCTGGGTCTGCCAGCAGGAGAAGCTCTAGTGAATGGCATGAATGCTCAAACTGTGCAGGAGTTACTGTTAGACATCTCTTTGCCCTATGTTGGCCATCTGATGGCATTATATTTCTTCATCCTCTTCTCTCTGGTTTGACAGGCAGCTAGGGAAAGATGACCCTGTTGTGTACAGATTGGACCTCCCTGGTCCGGCACCCTCTGGACCTGAGTGGTCCCAAACCATGGAATTTACCAGACCAGGAGAGGTGAAGGTTCTCCTCTGGGCTGTGAGCATCCCCATAGCCTGCATTTCTCTCCCAACTGCTGGCCCCATGCTAGGGCTCCCAGGATTAGGCTCCCCAGGCTGGGATTCCCCCCAACCCCTCTCTGCTGAGGTTCCCAGCTGGGCGGGACTTCCCCCGGCCCACTGCTGCTGGGGTTTCTGGCCAGGGCTGGGACTGGAGATTCCCTCTGGCTGCCACCGGCCCCACTCTCACCAAGGATCCCACCCAGCTGCCACCAGCCCCACTTCCATCATGGTTCCTGGCTGGGGATTCCCCAAACCAGCTACTGGCTCAGCAGCTGCCTGAGTTCCCAGCCAGGGCTGGAGATTCCTTTCTGCTGCTGCAGGGGCTCCCCAGCCTGAGGCTCCCCAGGGCTGGACTTCCCACCCACCGCAGGACCAACCCCAGCCAGCCCAGCTGGAGCATCTGAGCATGGGTGGGACTCCCAGCTGACTCATGCTCCTTGCCTCCAGGACTCTCTTGTCCAGCAACATCCATAGCCCTTCCTTCCAGACCACAGATGTTGCCAGACCAGAGCATCCCAGATCTGAGAGGTTCAACCTGTATTTAAAATGACCAGAAAATACCTGTAAAAGTCATGTACATTGGATTGCATCTCTTTACTCACCCTCACCCTTCCTATGTTTCTCGTCAGCCTATGCTGTAAAATTTCCAGGGCAGTGCCTCCAGTTGCACTTCTGAAACTCTGGCACTCCATGGGGCTCTAGGAGTGTAACCCTAAGCAAAACTTGATCTCAGACATTTGTATATGTCTATATTGCACATTAAGCCCATGTCCCATATATGTAGTATGGAGGCTTTGTTTCCAAGCCTATGCTTGCACATCTACCCTACATTGTAAAGTTGTGTTTATACACGCTGAATCCCAGTCCATTAGCCATGCTAATACAACTATACTACACTATGCGGATCTTCTGACTCAAGTTGTGACTTGAAATGTGTCTATACTGCTAAGGGACAGGACTTGGACCCACAACTGAGCAGTACTTGGGCTGTAACACATCCCCTTACCAGGAACCTGCAACCTTGTTCATGAGTTCTTACTAACCTAAGTCAGACTAAGTTGTATGTGGACAGAAGAGAAGAGAACCCAGGCTTACTATACGGTGTAGGCCTATGTCACATTACTCCTCTTTGCTGTGATTTTACACACCACTTACTCCTGAATAAAGTTGCTAGCATTTAAACTGCATACAAATTTCATGTAAAACTCACTTTAAAGGTATTTCATCACCTTCAGAAAAAATATTTTGTGTGTCAGATTTCAAAATCTCCCCCCCCCCCCCCCGCCGCCTCTCTACATAACATGGTGTCTTCATTTTTGTCAAAGATTTTCAGACTATGCATGTGTTTCAGATATTGCTGCCCAAAATAAGTGGCATGTTAAAACTGTTTTCTTCATCCTACAAAACCCCACTCTGTGCATCAGATATTGTGGAGAAGAGGGAGAACATCAGAGCAGTGTGTGTCACAATTCAGGGCAGTTACACCAGTCTTCCTTGTCTGTGGTCCCTTAAGAACACTCACTCTAGGCCCCGAGCTCCTGAAACATCACCTCTTTTGGTGAGAGACCTGCATCTCTCCACCTCCTGGTTGGGGTTTCTCCAAACTACATAGTCTCTGTCTATACTCTCACAGGATAAAGGCTGGCTTGCTGAGACTTTCTCTCCAGAGGCTGCCCCCAATTGTAAGTCAGCACACAGTTCTTTATAAGCAAGCACATTTATTTTTAAGATGAAAGCATTATACAGAAAACATTACAAATAAAAAAAGAACCTATGCACATGCTAAAAGTTTACCCTAACTCCAGCATTGGGCTCTGATAAGTGTCAGTCCTTCAGAATTCACAACTTGGTTTTGCCCATTGTTACAAGTTTAAAACGGTCTCAAACCAACCATAAATAGTTCAGTTTTTCCTTTATATGGCATGGGTCTTTGATTTTGGCTTCCTGTGGCAGGTGATAAGAGGCCAAGGGCCTTGGAGAGCACAACTCCAGGCATGTTTGAAGCATAGCTGAATTTCCAGGAAAATTTGAGCAATTCCCCTAGTCTGGCCTCAAGCTTACCAATGTAGCTTTCTTGCTGGACATTAGTCATTGGTTACTCTCCTTACTGTTGTCTCTGGGAAGTTAATATCTGGCTGATTCTACAACATGTGTTAGTGATAACCATACAAACACATTCAAATAATTTTGTATGAATTCATGATATATATACGCAGATAAATGACTTTCAGCAGATCTTAACCTTTCCCCTAACACCTTACAAAGCATGCTTTATATGCAAGACCATGTTGATATAAAAATGAGAAATATGGGGATTATAGGGCACTCCCCCAATGTATACAATGTCACACACACCTTTTCCTTATGAGCATTCTGGCTTAGAAGTTACTTTTTCAGGAACACATGACTGTTGGAGCAAATAGACATAGAATTTGCCAGAAGGATTTTTTTTAGATCACTCTTTAGACAGCACACAATATATATACTAGTGAACCTCCCCGGTGCGGGACTCTCTGATCTGGCAACTTTCAGTAGGACCACAGATGTTGTGGACCAGAGAGCCCTGGCGCAGCAGAGCTCCAGCAACCCCAGGGTTGGCCACAGAGCTGGGAGTCCAGGGGCCCAGGGCAAAAGAGTGGTGATCTGCTGACAGACTCACAGAGAGTCCAGAGTATATCAGCAGAAAGGCCAGTCTCCATGGTTCCAACCAACTCCCTCCTTCATGACCTGTCAGATCCCCAGGGTACCAGACCAGGGAGGTCTAACCTGTGCTCCAACAAGTAAATACCTTTATGCTTTTTGCTTCTCCATTTCCTCACCACTTTTTTGCATTCTTGGATTTGGCAGAGTTTTCTGGTGTGTCTAGGACCTTCACCTTATCCTGAACTCCTGCAGTTTAGTATCCTTCCACTCATTTAAGGAGATGGTGAGAGACACTTCCTTTTATAACATCAGCCCCCTTTTATCAGGAGACTCTCCATACAGCTTCATAGGGGAATCAAAATCCCCTATCAGGTGATGCATTTGCTTAATTACAGCCTATCTGGTAGAACCAGTGTTCTTAATTTGGCCATCTACTTTAGCATATCCAGCTTACTGTCCAGAAAGACCTATTTATAGTCCCTTCTTTGAGCCACTACATAGCTATATCACACACACATGATTGATTAATCACTCTCAGAAAGTGTCCTTGTAAAAATGTTAATTCCTTGAGGTTAGTAACTAAGCAGCACAAAATTAAACATCTAAATAGAAGCACACAGAATATTTCATAAAAGGAATGCAGAAATCTCTTACATTCTCCACATCTAGTCATCCAGGCTAAGTTAATGGAGGTGTTGATTAGTTCACTATTGCTGTACTCTCAGGGCTCAGTTCAATGGAAGACAGATCTACATAGTGGTCAGAGGAGCTCTGATTTGGCTACAAGATACACTGAGATAGGTCCAAAGTAAGGCCACTCTCCTGATCTGGAGAACAGTTAAGGACAGGTTTGGTTCCTGGCAAAGAATACAACAACTGCAGAAGTGTTGTAAGCTATGCTTAAGCAAATAACTCCTCTGAAATACTTCAACAGATCCTTGGTTAACTGCACCTGGAAATCCTTTGAGATCTTTGACCTCTTATACCCTTGACCTTTAAACCCTCGATCAGACCTACGGTAGCAGACTTGCCAAAACCCAATGGCTGTGTCTAGACTGGTCAGTTTTTCTGGAAAATCAGCCGCTTTTCTGGAAAAACTTGCCAGCTGTCTACACTGGCCGCTTGAATTTCTGCAAAAGCACTGACTTTCTACTGTAAGAAATCAGTGCTTCTTGTGGAAATACTATTCTGCTCCCATTCAGGCAAAAGTCCCTTTTTGCGCAAAGCTTTTGCACAAAAGGGCCAGTGTAGACAGCTCAGATTTGTTTTCCGCAAAACAGCCCTGATCGCGAAAATGGCGATCAGGGCTTTTTTGCGGAAAAGCGCATCTAGATTGGCACGAACGCTTTTCCGCAAAAAGTGCTTTTGCGGAAAAGTGTCCGTGCCAATCTAGACGCTCTGTTCTAAAAATGCTTTTAACGGAAAACTTTTCCATTAAAAGCATTTCTGGAAAATCATGCCAATCTAGATGCAGCCAATGTGTAATTGATGCAATGAAAGTTTTACCCAACTCTAACTTCTACATTTGCTGACTGCACATTAAAAAAAACAATTTGCAATTTACATTCTCACCTTCTCAGATGTGTGTTGCTAATTAATTCAGAGTGATAGCACAATGGCTAAATATACTTGATGTTCTCTGGCTACAAATAGAAAACCAGTGTAAGCTATTTTAAAGTTCTTACTCTCTGCAAAGAAAAGAAATCAGGCGTTTGGGGGGAAGGGTTGTACCATTTATTGCTGAGAATTCTCTGTGTCTTTTCTTGCATCAATTTTTATGGTAGATCTCCAGATAAAATACACTAACATCCAAAGCTAGCACAAAATGCAGCTGTACAATCAGACATTGGGGAACGGGGCGTATGCTGCTGATAGCACCATCCTATGTCACAAGTGCCTGGAAAGGCCTAATTTCAATTTGGAAAGTGCAGTCAGGTCTTAAACTAGAAGGTAATAAGGAGGAAGAATAACCATCCTCATTATTGAAATAAGGTGAAAGACTGAGGTTCTGACCGTTTGTTAAAGAACCTGTGATGATTTTCTCAGGAGTTAGAATGTTAACACTAGCCAAATTATTTTCTATCTAAAGTTGCCCTCCTAATTGCAATAGGATAAAAAGCTCTTCTTTTAGCCCCAAATAGTTGTGTAACCTGCTAGATGTGAACTGTTAAATGTCTATTGCATTGTATCCCAGAAATGGCCTTAAAAATATTATTGTAACCCCCTGCCCCCAGATGCTGAAGTGTGTAAGGGAAATACTTTAGAATACTGTTGTACTTTGTAAGTGGCAATAATTTAAAAAAAAAATTAACCAATTCCCACAAGAAAAAGCTAATTAGACAGAAATTTGCAATGCAACATAATAGCAAAGAAAGAAAGAAGAAAGACCAGTGGAAGAATTATTTCTTGTGTCTTGCTTACAACACGCCTGCTGATACATCCCCAAAAGATTATTTTTAGCAATAGTGTTACACTGTTGACTCATATGTTTGTGGTGATCTTTTTCCGCTGTACTCCTTTTTAGGCAGCCATTTCCCAGTTTATATGCATGCATGTTCCTGATTTGCATGAGTCCTGATTGAATTTCATCCTATTTACTTCACACCATTTCTCCAATTTGTCCAGAGTATTTTGAGCTATAATTCCATTCTCCAAAGCATTTACAACCCCTCCCAGTTTGGTATGTTATTCAAATTCTATTAGTTTACTCTCTATGCCATTATCTAAATCATTTACAAAAATATTGAACAAAACCAAAACCAGGACCAATCCCTGTGTGATCCCACTTGATATGATCTTCAAACTGGATGGTGAACAACTGGCAGTTACTCTCTGGGAACAGCTTTCCAACAAGTTAGGTGTTCACCTTATAGTAGCTCCATCTAAGTTGTATTTCCCTTTTAGGCCTTATCTGTTCTGCACTGTTGACAACTGTCAGGTTTCATCGATAAAAGAATGGACATGTACACACAACAATGCTCCTCCTATCAATTTAACTCTTCAGCCACACCAACATAATAAAACCTCAATGAGTGGCAGAGAGCTTTTTGCAGCAACTTAGAGTGATGTAGTGTCAGTGTAAAAACTATGAGGAGTCCTGTGGCACCTTAAATACTAAGGGTATGTCTACATTTGTACCCTCTTTCGAGAGATGGATGCAAATAAAGACATTCGAAGGTGGAATTTAAATATCTCGCGCTTCATTTGCATATTCGCATTATGACACTATTTTGAAATAACAGCGTCTGTTATTTTGAAATAGTGCTAAGATGTGGTTATTTCGAGAGAAAACCCTCCTCTTGAAATAACCCTTATTCCTCATACAATGAGATTGACCAGTTATTTCAAGAGAAGGGTTTTCTCTCAAAATAACCGTGTCTTAACAGCATCTATTATTTTGTAATAGCGCCATAATGCAAATATGCAAATGAAGCACAGGATATTTAAATCCCGGCTTCATTTGCAATTTCAAATGTCTTCATTTGTATCCCTCTCTCAAAAAAGTGTGCAAGTGTAGACATACCCTAACAGATGTATTTGGGCATAAGCTTTCCACTCCCTGCATCTGATGAAGTGGGATTTTGGCTCACAACTGATTACGCCCAAATAAATCTGTTAGTCTTTAAGGTGCCACATCTTCCCAGATGACCAATCCAGTTTCCCACAGCAAATGGGCTTCTGCATGGAGTTGTTGGATCTGTTGTTTTGGGGACAGGGGAGACAGGTGTGGGGGGAGAGAGAGGAGGGAGGCAGCACAGTCACAGCCCCAAACCAGCCATAGGAACTTGACACCTATTATTGTGCATGGCCTGGGTGAGAAGGGGCACAAAAGGGTCATTGTGCTAAAATAAAGGAGCTGAGGCAGGAGTACCAAAAGTCAAAGGAGGCCATCACTCTGATGCGGCCCTGAAAATGCTGCTTCTACAAGAAGCAGCATGCCTACTTAGTGGTGACTCCATGTCCACCCCAAGCGTCTGTGGATACTTCAAAGGGACTTGACACAGTACTCAGTGGAGTCAACCCCAAGGATGAAGTGGTGTAGGAGGAGGTGAAGTTGGAGGACCAGCAATAGGTTTGTCCAGTGGCACGGTGACAGAGGACCTCTTTTTGACACCAGAGAGGCCTAACCATATCCAGGAGTCCAACTCCAGCTCACCTGAAGCAGGAGAGCTCTGGCAAGTACTCCTTTTGCTTTGATACTCTATGGTTATATGGGGTAGAGATGTCCTTCATGTTGTTGCATGGTACACATGGGAGAGGGGATCAAAATTAACAATATTAGGTACTGTTTGCATCTGCTTTGCAATATCAGTGCAGCTATGCAGTGGGGGCCATTTGGAAAAATGTGTTAATACACACCATTATCTCCAGGAAACACTCCTAAAGATCTCTAGGAAGCTTTCCTTCAGGAACTCTGCAATTCCCTGCCAAAGGTTCTTTGGTAGATCAGCTTTGTTTCTTCATGGTTGTAGGAAATGTTGCCATGCCAATCAGAAATTACTTCTGGAGGAAGCAAAGCAGCACACAGGAGAGCAGCATCTTGCCTGATCTGAAATTGCATCCTTGCATCTTCAATTACTCTCAGAAATGTGATTTCAGTTTTGATCACCCCTGCTTGTGAAAATGGTTCCAGTATTTGTAATCACATCACCAGGCACCTGTATTGACTCCCATCTAAAATCACCCAGACACTGTCTTATCTTTCATCCCCCCTCCCAGGGCCAAGTTCTCTGGTCATACTGTGTGCTTGCCAAGGGAAAATGAAAAAGAGGTGCATTTAACTTTTATTATTCAAAACTGAATGCACACACAATAGTGATTCTATGTGAAGGCAGTTCCTACCCACTCTAAAGCAGCTCCTTCAGATAAGGAGGCAAACAAGAAGGGGTAAGGAGATCACAAGGAATTGCTGCAAAATTGTCAGCATTTCTATTGAAGGACCTAGAATTCAATATTCTCCTGGCCAGCTTTATGCCTACCACATAGTAAGCCATTCCCTACTTTAAATCTGGTTCTCTTTCCCCTGAGCACCTGTGCTCCTTTGCCATGACAGAAAGGAGTCAACATTATCATCATAAGGGCTTAAGAAAGGTAATGAACTGCATAGAAAATTGCAAAAGCAGGTTTTGGATGAACACAGCTGCCATGATTCATTTCAGGGTCACTGAAAATTTTAGTCTGCTCAGTTTGCCAGAAATTCTTGATAGGCTCAGAATAATCGGGTGAACCACTCCATATAACCAGAAACAAAGTCTAATGTTTTTTTAGTAATGTGACACGGATGCTTGTTTTTGCTACTGGACACTAGAACTTAGCAGGGACAGTCCAATGATATGTTTCATGCTGATAGCATGAAAGGATTTATCCTAGTCTGTGCAATAAACAACCCATCCAACTAAAACCATCTTTTGAAAGCAATGACTTTTTCAAAACATCTCCTTCATGCCCCACAAAAAAAGTGATCTATTTCAGAACACCCTTAACCAATCGACTCCAAATTTTCACCAACTGTAACCAAGGTCCAGACCAGGCCTACCAATTTTCCAGCAGCCTGGATTATGTGTGTGGATTTTCGAGACTTTTGGAAAAGTCACCTTGAAAAAACAATGCTAATGCAAACGGAGGTATGGAGCAACACTTGTACTATAGTGCAGTACCCAGGTTATCTGTTTTGTTTTAATGCCAATCTGTTTATATGCAGAGTTACTACTAATCTCTCTGTATGCTTAATACTGCTCATGATTCAAACACAATTTAGTAAATAGAATCAAGACCACCAATGAAGATTTCATTTTTTCATAGTTTGTGGAGCTTTTGTTATAGTTCTTACCATTATTATACCTCCCACAGCAGTTTATATGCCTAGAAAAATGTATAATGTTTTTGAACAGTTTAATAAAAATTAATCCTCACAATTAGAAATGGAGCATGAAAAACAGATATCCAGAACATCCATCAGATATTTGTATGCATCGTACAAGCCAAAGCCATATCATACAAAAACAAGCATAAGTGTGCTATTATCCAGGAAAAGTCTAACCTTGCCTTCATGCTGTAATAGCTCCAAAGTGATCTGTATTTTGTGGGTAGATTCATATTTTAAACTGATAGGAAACAGCCAGAGTCTGTAAGTAAATTCAGTAGAATCAGCAAGAGATAAAATTGACTGGGGGATTAAGGGGAAATTGACTGAATCAGTAACAAGAAAGGTCATGTATGCACTGTAGCATCGTGTTCCTTTTCATTGTTCCACAGAATTAATGTTCTTGAAATTTGTATGATTTTCCAGAGGTAGTCAAGTTGCCACAACTAGTAACTTTGCCCTCATCTTGCAGTGAACTCTGTGCCCATAGGCTCCTGGATTATAGCAAGGCCGAACTTGAATATAGGAAGCTCCCTTCCTGGGGTTCATTCAGGGCTTATTTTGAAGAAAAAGGTGTCATCTAAACAATATATAATCACTCATTATGAAGGGAATTGAGTGCCTCAGCTTCGAATGAGTTTATCTCTAAATCAGTGAAGTAGGAATACACTTATCATCATTTTACTGATGAGGAACTGCAGCACAGATAAATTAAGGCCAGATCCTCAAAAGATATTTCACTGCCTTAGAGAATCTGGGCCTAAATGAGTTTCCCAAAATAACATCGGAAGTCTGAAGCAGTAAAGAAAATTGAAACCATGTTTCCTGTGTCCTAATATACAGACCCAAACCTCTGTACATTTTCCCTTTATTTCGCCACCCTCTGGGTTAGAATATTATATTTGTCTACACTGCAAACTAGTAATGTGACAAGAGTTACCAGTGATATCACACACAAGCTGGATCCTTTTGTTCTCCTTGTTTCTGTATTTAGATGCATGTTTTACTGGTATCATCCCTTCCTGTTTTGATGTGATCCTAAGAAGAGTCAGGCAAAGAAGAAACATTCTAAAAAGCAGCTGAGGAGGCCTAGAACCTCAGAGAGGGTGGGGACCGTGTTGAGCATTGGAATATCTGAGAAGTCGAGACTGGAGGCATGTGTTTTACTGGAATATGCTTTTAAAGAGAAGTCTTATCTCCTTTAGTTCTAGAAGTAACACAGAGGAGCCCTAAAAGCACTGTCTCTACCAGATGATTAGTGAATAATTTGAAAAGCAAAATAAATGACGGTCCTTCCTCACCCTAATTAAAAGAAATTAGTTACAGCAACTTAGTGTCAGGATTAATACTGCTTCAGGCGGGTGGATGGAATCTATTTAAAGGATCCGAGTTTCTGACAAGAAGAGAAAAATTGATTTGGTGCTGCTGGATTTCATGAAATCTCTCTGACATCTGAGAACTTCACACTATGCCCTTAAGGGTGAGGATGGGGGGTATTTTTAAAATGTTTTGTTCCAGGGAATGTTACAGGATTTTGCATGGTTCTAAATGAAATGCCTCTTTATCCAAGGCAGATAGTTGAAAGGTAGTTACAATGTAAGGATTGCCTACGCTGCCAGTGCTTCAACCATCATGTGAAGGGGTTGATTCACCTGTGGCCAAGCATGGTACAGCTGCTCTCCAGAAATTGAGCACCTTCTGCTGATGGTCACTCTGGGCCCGTACTGACCTGCCTCTTCCTGTTCTTGGCCACTTTAAAGTCATTCCTCTTTTAGAGTTGTAAAGAAACAAAAACATGGGAAATTAACTCAAATAAACTGAGTTAACGGGTAACAGAGCCAAATGGTTCCCTTTCCTCAAAAAGCGGCTGTCAGGCAGTTCTTGGTTGGGGACATCCTTCCTTCAGTCAGCCTGCCTCTCTTCTGGGAACTGAAGATCAGCTCTCCTCTCTGATCTACCATCAATTGAATTGGGGCTTGTCCTCCAAGCCTGCATTTCTCACAGGTGCCATGGAGCAAAGCCACCTGATCCCACATTAGCTCATTAACTTCATATTGTCCATCGTAGGGTTTGTATAACCCATCAAGGGAGAATATGGCATATTTCTGGAACACAAGCACAGTGATGTTTCTCAGTGGCATGGCCACAGTGTTATTGAAGATTAATTACTACTTATGGCAGCGGAGCTGACAGTAGGGTTGCCAAATGGTCTCACAAAAAATACCAGACATGCAGGATAATAAGCGCTCCCCGCCCCCACCCCCATTTTGGGGCGCCCAGAGCGGCGATCGCAACCCTGCCTCCCAGCTGGGACTCCCCACCTGGGAGGCAGGACCACGATCGCCACTCTGGGTGCTTCAGAAGCCTTGTGGGGGCGGGGAGAGTGGCTGGGAGTCCCAGCCTCTCCCGCTGCCCCAGCTAGGCTTCTGAAGCGCCCAGAGCAGCAATCGTGGCCTCGCCTCCCAGCCACTCCCTCCGCTCATGCCAGGTTTCCAGAAAAATCAGAAAATACTGGACATTGCACATGTACAGTATTCTCTGATTTTTTTTACTGGACAAAAAAACGCAAATACCGGACTCTCCAGTAGAATACCGGACACCTGGCAACCCTACGAGCACCCACAAACTTCTGGGCAAGATATGGGGAAGCCAGCTCCATACTCCTAAAAGGGGCAGGGCGAAGGGCAGAAGGGACAGGGTTGAAGGCAGCCAGCCTTCATCACTGCCCAGAGTGCAGCATGCCTCCCCGCTGTCCTTAGATATTTAAAAGGCATCACCAGGCCTCAGGGCAATTACCCACTGGGTCCTCACCCCCCCACCAATTGGTGGGTCTGACTTATGAACATAATCATCTTGCAAATGCAGTAAAGCATAATTTTAGGTGAGAAAGAATTTCATATTCACAGCTCAGATTAAAGGCATCAAATGTTCTGGAATATTATTAGGAAAAATGGAGATAGCAAATCTTCCAGTACTCAGGCATTTGTGACTGATGCCACTAATATTTTTGCAAAGTTCTTTGCCAGATCTCTTGGTCAACTCTTAGGAAGTGAAATGCCTCCTCCCCCTCTGTGAACCTCACAATCGAATGTATTTATCCTGTAATGTAGGGAGTACTACCATCCTCATTTTACACAGGGGCAGCTGAGATTGAGGGCCAGATTTTTAAAAAGTGTTTAGGCACTTTAAGAGTCCCGTAAGCTTGGCTCCACAAAGGCTTTTGGATACAATCAGGATAAAGAATCTAAAGAGCTTTGAGGATCTGCATCCTATTTGAATTTTCGAAAGTGTCTAGCCCAAGCACTTTTGAAAATTTCTCCAAGTGCCTATCTACATCATTAGTCTCCTAAATCCTTTTAAAAATCAAGCCCTAAGTAGACTTGCCCAACATTACACTGGAGCCCTAGAGCCTGAATGAACCAGGTATTTCAAGTCCTAGGCTTATGGCTGAGTTTCTAGGCAATCCTTCTGGGATACAAAAAAAAAGTATCTAAGGGTACGTCTACACTACAACATTAATTTGAACTAATTTAGTTCGAATTAGTTAATTCGAACTAAGGTAATTCGAACTAACGGATCCAGACTAAAGAACTAGTTCGAATTAGCGTTTTGCTAATTTGAACTAGCATGTCCACATTAAGTGGACCCTGAACCAGGCTTAAGGATGGCCGGAAGCAGTGCCGGCAGGGCATCAGAGGAGGACTTAGAGCGTGGAGATGCTGTCTCAGGCTAGCCGAGGGCTGTGCTTAAAGGGTCCCGACCCCCACCCCAGACAGACAGTTCTCAGGGGTGTCCCGCTTGCAAAGCAGTCCTGGCTTGGATTGCCCGGACTACCCACACTGGGCACATCACAGCAGTCGGCCATCAGACCGGCTGCACTTGCCGCAGGCTGCCATCTGGGGAGAGGGGGCAATTGGGGGGCAGCAGGAGAGCTTCCACCCCCAGAAGCCTGCAGAGCCAGCACATCGGGGGCACGTACCCCATACCTCCCTCACCTCCTTAGCTTACCCTTCCCTAGCCCCTCTTCTTGATGTACAAAGTAAAGGACAATTGTGTTCAAAAATGGAATCTGTCTTTATTGAACAAAACTGGGGGAGACTGGGAAAAGGAGGTGGGAGAGGGGAAGAGAGAGGGTGGGAGAGGGGAGGGCAACTAAAATGATCAGGGGTTGGGAACAGGTCCCATATGAAGAGAGGCTAAAGAGACTGGGACTTTTCAGCTTAGAAAAGAGGAGACGGAGGAGGGACAGGATAGAGGTCTCTAAAAGCAGGAGTTGGGTGGAGAGGGTGCATACAGAAAAGTTCTTCATTAGTTCCCATAAAGAAGGACTAGAGGACACCAAAGGAAAGGAATGGGTAGCAGGCTTCAAACTAGTAACAGAAAGTTCTTCTTCACAAAGCAAAGAGTCAACCTGTGGAACTCCTTGCTGCAGGAGGCTGTGAAGGCTAGAACTGGAACAGAGTTTAAAGGGACGTGAGATCAAGTCATGGAGGTTGGGTCCATGGAGTGCTATTAGCCAGGGGGTAGGAGTGGTGTCCCTGCCCAAGGTTTGTGGAAGGCTGGAGAGGGATGGCATGAGACAAATGGCTTGGTCACTGTCTTCGGTCCATCCCCTCCAGGGTCCCTAGGGTTGGCCGCTGTCGGCAGACAGGCCACTGGTCTAGATGGACCTTTGGTCTGACCCAGGACAGCCATTGTAAGCTCAGGGCTCAGGGTCGGGCGTCTCAGTGGACCACCTTGATTTTCATGCACACCTGCTCCTGGGTGGCCAGGCTGGCAGCTCTCCTCCTCTAGACGGCCACTTTCCTGTACCTAGTGTGGAGGTCGTGGACGAGGTCCACGATGTCTGCACTAGACCAGGCGGGTGCCCGCCTCTTGCAGTCCTGAGCAAGCTCCCGGGAGCCGCCAGCCTAGTCCCGGGAAGAGGGGGAGGGCTGGGGGGCATCAGGTGGGTGGCACGATCCGTGCCAGGTATAGGGTCTGCTGGCTGGGTGCTGGCAAGCTTGCACCTGGCACGTGCACCGTAGCCAGCCCGTGCCCCTTTAAGGGGTCCGGGGCCGGGAGGGGGGCAGACAAGTTTCCCTGGTGTTGGCCAGAGTGGCCACCAGGGAAACCTGGGGAGGGCTAGCCTCCCACTAGTTCGAATTAAGGGGCTACACACCCCTTAATTCGAGCTAGCTAGTTCGAACTAGGCTTAATCCTCGTAAAATGAGGTTTTCCTAGCTCAAACTAAGCGCTCCGCTAGTTTGAATTAAATTCGAACTAGCGGAGCGCTAGTGTAGCACCTATTAAAGTTAGTTCGAACTAATGTCCGTTAGTTCGAACTAACTTTGTAGTGTAGACATACCCTGTGTGTCTGTCACAGCCAGTAATGATGCTGCTATGGTGGTGCTAGCCCATTAGGGTAGCCAGGGTTCACCTGTCTTTACCACTGTCTTATAAAAACCTCATCAGAGCAAGTTTTCGTGATATGATTGAAAAACCAGAGCCCTGTGTATGGTAGGACTATGCTTTTCAAAGCCTGATCAAAGATATAGATGCCGAGTTCCCATTATTCTCCTAGGTAGTTTAAAGATCTGAGCCTAGAGCTTTTTCTTTTGCTACCACTGATGTTCCTAGTAGCTGCCTAAATATGGCTACTAATTTTTCTAGGTTAGATAAGGTCTTTGTAATTGCCTGCCTCACTGCTTTGATCTTTGGAGGACCATGCATATATAAAAAAAGTCTCTACATTCATGTAGAAAGAAGAATATGTTCTATAAATAGTGACACAATTTGGGCTTTAAAATAAACTAATTGATTTGGAAGGTAATTGATAAAGCAGTATAATATTTTCAAAGGAGATTTACAAGAGGAAGTAGTTCATTTACTGTGAAAGAAACATATTCCCAGAGCACACAGCCGTACAGAGACTCAGAAATCAGCAGAGCTTGTTTTTATGACATGAGATTAATTTTTATTGTAAAAGCAGCTTCTATTTTCTTGTTCTGTTAGATCACCCAAATTCCTAAAAATCATTTCCATTCATAGAATCATAGAATCATAGGACTGGAAGGGACCTCAAGAGGTCATCGAGTCCAGCCCCCCGCCCTCAAGGCAGGACCAAGCTCCATCTACACCATCCCTGACAGATGTCTATCTAACCTGTATATTTGTAGAAAAAGCCAATATGATTGTAAAGTCAATAAGTTTAATTCTACACTGGTATCCAGACATATGGCCAACTGAAGTCAATAGACTTCTGAATCCTGTGAACCTACACATATTCATATAAAAGTGGGCACATTTTTACCTTTTCTAGATTATCATCATCATTGTCTAGCTGCCAAACATGCTATAACATTGCTTGCCACAGGAACAATGCTGTTGCCTTCAGTCATAAAATCCTGTATTAACATTAAGTCTGGTTATTAGAAGCCTTATCCAAAGTCCAAGAGAGTCAATTTATTTCAGTGACTTCAGATCAGGCTATTTTGAGTTTATGCTGTTTTGATGCTACCATCTCCTGACTCCATCTTTTATATCTGTTTATTTACATGTCCAATTCCAACCATGTCCCAACCAAGTGTCTAGGTATTTCAACTACATTTGTATTTATACCACTGAACAATAAAGAGTGTTTGTTGAAAGTAATTTACTGTATCGTGAAAAGGGTTTAGGGGTGACACTCCAATACTTTCTCTTGCTGAGTAATACTTACATGAGTAATTCAACTAGCTCCTCTGAAACAACTCATGATGCATAACACTTTAAGAGTTGCAGAATCAAGTCCTTAAATGTGACATCTCTATAGTCATCATTTGGAGCCCAGTCCTGTGTCCAGTAAAGTCATTCAGGGTTTTGCTATTGACTGCCTCTACTTTAGATAACTTAATGCAGGACTTACCAGCTTAGGAGATCCCCACTGTCCTTAAACAAACAAACGCCACCAAAAAACCCACTCCAAGATATATGCACTGTGATAAATTTCCTATGCTGTGCCTCAACTCAGACCATATCTAATGCTCAATTTTAACTACAATACTCAAGTGTTGCTACAAAAGATTTCACTAGATTAGATTCCTCTGAATAAGTAAGGATGCTGATCTAAGTATTAGTATAGACTGGACAAAACCATTTCCAATACTCATTCAGCAAACACAATTAACACTTGTTTCAGAATCTTAAGTAAGGCGACATGATTACACAATCATGGTCATTATTAAGCTACACAGCCAACACTGAGGCTACGTCTACACTGCAAGGTTTTTGTGCAAAAATTGCCGTTTTCATGCAAAAACCTGTAGCACATCCACACCTCAAATGCGCTTTTGCGCGAGTAAATCAACAGTTAAACAGCAGAACAGAGGGATTTTGCCAGTGTAGGTAAACCTCCTCCTACGAGGCATAACTCCCTTTTGCTCTACAGCTGTTACGCAAAAAGGCAAGTGTGGATGCTCCAGAGGGGTTTCTTGCACACGAAACCCTGATGGGAAAAGCAGAGGTGTTCTGATGGACATTCTGTGAATGGCATCGGAGCTTTTTTGTGCAAGAGCATCCATGCAGAGTGGACTCTTTCTTGCAAAAAAGCACGTTACTTTTGCAATGTGCTTTGAGGCGTGGACATGTTTTTGTACAAGAAGTTTTTGCGCAAGAACTCTTCCTCAAAAGCACATTGCAAAAGTGATGTGTTTTTGTGCAAGAGACCATCCACGCTGCATGGATGCTCTTGCGCAAGAAAGTTCTGAGCACCTGTGCTTTCTGTGATAGGCTTTGTGCAAGACATCCCTGTTGAGCGTCCACACACCTTTTTGTGCAAGAACTCTTGCACAAAAAGGAGTTACGCCTCGTAGAAGGAGGTATTCCTACACTGCAAAAAGCCCTCCATTCTGTTGATTGACTGTAGATTTTCTTGCAGAAAAACACGCTTGAGGTGTGGACACTCCACACATCTTTGTGCAAAAACATCTGTTTTGGGGTGAAAACCCTGTAGTGTAGACATAGACTGAACATCCATCCAGAACATCTTGAAGACTACTAGAGATTAACCCAGATGCAGTCTGCAGACTCTCTCTAGAAGGAGGATACAGTCCTTTGGGATTTGCTATCAGGAAGATGATTACAATGTCATTTTTCAGAGTGGGAACACATTTTAGGGCTATGTCTACACAAGAGAGCTTACAACAGCTCAGCTGTAAGATCTCCTGTGTCACCACTATTGACAGGAAAGAGCTCTCCTGATGACATAAACAAACTGCCTCCAACAAGTGCAGCTATACTGGCAGGAGAGCATCTCCTGCCAACATAGCAGTCTACCCTGGCTCTTCTATTGATGTAATTTATGTCAGAGGAATTTTTACATCCCTGAGCATAGTAAAATTGCTCAACAAAACTGCTAGTGTAGGCAGCCTAAGTTATTTGGCTTGGTCTGAGAGGGAAGGGTTCTCTTAGGTTCATAACTCCCCTAAGAATTACAGTAAAAATTGATATGGGAAAAGCTGTACATTAGAGGTCACTGATGTATTCATAGAATCATAGAATCATAGAATAATAGGACTGGAAGGGACCTCGAGAGGTCATCGAGTCCAGCCCCCCGCCCTCAAGGCAGGATCAAGCTCCGTCTACACCATCCCTGACAGATGTCTATCTAACCTGTTCTTAAATATCTCCAGAGAGGGAGATTCCACCACCTCCCTTGGCAATTTATTCCAATATTTGACCACCCTGACAGTTAGGAATTTTTTCCTAATGTCCAATCTAAACCTCCCCTGCTGCACTTTAAGCCCATTACTCCTTGTCCTGTCCTCAGAAACCAAGAGGAACAAATTTTCGCCTTCCTCCTTGTGACACCCTTTTAGATATTTGAAAACCGCTATCATGTCCCCCCTTAATCTTCTTTTTTCCAAACTAAACAAGCCCAGTTCATGAAGCCTGGCTTCATAGGTCATGTTCTCTAGACCTTTAATCATTCTTGTCGCTCTTCTCTGTACCCTTTCCAATTTCTCCACATCTTTCTTGAAATGTGGCGCCCAGAACTGGACACAGTACTCCAGCTGAGGCCTAACTAGTGCAGAATAGAGCGGCAGAATGACTTCACGAGTTTTGCTTACAACACACCTGTTGATACAACCTAGAATCATATTTGCTTTTTTTGCAACAGCATCACACTGTTGACTCATATTCAACTTGTGGTCCACTATGACCCCTAGATCCCTTTCCGCCATGCTCCTTCCTAGACAGTTGCTTCCCATCTTGTATGTATGGAACTGATTGTTCCTTCCTAAGTGGAGCACTCTGCATTTCTCCTTATTAAACCTCATCCTGTTTACCTCTGACCATTTCTCTAACTTGCTAAGGTCATTTTGAATTATGTCCCTATCCTCCAAAGAAGTTGCAACCCCACCCAGTTTGGTATTACCCAAGGTAAAACAGAGTAGAAAATGTTAAAGGAGTTAGATGGTAAACATACCCAGAGAGGTGTTAAACAGTTGTTATGGGTTAAAGCAGTCTCCTTTAATGGCCTGGCGGATGATTTTTCTGAGCTTACTTTTATTACAATGCAGTTGTACAAACAGAGGGTAAATCCCCTGGGTTAATTTTACCAGCCAATATGGTTTCCTTTAACACTGTGGTTCTCAACTCGTGGTCCATGGACCTCTGGTGGTCCATAGTGACTTTTTCGGTGGTACACAGGAACATTGTCCAAAGTTACATGGCATGAGCAGGCACTGCCGTTAGTCTGTTTTATGCCATGTTCACAAGCATGCGGCGCATCATCCATAGCGTCACCTAAGATGCAACTGTGTTGTGTCACCAGTAACTTCCATCTGAGGCTCTGAGCGTCAGTGTAGCTGCCGCCGTCGTGCTGAGCTGTTGCTGTGTTGTTTGTCCTGTGCTACATGTGCTGTTTTACAGGTGTGGTGTAGTTTGTTTACAATGGCAATGACAGGAAAAAATGTCAAACGCAAGTATTCAGAGGACTACATCAAATTCGGCTTCACTTGTCAAGAAAAAGAAGGCGTGGATTTGCCACAATGTGTTATTTGTTTCAACGTCTTGGAGAATGACTCAATGAAGGCGGCTAAGCTGAAACTCCATCTTGAATAGTGTCACCCCAACTTGTTGCAAAAGGATGAAGATTATTTTGAGTTGCAGTTATTAGGTCTGAAATGGCAGTGCCTCGACCCAACAAGTGCATTCTACAATAAGACAAGCAATGCAGTGCGTGCTTCTTACATTGTTGCATACAAAATTGCACAGGTCAAGAAGCCTCATACCATTGTAGAGCAACTTGTGCTCCCCTGTGCAAAAGAGATGGTGCGGCTTGTTCTTGGCGAGGAAGCATCAAGGAAGCTGAATGATATATCTGTCTCTAATGACACAGTATCGAGACGGGCAGGGGCGGCCCATGAGCCTAGGCAAACCAAGCAGTTGCCTAGGGCACCGCTGGCCCGGGCACCCGATGATGAGGTCATGGGGTGCCGAGTGATTACGTCATGGCCATTGACAGCCGTGCAGGTGGGGGTGCCAATCGTGCCTTCCACCTGGGGCACTAGCTGCTGCAGCCAGCCACGGGCCACTCCTGGAGACAAATAAATGAGATATCCCAGAATATCAATGATCAAGTTGTGGATGAAATAAAGAAGTCTCCATTGTTTGCCATACAATTGGATGAATCGATCGACGTCACATTGTGCTTTCAGGTATTGGTGTTCACACGATACATGGTTGAGGAAGACTTCAAAGACAAGTTTCTCTTTTGTAAGACTCTTGATACCACCACAAAAGCTCAGGATGTGATGGAAATTGTTAACAATTTCTTTGAAGTACATGGTCTGGATTGGGTAAATCTTGTGGGTATCACCCATGATGGTGCACCTACCATGCTGGGCTCAAGATCGGGCTTCCAAATGCTGGTGAAACAGCATGCTCCAGTGGTAACTGGAGTTCATTGCTTCATTCATAAGGAAGCTTTGGCATCAAAAACATTGCCTGATCAACTGAACGCCGTTTTTGAAGGGTTGGTGAAAGTGGTGAATCACATCAAATCATTGGCTCTGAACACCAGGCTGTTCAAAAGATTTTGCCTGGACATGGATTCCGACTTTGATGTGTTGCTGTTCTACACTTCTGTACGGTGGTTGTCAGCAGGGAATGTACTCAACAGAGTTTTTCAATTGAGAGAGGAGTTGGATTTATTTCTCCAGGCTCGAGGGAAAGAGGAATTCCAAAATGTGTTGACGCAATCAAATTTAGAACTTGCGTATCTTGTCCATATTTTTGGAATCTTGAACAAACTGAATCTTCAGCTGCAAGGAAAAGGTGCAAATCTGTTCTCTCACCAAAGCATCATCAAAGCTTTTCTTGACAAATTGGAACTCTGGATTGTAAGAGTTGAGGGCAATAATTTGGTTCAATTTCCATATGTGGATGTCATGCTTGGGGAAAAGGAAGCCATTAGGATGCAACTTCTAGATCATTTACGAGAGCTACGAGATGAATTCCAACGATACTTTCCGCAAGTGGACAGGACAAGGGATGGATTATCTGTCATCAGGAATCTATTTATAACAGATGTTAATAGTGTTCCAGAGGATCTGCAGGAGGAATTCTTGGATCTGAAAAATGATTTTGCGGCTTACGACCAGCAGGCTACTATAGAGAAATTTTGGGCCAGCGTGACCGGGAGTTACCCAAATCTGTTAGCACACACAGCCAGATTTCTTTTGCCATTTGCATCAACTTATATGTGTGAGACTGGAATTTTGTGTTTATTGCACGTTAAGTCCAAACAGAGGAATTGGCTTGAAGTGGAAAGCGATACGTGTTGTGCATTATCAAGTACCACTCCAAACATTGAAAAGCTTGTCAGTGAAAAGAGAATCCAAAAATCTGTTAGTAAGAAATAAATTTCAAACCAAAATGTTCGTTGTCTGCTTTTTTATCGTGTCTCAAAAAGGAGGTGGTCCACGACATTTTTTTGATTGGCCTGGTGGTCTGTGGACTGAAACGAGTTGAGAACCATTGCTTTAATAGCTTTCCTATAGGGATTTCCCAGATGAAATACACAAGAGATGAAGGAAGAAAGGGGGACACAGAATTTGTGTAGCAAAGAGACTTGTGTAATGCTCTGAGGAGAGATAGAGGCCTAGACAGCTACTGTACTTCTAGGGTCAGGGCAGACTTGCTTCCTTTACTTATGCTTTCTTGCAAACAAGAGTGGTCTGTTTGTCCTCTTTAAGGAAACATCAGTTACGTTCATTTTGTAAATAATGAAATTATTAAGAAAATACCTGACACTATATCACCATATTTCTGCTCCAAACAGAAAACTGACCTGAAAGGACTCAAATCCGGCTCCTGTTCAGCAATAGGTCAATAATGTCATGTCCCTATTTCACAGATCAAGGTACTAAGGTACAATAGTTCAAATTCAGAGGTGATGTCTTGTTCATTCCTAATTAAACACATCTACTAACTCTGTGCTAGGTTAATTTTGTTTCTCCATATTTAGGAGGTTTGGAGTGCTTTTCGTAGAGCACTTTATCATTCACTGACAGTTAATCTTTCCAAAATGTCTTTCTTTAAGAAAGAAACATCTAGGTTTCTATCATATCTATTTTTTAATTTCTAGAGGTTTGATAGTGAAGAGATAACTCTCCCACCTCCTCCCTCCCCCAAAAAGTTTTAGCTTTGAAGTGTGAGAATTCATTTGGAGAGCTCAACAATGACAGGAGAGCTTTCTTTAGAATAAGATCGCTTCCCTCCAGGGCCCCCTTTACACTGTGCAGCTAAGACTAAAAATAACACAATGAATAAAGCTGCTGAGAGTGGATAAGATTAAGCAAACCATTCTACTTTATCTCTCCTTTTCCATGTGACCAGGGCTGCTTCTTTAAACAACGTTCTCTAGGCCTAATAGTCCTGTTGCTTTCCATTTTCAACTTATTGCTCAGTGTCTCTCTGCGCCATTTCTCAGTCTCCCTTAGAATTTCTTTTCCAACCTCTAGATGCAGTTTGGTTGGTCATAAAGCATTCTCTGTACCAGGTCAATTTCAGCATCAGTGTGTAACCCTTCTTGCCAGGTGAAGCTAGCAGCAATAAGGGCTGGGTTCAGAATCTAGAGGTTCCTTTTTAACAACGCAACCCAGAACTGGCTCATGTCCCCACCCAACAACATGGGAAATTACACAAGATTCCCAGGCGCCTCCAAGAAGCAATATGTCCCACAAGCATAGAGTTTATGTAAGGAAAAAGAAAAAAATTAATAAAAAGTTGAATGAATCCAGCATCAATCTGGGAAAACACCACAAGCATGATTTGAAATTATGACCATGAAAACACCCAACCCAGCATATGTTTGGGAGGATTCTTTTCTCAATATCTCATCTTGTCATGTGAAAGTCCCATAAACACATGTCCTTTAACACCCATGTCACGGAGTTACAGACCACAATGAAGCCTTCTGTCAGGTGTTTTGGGAATTAGCTCAGTTCCAGCGCATGTGCCTTTAAGCAGTGATGGCTTTGCTGTCCTTGACTCCATCTGCAGATCTATTATGGCTCCTTTCTCTTGATGTCTGATCCATGGCAAATCCCTCTGGTCATGTCACCATCTAGTTTCCCTTCTGGGGGACTTCTCCAACAAGAGTCCAACCACTCCTCACAGCAGATTCACAATCCACAGCCAGGCTACTCCTTCAGGAGCTAGTGAGGGGAGGGCCAGGCCCACCCACTACTCACTGCAAATAGCAGCTTCCTGCTGCCTCTTCCTTTCTGCTCTCTGTCTCTGTTCTATGGCCACTTCCCTGTTCCTTCTGTTCCTGCCTCTGGCTTCTGCACCTTTGCCTTCTTTACAGGGTCTCAACCTAGTAACCGCCAATAGCTTATCAGGAGCTCTCCTTAACTCAGGAGTGGACAAAAGCACCTCTGCAGGCCGGATTTGTCCTGCCGAGTGAGTGAATCTGGCCCATGAAGGCCCTGCTGCTTCCCCACCCATAAGCCAATTAGGGCCTGGGGGAGGAGGAAGCGCATGAAGTTTTCTCCACCCTGTCAGGAACATGCAGTATTTGGAAGTGCCAGGCACTTCTGGCAGCACTGGAGGAGGCTTCATGCACTCCCCTGACCCCAGGCCAAACATGGAAGCTTTTAAGTGCCATGCAGGGTGGTGACAGAGCCGAGAAACCTGATTGACCTGGGGGTAGGGGAGCATGGGAAGTCTCCTCTCAGCCAGGGGCATGGACGCAAAGAGGAGGGGTGGGCAGGTAAAGGCGCTCCCCTACCCCCAGACCAATCATGGTCTGGGGGTGGGGAACCCAGAAGTATCAAGGCCTTACCCCTTTCACTGTCACCTACCCTTTCCCAGCTAGCCCCTTAAGAAATCAATCTTCTCCCTAAGTCTCCCTGCAGCAGACCTCCCCACACTGGGCTGCATCTTCCTTTTATGTGGGCCAGCTTGGCTCTGATTGGCTGGTTCAGTTGCCAATCTAATTGTCTGCATTTACTGCCCTCATTAACTGTTTCTCCTGCAGCCACTCCTTTGGTTGCCTGCCAACCAGCCATCCTAGACTGATTTTAACCCTCTCAAGACCAATGTGGGGCAGGTAACCCGTCACAATATCACTCTCTCTCCTTCCACACACACCACTCACTACTGTTGTCATTGGTCAGTGAAGATTCCAAATTCAGAGGTGCATTCCCACAAGTTCACTTCCCTGTAAGTAGTGAAGGGCTGCACTTTTTCCTATAGTCAGGGGCAGATGACCGTTTTGCGGGGCCCCGGGCAGCATAATTCCGCGGGGCCCCCCCTTTGCCACGGCGCATGCGCAGTGACACCATGCGCATGCACTGTGGTGCCACGGCGCATGTGCGGGGCTTTTGGAAGCGTGGGGCCCGGGGCAGCCGCCCCGTTTGCCCTGCCCTATATCCGCCCCTGCCTATAGTAATGTAGGAGGTGTGGGGTCTAGGATGGTGGTTGGGTGCAGAGGAGAGTCTGGGCCAAGGGATTGGGATGTGGGATGTAAGGAGTTTAGGTAACCTGTGACAGAGGATTGGAGTGAAGGGGGTTGGAGAAGTATTGGGTACAGACTCTGGCCTGGAGAGGAGTGTAGGAGGAGGAAATGCAGGATCTGGGAGGGAGTTGTGACTTGGGGCAAGGTCTGGGAGGGGGCTGTAACCTGAGGCACGAGGGCAAGAGGAAGTGTAGGGATTTGGGTTGTGAACAGGGATAGTGGATTGGGGTGCAAGATCTAGGAGGGAGCTGTGTCCTGAGGAGGGATATAGGAGGAGGTCCAATGTCCGGGAAGGTGTATGGGGGCTGTAGCAGGGACACAGGTTTGGCTTACATGGGGTAGGAGGGAAGAGGGTTGGAGGAGGGAGGGCTGGGGTGCCAGAGGCAGGCTCTGGCTGGGAGACTGTACCTGGGCAGCTACCCAAGTAGATTCCCTGCCTTCCATGCCCCTGTTCATGCTCAGAGCAGCTGCAGGGGCCATGTTTGCTGCTCTGAACTGAATGCTGTGAGACCGGGAGATGAGGGGGAAGGGGTACTTCACATGCTGCTTTTCCTACAAATAGGCAGTTGCTATTGGCCAGAACCCAGCCAATGGGAGCTACTGATGGCAGGAGCAGTTGGAGAAGCCTCTCCCCTCTCCTCCTGGCTCTCAGCATTCAGAGATGCATTCCTGGCCCCACTGCTGGCTTTTCTGAGTGCTGAGTGAGGGCTGGGTAGGCAGGGAGCGAGCTGAGGCTCACACAGGCTGGATCCGGTGGCTTGGCAGGCTGGATCCAGCCTGCAGATCATATTTTGCCCAACCCTACCCTATGTCCTCTCAGGAAATGGGCAATCCAGGAATTCACTTTCCTTTGTATTGCTTCTGTGGCAATAGCAGGGAGCTGCATCATCTGGCTCAGTCCCAGCCACAGGAAGTGCTGTATGTTTTAACAATCACAGCCACGCAGCCTTTGCATCTTTGGACAGGCTGGTGAAATCACTCCCTCCCCCATCTCTCCAAAATGTAATCAGATCTTCTCCACCATGAGCTCATACAACACTAGCTTAAGGATTTGTGGCTAAATAGTCAGAGCAATCTCTAGACTAGTTTGTATCCTAAACGTTACCATCTTTTTTACATTGAAAGTGTTCTGGAGAGAGGTGATTTCTAGGTCAACCCAACCCCCACCTTCCTGCCAGAGAAGTGAAGCCCAGCTGCAGTTCTTCAGCTGTTGATTAATATCAGTTTATATTTCTGAGGCCAGCTTGGCAGGGGAAAAGATCTATAGACCCAGTTTGTGGAGGAGAAAGCAAGCTGAGATTCTCTTTTGTGAATCTGAAAGGCTGGCTCTGTTAAAAAGAATCATAGAGTCTTTGTAATCTGCTGCATCTTATAAGTAAATCACACAGCATAAATAGGGCAATAGCATTTAGATTTTTAAAATTAATTCTGATTTAATAATCCTAGGTATTTGTAACACAGGTTGGGGAATGTGTGCGCTTTTCAACATATACATATGTATATATGATTTTAAACTTGTCTCTAACTAGTAAATCAAAATGAAAACTACTAAAGGAATATTATGTTTAATTGTATGGAAATTGAATAGAGAAATCCGCAAGTAAAAAAACTGGACATGTAATTGACATTGTAGTAATATGTATCTCCATCTGTGATAACTCCCTTGGATGTAGCATTCATGTATCATTAAAAATCCCTTTAATATCGCCTACAGACTTGGGAATCTTAAAATAAAGCTGCTGAAACAGTTTGCTATTCTGAGTTCTGAAAAAAAAAGATCCTTGTCATAGCAGAATTCTCATGTTGCCACAGTTACTCTATTAGGACATATCCCTTTCTTACTACCCTCCCCATTCGAAATAAAGACGGTATGCAGATACTAGATGGATACCAGCACATTAATAAACTCCATGCACAAAACGTTGAAGATTTAAGGATTCAGAGGAGAGTGTGTTGATACATAAAGCTGCTGTGTTAACAAGAGTTAATTTTGTTGAATTCCACAGACCCTTTTACCCTGTTGTTATTCCGTAATGATGATTTATGGTATTGTTTCCCTTTTAACTGGTGTGTTGTTAAGGAATCCCTCTGGGCCCAAGGTGCTTGAAATAAATCCTCTTTATTCAGTGATTCAGATCCAGCTGCCTCTGCATGCCAAAAACTTGGACTACTGCAGATCCCGGCACCAGACTTCCTCCACAGGAAGTTAAATTACTTAAAGGGACAGTTCACAATACTAATAGCAGTTAGCTAGGAGGAGAAATTGATGATAGTTATTTCTTTGATGCACTCTTGTTTATTTACAAAGAATGTACCAAGTCCTTTTTCCCCCAGCAGGAAACAAATATCCACAGAGTTTCTTTGTTCACAGTGCCAAGCCTCTTTCCAGGCAGCGCTCTACCCTAAAAGTCTATTTTTTCTCAGGGTATTGTTACCAGAGCTTCTTTGGCTCTATCTGGTGCCTCTTTGCAAACTTCTGTGGCCATTTGTGACTATTTCTCCTACTTCTCAATATCTTTCTTTCCCACATACAGCCCCTCTCCTCACATATTTCAAATTCCTGAGTACTGCCTGTGTTTTGAGTGAAGGCTGCTATTGTTTCAGTTTCCAAATTCCATAAAGGAGTTCAATGACTTTTTTTGCAATTATCTTAATTACAGGCTGGGCAAATTAGTTGAAACTATAGCAAAGAACAGAATTATCAGACACATAGATAAACATAATTTGTTGGAGAAGATTCAAGAGGGCTTTTGTAAAGGGAAATCATGCCTCACCAATCTACTATAATTCTCTGAGAGAGTCAACAGCAAATGCACGAGGGAATCCAGTGGATAAGAAATTCCTTAACAAAGTCCCTCACCGAAGGCTCTTATTCAAAGTAAGCTGTCATGGGATAAAAGTGAAGGTCTGCACATGGATTGATAACTATTAAAAAAGATAGGAATGAAATAATAGGAATAAATGGTCAATGGGAATCCGTAAAGGAACCAAGACTGTTCAACATATTCATAAATGATCTTTCAAGTGGCAAAATGATGATATTAAACCATTCAAGATAATTTAGTCCAAAGCGATTGTGAAGAGCTTAAAAACAAACAAAAATGCTCACAAAACTAGGTGACTGGGCCACAAAATGGCAGATTAAATTAAATGTAGATAAATGCAAAGTAATGCATATTGGAAAATGTAATCTCAACTATCCATATTAAATCATTGGGACTAAATTAGCTGTTACCAGTTGAGAGAGATTTTGGAGTCATTGTGAATAGTTCTCTGCAAAAATCCACTCAATGTGCAGTGGCAGTTAAAAAAATCAAACAATGCCAGGAATCATTAAGAAAGGGGTAGAGAATAAGACAAAGAATATCATATTGCCTCTATCCATGATATGCACTACATCTTGAATACTGCATTCAGATGTGGTCTCCTCATCTCAGAAAGATATCTTAGTATTGGAAAAAGTTCAGAAAAGTGAAACAAAAAGGATTACGGGTATGGAACAGGCTGACGTATATGGAGAAATTAATAAGAATGGGACTTTTCATCTTGGAAAAGAGATGACTAAGGAGGGATATGATAGCGGTCTATAAAATCATGACTTGGGTGGAAAAGGTTAAATAAAAAAGAATTATTTGCTCCTTCACATAACACAAGAACTAGGGCTACATCTAGACTGCAAGCCTCTTTCGAAAGATACTTTTGAAAAAGCCTCTTTCAAGAAAGAGCATCTAGACTACAACCAGTACTTTTGAAAAAGCAAGCCGCTTTTTCGAAAGAGTGCACCCAGGCAATCCGGATGCTCTCTTTCGAAAAAGCACAGTTTGCATTACATAGCGCTTTTTTTCAAAAGAGCACTTTCAAAAAAAGGCGTTCTTCCTCGTTAAACAAGGTTTTCTTCGGTTGAAAAAACTGCTGCATTCTTTCGATTTACTTTCAAAAGAACACAGCAGCAGTCTAGACACAGGGGGAGTTTTTTCGAAAAAAGGCCACTTTTTTTCTAAAAAACCGTGTAGTCTAGACACACCCTAGGGGGCACCAAATTAAATTAATAGGTAACAAGTTTAAAACAATCAAAAGGAAGTATTTCCTCACACAATGCACAGTCAGCCTGTGGAACTCTTTGCCAAAGGATGTTGTGAAGGCCAAGACTATAACACTATAACAGGGTTCAACATCACCCACCTCCCCGCCAAAACTAGATACATTCATGGAAGATAAGTCCATTAATTAATTAGCTAGGATGGGCAGGTATAGTGTCCCTGACTTCTATTTGTCAGAAGCTGCAAATGGGTGATAGGGAATGGATCACTTAATAATTACCTGTGTTGTTCATTCCATTTGGCACTGACCATTGTCAAAAGACAGGATACTGGGATAGATGGACCTTTGGTCTGACCCAGTATGTCCATTCTTATGTAAAACAGAACAAAGGCAACTGAACCTAGCATTCGTTTCTAAACATTGAATAGATATCCACTGGACAGTTAGAGATGTATTCCTTAGAAGCAGTTTCCTACTGTCCCAAGCCCAGTCCTGCAATGAGCTGTGTGTGGATGGTTCTGTGCAGGTGCATACAGCTTTATGGAACTATGCACACATGTAAGGGTCCACCTACCTGTTTCACACTTAGCTCAAGGCTTCGTGTCTCTTTCTTCATCTTCAAAGGTGCTCTTCAAGGAGGAAGGGGATGTGCTTGTCAATGCTTGTAGCCAGCATAACATGATAATGATTCATGAGATTCAGGACTAAGGGTGATGCACTGTTGTTGCATTTGGCAGGGCTAGGCCATAAGCCTTTTGGGGTAATCCAGAATCATAAACGTTTTGCTATGCCTGATACCTGAGAGAGTTCTAGCCAATGTGTCTTGTAGGCACGATGGTCTGCTAGCAGACAGTGGCTATACTTCCTGTGCATGTTGTCATCCGGTTCAAATATCAGGAGGTCAGGTCAAGGGTGTGACCATGAGGGCTCACCCTGAGAGTACCTTGGAAAGTCCCCAGACACAAGGGAGGAAAGAAGGTTGAGATTTTTGCACCTGAGGCTTTGTCAGTTATATGTTGAATCTTCTCAAGATTCTGGCCAGCTCTGTTATGAGCCCTGCAGACTTTGGTGAACAGTACAACATCAATGTTAGCTTTATATCTGATTTCTCCATGTCAGATGGGTAAATTCAAATGATCTTTTCTCACATATGATATCCTTTTTGTAAATGCTTCCTTCTAGTCCTAAGTGACTGTTGCTTATTTTCATGCTATGACAATCAGCAGGGCTATTTCATATTGTGAGCAGTCTGATTAACCTGGATTTCTTCTACTCAGTGTCAGAGTGGAGTGGCTGGCCAATCTTATCTTCCAGAAAGTCGTAAAACAGGTACATTTCTATGCGTGACATAACTAATGATCACAGAGTGTGATAGAAAGTGGCAAAAAGAAAAAATAATTATACTCACAATGTTGTATGCAAATTATTGTACACAGCAGTGATCTGAGCAGCACATTTACAGCTGGAAAGACATTTGTCCTAGTACAGTACTTTGCTGAATCTCTTAAAGCCTCATTAGTATTTCTTCAATTTGAAACGGCAAGAAACTTACAATGGAATTTTAATTTCTTACTTGAATTTTTATTGTCTGAATTTGGATAAATATCAAGCTTATACTACATTAGGTTACAGCATATTCGGAAAAGGGAAGCCATAGGAGAAAAGTAATGGATATGACATATGAAGAAACTGCCAATAATAAAAAATACCATGCTAGGAAACACAGATTCAGCAATGTGATCAATGTTAAATAAAATAAAATCATAACTTCTGGCCACAACAGACTGGGAATCCCCAATAATTGCCTTTCTGGTTTCTCAATGGAGGACAGCAGATGGGGAAAGGATAAAGAGAGCAGGCTTGCTTTCTCTGCCTGGTAAACAATTTCCTTTTCTGTTCATGAATTTTTGCTTGTCTATCACTTACAGCTCTATTTGCCATAAATGATCAGGGCTTTCTACGTTGTAGAAGCCCAAAGGAATCACAGAAGGTGCATTTTTCCTATTACAACCAACTGTTGGGTTGTCACTTGGCCAGTTTATTTACTAGTGGTTTGACAGTCTTTTTTTATAAGCCAGATGAAAGTAAATGGAAGCCAGGTTGCTTATTTTCTGTTTTCCTTTAACAAACTAAAACAATAAAAATCATGGGACCAATTTGGTCACCTCTATTCATGTTAAACCTGCTTTACTCGACAAACAGTCCCATTGGTTTTACTAGAACCTTGAGATGCCACGTAAGTAAAGGTATCAGAATCTAGTCCTAAAAGAATAAGGCAACATGTATCTTCCAACCTACCTTATTTTCAGATTTATCTAAAGTACTAATATGGCCCCATTACAATAGTAACTAAGCACCTCTTGATCATTATTTATCCTCATAATACCCTTGAGAGATAGAGAAGTACTATTATCCCATTTTACAGGTAGGGACCTGAGGCACAGAGGGTATGACTACACAGAAGTGTTATTTTGGAATAACTGATGTTATTCCAAAATAACATAGTCCATGTCTACACTATGAGCAGTTATTTTGACATAATGTTGAAATAATGTCGAGCTGGTGGACTTCTTACTCTGACTCCTGTAACCCTCATTTATGAGGAGTAAAGGAAATCTGAGGAAGAGTGCTTTAACTCAGACTTCCTGCTGTGTAGACAGCATCAAAAGCCGAAATAAGCTATTTTGACTTAAGCCATGCAATTGATGTAGCTGAAGTTGCATAGCTTATTTTGGCTTTAGCACTGTTGTTTAGATAGTACTGACATTACAGCACTATAGTTATAAGTATATAACTCCCAGAGCGGACATTCTTCAGAACAACAATGACCTTTCTTGGTTTAGCTTATGTAAAAGTGGCATAAGTTACACCAAAGAAAAAAAAGCTACCATTATTCTAAAAAAGAATGTTTCAAAGTAAAACTACAGGGCTGCGTCTAGATTGGCATGATTTTGCAGAAATACTTTTAACGGAAAAGTTTTTCTGTTAAAAGTATTTCCGCAAAAGAGCGTCTAGATTGGCACGGATGCTTTTGTGCAAAAAGTGCTTTTGCGCAAAAGCATCCGTGCCCAGTATAGATGTGCTTTTGTGCAAGAAAGCTCCGATGGCCATTTTAGCCATCGGGCTTTCTTGCGCAAAAAATTAAGGTGCCTGTTTACACTGGCCCTCTTGCACAAGTATTCTTGCGCAAGAGGACTTATCCCTGAGCAGAAGTGTCAAAGTATTTGCACAAGAAGCACTGATTTTGTACATTACAAAGTCAGTGCTCTTGCGCAAATTCAAGCGGCCAGTGTAGACAGCTGGCAAGTTTTTGCGCAAAAGCAAATGCTTTTGCGCAAAATCTTGCCAGTCTTGACGCACCCCAGCAGTAAATGTCTTTGTGCTGCTAAGTCCTTAGTGACCAACTCAAGTTCAGGGATGAATTCTGTGGCAAAGCAGCAAATTGAACCCTACTCTGCAGTTAGCATTCTAGTCACTAGCCCATCCTTCACGATGAAAATCTAAATTATAGCTGAACTCTTCCAAGTGCTCTCAAATCTAACCAGTTACTCTGATTGCCTTGAAATCTGTTGTGACTCTTGGAAGGTGCAGGGCTCTGCTAGTGTTCTCCATTTGGAAACATTTGAGATGAAATAATTGAAAAGAAGAATAGCCTTTTGGTTTGGCACTGCATAGGGACCCAGAAAAAAATTTCTTCTGTTCCCGGCTCTACCACAAACTTCTTGGGACACAATGTGACTCCATTTTTCTTGGTTGCAGCTGGCGAACTTGTAGCTAATAAGGTACTAGGAGACGTGTGATGATATTTTCTCCTGATGGTACACTGGCTGACCCACTGAAGTTAACAGCAGGTATCTGTGGCTAGTATGCATAGAATGAAGGATCTCCATGGTGTTACCTGCTACATACACTCTCTCTCTCTCCTCCTCCTCCCCTCAGGGTACAGAAGATATAGTAGAAAATAATGTTAGCTTTCAGAAGTAGAAAATTGAATTCTGAGCTGTGGATGAGCAAAAGTACAGTTGGGAAGTATAACACTCATGGAGAGGGGGAGTATTTATTACTTCAGAAATCCCACCACAGCAAACCACTTTAGCCATCACTTTATTTTTAAGTTGAAGGCTGAGATTAATTTCTCTCACGGGACTTTTGGCTAAATCAATAGACTTTGGGACTCCTTGAAACATCCAGACTTACAAAAATCCACACTAGCAAATATTTCCAAAATACTGACATTTCTAGGTCAAGTTGGCATTGAGATAAGACTTTACAGAAAACAAAACAAGCTTTTTCAAATTGTGAATGTTCCTGTCAGTTTTCTTTTGAGTTCAGTGTCTGCAAAAAAGACTGTCCAATTAACCTGAAATTTTCCCAGGAAAATTTTCCTGTACCAAGCGTCCATACTGTGTTTGACAATTTCAGGACTTTATAAAAGCAATTTGTTGATTGGTGTGGGGAGGTGTTCATATTTGGGCTCATGTCATGGCTCCTTTCCCACTCTGGCACGATAAATGCAAAAGTGGGGGCCCACAAAAGTACCCCAAAACCTTATCTTTCCAGGCTTTAGTAAAAAATGTCCCCCCAAAATCTTAACCTAAATTTTGGGGATAAAAACTCCATTGCCACCACCTCAGTAATGATAAGAAAATCAGGGGAGAGATCATTTGGGAAATTTCACCCCTAAAGTACAAACCAGGACACAAAAATTTACCAATACGAGGTTAATAAAAAGGAAAGAGAAAGAATTTTTATTATCACCACAATATTCCTGTTGTAAGCGTAATGACTAGATGGAAAAGTAACAAGGCAATATACTAATGGAGGGGAAACCCACCATGGACCAGGAGCTTAATTACAAAGGAGAGCAAAACCCAATTTTAAATGCACAGACAGCAGATCCCATTTCCCAAACCATAAAACAATAAAACCTAATGGATTTATCTAAACTTTACCCTACTTACAGAAGAGTGAAGAGTCTATTCTTGGAGGGAGATATTCTGTCTGACTCTCTCAGTAGCTGGAGAGAAACTGCCCAGGACAAAGGAGGGAGAAACCAAACATTCCTTTGTCCTAGTTTGAAAATCCTACCTACATTCCTATTGGCCAACTCTACCTGGGTTAGGTATGTTAACCCCTTAGTCCCCAGGCTGCTGGCTAACCCTCATGATCATGACAGCTCATAACAGGTGAGTTACTGCCTTAACTTTGAGGTCACTACTATGAGTCTATAATAAAATCTTTGTGAAAGAACAGAGAGAAGCAAAAAGGGAAAACGGGAGTGTTAGAACACAGGAGAGATAAAAACACAACATACTGGCTGATGCACACTTATGGGCACAGTCATCTTCTCCCATTTTTCTGTAGAGATGAAGCACACAACTGAGATCTTCATTTGTGGGAGTGTAGTAATTAATTTCAAAGAAAGGCAGCTCAGGCAATTCCAGAGAGTTTATCACTTAGTGGACATCTTGTCTGAAGAAAAGTCAGTTACCTGTTTTGGTAACTGATGTTCTTTGAGATGTGTTGCCCATGTTCATTCCACAGTAAACGTGCATTCCCACCACGTGCACTGATGCTGGAAGTTTTTTCCCTTTGCAGTACCCACAGGGGAGCACCTCTAGTGATCCCAGGAGTGGTGATTCCGTGGCATGGTATAACGGGTGCCACCAGCTCCCCCCATACTCAGTTCCTACTTGTTTGCCAATCATGGTGCACAGAAGTGCCTTTGTTCCAGATACCCACTGTAGTCCTTTGTTCTTACAGACTATCTAATGGTACCCATTGTTGTTATTCATTGGATAATGAATGAAGGAAAGGTAAAAGTAGTGAATGGAAGGACAGCACTGCCCACTTTAAACGGTGTTCTGCCTTCCCTCAAATGTTAATTAATGCTTCCCAAGCAGATCATTATTTTCTTGTCTCAGGGAGCTCCTGTGCTCTCTCACTTTGAAACAAACTTCCAAGATAATGGGTGATTGGGATTCTAGTCACTGTGTCACTAATCTTCCCCCAAGAATGCAATTTACTTTGAGGAAGATAAATCACTCCAGCTCAATGCCAAAGGCTACTTATGGCTTCAAGCAGGGCATAATTAGTCTTCCCCAAGTACAACCACTGTGTAATGGTGGTACTGATACTGAAATCTTGAATCCTGAGTTGCATATAAAATAGCAAAGTTTAATCAACCAGTGACAATAAAGCTTCACCACTTTCAGTTATGAAAGGTTATGCAGTGAATAGCTTTTTTTCTCCATCAAGGTTGTTGAAATTGTCATTTTTTCACATAAACTAGTTAAAACATAATCAAGTCTTAGACCATGTAGATAGAAATACACTATCAACATGTTATTCTGTCTTTCAGATGAAATGTGGAGAAAGTCTGCCCTTCTGTTCATCTTTAACTTCCATCTGGACACTCACTAAAGTACTAGTGCCAAATTCTGTCCAAAATAACAGTCGTGTAAATCCAGAATAACTCCTTTCCCATCACTCCAGATTTATTAGAGTAGAATTTGGCCCCTGATTGTGCAGCCTTCATGAAGACTAGTGAATTAATATTTTCTCTCTCACATTCTCTCAGTTAAGATACTGTTTTAGATATTAAATAGCTTTTAATATCTAAAGCTGTATCTGAACTACGGTGGAGCTCAAAATAACTATGAAGTATATCTGTATAGTAGAGTATTTAATACATTGGTGGATTCAGTGCTTTGGGGCATCTTAACTAGGAAAAGTATCATACAAAGCCACGATATATTGTTTTTTCTTCTATAAAATCTTTTGTTGTAGAGTAATTGCAATCCAAAAATATTTAGGGATTCACTTCTAGAATTTGCTACCTAGACTGAATTTATAATATTTATGACACATTTTAGGCACTTTACAAATTTTCACTGCAAGCATCTAACTATATCCTATAAGATAAACCTAATCCTAAATTATCTTGGATGGTAGAATGTATTTTTGTAACTAAATACTAGAAGTGGCTCTAGTAGATTTTATTTTCCATATGATGTACAAATCTTTATAGATGTCTTAAAAGACCGTCTCCAGTTTGCTTTAAATCAATCCATTCAGCAAATTGACTAGTTTCACAAACACACCAAACCCATAAGAGATTTGTACTGCATAAAAACTCTCACCCAGAATGTGAGAGACAGGGAAGAGGGATTTGAACCCTGGTGGCCCATTCTGGGCTCAGAGGCCTTTACACAACTGCATCTTCTTCCTCTTGTGCTTTGAACACACAGGTCAGATAGGAGCAGGAACATTTAGGGTGCATCTAAACTGGCAAGATTTTGCGCAAACACTTTTGCACAAAATCTTGCCGCCTGTCTACACTGTCTACACAAAGTGAGTATTTGCACTAGAACACTGACTTTGTACTATACAAAATCAGTAGTTCTTGTGCAAATATTTTGATGCTCCCGCTCAGGTATAAGCCCTTTTGCACAAGTATTCTTGCACAAGAGGGCCAGTGTAGACAGGCAAGTTAATTTCTTGTGCAAGAGAGTGTCTACACTGGCACGGATGCTTTTGCGCAAAAGATGTCTTTTGCGAAAAAGCATCCATGCCAGTGTAGACGCTCTCTTGCGCAAATACTTTGAACGGAAAAACTGTTCCATTCATAGTATTTGCGCAAAATCAAGCCAGTCTAGACGCAGCCTTTGTTTGTGACTCCCACCAACCCTAAGGCATGAGGTATATGCTGGGCTTCAGGACTGAGGCAATTTTTTGTTCCTACACTTCAGCAGAAATATAGGTTTTGAGGGAATTGTAGCAGCAGAAACTTAGGCACCATGGGAATCTAGATACCTACAAGGCTAGGCAGGAGCCATGTTTTGAGGATCTGAATTTTGGATTTAGGTGCCTAAATCACTCTGTTGGACTAACAAAATATAAGTGCAAAATGTTACCTGCCCATCTTTACTGTTATGCAATGGACTATGCAATGCTGCTATCCTCCATCTCAGAGGTAGCCTACTTTCCTCACAATGTATTAATACCATTTATGATTCATCAGGGTTAATAGGGATAAAAAAAAGGCTTCCTATATTAAGATAATGTTTCAGATCTAAACTCTGCTCTTCCCTTATCTGTCCCCTTCCTCAGGCATACAGATAAAGAATTTGATGATGAATTCTGCACAAAGCAGAAATCCCATAATAGAGGGTCAGAATTTCTTATGCTCCATGGGACCCAAATGTAATAATATTGAGAGTCACTGGGAGTATGGAAAGAGGGTTGTGGTCATTTGCACCCACCAGCAAAAATTTGGTTGCTTTAGTTGCCACAAGAAAGGGAAAGGATTCAGTTCCCCGTATCAGTTTCCATGAAGAACTCCAGTGCAAAGTTCACTGACTTTGGATTTTTGCAAAGAGGAAGGATTTCCCCTGTTGTTCTACTTCTCAGAATGGTACGAGCCAACTGAATATTTGCTTAGTCTTGGAAGAATTTATATTTTAATCTGTAATGTCAGTAGTTAATAACTTTCTCCACCCAAAAGCTGAAAATTTTTATATGGTTAACTATTAAATATTTCCACTATTTTAAATTGCATTTGTAGTTCATCGATGTGTTCATACTGTAATTTCTATCTGATAAGAGGATATTATACCTTATTTCTGAAGCTAATAAACCTGACCTGACATCTGAAATCATTACATTTTGAAGAAACAATAATTTTTGGATATCTCCATAAAAAAGCTACTTTGAATTAAATTACCCACTGAAATTAATAAAAAAAAATACCTATGTCCTTCTGAACTTCATCATCATCATCAACACAGTGACCCAAATTCATCCCTCTTATGAAGGACCTTACATAAGGGGTGAATTTAGCCCAGGACCCATAGCAATGATTGAAGTAGAGCTGATGGTGCGTTTTGACTCCTCCCAGTTGTCCTTACATTGAAGGAACAGGTGAAAATTCTTAGGTAAGTCAGAGAAAGGAAATAGCTCTTGACAGAGATTGCAAGCAAACCAATGCCATTACCCAGAGAAGAAAGGAACAAGCAGTGTCAAAGATTTAATAGGTAATTGAGGTGTTGTAGGTCTGTTGTAGTGAGGATATTATTCAGCTCTAGGTTTTCTTGAGAATTTAGCAAAACCCTGACATTATCAAAACGGGGAATGGAGATTTCACTGTATGAGTCTGTGGTTTTTAATGTAAATTGTGCAGTTAAACTTTAAACACCTTTGTGAACATAAAGAGATTATTTTGATGTGTGTTTCCCATAGCTGACATTGATTGTGCCTTTGCAGTATTACATATTTTGTACGTCAATTGTGTAGCTTAAGTCAAATTATCTTATTTTGGCTTTTGGTGCTGTCTACACAGCAGGAAGTCTGAGTTAGAGCACTGTTCCTCTAACTCCCCTTATTCCTCGTAAAATGAAGGTTACAGGAGTCAGAGTAAGAAGTCTTCCAGCTCGACATTATTTCGATATTATGTCAAAATAACTGCTCGCAGACTATGTTATTTTGTAATAACATAAGTTATTCCGAAATAACGCTGCTGTGTAGACCAGCCAAATGCACTAACTGGAATCCTTTCAGTGGTTATTCTAATATTAACAAAATGTAAAAAATCATCTGTATTTTTAATGAGAATGTATTTCTTTTCCTTCTCATTCCCCTTCTTTAAAAATTTAATTTTAGCCCCTTGACAGCTGAGAAACTGATGTCTGTATAGACACGTAGACCATACTTTCAAAAAAGATCTGCAACCTGCAGCTCCCAAAGTTCTCAGAGACAATCGGCACAGTTGAAAATCTGCCCCAGAACATCTACACCTGGCAAGAGCCATACACACTAACTAAATAACTATTCCTGCCTTATCAGTGAGCTTTCATTCTTACCTGTAATAAAAGGGTGAAAGTATAATTCAGTATCCCCATTCAGTCCTTGGGGAAGAATCTGTCTGATGAGACTTCAGACCTGCCTGCTAATTAGTCCCAGTTGTGATGGCAGGTTTTGCTTGGAAATGGCTCCTAGAAATGTATCTTGCCTGGTCTACTGTAGGAATAGGCTAGTTGGGAATAATAGTGCATGAAAAGAGATATTTGACAGCATTTCTTCCACCTTATTTAGCACAGCACTAGGTTAGAGCTGCCTTGGCTTTGGTATGTTGCGAGTTCACGTTGTTTCCCATCACAGACTATATTTAGGTTCTCATGCACACTGTCAAACAACAACCTTCATTCCTCTGGTGTATGGATTGTGAGAACAATTCTCCGTAGGAACAATTGAAGGGGTAATTGGCTGAATGTGTTAGAAGTTTGGAGAAGGCCTAATCATAGCTTGGCGCATCAGATGCAAAGCTGTGATTTCTATGTACAGTATTTTCTGTTATTTTACAAAAGCAATACAAAATTAATGTATACAAGTTCTCTCGCAGGAGCAGTATAAAAGGGGGCTTCTGTAAATAGTATACAGGAGACCCTGGTGATTGGCAGAATCACTATTCATGGTTCCGTGTATTTGCAGGAGTCTCCTGTCTCAGCTGGGGTGGGAGACAGGGGCTGGGAGCCATAGGAAACTCACCATGACTTCTAGTCCCAGCAATGAGTCCTCTGCAGCTCCTGGGAGCTGCAGGGAACTCACCACAGCTGCCAGGAGCCATGAGGAACTCACTGCAGCTCCTGCCAGCTGCAGTGAGTTCAGGAACTGCGGGGAGTTCACGGTGGGGGATCAGGAGCCATGACTCTCAGTATTCATGAATTTCACCATTCATAGTGATGTCACTGCAATAATTACACTGCATAAAAGGGTAGCTAGAACATTTGATAACACTCTTAATCACCCCGCAATACAAACCATGACAAAAGCTTTAAGTAATCACTTTCTTAAAACAATTATGCTTAAAGTACTGTAAGCATCAACAGAGTAAATTGCATTAAGAAAGTAAGGTATGGCAGTTCAGAGAAACTCTAGCTTTTCTGGAAAACCCACACTATACCTGAGAACTGCTATACCTGAGAACTGTTATTTCAATAATTTAGGGAGCAAGAACTTAGGAATGTCGGCAAGTGTACCTACACTTGAAATCATGTAAATGATATTCAGGGTGGAATAAGGGGAAACTATGGCCTAAGCACCTAACTGTACCCAAGAAAGCAGACAGATGGTACAACACACTGACCCATGGTATTTCAGTTGAAGTGACCTTCAAACCCTCTGAGTGCAGTCTTATTGCACCGGGTAAATGCACTGAGTAGGTGGTGTTTAATTTCATTTGCCATTTTGTTGTCCAGTCACTTAGTTTGGTGAGATCTTTTTGAAGTTCTTCACAGTCTCTTTTGGTCTTAACTAACTTGAGCAGTTTAGTATCATCTGCAAACTTTGCCACCTCACTGTTTACCCCTTTCTCCAGATCATTTATGAATATGTTGAATAGGATTGTTCCTAGGACTGACCCTTGTGGAACACCACTAGTTACCCCTCTCCAATCTGAAAATTTACCATTTATTCCTATCCTTTGTTTCCTGTCATTTTACCAGTTCTCAGTCCATGAAAGGATCTTCCCTCTTATCCCATAACAACTTAATTTACGTAAGAGCCTTTGGTGAGGGACCTTGTTAAAGGCTTTCTGGAAATCTAAGTACATTATCTACTGGATCCCCCTTGTCCACATGTTTGTTGACCCCTTCAAAGAAATCTAATAGATTAGTAAGACATGATTTCCCTTTACAGAAACCATGTTGACTTTTGCCCAACAAATTATGTTCTTCTATGTGTCTGACAATTTTATTCTTTACTATTGTTTCAACAAATTTGCCCAGTACTGACATCAGACTTACCAGTCTGTAATTGCCGGGATCGCCTCTAGAGCCCTTTTTAATTATTGCTGTTACATTAGCTATTTTCCAGTCAGAAGCTGATTTAAAGGATAGCTTACAAACCATAGTTAATAGTTCTGCAATTTCATATTTGAGTTCTTTCAGAACTCTTAGGTGAATGCCATCTGGTCCCAATGACTTGTTACTTTTAAGTTTATCAATTAATTCCAAAACCTCCTCTAATTACTCTTCAATCTGGGACAAGTCCTCAGATTTGTCACCTACAAAGAATGGCTCAGGTTTGGGAATCTCCCTAACATTCTCAGCCATGATGACTGAAGCAAAGAATTCATTTAGTTTCTCTGCAATGACTTTATCATCTTTAAGTGCTACTTTTGTATCTCGATCATCCAGGGGCCCCACTGGTTGTTTAGCAGGCTTCCTGCTTCTGATGTACTTAAAAAAACATTTTATTACCTTTTGAGTTTTTGACTAGCCGTTCTTCAAACTCCTTTTTGGCTTTTCTTATTACATTTTTACACTTAATTTGGCAATGTTTATGTTCCTTTCTATTTACATCACTAGGATTTGACTGCCACTTTTTAAAAGGTGTCTTTTTATCTCTCACTGCTTCTTTCACATGGTTGTTAAGCCCTGGTGGCTCTTTTTTAGTTCTTCTACTATGTTTTTTTAATTTGTGGTATACATTTAAGTTGGGCCACTATTATGGTGTCTTTTAAAAGTGTGCATGCAGCTTGCAGAGATTTTACTTTAGTCACTGTACCTTTTAATTTCCATTTAACTAACCTCCTCATTTTTGCATAGTTCTCATTTTTGAAATTAAATGCCTCAGTGTTGGGATGCTGAGGTGTGCTTCCCACCACAGGAATGTTACTTATTATATTATGGTCACTATTTCCAAGCGGTCCTGTTATAGTTATCTCTTGGACCAGATCCTGCACGCCACTCAGGACTAAATCGAGAATTGCCTCTCTTCTCATGGGTTCCTGTACCAGCTGCTCCAAGAGCAGTAATTTAAGGTATCAAGAAATTTTGTCTCTGTTTCTCGTCCTGAGGTGACACGTACCCAGTCAATATGGGGATAGTTGAAATCCCCCACTATTATTGAGTTCTTTATTTTAATAACCTCTCTAATCTTCCTTAGCATTTCATAGTCACTATTACTGTCCTAGTCAAGGGGTTGATAATAGACCCCCTACTGTTATATTCTTATTAGAGCAGGGAATTACTATCCATAGCATCAAGTATCAGAGGGGTAGCCGTGTTAGTCTGAATCTGCAAAAGTGGCAAGGAGTCCTGTGGCACCCTATAGACTAACCGAAGTGTAAGCTTTCGTGGGCAAAGACCCACTTCGTCAGATGACATGTATCTGATGAAGTGGGTCTTTGCCCACGAAAGCTTACACTTCAGTTAGTCTATAAGGTGCCACAGGACTCCTTGCCACTATCCATAGCGATTCTCTGGAACATGTTGATTCGTTTAAGATTTTTACTTCATTTGATTATAAATTTTCTTTCATATATAGTGCCACTCCCCCACCCACATGACCTGTTTTGTCCTTCTGATATATTTTGTACCCAGGAATGATTGTGTCCCATTGATTGTCCTCACTCCACCAGGTTTCTGTGATGCCTATTATATCAGTATCCTCCGTTAACACGAGGCACTCTAATTCACCCATCTTATTTTTTAGACTTCTAGCATTTGTGTACAAGCACTTTAAAACTTGTCTGTTTATTTGTCTGCCCTTTTCTGATGTGTCAGATTCTTTATGTGAATGTTTTTCGTCTGATCTAGCCCATACTTTATCCTCTTCCATCCTCTCCTCCTGACTAAAACCTAGAGAATCTCTATCAATAGATTCTCCTCTAAGAGACGTCGCTGTCCGATCCTCTTGCTCCTCCACACCAATTGGCTTTCCCCCATCTCTTAGTTTAAAAACTGCTCTTTTTAATGTTACATGTCAGCAGTCTAGATCCACTTTGGTTTAGGTGGAGCCCATCCTTCCTGTATAGGCTCCCCCTATCCCAAAGGTTTCCCCAGTTCTTTATAAAGCTAAACCCCTCCTTCCTACACCATCAACTCATCCACACATTGAGACTCTGAAGCTCTGCCTGCCTACCTGGCCCTGTGCTTGGAACTGGAAGCATTTTGGAGAATGCCAACATAGAGGTCCTGGATTTCAGTCTCTTTCCTAGCAACCTAAATTTGGCCTCCAGGATGTCTCTGCTACCCTTCCTTATGTCATTGGTACCTACATGTACCACAACCACCAGATCCTCCCTAACACTACACATAAGTCTATGTAGATAGTTCGAGAGATCTAAAACCTTTGCACCAAGCAGGCAAGTCACCATACAGTTCTCCCGATCATCACAAACCCAGCTATCTACATTTCTAATGATCAAATCTCCCATTACTAATGTCTTTTCCTACTGACTGGAGTTTTCTCCCCCAGAGAGGTAACGTCAGTGTGAGAAGATACCTCAACATCTAGAAGGAGGGTCACAACTATAGGAAGGTTTTCCTCTGCTCCCGTTGACTGTTCTCCTTCCCTGAGCCTTCCATCCCCCTTAACAGTGCAGGGGCTGTCTGACCGGAGGTAGGACAATTCTACAGTGTCCCAGAAAGTCTCATCTACGTACCTCTCTGCCTCCCTCAGCTCCTCCAGTTCAGCCACCCCCATACACAGTCTCTACGGGCCAGGAGCTCCTTGCACCAAATGCACATATATGCCACCCACCCATAGGGTAGGTAATCATACATGCTACACTGAGTGCAATAAACAGGATAGCCCCCACTCTGCTGCTGGGCTTCTGCCTGAATTCTCTCCTACAGCTACCTAGGTTATTGATAGGGTTTCTAGTTAAATCAGGAAGTTTTGATGAAAACCTTTAAAATAAACTATAAAGACTGGCAAGTGTACCTAACCCCCTTCCCACCTCCCTTTCAAAACTCCCTGTTTGCTGCTCCTGTTCACAAAGCTCCCTTGTTGCTGACTCACTGTTTTATAAAGCTCTGGCCTTCCTGATAGCCCCGCCCCCTGAGTAGGGCTCAGCCAATTAACAGAGGCTTCTGGATTTCAAATCTTTAGAAGCTCACAGCTTCCAACTGCTGGCCACAGCACATGCTCCTTCAAACAAACAAACTAAACAGACAAACACAAGTTCACCACACAGCACGTAACCCCCAAACATACTACAGACAGCCACTTACCTCAAGGGTCTCATATTTGCTTCTCCTTTACCCGGAGAACTCCCAGGTGTGTATTAATTATGTGTATTTAATAGTTGCTGGGTAATTATGTGGTTCTATCTTTTAAACTAAAGCATAATCACAATATGTTCTGTTTAATAAACAAGGTACCTGGTAATTAACCTTTGAATTATTTGATATTTCCAAGTGTAATTACCTGCTAAATCTGCTTAATTACATAATTACTATGTCTACAACATATGTAGTGTTTGCCCTATTGCTACAATGTAGGGGTCAGTTCTACAATCCCATACTCTCATGACTAGTCCCCCGATCTGAGAGTGCTCAACAGCCCCTACAAGATGAGCTCCTAATTGTAGTATATTCATATGAGTGCCTTATAGGGCCAGTGATAACTACAGGTGCACTGAGATTGCAATTCAGCAAAGTAATTAAAAAAAACCCTGGTGCTTCATAAAAATATCAATGGTCATATCAAATAATCTTAAATGGCACAATCCATGTAGAAACAGAAGCTTCCATCTTCCCTGTGTGTTGAGACCGTTTGTGACAGGGGGAAGTGCTGCCTGACTGATTAATGGATAGAGAACTAGAAACTTTCACACATGGTTTATTCTTATAAACTATGGGCTAGCTTCACTTTGTCTGCCCATGTGCCACAGATGATATAAAGTAACAGTGAACCCAGTTTAAATAGCTCGGTAGGTTGGGCTTATGACTGCTTTGCAACACTGAAGTGCATAAAGGAGTCAGAGCATCAAAAGTGAAAGTAGACTGGTGCACCTTAGTGCATGGCACCTGTAAAGGAGGGGCTAGTGCTGAGGGCCCTTAGCTGCAGGTGGAGGCGCATGCTCCTAGCTGGGCTCCAAGCTTGTCCTGCCGGCTCCTCACTGCACTGTCTGGATATGGGGGAGGCGCATGCTGTCCCTGCAGTGTGTGACCCTGGGGGAAAGAGGAAGGGAGTGGTAGGGGGTCTTTGCACATAGGGTTGCCAGATGGTTTAACCAAAAATACCGACAGCCCCCCCTCCCCAAAAAAATGGGGAAAAATTCTGTTGAGGGGAAAAAAGGGGGAGACCAAAGTTGTTGAGCAAAAAAAATTAAAAATCAGCATGGCCCTTTTAAGAAGAGGCTTTTTTGCTGGTGGCCATTTTGGGTTTTTTTCTAGCCACAAGACAAGCTACTGTGGAACCAGGTAAGCAGGGGAGGTTAGTGGGGACCTGGACAGGCTGGGCCCGGTTGCTGAGTGTGTTGTAGGGTTGCCGGACATTTTAGGTGTCTGGTATTTTCTGATTTTTTTTTTTTACCAGACAGGAGGCAAAAATACCAGACTGTCCCGGTCAATACCAGACACATGGCAACCCTATTGCACATTGCCACCATTGCCTACATGCAGCGCCCCACAGTCACAGCTTCCTTTGGCAGAAAACAGGCACAGCACAGTGCTGGGACTATGTAACCAACCACAAGTAGGACTTTCTCAGCTCCATGTCCCTCCCATCCCCCTACACACACACAAACCCCAACACCCTGCCCTGAGCCCACCCCATACCTCAGCCTCCTGCCCTGAGCCTCTCCCTGCCCACACCTGAAAGGGATTTGTGATACAACAGTATCTGTAAGAAATTTAAGTTACTTTCATCCCTGGGAGCATACTGGTGAATCTGCCATTCTGAGTTCTTCACCCCTGCAAACAAGACTGATATTGTTGGCCACTGTAAGTGCAGTATAAGGATGAAGGATTTTTTTTTAAATATACACATGCATTTCCTGTACTGCTGCTCCAGCTTGATATCTGAAATTCAAACTGTGTTTTTGGTCAGCTTCCCTCACCAATCACAAAGATTCTAGAATAAGATAGCTGCAAAAGGTTCATGAGAAGAAGGCAGATTGAACTCTGCTTACTTCTCCACACTTGTATTGCATTTGAAATGTTGACAGCAATTAAAGCTTTGCTTTTGGCAGTAGACAAAGCGGGTGCAATTTGGAAGATGTGCAGGGAGCAGCTAAGTGCAATAGCAAGGAATCATTTTAACAGTTAGTTGTGTGTCTGGGAAGTAGACAAGATGTGATGTTAAAGTAGAAAAGATGTTCAGAAAACTATCTTTAATAAGCCCTTTTGCTACATTACAAATACCAGTTTGAGAAAACAAACATGTACTTGGTTATCATGAATAAAAGAAACTATCGATGTTGATTTACCAGGCAGACATTGAAAGCCATACATTTAGGTGCCAAACTACCATTTTAAGTGTCAGAGTCTAAAATTCAAATGCTAAACCTTCATTCAGCTGACACCTAACCCTATAGGTTTCTTAAGTCTAAAGGCACCTAAGTTTCTGACAGTAAAGTCCACAAGGCACCTACATTTCTGCAGGAAGGACATGCACAGCCACCTGATCCTGCCAAGGAACTCAGTCCCCAATTCCCAGTGCCATCCTTCAACTGGGCATCCCCCACATCTCACCTTCGGCCCACAGTCCAGCAAGCATTTTCAGAGGCTAACTACCACATTAGTAGCTTCAGGGGGTAGCCAAGTTAGTCTGTACAGGATAAACTTAAAAAACAACAAATGGTCCAGTCTCACTTTATAGACTAACAAAACATGTAGCTGGTATCATGAGCTTTCGTGGGCACAGCCCGCTTCTTCAGATGACCAGTCAACCGAAGAAGTGATCATCTGAAGAAGTGGGCTGTGCCCACGAAAGCTCATGATACCAGCTACATGTTTTTTAGTCTATAAAGTGCAACCAGACCATGTGTTGTTTTTCAAGTTTTACCAGTTTAGTGTGCAAAAAATAAGGCAGTAGCAACCTCCTTACTCAATAGCCTAGTGCAGCGTTTCCCAAACTATTGGCCACCGCCCGGTACCAGGCCACAGGAAAAAAATACCGGGCCTCAGCATGGCTGCCGGGAGGGGTGCAGAGCAGGGCGGGCTAGGAGGAGGGGGGGAGGAACCAGACACCAGGAAGCAGTTCTGGGGGCAGCGGGGCTGTCCCGGTTGAGATCCGGGCAGGCAGGCGGGCGGCCAAAGCAGGGCTGGGAGCAGCGGGTCTGTCCCACAGAGATCCGGGAGGGTGGGCAGCGAAAGCAGGGCTGGGGGCAGCGGGGCTGTCCCGTGGAGATGCGGGTGGTGAAAGCAGGACTGGGGGAGTGGGGCTGTCCCATAGAGATCCGGGCATGTGGGTGGGTGGGCGGCAGCAGGATTGGGGGCAGCAGGGCTGTCCAGCGGCAGAGATTGGAAAGGGCAGGTGGTGGAACCAGGGCTGCACGTGGGGAGCGGGAGCTGGCTGGGGGGAGATCAGGAGGAGGAGGAGGAGAGAATCAGCTGCCGGAAGCAGGGCTGGACGGGGCAGCAGGGCTGGTGGTGGAGGGAGTCGTCGGGGGAGCAGGGCTGACCGGGGGGAGATTGGTGGGTGGTGGGGGGAACTGGCCGCTGGAAGCAGGGCTGGACGGGGGCAGCAGGACTGGACTGGGGAGATCAGGAAGAGAAAGGTGGGGGAGCGGGCAGACCCTGGCACACGAGGGAGTCTGGCCAGGGATTCCATTCCCCCACCCCCCACATACCCTTCCTGGAATAGTTGCAAACTGCCTGGGAGGTAGACACACTCAGACAGTGTGAGCACATCTCCCAGCTAGGCAGCTAAGGACTGATACACCTAATTATAATAAAATGTACCTAATTAGAAAATACCAGGCACTTTATATGTCTGGTAATTTCTCAATTTCTTTCCCAGACAAAACCTTCAAATACCAGACTGTCAAGTACAAAACCAGACACCTGGCAACCCTACCCTTCCTTGCACCCTCCTTCCTAGCCAGATACCCTACCCCCAATCTGCTCCTGCTCCCGCCTCCTGGAGTGCTCATGTGGCGCCGGGTCCCCCAAGCCGTGACCCAGGCTGGGTGGGCGATGCAGCCGGATGAAACACTGAAAATTTATTCATTTTTCATTCTTTTTTTTTATATGAGTTTATATTTTAAGGGCTGCAAAAGACAGTACTGAAAAAAACGGGTTCCAACTAAAGTAAAAAGTTTGGGAAACCCTGGTCTAGCCAGCTTTCTATCCATCTTACAGTCCATTTATCCAATCCATATTCCCTTAACATGCTAGCTAGCAAGAATATTGTGGGTGACTGTATCAAAAGCTTTGCTAATGCTGACACTGGGGGCTTTGGGAGGACCAGAAACAACTTATTTGAATATTCATCATTTTCTTATTGAATATGCAAGTATGCAAATGAATGTTACCGGTCCTCCAAAAGCTCATGAATGGATTTACTGGTCCCCGTGTCAAAAAGTTTGGGAACCCATGAACTAGGGTGACTATATTTCCCTATGCCAAATATGGGACACCTGGTAAAACTTCTGTGATTTAAGTGAATTCAATAGAAATCAGGATGCTATGCACCACAAACTTTCAAAATAACTTTAAATTGATTGAGCACCCATTAAAAGGCATACTGCATTATCATCTCTCTGTCCATCCATCTGTCCATGACTCCATTTGTTCAAGAACTGCCCCCTAAACAGTAACAGCGAGGATCACCAAATTTAGTATGCAGCTTCCTGTTAAAGCAACCTCAGAGTCTGGTTGTGCCAGGAAAATGAGATGTATCTGGACTTCTATTGTTTTCTGTAATGTGGAAAGGGAGAGGGCTGACTGGAGGAGAGCTGTACTGCCGAGACCATGGGGGGGGGGGGGGGAGCTGCGCCAGCAAGATAGTGGCCAGCTGGGGATGGGGCTCACAATCTTGCTGGCCATTGAACCGGATAAGTGGCCCCCATGCACCAAACCTTGCCCCTGGATATCAGTTGCAATGCCAGACTTGGCGGGGGCTGAGAGGAGAGAGGAGAGCCCTGTTGGCCACTGGCCCCACTGCTGTGGCACCTTCTGGGACCACCCCGGGGCTGGAAAGCACAGCCCCGCCACCCAGGAGAGTAGGGGCTGGAAAATGTGGGCATCCAACTCCTTCTCCCCCAAGGAACCATCATCTGGGGGAACTAGACAGTGCAGCCCCAGCTTCCCTGGCATGAGCCATTCTCCTGCCCTCCTGGAGGAGCCACAGCTGGAGCAGCACTGCTCTCTCCACCACAGGTGATTCTGGTAATCCCCCACCTCCCAGTCCCCTGCCCTGAGCCCCCACCCCCTGGCTTGTCTCCTCCACAACCAGGCTTAGTCCTCAGCCTCACCAAACTTCCCATCCCCTGCCCTGAGTCTCCACCCTCTGCCCTTATTCCTGCCCCCCCCCCCAAAATCTTCTCTGAGTCCTGTACCTCCCATACCCTGTTTTGGGCCCCCCACACACCACCCAGCTCCTTGCCTTGACTGCCACATCTGACCCCCACAAGGACCTGTGTAAATTCTCTAGTAACTAATAATAGGTAAAACAGAGGATAGGAACTTCAGCCCTCAGTTCCTGCTTTCAGTTGTGCAGGAGTTGGCTGGGCTTGTGTCTTCAGCCCTTGGGGGAGTGCAGGGGATTGGGGCTTCACTTGGAAGGAGGGGCACATCAGGGATTGGGGCGAGTATCTAAAGGGGAGGTTGCACTTGAGATCAGGGCTTCAGCCTGGGAATTCAGGAGATGCACCCTAGAGCAGGACTTCAGCCTTGGAGACACTGGGGATCAAGATTTCAGCCCCACAGCAGGTACCGGGTATTACAAGGAAACAGGTGACCCAGGAGTGGATGGGGTAAACAGAACCACTTTATTGCCCATGCACATTTACCTCATTTCACGAGGAGTAACGGTAGTTCGAACTAGGAAGCCTAGTTCGAAATACCTAGTTTGTGCCCCTTGTAGCCGCGCTGCACGGGGTTCGAACCAGCAGGGTTTTAAAAATGGCAGCTCCCCGCTTATGCAAATGAAGCCTGGGAAATTCAAATCCCGGGCTTCATTTGCAAGTGCGGTATGCCTACATTACCCCGCTAGTTCGAACTAGCGGGGTAGTGTAGACATACCCTGAGGGATAGCAAAGCATTTGCACTGCGTGCTTTGGTTACCCTGCTTCTGGACACAACAGCACTCCCTGCTATGGAGCTGGAGCTGCCTCCAGGCAGTCTTCAGCTATTGCAGCTTGTACTGCAAGTCACGCAGCAGTTTCTGCAGCCTGTCTCCCAGGCTCTGTAGGAACCCAACCTCCTGCTCCACTTGGAGACCCTTCTCAGCTCTCTGTGGGCACGACTCATGCTTCTAGATCCCACCCAACCTCCCCTGGACACCGTACACCGCCACATCTAGAGTCTGGACACCAGTGCAGACTGGTGGGACCGGATTGTCATGGAGCGATGGAGAGACCAGAAATGGCTCCAGAACTGTAGGATGAAGGAGAACATATTTATGGAGCTCTGAGAGTGGCTCACCCCTGCCCTCAGGCTATGGGACATTCATATGAGACCTGCCATCCAACTCCAGAAGTGTGTTGCCATCGCCCACGGAAGCTCTCCACACCAGATAGCTACAGATCTGTGGGGAAGCAGATCAGCGTGGGGAGATGGACCAGCGGGACCCTGGTCATGCAGGTATGGCATCCTCGGGCTATTGTCCTAGGAGAGAGGGTGGACTGAAGGAATGGGCTTCCCTAGGGAAAGAGGGGTGGAGGGAGAGGGTGGTGCAAGCCCCTTCCCCAAGAGGTTTTTTCAGTCCCGTCCTCACTAATCCCTGCCAGGGGTTCGGGTGATTGGGGGGATTGCTCCTGAGTGGTGGTGGGAAGGGGACCAGGAGGGTGGACCTGGAGAGATCTCAGGGACCTTGGTATCCCTGTGATTCTCTATTTGTTTGTCTCCTTCTGCAGGTGGTCAGGGCCATCAACACCATCCGGCTTCACAGTCATCCGCCTTGGAAACACTGATGCCATTGATCACTGGGTTTGCTGACATGGGTTTCCCCCACTGCAGGAGGGCTATTGACAGCACCCACACCCCCATCTGGGCCCCTGACCACTGGGCATCTCTATATATCAACCGCAAGGGATACTTTTTAATGGTCCTGCAGGCCATGATGGACTACTGAGGACAGTTCACCAACATCTATGTCAGGTGGTCATAAGAACCTTGGAGGAAGGAGGAAGAAGCTGGAAGGGGGAGAAGGGGTGAGGAAAGGCTCAGGCCTGGGACTGGGAGTGATGCCTGGCTCTGCTGATCCCACTGCCACAGGTGCGGGGACCTTGGCATCCACAGGGGGTGGGTGGGACAAGGAGTGAGTGGGTGGAGGAGCTACAGAAATGGCAAGGGTGGAAGCAGAAGCAGGAGCAGGCATCATGCTGACAACAGAGTGTGCACATCCATGGAATGGCCCTGCTCCAGCAGCTCCCACCAGATGTCTTGCCACAGCTGGATGTCCTGGAACCTGTGGATGATGGTCTGCTCCAGGAATCAGTGTGCTGCGAAGTGCTGCCTCTGGAACTCATCCACAGGTTTGTGGTGCCTAGGTGGTATTGACTTACCCAAGCTTGTAGGTGGCCCAACTATGGAGAATAAAGAGAGATGGTCAGTCATTCCAGGGGATACTGTGCCTGAAGCCTAGCTCTCATTTGTGAGCTGAGAGCAATAGTTCTTAGCTCGGTAGAAGGCGACGTGCTTGGAGCAAGGCCATGTGCACTCTGGCCAGTGGGCACATTCCTATAGAGGCCCAGATGTCCCTAGGAGATCATACTGCCCTGAGAGTGTGAGCATGCCTGTATGCTGTGTGTTGGACTGCTGTGTGTGTCAGCGGGGAATGTCCCTACCCTCCTTTTAGAGGTGGCTTGCGGTGGGAGGGTGTCTCATGTCCCAACCCTAGGGTCTTGAGCACTGCAGGCCTCTCCAGACACCCAGTGGCCAATAGCACAAGGATCCTCTGTAGCAGCTGCCTGGGGATGTATGGTCAGGAATGACGCAACACATACTCCCACATGCACAGGCTGCTGCATGATCCCTAGCCTCGGATGTTGCCTGAGAGGGGTACCAGCTTCAGGGTCAGGAGGGTGCTGGTGCTGGCCTCGTCCAGCTCCTCCTTCTCCCCTCCCCCCCTGTGAGGATGATGACGGGTGTCTCGAGCCCAGAGTCCACAAGCAGGGGGGGGACGAGGAGAGAAGGGAAGGGATTGTCCCGCTCCCCAGGATGCGGTACAAGCCTTTACAATAAGGCCAGGTGTGGGGGGGTTCTGCCCCAGAGCGGGAGCTGCCCTCCCTTGCCCTGGCATATGCCTGGAAGAGCTCCTTAACCTTCTTCCACACCTGCTCCTGTGTGTGGATGTGCCCCTTGTTGGCCAGGCTCTCGGCCATCCAGCCATAGACATCCGCATTCTTGCATCTGGTGCGGAGATCCTGGAGGTTGGCTTCAATAAGGTCCATGATCTCCTCACCCGACCAGGAAGGTGCACGTCTCTTTCAGCCCCTGGTAGCCTTGCAGGCTCCTGGGAGTTGTCTGACTGCTCCCTGGGAGCAGTGAAGTGCTGGGTGGGAGCAGCAGACTGGTTCATATTGAGGGAAAAGCAAGGCAGGTGCAGCTGCAGGGTGGCTCAGGGCTGTCAGGGACTCCTGTGTGCCATAACCCCTTTCTGCAGAGGCTGCAGCTTTAAGGGCTTTAGGGGAGGGAGGGAATAAAGTTTGGCTGAGTGTAGGCAGAGCACCCTGGGCAGGGCTAGAGGCCCCCCTATTTTGAAATAACAGCTTTTGCCCTGTCTATTCCATCCCTATTCTGAAATAACTATTCTTTGTAGAATGATGTTTACAGAAGTTGGAATAAGCCATCTGTTATTTTGAAATAATTCCAAAATAACAGAATTTCTGGATAGATGCTCGCATAGTTATTTCAGAACAACAGCCGTTATTCCAACATAACTTTGCTGTATAGGCACACCCAGAATGATGCTACATTCAAAAAGAGAACTGTTTCTTACTTCTGAATAATTTTTGAAAAATTAATTATATGTGACATACATAATACATCCAGCAGATACAGAATGCGATCTTTAAATAGAAGCAAGCCCATGCTGTGAAGTTCACATCAGATGTAGCTCTGAACTCCTGTAAACTTAGAGGATTCAGATTCAGTTACTTCAAAAATCTGTGGCTTGGAATATTCAGCCTGGCTTCAGTTCAACCCATATATAAATGGGGGAGGAGGGGAAAAGGGGCAGGGCCTTGAGCCATGAAGTCTGAATCCAGTTCACATCTGAACTTCCACAACATTTGGATCTGTGGGTCAGAAACAAACCTATGTTATATTAAACAATAAAATTATTTGAAAGGTCAACATATTGAAACAGCAGGGAAGACAAAAAGTATTTATGCTTTGAGAAGGTAGGTGTTTATACCAGATGGAGTGCTGTACTGTAGCTTAATGATACATTTTATGCCATTGTTAATCCCCTTGGGTTTGAGTCTGATTGTCTCAGCCTTATCCTTATAATTTGTGCACATATAAAATCCACGGCCCAGTCTGAAACAATTTGTCATAATGGGCAGGTGTGATTCAATAGATGCCTTCCATCAGAGTAATGGCATTTCAGACATGGGTGTGTTTGGATTGGTTTTGCTTTGCTTGCAAGGGGTGGGAAGTGTTATAGTAAGAATCTAGCTCTTTTCCTTTCTAGAGAGCATATTGAATAGGCATATTTTTCAGGGTCTTCTCAGTTGAATAGTAGACCAAATGAGATTTGTTTCTTGCTGCTTTAGGGCACGATTGGATGTTAGACTGGGAGAAAGCAATGTAAAATCGGGAGCTTTGAATACTCATTGGTTCATTTAATCACAGGGGCTATGTCTCTACACTGTGTGTTTTTTGCGGAAAAGGAAATGCAAATGGAGCACATATTTACATATCTCACTCATTTGCGTATCTTCCGATCTTTTTTGCAGAAGAAATTTTTGCGATAAAAAGCCCTGTGTAGATGGGGCCATTTGTCAGAGAAAAACCATTTTGCACAAGAGCCTGTAAACCTCATTTTTTGAGGAATAAGAGCTCTTGCGCAAAAGAGTTTTCTTCTGACAAATGGCCCCATCTACACAGGGCTTAACAGCAAAATCTCTTCTGCAAATAGGATCAGAAGAGGATATGGAAACAAGAGCATGAGATATACTAATGAGCGCTTCATTTGCATATCTTCTGCCAAAACCCCCTCAGCGTAGACATAGCCTGGATGACCACCTGTTTGTCAAATGTACTGTAGATTGCCTCTCTCTCTCTCTCCAGAACATTCACGATTAGATTGATATGCTTGAATGTACTGACTATTCAGATTTGTCAAACCTGTCTTTTAGAATGTTTTATTTTGTAGCTTGATCATAGTTATCCAAAATGTATTCCAGAGTGCTTATCTGGAATTAGCCACCTAAATCACATCGTATAGCCTTTCTTATCTGATTGGATTACTATATAAAACATTTCTGCCATGAATACTGACATTCACATAATGCAAAATTTGTACCAGTAAAATACACAGAGCTTGAATGTTGGCTCAAACAGAACACAAAAAGGTTAAAACAAATCATGTAAAAATGCAAATTCACAGTGAAACATTGAGGGGCGGGGGAGCAGAGGCTGTTTTGTTTTCTGCATGCTCACCTGCTACTAGGATGTAGGGTGACCTCTAGGACAAAGTCAAACAAGTACACAACTGTCAAAGGTTCTAGAAAATGTAACCGTCATAATTCCAACCGTGCTGTATTATACTCAGCTGTACTGATATGCGCCATGGTAAGATCGCTCATGTAGTCGCTCTATGCCAATGGGAGAGATCTCTTTGGACAACGTAATTAAACCACCTCCAAAGAGCAATGGCAACTACAGGCAGTCCCCGGGTTACGTACAAGATAGGGACTGTAGGTTTGTTCTTAAGTTGAATCTGTATATAAGTCGGAACTGGCGTCCAGATTCAGCCGCTGCTGAAACTGACCGCCAGTTCCGACTTACATACAGATTCAACTTAAGAACCCCAAGTGTCCCCAAGTCAGCTGCTGCTGAAACTGATCAGCAGCTGATTCCAGGAAGCCCGGGGCAGAGCAACTCTGCCTCTGGCTTCCTGTAGTCAGCGCTGGTCAGTTTCAGCAGCAGCTGACTTGGACACCTGGGACAGAGCAGCTGGGGTGCTGCTGGGTTGCTCCAGTAGCGCCGCTCCTCGGCGCTACTGGACCAACCCGGCAGCACCCCATCTGCTCTGCCCCAGGCGTCCCGATTCAGCCGCTGCTGAAACTGACCAGCAGCGGCTGAATCAGGACGCCTGGGGCAGAGCAGCTGGGGTGCTGCCAGGTTGGTCCAGTAGCGCCCAGAGCGGCGCTGTGGGACCAACCGGCAGTGCCCCAGCTGCTCTGCCACAGGCGTCCGGAGAAAAGCCTAGTCTGCTGGGGGGCGTACTAGCTGCGCCCCACCCCCACCCCAGCAGACCAGGAAGACGCGGGCGGCGGACCGAGACGCACCGCAGTCCCGCTGCCTGGGTCCTCCGCGGCTTTGCTCCCCGTCTCCCTGGTCTGCTGGAGACCAGCAGACCAAGGAGACGGGGAGCAAAGCCTCTGAGGACGCCAGCAGCGGGACAGCCGAGGGGCATCTGGGCTGTCCCGCTGCCGGCTTCCCCCGAGGCTTTGCAAAGCCACGGGGGGGCTCGGGCAGCGAGGCAGCCCAAGCGCGCCTGGGCTGCCCCGCTGCCCGAGCCCCTCCGTGGCTTTGCTCCGCATCTTCCTGGTCTGCAGACCAGGGAGACGCGGAGAAAGCCCCGGAGTACACGGGCGGCAGGACCGCAAGGTCCCGCAGTCCGTGTCCTCCAGGGCGAGCCCCGTTCGTAACTGCGGATCCGACATAAGTCGGATCCGCGTAAGTTGGGGACTGCCTGTATACTGTATATTGTTTTCTACCAATATATTGCCTGTATATTGTTTTCTACCAATAGCCCTGTACACACTGACACCTCCTGTTGCTCAGGGAGACTTCTTTCCCCAGACCTTGAGTGACAAATTATACGAACAAAAGTGCTAGTGTCAACTTGGCCACAGTAAAGCGAGACAGCAACATCAATATGGAGAAGTGACATTATGCTTTATGACCTTAGGGTACGTCTAGACTACATGCCTCTATCGCCAGAGGCATGTAGATTAGGCTACCAGACATAGTAAAATGAAGCAGCGATTTAAATAATCGCCACTTCATTTAAATTTACATGGCTGCTGCGCTGAGCCGACAAACAGCTGATCAGCTGTTTGTCGGCTCAGCGCGATAGTCTGGACGCGCGGGTGTCGACATCAAAGGTATTTGTCGACCACGCAGGTATGCCTCCTGGGATGAGGTTTACCTGTGTGGTCGACAAATACCTTTGATGTCGACACCCGCGCGTCTAGACTATCGCGCTGAGCCGACAAACAGCTAATCAGCTGTTTGTCGGCTCAGCACGGCAGCCATGTAAATTTAAATGAAGCGTCGATTATTTAAATCGCCGCTTCATTTTACTATGTCTGGTAGCCTAATCTACATGCCTCTGGCGACAGAGGCATGTAGTCTAGACGTACCCTAAGAAACAAGCATTCCCACATTCTGTTTTATTCTATATAGATTCTTATATCCCCCTCATTGCCATAATATCCGTGTACCTCCCAGTAGTTCATTAAGTGATAAGACTAACTTGTGGCATGTATGGTTAGCTTTCTTCTGGGGGAAAATTGTGTGCACAACACAGAGCTTTGCTTCCTTAGGGTTTTTTTAAATTGTATATGTTGCTATGGATTTATGTTAGAAAAGGCAAGGTCAAAGAAATGCATCTTCTTCTGGAACAGAGGTAATGATATTTGTGATGGCCCTTAGTTCCTGGAACAGTTCATTCCACAGTACAGTACTAGTCTCGTGGAAAGATATGTTGTTTGTGATGTTAGGTCTGATTGCTCTATCGAGGATGTCATTTCATCAGTTCTTTTCCCTGCTACTTCTGGTGTTGGATTTTTCTTTTACTTGTATCTACTGTCTTTCGCCCCTCGAGACACTCCACAGAATCTGTTGCTTAGTAATAGTATCCTTCATGGAAATTAGTTGAAATTCAAAAGCTGAAAACATCTCTTATTAGTCACAAGTTTCAAGGTAATGAATTCCTCTGAGAAAGCTGATTATGAAAACCAGCCTTCTGCAATCAACACCACTGAGAGAGGCCTTCCATTGTGCATACAAAGACACTGAAGTTTCCAACCACCATTGTCAAGGTGAACCTATGAATAGAATCTCAAAAGTAAATAAAGAGATATAAAGAAATGACCTTTTAAAGACCATTAGTAACCTTATAAATTCAACTATGAGCAACAATACATTTCAACAGTGACACATATATAATTTCTGATATCTCAGAATAAAAAAATTGCCATAGAGGAACAAACTAGAGTCCTGTCCAGTCTGGTGCCCTGTCTTCTACAATGACAACACTAAGTATTCCTAAAGACATTATATTTATATATGCATCTACAGAATAGGATGATGATCTGGTTATTTTGATTACAATAGGATATTGCTATAGGATGAGGTTGATTAGAGTGTTGAGAAACATACAAAATTGTACAACACAATAAAATTGATAGCCAAACACCTAGATCTTTTAGTTTTCAGAATATGAAATAAGTGCAACTGTGTATTCCAAAGACAAAAATAAAACAATGATCCAAACATGTTTACTTATAAAACCCCTCTACAAAGAGCCTTGCTATAATGGTGACAATTAGACTCTAAAGTTGCTCTATTACATTAAGGACTTCACAAGAGTGCTGAGGAAAGACCAATTTACTAATAGTGTGAAGTTAAAGAACATTAACTCTCCTGTGTGGATAGTTTCACATTCAGAAGTGGCTTTAGTTTAGGCCTAGTTAACAATTTAAAATTAGATTGAGTTTTTCAGGGCTGTAAAAACATTTCATAATGAGCACTGTATTTAGGTGGACCTAACCCCAAATGTAGAGACAGCTAGATCAATGATGGAACTCTTCCCCTGACTTAGCTATCACCTATAAAATAAATGGATTACTTACACTGATGTAAACATCTTTCTTCCATTGATGTAGGAAACATCTACACTACAGGGCTGTGTCTAGATTGCACCCCTTTTCCGTAAAAGGGATGCAAATTAGACACAGCACAATTGCAAATGAAGCGGGGATTTAAATCTTCCCCACTTCATTTGCATAAACATGGCTGCCACTTTTTTCCGGCTCGGGGCTTTGCCGGCAAAAAGCGCCAGTCTAGACGGAGATCTTTCGGAAAATAAAGCCTTTTCCCAAAGATCCCTTATTCCTCTTAAAATCAGGAATAAGGGATCTTTTGGAAAAGGCTTTATTTTCCGAAAGATCTCCGTCTAGACTGGCGCTTTTTGCTGGCAAAGCTCTGAGCCGGAAAAAAGCGGCAGCCATGTTTATGCAAATGAAGTGGGGAAGATTTAAATCCCCGCTTCATTTGCAATTGCGCTGTGTCTATTTGCATCCCTTTTACGGAAAAGCTGTAGTATAGACAGGCCCTTATTACCAGAGGAAATTCTAGGATTAAGCAAAGTAAGGCCTGGTCTACACCTAAAATTTAGGTTGCTCTAGCTACATCACTTAGGGCTGCAATACAGTCCACTTTCACAGGTTTCACACAATCTTTTTGTCTTACTCTTACACACAAACATCCCAAACACATAAAAATGTCAGCTGGTCAAATAAAAGGGGGCCCATAGCTCTGGAAAATGTTGGAAAGGGAAGGTGGGATAAGGTGGCTATGGGCGAAGAGAATTACAATTTGTATTATTGATGAGCTAAACTACATTATAATCAAGCCAACCATAGAGGTTTTCCATGCAATAATCTACTTGAATGCCAGGTGAGAGCTCCAAGTATGATTGCCCCATTGTTGTTATGTCCTTCACTCACATAGCAGTAAACTGATTAGACACTGTCAAATAAAATATGCTGCATTAGAACTGTTACATTATGAAAATCTCACAGTTGTAGAATATTATATAATCTGCAATATTTCAATTTCTGAAGATTTAAATATAGTGTATTATAAAATGGTTGCATGACTTACTTAAAAATAACATTTGTGCATACAAGCCAACTATCAGTATCTTTCATAATAGCATCTGAATTCTGTCACATTCTTCTGGTAGCAATCTATAATTCTGTTGTTTTGCTAAATCTGCATAAAATTTTAGAAGTATGCAAAAATACCAATATTGATTTGTTTTTAAAGTACTAGCCATGCCATGGATTTTGTGTCTTTTCAACTTTTTTGATTGAAATACGGAGATTACTCTATTTGTTCAGACTGCACTAAAAACAATACTTGCTAGAGACAACATTTGCTATTTAGAGCAGATGAGCTTAAGGGAAAGTATTAGTTTTACCAGAAATGAATTGTAGTTCATCACATTTTCTGCCAGACATGTTCATACTGGCAATTTATTAGAATTGTGCACATTTACTTATACTCTATGGGCCCAATACAGAAAAACACTTATGCAAGTATTTTAGTCCAACTTAAGTCAATGGTACATAAGCACAAAATGCTCAGTTAAACTGGGACGTATATTGGTGAACATAATCTGTTATCTATACACTTCATTATGAGACTCTAAGTACTGATAACAGAGACATATTGGATCCCAAATCCTGCATTAGATCCCTGCTTAAAATGTGAGCAGAATCCTGTTTAAACCTGAACTCCCACTACAATTACCAGTTGCAAAGTTTCCCTCTGTAGACAAGTCCTTAGACCAGTATCACTTCATCTTGTACTAGTCTTTTAGTGCAACATGCATTCTCCATAATTTAAAATATATATATTGACAGAGGCATTTACTAACTGAAAATTCTCATAAAACCATGAGTGGTTTATCATCCAATTCAACCAATTCTTACTTCCACTACTGACTAAAATAATCAGTCAGTTACAAATAGGCAAAAATTGAGTCATAAAGGTTGCGGTCGTGTCTGGAAATGAATCATACTTTACCATACCACTGCCTGGGGCATATGTTCTATTTATTCCACCTCACAATGATTTTAATTACTCAGCCACAGCTAAAAAGGCAGCATATCTACTTAATATGGAAATGAAGTTATGTATCCTCCTTTAGGCTTTCACTCTTTCCTTAATTAACAATGCTAACATATGTTTCAGATATATTGGTACCATCTCCATAGCAGTTTTAGCATTACTGCATTTTGTTGTACACTTGCCATCAAGGAAATAATGTTTTCAGTTAAACAAAAACAGCTATAAATGAGGGAAGTTTCAACTGATGTTTTCACCATTTGCCATTATATGAATTACAAAGTAAGCTTTAAGAATATTTGAAATGATAAAAACAGATATTAAAATTACAGTCATTTGACAGGCCTCCATTTGAGTGCAAATATAACAACTTAATGTCAGAACTTTTTCCACATGGTATCAATGTTTATTTTTCTTTTCTGTTTTTCAGTTATTGTCATAAGTGTGATTTGTACAGAAAAATACAACACAATTCTACTTAACAATTTATTTTTAAAACAATGAATTCAAGGTTTCTCCACATAGGTAAAATTACTAGTGCTCAAAAAGATTAAACCAGTTCGTAATGATAAAGTAAAGGCTCCAGAAAAAACTGACTTAAGAAAATTCTTCACTAGTTTGGCTGCAACAATGTGTGTTCTGGAGCTCTTTCACGTGAAAGTAAACCTATACATATTTTAAGGAGGGCTACATTACATGATTTCAGAGTGAAAAATCTCACCGGTTCTTAGAAAGAACAATAAAATCTGGCAGTCATTTAAACATAAAACCAAATAATAGAAATTATAAAAGTATCAGGCATAAAAGTGAAAATCAACAGAGGAAGAAAAAGATAAAAGCATTTCCCCCTCTCTCTATGCCTAAATACCTTTATATAAATAGCAAAAGCTATAAAAGAATATGCAACATCCCTTAAGGGTATTAAAAAAACCAAACTCATTTTAGCAACAGATTTGTATACATGAAAGTTGTGACAGCTTCATGCTTTGACTGAACAACACTGAGATAACTGAAAAGTAATAGAAATACGTTTATCTTCATCACCAAGGAATCTTCAAAATATAAATACAAGTATGAATTAAAAAAATCATTTTTGGAGAGGATGAAGAATATTTTCATCCCCTAGACTTTAAAATTAGTAAATTTATTTCAGATTTTAACCTCCTCTTCCCCACAGCTAAAGTTTTTTCTTACATAATGGTCCTAATACTGCAAACACTTGTGTATAAAATTATCATGTGTTTGAAGGATCACGGCTGTGAGAGTAAGCAGTTTATCACTCTTTAACTTGATCCAAGGAATTCAACTGAAATTAACAAGGCACTGCTTTGTAACAGCCAATTGAATACAATAAGCCAACTGGTGCTGTAAATAACACACTGGTAAACAGGCCTGATTTATGTGCAAGACACCTTTCGTTTATTGTATTCTCTCTTAGTTATCTGGTTTGTTTTTTTATGCTAACCTCCCATTCCCCAAACTCTATTCAAAGTGTATGTTACGTCCCACTATAAGACTGCTCTGAATCTGACCTAATTCAGAGTTGACATTAACAGATCAAGCACTGAGAGAAAACATTTCCAGTGTAGGCTTAAACATTACCAAGACACATCACATTTTTGACAGATGCAATTTCTACTTCACAGTTTGCACTGATCAAAGATTATGGAATCCCCAAAAGATAACATTCTCCCTTCAAGGAATGATTTAACCAGCCTCACTGGATTACTTCTCCTCTTTTCCCTTTCAATTATCATATTTTACTATATCCATTCAAACCAGTTTTGTTTCTCTGGAAGACAGAGTAAAAATATGTTCCTGTTAGTGGTAAAGTATATATACTCCCAGAATATTACATTAATTAAAGCACATTTTATTTCTATATTCAGAGAGAAAAAGGAGGGGTATGTCTGCAATACAACAACTATACAAAGCCCAGCCATAAACTGAAGCCACAGATGCAAAATTAATTAAAAATAAGAGTTCTACTCTAAGAGGCACACAAAACCCAAGTTGTTTTGCACTAAAACTCCAGTGTTGCCTGTTGTCTGATCAGAGGATTATTGTTTCAATGGCATCACCAGTAATTAAATGGGGATGTAAGAGCAGATTTCAAGGGGCCTTTTTGTTTTAACAATACTTTTCCCTGGTGCCTTGTCAAATCTGAATCAAGTGGCAGACTTCATTTATTTGTTCAAAGCCAGACACTCTTAAAAATGAAATAAGCCAAGGCAAAATTCCTCCTTTAAAGTATTCAAAATACAAATACCCTTCTCTGAATAGCTTCATAAAATCTAATCCAGGAGACGTTCTCCAGAGAGTCCCTATGCATTCATTTAGAACAAGAAGCTTTGGGCATGTGTGCATGCCCACAGACACACGCACAAGCCTTATGCAGCTCAGAAGGGGACACTCAGAACGGACACTGTACTCAGGAGATCACAGGGACTGCACACTCCTGGAGAGCTAGATATTGAAAAAAAGGGAGTAGGCAGGAAGCAGGGTGATGACTCTACCACATACATGGAGCAGGGTGGTAACACAGGCTCCGTCAGTTAGCAGCCAGTGGGATTCTGTGCGGATGGAGCAGGCCGCACACCTCCCATGCACAAATATATAGCCCAGTAGACAATGTACCTTCCACAAGGACAATGTTCCCTGTTCCTGTCACCCCAGTACACAAGTCAGGTTCTCTGTTAAATGCCTCAAATTTTCCCTGTTTATCTGATTCACCGGTCACATATAAGTTTTTGTACTTGATAAAAATACATAATAATCACTGAGGGAAATCCACCAACATTTTTCCTATTCTCAGATAAGAATGGATGTTTTCAAGGCAATTATCAAGAAAGGCAAAGTCAGTATCTGATGAGAATCCAAAAGATGGTTTGGCATTCGAGCAAAAGAAGCTTCCACTGAACACAAGCAGATTTGTAATACAGAGTAAATAAGAAGGGTATTAGAAATGGGAATGAGAGACGGCAAAGAAAAACAAAGAAATGCAGGAGAGAGGCAGCAAATTTGACTAATTTGATCTCATTGCCAAATTCTCCCTCATAAATTCTGAACTAGCTTCCCAACCTTTCCCCATTTGTTAAATCACCTCCCCAACTTCTTATAATTAAAAATCAGATTCTTTCATTAAAAGGCTCTCTCAATTTTTTTCATTGTTATAAACTGTAGAACTGTGGTGAAGAATGTTACATGAAGATGTTTATTATTGCCCCTGTCCAAACCATGGTTCATGCACCCCAAAACACCCATTCCAATTATCCATTGACCATAGACTCTCAAAGGCTCTAATCCTGCCCATTTAGTCTATGTCTAGACCACAGCTCCTTTCCGGGATACAGGAGGTATCCCAGAAAAGCTATGCTGCATCCAAGGAACGCATCCACTTTTCCCCCCAAAAAATCAGAAAAGCAGATGCGTTCTTTTACCATCCCCATAAACCTTGTTTCACTAGGAAGGAAGGGATAGCTCAAAAGAGAAGGTTTTTCCGAAATTTAGTGCTGGGTAGACATGCTAAATTTCAGAAAAGCCTCTTTTGAAAGAAAAGTGGAAAAAGTTATGCAAGTTGCATATCTTTTTCCAACTTTTCCTTGGAGTGTAGACCTAGCCTTAGAAAGTCTGGATGCAGTATATCACTCAGAGTCACACTAACTTTCTTAGAGCTCTGAAAAGGAACAGCCATCTTTCCATATACGATAAATAAATTGTAGGATAAGAGCCATAATTTATACCTGACTTTTGGACACAGCAAAAGATTTGGAATTTTCATAAACACCAACATTTTAAAATGCATGCAATGATCAAAAGTATCAATTTTTTCATGGGTCAATTTTTTCAGAACTTGTGTCAGCCTTACATTTTGGACATGATCTTTTTTTTTTTTCCCCCCTTCTTCTTTGCCTCAATTTTCCCATCCACCAGGGTTAAGGAATTAATATCCCATTAGGTTAATTTTCAGAAACAATGTCCAGCAGTATCTGTAGTTGTAGATGCACCATTGTAAATTTGCCCTCCTAGAAAATAAACATATCTTCTATTAAACTGTCACTATAATGTGTAAAAACAACATTTTAAAACCTCCTCTACAGGTATCACAAGAATTCTGAAAAACAGATTTTGTGGTAAGTTCCATAAAGTGCACAAAATATTAATGGAAATATTTTTAAAGGGTTCTCATTGTCATCAAAACTCTTGAAATGTTGTTAAAATTAAATAGAAGTTACCTAAATGTGACTTTTTGGCTCTAATATCTTGGCAGAAAGCAGCAACATCTCAGCAAAATTACACCAACTAAATACACTGTGCCATAGCAGCATTAAAAACCCCTACAATTAGATGCAATTGCAGGCATAATAAGCAGAAAACTGACAAAATATTAGAAATGTAATTTTTAAAAGAAGTCTGGGTTTCCATTGAATTCTGGAGGTAATAGCTGTAATTTTGTTTACATTGTTTCTGACAGTAAACCCAGTTCTAATCAATCACTTTTCCATAAAATTGCACAAGATATTGGAAAACATACTCAAGTTATAAGATACGGCAGTTTAAGGGCCATATTCAAATAAAACAGTACATAGAACAAACAATCCCAGAAAACGACTGTCATGTCAAATAGTTCCAATTTTTACACGACTGACCGGTGCTCCCCACACACATAGATGGCACTGGGCCGAATGCGTCTTCTTGTGTGACCAGGGAGCTGTGGCAAAAACTTGAAGTACTTGGGCATCAAGTCTAAGCACGCATCATGAAATTTCTTAATCCTCCAGTAGTAAATCAATGGGTTCAGTGCAGACTTGAGGTAGCAGAGCCAAAGGAGCCAAGTGCTTATCTCAAAAAAGTTGTGCTTGTAGTAAAAGTGACTGTTGAATGTGGCAATAAGGCTGTATGTGGTGAAAGGTGCCCAACAGACTATGAAAACGATGAACAAAATCAATATGGTCGTAAAGGCACGAGTTTTAAAGCTCATATCAATGCTCATTTGAAAAGGTCTCTGAAGGCTCATAAGACCAAGCTTGCTAGCCTGGCTGAGGCATATGCTGTCAGGATGGCTGTGGATACGCACTGCATTGTGGCGTACAGTGTTGAGTATGCCCATAAAGGAGTACAGCATCACCATGAATGGAATAAAAAAAGAAATTAGTACAACTAGAATCACATATGCCTGGTACCCAGGACTAGTGGTGTAGCCAAAAACACACTGAGGTGCTCTAGAAGGTATCTGCAGGTTGGGGTTTCCCACAGATAATGGAAAAGCCACAACAAAGGACGCAGCCCATGAAACAGCAATAAGAATCTTTGCACGGTAAGGATTCAGCTTATCTTGCCTCTGAACTATAATTAGGAATCTATCAATGCTAATAATGAGTAGGATGGCTACCCCCTCTATGACAAACAGCCAGAAAAACATGGCAGAGACTCTGCAGAATATATCCCCAAAAATCCATCGCGTGGTAATGATGGTTATCAGAGCAAAAGGCATGTTCATCACTGCAAGCAACATGTCTGCAAAAGCCAGGCTCGCTAAGAGAATATTAATTGCAGATCGCATGGCAGCCTTCTGGTAGACCATGAGGCAGACAACAAAGTTTCCAAGAAAAGACACCAACAGTATAAATACCATAGCAGCAGACAGAATGATCTGGAGTGGCAGACTCAAACTCTTGAAAACTTCCTGTGTTGGCAGGATAGCTGGGCTGGTCACTAGTAAAGTACTTATCTCAGTGGTGACCATGGCCCCTGAACTGTGCATCAAAGGCTGTGTTGTGTCACTACGAAGCAAAAATTGGGGAGTGGTAAAATTCATGTAGGCATTTTCATAGACAATAAAAGTAGCATTCAGTATCCTAGAGTGGGCAGATGTCAACATTGCAGAGAAAACCATTGTTACAGGAGGAACGAATGCAGAGCCAAAGTCCTCAAGGCATTTCAGCTTCTAAGGGCAGTATCATGTTCCTTGGCCATGAACCAAATCAGGATTTCACAACTGAAAACAGCAGAGCTCCAACTTTTGTGCCAATATTTATGCCTGAGAAAACAAAAACAAACAAACATAGGAATGAAACTTAACATGAACAGAAAAATAATTGGTTATTAGACATCATTAAGCACAAGTAATATAATAAGTTTGAGAACCCCGTCTTCTGATGTTGATAGAGAAATTAACAATAATAAAAACAAATCATGAACAATAAGTCCAGACTTTTCTCCAGTCTTCTCCTACGGTTCCTAGTTGTTTAGGTCTTCTCAAACCCCAACTTCCTCCACTTCAAATGCCCCCAGAAAGAATGGCTTCCCTACAAGCTCGATAATGCTGGGAGCTGTTGCAGGACCAGGACACTTTCAGCTTCTGTTTCAGATCTTTAATCTCTTCCTATTCTGGTTCAGTATGGTGTTTGTTCACTCCTTTACAGGAAGGTACATTATTACTATGAATGTAACTATACTGTTGATTTGCAAGTTTAATTATTTTCCCTTACTGCTTGAAGGGAAGAGGATATTTTTTACTCCTATCCTTCATTATTTCAGAGCCCTGATGGTAGCTCAAGGAAAGCAGATTGTTCTCCTAAATTCTGTACTGAGATTGTTTAAAAATGCCAGATAAACTAAGTTTCAAATTTCTTCTCATTTCTCACCTTTAATTTCTACTTCATATTAACTCCTCTGAAACAAACATAAATGTTAATAATAAATTAAAGCACAAACAGTAGACCCAAAGTGAGCAAGTGCTCCAGGACTTACTGAGAAAAAAAGTCAATTTAGAAATCTTTCCTCTAATACAGGTTGAACCTGTCTTGTCCAGGACTCTTCAGTTCCGCAACATCCATGATCCAGCATGATTTTAGTTAGCTGGATGTCAACTTAACATGGGTGTGGCCAAGTTTTCCATGGCCCCATAAAGTTTGTTTACAGACACTACTTCTAGCTTTCAGTGTTTTGTGCTGTTATTTAGCACTAATTTGTCTTCTTAGAAATCAGTAATCAGTGGAAGTGTTGGTAATGCTTTTAGACAATATTGACCTCCCAATGTCCAGCAGATTCTCTGTTTTGGCACCAATCAGGTCCCGAGGATGCCAGACTAAAAAGATTCAACCTGTTATCTTCTCTACCAAAATGTTAGAATTCTGTTGGTAATCAACATCTAACAACAACTGATCCTGCTGTTTTCTGGTTCAGTCGAATAGTGATTTTGACAGTATAAGCATCAAAATCCTGATTAGAAGACTCAAAGGCCATTACTTAATAGACACTATGAAGAGAGAAAGTAGCATCAATGTTCCATAAGATGTGATTTGAAAGGAAGCATAAAACCCACAAATAATTCATGGTTTAGAATGGTAAATAACTGAAAATAAGGTCTCAGTAATGATGTCTGGTAGGCCTCTATAGGGTATGGGAACCAGAAGTCAGAGTGGATAACTAGGAAGGGAAAAAGCCTAATACTCTGTATACATTATGGCTGTGTCTACACTGCACCCCTTTTCCGGAAAAGGGATGCAGATTAGACACATCAGAATAGCAAAATCCGCGGGGGATTTAAATATCCCCCGCGGCATTTGCATTTACATGGCTGCCGCTTTTTTCCAGCTTGGGGATAAGCCGGAGAAAAGCGCTAGTCTAGACGTGATTCTCTGGAAAATAAGCCCTTTTCTGGAGGATCTCTTATTCCTACTTGAAAGGATCTCTTATTCCAGAGGATCTCTTATTCCTACTTATTTTCCGGAGAATCACGTCTAGACTGGCGCTTTTCTCCGGCTTATCCCCAAGCCGGAAAAAAGCGGCAGCCATGTAAATGCAAATGCCGCGGGGGATATTTAAATCCCCTGCGGATTTTGCTATTCCGATGTGTCTAATATGCATCCCTTTTCCGGAAAAGGGGTGCAGTGTAGACACAGCCTATGAGTGGCAAATGGAAGATATCCTGTTCTGATTGGAGGTGAGGGATAGAGTTCAGTATGAAAGTGTTAGTAGGTCCACCTTCAAGCTTCAGTTAAGCAAGGTACTTAAGCTTATTATTAAGCTTTATCCCAGTGAAGACAATAAGACTTGCTTAAAGTTAACCATCCAAGTCTGCAGGATCAGGGCTTTAAACAGCTTCATAAATCTAATCCAACTCTAATGTTTTAAATTTAGGATATTGTTAGGTGCTCACATACTATAGCAGAGGGTTTTGCACAAAATGTTAGACAGAAATCAATCAATCAAAGGTATTCTTATTTGGAAATAGGGAGTTTAAAAATATAAAGTTTGTATAATTAATTACCCCTTTAACAATAGCAGAAACAAGTTTGGGGAAAAAAGTATGAGCCGCAAAGCTTATTTTACATATCCTGTACCAACTCACAAGCATACATGTGCTGTCCCTTTCTGTCTATTTAAATCCTAGTAGCTAATATATGCAACATAGAAAGGGTTACATTCACACAAGCGAAGAGTACCATTGAAAGGTTTTCCTCACCATTTAATCCCTTCTGACAGGCTGTGTTGGGGGGTACCTCTGAGCCTTCTGAGTACCAGAATATGGTCAATGGAATTGGAGACTGGAGAACCCATGTTCCCTAGAAGGACTGCTATCATTGGTGATGGGACATCAGAAAAACAGGCAACATAATAGTTATGCTAGGAGCAATTCAGCCATATAGACCAAGCAATGCATGGGGCTTAAAGCAGCTCCATTTGTTCAATTTACTCTGTATTAAGTTTCACTCCTTGCAAATGAAACAGATATGGAGGGCATGGTCTACTCACTGATTCCAAATAAGGTAGAATTTTGGATAAGCTGCTATGTTCATGAGTAAAAACAGCTACATAGGTCCACAGAATGGCTTTAGATCTTTTCCTAGTCCGTGAGGATTGAGTACGAAGCAAGGAAGAGCTGAGCTTCAGCTCTATGCTCTATCTGTGAGTTGAGGGAGTGGCTAGGATTCCCTTCATCCAACCCCACGGAGTTCCTCCAAAAAGGCCTGAGCAATCAGTTTTTTTTCCACAGAGAGAAACTTAGAAATGATTATGTTCTTGATGGTAAGAGGTGAGAACAACTCACTTTTGTTCTATCACCCATCTTGTGTTTCCCAATGCAAAAAAAAAAAAAAAAATTGGTAACAGAAACAAGGGTTGAAATGAAGTCAGAAAGGAGCTAAGAGGAATTCACAGAGATTTTGTTTCATTCTTCAGTAACTAGCCATGAAGACCAAATCCTACAGTTTCAGACAGAGGGGTGCATTGGACAATGGTTATTGAATTGAGTATAAATGAGCCTATGGATTTAAGATAATCTAAATCAGCAAACATATTTTGGTAAAAGTGGACAAATATGATGCTGATAAATTTTTCCTCACTGTATTCTTATTTTAGGAACATGCGCTTTCATTGATTCTTTTCAAGTGCAGCAAAAAGCTACAATCCAAATTACTGTTTCCCTTTTCAACACAGAAAATTACTGAGTATGCACATTTCCTCTTAAGCAAATTTCTTATTCAAATGCAACTTTCTTTTTAATGGAGCATTATACAGATGATTGCTTCTGATGTAGTGTAAACTTATAGATAAATCTCTCACAAATTTCATTCATTAAATATAATTATTACTAGATCTCTGTTTGAATTTAGCAGATTTTGAAGCCAAAGGCAAAAAATTATCTGTTAAGAATTTGGAAAGTTTGCCCAACTGTCAAAGATTATGTTTCATGTAGAAAGCCAGTAACCATCAAATAGTGGAAGACTTTTATTTGTAAATATAGTACTGCAGCAACAATTGTGTTTGGGGCACAGTACATTTGGTATTGCTCAACTATGCCATTAAATTTAAGTTTCACCTGTTTATATGCCAAATTCAAGCCACCTAACACTGATTTTCTTCAAAAGTTTAAAGATGGCAGGTGATATAAACACATAAAAAGGAAGAACTGTAACATACCTCTTTTATATGGTCCCACTTAGGTTTTGATTTTTTTTATAATTGCCATGAATGGTTAATTTTAAGTCACCTTTGGTTGTGTTAAAGATGTGTTCTGTTCATTTTTTACTGTGTTTATTTTTACTTAAGTCTATGTCCTCGCTATACTAAATAACCAGGGTAACAAATACATTTAGCATAAACAAGGATATAGGCATGTAGTACAGATTAGGGAAACATTTTTTAAATATAAAACCAAAATGCTATAATTAATGTAACTAAACTGTATCCTTTCTTTGATTTCCATACCTGTGTAAGAAGACCTGGCAGATTTTTTTGTTACACAGGTGGGAAAGGACTTCTTCAATGCCTTAATATTCAATTCAGAGCAAGGAGAGGGGCTTAATAGGACTGGGTGATTCATTTGTCAACCTAAGTGACTTTCCACTGGTTAGACAATTGAATTTTCATAGCTAGTCTCTAATCATGAAGACTTGTGTGTGCAGTACCACCATTAACTCATCCATTCATCCAACTCTTTTTCAAATACCAAGATTGGGCCAAGGCTATGAACAAATTCCATCCCTATCTGTTTTGAGTCACCATTTCCATTTGAACTTGTTGGGGTGTCCTGTCTGATCCTGGTTGATCCTATATACCATGTTATACCACTGCCTCACTGGATATCCACAGCTTCTCTCTCCATGCACTCTTCCATTGTGAACAAATTTAGGCAGCTAATATGGGTGTCAGTGTAGAAATATAGCCAAACCATTGTTGTGTGCATTTTTTTGATGACTCTAAAATTTCAGTCCTTTAAGGATGTCATCATTTCTTAGTCTATCAAGCCATGTCATTCCTAGGATATGGCACAGACACATGAGTACCAATGTCTGCAGCTTTTGCTCGATGTTTTGCAACCATAATGTAATGTGGGTATACGAGTGCTGTTTTACATTCCGAACATTTTTATTCTGTTATATGAATGGTCTCCAGGCAGTAGCTAGAGGCTTGTCAATGTCATCTTCATGGTAGCTGTCCAATGTTATAATAAAATCCATGTAGCAAAAACCGTCTACTTGTGTGAAGTCTATACCATTAATGTAGTTTATTAAATGACTAGTTTAGTCAGTTTCTGATCTCATTAATTTCACGAGTTTGGTTTTTTTGTTCATTTTTAATCCCATTCTCTGGATGGTATGCACAGATTAAATGCTGATCCTTGACTGCAGTATCATTATGACCAGAATTATAATTACGATATCTGGAAAGTCAAGATGATTAATAATTTGCCAGGATATCCAGCAGCCTCCACCAATGTTAACTAAGGAACTAGAACAGGGTATTTTCTTAGGTCATATCTACACTACAGAAGCACTACTTGGGTGCTGTAGTTATCCTGCCTTAGTGCCACGGTTTAGATCCTTACTAATGTGATGGAAGAGAATTTCCATTGTTGTAGAAACTCCACCATCCCGAATGAAGGCAGAAAGTTCAACAGAAGCATATATCTATCAACATAGTTATCTCTACACTGTGGCATCAGATGGCAAAGTTACGGCACTATAGAGTGTGGATTTTTCACATTTCTGAGCATTATACCTACGTCGACCTTTAGAGTGTAGCCCAGGCCCAACTGTAGAGCAAAAAATCTTGGATTGAGCACGCAATCCCTGTTTGACTTCAATTTTCACTTCAAACCACTATATCGACTCATCACTGCCTTGTATTGCATATCTGAATCAACTTGCTTCTAAACCCACACCACTATCAGGTTCTGAAAATAATCAGGTCTCTGGAAAAACAACAAGGTACTTGGTTCAGATGGTATCCATCTGAAGTGTTAAAACACGGGCAGAACAGGCACAGTCATGCTCCTTTGCAAACCACATTTTTTACCCAAATGAGGTAAGTGCTCAGTCACTGTATCACTCTTTAAAACAGGTGACCCAACATATTTTAACAACTACAGAGAAATATATCTTGTAAGTATTCCTTTCAAAGTAGTCTGTAGACTGATTCTAAACCAAATGCAAAGAAGAGCATAGGAAATCCCTTTGAGTCGCAAGCTGGCTTTAGATATGAACTTGCATACTTGGTTTTTTAAATAAAATCTTGGAGAGATGCAGAATTCAATTAACCTCTGTTCTGGAGATTCATTGACTTTAAGAAAACATTTGATTTCATTAACAGAGAAAGCACACAAGTGGTACGATTTTAGCAGAACTATTCATCAAGAGAGCTTATTTAAAATAAGAGCATTTTACTACATTTACATTTTACTACAACTATGTATTTTCAAAGTCAAAAAGTACTCAGGCAACAACTACCACCTCTGCACTGAGTAATTAATGATATTTAATTATCCTCTGGAATAGTATGCTTTCTGTCCTTAAGTCAGATGATGTTTAGTGGTCAAGAAGTGTCCAATATGGAAGTGATATTACAAACCACGTATAGATATAAAAGGTTAAAAAAACAGCGTTTACTTCATTCTATAGAAAGAGCATGGGATAGTCTATAGATCATGAGAAAGGACATCAACATTCTGGGTTAATTGCTAGAACTGCAACTGACTTGCTGTACCCCAGTTTCCCGACTGTAAAACAATTGTTAGCCTGCTTCACAGGGATGTTATGATAACTAGAATTAAGAGTTTAGGACTCTCTTCAGTATCATCAAATAATATGCCCTTAAAGGAGAACAAATTATTGCTGAAAACTTGCACTGCCAGTTACACGGTATTCCATGGCCTTTGTTGTTAGATTGGCCAATAGGAAGATCCATTTTTAACTTCACGACCTCATTCTCAAATTTCCACTAGATTTGTATCCAATGTATATAAATTAATATTTAAGTATAGCTTCAATTTAAACATGCAACGACATCCTGACAAAATCCAAAACATACCAATCCAGGCAGGAGTCCTTGAACAGAATACGTAATAGTGTGAATAAGTCATGTTTTGGCGCTCTTTGTGAGATTGTATGCACCGGTGTTCAGCAGAATCTTCCCTTTCCAAGCAACCTGTTAAAAAGTAAGTAAATCAATACTACTGACACAGATAAGACAAATACAGGCCTCTCTTGAGGTGACTGTATTAAATGTTATGAATGTTATTTGAATGCTTGAGCCAACTTTGAAAGGATGAAAATGTCAAAGACCATTATATTGAGACGTGTCAGATGATACAAACCTACTGAATACCCATAGCCTTTTGTATCACTATATGTTACATGTAATGTGTATTCCTGGTCACTGGGGGAATCTGGAATGACTAGGTGGTGATTAATGCAAACTCCTAGCCCTAATTATGCAGTCTTCAAAGTCTTACCTCCCAAGGAAAAGAGCACTAACAGGTTTTTACCTATTTTCAAGAGTCTGAAAGACAATGATCTGTGGGATTCAATAGCTGAGATTAAGCAGACTCAGGGGTCTTCTTTCTGATCTTTCCAAAGGAGCATGACCTTTCATCCCTAGCAACATCCCACCCTGTTGAAGGTTTAGAAAGACTGGAACCTGCCAGAGTCTACTGATGAGCATCTACTGGTATGATTAGTATGCACTGATACCTTGTATTTGTTTCACATGTTTTCACTATACATTTCTGCCCTTAATTAAATGTACTCTGCTAAGAAAGATTCGGACAGTCACTTATAACCTCTGGTAAACCACTGACATTGTCCTTGAAGAAAAAGCAAAGTCCAGAGGCTGGATGCTAGTCAGACCTGATTGGAGAGAATCACAGTGAGTGCCAAGGGACTGTAGCCTAAAATATAAGTCTAAAACAGGGGTGGGTAATAATTTTCACAGGGGGGAGTCTTGTGAAATTTTGGTACGTGGTCACGAGCTAACTCCAGGCCTCTGGAAGGGGCAGGGCATCAGGCAAAAGGGGTGGGGCTGGAACTACAGAGAGAGAGACAGACAGACAGATATTTTGTGTGTGTGAGAGAGAGAGAGACTTTGTGACACAGATTGAGTATGTGTCGCAGTATGTATAGGACAATGAATGTTTGTGTGGCACAGAGACAATGTGGCACAGACTGGGTGTGTGTGACAGTGACACAGAGTGTGTGTGCTGGCTAAGTTTCTGAGAGAAGCCACACTCTGTCTCTAAGGGAAATATGTCCTGTTCTGTTGTCTCCCCACCCCCACTTCTTTAAATCACATGCTTCAGATTGGAGGAGCTCTGCTGTGTGTTTCTGTTTATGATGCTGAGATGGAGTACAGGAGCAAGGGAACACCCTGACTTCAGCACTTCCCTCTCCCCTCCGCCCCCTGCTCTGCACAGCTAGCAGGAGACTCCCAGAAACAGCTCTACTACAGGATGGAGTAAGGTAGGTCTGGGGGAAAGGCAACTAAACACAAGCTGGTGGCTGTAATTATGTACCTCCGGGCAAGCTGGAGAGAAATGCTTGGTGGGCTAGATGTGGTCCCCAGGACTCAGTTCGCCCAGCCCTGGTCTAAAAGAAGCAATATGGGTCCCTGCCTGGAATAGGGATGTTAAATATTGGTCAATTGAACAGTCAAGTAAACTCATACATTTTTATCAGTTATGTGATTATTATATAGTGCCCAGAAGTAGTGCCCTCTCACATTGCCCCCTGACACTGTGTTACAGAGGCAGCAGTGTGGGGCGCCAGGTGGGAGCTGGTCAGTGAGGGGAGCCAGTTTAAAAACCAGCTCCCCTCATGGACCAGCTGCCTGTTGCTCCATGCTGCAGAGGCAGCAGTGCATGGCGGCAGAAGCCCATTGGGGGGAGTGGTTTGAGCTTCTGGACCTAGTGTGAGCTGGAACTGAGCAAGGCTGCCTGCCCTCCTGTCTCCAAATATACTTTAAATGCAGAGCTACAGCAAGGGTAGGTACCAGACCTGTCGCAAGCCAGGATTGAGCCGGGCTGCTGGCCAGCCTGCTAAAAAATTTACTATCGGGGGGCAGGAGGAAAATGTATGTAGTCTATAGCAGTAACCTATTAGCTTTTGCTTATCTGTTAATTGACTACACTATTAGGGTATGTCTACACTAGCTCGTTAATTCCACAAGGAGTAACAGTTAATCCGAACTAAGGACTTAGTTCAGATTAACTTTAAACTGCTGCATGTAGCCGCGGGCAGTGCGTTCGGACTAAGGGGGATTTAAAAATGGCGGCCGGACGGGAACATGCAAATAAAGACCGGGATATTTAAATCCCGGGCTTCATTTGCTACCCCGGTTCCCTGATTTGCCTACCTAGCTCGAATTAACAAGCTAGTGTAGACATACCCTTACATACTTAGCCCAGAGAGGGGGACAGCTAGAGACCACAAAGAACATTCTGGCCCTGGATATTGTTTAAAAGGCAGTTATTCTTAAACTGTAACAACTAATGTCTAAACATAAGGCAGAATGGCAGCAGTTTGCCCTTCCCAGTAAAACTGAAAAAGATACTTTTATGACTAGAAGTAGTTAACATTCTGTTAAGTATATTTTATGCCCTAGTTCAGCTGGGAATTTAAGCATGTATCCTAAGTTTAAGCACAAGAGTGTTCCAACTGACTTCAAAGTTAGGAACATGCTTAAAAACCTAGGGCTACGTCTATACCACCCAATCTTGCGCAAGAACATATGCAAATGAAAACAAGCGGCAGAACATCTCCTGCACAAGGGAAGTGTAGACTGCTCCTTTTTGCACAAAAATGACAGCACATAATGCATCATTTGCATACTTAAAGTAAGCTCATTAAGTATGCAAATGAGCCACAGTGATATTAATTGCCGTGCCTCATTTGCATATGTTCTTGCACAAGACTGGACAGTGTAGACGTAGCCTTACTATGTTAAGGGCCTAATCCAAAGTACTCTGAAATCAATGGAAAGAAACACCGTTTAAATAAACAGGCTGCTGTGGAATTTCATAAGGACAGGGAATAAAGTTTCCAGAAAGTAACACCAACACAACCATATTTGAGGAGTGAAAATTCCTCGACAGCTACAGTAATAGGAATGGACACTACTGAGTTTCACTCACATTATCAGTGTGCCTCCTATTTTTGTATATCTCATCAGATTCTAGCCACCTTGCCATCAACAGAATATTGTTCTACTGTAACAAATATCTAATGTGACATCTGTCAAATGGGCTAGGAGGCTTGAGTCTTACTTTTTCATATGGCTCTAATGAATTCACACCATTCATTTTCAAATGAGCTGTTTGGCAGACTCTTCTACTTATTCTCAAAGGGAAATGAGAGAATATCAGCAAACCCGGAAAGCTAAAACATCTTAATGCTTTTGGGCAGTTCCCAATGATCTCAGTTATTTATAATTATTGTTAATACATAACAATCAAAGCACAAAGCAAATATAGTGAATGACAGAATTGCATTTGACTAGAATGTTTATGGACATGTGTCTTTCTGATTTTTAAATGGCTGGAAAGGCTTTGACCTGTTTCACAGTCCTTCTGTCACAGTTTTTCCAAATGATTAGAAGTCAGTACTAATGGATGTTATTTTGCAATCAGCTCAAAATTAACAAATTATTTATTCCAAGGATAAGAGGGAATATTATTTAGTCATGTATAAAAACACATAGATAAAATGCAGTGCTAAGATTATGAGAGGCTTTTATCACTGAACTGCTCCCTGTTTAACAAGATCAGCATTATAAACTGTTAATCTTTTCTCCCAGCATCACTAAAGTGTTAGCTAAGTGAACAGGTTTGCCAGCAGGCAGGTTCTGCCAAGAACTTGGAAGGATTAAATTTAAAATTCAGCTTGTCAGATCTTCCAACAAGGTAACCATATTATGTGGATTTTTTTTATTTCTTCTCATTACTTGCCTGCTAAGAGAAGATGCCATCAGTAAGAGCTGCTAGTGTTTTTAAAAGCCAATTAAAAAAAAGTAATCTAGAATATCTGACACACCTAGGAATAACTTTAACCTCAAGCTGTCAAGCAGGTGGATATAAATGAAGGATTTTTGTAAAAGAAATGAAAGTGAATCTGAACAGTTTAAACTGTGTCCAAATGATATTCCCAGTTGTATGTACTGAGAAACTCTCGTACAATCTATCAAAATGGAAAAAAAATTGCCCTGATCCTACAATGGAGTTCTGCATGGACAGAACCCCATGCATACCCTGCCCACTCATGTCAATAGGGCTCTGTGAAGGCATACAAGGCAGCTTGCCTCAATTCCACTACCATATCATATATTAATGGAGGTATTCCAAGAAATTAGAAGAATACACTAATTACTTTGATGTCAAGGTCAAACCCCAATACTTTACTGCACTAATAATGAGCATTTGGATTACTTAACCTCTCCTTGCTCTTAAAGATGGTGACTGTCTCTTAGGGTATGTCTACACTTCAAATGCTACTGATTGTTCTTCAATGTAGACACTCACTACAGTGATGGGATGGATTCTCCCATTACTGTTATTAATGCATCTCCCAAGAAGCAAGTAGTTAGGTTTACAGAAGAATTTCTTTGCCAACCTTGCACTGTCTACACGAAGGATGAGGTCAGCATAGCTACATCTCCTCAGAAATGTGGAAAATTACCAGTGTAGGACAGTCCTTACTATGCGTCCAGACAATGTCAAGCACAAAAAAGCTCCAAACACAGATGATGTCTTTATAAAATAGGTCATCACTTAACCACATTTTATTTTCTGACCATTTTCCATGCTTGGTATCAGTCCAACAAAAATATTTTGATACGTTTCATTAAATTGGTTTGGTCATTTTGGGAATGTAACATATGGTACAATGTCTGAACTCTTATACATAAATAAACCAAACTATGCTTACCTTGAATTAAACTGCATAATTAGGATCAAATAAAACTTTTCATGCCACACCTAAAGACTTGGTCTGCACACTGAGAAGGTGATAGGCATGTTTAGGAGCAGCTACAGAGCTGTTCTCAAAAAGCTATCTCAGCCTCCTGGCTGAGACAGCCTACAAATGACCTAACATACTCTTCTGTGGCATGGGATTTTGGGAAGATCAGACGATCCATGTGGCTTTCTGTCTTTGACCATTGCCTAGCACAGGGAATCTACTGACCCAGCTTCTATGGAAGGAAAGAGGCGTATTTCTTCAGTGGCTCCCCTCATACTTTTACACATTTGCATCCTGGAAGTGTACCTACGCTGCTGCCAAAAACCAGGGAGCTGGCAGGATTTACTCCTTAGTCATTAATAGTTTAACAAATTGTTAGCAGCTATTTGTGAATGAAACTTACATGCACACCTGTTTGTCATTTTTGTGACAATACAAGCCACTAATGATATGTCTTAACTTTCATTATTGACAGAGCTAGGCCAAATATGTACACGTATCTCATTTTTGCTTTCATAGATACTTGCCTGGCTGTGAAAGAGTAAGAATTGTGAATTGGGAAGGATGTAGGGGGGGGGGGAATTAGAATGACTAAAAAAAAAGCATTACAATTTTGTATTCTTTTCAAATTGTAGGCTGGATATGTTGGTCACCTGGTGTCTAGTGAATGACTGAGCCTGCTACCTGTGGCACAGAGGGTTCACAAAAGCCTTTTGGCAGTATCTGTACTAGCAAACTGCAGCCACAATGACCCACCCGAGACAATAACAGCGTTAACAGGACTCAGATGTTTTTGTCACCATGGTGATGACTTTTACCCATTTTCTAATTTTAATCTTTGCCCATTGTTTAACTGATTTTTCTCCTACTGCCTTTTTTATTTTTATTTTGTTTTAAACCTTTTCCTGGTTTTTTCCAGTTTTATCATTTATTTATACACTTTCCTGTTGAGTTACGTCCATTTTTTTTTTGACTATTCATTCTTTATTTCAGGGTCCCTGTTTCCTAGGCTATAGCTTTAACATGACAATAGTGTCCTGGCTTGTCAGTGCATAGGTTGGAAAGGAACGCTACAGAACCATGCCATTATCATTCTTGCTGTAACCATCACTAGAGACAAAATTCTGCTGCTTCCCAGGACTTTTACCCAACCCATATTCCAAGGAAACAGATATTAGCATTCTTGCCCTTTGTTAATATTTCAAGCCCTATAGCGTTTGGGTCAAGAAAGTGTTTGGGTGATTGTGGCTAGCCAAGTAGCATTGCTAACTGTTTCAGTGATAGAAGAGTGCAGCCTGCAGACTAGAAAGTATCACAGAATCCTTCGGAATAAAAAGGGGTAATTTAAAATATACAGTTTGTTACTTGTTTTGTATGAAATATATAGCATTTCTTTTTTTAAGTACAAAAATATAAAATACTCTCCCAAGTCATTATTGTTCACTTGAATTCCAACAATAATTACTTTATGCTTAATTTGCTAAATTAACCTAGGATAGTCTACAAAGTCAGAATCATGATGGAACATTAACCTATTCGTCTTAATGCAAAAAAGTAGACTCTAAATAAAAGCTATAGGTGCCTATTAAGTTAAGCTATTTAATTGCTTGAATAATTTGTGGACATGTTTCACTTTTCAAACTAACTAAGAAGAATAATTCTCTCAAGACAGCAAGTTAAAAAAAGGCACTAAAATGAATCAGAGGAATAATTCCCAATAAGTGTGTCCACACCAAGGGGCATAGGAGGACAGTTAAAGAGCATTTCTATTTGCCTGTCAGAAATTTCCCCAATACACAGTGGGTGGGGTCTTAAAGTTATGTTGTTCAAGGAGTCTTGAAAAGTCTTTGCCTTCACATCCCCATAGACGGGCTGATGACCCCACATCAGAGCACACTCAGAAGAGTAATATGGGGCTGACAGGAATTTCTGCCCCATTCTTCCCCTCACTTGCCCCCAGCACCATTCCCAGTGTTCCACTGCTCCCCTCCCACTTCCCCACTCCACATCCCCTCCCATCACCTGATTCCTAATCCCTTTCCACCCCAAATCACCCTACCTTCCCAGTAAGCTTGCATAGTTTATTTTCTTCTCAAAATAGTCTCAGTGCTTTCTAAATATTGTGCTGTATCCAGATTACATTTCCTCAAAAATAAAAAAATCCCCTTTTGACAAGACATTTTAGAGCAATATATCTGCTTTTAAAAAAAAGCCAATCTACTCCAGATTACCTGCCTGGGTGATACTGGAACTCTCAGTGCCTAGGCTGAAACTTAGTTTTAAAGAATAAAAGATCCTCTCAGCCACAGAAATCCTGTGACACAAACGGGCTAACTAGCTGGGACGCTCTGGTTCTGAACACATTTTACTAGACATGCAAATAGGAGTAATAGCCTTCTCAAGTACTTAAGAGGAGAAGTTAGCTGTTTTTGAAAATAACATATTAATTTGATTTCCCCCAAAGTGTGGTGGGTTCTGTTTTGGGGAAGCCTTGATAATCTGAAATGTTGGTGTGATGATCTGAACTATGGTTTAATTTCTCTCAGTGAATAAAAATAAGCTTTTTTTTCTTACAAAACACAGTAACTATGTACTTTCTGGAGCACTTAAGAGTATAGCTTTAAACAGAAAGCTGGTCTTAACCTTAACGACAGAAAGCTGCTGTTCTGCTATGATAAATTCTACCAATATATTTAATATATTACTGTGGAGTGGGCAAAATGTGCTGAAACCGATAGGCATAACTGTCACTCTTTCATTTAACATAGCTATAAGAAACACAACTAGTGGCTTCCACCACAAATTCGGATACATTTCACCACTCCAAACCAAGGCAAAGGGCAGCTGCTCAGGGGTTTGAATTATAGGAAGAGGTGCCATTGCCTGGCTGGATACTGTTTGTAGTGGAAGTCTGTGTGTGTAAGGCCAAGTCTACATTGGCAAGTTACAGCCCAGTAAGTCAGCTCCCAGCGCTGTAACTCCCAGAGTGTCCACAATGGCAAGATACTTACTGTGCACGAACTTTGGTAAACCACCTGGACTAAGACGCTTACCACTTTCTGCACTCTGGATACAGCACTGGGTGACAGTGTAGACACTTCAATTGAGTTGTGACTGGCCTCTGGAAATGGAATATGGTGGCTTACAGCGGCCACTCTGGAAAAACTTAAAAAACAACAAATAGTCTTGCAGCACTTAGAGACTAACCAACCATGTAGATGGTATCATAAGCTCTCTCATGGTCATTGTTTTGAACTCAGCTGACTGTCCTACACTGGGCATATCCTCTTTCAGAAAACCTGCATGCTGCGCTGATCTGTTCCCAGACACAGAGCAAACCATTCAGTTGGAATGCTTGTGCTGTTGAACACAAGAGGTATCTGTGTCTGCGAGTGAGAGAGATGCTGTGCAGAGTGCCGGGGAGAGAGGCAGGGGAGAGCTGATGTTGGGGTTTCCTCAGGATGGACACACATTCACTCTTCCCCCTCCCTCTGGACTTCAGTTGGAAAGCAGCTGTCAATGCAGTAGGATGACTATGGAGCAATATGATCGGCAAACTTGCATCATGTGATACTGACTGCCCTTTCCAAAGCACCCCATGGCCAGTTGCACTGTGGGATAGCTACCATAATGCATTGCTCTGTACGACATTGCAAGAACTGCTAATGTGGATGCATTCCACTGTCATAAGGAACATAATGTGGACACACAACAACAGTTTCCCTTAGCGCTTTTTGAGCAGTGCTGTAACTGCCAGTACTCTACATTTGTCAGTGTGGACATAGCCTAAAAGAAGCAGGAGAGAAACTTCAAAGACGACGAGAGAGAAGGCAGCATACAACACCAGTCATCAGCACTGAATGTGTGGTACTGGAAAAAGTTTAGAGAAAGAGCTTTTGGGTTGAATTTTGGCTGAAAGGGAGCTTCAAACAGTTTATGTGCACAATCTCATTTGTTATCTCCAGAGTTCAGAGGGATGGTTCTTTGTACAATCCATAAACAAACAGAATTCTATCAAATAGCAGACTTCATCAGCAATTTCTCCTCCTAAAAGGAAACAACCTGGAGGGTCCCAAACTTTCTCAATTATCCTACCACATCTCCACTGACTCTTACACAAATGAAATCAAAAGAATATTCAGAATTCTTTCTGTAATATTAATTAAAAGTCTGGAAAGGTCAGGAATCCATAACTGGAAGCAGTTATACATTAACTCGTGTTTTCTTACACTTTAGTAATGCAAGACCATTACAGCTTAAAGGTATTTCAGTTAACTCATGCTGCCAATATTAAAATGAGTTAAGGAGAAGCTCATTTGGTTTTGATTTTAACATCTGATTCTACAGATATAATTTCTAGAATCTATTGACTTATTGTATCTGTTACAATTAAATACAGCAATGACGGTAAAGCAATAAATGGTGTCAAATTGTGGTGCTCAAGGTCTGCTGAGATATCTGGCTGAAAATGACAAGTTTTACTCAAAAATTCTGTTGTTTACTTAAAATGTATGGCCTGGGACAACTGGGGAAACAAGTGAAATGACATCATACAAAACTAGAGAGCGAACACCTCATATTTTGAGCAACTGGGAGAGTGGTCTAATCTGTTTAAAACTCAATTTATGTTAAAACCTATTTTTAAAAAAAATGTTAATTGCAAATGGTTTTCCATTGAAAAAAGTTGTCAAATAAAGACCTTTTAAAAATGACACATTACCACAAAAAGTTATCATGAAAGAAAGTAGAAAGGATTTGCTTTGACTTTCTCCATGTTTGTCAAAACCGTTCATTTAGACTCATTTTGTGTGTCAAAATGTTTCACTTTGATAAAGTAAAAGCACTACTTTTCAACCAGTTTTATTTTAACCCAATATATAAATATAAATAATACAATGATGTATTGAGGTTATCAAAAGAAAACATTTTAGCATATTGAAACAAAACATTTAAATGTTTCCAAAGGACATTTTTTCAGAATCTTTATTTGATGAGAATTTGTCAGTGTCACTTATGCCTTCTCCCTCTCCAGCAAGTCCTCTGGATGTGTAATGATACAGCAGCATACCTTAAGGACACACACACCCTCCGCCTCTTCCTCCCCCTCCGCCTCCCAGTCATATACACCAATATGTTTAAAAAAAAAAATCTACTATATAGTGGTAGGCCAATATATGAGAGTCAAAGTGTATGGCCTGAACTTGCAGACTTCTTACCTTCTCAATGATAATCCTTCAACAAGTTGTCAAACTCCTTTTCTGGAAGGGCTGTCTGGCGGGCAGTTTGACAGGCTGTTACAAAGGCCAAACAGTGACAAATTGTAATACAGCCATATCTCTCTCTCTATCCTCCTCTTTGGTAGCTCTACTTCTTCCACACTAAGTATATTCAATTCTTCTCTGCCCACAAAGGAATTTTTCCATAGAACTACTGCTTTTGGGTTTTTATATCTTTACCCATCCATCAAACAATAATTTTGCAGATTCCTTTTATGGTAGATATTTTATTGTCATTTCTTAATGTTAATTTTACCATTTAATTGTAAGCCATAGTGAAATACCCCATGTACCTTGGAAGGCACAGTAAGAAATTGATGCACCTTTAGTAAATATAAAATAAACAATAAAATTAATGAAGTATAAACCCAGGAAATTAATATTTCATAATTGTATGTATTTGTTTACCTGCCTACATGGGTTAAAATACTGGCTTCAAACTGCCTGATAATTCTGGGGACATTCAGCTACCACTACATTTATAGTCTGTTTTCCTTAGCAACACTATAAGCCATCTGGCTGCACACAGCTAAATTCTAATACCATATTCTCATCTATAACACAAATAGACTAAAAAGGCATTTATATTTTAAAGTATGTAGTTACTATGATAACTGAGTATGCTAATAACACAAAAAATGTATTGGTACTCAAGGGGACAAAAAGTACACACGTTGGCTTGATGGACTGGATGCCTCAGAGAACTGATGACAGGATACAGTCTTTCACTGGACTGCCTGAAAACCCTTTCTCCTCTCCTTGCAATCAGCAGAGTTGCTCAAGATGACAGTGCCTTGGTTACAAAGGGAGAGAGATGCTGACAGGTCATTTTTCAAGAATGATTTTCAATTTTAGAACTCTTCCTTCATCTTCATCCTACACAGCCCAGATTTAACAGCCTTTAGGAAGCACTACAATGCTCATTTTTACTTGGGCCTTTCTGGGACGGGCACTTTTGAGGAAGTTGGGGTATGGTGATACATATGGCAAGCTATTAAGTGTCATACAGGCTTCTCATGCAACTAAGCAGGCTACATGAAGAGGCCTGGAAGCAAAAATCATGTATGGTAAGGATATTTCGACTTGAGTTTTTTTTACTGGGGGAATGTTTAAGATAATTGTACAGGTACCTAGAACTTGCTAAATAAACAAAGCCAGCCCAGATCAGTAGCACTCATGCACTTCTACAAAACTGATGTTTCCTAATCTCTGTGAAATGAAATGAATGGATATTACCTAGTTCCTGGTAGCTGCAGGAACCATAGTAGCTGCAGTGGAAACCTCTCAGAATAAAGAGATAGGTTTGCCTGCCAAGTCTTACAAGTCAGGCAGAGTACAATACTTCCCTGCTCTCAAACACTTAAAAATGCTGAGGTGAGTTAGTATTGAGTACAGTATTGCCAAACTTTCAGCTGACATCCACCTTCACAACACAAACAACATCTAGAGTCACAGAGCTGGTCTACACTACAGTTAAACAGTAACAGAGAGGTAGCTGTGTTAGTCTGATCTTGCTAAAACAAAAGGAAAAACTATGTAGCACTAACAAGATGGTTTAATAGGTGATGAGCTTTCGTGGGCCAGACCCATTTCCTCAGATCATATTCTGGAAGAGAATTGGCATGACCATATATACCAAAGAAATACAATGAAAAAAGTGAACACATTATTCAACTGACAAATCAGATTTAGTACAGAAGGTGGGCGAGGGAGAGGGAGGGAGGGAATAGCTATTTATGAGACAATGAATGGCTAATCAGGGGTGATAAGTGGGAAGCTATCTTTGTAATGTGTAAGGTAATTAGCATCTTTCTTAAGGCCCATTCGTAAAGTGTCAAATTTAAGCATGAATGAAAGTTCTGAAGTAAAAAAAATTCACACTGTGTAATGTAATCAGGTTGACCTGAGCCCCACTGTAGACACTGCAACGCTGAAAGAAGAATTATTCCATCAACCTAGCTACCACTTCTCATTGCATGTCTACAATGCAAACCTTTACCAACGCAAATTGCATAAGCATAATGCCGCCACAGTGAGTATATCACTTACGCCTGTGCATACTTGGCTCCCTTTGTTGGCGCTGCGTGTACTCAGCAGCCATGCTTGTGGTAATACACAGAGTGGTACATCAAGAATGCAATTAATCAATTATCGCCCCATGCACTTTTTTGGGAAGTTTTGACAATGCAAGGGGGGAGTGGGAAGGCAAAGAAATGAGTTATACTTTTCTGTCTAGATGCAAGGAGTCAACTTCCCAGTATGCAACTTTCTCCATCTCATAACATCTGTATCCTATAATTTTTGCACCTTTATTTAAAAAAAAAAAAACACACCAGCCCTCAAATTCACTGTTCACCCTCACCGACAGAAACATGGAGCCTGCACAGTTTTACACTACTGGCAAACACAGTGTGCACAATCATTCAGTATTTGTGGAGCCACAAGAATCACCAAATCAGAGGACAGCATGATGATTCTGTGGAGGACAGATTGCTGGGGTACACAGCAAGATCCATTTCAAATTGTTGGTAGTATTTAAAGAGCAGCTGCAGATGGTGGAGTATTACTTCTGGCTCTGAGAAACAAGCAGAAATTGTATTACAATACGATCCCACCAGATTTGGGATGACATGCAATAGCTTCAGAATTTTTGGATGTGGAAGGCCACATTCCTGGATCTATATGGGAAGCTTGAAACAGCCCTTCTACATAGGGACATCAGAATGAGAGTTTCACTGACAGAGGAGAAGCAATTGGCAATCACTCTGGAAGCCTATAACCACAGAATGCTACCAGTTAGTGGAAAATAATTTTGAAGTTGGAAAATCCTTGCCTTGCCAGCCTGTAAGTCCATTATCTCCTGCCAAGCAGGACCGTGACTCTCAACTATCTGAGAAAGATGGATTTGTAGCAGTGGGTTTCCTGAACTACAATGGAGCAATGGACAGAATTTGTATCTATTTTGGCACCATATCACCATGCCACAGATGCTCACATTAAGAGCATAAGACTGTTCTGAAAGAAACTAGCAGAAACTCTTTCCCCATTAGTGGACTACTACTGGTGATGTTGCAATGTCAAAGAGATCCTGGGCAACCCAGCCTACCTAAACTCAGTAATCTGAATGCCTGCCGCCTTGACAGCATGAAGGAAAAAATAATCTACTGCCTCAGCAGGTGCAGAATGATAGTTGAATGAGCTTTTGGTAAATTGAAGGGAGGCTGGCATTGTTTATTCACAGGGCTGGATCTGAGTGAAAACAACAGCCCAGTGGTTATAGCTGCCTGCTGTGACCTGCATAAGAACATCTTTGAAGCAAAGGGAAAATATTGCAGCCAGGATGGTGGGTGGAAGTGGAGCATCTGAATTTGAAGAGCTAGACACAAAGGCAATTAGAAGAACTCAGTGCAAAGCTGTGCAACTCAGGGAGGCTTCTAAAGAGCCCTTTAGTAGTGAGCCACAGTAGTGCATTGTGATGTACTGTGTTCTACCTCTCCCTGCTGTTTTGGTGCCTGTTAGGAACCCTGTGGTGCTTGTTGTACATGTATGACTGTAGTGTCAATGCACCTACTAATTTTATGGCATTTGCTGTACATTTATCATTACACTGTGTTTGTTACTGATCCTATATGTTGTATCACACTGAACACCACCAAGGAAGTGGACACTTTTAAAACTGCTAGCCATTTGGCAGCAGATGTTGGGAGCTAATAAGGACAAATTATTTTCCAAACAATACAATTTGTATTGAGTAACAAAACAACTGCAAAATTATGTGCAAGTTAAAAGCAAGTACATTAAAAACACAATAAACGTGTGAAACCAAGCTTAAGAATATTTATTTCTATTTTAGTAACTGCTGCTCTCATAGGTCAGCGTACATGAAGATGTGTTTGTCCCAAGTCTCCCCTGGTGTGGAACTGCACCTCCAGATGCTACTTGGAAGGTTGAGGAGGACATAGGGAGGTGCTATAGTGCAGTTCTCCAGAGGCTGACAAGGGAGATGAACCCATGACCATTGAATCTTTAGATCCACAAGAATTTGCAGTAGCTGTTTTAGCTGTTGGAGAAGCTCCATTGTGTACTACTGCATCTCCTTCTCCTCTTCCTGGATCAGAGTTTCTGCTCATTCCTTCTCCATATAGTCTGCTATAGTGATCCTCCATGCCCTCTGCTCATGGTCTGATACAGCACTGGCTCGCAAGATCTCATTGAACTTGTCATCCCAAGTCCTCTTTTTCTTAACTGGCTCAGACATTCTGCAGGTGTGGAGCAGAAACCACTCAAGGTCATAAAAGCAGCAACTACAGATGAAACACAGAGGTATCATTGTGAGTAGTCACAGTAGAAAGCAAGAGTAAAGAGTCAGAACTCCCTTCCTTTGCTCCCCTAAAATGTTAACCAAACATGCTTATTGATACTTCTGCGTTGGAGAGCTTGCGCACTGCACCACTCACTGCACCAGCCCTGATGAGCATAGCCTGCCACAAGTGAAAGAAGTGAGAAGGGGATAACTAATGGTTTTGAGCAACTGAGCAAAGGGAAATGGTACTAAATACTGACACCATTTTCAACAGGCAGTGGTGATTTTAGCTGATCTCTCACTCCGAGATTGATGAAGCCACCAACAATACAGCTAATGCTGGCATCCCAAAGCTGTCAGGGTCCACATGCTGTTAGCCTGTTTACTGCTAAAGTTATTGTTGACCAGCATGGAAAAGTGCCCTACTGCGCAGAAAGAAATAGGGATGCCATTCATAGAAACCTTCAGGAAAGGAGTAGAGAGTATTTCATAACAGTTTTATCAATTTCTCTCAGGGGAATTCAAAGGACATCCCTGCATGCATAAACAAACTGCTCTGCATGCCCATCCACCCCTACCTAATCCCACAAGGGAACAAAAAACAGATAACAACATTACCTCTTCTGTAAAAACAACAAGGAGCGTATGGCACCTTAAAGGACCAGTGACATTAGCCAAACCGGACTGCTTCTATGCAAAATAAGTAATCAGGCATCAAGAATGGTAACATTCAAAATGCAATAAAGCACTTCAATCTCCCTGGACACTCAGTAACAGACTACAGCAAACAAAAACAAAAAGCAAGCCGGAACAAACAAAACAGGACAAACAAAACAAAAGAAAACCTTCACAACCAAACTGCAGAGCTGAAATTCATATGCAAACTTGACATAATCAAACTGGGTCTGAATAGAGATTGGGAGTGGCTAGCTCACTACAAAAAGTAATTTTCCATCTTTTAGTATTCACACTTCAACAACTGTTAGGAATGGGCCACATCCACCCTGACTGAATTGACCTCACTAGCACTGGTCTTCCTCATGGAAATGTAACACTCCCATCTTTCCACATGTATGGAAACATCAATTTGTCAGATGCATGAAACAGATACTTGCCAAAGTGGGCTCCAGCCCATTAAAATGTATGACCAAATGAATTTGTTAGTCTTTAAGGTGCCATAGGACTCTTCCTTGCTTTTGCTGAAGCAGACTAACATGGCCACTCCCCTGAAAGTTGATCTCTCTCTAGGTATACTGCTATCTCTTCTAGTAGGAGTAAAACAGTGAAAAGTCAGTAGCTGCACCCTGTTAAGTTTGGGGCACCATTAGGATTTCATTGTAATGGGAAATACATTTACACACTTACCTAAGGTTTGTTCCCCTGCATCAGGCTCACCTGAGCTTTTGCTGGACTATGGCAGAGTCCCAAAAGGGTGTTTTTCTTTTAGCATAGTGAACCCCCTACTCATTTTTCATGCTCCCCTTTCTTCTCTTCTTCTGTGACACCAGCTCCTCAGAGTTATACAATGTGAAATATTTGTAGGGTCTCTGCCATCAATGGCATGCAGCTGTTTGTAAAAGCAGTTGGTCTGCGACTCAGCACCATACTGACTGTTGTCTTCCCAAGCCTTCTGATATGCCTGCCACAGCTCCTTCACTTTCATGTGGCACTGCTGCTGTTCTCTGTCATTTCCCTTCTTCTGCAACTACTGTGAGATCTGCTCATAGAGGTCCACATTTCTGTGGCTGGTCCATAGCTCTGCTTGCACAACCTCTTCTCCCCATAAGTTCAGGAGATCCAATATCAGTTGCAGACAACAATGGAGATCTGCTCAGTAAGCTGGACAGTCAGGAGAAGACATTTTAAAAATATTTGAACTTTTGAAGTATGAGAGGGCGGGGAAGAAGAGGGAGAAAGTTTCCAGTCTCAGCGACTCGTGGGCAGTGGAGTTCCTAATTGTGGGCAGTGGAGTTCCTAATTGTGACCAGAGTAGACACTGTCAGGTATTGTGGGGAAGCTGCTGAAGAACTAGCAGGGTTGACACAGGTCTGCACTTATACTGTCACCCTCAGTACCTCACATGGATGCCAGTGTAACTGTGTTGCCCTAATAGAGAACTTACGTTAGTGGGAGAAAAACCTCAAGTATCAACCCCTGCACAACTAGGTTGATTCAAGGCAGCTTACATTGAATTATCATAACTTTGTAGCATAGACCAGACATCAGAGGGATAGATATGCTAAGCAATAGAAGAATCATTGTACTAAGTGTCTACACTAGAAAAGCCAAAGTATTTCTAATCTAGACACACTCTTAGAAGATACTCCAAAGATTCAAGTCAGCCCACCTTTAACATTTAGGCTGCAAAATCCACAAACTATGCTGACCTAACTCTCAGTGTAGATTAATGCTTCCATTAATGTTGCTATTATTATTCAGGGAAATTATGATGTTCCCATACAGAGTGCATTAAAAAAATCTAAAATATATTTTATAAAATTAAAATTAAATTTGAAATTGGAAAACATAGGTGGAAGTCTAAACCTATTATAATCTATTAAAATTATTTCAACAAAAATTATAAAGGCGTGTATCTTTGCTACCAAGGTTTAAAGAAAGTCAAACTACTTAACTAGGACAAGTCATTGGCTCAGCACCTGGAATCAGAGTTTGCTCATGTGTCCCATCTGCTTTTGACAGTAGTCTCTTCTGCAGGTTCACTGAAAACATTTTCTTCGTTTCAAGTAGTTTAGTTCAGTGACTACTTCATTGTAGGGATGGTAAATTTTGATTGAACAACTAAATGTGCCGGGTCCTAACTGCTGCTCCTCTGCCTTTTAAACTACATTTAAAAGGCAGAGGGGCAGTGGGGAACGCAGGGACTCAAGCAGTCCCCGCTTGTGCTGTGTGCTGACTGCTGCACCTTTGCCTTTTAGCTCTTACTATATTTAAAGGGCAGAGGTGCAGCAGTTGGGACCTGGCATGAGGGGAGACTGCTTGAGTCCGTGCTCACGCCATTTCCCCCATTGCAACTTTGCCTCTCCTGCCCACCTGCAGAGATGGTGATGGAGGAAATGGGCTTATAAGATACAGACGCAGCAAAAGGGAGGGAAGTGACTAGTTGAGTAGTGACTCGACTACCTGAGTAGTGACTCGACTACCTGATAAGCCTAGGCTTATCGGGTGGTCAACTCGTCACTTACATCCCTACTTCAAAGTTAAAAATCAATTGATTGATTGGAAAAAAGTAGGTGAGAGGATGAAATCTACCAGTTCTAAAACCTTGAAGGCCATGGGCAAAGGAAACATGCAGTTCAATGGACTATAGATAACATTTATTTTGCTTAAGAAATACATTTTCAATGCAAAATTCATGTTTTACGTCCATGAACCCTAGTTGTAGCATTTTTCCAAATTAATGCTGAGTTACTTCCCTCCTTTTATTAAAGTTTTTTTGCTACACTCTGACTCTGTGCTTCTGAGAAGAGAAGTACAGGCAGTCCCCGGGTTACGTACAAGATAGGGACTGTAGGTTTGTTCTTAAGTTGAATTTGTATGTAAGTCGGAACTGGTACATATTGTAGGGGAAACTCTAGCCAAACATTTCTCCAGAGCTCAGTTTTATTCTCCCACACCTCACTTCCCTCAGTCCTTTATTCTCAAGCTGAGGTGTCTGCTGAGAAAAGCCGCTCCGCGTCTCCCTGGTCTGCTGGGGGCGGCGCTAGCTTCGTGTCTCCCTGGTCTGCTGGGGGGAAGCAGCTAGTGCGGGGTTGCCTCACCCCGTTTGTAAGTAGGGATCTGATGTAAGTCGGATCCATGTAACCCGGGGACTGCCTGTATTGCCTTTTGAAGGTGCCCAGAGTGTGATGTGTGATTGTCCCAGGTCACTGGATGGGGACTCAAGCTGGTTTGGGTATTGTATTATTGAAAAGGGTCCCTTAAATACTGAACCAGGCCCTTATTGCTGCCAACTCTACCTGGCAGAAGGGTTACACTAACTTTTGAGCTCTAATGGTGAGCTGTTCAAATGAGTTAGGGCATTCTGGGAGAGGGGGCTTTCATTTTCACTAGATGTACAGATTCTGCTCTGTAAACAAAGAGGGAGTCCATTTCTAGTGCTGTTGCTACATACACCTTTCTAAAGCACTTTCTTCACATATACACACGCAAACGTCTGATGATTGAGCGCAAGCATGCCTGAGTGCCCTCTTTAAAAGCCTCAAGGAAGGTTTTTGATTAGTCTTTTGTAAATTATGATCTAAATATAATTTAAAATAGTCAGAAAAATATAATTTAATAGCCAAATACACACCGACCATCAACATGCAAAAAAAAAAAAAAAAAAAAAAATCACAAATTGATGGAAACTTCAAAAGTAACAAACAACACAGAAGACCTTAAACCTAAGTGATTTGATAAAATACAAAACTCAATGGAAAAAGGCTAAGTAATAAATTGTCCAAAGAGCATCAGAATGTAGAATAATTTCAACATTTTAAAAAGGCATTTTTACTATTTTTGGCACTGGAAAAAGTTGAGAAAAGGGCAACATAATGCTAAGGGGTATGGAACAAGCTGCCATATGAAGACAGATTAATAATACTAGGACTTTTCATCTTAGAAAAGAGATGACTAAGTGGAGATATGATAGAGGTCTATAAAATCATGACTGGTGATGTGGAAAAAGTGAATAAAGAAGAGTTATGTATTCCTTCCCATGTTACAAGAATGAGGTGTCACCAAATGACATTAATAGGTAGCAGGTTTAAAACAAGCAAAATCAAGCATTTCACACACAGCACAGACAACCTGTGGAACACCACGCGAGAAGATGTTGTGCAGAACATAACTAAAACAGGGTTTAAAAAAAAAAGAGCTAGATACATGTATGGAGGATAGGTCCATTAATGACTATTAGCCAGGATGGGAAGGAATGGTGTCTCTGACCTCTGTTTGACAGACACAGGGGATGGATTGCCTGATGATTACCTGCTCTTTTCATTCCCTCTGGGGCACCTAGCATTGGCCACTTTGTTCTGACCCAGTATGGACTTTATAATAATGGAAAAGCGTGATTTCAGAACATAAACAAAGAACTATATAGCTTTTTGAACATCTTACTATTTTATGGAGTACAATAAATCCTAATGCAATAAACTGCTCTAATAGTTTTTTTTTTATAATCCAGTCAATTCAGCCTTAGAAAGTACAATTTTTACAATCTTCATATAAAAATCTGTTTTTTTCTTTGTAGGTCTGTTGCATAAATTTTCCTCTGTGGACTTTAAAATAACTTAAATTGAACACCCTAAATTAGTGGATACTTTTGACCTAATTTTTTTCTGTTCTTCAGCTTCCCATCATAAAATGTAAATAATACCACCTCCTGGCCTCACAGAAGTGTTCTGAGCAGTGAGGATAAATTAATTAATGTTTACAAAGCACCTTGATAGTATAGTGATAAACGCTATAGAAAATTAATGATAAAATGAATAATTCTGTCTTCAGAGCATGGTTTGAATAGTGTGCAGCACATAAAGCATGGGACCACAAACTGAACAAAGAGGAGAAAACAAAATATTGAATAGATGCTCATTAAGCCATCCTGTGCACTGAATGAGGAAGGAATCTTGTGGAAATAGTATGTGATCATGTAATTAAAGACTGTATTATCAGTGCTGGCCTGAGACCAAATGGGACCCTGGGCGAAGAGGCTCTTTAGCACTCCAACCCGTTTGTTAAACTTTTTTTAATTGAATTTGTAGCTCATTTAGTAATTTGGGTGCATGATTTATCTCTTTCACACAAGATGCCAACAACAAAAACAGCACCCTGAGCCAGATGCCTTCCAAGCATGGCACCCCTTGGGTCTCCTGCCTCTAATATGGCCCAGAGTGTATACAAAGCTGAATTAAGGCTGCACATGCAACTTTAATTCTAGGATTTTTCGTAAATTCTGAGTGCTTGATTTTGCAACCTTAATGTTTTTAACACAGTTTTGTATGTGTGATATTATAGGCAGGGTTGTTACTGCTGCTGATTGAGATTGCCAGATATTTCTCATTATAAGACCCTATTTTCACTTGCTTTTGGACTTTGCCAGAAAAATTCAACTCAGTATTTCTGGGAAAATTCCAGTGAAAATAGTTCAGCGACGTCCAAGAAAAAAGGATAAATATGCACATATTATGGAGTAAATTCTGCACCACTGTGCAATAAAGAATTTTGCAGAAATTAATATTACGTGCATAAACTTTATTTTCCCCACAAAAATGAGCTACAGTGCTGCTAGCCACCACAAGGGGCAACTGGACCTGACAGAGCCCAGCTCACACATAGAAGACAGAGCTTGAGGGCAGCATACAAGAAACTCCTTGCAAACCTGGGACAGACATCAGGCTGTTTCTTCCTCTGGATCCCTTGCTTTTGGGGGAGGGAGGCAGGTGTCTTGGCTGGGGGGGAGGGCATGTCTGAGGTATGAGGGGGGAGGGTGCAGGTATCTGGGCAAGGGGGACTAGGGTTGCCAGGTGTCCGGTTTTGAACCGGACAGTCCAGTATTTGAGCTTTCTGTTCAGGAAACAAATTGAGAAAATATAAATGTACTTTCTAAATAAGATATCATGTAGACTGTGATGTCATGTCAAGTGTGTCCAGTATTTTTGTTGAAACCATCTGACAATCCTAAGGGGAACCCCACAACTAGGATCGGGGGGGGGGGAGGAGGAGGATGGGGAAGAGGTCACAGGAACTAGATCGTCATAGGGGTTTCTTCAATTCTCTATTCAGGGAACAATTTTTTGTGTGTGTCTGTATTTTTACAGACATACTGCTGACGAGTATTTGGAAATAAACCACCAAAAAACCTGAAACTGGTGTGATTATTTGGGTGTTATTTTGACAAAAATTACAGAATTTTAAAATATTGTGGGCAGTACTTGTAATTGTTGGTGCATAACTTAAATTTTTAGGCACAGAATTCCCCCAGGGTAGCTATTAAAAATATCCAGCATCCTTCCTTTGAAAAGTTCTTATGCCACTATGTTTCAAAGCAAGGATTTTAAACTTGGCAGAGGTTTGGTCTTTGCACCGTGAATGTGCCCTTTGCTGTCACCAAGAAAATCCACACAGATTTGGCTAAATTATAAAACTGGGGGAGGGAGGGGCGTATTACCATATGAACATGGTCAGCTACTAAATTCCCTAAGACTCCCTCCACACTGGCAATACAGGTCTGAGTAAAACTTTCCCTAAAATTGTAATTTTGGGCTATTTTAGGCCTTGCTAGGTTTGGGTACCAGAACTGAGAGCAGGAAGCCAGTCTCTCCCGTGTTTTCAATGATATCCCAGCCCCTGATGGTACCAAGAAAGAATGAAGCAATAGGATGCCTGATTTGAATGGGGGGGGGGGGAGAGAGACAGACCTGCAATGAAAATAGGCAGAACAGCTGGAGAAAAGGGAAAAAGGGACTAAGAGCAGAAGCTGTGGAGACACAGAGGCTACGTCTACACTACAAGGTTTTTGAGCAAAAACAGCTGTTTTTGTACAAAAACCTGGGGAGCAGCCACACCTCAAATGAGCTCTTGCACAACTAAATGGGCAGTTAAATAGCAGAACAGAGGGCTTTTTATGTCATAGGTAAACCTCCTTTTCTGATGCATAACTGCTTTTAACGCTACAGCTATTGTGCAAGGTGGCAAGTGAGGACGCTCCAGATTTCTTGTGCTAGAAATCCCTATGGCAGTGGTCCCCAACATGGCACCCGAAGGCACCATGGCACCTGCCATTGCATTTATGTTCGCCTGCCTAGAGATCAGGGCCAGCCTGAGCCATTATTGCGCCCCGGGCTCCGGCGCATGTGCAGCCCCCACCCTGGGCATGTGGCACATGCGCGGTGCTGCCCCCAGGCACGTGGCGCATGCGCGGCCCCACCACGGGACGCCCGGGAGCCCCAAAAGGTTGGGGATCACTGCCCTATGGAAAAAAGGCACAGCTGCTCTGACGGCCATTTTGTAAATGGCCATCAGAGCTTTTTTGTGGAAGAGCGTCAGCAGAGTGGATGCTCTCTTGCGCAAAAGCACATTGCTTTTGTGATGTGCTTTGAGGTGTGGACGTGCTCTTGCGCAAGAAGTTTTTGCACAAAAACTCTAGCACAAAAGGCTTCTTGTGCAAGAAGCCTATATTGTAGACGTAGCCAGACTGTGCATGACACCAGGAGGGGTTATAAGGATGTGTTTTGGGAAGGACACTTGGATCTACTAGGCAAGAAGGTTGGAAATAGGAGCTGTGGGAAAACTGATTGGCTAATCAAGGAAACTGGGATTGAAAAAAAAAAAACCTGACGAAACTGGGAATGGGTAGACAAGGAGAATGGTATTAAGATTGAAGAGCCAGATGTGGGGCAGAGACAGGTTAAAGGGGATAAGGCAGAAGAGTCACACTTTGGGAGAGAAATGGGCAGAAAACAGGGTGGATAAAAATCAATTATTAAAAAAAATATTAAATTGGATTTTTGATAAAATGCTCTTTGAGGAAAAACCTATATAAAGACAATTTTAATTAAGATACATGATAGCTTAAAGATCATCATGGAATAGGGATTATAAATTCTAATCCATGTAATTTTTAAGAAAAAAAATTGTAATTGAGTTCCAATAGTTCATGGATTAGGGATTCAATCTTATGGGGGTTCCAGAGGCTTCTGATTACATTAAGGTTTATCTTTCTGTCTACCCAATGGGAGTCAGTGTTCAGTAGATACCATTAGATATGCACAGTTTTGCAGTTCTCAAACTGTGGATTTGTGTCTCCAGAAATAATATTTTTGCTTTCAACAAGCATGTTGAGAGAAAGAAAGATGTGAGAAATACCAGACAATCCTATTGTCCCTATCTCCATTTTAGTTAAGAACAGTTTTAACAAAACAAACCTGATTTAAAAAAAAACTTGAATGTTTAACTAAATTGAAAAAAATCATAGGCTTGTTTTGTTCAATTATATGTATTTACTGTTGAAGAAAAAAAATCCAGAATACATAATATTGTTGTTTTAGTTTAATAAAACAATTTAAATGTCTGTTTGGTGATGTTCTCCTCCCAATACAGCATGGCAAGAAAATCCTCCAAATATTATTGATTAACCTGTTAAATTGGAGATAGTTTACCTCCCAATGACTCCATAAATATCTGCTTCGATTACCTTTGATAAATGAAATAACAATCATTCATTTTCTCATATATCTGTAAAACTAATCTCAAAAGTTTTCAAAACACTGTTTAAAAATGTACAGCGTCTACATTTTAAAATGAAACCTACATCTATGTCTGAGTTGTGAAGAACGTTTATCAAGGTTATGACAACCAACAAAAACGTATTTTTATGTAGAAAACCCATGATTAAGTTGAGCCTTCCTTACTAGTGATTGAAATCATGGTTACGTCACGTCTTCCTGTCTAAAGATTTAAATCAAATCCACCCTGGCAGAAAAGTCTGCACCCACTACAGCATACTTCCCATCAGAGCCTCAAATGGTCAAATAGATCTCAATTTTTTGGAGTCTCGCCATTCCTTTGCTGCCAACAAATACTTGTGAAAACATCTTGCAGAACGACAACATAGTATTACTATCAGTTAGCCCATTAGCTTAAGTGGCAAAAGTCTGCATGTGATTCAAGGTTCATACCCTACACATGTCAACGGTCCAGGCATCAACAGGATGCAACATGATGGAATTTCTACTTTTTCAGTGTGCTTTTTAGAAAGCCTAGGAATGACACCCACAAGCTAAGTTAAAAGAACACAGGCAACCCCTAATGTTTGAGTGCTTGCCTTTGCAATCTTAATGTTTATTTCAACAGCAAATTATACCCGATTCAGCAAAGTACCTCAAAAGTGCCATTAAAGTCAATTGGATTACTCCCATACGTCAAATTAGGCTTGTCCCATTTTCACTGAGAATCTCCCAGATTCAGGCTCCGTCTGCCAGAGGCTACTGCAGCCAAACTGGGAGATTTTGGGCACGAACAGTCCAGCAGTGCATCAGGAAGAAGGCAGGCTTCCTGCTTTCCCTCCTTCCATGCTGTTCTCAGAAGCAGGCATGGCAAGGTCCCTACAGCCCTAGGAGGGGGCATGGAGTCTCTGAGCACTGCCTGTGCCTCAGGTGCTGACTCCGCAGCTTCCATTGGCCGGGAACTGCAGCAGCAGGAGCTGCAGGGGTGGTGCCTGCAGAACGGAGCAGCACACAGAGCTTCCTGGCCCTCTCTGCCTAGGAGCCGCTGTTGAATAACACCTTACTATTGAGTATAAGTCGCTGCCAGAGGGATCTGTCCGTTGCTTTTGGGAACCACACATGGCAATCACCACCCTCCACATCCCCTCCTGTACCCCAACTTCTTACCCCAGACTCAGCCTGAAGCCCCCTCCTATATTCCAAATCCCTCGGCCTCACCCTGCAGTTAACACTCCACTCTGACTTCCTTTGCAAAGTACTCAGTGCTTTTCATCAGACGACCTCAATGTAAGAACTAGGACTATTATCTAGACACATTGAGATATCTTCCATTACTATCCTAATAAAAACAAATCCAAACCATAATATACTGTATACACATATTCTACAATCAAGATGTGACCAAGAATATGCAAAACACCATAGATTTGAACAAAAAAGCAAAATGCATGTTTACAAAATTCCAGACTGATATTCACATGCCCAAGATTTGTTCATAATTCTGATGAAAAAGAATATGTGCATCAAGAAAGCTACTTGGACTTCAGCCATGCTAGCTACTTTAAAACCTGCTTCGAACCATTTAGCCCAAGCATTCTGTCATGCTAGTTGTTGCAGAGTAAATAATTTGCTGTCAAGTAAAAAAAAACCTGTTCTATTGAAATTGTTCCTTGCAATTAAATAAAGGCATTGGGATAAGAATATTGTCAAGCTTTGGGGTTGGTTCTAATACCCTTACTCACGTTGAATCAAGGTAGATAAAAATCAATTATTTTTAAAAAATGTAAAAAAAATCTGATTTTACTTTTATTGATTATTAAAAAAATCCAATTTAATACTAAATTTCTTGTTTACAATTAAATCTCATCACAAACACACTACACATACACTTGCTGTCTCAAAAAATGAATTAATGGCCCTAGTCTGTCCAGCCTATTAGCTCTTGCTTCTTTAAATTCCTGGCTTTCAATTTCTGTTTCTCAGCAGACTACAGTAACATGTACAAAGGAAGAGCCAAGTTGGATAGGATTGTTTTTGTTCTGTGCTTATGAAGTGATGGACTTCAGCCAAGCACAGCAGAGGAGTTAGGTTAAGATGATTTAAAGACAGAGACACAATATATAGGAAAGGAGTAGGGTTACCAGATGGTTTCAAAAAAATACCGGACACACTTGATCTCAGATTTGGGGAAGTGGGGGTGGACCGGCTGGGAGGCAAGCGGGGCTGGCCAGGAGGAGGTCGGGGGAGTGGGGATGGCCAGGGGGCAGGGTGGGGAGAAGACCGGCTGGCGAAGAGCGGGGCTGGCCAGGGGGAGTGGGGCTGGCCGGGGGGAGAATCGGCCGGCAGAGAGTGGGACTAGCCCGGGCGCAAGCAGATCCTGGGGTGCTGCCCATCCCGTGCACAGTCCCAGCGGGGTGCACGGGAGAGTCCGGCCCCGGGGATTCCATCCGGCTCTGGCCCCGCCCCCCTCCTCTCTACTGTGTAGTTGCATACTGCCTGTTTGGTAGACACGCTCACGCAGTGTGAGCATGTCTACCGGCCAGACAGTACGCAGCTACGTACTGATACTCATGATAATAATAAAACTTAATTAGAAAATACATTTATATGTCCAGTATTTTCTCAATTTGTTTCCTGGACAGAAAGCTGAAATACCAGACTGTCCGGTTCAAAACCGGACACCTGGCAACCCTAGAAAGGAGAGAGGCAGAAGAGAAAGGAACTGTAGACTGGATTAGAAATGCAAGCAAGTAGTCAAGTTGGCTACTCACTCCCCCCCCCCCCCACTTTGTTGCCTCTGTATCAGAGGCAGCAAGCAGGGAGGGAAACAGGAGCCGGTGCTGGGGGAAACCGGCTTAAAAGCCGGTTCTCCCCAGCACCGTCTCTGGAGAGCCACCTCTCCCCCCATCATGCTGCTACTTCTATCAATCAGAGGCAGCAGGGAGGGGGTAGGGTGGGCCAGGCTTGCCGCAGGCAGGGGATACTGGACCCAGCACAAGCTGGGACTGAGCAAGCCCAGCTCAGTCCCGGATTACTCCAGGTTCAGGAGCTCTCACTGCTGCGGCTCTGCAATTTAAATGTAGTAGGAGCCGAGCTGCCTGCATGCTCGACTCTTACGACATTCAAACTGAAGAGCTGCAGTGGGGGGTAGTTCAGGGACATGGCACGAGCTGGGACTGAGCAAGCCTTCCCTTATCGACTACATGATTAGTGAATTACCTGCCTCTTAACATCCTTAGAATAGACTAGAAAGCTTCCTATATTCCCCACACTTTTACTGTCATGGCTTCTAAGTGTAAGGGAGACCATATCTGGGTAAATTCACTCCTTGAGTAAAAAAAGGAAAACCTGTCAAGTGTAAGCAGTGCAAGATGGTGATGTAGGGACTAATTACAGGAATGAAGCATTACCAAGAAAACTGCTTACTGGGAGAAAATGATGTGGATTAAAATGTGGATATGTCTGAAGAACAATGTGGATCAACTGGTTAGTAACTTAACTAATTAAACAAGCCATAAGGATTAGCGAAGATCAACTTTTTTTTTCTAGCAACAACCAATGTAGTTTGGAAATTTACTTGTTAAATCACACTTATACTAAAAGGCATAAAGAGAGTCTTGAAGAATGATTCATTGCAAAGTGAACTAGTTAAGTAGGTTTAGAATCTATCATCCAAATATATGGTACTGAAAGCTGCAATAAAGGAAATTTAGAATTGACACACTGTAGCAGCTGACATTTTATTATTTTATATTACATAATACATGCCCCTTATTTTGGAACATCATTGCTACACATCATAATGGTGATGCCTTAAATCTATTCCCTATTTAACTTAAGCTTATCTCAGCTGTCCCAAAGAATCTCTATCCTATACTTGTTTTGGTGCAAGTGCCTTGTAAGCACACGTCCGTCTTAGCCTTTTTGGTAACTTGGAATCTTATCTGCATCCTTACTAAAAAAAATTTTAAAAAAATTTAAATGATTAACTGAATAGAGTGAGAAGAATGACTATCAAAATCATTTTTAAAATTTATTTCAAGATCCTATTTAAGCATAAGATACTTTGTCTATTTGCAACAACTTCAGAGTCACTGGTACTTTTAGCAGGAGTGCTGCAACTAAACATATTTCAGACAATCAAGTAGCAACAGCAAACAAAAGATTTCAAACATCCAGTAAAAGTATCACCATGGATAAGTTTGTAGTAAAGACCAGAAAATATCAACAATATATAATAGATGAAAAAGACTGCCTGGCTCATTTAAACCACAAATTCTCCTTTTCACATTGTTAACAATAAAAACCTTTTACTGACATGGTCGAGTCCTTATGACCAGGCTACACACCTGGTACAGCAGACATTGGTGGAAGGTTACTAGATACACTGTATGAGAAGGAGCTTGAACAGTGTGCAAGAGATAAATACAGGAAATTTACCAATTTAACCCTTGATAAGTGAAGCACTTCAAGAGATATTAACAAAAGAAATCTCACAAGAAAATGGAACTACAGGCATTAAGAAAGCAAATTGATCAAACACTACCTCCACCCCATTTTCTCGCGAACATTCTTAACCTCCCTTCCCCCACCATATAAAGGTAGCTGCCTACATTCTGAAGATGATGCTACTGCCAAGACATGGGCATCTCAAAGTCACTCTTCAGTGATGCCAGTAATAATGAATGTCAGGGCTGAAGCAAAACCATTTAATCAGTATGTTTACTGATGATGTTTTGAACAAAGTCACTCCCCTGAATGGTGAAAATGATTAACCAGGCACCTTGATACAGAGTTCCTTCAGTTGCTAAGACAACTTTTCACAGCAGTCAGTTCCTCTGCAAGCACAGAGACTATTGTCATCATTTGCTATTATTCACTCAAAGTGTAAAAAAAAAAATCAACTGGGAGTTGAAAAAAAAGCAGGAACTCTTATTTTTTTTCAGTCTATGAATCAAAATGACAGAGGGAGTGTGGAATAGGAGAACTAGCTGTAGAAGTTTTAAGGGCACTACACAATTACTGCTCTGAGGACGTGTCTGTTAGAGTTGATAAAATTTAAAAATTTAAAAAGTTTAAGGACTTCCCTCAGCCAGCAACTCAGGAAACCGCTGCAACTGAAAATGTGAAAAAATCATGTAATATTGAATATTTAGTTTAAAAAATATTGGTTCTATTGTGTTTGTGTGTATGATTTAGTTCTTACCATTCCTAATGTACTGCTGCTGCATCTGCAGCTTGACACAAGTAATGAGCATTAGGTACTATTCCCTACATTAATAGAAATCAAGTTATATAAAAAAAACAGATTAGATATTGTAAAATGCTGTACTGTGTGGTAAATTAACATATTAGTGATCAGATCTGCACCATTGTTTAAGAAATATGTGCAGTAGTATCAGCAGGAAACATGATTTAAAAATTAATGATTTTTTCTTGGGTGATTTAAATAATGATTTAAAAATCAGTCCACTAAGTGCTGAATGGAACCCTAGCAGCCCAGTGGGTCCGTCCCAGAAACAAATTTGGAGTGGGAGGAGGGAAAATAAGTTGTGCCACTCTTTCCTCACTAACACAGCTTATTTCCCCTTCTGCTGCACGGGCCAGTATATGAGGTGACGGTGCAGAGAAATGAAGCCAAGCCTTTCCACACCTTGTCTGATCACCTGTGCAGGAGAGAATAGCATCATAAACACAGCTGCATTCCCCACCTCTCCTATATAATTTCACCTTATGGGTAGCAAACACAGGGGAATAAGGGACAACCTTAGAGTTCCTTACGCCCCCAGACAAGTGCAGCAGCCACTTGTAAGTGAGCCCATTGAGATCAATGGGATTACTTATTGATCAAGTTATTACTCAAAATGGACTGGAGTATCCGAATGTAGCTGAAATGAGCAAAGGCAAATTCTACACAATTAAATATCTTAATTTATCTTAAGATCTTTTGTTTGTTCAAATGAGAACACAATATATAGTGGAGTGAATATGCAAAATGTCTACCGTGAAATAAGGTTATCAGAAGCATGTGAGAATCCCTATGTTTTAATGCCCCCATCGTATCTACAGCACTTCAAAGAAGGACCAATGTCCTACACAGAATGTAAGAGACTCGTCCATGTTTCCTTCTACTACAGTAAGTAAAGCTATCTACACACAAATGGTTACACGACAGTGCTACCTGTCCCCAACTTCAAAACTCCAAACCTCTTCTCATCACTGAGGGTTAGTCTACAACAGCACCAGTACAGCTGCACCATTGTAGCATGTCTGGTGAAGAGATCTCCCACCAGCATAATAAAGCCACCTCCATAAGAGGCAGTAGCAATGTTGGCAGGAGACATTCTCCTGCTAACATATGCTGTGCATACTGATGCTATCCATATAGTGCTGTCCATACTAATGTCACTCAGGATGAAACGGGGGAGAAGGGGCAAGAATTAATTCACACCCCAAAGCAACATAAATTATACTGAGTACGTGGTAGAATATAGAAGAAGCCTTTAATATGCTATGCCTACAAACATTACTTACTCTTATTATTAAAGGGAGATTTTCAGAATAGCACAGAAATGAAATGTGCAATTTTATTAGGCATAATCCTAACAGTGTCAACATCTCTTAAGAGATGAGCAGATAATGGGAAATGAGTATGTCCCTGTCAGTTTTGTCCTTCTTGGTTAAAACTGTTCACATATAGATTGTGCATGTGATTCACTAATGTTGACATGATTCATATACTTTTTCTCATTTATAAAAAGGCAGTTATACATTTGACACACATTGAGATCATAAAGACACTGCCTAGTAACTTATGCATGTAAAATTGCATAAGCAAAGCATCTGGGTTTCTGATGTGAGATAATGAGTGCAAAAATTCAATTTTTCAGTTATGAAAACCAGCAACAAATATTCAAAGATGATCACACTGAATAAAAAACACTCTAATACTACTGATCAGTGTCAAATCTGCTTTTGTAGATAGGTTCATTACAATGATTTTTTTAAGTCTAATATGACCTGTTGAACCTGACATCACTGACAGTAGAGAGTAGAACACTTTGCAAACACTGAAGCAAAGCACATTAAAGAGCTGGCAGTGCTTAGTTTTTCCATGTAACTGCCTTTGAAAAATGGCTTGTAACAGATATTCAAAAATGGTCTATTTAATGTGAGAAAGATGCACCATATATCCCTCACAATAGCACAGAATCGTTGTACAAAATGTATTTCCCAGTATTTAAACATTTATTCTTCAATAAAAATAAACATTTTTGACAGCCCCCTCAGCCAGCCACACACAAACACACACAGCTTGCTTGCCACATCTTCTCCTGCTCCATTTTGCAAACAAAGGTGTTACCTGTAGCTTTATGCATATATATTCCTTTGTTTTACTCCATTTTAATAGGAAAATAGCTATACCGTAACTGATTTGTTAGAAGTGACTTACTCTTCTACTTATTGAAACACTTCATAGCGTGCCTTGTATTATTTGACTTTATACAGTCATGTGTGAAAGATGCTAGGCAAAAAGTTGCTTTGCCTACACAAAGCCCACAAATAAAACTGTTCTATCCTGATCAGAAATGCAATTTCTCATGTTTTCATATAGGGCACTTTTTTGACTAAAAGACTCTTTAATCAAAAATATATCAATGGGTGCATATGTTTGCCTAATCAAAAACTTTGCACAATCAAGATGATAGATACAAAATACTGCTGGCAACTACAGAAAATTTTAATATAACTAGATTGTGTTGCAGTTTTCACAAAGAATTGACAATCTTCTTTTCTTAGGAAATAAATAATATGAATCCTCTGGTTAAAAGTATTTTGTATTTCAAAACTACAGAATATATTTTAAAATAGAAATTGGGTCCCTAGCTACCCAATTCAATCAGCAATTCTGCAGACAAAGTGGACACAATACATAAGAGAGAGAGAACTGGAAGTAAAAAAAACAGAGAAATACGGACACCGTATAAGCTATAAAATCAAATAAAAAAAACACAATTGAAAAGGTAAGCAATGACAAGAGATGACATTGATCCCTTTAAATATCTACTATAAATGTATCTTCTAGAGCGGTGTTTCTTAACTTTTTTTATAAAGTACTGTACTCCTTTTTCAAAGAAAAAAAATATAAGTATTCTCAGTACCTACAGTTTTCAGACACACAATTTTTTTCTACCATTGCAACACATTCGTTTAAGCAACTTAATTGGATGTAAAAAAATTATTTCAATATCCTATTTAAGCATAAGATACTTTGACTATCTATTTGCAACAACTTCAGAGTCATTGGTACTTTTAGCAGCAGTGTCTCTCCCTCCCCCCCCAAAACGTCTCTCAAGTACCCCCTAAAGGGACTCGTACCACGGGTTGAGAAACACTGGTCTAGAGAATAATAGGGAGCTTTAGTGTTTGGATCACATACTGACCTACAGCTTTTATTTAGAAGCCACCCCACAGACCAAATCCCCATCTCAGGCAATAAATGAAAACATATGGTCTGTGGGTTCTTGCCACCTTTGCAAAGATCACTATAGACAAGTTTAAGCAGATATAAAATAATGCCAGAATCTGAAGGGGCAGCTGAAGGAAAAAACAGAAAAAACTGAAAGGCTTCATGTGCAGGTTTGTCTGGGGAAACAAGTGTGTGAGAAACCTGAAGTGCCTACCTCATCTCTGACAAAACCTCTCCTTTTTAGCACCTTTAGATTTGGACAGGAGTCTGTGTCTTCCGCTGAACTCCCCAGCAGTGCAACTGCTGAAGACTGTCACAAAACCCTAGTAACCACTCTGCCTATTTAATTAATAGCTAGATAAAGGGCTCCTGGAGTCAGGGATTTCCCCCCTACACACACACACACACACACACACACACACACACACAGCCCATCGGGGTGTATACCCCCTGAATTTCCCCAACAGCCCCCCAGTTTTGTGAACTATGGTGCCATACAGCCCACCTTCACCCTCACGGTGTCACCCCTTATCGGCCCTGACACCCACCCCCTTGTATATTCGAACACCCCCCCCCCCCCCAATTCAATTCCTGGGGAGGCTACTGCCTGCAGTAAAGCCAGGATGAAGCAGATTTTCTCCACCTAGAAGGCAGGCTGGAGAGGATCAGCCGCTTGCGTTGGGTTTGACAGCCAGTCGCCTGGGGCCCAGGAGTCTAAGTAGTGTTTCGGGTACAGATTTCTAAAATGGCCTAGCTGCTTAGAGACCACAGCCCGAGTGGAAGAGCCCCAGGTGCCATGGAGAAGCTGCATTGCTAGCTCAGCCCCAGTCAGAAAGGCGAGACTTCGGCTAGGACTGGGTTCCCATGGAGGTGCCCCCGCACGGCAAGTTACATAAAACAAATGCACCGAGGAGAATTGTGCAGGACTCTCGAAATCAAGAAAGCGAGCCCGGCACAGTGCTGGGGTTCACCTCTGCCCTCTCTCCTATTCCACTCGCGCTGGCGCATACACACAGGCACATCCACCCCGTCCGCCCGCCCCGCACCCACAACTGGAGCGAGCCGCTCGGCTCGACCAGCTGGCGAAGGGTGCACGAGAGAACAAAGTCTCACCTCAGAGCACGCGCCGCGCCTTGCGGATCCCGGCGGAGCAAACGCCCGGCCTGAGCCGATGCCTCCCGGAACTTTCCCGACATCGCAGCAGCAGCAGCAGCTCGCTGCCCCCGACTGGAGAAAACAAAAGGTTCAAAGCTGGGAGCAGCAGCAGGAGGAGGCGGCGGCCCGCGAGGCGCATTGCTTGCAAGCGCGAGCTGCTGTCTCTGCTTGCGGCTGCCCCCCACGGTAGCCCGCCTGCGCCTCGCTCCGCGCCACCTCCCCCATGGGTTCGAGGCTGGATCTGCGGCTGCTGGGCAAAGCGGCTGGAAGCCCGGTCGGGGGAGGGAACGTTTCCCTGCCAGCCGCCTCCTTCAACTAACCACTTCCCTGCTGTTGGCGGTCCCGGGCTAAGCAGCGCTGCTGCTGCTGCTGCTGCTGCGGGGGCGGGTCCCGGCCTGGGAGGGGAGGAGACTCCGCGAGCGTGCACCAGTGGCCGCGCGCTCCGCCGAGCATCCCCCGGGCCGGGCTCGCCACGCCGGCCGCTCCAGGTATGTAGGAGCTGCGCACCTTGCACCTGCGTTCGCTGTCAGAGGCCCGCTGAAATGGAGGAGCTGGTACTTTCCGAGGGAAAGAGCTCGCTGCCAGCCAGGTGCTGCTCAGAGCCGGAGTGGACCTGCCTGCACCGGCGGGGGGAAGGGGGGCGTGCAATGGAAAGTCTGCTCTGGGCACCACCTGCAAATTATTACCAGCCTCTGCTATGGAAACACTGAGTGTGGGTGATCCCGCTTTTATTCGGTCCTCACCTTCGCATTAAGTTCTCGCTATTAAATAGGATGCTTAAAGCACATGCACACATGGCATTCCCATTAGGGGAGATGGATGTTGCTGCTCGCTATTTACAACAAATCGTTTGCCTCTCATTGGCTTGGCACATAAATATCAATATGCTCCATTTCTCTAATGGAATCCCCCCGCCTTATCCCAACTGTAGTTATGATCAGAAAAATGACTGTAAAAATAGTATTTCCTCACTCCATAGGTCTGCTTCCTTTGTGCATTGAGTCATGTATGCTGACTTTAGTGACTAAAATAATTTGTATTACTTTCGACTCCCCACAGAGCCAATACAAGCAAGAGGAAGAAGGTATATTCAGTTTGGCTCATACATCATCAGTAAAACTGTTAACTAAATTTAACTGCAGAATCTTCAAACAAGATGCATGTTAATTGCATCAGTAACACAATTCAGGCAGAGGATGAGCTTAGCTTTTAATTAATTAATTGTCACATTCTATTTTCAGTTAAAATAATTTGTGGCAAGACTAGTTGTTTTTATAGGAGCAGTCTCAAGAATGGAAGGATATAATGCTGCTATGAAAAGTCTTCTCTTTTTCACTTATATTGCATTTCATCTCTCAGAGAGAGCCAAAATCTAGAATGCCATTTTTACACAGACAAGACAGGTGAGTTAATATCTTGTACTGGACCAACTTTTCTTAGTGAGAGAGACAAGCTTTCAAGCCACACGATGCTCTTCAAAATCAGGCTGCACTATGGCTATTACAGTGAATATAGCAGGCATGCAACACTTGACTCTATTCAATCTCCAAGTATTGGACCATAACCCAAAATGAAAGAGAGAAAAAAATGAGGATTACAGAAAGATTCAAGTTCCCTCATATTAATTTGTAACACTGTACAGATGGTGGAATTGTAACACAAAGAGGTAAGAGCCAGCGTTCCTTCTATTTTTTCATGCCAAGGTGTAGAATCAATTTTATGTGCTTCAATATGAAGGTGATAGGTAACACATAATGTCCACATTGGTACATATCACAAAACACCTCCACATGTGGGTGGTGTGTGGTTGGAGCAGGCCAAGGGGTTAAGAGTGTGGAAGGGGTTCAGGACTAGGTCAGAGAATTGGGGGGTGAGGGCTCTGGCCGGGGGTTCAGGCTCTGGGGTGTGGCCAGAAATGCAGGATTTGGGGTTGGGAGCTGGTTCTGAAAGGGGCTCAGGGCTGAGGTATGGGATTGGAGTTGGTGCTCCAGATTGGCATGTGGCACAAGGATGGGATTGGGGATGAGAGGTTTGGCAGGGGTACAGGATGCTCTGAGGAGAGAGGACTACCCCCAGCCCTCTCACCACAGCCACTTGGGGCCAGGTGAGATGTGCCTCTCCCCAACAGCAGCTCCAGCAGGATCTGGCTGGGGAGGGCCAACACTCCATGGCCCTAGTATATCTGACCTAGGCTGAGTGGGAGCTGGGGAAGGGACACTTCTCCCCTGCTGTGGCAAGTCTGTGCCACGGGCTGGGTTCGGACCAAGAGAGGGGTGCCTCTCCCCCAGCTGCAGCAAGTCCAGGGCAATTCCATCCTAGGGCCAGCAAGCAGAGGCATCTCTCCCTAAAACAGCCCTGAGGTTGTGTGGGGCTTAATAGGTAGCTGCACAGCTAACTGAGAACGTAGGCAAGGCGTGTGCTTTGAGTAGTAGCTTCTAAATGTGACCAAGCTGGGACAGGGTATTTTTGGAGGGGGGGTGTTTTCGGTGCTGAGCACGTGTAGCTTCCATTAAGTTTAGGTGGAGTTGCAGGTACTAGGTACTTTGAAAATCAAGTTTGGGCACACTTGGTTGAAGGCACCTAAAATCAACAACTGCTTAGAAAATTTGACCCAGGTTACTTTTCAGATGCCCCCCAGTAAACCATTGACAGAACTAGGTGTGGAACTCAAATGAAATTTGTTTCCTGTAAAAGATCATACTGCTTTTCATCTAAGAAATAACATCTTAATTAATTTAAGTATTTTAGCCAAAAATAACTTGTGAGAGTCAAAAGGAAAGAACCACAATTTTGAATGAATAATGGTGGCACACTCGGGCATCCAACCGTATCCCAAAGTTACAAAAATAAGTATCACAGTGGTAGCACCAGATCAGAGGGGAAAAATGAAACTTACATACAAAACCATATTTGTTTATGTATGTCTTTAAAAGACTATTAGAAGTGACTTATTTGAGTTCATAGTCAGTGAAGACTTTAAAATCCATCATATGTAATCCATAAAATACATCATATGCATTTTTAGCTGCAAGGCAAGAGTGGCTGTAGGCTCCATTTGGTTCATAAGATGCACTTTGTTACCAACACATCTGAAACGAAACATAGCTGAAAAGGGAGAAGAGTTCTTCAGTGAGGTTTCTGATCATGATGGTTAAAATCTTTAATGGTTTTTACTTGTGCAAGAAAGATACATTGTGCTGCTTCTGTTTGAAAACTCTCAGATTTTTTCACTACACTGCAGCTCATGGAAAAACAACAATATAGACACAAAGTAATTATTTTGAATGATCAAAACTAACAATCCCAATGGGGAAGAGGGTTGGTAAGTCCCTGCCAAAATAAAAGAAATAAGTCATGATTGGATGGATAATTGGCTATGCAGATGGAAATTAACTCCCTGAATATTCTTAAAACATCTTTAAAGCTTATTTCATTGACAGCCTGTACTGCACAAGACCAACATTCCCACAGCATTCTTCATTTATTCACTCATTTTACTATATGCATACACAGTTTGGGCTTTACTTGAGAGATGCTTCAGTTGAATGTACCTGAACCATCAGGCCAGCATGGTTAGTGGAGTTTCATCACAGAGAAAAGGAATAAATCTTGCCTTGACCTTTATATTTTCTGTCCATCAGGATAGAATACAATGGGCACATGGTGTTCTTCTTTGTTACCGTGAATTAATGCATCAGCTTCACTTCTATTTCTTTCTTATCTGAGGGAAGAGCTTTGTCATTCCATGGAGGGCTGTATATCACCCTTAGAGAAACACTGCTGTCTAGTGAATATAAGCTATGCTTTTCAAAAGAAGGTTCCCCTTCTTAAGTGCATCTTTAAACACTCATACAGCTGGTCTTCCCAACTGGCAATTCAAAGTGCCTAAGGAGACCAACTGGTAGATTGTTAGTCTTTCAGAACTTAGCTTAGGAAACTCCTACAAAAATATTATTATGGCAACACTGATAGGCCCTGTAATAGGTAAGCTGTCTCTTCACTGGACCAACTATGCAGTCAATACCCACAGAGCTGGTCAAAAAGTGCATACAAATGGGCTCTTTTCCTCCTAACCTTTCAAATAGCCTTCAGTGAGTATGGAACCTTTTACCCATGATGCCCATTCAGAGCACACAGAACAGCTCCAAATAATGAGAAAATGATCGTAGCAATAAATATTTATGGCATATTCATACCTAGCAGGAAGGGATTAACAAATTTCCCTGGAATTGGGAAATAGAAAAGCCAATCGCATAATAACTGCCCAAGATAAGATACCAAGTCTGGAAAGAGAGCTCTTTGACAAACTAATAGTACAAAAAATACAGGGAAGGGTTACTTTTGGCCCGTAGCTGGAGGAAATTTTGGGTTTTTAAGCTGGTATGCCAGGGAAAACACATTGTCTGGAATAAAAAATAAGTAAGAGAAGGGTCAAAATAGACCTGCTAATGCCTTTGAATAAAAAGGGATTTTTCTGGTGATTTTACCCCAGAAGCAAATGTGGCGGAGGTGGGGGGGAGGGAAGAGAGGGAAGGAATGAGGGGGAAGAGGAGGGAAAGTTTCCCTCTACATCTATATGGGTGGCTACATCTACATGGAGGTGTTTTGAAATCCCAGTGCCTCAACATTAATTCATATTCTCCAGTGGTGAGAGTGCAAGTAAAGACTGGCTATTGACATTTTTACTACTGTTTCTTCTAGGACTGCAGGTTTAAATAACATAATGCTCAAAATGCTAGTGGCTGCTCCATATCAACATTCCCACCTTTGTTAGCATCTGTAGAACTGAAGCAGTGGACTAGTATGCTAGTAAAGAATGGTCTATATTAATTCCTGATCTATGGGAATAGGCAATTATGACTGGAAAGACTCATTTTAGATTTGGTACTTTGCAGAATGCTACCCCCACAGTTAAGACCTTTGTTTACCCTTAACCTGGCATGGTTTTCATTTTTTAGAGCAGTGGGTACTCATCTAAAATACCATTGGCATGTCTTACTCACAGTGCATAATATACAATGATTAGCACAAGTACTATGCAATTTATTTCTGTGAATACAACTGTCAGAATCCTTGAAGCAATCACTACCCACAAATATGTTACATGAGCATATTTGTGTTTTGTTTAGACGTTTTGAATTATTTTGCTCACACCTGCATTAATATTTCTCTTTGATCTACAATGTTGTTTTTTCAATCATGCATAAGAGGTGGCGGTGGGAGGGTGGCTTTCAACAGCGAAAGTACTATTCTGAGCCATATCCCATTCAGACTTCCCTCACAATGGAGCTTAACACAATTTAAAAGATTTTGCATGCGTTTTTGAAAGGAGAGAGAAGGTAGCTACATAAAGTGGCAAAAGACCAATAATATAGGAAAGTCTGACATCAAAATTACACACACACCCAAAATACTTTGGAAATTGTCAAAATGTGGCTCACGGTGGAATAAACCAAATATATTTTGTAATGGTAGCTCTAGATTCAGGAATTAGGCATACAAGATGAGGTGCTGCATAGACTTCAGAAAAGAGCACTTATTGTATTATGAAGCAATTGTATAATATTAAATATTCAGAGTCCTTTATAAAGTACCATTATGTACTAACCAAAAACAGCATCTGAGTTTCTATACTTGTTCTGAGTCTGAACTTCTTTCCCTGTGTGCAGAAGCTTGGATCTGGGGGGGTTGGTTTTTTCATGTCTCTAGTGCCTAGAATTTATGGTGTCCACCCTCTTACTGTCTGTTTGTTCAATGTACTAGTGGATTACATTTGAAGATAATGAAAAAAGCAAACACTTGCAGCAACAATTAGGGCTCCAGTCTAGCACAGCCCATGCACAATTACATGAACTTGAAAATGACGACTCATACCTAAAATTATGCACACGATTAAGTTATTTTGCTGAATCTAGGCCACAGATGCATTCCACAATAACTGAACCAAAGGAAGAAAGATTAGATGAATAAGGGTTATGTTGAAAAAATAGACTGCTATTTTCCAGTGGAAGCATATGACATTTATATGTTAACTGATGCAGAAGGCTGGTGAACTGGAGCTGAGCTTGAAATGTAGCATGAAAATCATTTCACACCTCTCAAAGTCATCTTGTGATGTGTTCTGAAGTTGCTGTTGCTAAAATGCAAGCATCCTATTCCCACATTATTTCTTCACAGTTCTAGTATTCTCTCTCCCTTAGTAGGCAACAAAACAGAAAGACAGAGATAGTGGTCATACCTTCAGAAACCTGAGATTAAAAAAATGTTATTGACAAATCTTAAAAAAACCCAAAATAAATCATATCCTGTTTTTTAAGAATAAAGAGGATAGATAAAAAGTGGCTCTCTTGTTTCTTCACTTGCCTTTAGACTCAGATTTCCACAGCAAGGATTTGTAAATTAACCCCTTTTCAATGAATCTGAAAAGAATGACAAAGCTGAAGATACTATATGAAATAATATCCTGCCATCTATCTGTGCACAGAAGTCAGTGGCACTTTGGCATAGGTGAACATAATTTTTTGAGGGGAAAGTCAACATGGTTTCTGTAAAGGAAAATCATGCCTTACTAATCTACTAGAGTTCTTTAAAGGGATCAACAAACATGTGGACAAGGGGGATCCTGTGGATATAGTATACTTAGATTTCCAGAAAGCCTTTGACAAGGTGCCTCACCAACGGCTCTTATGTAAAGTAAGTTGTCATGGGATAAGAGGGAAGGTTCTTTCATGAATTGATAACTGTTTAAAAGACTGGACACAAAGGGTAAGAATAAATGGTAAGTTTTCTGAGTAGAGAGAGGTAACTAGTGAGGTTCCCCAAGGATCTGTCCTGGGACCAATCCTATTCAACTTATTTATAAATGATCTAGAGAAAGGGGTAAAAATGATTTAGAGTGAGGTGGCAAACTTTGCAGATGATACTAAACTGCTCAGGATAGTTAAGACCAAAACAGACTCTGAAGAGCTTTGAAAAGATCTCGCCAAATTAAGTGATTGGGCAACAAAATGGCAAATGAAATTTAATGTTGATAAATGTAAAGTAATGCACATTGGAAAAAATCATTCCAACTATACATACAATATGATGGGGTACAAATTTAGCTACAGCTACTCAAGAGAGAGAGATCTTGGAGTCATTGTGGATAGATCTCTGAAAACATCCACTCAGTGTGCAGCGCAAGTCAGAAAAGCAAATAGAATGTTAGGAATCATTAAAAAAGGGATAGAGAATAAGACAGAAAATATCTTATTGCCTCTATATAAAACCATGGTAAACCCACATCTTGAATACTGTGTACAGATGTGGTCTCCTCATCTCAAAAGAGATATATTGGCATTGGAAAGGGTTCAGAAAAGGGCAACAAAAATTATTAGGGGTTTGGAAGAGGTCCCATATGAAGAGAGATTAAAAAGACTTGGACTTTTCAGCTTACAAAAGAGGACAGTAAGAGGGGATATGATAGACGTCTATAAAATCATGACTGATATGGAAAAAGTGAATAAGGAAAAGTTATTTCCTTATTCCTACAATATAAGAACGAGGGATCACCAAATGAAATTAATAGGCAGCAGGTTTAAAACAAACAAAAGAAAATTTTTCTTCACTCAGTGCACAATCTGTGGAACTTCTTGTCAGAGGATGCGGTGAAAACTAAGACTTTAATAGTGTTCAAAAAATAGCTAGATAGATTCATGGAGGTTAGGTCCTTCAATGGCTATTGGCCGGGATGGGTAGGAATGGTGTCTCTAGCCTCTGTTTGTCTGGAAATAGGTGACAGGAGAGGAATCATGTGAGGATTGCCTGTTATGCTCCCTCCCTCTGGAGCAGTGGTCCCCAACCTTTTGAGGCTGTTGGGCGCCCAGGGATGGGGCCGTTCATGCACCGCGTGTTTGGGGGCAGGGCCGCTCATGGGCTGTGCATTCGGGGGCGGAGCCGTGCTTGTACCGCATGCTCGGGGGGCGGGGCCGGCACATGCACCGCACGCCTAGGGCCGGCACTGGCATGTGCCGTGACCCTGGGGCAGGGGCCGCCAATGCGCCTGGCACCCAGGGCTGGCACCAGCATGTGCCACATACCCGGGGGTGGGGCCGGCCCAGATTGTTTGGCGGGTGCACATAAATGGTCCAGTGTTCCACCCCGCCCCCCTTCCCGGTCCCAATCCCAGCCACTTTATCGGCCGGCACTGGCTCCCCTGGCTGCGTCTGGCGCCGGGTGTTCTGTGTTGGTGCACCCAGAGGCTTGTTCCGCCCCCTCCCCCCCAGCCCTATTCCCGGCTGCTTTATCGGCTGGCGCTGGGTGTTCTGCATTGGTGTGCACAGCACACGGCCTTCTCCATGGGTCCTAGCACCCGCCAGATCTAACCCCGCCACCTGGGAGCAGGCCCGGTACAGAGCATGCCCGGCCGCTTGGCAGTGCGGGGTGCTGCTACCCCGTCACACAAATTAATAGGATTATGCATGATAATTTTTCTAAGGACTGGTATTTTTTTTCTAAGGAAACACTGGTCTAGACAAAAGAAATCCTGTTGTGTATATGTGCCATCTTCATCATCTTGTTAATCTGGTTGAAATTCAAGGTGCCATTTATGACCTTGAAATTCTAAAGAGCCTTTCCCTCAACTATGTCAAAAGTCCATCTTCCACTTTTATGCCCTTTTATGACAATGGAGTTGGGAGCCTATCTGCATCTTCAGGTGTCTGAATACATTTACATATCTGCCCCTTTGTCTTCCCCTTTGTCTTCCTATGTTTGTAGAGAGCCTTATACAACAGGCTGTAGTTCTTGATCCTGTAAGAAAAATCATATGTGACCACATTTTATTTGGTATTGTTATGGCACAGAACTGACTCAGGGAAGACCTGAGTGCTTGATTTAATTTGAAATAAAGCAGTTTCACTCACTGAAGCAATCACAGCGCAGTCATCAACATATGCTTCCTCATGTAAGCTATGATCTATTGTACTAATACCCTCTTTAAATTCTAGTCTTTTAAAATAAAGTGATAAGTCTAAGATTAAGATAATTTTAAAAGGACCATCTAATAGTTCTAATAGTTCAGAGGTGGGAAAAAGAACAACAAAATATAACAACACTCAACTAAATAATAAAGATCTGGAGAGAGATTACTAAACATTTTATCCCAGACACACACTTCAAACCCTGCTCACTTGATTCACACAAGTCTTGACTTCACTGTTTTAATTGTTCCTATTTATAGAAATACTATTTTTGTGCTTGTAATTCAAGTACCTGAATGGTAGAATATTCTCCACAATGAGTTTTCATCTATGAAATCAGCTTCCACCTTTAAAGTGCTACATTGTCCTGCATTTAGCTTCCACCTTGGTCCTTATTAGTCAGGAATCATTTGTCTTCTAAACGTGTTGCAGTGATTTTTCTTCTGAGTGGATGAATAAATTGGGACCTGATGGAAGGAGATTTAGTGGAGAATGTCCCATCTAGTATGTTGAATAGGAGTTGTAATTTTTCCTAGGAGGTTGTTACTGGTTCTGTTTTTTATGAGTTATTTAAAATAATATCTAAAGCACCAGATTAACAGAAAGGTACCCTCTCATATCTTGTAAATTGCAACAGATACATAAAATAAGAAATTCTTCTAAATGATAATAGTGATAGGCAATTATAAATCACTGAAACAACTATTAAAAACAAACTGCCTTTTACTCTCAATCATAACTATGAGCACTGCAATTGTGATGCTACTCTTTGTGCATGTGTTTAATATGCACTTTTATATATTTCTTGAATCTGTGACGTTCCAAACTGTAGAAGCAGCATAAATTCTAAAGAGCCTTTACCTCAACTTTGTCAAAAGGCTGGCCTCATTTCTACCATTGGAGCAAATATGCATCCAAGACGGAAATTCGAACTAATACATTAAAATATTCTGTTTTATAGTTTTCAAGTGAGGAATGAACCGCCAGTGGTTCTCTTCTAAAAAGTTGTGATGTTCACCTAAACCATTGGGGATACCTACAAAACTGCTATCAAATCCCTGCATCTTACTGCCACTTCTATCCTTTATGGTTGGAGAACAGAGTAAGGCCTCACTACTGGGTTCTAGTACACTGCTCTCTGCTACTATGCCAGCATCTGTGACTTTCTTGTTAGTTGTACTTTCCAGGCAGTCTAATAACAAATATGTTTGAAGTAGAAACTCAGATTATGGAGGTTGTTGGAAGTGTTTTGGTTTGGTTTGGTTTTGGTTTTCTGTGTCCATGTTATTTTGTTGCTCATTCCTTGTAAAATCAGAGACAACAAAGAAGAAGAATACAGAATAGTTCCACTGGAAGCCAGAAATTACAAGCCTGATTTTCTGCTGCCTTGAACAATCATTTACATTTCTGTAAAGCTAATACATTCAGGTTGTTAATGAATAACAGGTGCAAAGAACCCTTACTTTAAAACACCCTCAGTAGCAGCCCCATATAATCTCAAAAGGCACTCCTATATCATGGTGAGAAATACCATCTAAAACCACTTACAGATGGACTATGTGCCTCACCACAAAATTCAAAGACCTAAGAAATAGCCTCCACAAATTATAAAGCAATAATTGTGGTGTTCTTGCATAGGACAGGCAAGTCTTTACTTAGTAGAGTAAATGAAAAAATAGAAGGTGCAAATAAAAGTATGAGATTCCCATCATGTTCATGTGCATGACAAGAGCAGTTACTGCATTTGATTTAGATGTTCATGAGTACTGTAATGAATTTCTCAGGTGAAATGGCGGGGGAGGAGAGAAAGCAAGGATCAGCTAAAGGCAGGGCAATGCTTTTTCCAATCTTATGTCAATATCCAAGTGAGAAAAAATGTTCAACATCAAGTCCCGTCAACGATCATAATCAGTCTTCACACACATCCCCTCACCCCACACTTGTAAGCCTGCCTTTCCTTTATGGACTCCCAAGTATTTTGGAGGCCGGCACACCAATATCACTGCAAAGAATTTAATCTCTTAATAGATATCAGATGCAGGACAGGAACACGGAGCTACATATAGGTGAAAGAAGTGAAAGAGGGAGACCAATAAAGAAAAATAGCATTTGGGAAAATATCAGTCATCCATCCAAATTCTCATGGGCTTTTACAAGGCTTTACGGAGCAAAAAACAGGAAGAGCAGGCTTCTCAAAGCCTGGTGGAACAGATCCCTGATTATATGCAACTGTGATTTTAGTAAGCAGATCTTGCCAGGAATAATTTAGTTTCTTGCCTGTTAATCTAGAATATTAGTCATAAACTAATATGGATTAGCCCAATTCTCAATAGAACTTTCATATTACATTTCAGCCTCTGATGCTTTTTAAAAATTTAAAATCTTGTCTTTCAAACAGAAAATTAAATATTCATCACTATTATGTGGGAGAGATCTTGGAGTCTCTACATTATTGGTTGGTGAAGATTGAAAAAGTGACATTCTAATGACTTAAAAACAAAGGAATCCACCCACAGAACTCTTCAAAAATCTCTGGAGTTTTCCATAGGCAAACTCATAGCTATAAGATGAAAGCATGTACAGTAAAATAGGACAGAAAAATAGCAATCCTCTTTGTTTTTATATATAACATGGAGACTATTAGGAAAACTAAATTTTGCCATAGTGCTAAAGTTGTCTTGCATACTTTAGCATAGGCATTCTCAACCTTTTTCTTTCTGAGCCCCTCCCCTCCACCATGCTATAAAAACTCTAGGGGTACCTTTACACAGCAGCATAATTTCGGAATAACATATCTACATTACAAGAGTGCATATACACTACAAGCCTTTATTTCGAAATAATATCAAGCTGGAGGACTTCTTACTACAACTCATGGTAACCCTCATTTTACGAGGGGTAAGGGAAGTAGGAGGAAGAGTGTTCTTCCTTCAACTTCCTGCTGTGTAGACCACACCAACAGCCAAATTAAGTTATTTTGACTTCAGCTACGCAATTGACATAGCTGAAGATTCTGACTTTAGCCCTGGTGTGTAGACCCAACTGGGATAGGGAATGACTTGGGCTCCATGCCGAGGTGGGACCCTTGCACATAGACGTAGTTTGACTTCTACTGGAGGGGGAGAGGGGCAAGGGCCAGCAGGGCTGCACAGTGGTCCAGGGAGGGAACACTACTTCCACCCCAAGTCACCTCAGCAAGTCACCCACCTGTCTGGGACTGTGTAGTAGTGGCTGCTCCCTGAGGGCTCTGCTGGCTCCAGAGCCCAATCTCTGCCTGGACAGTTGTAATCAGCCGTGGAGCAGTCAAATAGGTTTGGGGGCTGAGGAGCAGCAGATGAGGGAATGCCTTGGCTGCCACTCTGTGGCTGATGCTACAGTCCCACTCCATGGCTGATGCTCCACCAGCCAGAGGAGCAGCAGCCCCCCATTGCCTGGCTCTGACTTCCCACCTACAATCTGACCAGAGGATGGGACCTGAAGGGGCTAGGGGAGAGCAGGAGATGGAGGGTGGAGCTTCTTCAGGACTGCCCCACTCTAGGTAAGGCGCTGCAATTGCAGGGGCAACACTCTCATGCTCACTCAACTCTGTCCATGGGCTCAGAGCTATTGCCCATGTCAGGGATGAGGTGGGGAGGAGGGTAGCTTGGGATTTCAGCTATCTATTGCTCCAGGTTGGGGAAGGGAGCTCAGTGTTTCAAGCTCTGTGCTGCTCTTGGTTTCAGCCCTGTGGGGTGGATCTAGGCTTCAGCCCTGTGTTGCTTCCAGCTTCAGCCCCACACAGGAGCACCAGGGTTCTGGGCTTCAGCCCCACACGACTCATAGCTTCACCCATCGGGTGGATGCTGGGAATCAGGGTTTCAGCCTGACACTCCTGGTTTCAACCCTGAGGAAGGAGAATGCCAGGGATCAGGGTTTCAGCAGTCGGGTCCTGAAGCCTCCCTGAAAGATGCCCATTGTCCCCACCATGGCCGTGTCCACACTCAGGGGTTCTTTCGAAAAAAGTACCCTTTTTTCGAAAGAACTTCCCCTGCGTCCAGACTCAAGCCGCGTTCTTTCGAAATTAAATCGAAAGAATGCGGCTTTTCTTTCGACGGCGGTAAACCTCGTTTCACGAGGAAGAACGCCTTTTTCGAGGGAGATCCGTCGAAAGAACGTGAGTCTGGACGGGGGGAGCCCTTTCTTTCGAAATTATTGGCCTCCAGGAACAAGCCCTGGTGGACAATCTGGGCCATGGGTTGCACGTCTGTGGTTCCTGGCTACAGCCATTCCTTAAAGGGACAGGCACCCTCACAGCCACTTGTTGCAGACAAGGAGCCAGAGCACACGGCGACCTTGCTGCAGCATGTCACAGCCCCAAGAGCGTCCTGGCCCTTCCTCCGAGCCTTCTGGGGACCCAGCCAAGGGCTCCAAGCGCCGGGCACCATCCTGGTCCGGCGCAGAGATAAAGAGCCTGCTGGAGCTGTGGGGAGAGGAGGAGGCCTTACAGGCCCTCAAAAGCCGGCGGCAAAACGCCGACATTTATGGCCGCATGGCTGAAGCCCTGGCCCAGAAGGGCCACTACCCCCGCACCCAGGACCAGGTGCGCTCCAAAGTGAAGGAGCTGTGGCAGGGAGGAGAGCTCCCGTTCTGGGGCAGCCCCCCACTACTGCCCCTACTACTCAGAGCTGGACCAGATCCTGGGTGGCAGTGCAGAAGCACGCACACCACGGAGGTTCGTGCAGTCCGGACTGGCAGACCCGGTGGTGGACGCTCCAGAGCGGGAGCTACAGCAGTCTGGAGACGGGGACATGGGCCCAGAGGAGGAGGACACCGAGGAGACGGCGACCCTCACCCTGGAGCCAGTCACCCAGACCTCTGAGGCCTCCCAGGCGTCATCTGGCGTGGGAGAGGAAGCAGCAGGTGAGTACAGTGAGTTTGTGTCACACCCGGGGGGGGGGAGGTAGGTGGGTGGGTGCACAGTGGGTGATGCACAAGGGAAACCTGTCATGCTCAGGCTGATGCCCAGGTCTCACACACACACACACACACACACACACACTGTGACCTTCAGAATGTCTGCTTCCCCTGTCTCAAGGGAGAGGGCATGCCCTTTTGGACAGCTGTTGCACACATGACTGATTGTGATAGAAATGTAGCCGTGTTACTCTGATCTGAGGAAGTGGGTCTGGCCCTGGAAAGCTCATCCCCTAATAAACCATCCTGTTAGTATTGTAAGTGCTACAGAGTCCAGTTTATAGGACTGATTGTGTCTTCTTCTTTTCCTCCACAGCCGGACCAGCCGTGGAAGAGGGTCGCAGCACCCCAGCCCCACCTCCATCTCCATCTCCACCTCGGAGACATGGGAGCCGCAGACACAGGCGTGTCTACGCCGACATCCTCCGGCAGCACGTCGAGGGTGTGCAGGAGCAGAACGCCATCCTGCTACAGAGGGCGGAGGCAGAGGAGCGGTGGCGTGATTGGCTCATGAATGAGCTGGTCCTGCAGCGCACGGTGCTGTACGCCACCCTGAGGGAGGTCAGCGGCTTGCCTGCTGCTGTGCCTGGTCCTGCTCCTCCAGCACCCCATGACCCCACCCCACCAAACCCCCCTTCCACAACAGCATCCCTTTCCCCCCTTGGACCTCCCTCTCCCCCAGCCCCCCCAGCTCCCCAGCCCCTCTCTCCCCCTGGCCCTCCTCTCCCCCAGGCTTCCACGTCCCAAGAGCCCCCCAGCAGCCAGCCAACCGACAGGTGCATCACCCGATCCCGTAGCCGGGGAGCACCCCAAACACGAGGCCCAGGCAGGAAAGGGAAATCTGCCAAGCCCCGTTCAACCTGATCCCCTTCCCCCCTCCAGGTTTCCAGTCCCCTTCCCCCCTCCAGGTTTCCAGTCCCCTTCCCCCCTCCAGGTTTCAATCACCCCCATCACCCCAGTTAAAGCACAAACAAAGGGTTAAAGGAACTGTTTGTTTATTGTATATAGTTTGGCAACAACAAAAATGAAAAATTTTTTTGTTATGTTTGCCACATTGTTTGATAATATGTACAAAATTATAAATAAGTAAAGAGAACATTTTATTTTGAAACACACCCTGGTGTAAGTGATGTGTCCAAACTGGGTCAGGAGATGGGTTGTGGAGGGAAGCTTCTATTGGGGGCCAGGGCCCAGTCCCCAGGCAGAAGCCCCTCAGTGCACTCAGTGGCCTCCACTGGAGAATTGGTCCCGGAGGGCCTCCCGGATGCCAACTGCAGACCGGTGAGCCTGGCGGATGGCAGCTGTCCGGGGCTGGGCAAAGAGCCTCTCCTGGGCATCAGCAGCTCTCCCCCACTCTGGTAAGAAGGCCTCCCCTTTCCTCTCCACGAGGTTATGGAGGACGCAACACCCGGCCACCACCTCGGGGATGTTGGTCTCCCCCATGTCGAGGCGTGTGAGCAAGCACCGGAATCTGCCCTTTAAACGGCCAAACGCACATTCGACCTGGTTGCGAGCCCGGTTAAGGCGAGCATTAAACTGCTCCTTGCTCGCATCCAGCTGGCCGGTGTAGGGCTTCATCAGCCACGGCATCAGGGGATAGGCGGCATCAGCCACTATGCACATCGGCATGTGCACATCCCCAACCGCAAACTGGCGATGGGGGAAAAATGTTCCTGCCTGAAGCCTCCGGTACAGGTACGAGTTCCTGAAGATGCGGGCATCGTGTGCCCGCCCTGACCACCCAACACAAATGTCCGAAAACTGTCCACGATGGTCGACCAGGGCCTGGAGGACCATAGAAAAGTAGCCCTTTCTATTGATGAATTGGGCTGCTCGATGGGGCGGTGCACGGATGGCAATGTGTGTCCCATCGAGCGCTCCTCCGCAATTGGGGAAGCCGAGGGCAGCAAAGCCGGCCATGACGCTGTCCAGATCCGGTAGACAGATGAGCCTGTTGAGCAGCTCCGAATTGATGGCCCTCACCACCTGCAGAACGAGACAGACAACAAAGTGTTAGAAGGGGTGCCTTATGTCTTAGGAGGAGAACCCACCGCCCACCTTCCCTCTCAAACAAACAGCCCGGGAATCCCCTCCTCAGAACCCCCCCCCCCACAATTCAGGGTGAGTGGAGGAGCTCCCTCCCACTCCCACTCCACTTGGCCCTTCCTGACAGTCTCCCTTCCCCCCACCCCAAACTGTGACTGTCCCCAGACAATGACTTACCTCCATCAAGACGGCCCCGACAGTAGATCTCCCCACTCCAAATTGGTGTCCCACAGAGCGGTAGCTGTCGGGGGTTGCCAGCTTCCAGAGGGCAATGGCGACCCTCTTTTCCAGGGGGATGGCGGGCCGCAGGTGGGTGTCTTGCCGTTGCAGAGCAGGGGCGAGCCAGGTACACAGCTCCTGGAAAGTGGTCTTTCTCATGCGGAAGTTCCGTAGCCAGTCTTGGTCATCCCAGATCTCCATCACGAGCCGGTCCCACCAGTCAGAGCTGGTGTCAAACCTCCAAACACGCCTGTCCACGAAAAAGTTTGGAGGCAAGGGCAGTGTGGCTGCCGGACGGGGGAACCCCTCGTCCCTCTGGTCTGGGTCCAGCTCGGGAAGGAGCCTCATGATTGTCTCACGAAGATGCAGCAACAGCTGCAGTATGGTGGTGTGGGGCCATCGCCTGCCCAGGGGCAGCTCTGGCTCCATGCCACAAATAAGGGTCTGCAAGCAGAAAAACCTCAAAAGAAAAAAGCTGCTGGGGTGTCCCAGGAAGCTGAGCACTCCAAAGCAGCACTGCAATGCCTTGCAAAATTCCTCAAGGGACAGCAAAGGCAGCTGCAGGAGCAGAGCAACGGGTGTTCAGGAGTGTCCCTCTCACCACACGTCTCTGCAAAGGGCAGGCAGGCAGCACCCGGAAGGAAATGCTGCCCCCATGCCCTGGCAGAAGCAGTTCCGGGTGGCTTTCAATTTCAAAAGAGCGTCCGGCAGTCTGGACGCTCTTTTTCGAAATAGCAGATCGATCTTTCGATCCGCGCATTGTAGTCTAGACGCGCTCTTTCGAAAGAGCCTCTTTCGAAAGATGCTTTCGAAAGAGGCTCTTTCGAAAGAAGCCTGCAGTCTAGACACAGCCCTAGAGATTGCAATCCCTAGTTGAGAACTGCTGTGTTAGCACACTTTTACAAATGCCAGAGAGAGAAAACACCGTTTTCACAGAAATCTCTCCATGCTTGTTATACAAAACACTTACTGCGTCGAAGAAGCAAATCATGTAATAAAGTGGATCACTGAAACATTGACAGTTAACAAATATCCTCTCCTAGAATCCTTGTGCTAACCAAACAAAAAAAGTTGAGTGTTTATTTATAATTGCAGACCAACATCGCAGTAAATTAGGCAAACCATTCACCATCAAGAATAATTTGTTCAAGGCCTTGTTCTGTGAACTGGAATGTAAACATTAAAAATGATAAAGTTTTTCACCATCCCTGAGCGAAGAATGATGAGGAAATAGTGCATCTTGAAGCAAAGCTTTGAATAAGAAGAATCTAACAAAAATATAAATAAGTTACAATAGTACTGGCTACAATTTCCAATTAAGTCTCAGAAGAACTATTACTCTTCAGAGGAATCAAAAGAGGTATTAGTTGCTGACTTTCATTAGGAACAGGGGAGCTTGATTACAAATGTTTCTCAGGGTTCTTACAGAACGGTACTAATCAACTTTCTGACAAACTTTTCCAAAGAGACTTTTTAACTCATATACTTAGTGCTATGTGGTATTGAAGCATTTTAAGGAATCTACATACTTCAGAGGAAGGGGACAAATCTAGCCAATTGTGCAGTTATGTAAATTGGTAGGATGAAGGGAGCATCCCTGTGATCCTGAGTCCTGATTGTGATCACTGTTGGAACAGTGCCAAATTATTATGGATTTCTGTGATTGATATGAATTAATGTAGTGAACATAAATTTTGTATGACTTAATATGTCTGAGTTTATAGAGGACTCTGGAAGCAGCATTCTTTTAGCATCAGACAGTTGGTATAGAAATTTATTGAGAGTTATTAGAGAGTATGTATGTGTATTTCAACACAGAACTTTGGTCATATCAGCCAGGGGCCAGCTCACCAGGTAAAGAAAATGTAAAACACACTATCAGTGAGCTTGGCACAGGCTGACCAAGGTCAAAATGACCCTTTTGGATAATACAACACTAAGAACTCAAATGGTAGATTGATGACAGGGGCTAAACTTGAACTTCAGTATCTGTTTGCAACCCCCTTCTAAAATATTAATTAGAAAAACCAGTAATGAAATACCCACAGAGCATATTTCTGCAACTTGTGACTCCTTTATGAAAAGGGGTATATATGCTAAGCAGAATTAATTAGCTCCCCAATTGTCCATGATACTGAGAGACAGAAGGCCACAGGGTAACCAAGACCCTGCTTCAGGGGATATTTGACAGACCAAATACTTGAAAGGAAAGGAAAGGAAAAGGAAAAGGAAAAGGGAAAGGGAAAGGGAAAGGAAAGGACTCCATCTAGGACTGTTAGCTAAACCTGCTTTGTTTGCCAAGCAGACTACTGTGGAAGGCCAACACAGATACTAAGAATTTATATTTATATTATAAGCCCAAAATGATGACCTCTTGAGGTCTCTTTCAACTCTATGGTTCAATGGGTCTATGATTCTATGAAAAGTTTCAGAGGGGTAGCTGAGTTAGTCTGTAACAGGAAAAACTTATAAAACAACAAATACTCCGGTAGCACTTTAAAGACTAACAAAACATGTAGATGGTATTATGAGCTTTTGTGGTCACAGCCCACTTCTTCAGATGACCAGTCTATTTGTGCTACAAGACTATTTGTTGTTTTTTAAGTTTTTCCTGTTACAGACTAACTCAGCTACCCCTCTGAAACTTTTCATAGAATCATAGACCCATAGAACCATAGAGCTGAAAGAGACCTCAAGAGGTCATCATTTTGAAGCTTATAATGGAGACATATTATATAACATTTTATTGCTTCTGTGATTCTCTCTCACATGAGACACTACCCTCGCAGTGAAATAGTTTTTCCTAATATCCAACTTGGACCTCTCCAACCTCATCCTGATACCATTGCTCCTTGTTCTGCCATCTGTCACTACTGAGAACAGTACCTGAACCTTCCTTCAGGAAGTTGAAGGCTGCTATCAAATCTCCCCTCACTCTTTGCTCCTACAGACTAAACAGACCCAACTCCCTCAGCCTCTCCTCATAGGTTATATGCTCCAGCCCCCTAATCATTTTCGTTGCCCTCCATTGGACCCTCTCCAATGCGTCCACATCCTTTCTATAGTGAGGGCCCCAGAACTGGACACAATACTCCAGATGTGGCCTCACCAGAACCGAATAAAGGGGAATAATGACATCTCTGGATCTGCTGTCAATGCTCCTCTTAATGCAATCTAATATGCCATTAGCCTTCTTGGCTACAAGGGCACACTTTTGACTCATATCCATCTTCTCATCCACTGTAACCCCCAGGTCCTTTTCTGCAGAACTATGACTTAGCTAGATGGTCCCCAGCCTGTAAAAATTCTTGGGATTCTTCCAAGTGCAGGACTCTGCACTTGTCCTTGTTGAACCTCATCAGATTTCTTGTGTCCCAATTCTCCAATTTGTCTAAGTCACTCTGGACCCTATCTCTGCCCTCCAGCGTATCTACCTCTTTCCCTAGTTTAGTGTCATCTGCAAACTTGCTGAGGGTGCAATCCATCCCCTCATCCAGGTCATTAATAAAGATATTGAACAAAACCGGTCCTAGACCCGAACCTTGGGGTACTCCGCTAGAAACCGACCGCCATCCTGATATCGAGCCATGGATCACTATCCGCTGGGTCCGGCCTTCTAGCCATCTTTCTATCCATCTTACTGTCCATTTATCCACATTCCCTTAACTTGCTGACAAGAATATTATGGGAGACCATATCAAAAGCCTTGCTAAAGTCAAGGTATATCACATCCACTGACTTTACCACATCCAAAGAGCCACTTACTTCATCATAGAAGCTAATCAGATTGGTCAGGCATGACTTTCCCTTTGTGAATCCATGCTGACTGTTCCTAATCACTTTCCTCTCTTCCAAGTGCCTCAAAATGGATTCCTTAAGGATCCCTTCTATGATTTTTCCAGGAACCGAGGTAAGACTGACCGGCCTATAGTTCCCTGGATCGTCCTTCTTCCCTTTTTTGAAGATGGGCACTACGTTTGCCTTTTTCCAATCATCCGGGACTTCTCCCGACCTCCACGACTTTTCAAAGATAATGGCCAAAGGCTCCTCATTGACATTTGCCAACTGCCTCAGTACCCTCGGATGCATTAAGTCTGGAACCATGGATTTGTGTATGTTTAGCTTTTCTAAATAGTTCCTAACCTGTTCTTTACCCACCAAGGGCTGTCCATCTTCATCCCATCTTGTGTCACTTAGCACATTAGTCTGGGAGCCCACCCTATCCGTGAATACAGAGGCAAAGAAAGCATTGAGTACTTCAGCTTTCCCCACATCATCTGTCACTAGGTTACCTCCTTCATCCAGTAGGGGCTGCACACCCTCTTTGATCAACTTCTTCTTGTTAACATACATGCCTGTAGAAAGCTTTCTTGTTATCCTTCACATCCTTAGCCAGTCGCAATTCCATCTGTGTTTTCGCCTTCCAGATAACGCCCCCGGCACTCTCAAGCTATACATTTAAACCCCTCCCTGGTCATTTGTCCAAGTTTCCACTTTTTGTAAGCTTCCTTTTTGTGCTTAAGTTCACCAAGGATTTCCCCTGTAAGCCAATCCGGTCTCCTACCATGTTTGCCTCTCTTGCTACGCATCAAGATGGTTTCTTTCTGTACCTTCAGTAAGGCTTCTTTAAAATACTGCCAGCTGTCCTGGACTCCTTTCTCCTTTCCTTTCATGTTAACATCCCAGGGGATTCTGCCCATCAGATTTCTGAGGGAGTCAAAATCTGCTTTTTTGAAGTCCAAGGTGTGTATTTTACTACTCTCTTTTCTTCCTTTGGTCAGGATCCTGAAATCTACCATCTCATGATCACTGCTTCCCAGGTTGTCAACCACCTCTACTTCCCCTATTAGTTCCTCCCTGTTTGTGAGCAGAAGGTCAAGCTGCGCACGGCCCCTGGTCAGATCCTTCAGCACTTGTACCAAGAAGTTATCCCCAACATTCTTCAAAAACTTCCTGGATTGCCTGTGTACTGCCGTATTGGTTTCCCAACAGATGTAAGGGTGATTAAATCCCCTACGAGAACCAGGGCCTGTGATCTGGAAGATTCTCTCAGTTGTCCGAAGAAAACCTCATCTACCTCAACCACCGGATTAGGTGGCCTGTAGCTGACACCAACCACAACATCACTGCTGTTGTTTGCTCCTTTAAACTTAACCCATAGACTCTCAACAGGTTTTTCTCCCTCTTTATATTGGAGTTCAGAGCAATCATAGTGCTCTCTTACATATAGTGCAACTCCTCCTCCTTTTCTCCCCTGCCTGTTCTTCCTGAACAGTTTATACCCTTCCATGACAGTGCTCCAGTCATGCGAGTCATCCCACCAAGTCTCTGTTATCCCAATTAAATCGTATTTCTTGGACTGGGCCAGGGCCTCCAGTTCGTCCTGTGTGTTGCCCAGGCTTCTCGCATTAGTGTACAAACACCTCAGATAACCAGTTGATCGCCCTATCTTGTCCACTTGAATCAGGGGTCCTCCTTTGTTGCTTGTTCCTCTTTGCATTTCTTCCCAGTATCCAACTTTCCCACTCCCCTCAGGGTTTTGGTCACCGTCCCCCGATGAACCTAGTTTAAAGCTCTCCTCACTAGGGCTACGTCTAGACTGCAAGCCTCTTTCGAAAAAGAGCGTCTAGATTGCAAGCAGTACTTTCGAAAAAGCAAGCCGCTTTTTCGAAAGAAAGCACCCAGGCAGTCTGGATGCTATCTTTCGAAAAAGCCCTGTTTGCATTCAAGAACGCCTTTTTTCGAAAGAGCACTTTCGAAAAAAGGCATTCTTCCTCGTGAAATGAGGTTTTCCGCCATCGAAAGAAAAGCCGCGTTCTTTCGATTTAATTTTGAAAGAACGCGGCTGTAGTCTAGACGCAGGTGAAGTTTTTTCGAAAAAAGGCTACTTTTTTTGAAAAAACCCTTGAGTCTGGACACAGCCTAGGTTTGCAAGCCTGCCCGCAAAGATGCTCCTTCCTCTCTTAGTTAGGTGGATCCCATCTCTTCCTAACAATCCTTGTGCCTGGAACAGAGACCCATGGTCGAAGAAGCCAAAGCCCTCTCTGCAACACCACCTGCACAACCACGCATTTACTTCCTCAATTCGACAATCCCTGCCCAGTCCTTTCCCTTCAACAGGGAAGATGGACAAGAACACCACTTGTGCTCTGAATTTTTGGATCCTTCTTCCCAGTGCTACATAATTCACAGTAACCCGCTTAAGGTCATTCTTGGCCGTATCGTTAGTTCCCACATGGAGAAGCAGGAAGGGGTAGCGATCCGAAGGTGTGATCAATTTGGTAAGCCTTTCAGTCACATTCTGAATGCAAGCTCCCGGTAAGCAACACACCTCTCGAGATTCCAGGTCCGGATGACAGATAGATGGCTCAGTCCCTCTTAGGAGAGAGTCCCCGACCACCACCACCTGTCATTTTCTTTTGGGGGGGGGGGGCGTGGAACCCCCATCCCTAGGACTACGCATCCCATGCCTTCAAATAGATCGTGTTCCCTTCTGGTTTCTCCCTTGTGAGGTCCCTTCCAAAGCATTCAGCACTGCAGAGCCTGTGGAGAGAGCCTGAAAGCGATTACTTACCTCTATAGCATTGGGGGATTCCTGTGCTGGCCTTTTTCCCCCTTCTAGAAGTTACATGCTGCCAGTTCTCTTCCTGGTCCCATACTACCCTCTCTGGCTCTTCCGTCTGCCGTGCTTGAAGGATTAAATGCTGCTTTCTATCGAGGAAGTCTTCATCCTCTTTGATCGAGCATAGAGTTGACACTTGGGCCTCCAGTCCTCTAATTTTTTCTTCCAAAATGGCAACCAGCTTGCACTTAGTGCAGATGAAATCTGTTCTTTCTTCCGGGAGGAAGACAAACATGGCACACTCCGTGCAGGTAACAACAGCAGATCTATCACCATCCATCGCTGCTGTCCTGGAGAAGGGATTTAAAAAGAAAGGCAAGAGAACCTCGCCCCCTTCCCAGTTCCCTCTCTAAACTCCCTGTTAGCACTCACCTGTTCGCAAGCTCCTTGCAGCCCTATAATAACCTTTCTTTGGGCTGCTGAATACACAGAGGAACTGAAGTGGAGCATTAGTGTGGCGACGGTACTCTTACACATTGGCATCCCACATATCTATTAGTGTTGAAGTAGGGGATTTTTTATTTCGTTCTTATAAAGGGCATTGACTCTGTATGCACAGTTGCCACTTATGGGTGGTAGTTAGTATAATTATTTTTATTACAGGAGCATCTTTTTTAGAGACTCCATCTGAATAGGGACCCACTGAACTAGGCCCTCTACATATCATGAGACAATCCCTGATCCAAAAATCTGACCAGTTAAATAGACAAGAGAAACACAGGTTGGGAGAAGGGAGATTCTCTTATATCCATTTTATCAGTGGGGGAATGGAAGGAAGTACAGAAATATTAGGTAATTTGCCCAAAATCACACAAGGAGTAGATGACAGAACCCAGAACTGAATGCAAATCTTATGAATCCCAAGTCAGTACCTTAATCACAGGTCCATGGCTCCTCTCCAAAGTTATGGCAAAGCTTCCTGGAATCAACAGAAATGGAAAAGCTGGTTCATAGTTTTATTTCTTTGGCTTCATTAACATGGTGGGAGGAGGAGGGAAGTATCTCCTATGGACTGAAATTAAACGGCATTGCATTTTTTGTGTTTCACTTTGCTCATTAATTCCTGGCCACTCCTCATTCACACAAAAAGTAACACTTCCTAATGAGACTTGTGTATAGTGAAAGTACACAGCCAGTTAATAAGCTATTCCTATGGTATACATTTTTCCCTTTGCAATCTGTGCTTTTAAAAAATTGGCATTTCAGAACAATTTTCCATTAAGAAGAATATGGTGCTGTTTGTTTGTTTGTTTTGTAAATCATCCAAAGAACAGTCTTTGTTAGAAAAGAAATTACTTTATCACCCTGTTCCAATCTCATGAAAGGTGAACCCTCCAGAAAAACAGTGTCTTATTATAAGAGACAAGGTAGGTGAGGTAATATATTTTTTTGAGTCAACTTCTGTTTGTTGATAGAATGCCTATTTTGTATTCCTCATATCCTGGGAGCAACACAGCTATAATAACACTGTAAACTGTATATTAATTTGTAAGTCAGGCACATGCCTTTCTATTGCAACTCTGTTCTACTAAAATAAATATCGTAGGGTCAAACAATACTGCAAACAATTTGCTATTGTTGATGACCATGGTACCTTTTCTTCTGTCTTGGAATTGCTTCCTACAGCCACCACCAGCTGTGAACATTTTAAGGAGAATAAGGGGAACCACAGAAAATATAGGTTTTGCAAATATAGCAACACAAATTGAGAAAAAATAAAAAGTGTCCCTTTTGAAACTAAACCATGTTTACTGACACATCAGCCATACTGAGATCTCAGGGCAGCAGCAAAATTGGCTTAAGGAATCTTTGTTTTCATATAATAAATGAGAAAATACAGTGGACAGCAGGAGCTTTCTAAGGCTTTATAATAGTGTCTTTAAAAATATACCTCAAAAAGAAAAAACAAACTGAAACCTTATCACACACAGGTGAGGTTTCTTCTGTCTTCTGTTTTGGTTTTTTCTTTAACACCTTATCTAGTTTTGTTCTTGGCGTCCTTCCTTTCAACTTGTGAATACTACAAAATCAAAAATAACACAGTGAAAGTAGGAAATGTCTGCAGTACTCTTGTAACCATGTTGGGTCCAGGATACTACAAAGACCCGGTGGGAGAGGTAATATCTTTTATTGGACCAACTTCTGTTGGTGAGAGAGAAGCTTTCAACTCTGCTGCAGGTGACCAGAAGGAGTTACTTTCATGGAGTTCCTTGCCCATTGTCGCTCAGTGATTCCAAATCAAATGTGTTTTCTTCACAGCATAAAGATGACTTATTGCAGGAGGCCAAATTATGTGCATGGTTATTGATGTGCTACTCATTGTCTCCATTAGGATTCCTCAGGAAACAGAATGGCACTATAACTTGAGTGGACAAGGAAAAATAGAATCCAGCTCCCACTCTTTTAGTTGTAATGACTTTTCAATGCTACCAGAAGTAAAGGAGTAATACTTTTTTATAACTAAAATTGACAGCTAATGTTCTGAATACACATAGGAATTAGGGTTATAAATAGTTAACCAGCGGCCAGGCAAGGCCAAGCCAGAGCGGTCCCTCATCTATGGTGTGGCAGGGTTGGCCCAGCTGGACTGTAGCAGCCCCCCGTCCAGAGTGCAGTGGGCCCAGCCCTGCCAGAGCAGTCCCCCTTCCCACAGCGTGGTGGGCCTGGCTCAGCACGAGCAACCTCTCCACTCAGTGTGATGGGCTCAGCCCAGCCTGGCTGGAGTAGCCCACCACACAGCAGGCCCAGCTGGGCTGCTTTAGCCTGGCTGGCCTCCCTGCCCATGGGATCCCAGTTAACCAGTTAAATATAGGCTATGTCTACCCTGGCTTGATTTTCCAGAAATGCTTTTAACTGAAAAGTTTTCCGTTAAAAGCATTTTCGGAAAAGCACGTCTAGATTGGCAGGACGCTTTTCTGCAAAAGCACTTTTTGCAGAAAAGCGTCTGTGGCCAATCTAGATGTGCTTTTCCTCAAAAAAGCCCCGATCGCCATTTTCGCAATCGGGGCTTTTTTACGGAAAATAAATCTCTGCTGTCTACACTGACCCTTTTGCGCAAAAGTTTTTCGGAAAAAGACTTTTGCCCGAACGGGAGCAGCATAGTATTTCCGCAAAAGCAGTGACAATCTTACATGAGATCATCAGTGCTTTTGCAGAAATTCAAGCGGCCAGTGAAGAGAGTTGGCAAGTTTTTCCGGAAAAGCAACTGCTTTTCCGGAAAAAGTGGTCAGTCTAGACACAGCCATAATGTTTAACCAGTTAACTTCTAAAATGGGATTTTACATCCCTAATTAGAAGCAAATGTGCCAAGGAGGAGTCATTTTTGCAGTCTTTTTTGAGTAGAAGCAAATTTAATGTCAGCGATTAATTTAGTCCTATTTCCTTGTGTGACAAGTGTAATGGATTTGGATTAATATGTGAACAACAGAAAATTTACCATTAAGATCCAGAAAAGTAACAGAGAAATGCTTCTTATCACCAGGAAGTTAGCAATCTGCCATAGAGACTGACAGGATATATACTGGAAATATGCTGGTCGCCTCCCTGGGAGTGCAGTCCTGCAAAGTGTTATACCCTCCATTCTAACATGTAGGGTGAACAACAGGGGAGAAAGAAATTTATATTTTTTATAGATACTGTTGTATTGCTCCCCCTTGGAGTGGGGGGGCTCAGGGCAAGGAGTTGGGGGGTGCAATACGATGATATCTGTAAATTTAAAGTGTGGGGTAGATTGCAGGAGGCTCGGGATGGGGGGGTGTAGTTGATAAAATTAACCAATAAGCCCAGGGTTATTGGTTAATCATGTATTCAACTACATATTAACATCTCTAGCCTGCAGGACAGCCCCTGGATTCCAGCTGGGAGAATGCCCCACCTCCACCTGCAGCAAAGCATTCCAGCCAGCTCTTACCAGAGCGGCACACCAAGGCTCACTGCTTTACTTTCACCTCTGCCAAAGAGCCAATGTAAGTAATGCAGTTCCCCTAGCTACACTGGCATAAGCCATACAAAATGCAGGACAATGTAGCACTTTAAAGACTAACAAGATGGTTTATTAGATGATGAGCTTTCGTGGGCCAGACCCACTTCCTCAGATCAAATAGTGGAAGAAAGTAGTCACAACCATATATACCAAAGGATACAATTTAAAAAAATGAACAAATATGAAAAGGACAAATCACATTGCAGAACAGAAGGAGGATGCGGGGGGGTGGGAAGGGGGAGGAAGGAAGGTAAGTGTCTGTGAATTGCTGATATTAAAGGTAGGGAGAGTGGGATGTTTGTGAGTTAATCCCCAATTATCACCTGTAATACATTAACTCACAAACATCCCACTCTCCCTACCTTTAATATCAGCAATTCACAGACACTTACCTTCCTTCCTCCCCCTTCCCACCCCCCCGCATCCTCCTTCTGTTCTGCAATGTGATTTGTCCTTTTCATATTTGTTCATTTTTTTAAATTGTATCCTTTGGTATATATGGTTGTGACTACTTTCTTCCACTATTTGATCTGAGGAAGTGGGTCTGGCCCACGAAAGCTCATCATCTAATAAACCATCTTGTTAGTCTTTAAAGTGCTACATTGTCCTGCATTTTGCTTCAACTACCCCAGACTAACACGGCTACATTTCTATCACTATAAGCCATACAGCTCTTGTGGAGGTGGAGGTATGATGTGAATGTAGTAGAGCACTTACAGCACAGGACAAGTCTGTAGTGAGTACACTTACATAATTAGTTTGATGTATGCTGCCTTACATCGACCTAACTATGTAGTGTAAACCAGGCTCACGTTTCCTTCATGTTATACTGAAGAAATAATGGTTTGCAGCAGGACTGGGAAAATACAGAGACATATATTTCTCAGTCGTTATTGGCAATTAGTGTATTTACTTCAAAGTTGGTATCTAGAAATGGAAAAGATCCTTTAATTTACAGAGTTCATCTCACTGCAATACAAAATGTTAAAGTCACAGTTTGACATAATAACCACCAGTGCACATAAGAGAAAGAACAAGTCCAAAAGTAGTTACAGTTTACTAAATATCTTATACAGCCTCTACTGTGTTTCTATTTAATAGAAGTAAGAGGCTGTAATTCACATTAGGGTTATTGCTAGTACTTTCTTTTTTGGAATAGGTAAGACTTTTGTTGGGCCTGTCATTTTTACAACAGTTTTAGTTTTGCAAATAACTTTTCATTCTTGTTCACAAGCAGTAATTATTACACAAATTACTGTACATTTGGAGGTAATGAGTATTCCTATACTATGGACTGGATAGGAAGCTTTTTCAGCACTAATAATGGCAATTTTGTTGTATTGAATAAGGTGTGTGAAGTCAACAGATATCTCCCATAGCAGTGCCATACTGAAATTCAGTAGAATTGCTATATGAAGCATTTTAGAGATTGATAGAGTAGTATAATCTTCTATTCTGTAGCATTACTATGTGCACAGACTGCAAGTACATAAATGGGCACCAGAAATTTAATAATAGAGGGCTCTTCATTCTAGCAGATAAAGATATAATAAGATCCAATGGCTGGAAGTTGAAGCTAGAAAATTGAGACTAGAAATGAGGTAAGGTGTAGATTTATTAATAAATAAATAAAAGTAACACGTTTTATTTGTATAAAGCTTTTTATCTAGAGGGATCCCATAGTGATATCTGGATTATACACAAGGATTGCTTAATTCACTACTAAAATGCAAACATTTCTGGTATGGAAATGGGGCAGCTATCCTCTATCCTCCACAATATAGCATTTGGGATGTAGAGTGTAGGAACTACAAGGGCATTTCGAATACAGTAGCAGGAATGTGAATACCTCTGCTGGACCCAAGAGCTACTTCCTCTTCTCCTACATGAAAATTGCCACGAGGAACTGTCATGCTAATAAAGTAGCAGATGTTGCAGGAAAAACTAATTTATGTGCCGAATGAGATCATTAGGTTTCATTTAAAGTGGAAGATGCAAGGGGCCAAATAAAAAAATATCAATTTTAATTTATCCCAGGATAAATTTTTCTAGGAGTACAGAGAAGGAGGATGGTACAGATACTAGCTTAAGATCTGGGAGACCTGCATTCATTTCTTGGCTCTGACATAGACTTAGCATGTGACCTGGGGCAAATCACTGTGGCCTAATTCCACAAAGATTCTTGGATATCTACCCCTCACCCTTAGGTCCCTAAATTCATGCAATCCACCCAATTTCCACTGAATGCTCTTATCATCTAAACTCACGCAGCACCTAAGTTTTCAGAGCAAAAGTCCCCTAGACAGCTACATTTTGCTATTGACCATGCACCTGGTTGCCTCACAATAGGCATCTAAATGCTTATCTCCCATCTAACGCCCAGTATGGTTCACGAACTCTGGGAAGATAGGCATTCACCTGCCCATCTCCCATACAAGGCCTGATCCAGGAGGTGGACTCTGAGGAAGTCCACCAAAACAAGTCCCATTCAGTTTGTGGTGTTAGCACAGCCTGGCAGCCTGGCAGAACTATCGGTTGCTGGGAATATTCCTGACAAAGTATTGATATTGAATAGACTGGAGTGGATGCTTGCATTAGGAGCCTAAATACTTGCTTTAGGGTCACCTGGCTAGACCTTTATGTCTGGATTAGTTATAGAAGAAGTAGAAACTTGGACAAATGACTAGGGAGGAGTATAAATATATTGCTCGAGCATGCCAAAGAAGGTATGGTACCATTACTAGGTGACGGAGGTAACATAGTGACAGCTGATGGGAAAAGCTGAAACACTCAGTACTTTTTTTACCCCTGTCTTCACATGTCAGCTTCCAGACTACTACACTTGGCAACACAGTACGGGCATATCTACACTAGGAAATTATTTCAAAATAACTTATTTCAAAAAATAACTCCCAAAATAACTATTTTAAAATAAGCTTATGCCCCAAAGAAAGCAGGAGTTGTTATTTCAAAATAATCAGACCCTTACTTAAAAATAACGGGCTGGGTAGTATGGACACTCACCTTGTTATTTCGAAATAACTCCCTAGTGTAGACCAGGGCTATGGGAAAGTGGTGGGCAGTCTTTGGTGGAGAAAGAACAGATTAAGAAGTATTTTATTTAGAAAAGTTGGACACTCACAAATTCATGAGGTCAGATCTCATGCATCCAAGGGTGCTGAGGTAGTTGCCTGATGTGATTGCAGAGCCATTGGCCATTATCTTTGAAAACTTGTGGCAATCAGGGGAGGTCCTGGATGACTGGAAAAAGATAAATGTAGTGCCCATCTTTTAAAAAGGGAAGAAAGACATCCAGGGAACTACAGACTGGTCAGCCTCACTTAGTCCCTGGAAAAAATCATGGAAGGGATCCTCAAGGAATGCATTTTGGAGCACTTGGAAGAGTGGAACATGATCAGCAACCATCAACATAGATTCAACAAGGGCAAGTCATGCCTGATCAACATGATTGCCTTCTGAGACAAGATAACTTGCTGTATGGATACAGAGAAGGAAGTGAACATGAGATATCTTGATTTTAGCAAAGCTTTTGATATGGTCTTCCTCAGTATTCTTGCCCACAAGTTAAGGAAATATGGATTGGATAAATGGATTGTAAGATGGATAGAAAGCTGGCTAGGTTGTTGGGCTCAACAGGTAGTGATCAATGGCTCGATGTCTAGTTTGTAGTTGGCATCAAGCGGAATGCCCCAGGAGTCAGTTCTGGGGGCGTTTTTGTTCAACATCTTTATTAATGACCTGGATGAGGGGATGGATTGAATCCTCAGCAAGTTCACAGATGACACTGAGCTAGGGGGAGAAATAGATATGTTGGAGGGTAGGGAAAAGATCCAGAGTGGCCTAGATAAATTGGAGGATTGGGCCAAAAGAAATTTGATGAGGTTCAACAAGGACAAGTGCAGAGTCTTGCACTTGGGACAGAAGAATCCCAAGCATTGTCACAGGCTGGGGACTGACTGGCTAAGCAGTGGTTTGGCAAAAAAAAGACCTTTGAATTACAGTGGATGAGAAGCTAGATATGAGTCAACAGGGTGCCCTTGTAGCCAAGAAGACTAACAGCATATTAGGGTGTGTTAAGAGGAGCACTGCCAGTAGATCTAGAGAAATTATTATTCACCTTTATTCAGGACTGGTAAGGCCTCATCTGGAGTGCTGTGTCCAGTTTTGGGGGTCCCCATTACAGAAAGGATGTGGACACATTGGAGAAGGTCCAGTGGAGGCCAACAAAAAGTAATTAGGGGGCTGGAGCACATGACTTACGAGGAGAGTCTGAGGGATTTGGGCTTATTTAGTCTATAGAAGAGAAGATTATGGGGGGATTTGATAGCAGCCTTCAACTACCTTCAGGGAGGTTCCAAAAAGGATGGAGAAAGGCTGTTCTTGGTGGTGATAGATGGCAGAATGAAGAGCAATGCTCTCAAGTTGGGGCGGCCGAAGTGTAGGTTGGATATTAGGAAAAACTATTTTACTAGGAGGGTGGTGAAGCACTGGAATGGGTTATCTAGAGAGGTGGTGGGATCTCAATCCTTAGAGGTTTTTAAGTCCCAACTTGACAAAGCCCTGGCTGGGATGATTTATTTTGGGTTGGTCCTGCATTGAACAGCAGTTGGACTTGAAGACCTCATGAAGTCTTTTCCGACCATACGATTCTATGTCCTGTAGCACTGATAAGTAATTACCTCAGATGACTCATCAGGCTCAGACCTTCACATGTGGAGGAAGGGTTGATGGTAGTGATTCTACCAACCACCTTCTTGCTTGTAGACCAATGGTTAGATACCAGGGTTCAAATCCCCCTTCAAGAAAAAGGGTAAGGATTTGAACATGGGGCTTCAACCAATGAGCTATAATATATTGCTGAGATTGCCTTCTTCCAGCTCTCCTGTTTGTTCTGAGTAACACTGCTGTAAGTTATACAGCTGGTATAGTGAAAAACTATTGTTAATTTGTAAATCCTTAGCTGGACTGGAAATTAAATCTAAATCTGTTAGCCAAAACTCACATCAGACAGATATGTTTTTACTTAAAAATCCATGTTAACTTTTAATCATCTTTAACTGGTACAGTTTACATACAACTCTAACTATAAAACTAGATCACTTATTCACCTATTTACCTAGCCCATCTTTGGGTGGACTTGTTCACATTTTAGTTTATTAGCACATCTTTATAAATAGGCTTGGCAGAATTTGATTTTTTTGGCAATTTTGATGGATAATTATGTTTATTTTAAGCATTTTCTATGTTATCTATTTAAATATTTTCAATTGAATAAAGGGTATTAAGCATTTTTCCAGTGTTTATCTATTTAAATGATCACAGTTGTAGAAAATTATGGGGAGGATCAGACAACATTTAAATTACAGTAGGGCTGTGTCTACACTGGCATGAATTTCCGGAAATGCTTAAAACGGAATACTATTCCGTTTTCAGTTTTTCCGGAAAAGGAGCGTCTACATTGGCAGGCCACTTTTCCGGAAAAGCCCTTTTTCCGGAAAAGCGTCTGTGGCCAATATAGATGCGCTTTTCCGGAAAAGAACCCCGATCGCCATTTTCGCGATCAGGGCTTTTTTCCGGAAAAGACTACTGGGCTGTCTACACTGGCCCTTTTCCGGAACAGTGTTCCGGAATAAGGACTTATGCCCGAGTGGGAGCAGAATAGTTTTTCCGGAATAGCGGCTGATTTTGTACAGTAGAGCATCGTTGCTTTTCCGGAAATTCAAGGGCCAGTGTAGACAGCTCGCAGCTTATTACGGAAAAGCAGCTGATTTTCCGGAATAAGTGGCCCAGTGTAGACACAGCCTAGGTGTTGAGATTCAAAAAGATAAAGTTTACACCCATTAACACACAAATTGTCAACATATCAAAATATACAAAGTAAGTATTGTTAAATCAAACTACAATAAGATCTCAAGTAGCATTTTTCCTACTTTAAATATCTGTGCATTTTTTATTATTATTGATAGAAATTGTTTTTCAGTGCTTTGTGTATGTATCCGGTAACAAAACCATTCTTACCAATAAAAATCTAATCTTTCCAAGCTTGTGTATAAATAACTATAGGCAGTGCTACAACTATTAATTGGCTCACAGAGAAGATCGACACCTCTGGGTCACCAACATCACTTCCATCCATTCCTTTTTGTCTTTGAAATCTCTTCCACCACTGTACTTCTTCATCCCTACTTGTATTCTCATAAGATCACAGCTCAAAACAGTATAGCTACTTTATTCAACACTCGCAGCTTATATTAATTGGACACTCAACATTTTTTTTCAGTAAAAATACTGATCCAGGTGTTTGTGCACAATAGGAAATTTTTTCCCCCTAAATACATGTTCTGCTATGATAATTATCCCTTCTGCACTGTAATTTCCTTCCCACAACCCAAAAGTTGATTTATTCTCCATGTGTCCTTTGTTATGGAATTAAAAGGGTAGTAGTTGCAATAGAGTTATTTCAAGCAGAGCTAATCTAAACAATTGCAAAAGTGTCTTTGTGTCTTCACAGTTCATGAGCACAATTAAATTGTCAACATTTGCCAACATTTACATACTACAAAGTTACCAAAGCTATTTTCAATTTGAAATAAGGGTGGAGAAGCCCTTTAAACAGAGACCATTTCTTATTACCTGTTTGCATAGCACCAGCACAGTAAGGCACTCTAAAATCAATCCTAATTGATATTATAGAATGTCCATGCAACCCTATGGACTTCAAAAAAAATCCAAAATTTAGTACAGTATTTATAGCTATAAAGAAAGTCCCGTGAACAACATGAATCTACTTGCCACATAACTGTGCTCTGTAATCTAACTTTTCACAACCTTAGATTTGTGAAGATAACCCTGTAAATGTGAATTAATTATATACCAAGGGAATTTTGTCTCCTTGAAGATCCAGGCAGCTTGAAACGGTAATAGCTCTGAAAGGCATGAAAGACTTCATGTATGACAATTGCATGTTAACTCTGAGGCATAATAACATTGACAGAAATGTTGTCACTATTAACTATTTCTGTCCTGATTGTTAACAAATACAAATATCCAGCATGTGTGTTTATCTCAGCCTCAAAATAGTTATTGTTTTTCTTCAGGTGAATAATTTAATTTCTAAAGGTCAGATTATGCTACCCCTGCTCAAAGAGATATTATATTCTGAGAAAAATTCCTATGACTCTGGGTACCTCTGTGTTTTCGCTGACACACTACTGTAATGTTATTTGTATAAAATATGATTTCTAAGGCATGATCTGAAAACTAATGACACATGAGGTGTATGTGACAATGCGTGTGTGGAACTATGGATATTCACTGATCCTGTGCTTTAAAGTCTGTTACGAAAATATCTTTAAACAAGGCATGTGCAAGGAAATTGATGAACGGGTTTTCTGTGAACAAAGGAAAGAGGCTGAAATTAGATGTGGTCAAATTCAGTGGGCTGAGGTTGCAGGAAGAGGACATTTACGCTGTAAAACTTCAGGAGGAAGTATCACGTGGAAGTACTCCAAAGGAAATCACAGTCAAGATGGAGGCAGCTTCTGAAGGAGATGGAAGACCAAATGCTAGGAAATCAGATTGACCCTGAAACAAAGGCAGACATTGAGATATAAGGAGACAGGAAAACTGGGTATTATCGTTCACCTGAGGAGACAAGGAAAACTAGAATCTTGGATTTGGTGAGGTAGTCAGCTATTGCTGAATAAGAATACTTAGAGAAGAAACTACCTTGAAGGAAGATAGTAGTTTGATTAAGCCTATTAGCCATTAGAAAGCATATTTTTATTTTATTTGCTTGTAACCATTTCTATCTTTATTTCTTCTACTTGGTATCACTTAAGTGTATTTTATTAGTAAACTTGTTCTATTTTTTACTATGAAGCAATTCATTACTGTATTTGAAGGGAAGAGTGTGTTTACTCCTGTTAATAAGATGTAATGTACTGACACTTTGAAAAAGCAGCAAAATTATCTTCTGTGAATGTACAAAGTGATATGTGTTGTACATTACAGACAGGCATCTCTGGGGAGCCTCCAGGAGTTTGCTGGTGAGGAAGACAGACTGGTGTGGCAGGGAGCTGATGCAGTCTAATCACCAGCAAAACTAACCATTGCTGAGGCATAGAGCACAGTGATGGCTCTGGATGTTCCCAGTAGCAGTGACATTGGAATTAATAATATTATATGGGGACCAAAGTACTAATTGGTGTGATTATATGGTGGAAGAATCTGGGCAAAGGATATAACACAAGGGCTACGTCTACATTGGCCCCTTCTCCGGAAGAGGCATCTTAATTTCCAACTTCAGAATAGGGAAATCCACGGGGGATTTAAATATCCCTTGCGGGATTTAAATAAACATGGCCGCCGCTTTTTTTCCGGCTTGGGGAAAAGCCAGAAAAAGCATCTAGACTGGCCCGATCCTCCGGAATAAAACCCTATTCTGGACTTCGAAGTAGGAATAAGAGATCCTCCGGAATAGGGCTTTATTCCGGAGGATCGGGCCAGTCTAGACACTTTTTTCCGGCTTTTCCCCAAGCCGGAAAAAAAGCGGCGGCCATGTTTATTTAAATCCCGCGGGGGATATTTAAATCCCCCGTGGATTTCCCTATTCTGAAGTTTGAAATTAACATGCCTCTTCCGGAGAAGGGGCCAATGTAGATGTAGCCTACGGGTAACTGACTCTATTATAAACTTTTTTCCTCCCAAGTGAACTTCTGTAGAATTTCCCAGCAGAATATCACAGAAACTAGTATCCATATCACAAAATTTAAACCCAGCTTGAGAGCACAAAGGGGGCAACATTTGTCAAGATGACCAAACTTAACCTTAAAGTTCTGCAGCTGTGCATGGGTTCAGATCCTGAAGCTGTTGTAAAAAATGTACATCACCTCAAAATTTAACACCTTTGATCCCAAAATCTGTAATGCCTGTAAAGCAAATATTGTTTTTGAAATGAATCGGTTTTTACCTTATCAAAACACTGCTATTTTAAGGAGAGGAAGCATTTCTATTTTAGGATTTTTCATCAAAATAAGTCTTTATGCAGTGTTCTGCCATCTTTGTAGTTAGCTGAGATTTTGAAATTACGGTTGCTGGAAGTTTCGGACAATTTATTCTAGTCTGGAAGCCAATTGTAGCCTGGTGGTGATTAGAAGATATTGTCAAGCACTAAATCTGAAATGCACAATCCATCAGTTTTCACAGTGACTCATCACCTGCAATTTTCAAAAGACCGCACATACTACTCAGCTCTCTTTAATGAAAGAAATCTTGTAACAGTATTTATTTTTAAATTCCTTTGGGGAAAATTCTACATTCTATGTCTGTGAAAGTATAAAATTCATGTAAGAAATCAAGTCATAAAAATGTTTCCATGTATGTTAGTTTTCAAATCTTTTTTAAAGCCATCTAAATGATTTAAGTAATGAATATAAAATTAAGCTTAATTGTTTCCTTTCTGAGAGGGCACTGTGTCTGCATGGAAACCATGGTAACTAGGATGGCATATGCTGGTACCTTGTTCCTGAGTGATAACATTGCATATAGAGTAGGTTTCGTGCCTAGCAACAAAGCCTTGCCAACTGAGTTTTTAAATAGCCCTTTCCCCCTCTACCAAGCCTTTTTTTGTCCCATGCTATACATATGCACATTCTTGGCACCCTTACCTTAATTAAAGTGCTTCCTAAGCATGCAATAAACCTCATGAAATACGACGTCACACAAAAGACATCAGTGTATTCACATGACCATTACTTTGAAAGACTAGAAAACTCAAGTCCCCTTCCCTGTAGAGTTGTTGTGAAGTATGATTCATCCTTGGCCAACATATTAGATGTTCACTTTGATTAGAATACGTAATTCAGAAGATTGCTGCGGACATTTGCTGCTAATAGCAAATCACTACCTGTCATATGACTAAGGCATCATCTATATTGCAGCCTTCTTCCGCAAAAGCTAATGCAAATGAAGCGTGAAGTAGAGTATTGCTGCACTTCATTTGCATAATTAATTAGAGGCTGTTTTTGCACAAGAGGCTTTTGCGCAAAAAGAAGCTGTGTAGACGGCTCCTTTTTGTGCAAAACCCCCCTCTTGCACAAGAGCCGTTCTTCATTTTTTCAGGAAGAACCGCTTTTGCATAAGAGGGGTTTTTGGAGCAAAAAGGAGCCGTCTACACAGATCCTTTTTGCGCAAAAACCTCTTGTGCAAAAACAGCCTCTAATTAATTATGCAAATAATTAATGGTACTTGGTCCTGCTGTGAAGGGAGGGAACTGGACTCGACTCAATGATCTTTCAAGGTCCCTTCCAGTTCTTGGAGATAGGCAATATCCATTATAAAAATATAAAATACTGCAGCCTTCTTCTGCAAAAGCTTATGCAAATGAAGCATAGAGTAGAATATCACTGCACTTCAAGTACCATCCCTGACAAATTTTTGCCCCAAATCCCTAAATGGCCTCTGCAAGGATTGAACTCACAACCTTGGGTTTAGCAGGCCACTGAGCTATCCCTCCCCCCATATAGACATAGCTTGAGAGTAAAAATAACTTCCATAAATAATGCTGTAATTTAAAATAATTTTAGGACAATATGTGGACAAAAATGAATAAGGGGAATGCACTTACTTGCATTACTCCCTTATCACTGTATGTGGTAGTCTATACCATACACATCACATGGACACCAAAAAGTAAAAATGAAGCAAGTTGTGCCACCAAGTATTTGTTACATATTTTTCCAACATTAAATACTTATACATACAAATCTGCAAGCTCTAGTAGGTCGGACAAACCCATATGAGGATCCAATTTGCATGTATAACCTTGGTAGTTAAGAGATGAACAAACCAGTGCAGCTTTTAGACTGTTGCTGATGCAAGCTAAAAACCTGACTTTAAACTTGCATACAGATACCTTGTTCTGTAAAGCCAAGTGAGACATATGAGTAATGCAAATCAGGCTTTTGTATCATTCACCCAGGCTACGTCTACACTGGCCCCTTTTTCGGAAGGGGCATGCTAATTTTGAAAGTAGAAATAGGGAAATCCCTATTAGGTCTAGACGCTTTTTTTCATTTGCATATTTTCTGCTGATCCGTTTTTGCACAAAAACAAGCAATGTGGACATTTTCTTTTTGCGCAAAAAAATCTTTTTCTTGGGGCACAAAGATCTTGCGGAAAAGGGGGGTTTTGCACAAAAAGAAAATGTCCACACTGCCTATTTTTGCACAAAAACCCCAGTGCAAAAATGGATCAGTAGAAAATATGCAAATGAGATTGTGACTCATGCAAATGAGTCCCTCATTAGCATATTTCCCGCTGAAAAACTGGCAGTGAAGACGAAGCCAGAGAGACCCAGTAGCAGGCGTTCACAGAAATACAACATTCTGCTGCCCCCCAACAAAAAAAGACAATGCAGGTGTATGTGCAAATTGGGGGTGAGGTGCAAATGGATCTATTGGGCAGATTTAAATAAACACGTCCGCCGCTTTTTTTCCGGCTTGGGGAAAAGCCGGAAAAAAAGCGTCTAGACTGGCCCGATCCTCCGGAATAAAGCCCTGTTCCGGAGGATCTCTTATTCCTACTTTGAAGTAGGAATAAGAGATCCTCCGGAATAGGGCTTTATTCCGGAGGATTGGGCCAGTCTAGACGCTTTATTCCGGAGGATCGGGCCAGTCTAGACGCTTTTTTTCCGGCTTTTCCCCAAGCCGGAAAAAAAGCAGTGGACATGTTTATTTAAATCCGCGGGGGATATTTAAATCCCCCGCGGATTTCCCTATTCCCACTTTCAAAATTAGCATGCCCCTTCCGAAAAAGGGGCCAGTGTAGACGTAGCCCCAGGGTCTAACAAACTAGCATGTATACATAACAGTGCTGCATTCTAGTAGCTGAAATGTCAGCTGCAAATCATCCACATGAAACATGCTATTCTAAAGCTTATATCTATCTATTCCCACCGGTAGCACAGGACACATGATATGGGCAAATCCTCACCCTAGTTCTAAGCCAAGCCAATGGAGTTAAAATGTTAATGTTCATAATGTGTTACTGCTAAGAGTATGATGGACTCTGGGGTGGATGTTCTGGGGAATCCACATTATGTCATGGAGGCTATGTCTACACTACAAGTATTCTCAGCAAAAAATATGCTAACGAGGATTCATTTGCATGAGTCACGATCTCATTTGCATATTTTCTGCTGATCCGTTTTTGCACAAAAACAAGCAATGTGGACATTTTCTTTTTGCGCAAAAAAATCTTTTTCTTGGGGCACAAAGATCTTGCGGAAAAGGGGGGTTTTGCACAAAAAGAAAATGTCCACACTGCCTATTTTTGCACAAAAACCCCAGTGCAAAAATGGATCAGTAGAAAATATGCAAATGAGATTGTGACTCATGCAAATGAGTCCCTCATTAGCATATTTCCCGCTGAAAAAACTGGCAGTGAAGACGAAGCCAGAGAGACCCAGTAGCAGGCGTTCACAGAAATACAACATTCTGCTGCCCCCCAACAAAAAAAGACAATGCAGGTGTATGTGCAAATTGGGGGTGAGGTGCAAATGGATCTATTGGGCAGATTGAACAGATTTGGGGATTCAAAAGCTTTAATTAAGACCTGAATAAACTTTCAGACTTTAGAGTGATTGTCCAAACTGGTTCATAGAAGGTTTCCTGAACATTCTTACAGGACAAACACATTTCAAATCACTTAGATATACAACTATATCGCCCAGGTAGCCACTGATTCATTCCCCCACCCTCAAGTGATAAACGAAGCTAAATGAACATTTCAAGTGGTCCTCTCAGTCAGTGTTACTGTTTCTGGTTTAGCCTAAACAGTATCTGGAAGGAGTAAGCAGATATTAAAGATCAGCTGGCATGGATGGAATCCCCATCTGACTTGGTTTCCTTATCAAGCTAGCCATCATGATTGATGACCACCAGACCAAATGCTGCTCCGCCGCTTTTTTTCTGCTTTTTTTCAAGTAGGAATAAGAGATCCTCCGGAAAAGGGCTTTATTCCGGATGATCGCGCCAGTCTAGACGCTTTTTTTCCGGCTTTTCCCCAAGCCGGAAAAAAAGCGGCGGACATGTTTATTTAAATCCGCGGGGGATATTTAAATCCCCCATGGATTTCCCTATGCTGACTTACCTGCTTTGCATCCCTTTTCCGGAATTTGGCGCCAGTCGAGACGTAGCCAAATAGATTAGTAAGACATGATTTCCCTTTACAGAAACCATGTTGACTTTTGTCCAACAAATTATGTTCTTCTACATGCCTGACAATTTTATTCTTTACTATTGTTTCGACTAATTTGCCCAGTACTGAAGTTAGACTTACCGGTCTGTAATTGCCAGGATAGCCTCTAGAGCCCTTTTTAAATATTGGAGTCACATTGGCTACCTTCCAGTCATTAGGTACGGAAGCCGATTTAAAGGATAGGTTACAAACAACAGATAATAGTTCAGCAATTTCCCATTTGAGTTCTTTTAGAACCCTTGGATGAATGCCATCCGGTCCCGGAGATTTGTTAACATTAAGTTTTTCTATTTGTTCCAAAACCTCCTCTAATGACACTTCAATCCAGGACAGTTCCTCAGATTCATCACCCACAAAGGACGGTGCAGATTTGGGAATCTCCCTAACGTCCTCAGCCGTGAAGACTGAAGCAAAGAAATTATTTAGTTTATCCGCAATGGCTTTATCGTCCTTGATTGCTCCTTTTATATCTCGATCGTCTAGGGGACCCACAGGTTTTTTAGCAGGCTTCCTGCTTCTAATCTACTTAAAAAACATTTTGTTATTTCTTTGAGAGTTTTTGGCTAGCTGTTCCTCAAAATATTTTTTTGCTTTTCTTATTACATTTTTACAGTTGATTTGACTGTTTATGTTCCTTTCTATTTATCTCACTAGGATTGGACTTCCACTTCTTAAAATATGCCTTTTTGTCTCTCACTGCTTCTTTTACATGGTGGTTAAGCCATGGTGACTTTTTTTTAGGTCTCTTGCTATGTTTTTTTAATTTGGGGTATACATTTAAGTTGGGCCTCTATTATGGTGTCTTTAAAAAGTTTCCATGCAGCTTGCAGAGATTTGGCTCTAGTCATTGGGCCTTTTAATTTCCATTTAACTAACCTCCTCATATTTGTGTAATTCCCCTTTGTGAAATTAAATGTCAGAGTGCTGGACTGCTGAGGTGTTTTTCCCACCACAGGAATGTTAAATGTTATTATATTATGGTCACTATTCCCAAGCGGTCCTGCAACGGTTATCTCCTGGTCGTGTTCCTGCACTCCACTCAGGACTAAATCGAGAATTGCCTCTCCCCTTGTGGGTTCCTGTACCAGCTGCTCCAAGAAGCAGTCATTTAAGCCACTGAGAAATTTTCTCTCTGCTTCTCTTCCTGAGGTGACATGTATCCAGTCAATATGGGGATAATTAAAGTCCCTCATTATTATAGAGTTCTTTATTTTGGTAGCCTCTCTAATCTCCCTCAGCATTTCAATGTCAGTATTGCTGTCCTGGTCAGGTGGTCGGTAATATATCCCTACCGCTAATTTCATATTATTGGAGCATGGAATTACTATCCATAGCGATTCTGTTGAACATGTTGATTCATTTAATATTTTTATTTCATTTGATTCTACATTATCTTTCACATACAGTGCCACTCCGCCACCCACCCGGCCTGCTCTATCCTTCTGATATATTTTATATCCCGGTATGATTGTGTCCCACAGATTTTCCTCATTCTACCAGGTTTCAGTGATGCCTATTATGTCAATGTCCTCCTTTAATACGAGGTACTCTAGTTCACCCATCTTATTAGTCAGACTCCTAGCATTTGTGTAGAAGCACTTTAAAAAGTTGCCACTGCTTATTTGTCTGCCCTTCCCTGATGCATTGGATTCCTTTATATGCGGTTGTTTGTCTGCTCTGGCCCATGGTTTGTCCTCTCCCCTCCTCTCTTTCTGACTACAGCTTAGAGAATCTCTATCAATGGATTCTCCTCTAAGAGAAGTCTCCATCCGATTTACGTGAATCTCCGCACCAATCGGCTTTCCCCCACTCAATTTTATATAAATAAAATTCATATTATTTATTTACATAATATACATATAAAATGACAGACTTGTCACAATTAGCACAAAAATGTATTTAATTCACAAAGAAGGGAAAACTTTGAATGAGATTTGGACACATGCCAAGCCTGTTCAGGAAGCTTCTTATGCTTATTCACTAAGTGTGAAAATAGCGTGACACAACTTTGCTTTAGACTCTAAGCCATGATTGTACCACCAGCATTTTTCCTGCAAGTATGGTTAATGTGTAGCCAGTATAAGGTAAAGCTTATGTTTTCCTAATTTATTTTTCTTGATCTGTTCCAAGCATGACTCACTGTCAGCCGACGGTCAGGGCAGTGTGTGTGTGTATGTTTCCGAGAAAAGGTTTAACGTCCGTGCCTTTACTGCTAGGACCGGGGTCCCATCGCAGAGGGTGGCCAGCAGGCCAACAGACGCCCCGTTATATAGGAAGAGCTTATTACATCTTAGATTTCAGCTGCTAGAATTTCATAATTCCTTCGCAGCGGGCAGCCTTGAGGAAAGACTGAAAGATGCCCCAGTGGGTCCTGTCACCTGGGAGTGACACAGATCCAAACGCCCAAGCTCTTCCTATAACTGTCCCTTTAGACCGGCTGAAGTTCTTTTAAATTGTGCTTGGTTCTGTTACAGCAACTGAAGGAGTCAGGTTAAAGCTTAAACAGTTACAGGTTTATTGAGGAAGCTTATAAATCATATGGTTACAATGGCTATTGCTCTATTTCTTAACTATTAGCAAAATATAGATCTTAAAAATGGTTACAAAGAAGATAAAGATAGAAAAATAGAAATAATGGTACCAAGTAACAGCTTACTCTTTCTATGTGTACACTTAAGACAGAGGACCACATCCAGGTACCATTTTTACCCCCTTCTGTGCCTCTCGACTCCAGCATGTCAGGCCAGGGCCGGTCCCTCAATTCCTAGGAAAGACGAAAATACGAGGTGGGCGTCCCCATAGAACCTCGGGAGGTCAAACACCTAACCCGACCAGCAGGTAGAGGGTAGAATGACACTCAAAGTGAGTGTGTGCTGGGCCCATCTTTTATAATCATGGGGTCACGTATTTCTCTTTCTTATCTCTCATGCCAATTGATGCTGGTCTGTCTGCTGTGAGACCAGTTCTTACAAGGGAGTTGTGAACTTAATTTACACTTGTAAGAGATTTGAGGTGATTAAATTTTGAAGTACAGGACATTGTTTTCTCAGTGGGAAATTCCTCTTCCTGGGACTGTGTGTGTTCGAATCAACATAGGTGCCAGCCGCAGCCTCGAGGCCAGCTTATTGACTTAACTGCTCTCTATCCACATATCTGTGTTTCAGCTTCTCAGGATCAGATGAGCCAGCATAGACTATGCTGATATTATTGCTCCTTCTCTGCCCTGTGCTTCAGAGAGGCAAATAAGATGGATGATATGGGATTATAGTCTGTCTGGCCACACTCACTACCATTTGAATTAACTCAGGATCCTGGAAACAAAGTTATTGAGGGAAACATTCTTTTCTGTTAGTGTAAACAACAGCAAATATTCAAGTCTCTTAATTTGCGAAGACAGTTTTCACTAAATATAAGGGTATTCGCATCAATAAATCATAAGTATATATGATAAGATGAGGAATGTTTAGTGACCAAACAGTTCCAACCTATATTTGCCAGTTGAAAAAGTGGCATTCTTAAAAAAAAGGTGTGTTCCTTAAAAATAAAGGTGGATTAGGTAACTCGCTAACATTAGCTAACTTGGGTTCAAATACTATTGTGAATCCTGAGGCCTTCCGGTGACAGCTGCCCAAGTTCTTTCAGACCTACCTTGTCTTTCACATTTCACTTCTAGAGCTTTACACTGAGAAAGAACCCATACTCAAACCACTCCCACTTGTCACTACTAATAACAACAGTCCTTGAACAGGAATTCCTGGTCCACCAAATTCTCAGCAAGTTAGGGGAAGGCTATGGCTCAGATGAATGGTCTAGGGAACCACTAGAGAACAATCATGCCCCAGACCTACTGCGAGAGTTTCGTCAGAAGTCCCTTGAAAAGCTGGGTTCAAGTGGGGCAGAGGAGGTGTCCTTGTGTGGTGGTGAGGCATGTTGTCAGGAATCAGGACCTGCAACAGAGCCAGGCTCTGGGCAACCTAAGAAGTACAGCTAGCTTTTAGCAGGCTCCCTAATTGGCTATGGGAAGAGTTAGCAGACCAGTTCATAAACCCAGCAGCAGATCAATATCTGGATAGCTCCTGTGCCTGCTTGTTCCCTGCCTTGCTGCTTCCTGTTCTAGCCTTGCCCCCTCCCAACCCATTTTGGACCCAGCTTCACTCCAGGTAACTCTGATCACTAACTCTTGATCTGACCCTTGTCTCTGGCTCTGACCTTGAATTCTTGGCTTCTGACCCCTGCTCCCACCATTTGGCACAAACTCCTGTGTTTTGTTATGTCACAGTTTGGGAGCAATCTTTCTTGAGACTCTTTCAAAACAAGATCCACAAGCCCATCACACATCAGAGACCACTGTTGTCATGGTTTTGTAAATTTAGCAATGGAAATTACTCCTTGTTAGAAAGACATTATGCTAGGACTTAATTTCTAAGCATTATGTATATTTAAAAAATTCACTCCACATGGTCAGATCAATAACATATTTTGTCCAAAAATTATCATCATGCCTCTCACTAGTCAAAAAAATCTGCACAGCATTTCCATTCTCACGCCTCCAGCAGAGAATTTTCCTTTTAGAACTATTGAGATTAAAAAAAGAAACACATCAAACCATAGTGTGACAGAAGCTGTCACGGGCCATAAAGTTAATTTCAAACTAAGGCTTCAGTCTTGCAAACTCTTATACACGTTTGACTTTACGTAGGTGGCTAGTCTACTGACATCAATGGGAGCAAGCACAGTAGTAAAGTGAAGCACTTACATAAGTGATTGCAGCATCAAGGCCTAATATTCCATCTTTAACCCACCCCATTAATAGGAGTTATGATTTAGTGCTGGCAAGCGGTGCCAGTTTACCACTACCACCACCACCCATTCACGGAACAATTATCAGTTAGCAGCACCACAAGCTTTTCAGATTACTCTCCCACCACTCCTCCGCACTGGGCTGGAGGCACAATCTATCCCACTGCCTGTTCCATATATGGCCTCCCTGTGGAGAATAGAACAAGAGTACTACTATTTATTAAGAGCTTATTGAGGCTAGGAAAATGTTTGCCCATGCTACTTTATCTATATAGTTACACAGTAAATCCCCTTTTGTGCACATTGCACTGGGGATTTACAATGGTGTAGCAACAGCAGTGTATGTAGATAGATGCCACACACAAAAAAAAAACAAAAAAAAAACACACCAACAGTAGAGACAGGGTCTAATGTCAGCTGTGTGTTGGTTTTGCCCTTAGGAAATCTCTGTCCTGTAGGAACTAGGGTGCAGCTGAAGAATCATGCCATGTATGCTGCTAAATATGTCAGAAATTTATAGTGTTTCATTCCTATTCCCCAGAGCCTGATTAGAACCATTATCAGCAATCATATCTCACTACAACTTCACTGAGCCATTAGGTCCCACAGGAAATCTCTATAATCAATTGTTAATAATTACTTGGTCAACATTGCTACAAGAGTTGTTCTCAGAGTAAAGATTATGGCCCCAATTGTCAAAGGGGCATAAGCAAAAGTGTGCCAACTGTGCACACACATTTGGGGATATCCAGGTAGCCATGCTATGTGTATTTGAGGACTCGTGTACTTGTGTGGGGGCCCTTTGAAAGTTTAGCCCCACTAAGGATAGAGGTACAAAATACTATTCACTTGTTTCCATATTGCATCCAAGTTCAACAATGCCTTTAGAAAGCTTCATAAATATTTCAAGGTTGATCTAAGAGTGCCTGAATTCTAACTTTTCCAGAAAGTTTCTTCTCCCCCCCCCCCACCTTTTATTAAGAATAAAGTACAAGAACAGCTAGAATATGTCAAATTTGCCACACGTGATTAATTTCTATCATGAGGTCTTTCTAAGGTGTTCCCCTGTAGTGCAAGTCTCTTGCAAGCATTAGTACTTGGAAACGTTATGGAAGAATTATTACTATGAGGCCCTGACATTGCCTCTAATTTTCTAAGTTACTGTTAATAAAGTGTACATTTGTAAACAAACTAAACTACATATTTTCATTCTTTTTTTTTGTAAAAACCATGTACAAGAAATCTCAAGCTTTTTATTCACAAATTTGCCTGACTCAGATCTTAGAAAGAAAAAAAAAGTTATCCTGCAAGGAATAGAAGAATATACATTTAAAAAACTATTACGTCTAATGCCTAAACAGAGACAAGGAATAAATATTCAACAATTTAAGTGAGAGTTATCTAGGAACACTGGACTGTCCCCTGCAGCACATGGGAAAGTTGGGTTTTTTTTTTTTTTTTGCTATGTTTAACATATCCCTCCATGTTTGTAAGCTGCTTTCTCCCTCTATGTATACATATACAGTCATCCTGCTCCTGAAATGCTAATAAAAACAGCCTGTTGAAGCATTACATGCTTTGCCATATAACAGCACAAACCCAGGGGAAGGTGTGGACCGCAGCACTAGTTTTACAAATGGGGAATAAAGAGCAGCATGTTCATATCTACAGGGAAAAGTCAGAATGATTCTGCAAAACATAAATGATCAGCACTTCCTTCTTAGCATGAGACCTTATAGTACTCTAGTGGCAGGGCCATTTCTCGTGAAATGACATGAAATCTCAGCTGTTCACTGCTTCTAGTTTTCGAGGGTACTGGCCTAAACTCAACCAAGGTATTGGTGTCCTCTCCAGCTGCCACTCCATCACTGAAAACAGCTGGATCAGCTTCAATCTTTATTAGATATTTTTTCTGCAAAATAATCAAAGCTCCTTGTAATAGGAAAAACCTGAATAAGGCACTCAGTTAAGGCAATTCAGATTAATTGAGTTGTCTTCTGCTTGAAACAAATCTAGTGGTCAATGCTTTGCAGACACCTAGGGGAAAGCAAAGAATTGCTTCTTTGACTCCTTCACAAAAAAGGCATAATGCATTATAAAGAGTTTTGGAATTTCAAGTCAACATTTCTCAAAATTTCTGCCTTTGTAACTTAAGCCATTTTCCCCCTGATATGTTTTGTCTTTGGTCATTTCTAAACGAAAATAATCTATGCAGCAAAAGCCAAAGGAGTAGACACCTGGTAGCCAATATGCCACTGGTTAAGGATAAGAATTATTATAAAGAAAGGCCCCATATACTCTGTTGCAAGGTGGACCTGCAGTCTACTGGAATAATCCTAAATTCTGTGGCAATCGTGATTAATTCTGTACATAAAGAAAGAATACAAGTACAGAAGCTTTAAGAGATCTATTAGTATTACATTGTATTTATCATAGGTTACCACATTTTCAATGTGTCTTCGATTTTTACCATTAAGTTTCAAGCGTTAATGACCCATTAAGGAAAAATGAGCAATTCATAGTTCTCAGAACTATTGCTTCAGCCTGCCATAGACTCAGGAAGCCGTCAATGTACCGATTTACACTGAGATCACATTTGCAAGCTTTTTCTTTGTATGAGGGCTACAAACGGACTTTGAAAAAAATGAAAGCTTAGGTTCTACAGCACAATTTTATGGCAAAAGTTAGATGCTGGAGAATATTCCACAGCACCAACACAGCAGAAAGCAGAAGGCCCTGAATACAACAGCTTAATGAAGATCTGGCAGAGTAGTCTGTCAAAGAAATAATGTTTTATCCTAAAGGCCTCTCAGAAGTTTTGTGGTTCCTTTAGCATTCAAGGGCTGGACAACTATTTATGTTCTGGGGCCTATCTCTTACCAACAGATATGCCTGGAAAAAACCTGAAAGCTTGTCTTCAGTATTACCCCAAGTGTTTAATCACAAGAGTATAGATTGGACTACATTTCAATTTTTTTTTCAAAGAACAAAGATACGTTTATTTCTAAAACTTATCTTTGTTGTGAATAAATGTACACCAGTCTCACATTTCACAAGCTCATACACTAATAGGGAGGAATTTTACAGCATAAAAGATGTCAAAGCATAAAATACTGAGTGTGCATAAGTGAACTGATAATAATTCATCTTCGTTAGGTGAGGACAGCAACTATGAATTTACTCCCACACAGAAATCTTAACTGCTGACAGCTTATAGCGAAAGGCAGAAATATAGCATACAATATATTCACATATTCCTCCTCAGTAGAGAAACAATACCAAGAGTGACATTATTGTGTGTTAGAAGACATCTTCTAGTCTTGTTTGCTTTGATTCATTGCTATTTAATGCACTTACTTCCCATTTATCTCAGTTTCATTGTAGCTTTAGCTACACAGTAAATCAACTTCACCCATTGTACACAGTCAATTAAAATCCATAAAATAGTGCCAGTGACCTGACAGATGGCATTCAGCAGTAAACTAGCAGGGAAAATTAAGAGCATTCAATGTAGTTAGGGAGTGGCAGATGGTAATAGCACTGACTACCTTCATAGAAATAATGATAAAATATATACATTTCCAATAATATCTTGTGCAGAGAGAATTTGGAACTTCTGTGACATTTCCTTATTTTCTTCCTTTTAAATGTACATATAAATCTTAGAAATGTTTGTGTACACTAGGCACAATTTTCAAAAGCACCTAAATCCCATTTTCAGAAATGATTTGAGGCACTTGGGGACAGATTAGGTACTTCATTTCCATTGATTTCAATGGGAATTAGAAGCATAAGTACTTTTGAGAATTTGAGACCTAGCATCCTAAATTTAATTAAAAGTCATCAGAGCTGTTTCATAAGTGCCTATCACATTCACAATTTGGTTGAAATTATAGTAAAGAACAGAATTAGAAGAGACATACACGAGAATACTTTAGGGAAGACTCAGCATGACTTTTGTAAAGGGAAATTATGCCCCACCACAAATCTATTAGATTTCTCTGAAGGGGAAGGTGGAGTCAACAAGCATGTGGACAAGGATGATCAATTGACATAGTATACCTGGAATTCAGGAGTTTCTGATGAAGTACCATTCTAAAGACTCACTTATAAGAAGTCATAACATAGGAAGGAAGGTCCTCTCATAGATCAGCAATTGGGTAAAAGATAGGAAACATAGGATAGGAATAAATCATCTGTTTTCACAATGCAGAGAGGTAAATAGCAGGGGTCGCTAATATGTACTGGGACAAGTGCTGTTCAACATATTGATAAATGATCTGAAAAAATGGACGAACAGTGACATGGTCAAATTTGCAACTGACACAAAATGATTTAAAATAATTAAATACCTAACTGACTGCAAAGAGTTACAGAGGGATCTCAAAAACTTGGGTGAGTGGGCAATGAAAAAAAATGATAAAATGACACATGAAATTCAATGTTGATAAATGCAAAGTAATGCACATAGGAAAATATTATCCCAATTACATATACAAAATGATAGGGTCTAACATAGCTGTTATTGCTCAAGAAAGTTTTTGGAGTCATCTTGAAAGGGTCTCTGAAAACATCCATTTAATATGCAGTGGCAGTCCAAAAAAAAAAAAAAAACCCTAACGAAGTTAGGAACTTTTAGAAAAGGGATTGAGGAGACAGAAAATATCATTAATGCCACTACATACATCTATAATATGCCCATGATTTGAGTATTGTGCAGAGTTCCATTTGCCCCATCCCTAAACAGGCTACGTCTACATTGGCCCCTTCTCCGGAAGAGGCATGTTAATTTCCAACTTCAGAATAGGGAAATCCGCGGGGGATTTAAATATCCCCCGCGGGATTTAAATAAACATGGCCGCCGCTTTTTTTCCGGCTTGGGGAAAAGACGGAAAAAAGTGTCTAGACTGGCGCGATCCTTTGGAATAAAGCCCTTTTCTTATTCAAAGTAGGAATAAGAGATCCTCCGGAAAAGGGCTTTATTCTGGAGGATCGCGCCAGTCTAGACGCTTTTTTCCGGCTTTTCCCCAAGCCGGAAAAAAAGCAGCGGCCATGTTTATTTAAATCCCGCGGGGGATATTTAAATCCCCCGCGGATTTCCCTATTCTGAAGTTGGAAATTAACATGCCTCTTCCGGAGAAGGGGCCAATGTAGACGTAGCCATATACTAAGATGGAACAAATGCAGAGAAAGATGATAAAAATGATTAGGGGTAGAGAACCGCTTTCAAATGAGTAAAGATTAAAAAATCTGCAACTGTCCATCTTAGAAGAGAGATGACTAAAGGGGTATATGATAGAAGTCTATAAAATCATCAATGATGGGGAGAAAATGAATAAGGAACTTATTCATAACATAATAACCAGACGTAACCCAATGACTTTAACAAGGAAGCGATTTAAAAATAAACAAAAAGTAGTACAAATAGAACCTCTCTAAACTGGGTCTCTCTGGCCTGGCGACAGCCATGCACCAGCAGGACCATGGATGTTCCTGGATCAGAGTATCCCAGTGGTGGGCCAGCAGCCGAGAGTCCTGCAGGGACCAAAAGCCCAGACAGAGTGCTCGGCAGGGCAGTAGAGCCAGTGGCCAGAGGCCCTGCTGCAGGAGTCTGGCTGAGCCAGCAGCAGGGTAGTCAGTGCAGCAGTGAGCTCCGGCGTGGCCAGCAAGGTGGCAGAGCTTAGCTGGGATCCAGGTGCCCAACGCAGCAGCTGACTCCAGCAGGACCAGCAGGGCAGGTGTCCGGAGGCTCAGCACAGCAGCAGGGCCTGCATCTGGGAGCCTGGCTGGCCAGCAGAACAGCGGGCTCTAGAGGAGCCAGCATGGTAGCAAGGCCGGCAGCTCTGCTATGGCCACAAGCCTAGCTGAGCCAATAGTATCAGAGGACTGGCCAGGAAGCTGGCAGCCAGGCCAGCAGAGCCAGTCTTGAGAATTCTGACCTCTCCTAGATCGGCAAACACCCTCATTTGGAATCAGTCAGGTCACAAGACTGTCGCACCAGGGAACTCCAACCTATGCTTCTTTTTTACACAACAGAGAGTCAACCTGTAGAATTAATTGGCAGGGTTGTTGAGAGGGCCAACAGTTTTTGAATTACGTTAAAAAAAATGAGGTAAGTTCACGGAAGATAGGTCATAAGAACGGACATACTGGGTCAGACCAAAGATCCTTCTAGACCAATATCTTGTCTGCCAACAGTGGCCAATACCAGATGCCCCAGAGGGAGGGACCAGAACAGATAATCCTCACATGATCCCTCTTCTGTCATCCATTTCCAGACAAACGGAGGTTAGGGACACCATTCCTACCCATCTTGACGGATAGCTATTGATGGACCTAACCTCCATGAATCTATCTAGCTCTTTTTTTTAATCCTGTTAAAGTCCTAGTCTTCACAATATCCTCTGCCAAGGAGTTCCACAGGTTGACTGTGTGCTGAGTAAAGAAAAATTTCCTTTTGTTTGTTTTTAACCTGCTGCCTATTAATTTCATTTGGTGATCCTTAGTTCTTCTATTGTGGGAATAAGTAAATAACTCTTCCTTATTTACTTTTTCCACAGCAGTCATGATTCTATAGGCCTCTATCATATTCCCCCCCCCCCCCCCCCGCTTAGTCTCCTCTTTTCTAAGATGAAAAGTCCAAGTCTTTTTTATCTCTTTTCATATGGGACCTGTTTCAAACTCCTAATAATTTTTGTTGCCCTTTCTGAACCTTTTCCAATGCCAATATATCTTTTTTGAGATGAGGCAACCACATCTGTACGCAGTATTCAAGGTATGGGTGTACCATGCTTTTATATAGAGGCAATAAGATATTCTGTCTTATTCTCTATCCCTTTTTTAATGATTCCTAACATTCTATTTGCTTTTTTGGCTGCCGCTGCACACTGAGTGGATGTTTTCAGAGAACAGTTATGTTGTGAGCAAGACATGAGAAGTCATTCTTCTGCTCTACTCTGTTGGAGTAGTGTGTCCAGTTTTGGGCACCACATTTCAAGAAAGGTGTGGAGAAATTGGAGAAGGTCCAGAGAAGAGCAACAAGAATGATTAAAGGTCTAGAGAATATAACCAGGAGTAGCCTGAGGCCGGCTGCGGCAGCTGGTACCCCAGATGGAAGGCGCAATCGGCACCCCGCCTGCACAGATGTTAATGGCCGTGATGTCATCATTGGGTGCCCTGGCTGGCAGCACTCTAGGCAACTGCCTAGTTTGCCTAGGCTCATGGGCTGCCCCTGAACATAACCTATGAAGGAAGACTGAAAGAATTGGGCTTGTTTAGTTTGGAAAAGAGAAGATTGAGAGGGGACATGATAGCAATTTTCAGGTATCTAAAAGGGTGTCACAAGGAGGAAGTAGAAAACTTGTCCTTCCTGGTCTCTGAGGGTAGAACAAGAAGCAAAGGGCTTAAACTGCAGCAAGGGAGGTTTAGGTTGGACATTAAGAAAAGGTCCCTGTCAGGGTGGTTAAACACTGGAATAAATTACCTAGGGAGGTTGTGGAATCTCCATCTCTGGAGATATTTAAAAGTAGGTTAGATAAATGTCTATCAGGGATAGTCTAGACAGTACTGAGTCCTGCTATGAGGGCAGGGGACTGGACGACGTCTCGAGGTTCCTTCCAGTCCTAGTATTCTATTATTCTATGAACTATCCAGAATGACTCCAAGATCTCTCTCTTGAATAATTGTAGCTGAATTAGTCCCCATCGTATTGTATGTATAGTTGGAAATATTTTTTCCAATGTGCATTACTTTACGTTTATCAACATTAAATTTCATTTGCCATTTTGTTGCCCAGTCACTTAATTTGGCGAGATCTTTTCAAAGCTCTTCAGAGTCTGTTTTGGTCTTAACTATCCTGAGCAGTTTAGTATCATCTGCAAATTTTGCCACCTCACCGTTTACCCCTTTCTCTAGATCATTTATAAATAAGTTGAATAGGATTGGTCTCAGGACGGATCCTTGGGGAACCTCACTAGTTACCTCTCTCCCCTTCGAAAGCTTACAGTTTATTTCTACCCTTTGTTTCTTGTCTTTTAACCAGTTATCAATCCACAAAAGGACCTTCCCTCTTATCCCATGACAACTTACTTAAGAGCCTTTGGTGAGGGACCTTGTCAAAAGCTTTCTGGAAATCTAAGTACACTATATCCACTGGATTCCGCCTTGTCCACATGTTTGTTGACCCCCTCAAAGAACTCTAGTAGATTAGTAAGCCATGATTTCCCTTACAGAAACCATGTTGACTTCCCCCCAACAAATTATGTTAATTATGTGTCTAACAATTTTATTCTTTACTATAGTTTCAACTAATTTGCCTAGTACTGACAGACTTATCAGGATAAAATCCAAAATAGGCTTTTTACAAAAACATCTACAATTTTCAAGCCAATTTTCTAACCGTTTTGGGTCTGCCTTCTGATTTTTGAAGGCTCAGAGTTAGCAGGAATGTAGGACTGAGGTGGAAAGGACACACGTCTTTTCCCACCCTGCACAGAAAGGGTGTGCTCTACAGGATAAGAAAATACAGGAGGTTTGGAGTTCAGTCATTCCCTCTCCCAGTTTGAAACTACAAAGAAACCTTTCCTGTTTGATAGATCCAATATTGCTACTTTAGCACCAAAACTGAGAATGAGGCTGCAGACATCCACAGCTGGCCCATGTCAGCTGACTAAAGCATCTGGGGTATGGCTTGTACAAACAAACTATAGGTATTTGGGATCAAGCTAGAAACCAAATCAGCTATAATGCAAGTGGAAAGGATTTTGCTGTGAAATAGCAAAGCTAATGTTAGTCTTGCTAGGAATTTTACTTAATTTCTGATAATCAAGAAGCCTCAGGGAAAAAAAACCCAGACATTTATCAAAGAAGCACATCATAGACCTGTTTGTATTCCCTCCCTCAAAATTTACTTGATTTTAAGTTCTAAATTTAGTGGATGTTATTAATCCTAAAAGACACGATCATTACTTTAAGAATGCCTTAGAAGTTGAGATGTAAAGTTGGCAAAGTTTGTCTTTTCCTTCCAAACAGAAAAGATACTAACATAAATTATAACATTATTCACATCATCATGAAAAGTCCATATTATTTGGTCACCCATGCAAAGCAATATTTTCTTTATACATTTGGATGAACAGACATTGTATTAAAAGGTTTACAACTTGCAACTAGCCTATGCCTAGTTTAGAACACACAAAAATGCTTAGCTAAGAACAATAGATGATGCAGTTTACCTTCAACATGGTAATACATACATGCATAACAGCAGTGGGATCTAGAGAGATTTCTACCCAGAACAGGGATGTCAACAAGTAGCTGACTAGACAATTACAATTTCCCACTTTCTTACTGCCTCTGTATCAGAGGCAGCAGGGGGGTGAGGGAAAAGCAAGAACCAGCTTAAAAGTCGGTTCCCCCAGCAGTGGCTCTGCGGTGCTGCCTGTCCTCCTCTCCCCAAACACTGCTGCATGTATCAGAGGCAGCAGTGGGGGCGAGGACATAGGGGGAAGCTGCTGCAAAGCAGCCCGTCTGTGGGGAGTCTGAGCTCCCCACGGACAGAGACTACTTCATAACTCCCGGAGCAACCTCTGTTTAGTCAAGCCTGGCTCTGCCGCGGGCAGAGGCTGCTTCGGGTAGCAGCCACTGTTCACAGGGTGTCAAATATCTAAAAGGGTGTCACAAGGAGGAAGGAGAAAATTTGTTCCTCTTGGTTTCTGAGGACAGGACAAGGAGTAATGGGCTTAAAGTGCAGCAGGGGAGGTTTAGATTGGACGTTAGGAAAAAATTCCTAACTGTCAGGGTGGTCAAATATTGGAATAAATTGCCAAGGGAGATGGTGGAATCTCCCTCTCTGGAGATATTTAAGAACAGGTTAGATAGACATCTGTCAGGGATGGTGTAGACGGAGCTTGGTCCTGCCTTGAGGGCGGGGCGCTGGACTCGATGACCTCTCGAGGTCCCTTCCAGTCCTATTATTCTATGATTCTATGATCTCTCCACAGACAGAGGTTGCTCTGCATCTCCTGTAGCAACCTCAGTCCGTGGGGAGCTTGGATCCCCCACAGATAGGGGCTGTTGCCAGAGCAGCCACTGTCTGAGGCAGGCCCAGGCTTGCCGCAGATGGAAGCTGCTCTGCCTATGGGGAGCTCAGACCCCCCATGGACAGAGGCTGCTGCCACCCTGCACTGCTGCCTCTGTTTCAGGCTGTCTGCGTGGGAACAGTTACTCAACTATTCCATTACCCGTTATCAAACATCTCTAATCCAGAAACTGGTTACCTGAATTTCTAGGTTAGACTATATAAACACTTCATGGATAAATAAGGATACTAGAAGTCATTTGGCCCTCCACAGATGTTTCTATTTATAGAAAAAAAGAAACCAGCTGAATTTGAAAGCTACTTACTAATCTTGCTTACATGAAATGAACCACTGTATCACACAAAGATGCAGGAGCCAAGGAAATCTGTAATTGGTTCAGATACTACCACTCTCCTGTTTATAAACTGATGAATGACTTACAAAAGTTCACCCCAAAAGTGGGGCTAACTAGAATGGAATGGATGCAACTGAGCTGACCACCCTACCCATTATGGGTCCCTATTTAAAGAAGGTGTAAAAGCTATCTCCCAAGTACTCTCTTTTGCTTTTAAGATCGACATGCTTGAAAATTCTATTTCCCCTGCAATCATCTTTTTTTATGAAGCAGACATGCTCTCCCAACATTTTTTGAATACAGGAAAAGTGGCTGTTTTTCGTTTGTTTGCATGCTGATTACACACAACTGTGTGAGTAAGAGTCGGTGCCATGATAAAGACAGCTGCAGAATAGTTAGAAAATGAGGGTTGAGTCAAGTCCAAAGACAACACATTCTCAATTTGATTCTCAGTAACAGGTGACATTTATTTAAAAAGAAATTCTTTCCGCAAACAAGCAGAACAATTTAAGTGGCTCATTTCTTGTTCTGGACAGATTTCACTGATTTCTCCTTATCAGGCATATGTAAGACAGATTATGAACCAGAGTATACCAAATACATTTTTTCCCCCCATGCAGCAATCACACACGGAATGCAGTCATATAAATAAAGCATCTTATTGCTACAAGAGGACAACCTTGAAGCGCATGTGACCAAATTCCTACACAAACTGTATGAGAAGTGTCAAAGGAAAACACCATTAAGAAGGTTTTAAAGCTTCTTTGTCTTTGGAAGGAGAAATTTCTAAAGCTTCTTTGTCTTTGGAAGGGGAGATTTCTACATCAAAAGGTATGAAGAATTCTAAGAGAGCAGTGACCTCCTTCAAGTCTAGACTGTATTCCTTTGCTATTTTCTCTGCGGTCCATATTTGTGGAGAAAGTTTATGATTATTGAGAAGAGTCAGAGCCTCCACCAGAGAAATTTTGCCTTTGGGGATCTTCTGAACATCTAGTTTGCTTAAATGAGCTAGTGTTGTAAGTCTGTATTCCTGCTGTAAATTTGGGATACTTCCACCTTCATCTTTTACCTAGTGTGGTAAGAGAAAAAAAAAATTCAAGTCAATCAGAGTTCTGTTTATTCTGTGCAGTGCACATTCCCTGCCTATTTCTTTCATTAAAGATTTTCCTTTTAATTAAAATAGAAAATACTCTACAGTTTTTCCATTGTGAATACTTTGATCCTCATGCATTGTCTAGGGTTGCCAACTTTCCTGACTGAACCTGAACCTTTTTGGAAGTCTTAGACAGTATGTAGAACACAGAATGAAAACCACTACCATAATCCAGCACTATTTTGTTCTCAAAGCACCATGTTTTATACAGATCAGTTTCAGCAACAGTTATCATGGCCAAAAGCTCAGCATCTACATCAGTATCTTATTTTTCTGAAGCAAAATGCAGGACTATGTAGCACTTTAAAGACTAACAAGATGGTTTATTAGATGATGAGCTTTCATGGGCCAGACCCACTTCCTCAGATCAAATAGTGGAAGAAAATAGTCACAACCATATATACCAAAGGATACAATTTAAAAAAATGAACACATATGAAAAGGACAAATCACATTTCAGAACAGAAGGGGGATGCGGGGAGGGGGAGGGGGGAAGGCAGGTAGGTTATTCTTCTGGACAGCTGAACACCCAGCATTTGTTTATTATTATCCTTACTTTTTTGTGGTCTATGTTTTCAGCTCCATGTACTAGACTGTTATTAGGGCAGTCTTCCTGGGGCGGTCGTGGTGCATTTCGACCCCCAGGTCTGGTGGTTGTTTTTTGGGGTTTTTTTTTTGTTTTGTTTTTTTAAACAAAAAAATCCTTGGTGTTCCCCATAAAAAAAAACAAAAAAACTATTGTTTGGTGTCCCTCGGTCTTAAAAAGTTTAAGAAACACTGGACTACATGCATACCCCCCACCAGTACATTTTTAGTAGGCTGGCCAGCAACTTGTGCCAGGTCTGGTACACATCCCCACTCTAGTTCTACATTTAAAATGTTATTAGGAGCCGGGCAGGCAAGCAGCCCAGCTTGGTTCTGGGTTGCACCAGGTTTGGGATCTCAGACGCCACCCTGCACAGAGGTTGCTGCCACCCTGCACTGCTGCCTCTTTATTAGAGGCAGCAGTGTGGGGTGATAATTGGCCAGTCCATGAGTGAAACTGGTTTTTAAACTGGCTCCCCTTGTGGACCAGTTCCAGCCTGGCACCCCGGGCTGCTGCCTCTGATAAAGAGGCAGCAAAGAGGAGTGGCAAGGGGCTCCTTGGGAGTGGAGCTGGAATGCACTGGCTGCCGGCCCCTACAGAATAGTCAAGTAACCAATAAGAATTCATGAGATTAGTCAGCTATTCAAATAACTGATATTTAACATCCCTAATGAAGATGCCTAATTTCAGGAACAGACACACAAAATATATGCACAAAATTTTCAAGCAACTGAGCAGCATCGACTTCCATTGAAGTCAAGTTGTCAGCAATCTGATACGTTTTTAGCTTCTCTATCACCCAAGTAAAATGAAGATAACACTATTACCATATCTCACTAGAGATTCATTAACATTTCTGAAAAGCTTTTTGTCTTAGATGGAAAGTATTACAGAAATGCTAAATATAAGACACACACGAAGCGGATGAGGTAATGTCTTTTACTGGATCAAATTCTGTTAGTGAAAAAGACACGTTCTTAGTCTACACAAAGCTCTTTCTACAAGTCAAGGTATTACCTAATCTACCTTGTCTCTGACATACCTGGGACCAATGCGGCTACAAACACTGAAAACAAAGCATAAAGGCAGACCTAGGACTCACTTCTTTGAATCTAATGCCAATATGTTTAGCCTTACATTAGAAATGTAAGCGATAAGGCTAGGCTTATTGTGTAGTTGAGTTGATTACTCACATCGCCTTCCCCCCCCTTCCCCCCCCCCCCCCCGCTGCCTTTGTACTAGAAGCAGCAAGGGGGAGGGCAGGGAAGAAGCAGGAGCCAGTGCTGGGGGGAGCTGGCTTAAAAGCCAGTTCTCCCCAGCACTGTCTCCATAGTGCTGCTGCTCCTCTGCCCATTGTGCTGCTGACTATCAGCCTCGCTACTACTACATTTAAACTGCAGAGCTGCAGCAGGGATAGGCCCCAGACCCGATGAGAGCTGGGACTGAGCAAGTCCAGCTCAATCCTGGCTTCCATGGGTCTGGAACCTACCCCGCTGCAGCTCTGAATTTTAATTGTAGCAAGAGCCAGGCCAGCTCTTACTACATTTAAAATGCAGAGTTGCAGTGGGGTCGGTTCCAGACCCATGGAAGCCGGGACTGAGTGCCTTCCCTTATCAACTAATCGTCTACTTGATACAAATTGTATCGACTACACTATTTGCCAATTACCCGCCTCTTAACATCCTTATTTTACATGCATACCACATAGACAACTGCTGTTAGATCATCCGTTTCATACAAAAACAATATAAATAAAACATCTTACCATTTCCTCACCCAAACAGATACACAACTTCACTTAAAAGGACACCAACATTTTAAGTGATATTTTAATAATTTCTTTATTTCTGGTACTAGCTTCTTTGCTCTCCACACAAGCTCCAATTTCCTCTACCACATATAGAATCAACAGGAATTCTATTTCCCGTCTAATTTCCTATTTCCCTTCCACAGACTGGCTGATTAAACTTCTGGAAACCCAAATCTGTGAACATATTTTAGAGGCTGTGGCACAAGGAAGGTGCACTCAGATAAGAGTCTCTGTGATAGATGAAGATGCCTGTATAGACAACTTCATAGAAAGGAAGGAAAGCTGAAACCATAAACAGAGGCTGATGACACTCTTAAATAAATAAGGTAACCCTGAAATTATAAAACATCAATAAAAAAATCTCAATTTAATCTATTAACAGCTACAGGCTGGACCTCCTGGTCTGACACTCTTGGGACCAAGGCAGTCCAGCCATAGTAGACAGGGCTGCTTGCCCCCAGCCACTGGGGATTTTCTCCAGGCTGGTCTCACTCCAAATCACAGCAGGACTTCCTGCCCCGGCTGAAGAGGTTTTTCTCCAGGCTGATCTTACTCTATCTGCAGAGGCAGGACTCCCTGCCCCCAGCCTGCCACTGGCCTGCTGGATGGGCTCCCTGCCCCAAGGCTACTGGCTCTACAGGTGGCCAGCCATGGGCAAACTCTGTGGCTGGGGCTCACTGGCCCTGCAACATTGGACCACAGACATTGCAGGATCAGAGAGTTGAGGACCACAGAGGTTCAACGGTGGAGTAAGCTGCTAAGCCTATTCATCACATAAGCATTGGTACGTTATTAATTTTGTCATCTGAAAAATGCTTGCTGCTATAATCATAGCAGAAGGAAGACATGCTCACTTGTACAGGTGGATCTCTGGAATCAACATAAACCTCTTTCAGTAAGGTAAGAAGTTTGTCATCTTTTCTGCGGATTTCCTCTTGGAGGTCTGAATAGTCTAAGAAAAAAAGATTTAAAGCAGAAAATCATTTACTTGCACCCATATTCTTGTTGGCTTATACCCATAAGACATCACACAACTCAAGTGAAAATTAATGCATGTGAAGACAGTGTAAATACTTTCAGGGAAATCAGATTTCCATGTTATTTCTAATATTCACAATACTTAATCCCTCATACACAAGGAAAAGAGAATTTATTATGCCTATTCAAGAGGAAAAGAGTAGCAATTTTAAGCAATTAGGCCAGGTCTAGAATAGGCCAGGTCTAGAGGTAGCAAGGGGGGCAGGGAGAGGAAGGGGTGTTTCAAAGCTGCAGCGCCATGTGGAGCCCATGGCAAGACCCTGGGCTCCATGCGGTGCTGCCGTCTTGAAATTCTGCATGCAGTCCACGGCCAGCTGGGGAGTCCCCAGCTGGCCCAGGTTGCACGTGCCATTTCAAAATGGCAGCACCACATAAAGTCCAGAGTCTGCTACTTTGCAACGCTGCGTGGAGCGCAGGGTTGCAAATGGCATTTTGAAGTGTCAGCACTGTGTGGAGCCTGGGGTCAGCTGGGAATTCCCAAACTGACCTCAGGCTCCATGCAGCACTGCTGCTTTGAAATGCTGCAGGGAGCACGGGGCCAGGGCGGGGGGACTGCTTGAGTCCCCCACAGATCCCATGCGCTCTGCAGCACTTTCACCTTTGAAATGTAGCAACAGCCCTGGAGACTGTTGCTACACTTCAAAGGCAGAGGCACCCTTATTGATTCGCTGAATAGTCAATGCAAATTGCATCAACTATTCAATTAGCCAATTAAATTTAACATCCCTACCACAGAGCCACCTGCCACCCCCTATCCTCCCATGCTGCTGCCTCTCAAAGAGACAGAGACAAATTTCATACCCTGCAAGATATAATTAGGTCAACCTAACTAACATCCAGTGTAGACACAGCTGGGAATTATCCTAATGACCTATCTATCTACCACCTTGTGGAGAGGTGGATAACTTTAGTGACTCTTCCCTTAACGTTATCCTGGTTAACATTGTTCCATTGCTTACTGATTAGAGCACATGCTCGGTTAGAGATGTTAAAATGTGCTTAAATAACCATGTAACCCTCCTCGCCTGGGGAGGGAAGGCTGGTGGGTTCAAGTCCCAACCTGTTCCATGCACGGGGCAGTCGGCTCCGCAGGAGCTGGGGGACAGACTGGCTTCCTCACAGAGTCACACAACCCACAAGTAAACCAGGCTGAGACGCGAGGACCCCACCCGCCAGCCTATGCCCTGGATCAGCAGCGTCCAGCCAAACAACGAGGCTGAAGGTAGCAGCGGGCAGGATTAGGGGTCACTGTCCGCAGCAGCCCGCGGCCGCTCCCAGCTCCTGGGCTCCTCGCAGCCTGCAGGGCTCCGCTGGGGGAGACAACCGGCCCCTCCGTCAACTGTCCCCTCCCCCGCCCCGTAACCCGCCACAGCCCCCCCCCCCCGCAGCCCCCAGCCCTGCCCACTACCCCGCACGTGCCCCAGCGCCCCGAAATCCACCTTCAGCAGCCCCTCCCCCCGCGGCGCGTGCCCCAGCCCCTCCCCCCGCGGCGCGGGCGCTCACCGGGCAGTGCGCGCGGCGCGGCGCGGTGCCGGGGGGCCGGCCTGGGCTTGTTCTTGCTGATCTCGCGGCTGGCCCGGTTCTCCAAGTTGAAGTTGCGGAACGCGCGGGTCACCCTGGCGCCCATCGCCTCCGCGCAGCGCCAGCCCGCGCATGCGCCAGCGACCCGCCCGCCAGCGCCCCACCTAGCGGCCTGGAGGACCCCTGGCAGGCGCGGGGGCGGGGCAGAGCGCTCCGGCTGCTCGGCGGGGCACTGCTCCGCTCTGCCTCAGTTTCCCCATCTGCAACTCGTGCGGCGGCGGCTGCTGCTGCTCACGGCAAGGCGTGGCCGGGGTAACGATACTCTGAGCCCTGCGCCGCCTACTGCTCGCTCGCGCCCGGCCTCCGCCCGCCCCGGCGTATGGGGCCGTCCCAGGGCGAAAGTGACTTAAATGCGGGCGGGGCTGTCGCTGCGGGCAGCACAGGGAATGTACGTGGGGCCGGGGCGATAGGTGAGGCTGCGGCGCGGCGCGGGGTGTGTGCAGGAGTCGGGGGAGGGGTGGGGGGCTCAAGGCAGAAACGTGGGAGGTGCAGGAGTCAGGGCAGGGATTAGAGGGGGGGGGGTACTCGAGGCTGGATAGGGCAGTGGGGACTATGCTGCTGGAACCGGGGCTGTGGCACTGGGCTGCCTAGGGTGAGCCTACACAGTGCCCTTACCTTGAAATGAGCGACCACCATTTGCACTGTGCAAATTGCAGTAACTTATTTTGAGAGAATTTCAAAACGAAGCACTATTCCAAAATGTCCCCTACCCCCCGTGGAAGGAGGGTTACAGGGGTGCCGGAATAGCGTGCCTGTTGTTTTGAAATCTATTTAGAAATAACAGACTGCTTTAAAGATGCAGAATAGCTAATAGCTTCTGGTATCCTGAAATAACTCCACAATGTAGATGTAGCCTAGCTGTGCTGTGGCCACGCTGCCCAGGGACCGTGGCTGCTGGCTAGGGCTAACAGGGCTGGGTCCTTGCCTTCCCCACACCCAGCTGTCTGACGCTGGGGCTGACAGCTATGAGGGAGCAAGGGAGTGGTTTGGGCTTTGGCTGTGGAGGATGGGGGCCAGAACAGGAGGGGTTAGCCAAACATGCCCAGCAGCAGGTCTGGAACCTTACCCATGGACAGTGTCCGACAGCATCCAGAGCCCCACCCTCAACCAGCCACTCTCTTAAGGGTTTGCCACACTGGGATGCACCAGTTTTTCACTTCTGGTTCAGACTGATCTCAGCAGAGGCACTTCTTTTTCAGGTTACCTATAAATATACTGTGAGTATGATGTCTCTAAGGCAGTGTTTCTCGAACTGTGCTCCGCAGAGCCCCAGGGCTCTGCGAGACATCTCCAGGGACTCCAAGAGGTTGACAAACTGGAAACATCGATAGGTACAACACATACAATCAGTGGACCGCTGGGGCGCCGCATACATTTTTATGCATGTAAAGGGCTCCGGAGCCCAAAAAGATTGAGAACTGCTGCTCTAAGGTTTAAATTAATTTGTAAAAATAAAAGAAGGTTGTTCTCCTGCCACAGCAGTAACTGTGAACTCCGTTATTGTTTCATATGGGGATATTAAAATGCATGCAGTGTACATATATTATATATGTATTTCTATGTTATATGAAAACTCAGATGCATTTGAATGTTATGCAATAACCAGGGCTCGACGACTGTGGCGGAAATCCACTTGCCAACCCCGCACCGCACATGCGCCAGACCCACATTGCGCATGTGCGCACCGCCGGTGAACAGGGCGACCAGCTGAAATCCTCGCCACGGGCGAGTAGATAAGTGGATTTGTTGAGCCTTGGCAATAACAATAATAGATCTGTCTGTTACTGCTGATGTGAAAGAACATTTTTCTTTCTTTAGGCCTACAAACACTTATGAACATGACATGAGTGGTCCTATGTCAGTCAACAGGGCTTTTTATGTGGCTAAAATCACTGATTTTCATAAGGGTATGTGAGACCTGTTTTTTTTTCCTTGATTTTTAGCTATGCCCAACACCCAGATCTCAGATTGAAGTTAATGGAAGCTGTGGATATTCATCTAATTGAGAATCAAACCATGTGTTTAGTCTTGGAGTCACTTTCTTGAGATAAAGTTGGAAATATCCTCATGTTGTCAGACTGGGGTAGGTTTTCCACCTTCCAGAGTTTTGATAACCAGAATGCCCACATCTTTTCATCTTAGTATTAGCTTTGGTACAGCATAGGAATTAGGGATATTAATGTGTATTTGTATACATGGTTAACTGATGTGCCATGGCTCATCAATTACAGGAGGCCCCCAACTTGCAACGTGATTGGCTCCACGGGAAGCATCACAAGTTGGGGGTGTTGTAACTCAAACCCTCATTTACAATAGGTGCTGTGCACCACTGTAAATGCGGGCTGAGGACGTAAGTCAGGGGTTTCTGGCCCTTTCTACACTTACAAAAATGGTTGAAAGTGTGGGGGGTCAGAACTCGGATGGTCGCAAGTCGGGGGCCTCCTGTAACCTGCACCATTACATGCACCTCCCACCCCCACCTCTGTATCTGAGGCAGCAGCATGGGGTAGGGGGGAGCAGGCAGGAGCTGGTGTTGGGGAGAGCTGCCTTAAAAGCCGGTTCCTCACAAGTACCAGCTTCTGCGGAGCCACCAGTTCCCCCATGCTGCTGCCTCTAGTTGGGGTGGCTTTCAAACTAGCTTCCCACATGTACCAGCTCCTGTATAGCTGCTTGCTGCCTCTATATCAGCATCTACATTAATTTTAAACATCTTCTTTGTGTTTTTTAATTGGTGAGTTTATTAGGATAAAGGTACCATTTAAGTATTTCTGATGACCTTTCTCATCACTGTTATTCTGTGATTGGAAAGTGTGTGATTTTTTCTATACAGGTACATCATTGTTCTCATCAATGACATTATGACAGTTTTAGGAGGCAATGCTGTATGGCAGGGGTGGGAAAACTTTTTTGGGTCAGGAGCCACTGACCCATAGAAAAATAAGTTGGGGGCCACACACAAGTGAGATGTAAAACAAAACAAAAACTCAAAACTCACTGAGACAGCCCCTGACTGAGAAGGAGAAAGATAGTCTCCACATTTCCTTCACTCACCAGAGCTTTGGGGAACCCAGCCTTGTAAATTTTGTGTGTTCCAGCCCTGCGGAGGGACAGTAGGAGGGCTAGAGCACCAGTGTGGGCTCCCCAATGCTGGGGGTGGGGGGTAGGAGGAGTCCTGAGCCTTGGGAGCTGGATTTAGGCAATCTAGGGACTGCATCTGGCCCCCAGGCCTTAGGTTTCCCCACCCCTGCTGTATGGATACGTTATGTGCCCTATGTTGGAGTTTTTCAGAACAACAAATTATTACAGGATGGCAGTCTGTGGGCTAGCTTGTGTCACAGGCCTGACTAAGGACAGTGTGAAGGTACAGTACCTCTCTCAGATCCTCATTGAGCAAAGAAAATGCAGTATTTGCTCTCAGCACATCCATCCAGTTCTACTGACCTACATGCCAGGGAATTGGGAAGGGAGTATCTACATCAAAACCATAACTCGTGGTAGTACATAAAGATTGCTACTAGCTTGGGCCCTATTGTGTTATCAATATATGTATTTACACATAATAAATGCCAGTCTTTTCCCCAATGAATTTACAGTCTGAAAGACAAGACATAATAGGTAGATAAGATAAATGGGGTGGCAGAGAGAACAAGTAGCAAATAAAACAGGATTTGCATCTGGGGTTACTAAGCTCTTTCTGGGGTCCTGGAAGAAGTAACCATTGTTCCCCCAATTTAGAAGCTCAGGTCTTCCATCTCTCTTATGTAATGATATAGACATAAAATTGCCCTAAAGCCATATTCTGTTGGGATCTAGTTTAGAAACCACTACACAGTATACATAGTAATAGGAACATAGGAATTGCCAGACTGAATCAGACCAACGATCTGTCTAGTTCAGGATCACTAGGAAGTTAGTGGGTGGCTTGGTTATGCTTTGAAGCACAAAGATTTCTAACTCATAAATGTTTATCTTGTAATGTAACTGTCATTTCTTGTTCGTATGAATGTCTTTTCTTGGTGTTCAGAGATCATTGTTGGTACAATATTCATTACTATCCCTTTAAGAGAAGTCACAAATCATCCATCTGCCTATTGACTGAAGGCACTGACCTTAATTTGAAACAAAAGAAAGTGCCTTTTGGCACCAGAAATTTCTGGCTACTGGAATCAGACTCAGCACAGTACTGCTGTGCAGTTTCTTTAAAGCCTGATGTGACTAACACTCCTGTGGTATTGCCAGCAGCAGACAAACTCACCAAAAGGCAGCCAGTTAGTTAAAAATAAAGAGTGATGTCATTCTATGTCTGTCATTTCCCATCACTAAGCATGTTACCAGGCTGTATGTTTCATTGATTGGGAATGACCAGGACTACAAGATTTTCATTCTAAGTCTGGAATCTTTCATACTGACTGCAACAAGTAAAATATTTGAAATGTTTGAATTGAAGATATTTTCATGGCATAATTAGGCATTTTATCAATGTAGCTGTATCATTGATAGAAACACTTTACCTAGTCCCACACCTGCATTCTTAGTTAAAAAGTTGTGATTATATTTTTTCTTGTAAGATAAAGTCTGTATATTCTATTTGTCCCGTTTTATAAGAGTGTTTCATTGCCACTGAATGAGTAAGCTTATCTGAATTGTTCTGGGGTATTTGTAGTAAACAGTGTGATTCCTTGCTTTCCCATATACCAAAATGAAGACCATAAGCACATAGGAACTGCTGTGCTGGAACAAACCAGTGGTTCTAGTCTGATATCTTGTCTCCGATGGTCTCCAGCAGCAGATGCTTCAGAGGAAGGTGCAAGAAACTTTGTATTAAACAGATGAGGGATACTCTTCCCACACACACATACACGCATACCTGGTCTCATCCCTCCAACATCTACAAGCAGACTTATTGAAATTGCTTAGCAATTGCAGGAAACAAAACTGTTTGGAGAAAGAAAAACACTGGTGAACATTTTCTTTTCCATTTTCATCAAAGTGTTTGAATTTTTTTCCAGACAGCTCTGTAGCTGGATGGAAAATGGATCAAATATTTATTTTGTGAGTTAATTAACATAGTTTCTTTATTACTGGTTGATATATTGTATGTTCCTCTGTAGGAATATAGGCCCACATTAAATTTAGGTGAACTATGTTTTAAAATTGAGTTGAGAACCTGGCATATGCAATACATGCAAGTCATGCAACCAAAAAGCATGAGATCATGAGAAAGAACAGTTGTGTTAAACATGCAGTGAGCCTTTGAAATAACTAGTGTTAACTTATTGAAAGTTTGTCTGAAGTAATAGAAATAAAACATGTTAATTGGGTACCAGGTGCAGTAAGTAATTGCCTATGCAAGAAACTGCTTCATCTGGTTTTAGCTGAAGTCTGATAATTAGGAATGACATCATTTGTTTGTTAAGGAGAGTGTATATTTAAAGGGTTCATTAATATTATCTGCTCAAGTTAGAAATTATCAATATGGGTCTAAGTACCCTGGGGTTTAGTCTGTTTATAAGTATCTTGATCAAATGGTTATAAATGTTGTGTTGCTGTTTGGATGCAGTAATTGTTTATTACAGTAAAACTCCAATTGTCCGGCATCCAGTGGTCCGCATTCCCGATAGTCCGGCACCAACTGGAACCCGGAAGTGCTCCAGCCAGCCGGACAATTGGAGCTTCTGTGAGCCCCATGGGCACTTGTGGATGGGAAAGGGAAGGGGAGAAAAGGGGAAGGGGATTATACCCCTGTGACAGGTCTGCCGGGACCCACACTGCGTCCGGCCAGGGGGTGGGAGGTGGGCGGGGAGCAGCCCGCCGCTGCTGAAACTGATGAGCAGCAGACTTGGGAAAGCTGCAGAGCAGAGCAGCTGGGGTGATGCCGGGTTGGTCCCACAGCGCTGCCCCTCACCCCCCTGCTTGGTGATAACTACTGCAGTCTGGGGGGAGGGGGGAGAGCCTGCTCCCCTCCCGGAAACTCTCGGTGGCGGCATGGGGCTTCCCCCGCCTTCCTGCAAAACGGTGGAGGGTTTTCCCCTTACCACGCATTCCCCGCCCACCCCTTGGATGCAGTGCGGGTCCCGGCAGACCCATCACAACCCCCCGCCAGACTACCTCCCGATACTCCGGCATATCCGATAATCCAGCACCACCTAGGTCCCAAAGGTGCCAGATTATCGGAAGTCTACTGTACATAGGATTTTGGGGCACATTTAGAGCATAAATAGCATTCAGCCTTTGAATTTAGGATAGATATTTGTAATTAAATTAGACTTGTGGTAATATACTGCATAAATAATAATTAGGGTTCATCTGAGGAAACATCAACTTTCTTCATTAAGAGTTGTGAGAAGCTTGCTGCTTCCATCCAGGAAGGTGAGGTATCACAGTAGCCCATAAGATATGTGACCTTCTCTGAGAAATATTAATCTCAGTGCAACGTGGTGGGTGCTCAGGTGGAGTGGAGACAGTCTGGGGTTACTCCATGACTTATTGTCCAGAAAAGTTTTGAAGGATGTGACTTTGCTGCCTTTATGGCAGAGGAGAACTAATATCTGTTTGCTTCTTCTATTGCAGGGCACAGGTTTTTGTCTGGCTTTGTATCAAACAATGTTTTCTGCCACTGATACTCAATTTTTTTTTCTTATGTCTTCTTGTCACAGGTTACTCAAAGATTATAGCAATCTGTGTGAGCAATGAAGTAGGGGTTTATATGCTTCTGTCGTAGAGAGCATCTAGCAATAGCCAAGAAGAAGTGGTTGTTGTTATGATACGCAGCAATGGCTATCCCATGCTGTTAAAAAGATAAAACTAAGAAAGACTGAAGCACTGATTATTATTCTGTGGGCCAGTCAGTGCTCCTGTCTTGTCCATTATATTTTGTTAAGTGTACTTGTTAAAAAAAACAACTTCTCACTGGAAGTGTTTATTATTTATTTTATTATGTGAATTATAATAGTGCCAAAGGGCCAATGAAGAATGGGGCCTGGGATGGAAACACAGAGCTATAGACAGTCTTTGCACTGAACAGCTTGCAATCTAAATTATGAATGCAAATACCAATTAACAGTTAACTGGTTAAGTGATTAAAATTATGTTGTTTAACTGATTAACTATTAGAGGACTGGTACATATCTGCTGTGGCTGCCGTCTTGCTGCTTCTGTGGGGCAGAGATTCAGCAGGGACTGCTTTAGACGGAGGCCACCACAGCATTGGTCCTGCCTCGGCCAATCCACCACAGGCAGGGGTACTGCTCCAGCCCAGCCTGCTGCACAATAGCTGGGGTCCAGCCAGCCACCCAGCCGTTCCTGTGGTGCTGCAGACAGGGACTACTCCAGCCTGCCGCACCATGAGAAGCTGCTTCAGCCAGGACAGTTAGCCTTTTACACCCCTAGTCTAAATAGACAAAATAGATGCAAGGCAGAGGAAGTTAAGAAGTCTAAATATTATACTAGCCTCAGATATATTAATGGGCATGTACAACAGGTCAAATACTAAGATTTTTATCAAACTTTTCTGAAATATCACCAGGCTAAATTTGGAACTACTAAATGTGTCTCTGCACATTTATTGCAATGTGTTATTCTTGGGAGACTCTTCTTGCATCATTAGTAGCATGCACAAGCCACTGTACCTGTCCAAAAGTATTTCTCTCCTTGCACAGACTTCTTGGCAAAGCACATTGATTTCAAAGCTCTTACATTTAAAATCCTGAACTGATGTGCCTCTGTGTACCTAACAAAGCCTTCTCATTATTTCCCTGGCTGATTAGTATAGTATAAATTAGCAGGTTATTTAGTTTATCTTGGTTATATACTTAAAGCAATAGGAACTAAAGTGTTTGAAATGAGGTACCATGGTTGTGAATTCATTGCTTACTGCAATTAGAAATTCTCATTTATTCTGTTAGTCAAGCAAGACTAAAACAGATATTGGCTTCATTCTTAGTTACAATAAGGACTTCAATGTGGGTAAATTTACATCCACTTCATGACCCCTTTATTCTGCCAGAGGATATTGTTGCAAAGGCCTCCATACAAATACAAGTTGTTATAACAAATACAGTGGCCACAACTAACATGCTATATTCTGTAAATATAAATGGTTGTAGTAGCACAGCGTTAAGCATCTACTTGTAGATGAAGCACAGATGATTCTTCTTGCTCTAGTTAGATTTTGTATAGCCAGTGAAACTCTCCCAGGAGAATCTTCTCTCAAAGAAAACAGACACTTTAGCTGCATAGTTGTAAATATGCTCAGGAAGATGGGATTTTTATCAATAATTGTTGATTTCATAATATACATATTGACAAAAATTTGATTAGTAATCAGAATTGAGAATTTATAAGTGTTTGTTTCATGGATATTTAACGTGATGTTGACAATTTGTGTCTTAACAATTATAAAGCTTTAACTTTTTGAATCTTGGTGTCTGCTGTTTTTAATTATTGTCTGACTCTTCCATAATTTCCCCAAGTATGGAAACTGATAGAGACACAAACTGGAAAAACAGCTACAAAACACATGTTGATATTATCCATCAGTATTGTCAAAATCAAATTCTACAAAGCCCAGTTGTAAAACTTAAGTTTTTGTTTGCTTACCTTCAGGCCAGAATGTATTCAGTACATCTTGTATTGCTGTCTTCCAGCTTTGGTTCAGTGGGCAAGTACTCGGCTAGAGTAAATCAGCATAGTTCCACTGAAGTAAAGGAATCTAGGCTAGTTTATACCAACAGAGGATCTGACCTGTAGGAATTTTGCATGTGTCCATTTCTATTATATTTAGCTTCCAGTAATAATGGTCATAAGTAGTGCCTTGATTTTTAAGTGTTCAACGTGAGACATTGTTCAAGGGTCCTGATTTGCAGATGTGCTGAACACCTACCCTCTGAAAATTAGGTACTAGAGGCAACAGCGTGGGACATTAAAGGATGCATTAAAGCTGTTTGGCACAGGGGCTTTCCGAAATGCATATTCTTTTAAATTTAACGGCTACGTCTAGACTGGCATGATTTTCCGGAAATGCTTTTAACGGAAAAGTTTTCCGTTAAAAGCATTTTCGGAAAAGAGCGTCTAGATTGGAAAGACGCTTTTCCGGAAAAGCACTTTTTGCAGAAAAGCGTCTGTGGACAATCTAGACGTGCTTTTCTGAAAAAAAGCCCCGATCGCCATTTTCGCCAACTCGGCAGTTTTGTCGACGGCGGTAAACCTCATTCTACGAGGAATAACGCCTTTTGTCAACAGAGTTCTGTCGACAGAAGGCGTTATTGCATCTACACTGTCCTTTGCGTCTACACTGTCATGTCGACAAAGCGACTTGCTTTGTCAACAGAACTGGATGTAGTCTAGGTCTCTTTGTCGACAGAAGCTTTGTTGACAGTATCTGTCGACAAAGCCTCTGTTGACAAAAGCCTGTAGTCTAGACGCATCCTCAGATAGCATATGTTTTTAAGACAACTTCACTATTTTTTCAAAATACTGAACTAAAATTAGCCAAATATCAGTTTCAATTGCCCATCTGTCTATTTCTATCTCCTCTCTTCTTCCACTGATATTGAGGAGGGGTTGCCATGTAATTTTAGAAAAGAATCTATACTTAGTGTTCTTCAGTTTGTTTTGAAATGAGTAAGTCCAATTTCCACCACATGCCATATGCTGTTTAACCATTTATCATGAGAATCTTACGGACTCTTTTTATAGTAGCATTTTCTGCTTGAAGTTGCCTTTTGCAAGTTTTTGTGCTTTTACATTCACTATTGTGATTGTTATTTGACATTTTGAGTTTTTATTTAGGCTCTGTTTGACAAATAAGGAACAGGGGTATTCTGGACTATAGAAAAATTGTATATTCAAGAGTAATACACTTCTGGTGCATCTAGAAAATGTGCATTATTAGATTTGCAAGAGGCATATGGACATGTCTTCAATAAAAAAAAAATTAAGAAAAAACAACAATGCTGAAGTTCAAAAGCAGATGAGATTAAGTGCTTTTGGAGGCACAGCATATATGCAGGCACAGGCCAGAGGAAGGAAGAGTAAAAATGGTTTTAATCCATGTTTGTACCTCTGGAATTCTGGACAAGTTGGTGGGTAGTGTGTCATGGGAACTTGCCTCTGATCAGCTCCACAACCTAAAATTATTTTGAATAGCCATATTAGTATTTGCTCTAGTCCCAGCCTTGCCATCAACTTACATCCCACATTGGAGAGAATTCCATATAAAACAGCCTAAACTATCCATCCATCAGGAGGATTGTTCCTGCCCTGCCGAAGGGCTTCTGTATCCTATTATCCACTGCCAGAGCAGCACACAGGAGCCAGCCAGGAAGTAATATCCTTCCCTCAATCTTTAAGATGACTTGTTTATGAGCCCTTTTAAGCAAGGAGCTCCAGTTACGATGTACTTCGTATTTGGTTCAGTTGCTCACAATATTTTGAGGCTTTGCTTTTAAATTTGAGACATTTAAATTTGAGAATTTTTGGACAATTTTTAACTCCCTGTTAATGTTGAAGGGCATGTGATGAATCAAAAATAGGGGACTAAGAACCCTATCCTTCAAGATGCTAAGGGCTTTCTTCAGAGTGCTAAACTACTTCAGCCTCCATCTTGAAACAGACTATTTGCCTAGCCAGTTTAGTCTAAAATTCTGCTTCAAGTTGTTGCCAATAACCAGTGTTTCAGAGGAAAGTAAACACCTTCCGCTTCACTCTATTTTATTACAACCGTCCCGATTCTTCCCCAAGTGCCATCAAATAATACCTTCTCTAGTCTTCAATTTGGGTATGCAGCCAGTTTTTTTTCAATATTCCCTCATGGGTCATGTTTTCTAGGCCTTTAATAATTTTTGTTGCTTTGCTCTAGACTTCCTCCAATTTGTCCACATCATTCCTGAAATATGGCACCCAGAACTGAACACAGTACTCCAACTGAGACCTAATCAGCACAGAGTTCAGCAGGAAAACTACACCAATAATTCAATATAACTCAATCTTAATCATTTAAATAATTCTTAATAATGCGGACAATTCTGTCTTTGTAATCAATATAATGTTTAATGATTTGCTGTGCAAATGACTCAGGTGTCTGTGCAGCAGTCACACATTAACTAGGGTGTGTCTACACTGCACTGTTATTTCGGAATAACTAGCATTATTCCAAAATAACACTGTGAGCATCTACACAGCAACACTGTTATTTTGAAATAAATTTGAAATAACTAATGGCTTATTTTGAGTACTGTAAACCTCATTCCATGAGGTATAACATTTATTCTGAAATAGCTATTTGGAATCGGGTGTGTGCGGACATGGCACAGGGAGTTATTTTGAAATAAGGATCCTCCAGGAAATCCCACAGGTGTCCTGCTGGCCACTCCATCCACACTCTTCAGGACTCTAGTTCCTCTTCCCCTGCAGCCCTTAAAGCTGCAGCCACAGGGAAAAGGGCTTGTGGCAGGAAGCTGGCCCTGACAGCCGCCAGCTGGAACCTGACACCGCAGCTGCCACAGCAACTCAGTGGGCCACCATAGCAGACCCTCAAGCCCTCCAAGAGCCCTCCCTCACTTCCAGGGAGCAGGCTGATGGCTCCCAGGAGTCTGCCAGGTGCCACAAGAGGCGTGCACTTCCCTGGTCTGGGGCGGAGATCCTGGCCCTCATTGAGGTGTGGGGCAATGAGGAAAACCTCCAGGATCTCTGCTTCAGACAGTGCAATGCCAACATCTACCGCCACATGGCTGATAGCCTGGCCATGTCTGGATGGAAAGAGCATAGACAGGAGTAGATCCGGATGAAAGTGAAAGAGCTACGACAGGGCTGCCCGAGGGCGAGGGAGCGCAGCTCCAGCTCTGGGGCAGAACCACAGCCCTGCCCTGCATCTTGGGGGGTGGGAGGGTGCAGCCCCTTCCATATCCCTGGTGATAGACTCAGAGGTAGAGATGCCCATTGTTGCCCGCCCCAGGGTTAGAGCCAGTGAGGAGGAGGAGGATCCTGTTGCAGTGAGCACCATCATTTCAGTGACCCTGGAGCCAGTTCCCGTGGCCTAGATGTATCCCAGGCATCCTCCAAGGCCAAAGAGGGAACATCTGGTGAGTGACCTTAGTTTTCTCACACATATAGGATGGAGGTGGCAACGGGCTGGGGGGGCTCTGGAGAGGCACAAGGATCTTGTGCAAAAGAGGTTTTTTTGCGCAAAACGGAAGCGGCTGCACTGCTTCTTTTTGCACAAAAACCCCTTGTGCAAAAAGCATCGGCAGAAAATATGCTAATGACATCGTGACTCATGCTAATGAGTCCATCATTAGCATACTCTCTACCACATAAACTTGTAGTGTAGATACAGCCAAAGTGTTTCTTGTCATCCATATACTCTGTTGTAAGTAATAGTCTAGTCTGCATAGCTGCAGTTTACCAGAGATGTGACTCTACGTAGTAACAGTAGCCATCGTTTTACTGCATTACAACTGCAGTAACTATATGATGACATAGAAGAGAACTGACATGCTAAGCACACTCACTGGCTGTCTTTCAGTGAGCTGAAAAAAATGTGGGTGTTGGAGAGATGCTACAATATGATATAGTTACACTCCCCCAACATCAAAATATGTCACTATTTGTTTTTAGTTTGTGTTCATGAATAGATATTTGATATGTGTGTTATACAAAATGTATATGGAACTGTCCAACTTAATTCTATTTACTGTGGTTCACTGTGACTTTTGAGATGTGGCATTTACTTAACACTTCTGCAATTGGCTGCAAATCTATTTGAATGTATTTGTTCCATTCACAGTCTCATTGCAGGCTTGCATAATTTGCAGATTGTACATCTGAATGCTGGCCTCATGAAAACTGGAAATCTGTTCTGCTGCGAGACTGTTCTATTTACATGTCAAGAAGCTGAATCTTAGTAAAAAAAAGGGGAATTCTTCAGCGAATCCTTTTAAAAATGGTACACAAAAGGAAAGTCAAGTTGAAGTGAGTGAAAGGACAGTCAGTTTAACATTTGTCAGATAATTTTCACTATATCAATCATAACACTTAAACAAAATAATTTGAGCTGCATCATAGAAAGATTAGGCTAATTTTTTTTATGTGAAAATTAAACCCATTTAGTGAAGATTATTCTGTTCTCCCAGGCTGTGTCTAGACTACATGGCTCCATCGATGGAGCCATGTAGATTAGACAGATAGGCAAAGGCAAATGAAGCCGCGATTTAAATGATCGCGGCTTCGTTTAAATTTACATGGCTGCCGCGCTGAGCCAACAAACAGCTGATCAGCTGTTTGTTGGCTCAGCGCGCTAGTCTGGACGCTCCCCTGCCGACATCAAAGCCCTTTGTCAGCAGCCCCGTTATTCCTCGTGGGATGAGGTTTACCGGGGCTGCCAACAAAGGGCTTTGATGTCAGCAGGGGAGCATCCAGACTAGCGCGCTGAGCCGACAAACAGCTGATCAGCTGTTTGTTGGCTCAGCGCGGCAGCCATGTAAATTTAAATGAAGCCGCGATCATTTAAATCGCAGCTTCATTTGCCTTTGCCAAAAAAACAAATCTATATGGCTCCGTCGACAGAGCCATGTAGTTTAGACGTACCTCCACAGTGAAATTCATCCACAGAGCAAAGAGCTAACACAAGGTTCAGTGTACCACTTAGGGCTCACATAGGGTCTCCACAGGAATTAGGCTGACAAAGTAGCTATTTATGGTGTCAAGTGAGTTCATAGCCTCCTAAAGAGTTGCTGGGGTGAGTGAAAGATGCACGTTCAGTGCCTACAATAAAGGTGCTAAATAGCCAACAACCAGTTACCAACAATCTGATTCCTACCACTTGTCTTCTCATGCTGGAGGTGTTCAAACAAAAAGTGGGACTGGGAAAGGCAATGACTGGTGCTGTATAAAATCAGGTTGCTTGGGGAAAGTGGGGTTCTTTAGCTGCAGTATGCACCTCACCTGGGAGACAAACTCTTGATTTGTATGCATCAGAGGGGTAGCCGTGTTAGTCTGAATCTGCAAAAGTGGCGAGGAGTCCTGAGGCACCTAATAGACTAACTGAAGTGTTGGAGCATATGAATTTAGGGAGTGTTTGGTGTTTTTAGCAGAAATTGCCAGACCTAAGGAATTACTGGCCAGCTTGAGAGATTTCAACATTTACATGTTCAAATTGCTCAGACTATGAGCAAAACTGGGAGTGCATTGTCCACCGCCCTGCATGACATGTGTTTAGCCAATCGGTGGGTGATTGGCAACCCTTGCTTTTAAGAAAAGAGAATGTCATCATTGCAAATACTGAACCATAGTAAGAAAACAGATTTCTTGCTTATATGAATAAACCGGAAGAAGAATAAACCAGTGGTTAAGGACTGTAAGGTTATTCCTAACAAAACAGTCACACTCCAACATAAGCTATTTGTGCTGGTGTGAATGTTTTTCCAATGAATATTGGGATGAGGAGATAGCATAGTTGCAATAGCAGGCAAGTTTAGGGAAATAGTCACAAAGTTTGAACCAAGAAATATACTACTTATCTTCTGCTGTTCCAATTAGTGTTTCTTCAATACTGTATTGATCCAAGAAACTGAGATGATATGTGGATGTACTAGGCTGCACTCTTAAAGAATAATGGTGGAATGAGGAGGTACAAAAAGCAGTAAGAAACGAGAGAAGCCAGAAGGGTGATGGAAAATAATCCTTCAGAAGAAGTGTTTTGCCATCTGTAGAATCTCCACTTGAGCAGCAAAACAAATAGTCCGAAATGTTAGAAACCTAGCTTTAGGGATGCTATATACTATACAGTGGATCAATTGGCCTCTACTTGCCAAAAAGAAAATATGTCTTCAGGCAGATGAACAAAAAGGGAAGACTAAGTGAACATGTCATTCACAAAGACTGCAGGGGCAGACTCCTTGTGTCAGCAGACATGGCATAAGATGGAAAGCATACTGTGAGGTTTTATGTCCCTCTCGGGTCTCGTATTTTAATTTTATATATTTATATTGTGTTTTAAAAATTTTGTAAGCCGCCTTGAATATTTTAAATAGAGAGGCGGGGTAAAAACATTTTAATAAATAATTAAACAAACAATGAGACTGTGGCATTTGAACAGTTACCATGTGTACTGATGATCAAGGATGTTAATGTTCTGACAGAGGCAGATATTCAGCCTACATTGCTGAAGATGAACTTGGAAAAACAGCAGATCCAGATAAAGTCATAATGAAAATGATCAAGGTCTGGAATTAGGTTGATTTATGCAAATCCTGTATGAAGTTTGGAAAGAAGAAAATCACAAAAGAATGGAGAATGTCCATAGTACTAGGTCCATAAAACAAACAAAAATTATATACATGACTATTCAAAGTACCTAGGAATTAAGTTGTCCCAGTGCACTGAGCAGTTAGAGAGATACATGATAGTCACATCCACTGAATAACAGAGCCCATTTAAGAAAGATTAATTTGGTTTTAGAAAAAGAAAAGAGACTACAGATGGTGTGATTATCACTAGACAGTTGGTAGAAAAGAAGCTGGAGGGAAACACTGGGAATGGATGGGCTTTCCCCAATTTGGAGAAAACATTCTACAAAATAACTAGACAACTGCTGGTGTCTCTACTATGATTTTAGGTGGTACCACACAATTTTTTCCAAATGGCAATGAAAAACCATTAAGTGAAAAAAGCACAGATGCCCTTTGTTGTAATTTGAGGTTCCTCTCAAACGTATCTTACTCCTGGACCATTTTCTCTCTCCCAATATTTCCCAAGTATCTGAAGTCAGACTATTCAACTCTCAGGCTACGTCTAGACTGCAAGCTTCTTTCAGAATAAGCTTTTCCGGAAAAGATCTACTAGAAAAGCTTATTTAGAAAAAGAGAGTCCACACGCAAAACCGCAACAAAATAGTGATGTGCTATTTGGAAATAGAGCGTCCACACTGATTGGATGCTGTCTCGCATATAAGGCCACCTGGAACCAGTTCAGCCAGGGCATTAGGTCAGCAGTTGCTTCCGGGTGCTGTTGCCTAAGGCTATCTGAGTCGCATGCTTAAAGAGACCCCCCGGACAGCTGTTTCTCAGCTTCTTCTGCTTGCTTTCCTACCTCTCCAAGGGACAGAAAAGCATTTGCAGTGCCAAAAAGAATGTCTCTTTCCTCATGTGGAAGATATGAGCCACTGCTAGTCATTCCACCGCTCCATCACCACCTGGTTCCACCAGTTGGAACTGGTGTCCAGCCTCCAGAACCATCTCTTTACCGTGGGATGTGCTTGCAAGGGCTTAGTTCCCACATACAGACAGAGGTTCTCAAATATGACCTCTGAGTCGAGCTCATGCGGGACCATGAAAACAGCCTTCAAAAACTGCTGCAGAAACTGCAGCATGGCACTGTGGGGCCATCGCATGTCCAGAGGCAGCTACGGCTCCATGCTATAGGGCCCTGGAAGGGGGATCAGGGACAGGAGCAGGGACAAAAGCCAAGTAGGCCATCATCTCCTGGATGGTGGCATATGTTGCAGCCCTGCTGCAGCAGCTCGGTCCACATCTGGGCCCACCAAAGTTCATCATCCCGGACCTTCTGGGCCAACATCTACTGCATGTCCCAGAAGACAGACATGTACTTCCTCATTAGCTTCTCCTGGACCCTCCGACAACTGCAGCTCCCCTGGGGTCAAGCGGCTGGCTCTGCTAGTGGTGATTGCCCCACAGTCTTGGCTGGTCTGGATGGGGAGAATAAAGGGAGGTGCTCAGTCATCCCTGGAGACATGGTCATCAGCAAGCTGAGAGCAACAGTCCTCAGGCCAGGAGCAAGGCCATGTGTGTCTGGACAGCAGGTTCTGCCTCACAGGGGCCAGAGGTGCCCAGGGGACCATGATTCCAAGCCCCTCTCCTCCCCCCCCCCCCGCGTCCCACGGACAAGCAGGCAAGTGAAGTGTCTGGCTACACTGGGATCCCATGGCTGAGAGAGGGTCCTCGAGCAGCCTGGATTTCCATCAGGGCCGCACACTCACCTGCACCAGACAGCACTGTCCCTAGGAGCGGGTGGTGCCTTGAGTGTGCAGGCATGCCTGTGTCCCATGTGTGGCACTCCGTGTGTACTCTTATCCCCAGCCTCCTTCCAGCGGTGGCTTGTGGTGGGAAGACATCCCCCTCCAGGGGGTCAGAAGTGTGTCTGGTCTCCCCAGACTTGGTGAGCAGGAGTCCGGTGGTGCTCTGGGACTGCCTCCTGGGGCTGTGTGGCACAGACTGGCGCTGTACATGCATCCACGTGGATGGACGTCAGTGCGAGGGCCAGTCTGAGAAGGCCAAGCGACAATTGCACCCCATCCCCTCTGCACCCGCCACCCCTGCCCTGTGTGCATGAAAAACTAAGAGCACTCACCTGCTGACACCTCCCCAGGTTTGGAGGATGCCTGGGAGATATCCAGGCCTTTGAGTACTGCCTCCAAGGTGATGGAGCTGGCCGTGTCTTCCTCCTCCTCAAGATCCTCATCTTTCTCCCCCAAGGCTGGGACCCCTGGCCAGGTGGTGACAGGCATCTCCAGCCCCGAGTCCACCACCAGAGCCTCCCAGGATGCGGTGCAGTTCGTTATAATAGGTGCAGGAGTGGGGTCCTGTCCTGGAGCAAGAGCTGCACTTCCTGGCCCTGGCATAGCTTTACTGGAGCGCTTTGGCCTTGCTCCGGACCTGCTCCAGAGTGTGGTGATGACCGCTCATGGCCAGGCTCTCAGCCATCCGGGTGTAGATATTTGCAATGCGCCATCTGGAGTGGAGATCCTGGAGGGTCTCCTCCTTGCCCCATACCTCCAGAAGGGACAGGATCTCCATCCCAGACCAAGACAGCACACGCCACTTCCTCCCCCTGGCAGGCTCCTGGGAGCCCTGAGAATGCTCCCTGGGAGGGACAGTGGGCTCTTGGGGGGCTTGTGGCTTGGATATAGTGCCCAGATGTGGGGCCGTGGCAGCCATGCAGTGAGTTGAAGCTCCCAGGGCTGGCTTCCTGCCACAAGCCCTGTCCCGGGTGTCTGCGGCTCTAAGAGCTGCTGGGAGACAGGAACTATAGGGTATGTCTACACTACATGGCTCCGTCGATGGAGCCATGTAGATGAGCTTTGTAGACATAGCAAAATGAAGTGGCGATTTAAATAATCGCCACTTCATGTACATCAAAATGGCTGCCTCACTGTGCTGATCAGCTGTTTGTCAGCTCAGTGCGGTAGTCTGGGTGCTCGGCGGTCGACATCAAAAGCCTTTGACTGTTCATCTTAGAAATGAGATGACTGAGGGGAAGGAGGATACGCTCAAGTTTTATAATTCATGGACTTGTATGGAGAAAGTGAGTAGGGAAATGTTTTTTACCCCTTCACATAACACAAGAATTGGGGGGGGAGGGGTCACAGAAAGTCTATGTCTAGACTGCAGGCCTCTTTCGAAAGAGGCTTTTTTGAAAGATACTTTCGAAAAAAGCCTCTTTCGAAAAAGAGCATCTAGACTACAACCAGTACTTTCGAAAAAGCAAGACGCTTTTTTGAAAGACAGCACCCAGGCAATCTGGATGCTCTCTTTCAAAAAAGCACAGTTTGCATTACATAGCGCCTTTTTTCAAAAAAGCACTTGTGAAGAAAGGCATTCTTCCTTGTAAAATGAGGTTTTCCGTGGTCGAAAAAAGTGCTGCATTCTTTTGATTTACTTTTGAAAGAACACGGCAGTAGTCTAGATGCAGGGGAAGTTTTTTAGAAAAAAGGCCACTTTAAAAAAAACAACCCTGTAGTCTAGAGACACCCAAAATGAACAGGCAGCAGGTTTAAAACTAACATAAGGAAATACTTCTTCACACAACTCACAGTCAAACTGTAGAACTTGTTGGCAGGGGAAGCTGTGAAGGCCAACAGTATAACTGGGTTCCAACAAATAGTAAGTTCAAGGAGGAGAGATCCATAAATGGCTATTAGCCAAGAGGGTCAGGATGCAACCCCTGATCAGGGTGTCCCTAAACCTTTAACTTTTTTAGAAGCTGGGAGTGGATGACCATGGATGGGTCACTTGATAATTGCCCTGCTCTGTTCATTCACTATGAAGTGTTTAGTACTGGCTACTGTCAGAAGATAGGATAGTGAGCTAGAGATGAGTTACTGACTTTACCCAGTATGGCCATTCTCATGTTATTGTTGTTGCTATAGTTTGATACCAACATCTTCCTGATAGAGAATGAACCTAATGTTCACATAAAGGGAAAACAGAAATAATTCTTCCAAAACGATTCCCACAGTTCAGTATTCTGAACCTAATCACTGACTTACTGATACAGATCAAGCAAAATGCAGGACAATGTAGCACTTTAAAGACTAACAAGATGGTTTATTAGATGATGAGCTTTCGTGGGCCAGACCCACTTCCTCAGATCAAATAGTGGAAGAAAGTAGTCACAACCATATATACCAAAGGATACAATTTAAAAAAATGAACAAATATGAAAAGGACAAATCACATTGCAGAACAGAAGGAGGATGCGGGGGGGTGGGAAGGGGGAGGAAGGAAGGTAAGTGTCTGTGAATTGCTGATATTAAAGGTAGGGAGAGTGGGATGTTTGTGAGTTAATGGTATTACAGGTGATAATTGGGGAAACTGTCTTGATAATGGGTGAGAAAGTTCAAAGACTTGTTAAGTCCCTGGTGGTAAGTGTCGAATTTTAACATGAATGACAGTTCAGAGGATTCCCTTTCAAGTGCAGATGTAAAAGGTCTTTGTAGCAGAATGCAGGTGGCTAAGTCATTTAGAGAGTGTCCTTTCTGGTTAAAGTGGCAAGAAACTGTTTTCTCTTTGTGATCTTGTCTAATATCTGTTTTGTGGGCATTAATCCTTTGGCGAAGTGTCTGAGATGTTTGTCCAATGTACATAGCAGACGGACACTTTCGGCACATGATAGCGTAGATTATATTTCTGGATGCGCAGGAATATGTGTTCTTGATCTTATAACTCACTTGGTTAGGTCCAATAATGGTATCAGCAGAATGAATATGTGGACAAAGCTGGCAACGGGGTTTGTTGCAAGGGAAGGTACCAGGGTTGGTATTAGTGTGGTATGTCCTGTGGTGGTTGGTAAGAATCATCTTGAGGTTAGGTGGTTGTCTATAGGAGACTATGGGTCTGTCTCCCAGAGCCTCTTTGAGTATGGTATCCTGTTCCAATATAGGCTGTAGTTTCTTGATAATGTGTTGGACAGGTTTAAGTTGGGGGTTGTAGGTGATGACAAGTGGTGTTCTATTGTTGGTTTTCTTGGGTCTGTCTTGAAGTAGATGGTTTCTAGGTATTCGTCTGGCTCTTTCAATTTGCTTTTTTGTTTCTCTGGGTGGGTAGTTGAGATTTATAAATGCTTGGTAGAGATCCTGAAGCTTCTGGTCTCTGTCAGTGGGGTTAGAGCAGATGCGGTTGTATCGAAGGGCTTGGCTATAGACGATGGATCGTGTGGTGTGTTCTGGATGGGAGCTGGATGCATGTAGGTAACTGTATGAGTCAGTGGGTTTTCTGTAGAGAGTGGTGTCTAATTTTCCATTGTTGATTTGTACGGTGGTGTCCAGGAAGTGGATCTCTCGTGTAGAATGGTCCAGGCTGAGGTTGATGGTGGGGTGTAGGTTGTTGAAATCTCTGTGGAATATCTCCAGTGTTTCTTGGCCATGTGTCCAGATCATAAAGATGTCATCGATGTACCGTAGGTAGAGGAGGGGTGAAAGGGGACGGGAGTTGAGGAAACGTTGTTCTAGGTCAGCCATAAAGATGTTAGCATACTGTGGGGCCATGCGTGTACCCATGGCTGTGCCGCTGATCTGGAGGTATAAGTTGTTCTCAAACCGGAAATAATTGTGGGTTCCCTTGCAACAAACCCCGTTGCCAGCTTTGTCCACATATTCATTCTGCTGATACCATTATTGGACCTAACCAAGTGAGTTATAAGATCAAGAACACATATTCCTGCGCATCCAGAAATATAATCTACGCTATCATGTGCCGAAAGTGTCCGTCTGCTATGTACATTGGACAAACATCTCAGACACTTCGCCAAAGGATTAATGCCCACAAAACAGATATTAGACAAGATCACAAAGAGAAAACAGTTTCTTGCCACTTTAACCAGAAAGGACACTCTCTAAATGACTTAGCCACCTGCATTCTGCTACAAAGACCTTTTACATCTGCACTTGAAAGGGAATCCTCTGAACTGTCATTCATGTTAAAATTCGACACTTACCACCAGGGACTTAACAAGTCTTTGAACTTTCTCACCCATTATCAAGACAGTTTCCCCAATTATCACCTGTAATACCATTAACTCACAAACATCCCACTCTCCCTACCTTTAATATCAGCAATTCACAGACACTTACCTTCCTTCCTCCCCCTTCCCACCCCCCCGCATCCTCCTTCTGTTCTGCAATGTGATTTGTCCTTTTCATATTTGTTCATTTTTTTAAATTGTATCCTTTGGTATATATGGTTGTGACTACTTTCTTCCACTATTTGATCTGAGGAAGTGGGTCTGGCCCACGAAAGCTCATCATCTAATAAACCATCTTGTTAGTCTTTAAAGTGCTACATTGTCCTGCATTTTGCTTCAACTACCCCAGACTAACACGGCTACATTTCTATCACTATGATACAGATCAGTTCTTGTATTTCTTCCTTTGCCTATTATTCATAATAATCAGTTAAATATTAATTCCACTTTCACACAAGTTAATGCAAAAGTTTTTACTTACATCAATAAGGCCTGGGTAAGGGAAAGGTTGGTTGATATGAGGGATACTTAGATTTTAAGCTTTTGGGGTCAGGGAAAGTCTTTTGGATTTATCTTTGAAAAGCATCAAGAGTTTTGGAAGGGATATACATTTTCATCCTTTGGGGCATAAACCAAAGGGGATTAGGAGGAATGACCTAATAGATCATTATGTCATAAATGTCTATTACATGGGTTCTTGATTCTTTCTCTTGAGCAGCTGGTGCTGATCACTGTCAGAGATAAGGTACTGGGCTTGAGGGGCCACTGGTCTGATTCAGTATGGTAGTTCTTATGTTCTTCACTGTAATGATATTTAGTCTTTTATCTGTCTTGTAATCACAATGAAAAGGAGTCTTATTCCCACTTTGCTTTACTACCACAAAAAGGTAGTATTGATTAAGTAAGATTGATATTTAAATAGATTAATAAAATATTTATGGGACTTGTTATTGTTCACCTCAATGAGATTTGTTGTACATCTATTCCAAAACATTTTGTTATAGTCCTCCCCAATGAACTGCTGAATTATTCTTTATGGTTGTCTCCCTTTATATACTACTAAAAGACTTATCTGACATTGCCAGGTCTTGCAGGACAAGTAGCTGGCAGTGTGGGAGATGCAGGAGTCAGGGCAGGACCTTGGGAATGGAGAGGGGCAGTGCAGGAGAGATTGGGAGGGTTGGGGGGTGAGTAGGGATTCAGGGGGATCCCATCCAGCATGGGCTTCTTCTCTCCCCGCAATCTCCCTGGCTCCTGGAGTCTTTTTTTCCCTCCCGCCTTCTCCCAGCACCTCCCTGTGATTGCCAGGGTCATTTTTCTCCCTCTCTCTGGTACTGTGGCCAAGGGCCAGAGGGAGCAAGTGTTTAAGGCAGGGAGCTACTTACCCTATGTAGTAAGTTGAGGGTTGTAAAATGGAGTCTGCAGGCCTGAATAAAGGCCTGTAACATAAAAACATCAACAGGCCTGAAATCTAGTGAGGAAGACTTTGGTTCAGTAACATGGCAGCCAAGAAAGTGGCCCTATTGATAATTGTGTGATTATGTAAGCTAGGGAGAGCATGGAAGGACATAGGGAGGCACTGGGTACAGACTGGAAGCTAGAGAGGAATAGTGGAACATCTTAATAAGAAATGTCTTGGTACCAACGACTCCCCAAAAACTAATGTACATACCAACCTAGGTTCAGGACTGGGTCAAAGTTGACAGCATGGATAGTAAGAAAGCTCCCCTTCCATAAGGTCAGGAGTAATAACTAGGCAACAGAGGGTGGCAACCTGGTACATAAAGAAATTATTTAAGTTGTTGCACATGTCTATAAAAGGGCACCGCAAAAGATGAGCACCAACCGACCCTGGCTGGGGAGGTGCTTCATGCACTTTTGTAGGTGGGGGCGTTATCAGTGCTTACAGAATGCACAGTGGCTTAGCATTGAGACTTTCTGCTAACAACTGTTAATGCATGGCATTTGGCAATAAACCTGCTCAAATGGTTTCATTCTTGCCTGAATCTGTTGTTTCCAGGGACTGTCAGAGATCTACTGAGTTGGCCCCAGTGCACAGGGTTTAATGCTTTAGATCAGGGGTCTCCAAACTTTTCAGCCCGAGGGCCGCATTAACTATCAAACAGCAGTTCGGGGGCCGACTACACACTTGAGGTCCAAATAAAAAACAATCAAAACATGGATGTTGTTTTTAATTATTTATTTAATATTATTTTATTCAGTTATTATTTAATAACACATTGATAGACTTCACATGAACACCTGTATTAGTGTGAATGGTGAAATTGTTTTCTGGATGCCAAAATAGCAGACATTTCTGGCTTTAGATTTGTTACGCGAAGGAAATTATCACTAAATAAAATAGAGTGCAACATGTTTCGAAATCAGACGCTAATTGACACCAACACCTCCTCATCGCAACAGTCAACCGCAACTGGCAAACTGTGATCAAAATAATCAAGTCTTGAACCAGCAGCAAACCATTTAAAAACTCCGCCACTAGATGGCGTTATATCATCTCATTGACTGTGAACGGAAGTAGAAAAAGTAAGCAGCGAATAAGGTTTTGCAATGTAATGATCGGTTGGAAAACATAACGCACTACTGCGTGCCTCTATTTTAATTCGGTAAAAACATAACGTCCACGTAAGCGACGGCTGATCTTGGCAGGATACACGTAAATTTCCGTAATTTTTTTTCCGTAGACAAAAAGGTCTCCACGGGCCTGATGAGAGGGCCTCGCGGGCCGCATCCGGCCCGCGGGCCGTAGTTTGGAGACCCCTGCTTTAGATGAAGGGAGCACACACATGCATGCATGCAGCCAAGAGTCTATCACCACCGATGGAGTAGAGGACCTGTCAGGAATGCACCAAGACAACCCCGAAACACTGACTGACAACACCCTTGTCTGGTGACAAGAAACATGGGGGAGCCCCAGGCCTGCTGTCCATTCTCTTGGGTGCGATTGCTCCCAGCAGACACTCTGCGGGATAGCTCTCCCCTGCACTCACTGCCCCCAGTGGCCACTCTCAGTATTGTGTCCTTCCGAACAGCCCCTTCCTTTCCAAGTTGTGGAAAACCTTCCCTTCCCTGACATTTCCAATTATCCTGGAACAACCAACCCTGACCTTCCTTCAAGTTAGGAGAAGAGGAAGCTGCCTACCAAATTTGTTTAGGAGGAGTTCTTAAACAAACGAACTTGCAGACAGACATATGCACAAATTTCTAAAATCTATATAAAGATAGCTATACAAAAAAATAATTGTTGGCTTCTAGTGTATCCAGTAAAAAAAAAAAAAAAAAAAAAAAATTGGCAGGAGGTAGTGGTGGTTGTTCTGGAGATTATGAAAGAAATTCAATGGAGCAGCAAGTAATGTACTTTGGCATTAATTAAATTATGCATTGGGTACTTTATTATAAAAATATTGCATGAACATATCCCCCAAGACTCTTCGGTCTTTTGTGTCTGTGTTACGGTGCTGTTACCAGGGAAATAATAATTATACAATTAGCTGCCATGTTGAAAAAGCATATAAAGCAATCCCAAATGAGGATTTGGTCCTTGAAACATGGTTATTACCTTTATATTACTCCTTTAGATCTACTGGAACCAGAGCTGTCTACAGATCTTCTGGATTTCTGCAATTCTTTGCAACCCCTATCTATAGAATGGCTTTTAAGTAGTTGTTGTAGCCCTCTGAGCTCAAAAAAGAGGAATACATATGCCTCTTCCCTTGTTATAACACTTCCTTTTACATAAAAAGGTATGCTAAAGATGAACTAGACAGGCCTTCACATTTAGTATAACTTTCCCTTATTAAGAGGATGTAATTGAGGCTATGTCTAGACTGCAGGCTTCTTTTGGAAAAACCTTTTTCCAGAAGAGATCTTCCTGAAAAACTTCTTCCAAAAGACAGCATCCACACACAAAAGTGCATCGAAAAAGTGGATGCGCTCTCACATAAAAGGCTACCAGGAACCAGGCAGGGCATTAGATCACTAGTTGCTTCCGAGTGCTGGGACACGCACTTAAAGGGACCCTCCAGACAGTCATTTCTCTGGTTCTGGTTCTGCTTCGTGGTTGCCTACATCTTCGAGGGACAGCAAAGCTCTCACAGTGCCTGCTGTGGTTGCTCTGCTTTTTTGGACACCACTGCTTTTCTCTTGGTGCCATGGAGCTGGAGCTGCTCCTGGGCATGTGATGGCCCCAGTTTTTGCAGTATTTTGTGCCAGCTGCCGTCCTGGTCCTGACTGAGCTCAACCCTGGTCTCATTCTGGGGCCCTCTCCCTGGGTGTGGGGGCCACATTCTGTAGCTGTACCCCACAGTGGAGAGGCGTTTCTGGAGGCTCTACACCAGTTTGGACTGGTGGCACCGGCTGGTCATGGAGCAGAGGGATGACTAGCAGTGGCTCCAAAACTTCCGCATGTGGAAGGCCACCTTCTTGGAGCTTGTGCCTGACTTACTCCTGCCTTCCAGAGACACGACACCCACTTGCGGCCTGCCATCCCTCTGCAGAAGTGGGTCGCAATTGCTCTCTAGAAGCTCACCACCCCAGACAGCTAACAGTTGGTGGCAACCAGTTTGGCATGGGGAAGTCCACCGTTGGGGCCCTCCTCATGGAGGTAAGGCACTCTAGGGCTGCAGTACCTGCAAGAGGGAGGGGGGATCCTAGAAAGGGGGACCCTAGGAAATGGGGGGTTGGGTGCTATGGAGGGTGGAGTGGGGGTGGGGGGAAGCCCTGTCCCTGGGGGGTGGTGCCTTCCTGCCCTCACACAGCCCTGCTGCTGGAGGGGCGGCCTCAGAGGGGGTGGCTCCTGGAGTGTTGGGGGGAGGGGAGGAGGAGAGGGGGTGGCTACCTCCCAAGGGCTCAGGCACTACTTCTCTCATTCTGTTTTTTGTGTTTGTTTGTTTCCTTCTGCAGTTGGTGAGGGCCATCAACTCCATCCTGCTATAGAGGGTCATCCGCCCAAGAGACCTGGACCTGATTGTGGCCAGATTTGCTGCCCAGGAGTTCCTGAACTGCGCTAGGGTCATAGATGGGGAACCACATACTGATCCGAGCACCAGAACATTGAGGGACCCAGTATATTAATAGGAAGGGCAACTCTTCCTTGGTACTGCAGGCCCTGGTCGACCACCAGGGATAGTTCACAGACATTTTTGTTGGGTGGCGGGTGCAGGGCACATGATGACTACATCTTCAGAAATTCCAGCCTCTATGGGAAGCTGGAGGTGGGCACATTTTTCCCCGCCATGACTTTGCAGTTGGAGACGTGCAGATGCCACTGTGCATAGTGGGGGATGCGGCCCCACCCCCTTATGCCATGGCTAATTAAACCCTGTACCGGACACCTGGTTCCTGATCGAGTGTGCCTTCGGCCGCCTCAAGGTGTGATTAAGGTGCCTCCTGACCTGCCTGTACGTGGGGGAGCAAAATGTCCCTGAGGTGGTCATGGCATGTTGTGTCCTCCACAACATTGTGGAGAGGAAGGGGGAGGCCTTCCTTCCAGGTTGGGGGGGCAGATGCCAGCCATGAGGGGTGAGCTTTCCAGCAGCTGAGGACAGCTGCCATCTGACAGGCCCATCAGGTCGGGGTGTGGTTCACTTGTGTGGACCGCAGCACGATGTCCAGCCCGCGCAGCCTGAGTGACACTTGCACCCCACCCCCTGTGCACCAGCCTCCCCCACCCTGTAAGTGTGACAAACTCAGACCACTCACCTGAAGATCCCTCCCCAGCATCTGACAGGACCTGGGAGACGTCCTGGCTTACAGGCACCGGCTCTAGGGACAGGATCACTGTCTCCGTCTCCTCCTCCTCCAGCTGGCCCTGGTGCTTCTGTGCTGTGACCTTCAGCTAGGCGACGACAGGGGTCTGGAGGCCAGAGTCCACCATGATAGGCGGGGAAGATGTTTCCCCACTCCCCAAGATCTGGTGTTGCTCCTGGTAATAGGGGCAGGTGGGGTCCTGCCACTAACCGCGAGTTGCGCTCTCTGGTCTGGGCATATCCCTGGCAGAGCTCCCTGACCTTACTCTGGACTTGTTCCAAGGTCCGGGGTGGGTGTCCATGTTCTGCCAGGGACTCGGCCATGCGCTCACAGATGTCGGCATTGCACCGCTTGGAGTGGAGATCCTGGAAGGTGTCCTCCTTGCCCCACAACTCAAGGAGGGACAGGATTTCCATTCTGGATCAGGAAGGTGTGCAACTCTTGGTCCCCCTAGGTGGGTTCTGGGTCCCCTGGGGCTGCTCCCTGCGAGGTCCAGAGGGGTCACGGGGGGCTTCAGGCTGTGCCATGAATGGCAAGCCTGTGGCAGGGAGAGCAACATGGTGAGCTGTGCTCTCAGGCCGCCTGCTTGTCCAGGGTTCCTGCAGCTTTAAAAGGGGCCAGGAGAAAGGAACTATAGAGTCCTGATTACTTTGGATGGCACGTCCACCAGGGCACCTGTGTTATTTCCTGGAGGCCTCTTCTTTTGAAAACAACAACCCCCTCCTTGTCCACACATGCCTTTTTCTGAAAGAGCTGTTTCAGAAAAAGGCTTCTTCCTCACAGAAAAATACCAATGCCAGAAAAATACGTCTGTTCTTTCGATTTACTTTCAGAAGAATGCGATTGAAGTGTGGACGTAATACAGGTTTTAGCAGAAAAATGGCCATTTTTCTGACAAAACTCTGTAGTGTAAACATACCCTGAGAGAGGTGTGACAGGAAATTATGTTTATTAGAAGACGTCTTAAAAAGACTCATATACCAAGCAACATGCAAACACAGGATTAGACCCTCCATCTCTACAAGAACCTGGGGTCAATTTACAGCCGCTGAACTGCATCACAGAACACTAGTATTGGAAGGAACCTCGAGAGGTCATTGAGTCCAGTCCCCTGCCTTCACAGCAGGACCAAGCACTGTCTAGATCATCCCTGACTAGTGTCTGTCTAACCTGCTCTTAAATATCTCCAGTGATGGAGATTCCACAACCTCCCTAAGCAATTTATTCCAGTGTTTAACCACCCTGATAGGAAGGAAGTTTTTCCTGATGTCCAACCTAAACCTCCCTTGCTGAAATGTAAACCCATTGCTTCTTGTCCTATTCTCAGTGGCCAAGGAGAACAATTTTTCTCCCTCCTCCTTATAACACCCTTTTAGATACTTGAAAATCGCTATCAAGTACCCTCCCAGTCTTCTCTTTTCTAAACTAAACAAGCCCAGTTCTTTCAGTCTTCTCTCATGTGTCATGTTTTCTATACCTTTAATCATTTTTGTTGCTCTTCTCTGGACCTTCTCTAATTTCTCCACATCTTTCTTGAAATATGGTGCCCAGAACTGGTCACAATACTTCAATTGAGGCAACCCCTATCTACAGAAAAATCTGCCCTACAAACTTTATTTAAGACCAGATCTAAAGCAACAGAAAGATTCCTGTTAACTTCAATGGGTTTTGAACCAGCTACATAATCTGAACATTTTGGTTGATGCAACTAGCTACAGTAAGTCTTCAGCAGAGCCCAGGTCTGGTGATTCCCAGTCTTGTGTATCTAAAATAATATTTTATTTCTTGCAGAAATTCTGAGTCCCAGATACTCAATCTACATTATAAGTAGCAACAAAATCTACCCACTTTATCAAATGGTTTGTAATATTTTTAACTGGTGCCTCTCAATGTCCCAGGGGCCTCATAGCTAAGCAAGTGCAGAACTGAGATTTAGAAATTAGTGTTCCTTCATGTTTTTAAAATAAGTGAAATACATACCTGTGTCCATGTGTGAAAATAACCTCAGTTTTGAATTCACCCAACCACTACCCTAAGGCTGAAGAAGGAACTTGTTTTGGGAGCTGGCCGTGCTGCCTTCTGTTGCAGCTAGAAATAAACTGCATAAAATCCAGTCTCCGATTCCAGTCAGACTTTTAAAAATGTCTCTGTTTGTGGCATATGTGCCAGGTGTATCTGCAAGGATAATTTGTCCATCTCTTTAGCAAAAGCATGCACTTCATAAATGACATAACTAGAAATTCATTATTGTTATTGAGGGGAAGTGGGAAATAAATAGATCTATTCCTTCTCTCTGTGAACACAGAGGGTTGCTAGTTGTCTAGCTTCCAGTTTCCAATAACCACAGCACAATTTCACTCTTCAAATAAATGCTTATCTATGACTGGCTTTTAGGGAACATGTCCTAACAATCAATACGTGGATTTTTTTTAGCACTGTCAGTCCGGTCAGGCCTCTAAACAACACCCCAGTGTAGAGTCTGAACATGGCTGATGTTAGATCCATCATGCATTTGTTCTCTCCTTTAGGATCACTTTAGGTCACATCTCACGTGGATGATCCTTCTTTTCAATGTACACCTTCCCCATTCATTAATAATCCACACAACGTTCCTGACTTCAAATTGTGTGTTTTGTCAGTCTCTGTGTTGTTTAGATTGTAAGCACTTGGAGTAGGGATTGTGTTTTAGCTATAATACTAAAGTGCTAGGCAAACTTATCATTCCCTTTAACAGGTTTGGAAATAATCGATTTAGGTATTTCTACAGCCGTAATAAAAACATCTTATCAACAAATTGTAATGCCTTTATCATCAAAACACTCCTGCAAGGTAGGGAGTTATCCCCCTTTTACAGATGGGAACTTGGATTCAAAGTGGTGCTACAAATTAAGGTGTTATTGTAATGAGGATAAGCATACCCACACTCACTTTAATCTAGCTAGGTAACAACAGTAAGAATATGAAAGGTTAACCGGTTAACTGGTAGGGGCTGGAGCAGCTCCCCGCCTTTTCCTCAGTAAAGGGGGCTCCTCCAGCCCCACGGGACCCACAGGTTACACGCTGGCTCCCTGGAGTGGGGCTGGCAGCAGCCCTTGGTAGTTCTGCTCCTGGGGAGCCCAGAGCGTGTGCAACCGCTATGATTTTTAGTTTACACGGTTACATTTGAAACTGCATTTTTACATCCCTAAACAACAGTAGTGGAGACATGGGGTAGGGGTGTTATGCACACTGGCCACTCAGACAAGCATTCTATGGACTGCTGCTATGCATTTCTAGCCTATGCCAAAGCTTGTGTGGCCACATCTTTACTACTTTTGCCACGTGAGCTAGTTAGTTTAAAGCTAGCAGGAGGCTGCCTGTGCCCACCCATGGTGCAATTACACCCTAACAGTAGTGGGGAGAAAACACAGCCTACAGGACTAGCCCAGGAAGCCTGTGAACCACTGGCCAGACCTTCCTCTCTGCCAAGGCCACATAAAAAGTAAGAACACCAAGGAGTCCTGTGGCCCTTTAAAGGCTAACAGATTTATTTGGGCATAAGCGTTTGCTGGCAAACCCCCACTTTGTCAGAGGTATCTGGTGACTTTCACCTTAATTTGCAGCACCACTGGACATGGCATAAAAAATGATCCTAGAATCATAGAACTGGAAGAGACCTCAGGAGATCATCAAGTCCAGCCCCCTGCCCAAAGCAGGACCAATCCCAACTAATGATGCATCTGCCAAAGTGGGTTTTTGTCCACTCAAGCTGATGCCTACATAAGCCTGGTAGCAGTTCAGGTGCCACAGGACTCCTGCTGTTACAGACCCACAAGCTACCCCTCCGCCCCAGAGCAAGGCAGCTCTCTGAGCCGCTGGCTGCCCTCAAAGGGCCAGGCTAAGGAGAGGAGGGAAGGGAGGGTGCGCGTGGGAGAGGGCAAGGGCCGACGCTGCTCAGCAGCTGGGCGCAGGAGCACGCGGGGCGCCAGCCCTCCCAATGCCCTTGCCGAGCTCCTCCTCCTGCAGGTGCGCGCCGCGCTCGCCGGCCTGTGCTGCCGCTGCGCACTGGAGGGAAGGGGCCCGGGCTGCCGCCGCCTGCGGGGAGGAGGCAGAGGAGAAGCTCCTCCTGCCCAGCCAGCCCCTTCAGACCCGCGGTGCTGGCAGCCCGGCCGCTTCGCTTCCCCCGGCTCCCCGCCGCACGGAGAGAGACGCGCGGTCGCGCCTGGTGCAGAGCCGCAGCCGCCTCGCGTCTCCCGGGAGGTGAGCGAGCCCGTCGCGCGCCGGCGGCTGCTGTTACCTAATCCGGCGTGGCTGGGCAGTGGGGGCGGCGCGGGCGGGGGGCACCGCAGCTTGCAGCGCCGGGGAACAGCCTGCGAGGGCGGCTCTGGCCCCGCGCTCCTCCGTCACCCGCCCCTTACTTCCTCCAGCCTGCACCCCGCCCGGCCCGCGAGGGGTCTGGGGGGGAAGGTTGCCAGGGAGACGCTGAAACAGCGACTCTGGTGCTTGGGGTGGCTCCGCGCGGGGATGGTGTGGGCTGCAGTGCAAGCCTGCACCACTCAGAGTCGCGCGGCGTACGTGTGAGATCCACAGGGCGAGGGGGCAGCCTGTAGACCGCATGATTAGTGATGCTGGGGGCTGCACTGCTGAATGTCTCCCGCACTTTAGCTCCAACTTCGGGACTGCTCCTGGCCAGGAGTGTGTCCTGAAATCACATGGAACAGGACGTTTCATGCGTTCGGTGGCTTCTCTTTGCTCTAATGACTATTGATAGTGAAGTCAATATTTCTATTTTAATCTCCCTCCCTTTATTTGCCTGAGGGATTTAGAACGTGCGTACTTTAAAAAAAGTTGCTCTGGGCTCAGTTGCGATGCATTAGGCTTTGGACAACTTTGTTTCTAAAACAAAAGAAAAACAGCCCTTGTGGCTCTGCTCTGCAAAGTGCCTGTAAAATGGCATCTTCTTACACGACATAGCTGTTCTTGTTTGTATTTAGATTGGTATCTAAATTTTGTGAGAACAATAGGCTTTAGCCCACCAGCTTAAAAAAAGAGGGATCTGAATTCTGTTTTAGCTAATGCATGTTGGAGGAATGATGGTAGATTAAAATCTCCAGTCTCATAACTTCAATTGAACAATTCATGCTTAAATACAGGGGGAATATTTGCAGGATTGGTGCCTTACTTCCAGTTGCTGGACTAAATGTGGTCCTCGGTTACACTGATAACAACCCTACTGCTGGTTAAACCTGGGCAGCACTATTGAAAATATGGGGTTGTTCAGGTGCATTAATTTAAAAAATCTAATCATTATGGAATTGCACAGGTGTAACTGAAGGCAGAGTTTATCAGCCTGTGGAGTCTTTATTAGTATGGATTGATGAGTCAGAAAGTACACAGGTGAGCTTCCAAGTTCCTGGCTGAATTTGAAGGGATGGCAGCTAAAGCTACCAACCAAACCCCTATCTGCACCCCATATACATGGAACATATTTTGTATAAAACAGTTGAGAAACAATAAAATCTGGATCTCTATGCTGCCAATTTTGAACCCCCTCCCCCACACCATTCAGACTGAAATCCCACTTTAAAAAATGGGTATGGGTGGCTATGTTTAAAGAATGTTCTTACATATCTGGCGGAAAAATACTAGTATTGTTGAGCTCCAGTACATTTTGGTTTAAAGATGTAAATTGCCAAAATATTAGAATACAATAATTGTGCATTTGCTTTAGTACTGGGTGTGCTTGTGAGTATGTGTGGGAATAACTTGCAAATTAAGCTGCTTTCTGAACTGAATAATGTCTAGTCCTGTTCCCATGAATGTGAGTGGCAAATCTCCCCTTGAAATAAAAGGGATCAGGATTGGACACTGGAGACCCTATCCTAGTAGCTATGCTGTATGGGTGAATTACTTGCATTTGCAAAGTCTGGGGATCAGCCCACATTGGGAAGCTTACATGATCAGGGCCTGCTGGGTATGTTCAAATATTATTTCTTAGGCAAATTTTGTAAGAGTTTTTCTTATTTAGATGAAACTTTAAAGGAATCCAGTGATGGGATATTGAAGATGGCTGAACATGACAAATAATTTAAAATTCAGCATGCTGTTGAATAGTAGACCTTTTTGTTTTTCCAAATTTATAAATAATGAAAGTTCTTATTTGGCATTGAAGAAGTTCCAGAGAAACTTCTTATGTCTATTTTCTGTTTCTCAGATGTTAAACAATTTGACAATATTTGAAAAGCACTTTGCAGATGTAATATAGCAAGTACTGTATTATTACTGTGAGTAACTGTGTGACATCAGAAATACTCACTTTAAAGTAGCAGTGGTAAATATTAGTTATGTTTGAGAAGATTCTTTTCAGTATAAATCATTTTTTCTCAGATATTTGTAATACTAATGAAAATATAATTTGGGCTGAGATTTATCTTACGTACTATCATCAAAAAGATTGGTTGATTGTTTCCTTGACAGGGAAGTTTGGTAAAATACTCTCTTTGGGAGTTTTAGCTTTGGGGGCAGGGCTCTCAACCTTTCCAGACTAGGGATGTAATAGTAGGGTCAATTAATTGATAAGCAAAAGCTTATAGGTTAATGCTATAGACTACACGCAATTCCCTCCCCCCTGCAACCAGTAAATTTTTTAGCAAGCTGGCCAGCAGCACGGCTCAGTTCTGGCTCATGCTGGGTGCAGGACTTACCCCTGCTATGGCTCTGCATTTAAAGTGTTTTAGGAGCCAGGCAGGCAGGCAAGCCCGGCTCAGTTCCTGTTTGTGCCGGGTCTGGGAGCTCAGACCCTGCCCTCCTGCAGAAAAGGGCTGCTGCCACCCTGCAGCAGCACAGAGCAACAAGTAGCTGGTCTGCAAGAGGAGCTGGTTTTTAAACTGGCTCCCCTCGCAGACTAGCTCCCGCCTGGCACCTTGCGCTGCTGCTAGCTCCGCCCCCCAGGGACTATAGAATAGTCCACTAACCAATAAGAATTCATGAGGTTATTTGACTATCAATTAACCAATATTTAACATCCCTATTCCAGACTACTGTATCCTGTTCAGGAGTCTGGTATGTCTTGTGTAACCCTAAGTTTCACCTCACTTAAAAATACTCTCATACATACGTAATTAGACATAAAAATACAACCGTGTCACCACATACTATTAATGAAAAATGGCTTATTTTCTCATTGTTATATCATTATAAAATAATATAATTGGACTATAAGTACTATATTTAAATTTCAGCGAATAGTATGTATAGAGCAGTGTAAACAAGTCACTGTATGAAATTTTAGTTTGTACTGATTTCAGAGGTGACTTGTGACGGGAAGGATAGGGGGGGGGGGTATCAGCCACATGGTGCCCCAGCTCAAGGGCAGGGACAACCCCTTTCTGCCCCAGTTGAGGGACCCGAAGGACTAGGTGGGCTGTGTAGCTGGCACCAGCAACAGGAGTCCAAGTTTGACCCTCTCCCTTTACTTACCAGTAGCAGCAGCAAGGAAGGTGTAGCAAGGCGGTTTCAGCTCATGTGGTGCTGCTCTCCAGCTGTGCTGCTACAGGGGAGGGGTGGAGCACCTCAGCACTCCCTGGAAGGAAGAGGCATGGATGGAGAGCAGCTCTGCATGAGCTGGAGTTGCCTTGCTGCGCCTTCCTTGCTGCTGTCGATGAGTGCAGGAGGTGCGGTGCAGCCTCCTGCTGCTGGCACAGCTCCACAACCCTGCTAGTCCACCTGTGTGTCCACATCCCCAAACTCGCCATCAGCAGTGGTGGGGAAGGTGTTGCAAGGTAGCTCCCACTCACATGGCACTGCTCTCCGGCTGCATTGCTCCAGTGGCTGGGCAAGACCGTCTCAGTACTCCTCAGAAGGAAGTAGCATGGCCAGAGTTGCCTTGCTGCGCCTTCCCTGCTGCCACTGCCAGTGAATGCTGGGGTGGAGAGATGCAGCATGGTCTGCTACTGCCAGTGCTGGCCTGCTAGCCCCTCTGCCAACTGCTGGCTAGCCCCTCCTGCTTTAGGGCGAGGTGCATGTGGCTCCAGACTGACTTCACTAGTACTTTTTATTTAGTCTGTTGTAAAACTAGGCAAATATCTAGATGAGTTGATGAATGCCTCCAGAAGACCTCTGCATACCTGCATCCCTGGTTGAGAAGCACTGATGTGGAAGAAACAGTTTTCAAATCTGTTTTCAAAATTTCTTTCTTAGGGTGTGTATACCTCAAATACAGCAGAACTTAAAAACCTTCAGTTTAGAGTGTTTGTTGAAGAAACGTGATATATAAATAATGAAGTTATGTATTTAAAACTTTGTGGACTATACTTGATTTTTTTGTTAGCCTAACACAGTGATTCCCAATTTTATTTGGCCGAGGAACTCTTTTCAGAATTTCAAGAAACCCCTAGGTTTGTCAAGCAAAAAAAAAAAAAAGGCACGAAAATCACATTCCACCCCCAAGACTCCCCACCCCTTCCTTTAGGCCTCATCCTCTCTGTTCCCCTCCTCTCCATCACTTGCTATACCCAGCCCTTATACAGTCTCACTAGGTTGAGACAGGAGGAGTGGGGTGGGAATGAGGGGTTTGGGTGTGGGAAGGGGTAAGAAGTACAAGCTCTAGGAGGGAATTTGGATGCAGGAAAAGGGGATGTTGGCTCAGGGAGGGGGCTCCAGGCTCGGGAGTGTTGGGCTCAGATGGAAGGTTAGGGTATTGTGCAAGCCATGGGCTTGTGGATGTGATGATGCAGGAGTTTGGGCTGGATATGTGAGGGACTCAGGGCAAGAAGGTTGTGAGTATGATGGGCTCAGGACACAGATTTGTGATGTGTGGATGGTGCAGGAGTGTTGTGGCAGAAGACTGAGGATGTGGGGATGTAAGAGGCTCATGATGGGGTTCCAGTGTATGATAGGCTCAGATTTGGGTTCAGGTGGGGCAGGAGTGTTATAATGCTGCAGTGAGATAGGGGTTTGGTCCCAGTTGGGGGCTTGTTGGCCAGGCTTCATTTTTAAATAAAATATGTCAAACTCAAAAGGTTTTAGCATTGTCTTTATTTGAGAGGGGTGAGGAACCTGTTTTGAGTCAAGGGTCAGTGACCCATAGAAAAGTCAGTTGGGGCCACACAAGTGAGATGCAAAAAAAAAACCCCAACAACCCTCCAAAAAACCCCAAGCCTCACTAATGTGGTTCCAAATGTGCTGGTGGGGGCAGGAGACAGAGTGAAAGTGGGTGCTGGGGCTGGGGAGAGGGTGCTGCTGGGTGGAAGGATGCTTGCTCAGGTGGTGGGGTGCTGGGGCAAGGTGCTGGGGTCAGGGACATGGTCCTGCTGGGCACTAGGGTGACTGGCAGGGTGCTGGGACAAGGAACAGGGCGCTGCTGGGTGCTAGCGTGGATGGCAGGGTGCTGTGGCCAGGGACAGGGTGGTGCCAGGGTGGATGGCAGGGCTGCCAAGGAGCGGGATAGGGATGGGGTGGAGGATCTGGGAGGGAGGTGGTGGGTGGAAGGGGGCTATGTCTGGGTGGGAGGTAGGGTGCAGAAGCAGGCTGGATGTAGAGTGTCTGGCCAGGAGGAGGGAACAGAAGCAGATTGGGGGTAGGGTGTCTGGCTACGAGGGAGGGTGCAAGGAGGGGACTTGAGTAGGAGTTAGACCTCCCTGATCTGGCACCCTCTGGACCTGACTGGTCTCAGATGAAGGATTTTTGGACCAGGGGAGGTCATTTCAGGGCTCCTGGTTCCACCCCCCTGTCCCCAACTAGGCTTCTTTGCACCTCTATCCCCTGCAACTCCAACTGAGCTGCCCACCCCTGCTGATTCCCTGCACCTCCCCCAAAACCGTCCCCCACAATCCAAGGGAGTGTAGCACCAGTTCCCTGCAGCCCCTCACAGCCCAGCTGAGCTTCCCGTCTGTTACGTATGCCCTCCCCCATCCACCTCAGCCCAGCTGAGCCCTGCACTGGTTCCCTGCATGCCTCCCCCACAGCACAGCTGAGCCCCGTTTCCCTGCACCTCCCTCAAGGCCCCACAAAATTGCTGAACCAAACACCCATTCCCTGCCCCTCCCTCCTCTTGAGTCTAGCCCCGGTTCCTAGCACCTCCCTCCTCCTGCAGCCAAACTGAGCTGTGAGCTCCACACATGCACCCCTACCCCACAGCCCAGCCCAGCCCAGCTCCCTGGACCTCCCCACTCTGCAACCCAGCTGAGCTCAATTTCCCTGCACCTTCCCCCAAACCATGCAGACATGCTGAGCCAGCGCTAATTCCCTGCCCCTTCCCTCACTGCCCCTACCTCCTTTGCCCTCTTTTTCCCTGATGCCCACCCCCTCACCACCCTCATGCCCCTGTGCCCTCACACATGACTTGCTCCATCCCGGCCTTCCTCATTCCCACCCCTTCTTTCAAGCCTTCTCCTAGCACCTCCTCCTCCTCCCTCTAGCCCCCAATGCCCTTACCCTCTCCCCTCCCAGCATCACCCTGTCCCCCTGCCACTGACACCTCCCCTCCTGCCTTTTTCCTCATTATCTGCACTTGGCCCCCTGGCATTTGTCTCTCTTCTACCCTGTCCCTTTGGTGCCTTCCCCTCTTTTTCCCTCTCTCTTCCCCCTCTGCACAAGCCCCTTCCTCTCCAAGCCCTTCCCCTACCTTCTGCCTTCCACTTTGCGGGGCTGGAGTCTGCACTCCGTCCCCAGACTTGGAACCCACAACTCAGCCGTGCGGCGCAACACAGCATCCAGCAGTTTTAAAATCCTGGGCTGTGATGTTACGGGGCATCTCCCCGCCCACCAGTTTGAGCACACCACGCAGGGCAGCAGCAGCCAGCAAGGGGAAGCTCAATGAAGGTTGCGCATGGCAGGGACGGGATGGGGATGGGGCCGAGGGAGAGACACTCTGGGGCCTGGGTGGGAGGACACGCAGGGGGGCCGGGGCCTGCTCCAGCTCCAAATATTGGTGGAGCATGGGCACCATGAGCCCATACAACTCGCTGCCCATGCCTCTGCTGGCTAGCCAGCTCTCTCTCTCTTTCAGAGGGGGTGGGAGAGTGCCGGCTCCTCGCGGAACCCCTCGATTTACTTCGCGGAACCCCAGGGTTCCCTGGAGCACCAATTGGGAAACACTGGCCTAACATATCAGTTCATACCAAATGCCAGATAAGGTGCTGTCCTGCCATAAAGTTGGGGATACCACAGACTTGAGGTAATTGGAGGATTGGATAATCACTGAAACCAGTAGAGCAAGCTTTGAAGTCACAAACTTGAAATCAGCAACTTGGCGATTAGAAGGTTTCAGGGACCTTCAGTAACCTTAGGCTAGTGAGGACTTGAATCAATCTGTGAAAGATTCCCTACAGTTTTGCATAAGTGCACCTCAGCCATACAAAGAATAACTTGTCAAGATCAGAACTAATGTAAGTGGAAATGACCCCAGAAGTCAGGAAGATTGCACGTTAGGTTTGAATTTGTCTTCTAAGTTGAATTTGAGTGTAGGAAGAAAATAAAATACTGAGAGCCCATTTGTGAGTCTGTCAAGTAGCTGAGATGTACAGAAATGGTTAAGGAGAAGATTAGTGGCAGTGAAGAACATGAGAGAGTTGTATTCAATTGGTGTAGGCACACATACTCTTACTGAAATTTATGCTTTAAACCAGGGGGACAAATGCTGTTAAAATGCATATGCCTAAAGATATTGGATCAGTGGATTCTTGCATGAGTAAAGTGAACAGGATTTGACCCCAGATAATTCCCAGTCATTTAAAAACAGGATTTTTTTCTTACCACTTATCTTCTCTACTTTTCTTTCAGAATGTGTTACTGAAGCTACTGCCTAAAAATCAGATATTGACAGTGTGTAGCTTCTGGCATTGACAAAGTGATGATTGGTGTTTAATGTTAATTTGAGATGAGCCACTGCAACCTAATGAAAGGGAGTTTGCTTAATAGGAAACCCATGGCACCATAACAATGATCTTAAATTGACTTTCCTGAGTGGAAGATGACTGACTTAAAGGCCAGGAATGGCAATAATGTATTGCCACAGTAATACAGATTACAGGCAGTCCCGGGGTTACGTACAAGATAGGGACTGTAGGTTTGTTCTTAAGTTGAATTTGTATGTAAGTCGGAACTGGTACATATTGTAGGGGAAACTCTAGCCAAACATTTCTCCCGAGCTCAGTTTTATTCTCCCACACCTCACTTCCCTCAGTCCTTTATTCTCAAGCTGAGGTGTCTGCTGAGAAAAGCCGCTCCACGTCTCCCTGGTCTGCTGGGAGGGGGGGTGGGCGGGCGCTAGCTTCGCGTCTCCCTGTTCTGCTGGGGGGAAGCAGCTAGTGCGGGGTTGCCTCACCCCGTTTGTAAGTCGGGATCTGATGTAAGTCGGATCCATGTAACCCGGGGACTGCCTGTATATTGATTATAGCTGGATGAGAAGTGAGAAAAAAGAATTGAATTTAAACTCTTTTTGAAGGCACAGAAAGAAACCATCCCGACGTGTAGCAAGAGAGGCAAACATGGTAGGAGACCGGATTGGCTTACAGGGGAAATCCTTGGTGAACTTAAGCACAAAAAGGAAGCTTGGACAAATGGCCAGGAAGGGGTTTAAATGTATAGCTCGAGAATGCCGGGGGGTTATCAGGAAGGTGAAAGCGCAAATGGAATTGCGACTGGCTAAGGATGTGAAGGATAACAAGAAAGGTTTCTACAGGCATGTTAACAAGAAGTTGATCAAAGAGGGTGTGCAGCCCCTACTAGATGAAGGAGGTAACCTAGTGACAGATGATGTGGGGAAAGCTGAAGTACTCAATGCTTTCTTTGCCTCTGTATTCGTGGATAGGGTGGGCTCCCGGACTAATGCGCTAAGTGATGCAAGATGGGATGAAGATGGACAGCCTTTGGTGGGTAAAGAACAGGTTAGGAACTATTTAGAAAAGCTAAACATACACAAATCCATGGGTCTGGACTTATTAGATCCGAGGGTATTGAGGGAGTTGGAAAATGTCATTGAGGAGCCTTTGGCCATTATCTTTGAAAAGTTGTGGAGGTCGGGAGAAATACCAGATGATTGGAAAAAGGCAAACGTAGTGCCCATCTTCAAAAAAGGGAAGAAGGACGATCCAGGGAACTATAGGCCGGTCAGTCTTACCTCGGTTCCTGGAAAAATTATGGAAGGGATCCTTAAGGAATCCATTTTAAGGCACTTGGAAGAGAGGAAAGTGATTAGGAATAGTCAGCATGGATTCACAAAGGGAAAGTCGTGCCTGACCAATCTGATTAGCTTATATGATGAGGTAAGTGGCTCTGTGGACATGGGAAAGTCAGTGGATGTGATATACCTTGACTTTAGCAAGGCTTTTGATACGGTCTCCCACAATATTCTTGCCAGCAAGTTAAGGGAATGTGGACTGGATAAATGGACAGTAAGATGGATAGAAAGATGGCTAGAAGGGGGTATTTGATAGCAGCCTTCAACTTCCTGAAGGGAGGGTCCAAAGAGGATGGAGAGAGGCTGTTCTCAGTAGTGACGGATGGCAGAACAAGGAACAATGGTCTCAAGTTGCAGGGGGTGAGATCTAGGTTGCATTTTAGGAAAAACTATTTCACTAGGAGGGTAGTGAAGCACTGGAATGGGTTACCTAGGGAAGTAGTGGAGCCTCCATCCCTAGAGGTGTTTAAGTCTCGGCTTGACAAAGCCCTGGCTGGATTGATTTAGTTGGGATTGGTCCTGCCTAGACCTTCTGAGGTCTCTTTCAGCTTTATGATTCTATGATTCTTAGGCTAGGATACCTGACAATTCTTTTGGCGGCAACTGACCAAGCTTAAATGTCATCCACTATAATTATGCTTTCCTATTAGATATGTGATTCTTGTTCCTCATTTTATTTTTTAATATAGGAAAATTCCTATTCTTGATATTTCCAATCTTTTCAATTTTGTTTAGATTTTTACACCACACGTCAGGTCACTGTGGTATCTGAACACTTTTAACTCATTGATAAGTCATGGCAGATGGATTCCAGAGGACTGGAAGAGTCCAAATATAGTGCTGAAGTATAAAAAGGGAAATGAGGATAACCCTGTGGAATTACAGACCAGTCATCTTAATTTCAGTATCTGGAAAAATAATGGCACAAATAACTGACACCTAGAAGATAATAGGGTGATAAGTAACAGCCAGCATGGATTTGTCAAGAATAAATCAAGTCAAACTAACCTAATAGCTTTCTTTGACAGGGTAGCAAATCCTGTGGATGAGTGGAAGCCATAGATGTAGTGTGACTTACTTAGGGATTTGATATTGTCCTGCATGACTTTTCTCATAAAAAATTGGGGAAGTGGATGGAACTACTATGAAGTAAATGTTTAACTGTCTCAGAAAGTAGTTATCAGTGGTTCACAAATGGGCTAGATGAGCATATCAAGTGGGGTTCCACAGGGATGAGTGCTGGGGCCAATTATGTTTAGCATCTTCCTCAGTGATTTAGGTAATGGCATAGAAAGGGGAATAAGAACAACCCAGGAAATTATAGACCGGTCAGTTTAACGTCTGTCCCAGGGAAGATAATGGAGCAGGTAATTAAGGAAATCGTATGCAAACACTTGGAAAGAAATAAAGTGATAGGGAATAGCCAGCATGGGTTTGTGAAGAACAAGTCATGCCAAACTAATCTGATAGCTTTCTTTGATAGGATAACGAGCCTTGTGGATAAGGGAGAAGCGGTGGATGTCATATACCTAGACTTTAGTAAGGCATTTGATACGGTCTCGCATGATATTCTTATTGATAAACTAGGCAAATATAACTTAGATAGGGCCACAATAAGGTGGGTGCATAATTGGCTGGATAACCGTAGTCAGAGAGTTGTTGTTAACGGTTCTAAATCCTGCTGGAAAGGGATAACAAGTGGAGTTCCTCAAGGGTCTGTTTTGGGACCCGTACTATTCAATATCTTCATCAATGATGTAGATATTGGGATAGAGAGTACTCTTATTAAGTTTGCAGATGATACCAAACTGGGTGGGGTTGCGACTTCTTTGGAGGATAGGGACATAATTCAAAATGACCTTAGCAAGTTAGAGAAATGGTCAGAGGTAAACAGGATGAGGTTTAATAAAGAGAAATGCAAAGTGCTCCACCTAGGAAGGAACAATCAGTTCCATACATACAAGATGGGAAGCGACTGTCTAGGAAGGAGCATGGCGGAAAGGGATCTAGGGGTCATAGTGGACCACAAGTTGAATATGAGTCAACAGTGTGATGCTGTTGCAAAAAAAGCAAATATGATTCTAGGTTGTATCAACAGGTGTGTTGTAAGCAAAACTCGTGAAGTCATTCTGCCGCTCTATTCTGCACTAGTTAGGCCTCAGCTGGAGTACTGTGTCCAGTTCTGGGCGCCACATTTCAAGAAAGATGTGGAGAAATTGGAAAGGGTACAGAGAAGAGCGACAAGAATGATTAAAGGTCTAGAGAACATGACCTATGAAGCCAGGCTTCATGAACTGGGCTTGTTTAGTTTGGAAAAAAGAAGATTAAGGGGGGACATGATAGCAGTTTTCAAATATCTAAAAGGGTGTCACAAGGAGGAAGGCGAAAATTTGTTCCTCTTGGTTTCTGAGGACAGGACAAGGAGTAATGGGCTTAAAGTGCAGCAGGGGAGGTTTAGATAGGACATTAGGAAAAAATTCCTAACTGTCAGGGTGGTCAAATATTGGAATAAATTGCCAAGGGAGGTGGTGGAATCTCCCTCTCTGGAGATATTTAAGAACAGGTTAGATAGACATCTGTCAGGGATGGTGTAGACGGAGCTTGATCCTGCCTTGAGGGCGGGGGGCTGGACTCGATGACCTCTCGAGGTCCCTTCCAGTCCTATTATTCTATGATTCTATGATTCTATAGAGAGGACATATAAAGCTTGTGGATGATACTAAGTTGGGAGAAGCTGCAAGTGCTTTGGAGGATAGGATTATAATTCAAAATTATCTGGACAAACTGGAGAAATGGTCTGAGGCAAGCAGGATGAAATTCAATAAAGACAAATGCAAAGTACTCCATTTAGGAAGGAGCAATTAGTTTCACACACAGAAAATGAGAAATGACAGCCTAGAGAGGAACACTACAGAAAGGAATAGGTAGGTCATAGTCAATCACAAGCCTCATATGAGTCAATAGTGTAACATATTGTGTGCAAAAAAAAAAGTAAACCTTATTCTGGGATGTATTAAGAGAAGGTTTGTAAGCAAAATACAAGAAATAATTCTTCTATTCTACTCTGCACTGATAGGGCATGAACTGGAGTATTGTGTCCAGTTTTGGGCACCATATTTGAGAAAAGATGAGGACAAATTGGAAAAAGGCTGGAGAAGTGCAGCAAAAATTATTTCAGAAATTATTTTGAAAACATAACCTATTTGGGAAGACTGAAAGAATTAGATTTGTTTAGTCTGCAGAAGAGAATATTGAGAGGGGACATAACAACCTTTTAGGTACAGGCAGTCCCTGGGTTACATGGATCCGACTTACATCGGATCCCTACTTACAAACAGGGTGAGGCAACCCCGCACTAGCTGCTTCCCTCCAGCAGACCAGGGAGATGCGAAGCTAGCGCCCCCTTCCCTCCCCCCCCAGCAGACCAGGGAGACGCAGAGCGGCTCTTCTCAGCAGACACCTCAGCTTGAGAATAAAGGACTGAGGGAAGTGAGGTGTGGGAGAATAAAACTGAGCTCGGGAGAAATGTTTGGCTAGAGTTTCCCCTACAATATGTACCAGTTCCGACTTACATACAAATTCAACTTAAGAACAAACCTACAGTCCCTATCTTGTACATAACCCGGGGACTGCCTGTATTTGAGAACTGTTACAAGGAGGAGGGAGAAAAATGTTCTCTTTAATTTCAGAGGATAGGACAAGAAGCAAAGAACTTAAATTTTAGCAAGGATGGCTTAGCATGGATGTTAGGAAAAACTACCTAACTGTCAGGGTGGTTAAGCACTAGAATAAATTGCATAGCAAGGTTATGGAATCTCTGTTGCTGGAAATTTTTAAGAACAGGTTAGACAAACACCTGTCAGGGATGCTCTGTATAATACTTAGTTCTGCCCTTAGTGCAGAAGACTGGACTAGAAGACCTTTTTAAGATCCTTTTCAATCTTATGATTCTATCACTGATTTATCACATGTAATTATTTTTTTACTCTCCCAAATTCAGTAGGCATGATCATCATCTACTCCCATGAAAATATTCACAGAAAGGAGACTTTGGGTTGGAAACTTCCAGGTGTTTTCCCTTCATATTTTTCCATCAGGAGGCAAGGATTTTCGTTCCACAAAAGTAGCATTCTGGCTCTCTAGCCCCATGGATCCCCAGAGATCTACATGACTACGATTGTGAAAAGACCTAGGACCATTCACAGAATAACTTATGTGCTCTCCACTATGCTGACTTGTTTCAATGGAGTTGTGACTACTTGTATCAAGTGTGCATTTGGCCCAATGACTTTAATTTATTGTAATTCTTTCTATGATCATTACATTTTCCAAAAAGTGAACTTGCTTGCTCTTCGGTGTACAGTTACCAGTTTTTGCTCCACAAGTGTTCACAAACTTGATCTTCAGAGGAATTCTGTTATTTCTACTTGTGACTTGTTACCCATGACATGTCACGTTTTAAGATGTCAATTTGTCAGTTACTTCAGTACTGTAACTTGAGTCTGAGACAATAAAACCCCCGAGTTTTATAAAATCTGGTAAAGGATTTTAAGTTTATGCATTTTTGAAAAACTATTGGTAACGGGAAAACAATATTTCTTACGCACCTATAAAGGGTTATGAAATGTGTTTGAACGGACTGATGGCCTTATTAGATCTGAAACACTTTCCGTCAGTGTTCACTTTTGGTGAAATAAAAGGTCTGTTAGTTTGTTAACTGAAAAAACATTGTATCTGTTTACCCAGATACATAGAAGTAAACCCTGCATCTAGTAAATATTATAATGGTATACACTGTGTACCTTGTGAAGAATTCATTTTCTTGATGCACTTTTTAAAATATTTTTTTCACAGTTCATTAATTCTAATGAGCAGTGTGAGTTTTGAACACATTTCTTCTAGCCAATTCCTAATCCCAAATAGTATATAAAAGCTATGTTGGTATTAAAATAGAACTAAAGCATTTTAGTTCCCATGTTGAAAGGTGTTTTTTCTCTCAGAATGAACTGTACCTGCCTGTGATATATTTCACAAAGAACAAATGTTTTTCAAATCTGGATGACCTTTATTTTGAATTGAGAACAAAAGTGAAGCTTTCATGAGTGCAAAGACTGTTGTTGTCACACTGGGGACTGAGAAGAGGATGTCTAGAACTGAAAGCTCAAGCCTTTCCAGCGTGAATTAAAAAGAAGAAGAAAAGAGGGGAGGAAGGGTTCTGTAGCCATGGACTACAATAGACTTTCATTTCCTATGGATTCACGAGTATGCAGTTTTGTCTCTTTTACTGTTGCGCTGAGTTCTGAGAATAAAATGGCTGCTGAATTCTGTTCACCGAGAAAGTGCTTAGTAATTTAAAGGCACTCTACACAGAAAACAAAAGGTACAGGCAGTCCTCTAGTTACGCGGATCCGACTTATGTCGGATCCGCAGTTATGAACGGGGATTTTCTCGCCCCGGACAACGGGAGCGGCGGGACTCCCAGTCCCGCTGCCCGCGTCCTCTGGAGCGAGAAAAGCTGCTCTGCGTCTCCCTGGTCTGCTGGGGGCGGAGTGGGAGAGGAGCCAGATCAGCGCCGCGGTCCCGCCCGAGTCCTCCTCCGCTTTGCTCAGCGTCTCCCTGGTCTGCTGGGGGGGGGGGGGGACGCAGCTAGTGCTCCCCCCTCCCCCCCAGCAGACCAGGGAGACGTGGAGCAAAGCCCGGGCCTGTGGTAAAGCAGGTGGGGCGCTGCCGGTTGGTCCCGCAGCACCGCTCCTTGGCGCTACTGGACCAACCCGGCAGCAACCCCAGCTGCTCTGCCCCAGGAGTCCTGATTCAGCCGCTGCTGATCAATTTCAGCAGCGGCTGAATCAGGACACCTGGGGCAGAGCAGCTGGGGTGCTGCTGGGTTGGTCCAGTAGCCCCGAGGAGCGGCGGCACTACTGGACCAACCCAGCAGCACCCCAGCTACTCTGCCCCAGGCGTCCCCAAGTCAGCCGCTTCTGAAACTGACCAGCGGCTGACTACAGGAAGCCCCTGCCTCGGGCTTCCTGGAATCAGCCGCTGATCAGTTTCAGCAGCAGCTGACTTGGGGTTCTTAAGTTGAATCTGTATGTAAGTCGGAACTGGTGTCCAGATTCAGCCGCTGTTGAAACTGATCAGTTTCAGCAGCGGCTGAATCTGGACGCCAGTTCCGACTTACATACAGATTCAACTTAGGGACTGTAGGTTTGTTCTTATCTTGTACGTAACCCGGGGACTGCCTGTATATCAGATTTTTCAGAGCTACATCCTCCACATTCTCTAACAGAGTTACTATTAGAAATGGGAAAGTTTAAGAGTTGCTGAACTTTAAATAACAATTAAGAAGATGCTCTCCGCTCATTTACTCGGGACAAGGGGAACCATGAATGTACGTGGAACTGGGGTAAGGAATACAGCTATATACCCTGCCTGCTATGCTCCCAGTCAGGGCTTCCACCTGCTGCATGTTCTTGCATCCCGATCAAACTCCTTATTGAATAACTGGGATCCACTAGTGAGGAGGCAGCTTGTCAAAATAATGCTCCTCTCATAACCTTTCTAATTTTCAATGGATCTTCAAATCTGGACCAGTGGAAGACTGGGGAAGGTGCTAAATAGGTTCTATAAATTATTGGAGTGTGAGTCTTCAGCATTAGGGGCCAGGCTCTTCTTAAAATAGTTCATTTCTGTTAGTTTTAATGACATTTTATTATTGTAAGTAACAATTAGGCCATATTAGTTTCTTCACCTTGGTCAGTCATCATCCTCAGAAGGAGGAGGGAGGAGTGAGGGCTGGGAACAAGGGCTAAAATGGGAAGTTCGGACAGGTGTTGCCTGCAGCCATTACCAGGGGCGGGCTTAAAGCCAGGAGGCTGCCACTGGCAATGGGCTGCTGCCGGCAGGCCGCCTCAAAGGGGCGAGCCAAAGGGGGCTGCCCTTTCGGGGAGCCCTTTAGGGCAGACCGAGGGCAAGAGTATGTGTTGAGGTGGTGATGGCTTTGTGTGATGCAGTATAATTTTTGAGTGTGTGTGAGCAGCACACTTGTTGGTTGTGTGGTGGCCTATTCAGTCCCTAGTGAGAGCTGGGAGGATGTTCCCCTTATCTGCCTACACTGAAGGTCAAGGAAGGGTTGTATTTATTCTTTTTTTTTTTTTCATTATGTGCTTTGGCACAGATAGGGTTGCTAAGAGGGAGGGTTCAGATAGCATTGTGGCAGTTGTGACAGGTAGGGGAAGATAGCGCAGTAAGCTCTGGACTGGCCAGCCAAGGGGAACGAGGTTTAGACAGTTATGTGCTATTTCTTGTTCTGGTCCTGTTCCCAGCCTAAATAACTCTGGGAATCTTAACACCTGGCCATCAGCCCTGAGAATGCTGTTGCTGAATGCCATGTTGGTATCCCACAAGACAGGTGTCATCCATTACTTAATCCTGGATGAAGGGGCCGACCTGGCTTGTATCACTGAGACCTGGCTGGGAGTGGAGGGAGGCATTGACCTTTCCCAATTGTGCCTGGCTGGGTTCTCGGTACAGCACCAGCTGCGGCTTGATGGACGGGGAGGTGGGGTGGTGATTGTCAATTCAGATAGCATCTCACTGGCTAGGACCTTGGTCCAATGAAGTGTTGGATTTGAGTGTTTGTACCTGATGTTGGGTAGCCGGGATAGGTTGGGCGTGCTGCTTGTGTACCGTCCACCCTGCTGTATGGCAGATGCTCTGCTTGAGTTGGCTGAGGTGGTCTCAGCTGGCATTGAGGACCCCGAGGCTTTTGGTCTTGCGGGACTTTAATATTCACAGCGAGGCTGTCCTGTCTAGTCCCGCCCAAAATTTTATGGATACCATGATGACCCTCGGACTATCCCAAGAAATAACTGCCGCCACACATGTTGCAGGTCATATGCTCGATCTGGTCTTTTGGACTAAGGGTGATGGAGTTCTTGGGATAAGGGATGTGGTTACACCCCCTTTGTCATAGACTGATCACTACCTGATCAAGTTTAGACTATCTACTAACCTTCCCCTCCACAGAGGCGGGGGACCAGTTAAAATGATCTGTCCTCGGAGGCTTATGGATCAGGAGGGCTTCCTGAGGTCCCTGAGGGATTGTTCAGCCATTATGGCAAATTGTTCTGTCAGTGCCCTAGCTGATAAACAGAACATCGTGGTAGCCCAGGCAGTTTACATGATTACTCCTAAGCGCCCTCTTTGAGCTAGTCGAGCCAAGTTTGCTCTCTTGTTTTCTGGGAGTTGATGGCGGCAAAACCGTCTGTGCGATGGCTAGAATGCCACTGGAGGAGAACTAGAGCTGAATCCGATCGATTGCGGGTTAGAGCTGAATTGCAAGCTTTCTCTGTGGCAGTGCTGACAGTGAAGAAAAGCTATTTTCCCACCCATATCGCAGAATGCCATCCAGTGGAACTGTTTCGAGTGGTGCGAGGCTTGTAATGAGTGCCAGACTGTGATGAAATGGAGGAGTTCTTGGCTCCCCACTGTGATGTGTTTGCAAAGCACTTTGCAGGTAAGATCCCTCGCATTTGGTCTGATTTGGACTCTGGCTGCTATGTAAGTGGGGCACAGAATGTGTTGAGCGCACCACTCAAGTCATTTTTCTTTGGAACAGTTTCAGCTATTGCAGACTGAGGATGTAGACAAGGTGCTTAGAGGAGTGCGACTGACCATGTGCTCGCTCAACACCTGCCCTTCATTGCTTATTAAATCTAGCGGGGAAGGGATGACTGGTTGGGTCCAGGGGATTATTAATACGTCTTTTAGATCTGGTATGGTTCCCGCCGCCTTGAAAGATACAGTGATAAAACCGCTATTTAAGAAGCCTTCCCTGGACCCGCATGATTTGAATAATTATCTCCCATTTGTTAATATCCCCTTCTTGGGCAAGGTACTCGAGCAGGCGGTGGCATTGCAACTCCAAGCTTTCTTGGAAGAAACTGATTATTTAGATCCATTTCAGTCTGGCTTTAGGCCAGGTTTTGGAACTAAAACCACCCTGATCACACTAGTAGACGACCTATCCTTTATTGGTGTTTGAGTCTGTATGTGTGTGTTCCTCTTTCCAAGAAGCTTTTAGCAGGTTTTATGTCTGTCTTGGGTCTCGTATTTTACGTTTTTATAAATATTTGTATTGTTTTAAAAATCTTTTGTAAGCCTCCTCGAACATTTCTTTTTAGCATGTGATGGGGTTTAAAAGTCCTTCGCCTCAAACAAGATTTTAAAAGGAAAAATTCCTTTAACAAAGAAAATAAGGGCATATGTCTAATGAAAGAAATGGGACAGAAATGTATTCCAAGTAAAGATGGAAAGAAGCACTCCTCAAAAAAAGAGTCAGAAGTGAGTCTGAGAGGTTTTAAATGCAAAGTTCTTGATCAATACTCATATTATTCTTCAGACACATAATTTTGCAATACTCACACCAAAAGAAACACTATCCTTTTCCCCAGAATTAATATGCCATAGGGTGAAGCAGAAAATGTAACAAAACATTTTTCTTGGTTGTGTTGGGAGCCTCCATCAGGGATAAGAGTGCCATTGATTTAATTAGTCTATGTGTTACAATTAGCTAATGATACCAGTCTATGTAGGTGAGTGGTGAAATGCTGCCAAAGTAATTTTCTCTCTCATATAAGATACATTCCTTATTTATTGGCTTGTGAACCATTCTCTTGCTGTTTTGTTCAGGTGAGTAGAGGCTGATTGGAGGATGCAGGTCAGCCTCTCTAGATATGTGTGTACACTGCATTTAGACATCCACTGGCATGTACCAGTGGGGCTACATTTAATGAGCTGTCTGGAACCATCCCTTCTCCCCCAAGGTTGTAGAGTCCAGGGTTCAGTGCATGCTGGAAGGTCTGCACCTAAACAGCCTCTCCACCTGGGCCAGGTGCAGGTTATTAACTACTGTGTCAAAATACTCTCCAAGTGAGCGTTCAAGAGTTCACACCCTGCTCTAACTTTGCCAGCAGATCCATGACATGCATAGTTCTTTTTCTTGAATGGGGGGGGGGGGGTGCGATATGTTAAATTGGTGGGTTTTATTTACAAATGCTGTGTCATTGAATCAGAATAAGCAAAAGCTGTTACCACAGCTCTCACAAAAGATAAAAGATTTCCCAAATGATGCTAGAGTTCCTGAGCAGCTTTTGTGTAGGAGAGATACCAAATAACAACAAACTCGGTTATGTAAAGGACTCAAAATAAACAAAAGCTCAGCTGTTATTGGTAGTTTACAAAAGCAAAGAGAGATTGTGGCTAAAAAGAAACATTATTTTCAAGTAACTGAAAGCTGTTAAAACAACAAGGAGTCCTGTGGCACCTCAAAGACTAACAGAATTTTTGGGCATACACTTATGCCCAAATAAATCTGTTAGTCTTTAAGGTGCCATGGAACTCAGTTTGTATTTGCAAAAACAATGAACATGGCTACCCTTCTGAGACTTGAAAGCTGTTTGTCCGTGGTCTTCCATGTCTGTCAAACTGAGTTGGTCCGTTACTTGATGAAGAGGGAAAGGCAATAACAGAGAACTCAGCAGTGGTTGAAGTGTTAAATGTCTTGTTTTTTCTTCTGGTTTTTACCAAGAGGTTAGCACTGATTGGATGACTAGCATAGTGAACATCACTGTAAAAGGATGATCTAACAATAAAATAGGGAAAGAACAAGTTAAGATTTACTTTGACAAGTTAGATGTCTTCAAGTCATCAGGACCTGACAAAATGTATCCTAAATCGGCAGTTTTCAAGTTTTTTTTTTTTTCATTTGGAGATCCTAAAAAATTTGAATTGGAGGTACAGACTTCTTTGGTATTTTTAGACAATATCTGTGGACCATATCTTGAAAAGCACTTTTCTATGGTAATGATCGCTTTTTCAGATCTCCTTTGACATAGTTTGCTGACCTCCCATTGTAAACCACTATCCTGGAATACTTAAGAACCTGGCTGACTAGCTCTGAGCCATTAGCAATTTTCTTTGGGAAATCATGGAAGATTGGAGATTTCCAGGACTACTGGAAAAAAGTATTGTATTTTGCTCATCTGTAAAAAGGCTAATAAGGATAATCAGGAAATTTATAAACCGGTTAGCTTAACTTTGGTACCCAGAAAGATAATAATCAGTGGGTCTTATGGGATGGGAGCAGGATTAAAAAGAAGAGTCCTGAGCAGGGCTCTAGTAAGGGCCGCAAATATTTGGATAATGACATAAGGCAGCAGTTCCGAACCACTGGTCTGTGGCTTGCTGCTGGGCTGTGGACCTCTGGCTGCCGGGCCACGGCAGCTCTGGGAACTGGGGCTGGGTACATTGCTCTCACCATGACTGTTGGGAGAGGTGTGTCCTGCCCCACCTCTGAGCTAACCAGCATTGGGCAGGAGAGAGATTCTTCCTGGACGTGGAAGAGTGCTTTGCTGCACGGTGGGAGGGCCACGCGGAGCCTGGCACTGCAGCCTTAGAGCAGCCATGACCCGGGCAGCAGAGCTCAGCTGGCGGCTGGGAGGCAGCTCAGGGCTAGATGAAGGTGGCAGAGCAGGCACATATAATGAATGTGCAAATAAACTGTTACCAGTCCACCAAAAGTTTGTGAATGGGTTTGTTGGTCCCCAATATAAAAAAGGTTGGGAACCACTGCCTTAGAGCCCCTGCTCCTCCTAGTGCTAGCCTCCTCTTTCCAGACACCCAGTGCACCCCCCCCATAATGTCCCCCCTCAGTGCCAGCCCCCGTCTCTTAGAGCCCCCCAGCACAAGCCCCTCTTACCCCCTCCTCCCCCACCCTAGCCCTGCGCTGCCTCCCAGATGCCACCTGAGCACTGCTGCCTGGGTCGCAGTTGCTCTAAGGCTGCTGTGCTGGCCTCGTGCGCCCCTCCCACTGCGCAGCAACTTGCTCTTCTGTGTTTGGGAAGAGGCCCCTGCCCTGTTAGGCCTGGTGATAGCCCAGCTCCTGACACACGCATGGGATCGGCAGTGTCTGCGGTACAGGCGACGGGGTGAGCGCATGTTTCTGGTGGCTCGAGATTTCCTCCCCAGGCCATTACCAGTCAGGACTTAGAGGCACAGGGTCACTCAGCCTGTGTGCATCTCAGGCTCATGGCATCCATATGACAGCCAGGTGGTACTAGCCCCTTGACACCTCAGGTTTGAGTGCAGGGGGTGCTGGGCTCCCTGACAGCTCCAACCGGTGCTGCCGGCTCTGGCACCCTGGGATGTTGGAAAGCAGCCAGACGTGGAGCAGGCTGGAGCCGACAGGGGAGACCCTATGGAGGAAGCCAGGCCCTTCTGGAGTAAGGACAGAAATCAGACACACAGCGTAGCTCTCCTGGGCCTCTAACCTGATCTTTCTCAGGACCCTCCTGGCTGCAGAGGCTACGCTTCCTGGTTCCGAACATGTTGCCTGCAATGGAAAGGACTCTGGGCAGCCGCCGCCACTGTGGTAAGGCTGCCCCAGCAGGGAGAGCCTCACTGTGGGAGGAGAGTTTTAAGTGCATGCGCAGGTGTGCACCTTATAGGGAATGGAGCTCCCCAGTGGGCGAGGCTCATTAGCAGCTGGGAGCATGGCCTGGCAGATTGCCACAGCCTACCACTAGTCTGCAGACTGATTTGGGAACCACTACTCTGAGGGCTGGCAGTGGGGGGGGGGGGGGGCTCTGAGGGCAGGAAGCTGGCACTGGGGGGGTTCAGTGCAGGAAATTCTGGGGTCAGTCACTAGCGCTGGAGGGTAGTGGAGTGGTGGGGGACTGTAAGGATTAGGGCTGGCACTAGGAGACTCTGGAGGTGGGGGCTTTTTGCAGACCAGTAACATTTTATTTGAAGCAAACATCTGCTTTTGACAAGGCCGGTCATTGCGAGGAACCAGCTTTTAAGAAGGCTTCCTGTGAACACTGTCTCCTGGGGAGCCACCTGCTCCCCCCCCCCACTCCTGCCACTGTATCGGAGGTAGGGGCAGGCAGGAGTTGTGTATATATAGGGAGATGGCTTTTAATCTGGCTCACTGTATGTACAGGCTCCTGTAGGGCCACCTCCCCGCCCCCCCCCCCACCTTTATGCTGCTGCCTCTGATACAGAGGCAGTAACGTGGAGGGGCAGGTGTCTTTGCGGGAGCCAGTGTTCACGGGGAGCCATCTTAAAAGCCACATCCTCATGTGCACTGGCTTCATAGGGCCTGCGACCCCCCCCTCCATGTGTAAACGTGTACATGTTTACAAAAAAATGCTTTTTAACATCCCTAATTCAAATGCAGGTTTTGAAACATAGAAAAGTTACATGCTACTTGATTATTTAGTCCCTGCAACATGCGCATTCATTTGCTGTGTCCTTAGTTGCTTGCCTTTTCAGAAATAGACACAGAAGGAACTTGGCTGAGTAGGAAGGAATGCTAGAGAAATTTAATGTTTTCCAGCACCACCAGATCCTTGCATAGGTGTATATACATTCTGGACACTGATGAATAGCTCTTGCACATAGCACCCTCCTTGAGGCCAGGTTTACGTGTGCTGCAGCAGCAATGTTGCCAACCTCAAGCAAAAATATTAATTAGGCAAAAGAAATTATAACTTAAAAAAATAGTATTTGAGGAGTTTTGGCTTCTCATTTTAGAATCTGAAAATTACTAATTGGACCCATTTTTAGGATTTTCCCTATAATCTTGAGGGTTGGAAGCTTACTTTTTTATTTTAGATACTGGCATAATTTGTCCTTAGGAGTTGGGATGCTAAGCAAGTCACCAGAGGTTTTTTATAACATCTTGAGAGTTGGCATCACTGTGATATTTTAAAAGTTTCAGAGGGGTAGCCAAGTTAGTCTGTAACTGGAAAAACTTAAGAAACAGCTAATAATCTAGCAGCACCCTAAAGACTAACAAAACATGTAGATAGTATCATCTGAGCTTTCATCTGAAGAAGTGGATTGTACCCACAAAAGCTCACGATACTATCTACATATTTTGTTAATCTTTAAGGTACTACTGTGATATTTTAGTCACTGTTTAATTGCTGAAAAAAACTGACTTCCTTGGTGGTGTATGTAACTGAGGGTGGGATTTGTCTTAGAGCACTAATGTAATCTTTTTTTCATTTCTGTTTTGTGGGAAGAATAAATTGTCACCAAAAAGCAATTAATAACCACAAAATCCAGATAGGCCCATTAGACATGGTAATATACAGAAGATTCAGTATCATTTTGGATATTGTACTGCTGGGGAAATTCTGTGCTACATGTGCGCATGTGAATAATTAACAAGCTATGTGTATTTTATTTTTGTGCAAAAAAGCATCTTCTGAAAAGTTGCTGTAGGATTGCCTTTTTTCGCCACTGAGGGCACTGTGGTGCTAGAGCACAGGAGCTGCTCCCAGCCAGCTAGGGAAAAGGTAGAGCCTGTTGTAGAGCTTTCTTTACTGCACCAGTTAGGCCTGGTAAATAGACAGGGTCTATGGGGAGACAAACAGTGTGGGAATCTTGCAGGGGTGTTAGACAGGGGCTCATATGGGCTAGTAGAGGAGGACAGACTGGAGCAGGGTCTGAATGGGTGTGGAAGTTAAGGGTCACAGGGGCGGGAGGTGCAGGGCCACATGGTGATGAATAGGGGGTGCAGAGCTACAGAAAAAAGGGAATGGTTGAGTAGGGGCACAAGATTCATGGGACATGGGGATATAGTCATATGGGGAGGAGGGAGAGGCTCCTCTGTTACACCAGCCACTATGTTACTTGCAGTTGCTTTAACTGTCCTGTTCTCTTATTTCATCATCAACCTCTGGCAACTTTTAATTAATCTTTGCAGGATAACTCATGCAGATGGCATCTGCAGTTAGCATTGGTCTGGATAAAGCAGTTTAGCTATGCTTTGCATAAACCATTCCCTGGGTCACATTGATAAAGAAAGTGGTATCTGACTCAGATCCCTTGACTTCTACAATGGTTGCACACACTCACACCAGCATACAGCTTCTCAACATGTAGATTGCACTTCACATGTTAGTAAACTAAATCGGTGGGTGCCCTGCTTGAATTTTTGCCTTGATACATTTTTGTATGTGTGTATGCTTTTATAGTATTGTTCCTCTCCTGCCTCCTTTGTTACACCAGCCAATATTTAAGCTCAGTCACTGTCTCCAGGAGGGGAAAAGGAATCAAGATATCAGGAAAAAGAAGAGGTTACATCAGGCATCTTGTGGGGCTCTGTTAAAAATGTAACTAGAACAGAACATCACTAAATCACTCAGATTAATGGGGAGTATTGAATACGCTGAAATAGTGTATAACAAAGGCAATACAAAATCAAGTATAATATAGTTCAAAGGACCTGATTTAGTGCACTATGAAGTCTGTGGAATGTTGTCACTTAGGCTATACCTACACTAGAGCAGGAATCAACACTCTGAGATTGATCTACCGACAGTCAATTTGGCAGGTCTGGTGAAGACCCACAAAATCAACCACAGATCACTCTTCAGTTGACCCATGTACTCTTACCTTACTCTTCTCATCCAGGATAGTGAATGGGAGTGTCTTTCCCCTTGACCTCCTCTGGTATAGACCCTGTGGTAACATGATCTAAGGTAAGTTGACACCCGCTATATTATTCACATAGCTGGAGTTGCATACCTTAGGTCGACTTTTTGTGGCAGTGTAGACATACTTAGTTTTATAGGCTATATGTGTACAACTCTATGAAGAGAGAAGGTTACCATACACATGTTTGGTATAAAGGTTCATATAAAGGCACTTTCAACTTTCTCATTTAAAAAAACCTGTGGAATAAACCTGAATTTATGGACTAGTTAAAACTGACTTTAGAAAATACTTCAATTGGTCTCAAATAAGATTCTTTGAATTATTACAAATGGCATAGTTCATAATGAGGTTTATCTTTATCAAATTAATACTTTATAAACTTTGCTAAAGATACCTTGAACATGAAAAGTGCTATGCCAGTGCTAAATGTTATTGTTTAATTGTATGTATGGAATATGTGAGATCGAGGTTTAATCTGGTTACCAATTCCTCCTGGGAGTAGCATTTCCTTTTTGAAGTCACCATTTCCTTTCCAGGGGATGTTGCTCACAGTTGTAAGAAGATCATAGCAGCTGGAATGAAATGCCTGACATTCAAATACCTGTGATTACTAAGACAGTAATCACTGATCTTGCTGACACCAGGCAGTAACTCATTTTTTAAAAAACAATTGAAAATACCACCTGTGAGGTCTTCATAGCTATACAGTGCCAAAACCTAGTATAAAGCTGTGTAGAAGCTGTTCAAACGATATCTATATGAAAGCTATTACAACGTGCATGCTTGTATGGAACTAGATTTTAAGGATGACAGTCATATAAAACCACATTTGTTTCTTTGTAACTGCAGACTTGGTGGTGGTTTGTTCTGAGCCCAGGAGCAATGTGGGTCACAGAAGGGAAATGGACTATGATGAATGTTGAAGACCAAGATCTCACACTAAAATCTAACTTCCTGTTGTCTTTTTTTCAACGGTGTTAACTCTTTAAAAATTATATACAGTTAGATCGTCACTCATCTGCACTTCACTATACTGCCTATATCGTTCACTTAGAAAAATGGCCACTTCTCTGCCAAGATTTAATTGCTTAGTGTTATGCTGAGGCTTTGCATTAGGAAGACTTCATTATTGTTTACAAAATATACTGCAGAACATTTACTAGCATATTGTGAAGTATTGCCATAAATAATTCTAATGATTACAGCTGTGGAGAGAAATGAGCGAAGGGCTCAGTCCAACTCCCATTGAAATCAGTTAGTAACTTCCTTGTGAATTAAATGAGCAAAGCGTGGTCCCAAGCCCATATTATGATGCAGTACATCATTGCAATTATTGATGTGTTGGGATTTTTCCATATTAAGTCACAGCATTCAATAGTTTGCAATGTTTTTCATTGTCATTAGTATGACATCAGAAGATTTTTACTGTACTCTCAGTAAACTACTCTTTTCTAGGTGGTCCCTAAGTAAATCTCACAAAATTGTTTGACATGTTCCCAACCATCCTATTGATACTTGATAACCTTGTTATTTAGAAAGGGCAGCTCTTTTACATTTGTGTGTGCATGTGAATCCCTTTGGTCTCTGAACTTTTATCTGTGAATATCTTCCAAAATTATGAGCTAAAATTTAAGTTGCGAGGGAAAACACCTTCTTATTCCATAGTGCTTTCTGCACCAAAAAATTAAAAATTCTGTAAAATTCTGCAAATTTTATTTGTCAGTAAGTGGAGACTCCAGGAGATCACACTGCAGCCTTTCCTTTTGCTAGGATAAGAACTTGGCAATGAGATACCTCTGTGTGCATGTCAGAAGGCCACAGGGAAGCATTGTACAGGATGGCTTGGATGTCAGCCGTAGCCCAAAATCCATTTGAATGACAGAAAAGAAATAGCTGATACCAGTGGCTGAGTTCAGCCCTTGACTGGCCCAGCTCTGGGTCATCAATCTCTAAATGGCCTTTGCCATTTTCCTCTAAGCCTGAAAAGTAAGAGGTGCTTGGATGTGCAGTTGAATAAGAAAAGGAATTCTATTTAGGGACCAGTCCTTTTTTTCTGTCCTGATTTACATGCATTCCCAGCAGTATTCCCCGTAAGCTGAGTGATTCAAATACTGCCCATCTGATTAACAGGGTGCCCATAGTGCCTGCCCACAGTTTTCTACAGGAGGTACACATCCACACATGCTTCAGCACACACAACAAAATTTATTCTTCCCACGAATTGAAAAAATTACAAGGAAAATTGGTCCGCAGATAATCCTGTGGCACTGATTGCTGCTTTTCTATTCCAGGTACACGGGCCCTTGTGTATTGACTGCTCACTCACAGGCCTGACAATGAACCCTCCTATCCTTTCTCTTCCTGGCCCATCTTCCTTTACTAGCCAACCCCAGGCTGGTAGGGTTGCCAGATAATTTCACAAAAATTATCTGAACATGGCAGGGGGGAAAAAATACTGAACATGGCAGGGGGAAAAAAATTGGTGGAGCGCAACAAAACCCAACAAAAAACCACACCCAGGGACCAGACTGTCTGGGCGAATACTGGACACCTGGCAACCCTACGGCCTGGTTTCTCCTCACCCCCTTCCTGAAATCCCATGCCAGGTTCTACTCCCCAAGCTCTGCTGCCCCTTCTCTTCTCAGCCTTCAGGAAATCTCCCCCCCCCCCCGCCAATTTGCTTTCCCTGCTCAATCACATGCTACAAATTTTTGCTCCTGGCCCTCTGGGTGGTGGTGGAGCTCTTAGCTGAGGAGCGAGTGGGCAGAGGGGAGAGGGTTGGGCAGAAGTCTGTGAGCCCAGCATGGGGAAGAGGCTTGAAGGGAGGGGACCGAGAGAAGCCTTCCGCCCAGCAGAGGAAAAGGGGTGGGGAAGAATCTGTGCAGTAGACAGCATAGCCAGTGAGGGGAAGCCTGAGCCCTTTGTCGTCCCTCCCTGCCCCCAGCTATGGCAGCCTGAGAATGGGCCCCATGTGCCCTGCTCCAAGGCCAGCAGTGCCTTCCAGGAAGAAAAATTCCTATTCTTGCATGTGGGAAAGCCTTTTCTGCTTCAATTAAAATAATTTTTTCTGAACCCTTAGGAGTAGTGTTGGATCAACACTAATGGTAGCCAGGGATCTCAAAGGTCTTTACATTGGTATAATACCAACCGAGAGGACTGGAACTAATGAACTTTCATCTGTTGCATTTGATGAGACTTTATAATGGGTCTATGTAGTATTCTGCTTTAGAACTTGGATTTTTCAGAGGCTCCCTGTGAGCTCCTGTGGATAGCTGCAAAGCACCATTGCGTTCATGGTATCTGTTAGTTATTACATAGACTATTGCAGAGCTGAAGCAGCAGTCATGGTTGTGGAATCCCTTTGCAGTTTTCTGTATTAGAGAGAATTTCCTTTGGCCAATCCAAGATTTCCTTGGGTCATAGATACGTTGGTTAGGATGGGAGCTAGGGATGAATTCATTTTGGATGGGAGTTTAACTAACTTTGACATTTGTTTAATATTCTACAAAAGGAAAAAAGAAAAGCTAATGCTTGCATTTTGATAAGGGGAGAGAAGGGAGAAGTTGCTATCCAATATTTATTTAATATAAACATAAGGTCATATTTCTAATTCAAAATATGACCTTTTCAATTCAAAATTATATAAATAGGAGCAGCTACAGCCAACCTTTATTATATTACAACCAGTATAATCTGTCTGTACTTGGAGCTCTTAGTCAAAGAATGATACTCTTTAGGAATAAATGTTCCTAGCAGTTTTTAAATGCAGAATATTAATCATACAAATTTGGCCTCCTATAAGGTTCAATGTTTTCAATCTAAAGTGCTGAAGACATTATTTATTTCATACTATTTTTGCATATTAGTGCAATATATAATGACACCTTTCATTTTCGTCATACATCTGGCCAATACAAAGTGAGAGGTGACTTTAAGAGCACAGCTAAACTTACAGGGAGGGTATAGAGCACAGACCGCACCCCAGCTAGCATGGGTATAAGTAGCTGAATAGACAGTGAGCTGCAGCTTGGGCAAAGAGATTCTAGAATATATGCCCTGATTGAAAGACAGACAGTTCGCAGAGGAGGCCAGTTATCTTAGTGGAAATATAGGTGAGAGGCTAATTGGGTGGAAATACCCCAGCAGGTAGGTCTATATAAACAAAGGAAACGCTGGGAGGAGAGTAGAGAGCCTGCAAGAAGACAGAGAAATAGGCCAGGACGGGCTGCTGCTACTAGTTTACCCTGCTCCAGAAGCAAGTAGGAAATTGGCTACTGATTGTAAATACAGTAAAACTCCAATAGTTCGGCATCCAATAGTGTGGCACTCCTGATAGTCCGGCATCAAAATGGCAAGAGCCTAGTGAGTGAGCTTCAGCAAAAAATGAGTCACAAGGTAGCAGCAGCAGCAGCTGAACTGAGCGAAAAGGGTAAAAAGGGGTTAAGAAAACTAAAACATTACAGTATACTGTGTACAGTATGTACAATAAAAAAGGTTAAGAACACTTTATATACAGTATATACATAACCAGCTTATAGTACCTCCTGATACTCCGGCATATCTGATAATCTGGCACCACCTAGGTCCCATAGGTTCTGGATTAACGGAAGTCTATTGTACTAACATGTAATAAAGCACATTAAAGAAGACTTGAATTGTTTGAGGTAGGTGACTGGGGTTGGAAATAATTCATGAACCCCCAGTGATGCTGCCGCAGACATAAGCAACAAAAATTGGAGAATGAAACTCTTCTACTACTAGTTTATGGGGTTATTTTGCCCCCGACTATTGATTCACAGTCACTTCTGAGTAAAACACACTGGGTTTTCTTTTTGTTTGTACTCCTATTACACAGAGACACAATGGTGACTACTTGGATCACAAACCTCTTTACAATTATGTGTAAGTATACTTTTCATTTAAGTGTTTCCTACAGCTATCTTATGGAGCCACATCTAAAACAGGATCTAGTCGTCTGCCCAGAAACCCAGCTTGGCGTTGACAGAGGATTCCAGTGTGGGGAGGAGAGAGAGAAAACATGCAAAATACTGGGAGAGATAAAAAGATAGCCAAAAGACACAGCTGAAATCAGTCTGTGTTCCTGGAACAAGCTTAGGGAGAAGTTTTTGTTTTTGTTTTTTTTGGGGGGTGGGGAGAGAGTACAGGCTGAAAAGACTGTTAAAATCATAGAAGATCAGGATTGGAAGAGACCTTAGGAGGCCATTTAATTCAACCCCCTGCTCAAAACAGAACCAGCCCCAACTAAATCATTCCAGCAAGGGATTTGCCAAGCCTGACCTTAAAAACCTCTAAGAATGGTGATTCCACTGGTTCCCCAGACAACCCATTGCAGTGCTGTACCTCCCTCCTACTAGTTTTTCCTAAGATTCAACCTAGATCTCCCCCATTGCCTCTTAAGACCATCACTACTTGGTCTGTCATCTGACATGACTGAGAATAATCTCCATCCTCTTTGGAACCCCACTTTCAGGTAGTTGAAGGCTGCTATAAAATCCCCCCCAATTCTTCTTTTCTGCAGACTAAATCAGTCTAGTTTCTTCACCCTCTCCTCACAAGTCATGTGCTCCAGCCCCAAATTATTTTTGTTTCCTTCCACTGGACTCTCTCCAATTTGTCCACATAATTTCTGTAATGTGGGGGGAAGGACTGGACATTATTCTCCAGATGTGGCCTCACCAGTGCAGAATAAAAGGGAATAATCACTCCCTCCCTTCAGTCTACTTGCAGTGCTCCTATTTATGCTGACCATGGTTATGTCATCATAGAAGGCAAGTAGGTTGGTCAGACATGACTTGCCAATGGTGAATCCATGTTGACTATTATCGATCACTTTCCTCTCTTCCAAGTGTTTCGAAATTGATTCCTGAAAAACCTGCTCCATGATTTTTCCAAGGACTGAGGTGAGGCTGACCCAGATCCCCCTTCTTCCCTTTTTTGAAGATAGGTACTACATTTGCCTTTTCCCAAACATCTGGGATTGCCCCTGATTGCCAAAGGTTTTAAAAAACAATGGTCAAGGACTCTGTAATGACATCAGCCAACACTCTCAGCACTCTTGGATGCATTAGAGTCATCTCCATAGGCTTCTGCATGCCCAGCTGTTCTTTCACCCATGAGGGCTGTTCACTTCCTCTTACTGTGCTGCCCAGTGCAACCATCTGGGAGCTGACTTTGCCTGTGAAGATCAAAGCAAAATAAATAAATAAATAGAGTACTGCTTCAGCTGTTTCCAAATCATCTGTCATTAGGTTGCCTTCCCCATCCAGTAAGGGTCTCATGCTTTCCCTGGCCACTTTCTTATTACTAACAAATCTGTAAAAGCCCTTCTGTTTTTATACTTTTTCCTGTCCAAGTTTCCACTTGTTGTAAGCTTCCTTTTTGTGTTTAAGCTCACTGTAGAGATCTCTGTTTAGCCAAGCTGGTTGCCTGTCATATTTGCTACTCTTTCAGCACATCGGGATAGTTTGTTCCAGCACCCTCAGTAAGGCCTTTTTAAAATACAGCCAGCTCTCCTGGACTCCTTTCCCTCTCATATTAACCTCCCAGTGTATTCTGCCTATCAGTTCTCTGACGGAGTCAAAGTATATGATGTACTTAGTGTTATTATTCAAGTGATAGCAGTCTTCACCACAGTGGCAAGAGTTTAGAGTTCAAACTCTGCTGATGCACTATGGGGAAACTATTAAAGGTTGAACCTTCCTAGTCCAACTCCCTCGGAACCTGACATGTCTCAAATGAGTGAATTTGCCAAATCCCTTGCCACTGGCCTCCCAGGACACTGTCCCACCCTCCAGCTGGCTCTGCTCTTACTGCTACAGGGCTTGGGCTCTGATCTGGCCCACGGCTGCAAACCATCTAGGGTTCTCCGGAGATGGAGTTCCCCTGCTGCCATGGCCCCATTTCTGTCCCACCCAGGTGGGGCTTCCTGGGGAACAGGACATTGTGGCTGCCCTGCTGCTGCTGCGCTGGGTCGGGGCTCTGCGGCTGCCCTGCTGCTGCTGCGCTAGGTCAGAGCTCCGTGGCTGCCCTGCTGCTGCTGCGCCCAGCCAAGGCTTGGTGGCTGCCCCCTGCTGCCACACCCTGCTGATGCTTCCTGGAGACGGGGGTCGCTTGTCCTGAAGATGGGGCTCTCCGCTGCTGGACTCCTGACCGGCTTGCACTCCCAGGAGCTGGGGCTCGCTGGTCCAGCAGCATCCATGATCCTGCTGGACCACAGAGAGTCTCAGATTTAGGAGGTTCAACCTGTACAATTGCACATAATATAACTGATCTTTTTCCTTTAAAAATCATCAGCAAGCCCCTGGCACAGGGTCGGGCAAAATACGGCCTTGGGGCCGGATCTGTCCTGTCAAGCCACCGGATCTGGAACATAGACTATTCTGCCGGGATCTTCAGGCACACAGCTGCTACGGTTTAAAGTGCAGTCCCTATGTTTCTCTGCTCTGCAAGGAGGGGGGCAGCTCTGTTATTTCCTACCCCCAGCCTAATCCTCAGCTTCTATTGGTCAGAAACAACCAGCCAATAAGAACTGAGCTCAGCCAATCTCTCAGCTCCTATTGGCCGGAAACAGCCCACCAATCAGAGCTGGGGGCAGGGCAAGCCTCTTTCCCCAGGCGGAGCTGAGAGCCATGTGGGCGAAGCAGCCTGTATGTTTCAATTGGTCTGGGGCTGCAGTAGACAGGGAGCCCAGCCTGCCTTGGGGGTGCTGCTGCAGGCTGGGAGTTACTTAGGTAAGCTCCTCCCAGCCAGAGCCTGCTTCTGGCATGCCCGCCCCTTCCACACCCCAACTCCCTCCTCCAGGTCACCATCCAAACTCTCTGTACCCTGTGCCCCAGGTCACAACCCCCTCCTTCACCCAAACACTCTCTCAGACCCCACACCATCTTCTGTACTCCAGTCCCTTACCATGTGTGCCCTTCTGTACCACAGAAAAGTGCAGCTCTTGACCACTTACCAAAATCTTCAAGTGATCCCCCACCAAAAATTATTTCCCACTCCTGCCCTAGAAATTACATCCGTTCCCTGACTTACGGCCACCTCCACTTATGACCATCCGCACTTATGACCAAAGCGGTCGTAAATGCGGATCCGAGTTACGAATGGTGATCCGCGCTTACGAACAGCACAGTTGCCATGTAACTCTGTGGGATCCGAGTTATAAACAGTTCGAGTTACGGACCAAGTGTTGGTCCGTAACTCATTCGTAACTCGGAAAGCGGCTGTACATACAAATACAGTAACATAATATTACTTAGGTTGTAAAGTCAAGTTCTTGAAAGTTTAAAACAGGAGACTTCCAGGTGCCAGTGCATACACATCATAATACAGTCTTTAATTACATGATCACAATATTTTTTTCTCCTGTCTCATTCAGTGATCAGGGTGGATTAACAAGGGGGCAGAATTAATGTAGCATAGCCATTCATATGTCTGGGTCTTCCTAACAGTGAGTGCTGCAATTAAAATAACGTGTGTGTGTGTGTGTGTGTGTGTGTGTGTGTGTGTGTGCGCGCGCGCAGTATGTTAATCAGCAATATAAGGCTGCATTAAAAGTAGACAAATTTAATCAAAATAATGTCATGTCCTATTTGGGGTGGTTTTGTCACATGTTCCCACTATTAGATCACTGCAACTCCATAAGCACCAGGGGGAAGTGAGTCAGTAACTTGTCTGTTAGAATAATCTCCACTCCCCTGCTGATTTAGAATTATGTTTTTCAATCACTATATTTCTGAATTATCAATCCTGAATTATGGCTTGGCATAGTCAAAGCTAGAGTGGTAAGATTGAGAATAACCGTGGATTCATATTTACGTGAAGTAAATACATTAAAGTTACTGCTGTTTGAAATAACTGTAACCTGATGAGCTTTGAGCTTAGAAAAGCTCTGCAAGCCATCAGCCATCATTGATTGGGTTTCACATACACAAATGTATTGCTAGCCTGAGTCAAAACAGATCTGAATAATATTTTGAACAAAATATGGTATGTAGAGACTCAGGCACTTGAGTGCTGATAACAGTTAAAACAAGTGTAAGTAACTTTATAGGTATAAATGGTCCCGTTGCACTCTTAATTGGGGAATTTTTATGTAGTTGAAGCAAAGCAACCAATGAGATATTTGCAGTATTCAAGTTGTGAAGAAGGCTGAAAGTAAGATTAGAAGAAGGAAAAATCAACAAAAATAAGATCCTGTTGGTATCAATGCTAATATTATTTCTTTGCATTAACAGAAATACTTCCTCTCTTGTCCTGTGGAAGAGATGGAAATAAATATAAACAAATTAGGCAAACATCTGTACAGATGCACAAATCAAATCCTATTGATTTCAGTACCCTTGAATGCATTCTTCATAAGCACTGACTGTCTCCTGGTGATAATGCAAATGTTTTCTGTTCTTTCTTACTCCACAATTAAATTTGTTTAAATGAATAGCTTTTTAAAATAAGAACAGGGCAACTCAGCTTTCAGATGTTACTCTGGAAATATATATTTTACATATAATAATTTTTAATGCAGGGGTGGGCAGTCATTTTTGATAGCGGGGGGACACTCCAAGATTTTGGTAAGTAGTCAAGGGCAGCACTTTTCTATAGAGGTGTGGGGTGCTGGATTTGGGACAGAGGTTGGGGGCAGAAAGGAATGTGAGACTAATTTCACATTTAAGTGTATGGTTCAGCTTTTAGACTCAATTAAGTTACATTTGTTTTAAAAAGTTCCAGAATGGCTGGTAGTTTGGAATATAGAATTGATTTTAGGCATTAATCTTCTTAAGGCATGGTGTGGTGCTGCATTGCATCATGGGTGCATATAGTCTGCTTTGCTTCACCAGTCCAGCCCAGGCCCAGTGCAGAGGCCAGGTATGGGAGTGGGGAGAGATGTCCGTACCCTCTTTATGCCACTGTGCCTATCTAGGGAGTTGGTACAGCAATTCTGTTGGCTCTTTAGAGAGCCCATGTAAGGTGGAAGGAAGAGAAGGAAAAGACTTCTTGTGTCTCCCCTATCCCAAATACATATGTATGTCAGATCCAGGAAGAATCTGTCCCTTAGTTAATGTTTTATGGAGACATCCTAATCCAGGTGAATAGGAGTTGTAATTTTCAACGTGCATTAGGGACGGTGTTTAATTTGTAATGAAAGAGGTGCTGGCACTCAAGAAATTAGGTGCCAGAGGTCAACTAACTTTAAAAAAAAAATCTTTCCTAACTGATGTGGCAAGTCCAGGATCAATTTAGCCAATAAAGTTTTGTGATAAGGATGGACAAAAAAATGTGAAATTTCAGTTTGTCCTCCTCAAAGTTTTGATCTTTAAATCCGAAGTTACCTTTGCTTCAAATTTTAATATACCTTCTCTTTGTTGGTCTCTTTTAGCTATAATGTTTGCCTTCTCCTCCTCCAGAAGATTTTAAGCATTGAGATTCAGGAGAAGGATGCCATCTGAGAGGTGCCTCAGGTGAGTATATCAAAGCAGTGCAGGATGTCATTGTCATTTAGCATGGCATTTACTGAAGCACTGGTCAACATATGATACATTAACAAAAGCATTCAATTAGCACCTGCATCTCCAAATTATAGCCTGGAAGACATTGCTTTCAGTGTTACTGCTTCCATTATCATTAACATCATGAAGCATGCATGAGACCGTAGTAATCTTCTCCAATTCCCTGTTATTTCTCATAATTTATGCCCTTGTCTATCTTAGGAATTTTCCTGCAGGCTTTTTCAGTGGACATTCAATGATGTCAATGCATGTCCAAAGTATAGACAAAAAAAACATACCCCCAAAAAAGCCTCAAACGCCCACCTAACTCTGGAGTCAACTGGGTTTTTCATTGCTACAGCCGTAATGGTGGCTGGTGATTATTTGCTAGGATTGGAGCACTTTCCCAGTGGCTTTCTATATAACAAATTTGCAAGGCATTTTTATTCATGCACTTTTTTCTGTTTTTTCAAAATTCTCAAGACTGGTTCTGAGGTTGTTCTGTTTTATTACCCACTGCCTAGAGCTCACTGGACCAAGTTGGCAGTAACATCCCATGATACGTCCTGATTCCACACTGAAAGATTTGTTTACGTACCGAGGGGGATAATGAACTGCTTGGATTTGCTAGGCATATGACCATTTCGTACATGCCTGCAAACTAATGCTCTTGTGTTGATGACTTTCATTTGTAACTGTCCATAATGAACATGAAGATGTACGTACCGTGCAACTATCTAAGGGTGGTGGAAATCAGAAAAATTACTAAAAGTGAACATTGGTGCACTACAGATATTTGTTCCCTCTGTTTCCAACTGTGCTGAGTTTATGGACGAAATCGGTGTTATGTTCCTGTTGATAGTGGGAATAGAGAATACACATGACCAAATTGTCTTCTATTCTTCCTCAAGCATCAGTAACAGAATTCCAGTTTTGGCTTTGGGTTCTTTATTGTTCATGCTGATAAATGAAGCTGAAAAAATACGGATGAATTTTTTTCAGTTTTCAAGTTCAGCTTACAGCACTGACTGGTTAAAATAATAAATCTTGAGACAACTATTGAATTTACAGAAAATAAATATGTGTAAAACATCAATAAATCACTTTTATAGGATTGTCTTTCCTTACTACTATGCTTTATTGTGTATATAAATAGGATTGCAGAAGTAGAATACATAGTCAGACATTATTTCACACTACTTTGGTGTGCAAACTAAATAAAGGATTAACCCTCAACTAAATATAGATTCATATATATTTCACATGATTTAGTCCAGTAGAAGATCTAGCCAATTGTATGTGGATATCTTTTTTTTCTTTCTCTATTCTTGTTTGGTTTTTTTATAGAGATATACCTATGATCAGGTTGTCCTTTCAGTTTCATAGATTGGAGGAGAGTTGGATAAGGCAGAGCTAGGTGGGGAAGCACAGAAGTTCAGGGGCTAGCAGCTCGATGGCTTTGTCCAGACATCAGGAAGGTTCTTGGAAGAGATTAAATGTATCTCTTTGCAAAAGCACCTGTATTGGTTCTTATGTACAGGCAGTCCCCGGGTTACGTACAAGATAGGGACTGTAGGTTTGTTCTTAAGTTGAATCTGTATGTAAGTCGGAACTGGCGTCCAGATTCAGCCGCTGCTGAAACTGACCACCAGTTCTGACTTACATACAGAATTAACTTAAGAACCCCAGGCGTCCCCAAGTCAGCTGCTGCTGAAACTGATCAGCAGCTGATTCCAGGAAGCCCGGGGCAGAGCAACTCTGCCTGGGGCTTCCTGTAGTCAGCGCTGGTCAGTTTCAGCAGCGGCTGACTTGGGGACGCCTGGGGCAGAGCAGCTGGGGTGCTGCTGGGTTGCTCCAGTAGCGCCGCTCCTCGGCACTACTGGACCAACCCAGCAGCACCCCATCTGCTCTGCCCCAGGGGTCTTGATTCAGCCGCTGCTGAAACTGACCAGCAGCGGCTGAATCAGGACCAGAGCAGCTGGGGTGCTGCTGGGTTGGACCAGTAGCGCCCAGAGCGGCACTGCGGGACCAACCGGCAGCACCCCAGCTGCTCTACCACAGGCGTCTGGAGAAAAGCCTAGTCTGCTGGGTGGGGCGTACTAGCTGTGCCCTTCCCCACTCCAGCAGACCAGGAAGACACGGGCGGCGGACTGAGACGCACCGCTGTCCCGCCGCCTGGGTCCTCCGCGGCTTTGCTCCCCGTCTCCCTGGTCTGCTGGAGACCAGCAGACCAGGGAGACGGGGAGCAAAGCCTCTGAGGACGCCGGCAGCGGGACAGCCGCTGGGCGCCTGGGGTGCCCCGCTGCCCGAGCCCCCTGCGGCTTTGCAAAGCCTCAGGGAAGCCGGCAGCGGAGCAGCCCAGGCGCGCCTGGGGTGCCCCGCTGCCCGAGCCCTCCCCCCCAGCTTTGCAAAGCCTCTGGGAAGCCGGCAGCGGAGCAGTCCAGGCGCGCCTGGGCTGCCTCACTGCCCGAGCCCCCCCGCGGCTTTGCAAAGCCACGGGGGGGCTCGGGTAGCGAGGCAGCCCAGGCGCACCTGGACTGCTCCGCTGCTGGCTTCCCCGCGGCTTTGCAAAGCCGCGCGGGGGGTGAGGGGGGGCTCGGGCAGCCCCTCCGGGGCTTTGCTCTGCGTCTTCCTGGTCTGCAGACCAGGGAGACGCAGAGAAAGCCCCAGAGTACACGGGCGGCAGGACCGCGAGGTCCCGCAGACTGTGTACTCCGGGGCAGCCCCCTTCGTAACTGCGGATCCGACATAAGTCGAATCCGCGTAAGTCAGGGACTGCCTGTACCTTGTGTTATCTGAGCCCTTAACACAAACTTCCAAATATCTGACATCTATTCTGAGTTAGGGTTAAAGAAGTAACTTAAAGGTGAAAATCTCTCTGTTGTTAATTCTTCAGCCATCTAGCTCCTACTTATTTTCTGTAAGATATGCTCATATTTTAAAGTAGCAAAAATGGATATTAAATGACTAATGGCTGGTTGAAATCAAGGATTTCAATATTATCAGGGAATAATGGAACAACATGTTCTGTTGCTTTGAAACTTTAAATTGCATTTATGATCTGAAAAGTACTGGTTAAAAAAACTATTCTGGAACCACAGATATGTTGCTTGTGTGGGGTTAGAGTCACAGCTGTTTTTTTTTTTTAGTGACATTTTTAACTAATGGGAACTGCTTTGTACCTCCATTAGTTCAGCTAAACCAGTGTATGTAAGAAAGAATGAGATGGAAACTCTTCTGGCTTGCTCAGAATCAGCAGAATTATGGACAAAGTACTAGGAGCTGAAACTGTTTCTAGTGATAATACATAAGCTAGACCATTTGTACAGTCAAGTACATAAATGTTAAATATTTGTGATATTTCTTTCTACTAATATATTAATTTAGACCACTTTTGGGTTTTATTTCTCTGTGAAAAGATAAGGTCCCAAACCTTCGTACTCCTCTTAATTAACACTAAAATAAATGAGAACAGTGTAGCAAACAAAAAAAGAATTAGGATCTTTAAGGTGTTGTAAATTAAGATATTTTTCTGTCCTAAAGGAGGCTAGATTATGTGAAAATTTTCCTATGGTAAACACACCACATACAAGTTTTCCTTCCTCTCTCTAGATGCAATTAAAAAAAAAGACCGGAAATGTAGATCAGCATTAATTACAAAGCCTCAGAGATGGGTCTTATACGTTTGTTGACAGAATCTCTTTGTTTCCTTCATTTGCAGTATTCAAGAAATGCTGACAGGTCAGAGGCTTTGCCAATCTAGTTCACATAATGATGCTGTCTTGGCAGCCCTGAACCAACAAAGAAGTGATGGTATACTCTGTGATGTCACCCTCATTGCAGAAGAACAGAAATTCCATGCTCATAAAGCAGTACTTGCAGCATGCAGTGATTATTTCCGAGTAAGTTTAACTTTGCATTTTCCTCTCTATTAAATCACTAAGAGATATGATATAACTTAAATTAAAAAACAGTTGCAGGCTCTATGCTGAGCAAGTTACAATTTAGTTTAGAGACTCTAAAAAGGCTGAGATGGATGTTTTCAGAAATGTACACAATGTACTTTTATTGCATATCATACTATTAAAATATCTATAATTTTTGTAAATGTGAATATTATTTGCTTTTTTTTTCTAATTAAGAATATAATTTTCTTTTTGTCTTTAATATGTAATTTGGGCTTTTAAAGAATATTCTTTTAACAGGTGGAGGGGTTTGTGTCTGTGTAATTCCCTAGATTTGGAAAAAAGCAAACTGGAAAAAATGGGAATTCCATTATGTGGCATCATATTAAAACATAAGAGCTTCCATATTGGGTCAGTATCCTGTCTCTGACAGTGGACCATGTCAGCTGCAGGAGACATTGTAGACAACAAGTCTTTTATTCCTGGATTCTGGTAGTCAAAAATACCAACAGGGAGCTGCATCCCTGACCATATTGGCTAATAGCCACTGGTGGACCTAGCTTCCGTGAATGTATGTAATTTTTTTGAGGAGGCCATTTATACTTTTCGCCATCATAACGTCTCATGTGAGTGAGTTTCATAAGTTAGTTGTGAGTTGAAAGAAAAAGGAATTCCTAATATTTGTATTGAAGTGCTGCCAATTTATTTCATCAAGTGACGCCTGTTTTTTCTATTGTGGGCAATTGTAGATAACCCCTCTCTCTTCACTCTTTCCATGCCATTCATATTTTTATATAATGGCGTTATAAACTTTTGTGTCTTATTTTCTATCCCTTAATAATTCCTAATATTCTGTTTGACTTATTTTTACTCTATTTGGGCCTTTTCTGACATGTCTGGATCTCTTCTGCCCTGTCCCCTTCAGTCTGTCCTTGTCTCTTGCCTACCTCTGGCTCCTTGTCCTAGCCCCATTCTTCTCACCTAGCTAGTTCCAGTATCCTTGTCCAGCAAGTGCTAGTTTCAACACTTCAAACTCTCTATTCCAGTCAGTCTTGTTGCTGTTCCCAGTTCTCTCTTCCCAGCTCCTCACCCTTATGCTCTATGTGCAATGTCTACACCCCCTCCTTTTCTAGTGCTTTTACTCCAGTCTCTTTGCCCAGCCAAACTGTTCTCCTTCAGTTACTTGTCAGATCTCCCTTTCCCTGTCACATGGATTCCGAATCTTCTCATCCTAATTTTCCCCCCAACAATCAGAGTCCATGTCCCCAGTCTTCTCCGTACACCTGCTGTAAGTCCAGCTTTTGTCCATTCAAACCATGCAGCTTCCTCTTTCATGTTCCCTTTGCATAGCTGGGTGTTCATTTAAAGCGCATTTAAGACATGCTCCTTGCTTATAGTTCAAGTGGCCACTCCCAGCATGTTCTGCAGCCTGCAGTTGCAGAAAAAAATCCTGCTCAGCCCTAGACTGCAACATGCCCAATGTGGTGGGAATTTAGCTATGAGCTTCTCATAAGCCACTACAGAGCATGTGTGAATTGTGGTTTCCTCACTCTTCCCCATCGAAAAGGCTTATAACTTGACCATACTGTATTGAGTGGATTTTCACAAGGATGACAAAGCCGCCCCTGTGCCAAATTTAAAGCCCATGCTCCAAAGCATTGTTGTGTGAATGCTTTTTACAGAATAGTCCCCAGAATTTTTTAACGTCACAATAACATATCTTCCCCTCCCTTGTTCTCAGAAACAGCTGAATGATTTTTGACTGAAATATTCACAGAACATTTCAGCTTGACATAGACATGAAGCATACAAAATTTCAGCTCAAATGATGAAAGTTGGGTGAAATTCAAAGCAATTGAAAAACAGGTGTTTTAATGGGAAGTGTTTGCAAGCTTATTTATAGAAATTGCTACCAGTTCCACCACCTTGTGTGTATGTGTGTGTTTGAGAGAGATTCTAAACTATCTATAGGTTTATTTTAAAATCTCGTTAAGTAGTGAGTCATCTTGACACTATTCTGAGACTAAAGGAGTTAATTGCTTTAAAAGTCTGTTTTCAGTAACAAAACATGGTTATTTAAAATTTTAGCTACAGTAGTTGTAATATTAAACGCCTTTACAGTGACCTTTTCATTCCATTAATGTAATTATATGTTTTAAACACCCACATATTGCTAGCTATTCTGTATCCTTAATTGTCTAAACAGGATCTTCATCCTCCCCTGGAACATGGTAACACTTTTTGTTAATGTTGCTGTTTAGCTTGCTATATACATATAAGGAACACTGTCAACTGAAACCAGTTACTTCCACAGTCATAACTACTCAGTCAATTTAACTTCCAGTTTTTTAATATGTTTCCCCAATTTCTCTCCCTTATTACTGTGGGAGGGACCCCCAAAACTTAAGAGGTGAACACTTTGGTCAGATATATGTACTATTCTTAAGTCCTCTTTCTTGGTCCTCTGCAGTCAAAGCACCTGCTTCTCCTCCTCTTTAAGGTTGCCAACATCGAAATGGAAGAAAACTGAACACCTTGCCCCACCTCCACTCTCTCCATCCCCTTCCCTCTTTCTCTCCCTCACTTTTACTGGCTGGGGCAAGGGGTTGGGATGTGGGAGGAGGTGAGGGCTCCAGTTGAGGGTGCAGGCTCTGGGTGGAGCCAGAGGTCAGGGATTTGGGCGCGCAAGTGGGCTCTGGGCTGGGGTTGAGAAACGGGTTCAGGAAGTGGATTCCAGGTGGTTCTGACCTCAGGCCACTCCCGGGCAGCAGTGACATGTCCTTCTGGCTTCTAGGTGGAGGAATGGTCAGATGATTCCTGGTACAGCCCCCGCTGGCAGGCACTGCCCTGGCCAATGGGAGCTGTGGAGCTGGTGCTTGGGGCAGTATCTGTAAGAAAGGGCAGTGAATAGAGCTCCCCAGCCACCTCTTTGTGTAGGAGCTGGAAATGCTGGCTGCCTCCCAGGAGCCACGTGGAGCTAGGCAGGGAGCCTGCCATCCCTGCTGCAGTGCCTATTGGACTTTTAATGGTCCCAGTGCTGATTGGGATTGCACAGTATCTTTTCAACTGGGGGTGTTCACTTGGCAGCCCTGTGGGGCTAGATTGTTGGAGCACCCGTGTCTGATTTCAGAGAGTGGCTGGGATTGGGGAGGGAAATTTCCCCCCTGCAGTTTGTTTGTTCTGCTCCTGCTAACTCAAGGTATGTCTACACTACCCTCCTAGTTCGAACTAGAAGGGTAATGTAGGCATACCGCACTTGCAAATGAAGCCTGGGATTTGAATTTCCCGGGCTTCATTTGCATAAGCGGGGCGCCGCCATTTTTAAAACCCCGCTTGTTCGAACCCCGTGCAACGCGGCTACACGGGGCACGAACTAGGTAGTTTGAACTAGGCTTCCTAGTTCGAACTACCGTTACTCTTCATTCCACAAGGAGTAACGATAGTTCGAACTAGGAAGCCTAGTTTGAACTACCTAGTTCGTGCCGCATGTAGCCGCGCTGCACAGGGTTCGAACGAGCGGGGTTTTAAAAATGGCGGCGCCCCGCTTATGCAAATGAAGCCCGGGAAATTCAAATCCCGGGCTTCATTTGCAAGTGTGGTATGCCTACATTACCCCGCTAGTTCGAACTAGCGGGGTAGTGTAGACATACCCTCAGTCTTCTCCTGCTCCAATCTGGTTGCCGCCTCCTGGCTTTTCAGAGGGAATAGATGTTGCCTTTTATAACCAGATCATTGCCACAGCCTGTCTTGGTCCCATGAAAGTGTATAGAGCTCTTTCTCCTTCCTCTGCTACCTGTTTTTCCCTCACCTTTGTTAGGACCCACATCCCTCCAAGACCATGGAGTCTTCCTCTCTGGGTTCTGCCATGCTGCACTGCTCCCACACTCTGGAGTCGTCCCCCACTGGGAACCTCTATTTCCCTATGCCACCTTTCCTCAGTGACCCACTGCCAGTCATCATTTAGCCCCTTATCTCAGGGACAAACTGCAGTCTTAAATGACCACTCATCATTGGCAAGGGGGTGAGGACCTTCTGCCTTTGCCTACCCTAGCTGCCTCCCCCCTGCAGCCTTAGTAGCCTCAGGCCTTGCTTCAGGCCCTGCAACCTTGGATCTTCATGGCCAGAGCTTCCCCAGCCCTGCTCTATGTCAGGAAACCTCTAGCTTTCCTGGCAGCTAGGTCCCTCCTGCTCCACGGTTAGAACAACTTTATTTATACTGCCCTCAGATGGGCTCTAATTGGCTAATTCATGTCACAGCTGCTGGCTCAACAGCGCCACCACTCCAGCACTCTCCTAGGCTGGGTTTTAACCTCTAAAGGGCCAGTGTGCGGCACATGCCCCATCACACTTCCCCTCCCACCTAGCTCACTCTTTTCTCTCATTACCCCTCTATAGTGCCTGGCAAAATCTCATGAAGAGTGGGGTGCTGCCTGTCTGCCTGCCTTGTGTACTGTAATAGTATTACAGAACGTCTCTGGTCTTGCTTACTGATTGACTGAACTTGAGATTGGATGTCTGTCTCTCTCTCTCTCTCTCTCTCTCTCTCTCTCTCTCTCTCTCTATTATTACCATTGTTTCCAGTTGAGTTACTTGATTTGGTGAATTATCATTGTGAATCTTTGTCTTTCTACCTGATGGGGAAAAAATAACAATTTTAAGTTCAAATTATTACATCATAAATCATGTCTATTTAAAAATACGAAGGGGATGACTTAATGCAACATTTGAGTAATCTGATTGGCCTCAATTTGTTATAATTTAGTAGGACACATTGTCCCCACTTTAAGTATCCACTTAAAAATGCACCATGTCTTTGCTGAAAATCAACCAACAATGGCTGCTATTTGTGGGGTCAGAAGATTTGAAATTGCATAGGGGTGATAAGTGAGGAAGAGAATAAATGCAGCACAGGAAAACCTAACCCTCCTTACTGTGCTGTGAAATTAAAAATAATGAGATTGGCTTAAAATAATGATTTTATGTAAAGTTTGGCTTCTGAGCCTTTTGGCTTCAGTGTATCATGTTTAAAGGTGGGTTTTGTTTGTTTTGCAATCATGAGAGCTGGACACTTACGAAAGCGAACTTTAAAGTGAGATTCTTACATAATCACAGGACTCCAGGTGCTAGGGCTCTACGAAGAATGATAAATAATATGATGCTCAAAATAAAAGCTCATAGAAATTGGCAACATTACAAAAATGATATGAAAGCAGTTCCTGCAGTCCTTTGCTTCCTCTTTGCACACTTCAGCAGTTTTTAAGAGCTTTAAGATCTAGGAATTATGGCTTTTTTAAAAATTCTGTGTGTCTCTTTACTTTGAGGTATGTTATCAGTCTGATCATACAACCTGATCCTCCCTGATCAAGTCTTCTGATCTTATGAAAATCAGCCATGTTTCTCTCGCGTGTAGGATTCTGCCAATATGAATCCTTTTGAAATGCCATTAGGTAATTCTCATTTACATAGGTTCTTGAAGCTTTTCTTTTGCTTGTTTTTGATTTTTTTTATAAAAGGAGTAGTACAGTATCTAGAAAGTGGGGTGCATACTTGCTATTAATATCTGCATGAACTTTAGATGGCTTCATTTCTGAAATATGTAATCCTGCAGAAGAGAGCAAGATAAAGTGAACATTTCTTAAAAATAGCTGTAGCATAACAATATCTGCCAGGAAAATTACGTCCTGTGAATTGAAATAGTGCAATCATTAGCTGAGAATTGCTTTTTTCCCCACATAAGTGACTCTACTTTTTTATCTTGATGTTACTTCGTCACTGATAAATTTTCCAGTGATTTTTGTCTATGGACTAATTTCTGACATTACTGTTATAATGACTGATCTCATAGATCCCGTCAATAATCCAACCCTAATTATAGGAGTAACTTGTAGACTACCTAAATATCGGCATTGCTAACACTGTGCTTTATAGAAGGTTCTTAAGGAGTCTGGTGCCACTTTGTTGGTCTTTAAAGTGCCACCAGACTCCTTGTTTTTGTTGAAACAGCTACCTCTCTGAAGAGGTTCTTAGAATCTGTTATTTTTTTATGTTTTTATTTTTGGACAGCTGTAGACCAGATTTGTTGACTCGAGTCCCACGACTTGAACTCGAGTCTGACTTAAGTTGCCTAGGTGACTCGTCTTGAGACTTGACTCAGGTTTATTGTTTGTGACTTGAGACTTGCTAATTTTGTTAAATCGACTTGGTGAAAAAATTGTCCAGAAATGCTGATATTGATGGCTTGTACAAAAGTGACTTGACATTTTTTAAATTAAGACTCGAGACTCGACTTGAGACTTGAACTGTAGTGACTTGGGACTCGACTTGGACTTGACAATGATGACTTGAAGACGATACTGCTGTAGACCCTCCATTTTTTTGCAGCAGGCCTCTGAAATTGGCCAGGGAGAGGGGCCTGACATTATCCTGAATAAGTTACATTGAATTAACTTTTATAACACTGGGATCCATTATATTAAAAATGTAGTTGTTTGTATTGTTGAGGGATTATGTATGTATGTAAATAGAAGAACAGCAAGTTGCAACATCTCCAGAGAAACACCACCCCCTGAAATTGGAATATATTGGTTCAAACTGGACTTTCCAGGGATGACAAAATAATTTTGGATAAATAGCCTGGTTTTAAACTGGCTGGTGGCCTCTTTTCTGGTCTTCCAAGTGGACATGACTTCTGGTCCAAGGTGGGTCCCTAATCCATAGGAAAGGGTTGGAAAGACAAATAGCTAATCAGAGCTGGTAGCAGAGTGAGGGGGGTGACCACTGGTAATCTTATTAGCACAGATGTATTTATTTTGTGTTTGCTGGTAGTGCTTTCATCTTATGAATAAAATGGGCTAGCATAAAAAGAAGTGTGCCGTATGTGAGTGTGTGGGCATCTCTGAAGAGAAAGCAAGCAGGTATGCTTGGAAAGCCTCTGCCTGCTGGGAATACCACAGTGAAGGCAGGGACCTGAGCAGTCTGGAAATACCCTGGTCAGAAGGTTTCCACCCATGAGAGGTAATGACTGGGGAAGGGTGGGTGGCCCTGGCTGTACCACTGTGAGGAAATACATGTGCAGTTACCCTGAACTGTGACAACAGACTACAGGCTGGACAGCTAGGAGCTCACCCAGAAAATTGCAGGGTTACTTGGGGCCAGGTGGGGGACTGGCAATGCAGGGATCAAGGGGTGGAGCTGGAACGGGGGATCATGTGTGGGAATCGAAGGTGCAGAGATTCCCCACTTTGTCCAGTTGGAAGAAGCCGTGAGGAAACCAGCCATCCAATGTATGAGCGAGATCTGCACCTTCAGCCTGGATGGCCTTGTGTGGGACGGTGGTGGGTGCATAAGAACTAAAGCTAGCTGCTGCTTGTTAACTGTGGCCCAGTGAGCTTGGGAGCTGCCCTCATACTGATGATTGAATGTTTGACTGTTCCCATCACACGGGGTTTGTCATCGGGGCCCAGAGGCTTTTGTAACCCAGGCCGGAGTCTGCCCCATCATCTTCCAACACAACTGCATAGGTTTGGGGGATGGAGATGGCAACAGTGGGGAAGGCACTATGAACTTAGCACAAACTGCTAAAGGGAGAGAAGAGGAGCGGTGGCAGACTGAAGTTTTTCTAGAAGTGGCCAGTTAGATTGTCTTGAGTAGTTGCTGGAAAGTTGGTTTAGTCAATGGATGTATAATTGCATTGTAATTGTACTAGCAAGCTAAGGATATCCACAGAGAGAGTCGTCTTTTCTCCACAGTTCAGCTATGGAGTATTGCTACGTAACAGTGAGACTTTACTAGCACTAGACTTTACTACTGGAATGGTAGCTGCTGTTTTTATAACCTACGATTTTTTTTTAATTAAAAGCTTCAGTACTTCAAAACCTGAACAACCTTCTTTCTCCTTATTTTCCATTTGAATGAGTTTATAGTCTGACTATGTAATTTGGATAATCAGAACAATCTGAATCAATAAGATGAGTTTTTAAAATGCCAGTACTACTTGGATCTTTGATAGTGATCATTTTCAATTCTTAGTTTAAAGATGTTTGATCAAGATGAACCAACAGAACTAGATTTTCCAGGGACTTTCTCCTGTAGCTTAGTAGCTGTTTCATAAGCACCTCACTTTTTGAGAGTTTTGAGTCCCCTCTTCCATTGCTGGCAGAAGAAAGTACTGTCCACTGAGATATATATATGAGAGAGACAGACACCAGGATACCTGAAGGAATGAGGCAAGATCACATTGTCTAAGAATCCAATAAACTTGAACACCATCAGAGAGCCTGCTTCCCCTAGAACTTGTGACACTGCCTCACTCATCTCAAGAACACCTCAATTTCCATCTTCCAGGCTCCTTCACAAGACACCCACTGCAACCTGCCCCCAGGTGAAGGGAGACCTATCACAGAATGCATGGGGGAACATTTTAACTTGCCAAAGTCACTGTATTATTTCAAACCAATTTCAAAAGCCAGCTGGACAGGGAAGACACAGAAGTGAATTTCATGTACAAGTTTGATTCCTGCAACAGAAGTCTTAAAGACGTTGGCTGCATGGCCTACTACAGTCTACATCCTAATGACAGAAAAAAACCAAACAAAGGGTACTTAGAGTATGCTTATCAGCTTCATTTAGCATGAGCACTCTAATTGGCAGCTTATTTGACCTTTTCCCCATTCTTTTTCCTCCTCTTCCCCCATATCCCTTCTCTGTTCTGTTTATTTGAAAACTCTACCCTTTAAACTCCATTCATCTGAAGAAATGGGTTGTGCCCAAGAAAGCTCATGATATCATCTACATTTTTGTTAGTCTCTAAGACGCTGCAAGACTATTAGTTGTTTTTTTTAAGTTTTTTCGGTTAGGGTATGTCTACACTACCACCCTAGTTCGAACGAGGGTGGTAATGTAGGCAACCGGAGTTGCAAATGAAGCCCGGGATTTGAATTTCCCGGGCTTCATTTGCATAAAGCCGGGCGCTGCCATTTTTAAATGTCTGCTATTGCGGACTCCGTTCCGCGCAGCTACACGTGGCACAGACTAGGTAGTTCGGACTAGGATTCCTAGTCCGAACTACCGTTACTCCTCGTGAAACCCTAACTGAAAAAAACTTAAAAAAAACAACTAATAGTCTTGTCGTAAAATGAAGAGTAACGGTAGCTGCGCGGAACGGAGTCCGCAATAGCAGACATTTAAAAATGGTGGTGCCTGGCTTTATGCAAATGAAGCCCGGGAAATTCAAATCCCGGGCTTCATTTGCAGCTCCGGTTGCCTACATTACCACCCTAGTTCGAACTAGGGTGGTAGTGTAGACATACCCTTACAGACAAACACAGCTACCACTCTGAAACCATGGTTTCAAGGTTAGCTATAAAGAACAAAGCCAAGTGACAAAATGAGCATGGCCATGTTTAGTGTGCTGACTAAGAATGAAGACATTATTTTAGAGAGCCGCTTACTGTTGGGAAAATGAAAGTAGTAGATAGTAGCTTATTCTCTTAATGAAATCTGTGATGACCTTTATTTTATCACTAGTGTGACATTTGTTAGCTATTTGGTTTTTTTTTTTTTTAAATTCTGCCATTATCCTTTAAATACTATTTTAGGGTTTCTTGGTAAAGGAGATGAAAGACAAAAGGAAAGTGCTTCGATGAGCAGATTTCACACACGGTCCTATTTATTACAGTGTTGCTGAACAAATATGGCAGTGTAAAGTAAGTGTCCGTCTATTGGCAAATATTGGCAAATATTAAAATTGTTCAGTGTGGTTAGTTAAAACTCTCTTAAAATGGACTATTAGAGGTACAGCCTTTTTGGATTCTCAAATACTATTCCATTGTCACACTGAAGTTATAGGCGTGGAAGCTAATTGCCATATTCTATCAAAGGCCGCTACATTTGGATTCAAATGAATAATATGACTTGTTACTCTACTATAAAGCCAATTTATAGTGGTAATTATAAGATTTATAATGAAAAGCTCTTGTTGCCAGAAAGATCTTTAACACCCAGCTGCATCTGTGGAAAGAAAATTGTAATGCCAACAAAACATAGACTAGCTTTAGAATAATTTTGGTATTTTTCTCTTCTAAAGGATGCTGTTATACAGTAAACTTCCAATAATCTGGCACCTTTAGGACCCAGGGGGTGCCGGATTATCAAATATGCTGGACTATTGGAAGGGGGGGCTATGAGGGAGTCTGCGGTGGGGTGGGGGAGATGGAGTGGGGGACTTCCGATAGTCCGGCTCTGCCCCAGGCATCCCTGATTCAGGTGCTGCTGGTTTGGTCCGGTAGCGCTGCCCTTCGGCGCTGCGAGACCAACCCGGCAGCACCCCAGCTGCTCTGCGCCTGCCTTCCCCGATTCAGCCGCTGCTGAAACTGACTAGCGGCTGACCAGAGTCAGCCGCTGGTCAGTTTCAGCTTCGGCTGAATCGGGGAAGCCGGGCGCAGAGCAGCTCCAATTATCTGGCTGCCCGGAGCACTTCTGGGTTCCCGATGGTGCCAGACCATGAGGAGTGGCGGAGCATTGGATGCCAGACCAATGGAGTTTTACTGTAATTGGTTTATGACTATAATATGCATAACTCGAGGGTGCTTTTGACATAATACTTCATGTGACCTATCAATTGTAATGTTACAATCTGCTGGATCTGTATATTCTATTTCGGTGCATGTATTATCCTTGTATGTGAAATTAGAAATATGAAGTGTGAGTCTGTTTATAGTTTTAAATATGGCAATGAGAGCCCTTACTGGTGCCCTGGAAGCCCAATGACTGGGTGATCCATTCAATGACTTGTAACAGCCTTGTTTGGGCTTACAGGACAATTAGTGGTTGGTGGTAAAAAGACATATGAATCAGCTGATTCCCAGCTTGTGCCTGGTCCCCAGTACCATTCTGCCTCCTTTGCCCCCCCCCTCCTCCCGGTGGGGACAGTGCTGGGGGGCTTGCTGCTTCTGATAGAGGCCACAAGGGGGGAGGAGAAGCAACTAGTCGAGGGACTAGTTGACTAGTCAACTAGTCAAAATTTATATACTTACACCGATGACTCAAGCTGTGCATTTCACTCACTGTTAAATGTGTATACAGGGGCAGAGTGTCATGCCAAGAAAATTAAGTTATTAACAAATGTACGTTTTTGGTTAATTTCCATTGAGGGTATGGAGCCTTTACATTAATATAGTATAGAAAACTATCTGCCTAAATCAAGTCATCTCAAACCAGATATGAACCGTATGAACCAAAACATGGGGAGAGGGAATTAGGGAGCAGATTCAGGTTCACTACTCAGTGAGGGGGAAAAATCAGCAAAACATGTGGAAGTAGTGCTAAATAACTTTTGTATTTCAGTTTTCACCAAAAGGGTTAGTAGCAATTGGGTGTCTAACGTAGTGAATGCCAGTGAAAATGGGGTAGGCTCAGAGGCTAAAACAGGGAAAGAACAAGCTGGGTGTCTTCAAGTCCCCAGGGCTCAATGAAATACCCCAGTCTTAAGTAGGAGGCAAGACAGGGAGGGGGGCTCAGGGAAAGGGACTGAGGGTTTAGGGGTGCAGGAGTCAGGGTAGGGGGTTAGGATGGAGTGAGGGGTCTGAGAGCTGAGCAGTCCCGCCTGTTGACCCTGCCCTGCTCCTGTTCCTGGCCAAATGAGAGCTGAGGAGGCCCATAGGCATGGAAAGGTAACTAGAGGTGCAGGGTGGGGGACTTTGCTCCCCTCCTCAGCTTGGGGGAGGGGAGAACAGCAGTAAAAGGGTGGTTCTTTGAGTCATGTCCCCGAGGGTTCTCCACTGTTGGTGTCAGGCTTGTCCCAGTGCTGCAGATTGGAGTTTTTCTAGCAGTATCTGGTGGTTTGCACTGTTGTAATTCTCGCAGACTGACTCTCCTCAGTTCCTTCACTACTGCTCTTGGTTGTAGATGGGGCTCTATCTCTCTTCTCATCATTACCTATAGATAAGAAACTGAGTTAGAATTAATTTATTAGTTGATTAGTATATAAAAAAACTTCTACATGTAAATAGTTGGCTTGAACACTGCTGAGGGATAGTACGCTGGAGCCCCAGGCCCAGCAGTGGCCTTTCCAGGCCCTTAAGGGGTGGGGGTGTGTGTGTGTTTTTGTGTGTTTTTTTTTTTTTTTGAGAGAAAGAGACTAAGCAGAAGAGGAAAGGAGACATAAAAAAATTCCCTAGCATGCGCGGTTCCCCAGGATTCAAAAGAAATGTGACAAGTGTTATGATCCAGTGCCCATCTCAGATGGACATGGTTCTTGCATTTGATGCCTAGGTGAAGCACACATTCCTCCAAAATGTGTGTACTGTTATAGCCTCACGACCAGAGCATGCAAAGATATAGAACTGAGGCTATGCATGTTACTGTTCGACAAGGCTCCCCAGCCTCAGACAAACAGAGATGAAGGCAGTCAACCTGAACCTGCCAGTAAGCAAAAGAAACAGGCACACTCCCCTTCACCTAAGTGACTTGCAAAAAGAAGGGCCCTATTTCCTACCTCCCAGAGTCAGCATGGGAAATAAGCTAGGCATCTCTGGCACTGGGTGCCCCGATGCCACATCAGTGGTGGAGCTGAAAACACAATCCGTGGCACCAGTGCCAACAGCATTGTGGCCTGCCGAAGTCTGGGAACTGGAGAAGTCTACGGCCCTGCCAGTACCATTGGGGCCAAATTAAGACCTCATCACTGACAAAGGTGAGAAATTGGTGAGAACCAATTCAGCTAGACCCTTGCCCTGCATGCTGAGCCTGGAACTGGTGCCCTCACCACTGACACTGATGCCTCCCCCATTGGCACTGCACTCAGCGGCACTGCAAGAAACCTCCTTGAAACGCCACAGTTCCTCCGCACTTCGGCAGGACTATGAGGTACCAGAACTGAACTCAGAACCGCAACACAGATCTCTGTGCAGTGCCTTTGCAAGACATCTCTCTGTTTCCTTCAGCGGCCCAGGGTTCTTCCTGGTCACCAGAGTCACCATTGCTGTCTCACTAAAGTGGCTATGATGATGATCGCAAGAGTATGTTTTCATCTCAACACTCCTCTCTTGCTAGAGCACACATATCTTATGACAGACACCGATCTCGATACCCATGTCATCCTCCGTGGGATCTGGAATGATCCTATCATCCCCATTATCCGCCATGCTGGTCTCCATGCTGTCTCTGGGGTCCACCACACCATGTTCAATGATCCCATCAGCACTGACCCCGAGATCGGTACCTCCCTGGCATCCTTATTGTTCCCCTCCTCCAATGAAGGACCTACAGACCAAAGAGGGACAGATCACTGAGGATGTGGACATTGAACAACCAGACGCCTCACCAAGGGATAAATCATCTTCCTCTCCTGATGAGGTGGTTATCCCAGATGATCCATCACCAATGGATGACCTGAAACAATTTCAGGGATTATTCAAGAGAGAGGCACATAAATCAGGAGGTAGTTTTATCTGAGATGCAAGAGAAATAGCATAGGCTATTAAAGGACCTCCAACCGTCAATGGATTTTGAAGATTGCACTTCTGATTGATGAAGCAATCATGGAGGCAGCTGATGAAGTTTGGCAAATGCTGGTTTCAGCTTCTCTGACCAACACGAGGGCTAATAGAAAATATTTTGTCCCCTTGAAAGGTAAGGACTTCTTATTCCTCCACTCACAGCCAAATTCTTTAATAGTGCATGCAGCGAACCATAGTGCCAAGACCCCTCCCCACCCAGTAAAAGTCCTTAATCTATGACAAGGACCATAAATGATTGGACTTACTTGGTAGGAAAATGTATTTGGCCTCGACATTCTAGCTTAGAATAGCAAGTTACTCTGTATACCCACACAAGGAAGTGAGGAGACAGATTGACAGAGCCAGACGTGTACCCAGAAGCCTCCTGCTACGGGACGAGCCCAAGAAAGAAACCAACAGAACACCACTGGCCATATAACCTACAGTCCTCAGCTAAAACCTCTCCAACGCATTATTAGTGATCTACAACCCATCCTGGACAATGATCCCTCGCTTTCACAGGCCTTGGGAAGCAGGCCAGTCCTTGCCCACAGACAACCCGCCAACCTGAAGCAGATTCTTACCAGCAACTACACACCGCACCATAATAACTCGAACTCAGGAACCAATCCATGTAACAAATCTCGGTTCCAACTCTGCCCACATACATACACCAGCAACACCATCACAGGACTTAACCAGATCAGCCATACTGTGACTGGTACATTCTCCTGCACATCTACTAACGTAATATATGCCATCATGTGCCAACAATGCCCCACTGCTATATACATCGGCCAAACTGGACAGTCCCTACGTAAAAGAATCAATAGACACAAATCAGATGTTAGGAATGGCAACTTACAAAAACCTGTAGGGGAACACTTCAATCTCCCTGGACATACAATTGCAGATCTAAAGGTAGCCATCCTGCAGAAAAAAAACTTCAGGACCAGACTTCAAAGAGAAACTGCTGAGCTACAGTTCATCTTCAAGTTTGACACAATCAACTCGGGATTAAACAAAGACTGTGAATGGCTCACTAACTACAAAAGCAGCTTCTCCTCTCTTGGAATTCGCACCTCCAAATCAGCTACTAGAAGTGGGCCTCATCCTCTCTAATTGGATCCACCTCATCATCTCCAGCCTGATTCTGGCCTGCATATTTATACCTGCCTCTGGAAATTTCTACTACATTCATCTGACGAAGTGGGTCTTTGCCCACGAATGCTTATGCTCCAACACTTCAGTTAGTCTATAAGGTGCCACAGGACTCCTCGCCACTTTTGCAGATTCAGACTAACATGGCTACCCGTCTGATACTTGAATTTACAGATGTATGTAAACTCTTTGAAGTCAATGGGACTCCTCATGTGCCTAAAGTTATGCACAGCCTTAAGAGTCTTGTTGCATCAAGTCTTAAAGTGACTCGGTTGATTTCACACCGGATGTACCACAAAAAGGAGGATTGAAGTGAGATCTTTTGAGTCTTAGTTTAGTTCCTAAGTCTTATTCTTTCTATATTAGATTATACAAACTATAAAACAGTGGGGGGAAACAAAACTAAAAGGGAATCCAGGGCACAGAAATTAATATATGTACTGTGGAAAGCAAATATAAACAAAATATAGTACTTAGTAAATGAAGGTACTTAAACTATATATATTTTAGAGTGCATCTGTCTGTGCATCTGAGTTCATTTTTTCAAGAACTCTTCCTAAATCATAAGAGCTAGAACAACCAAATTTTGTATGCAGCTTCCTCTTGCCCTAACTTAACTTAACCCCAAAATCAATGTTTGGTTGTGCCTGGGAAAACAGAAAGTGCTGGAAATGGGACTGATTTCCATAACATGGGAATGGAGGGGGCAGAGAGCAGAGGGACATGAAAGGGAGGGGCACAGACAGGAGGGAAGTGATACTGAGCATGGCCACTAAGGGCAGCTGCAGCACCAAGAGAGTGGCAGCAGTGCTGGGACTCTATCATCTTGCCTGCCAGCACACTGGTAAGGAGTCCCCCTGCACCAGTCCTTTAGCCTCCCTCTCCCGGGAGAGCCTGTAGGCCATGTTGCCCACTAAAGGGGAGGCAACCCCCAGAGCCTTCCCCCTCCCCAGACAGCCTGCAGCCCCTGCAGCTTGGCCCCTCCCCACACAACCTGCAGGACATGAGTGGGTGGGGAGGGCAGCTGGAGGCCAGGTGCAGTCCCCAGAGTCTCATTCCCCCAGACAGCATTCAGGCCACAAGAGGCAGCTGCAGATGGAGGTAGCCCCTGGAGCCTGGCCCACAACAGTCAGTCTGCAGGAGAGGGGGCAGCTGGCGGGGGGACAACCCCTAGAGTCTGGCACCTCCCCAGACAGCCTGCAGAACATGGAGGGAGGGGACCTGCTGGAGGGAGGGCAATCGACAGAGCCTTGCGCCTCCTACATGCTGCAGGGGGGCCCCCAGGAGGCCAGGGCAGCCCCCAGAGAGCCATGCCCCCAACAGGCTGCAGGATAGGGGGCACTGCCCCAAGCAAGACCCCCCCCCCCCAGAGCAGCTGCCGTCCGGAGGCTTTGCCTCCCAACAGGTTGCAGGATCTAGCAGCTAGAGACTGAGGCAGAGCCTCAACCCCCATCTGACAAGCACATACCCAGATCCCCCACCTCCTGGGATGAGCTGCCTTCCAGGTGGTGGAGGCACTGGGTGGGGAGCACTGCCAAGGCCCCCTGGAAGGAGCTGCCATCAGAGCAATGCCACCCTCTCCACCCTGGGTGGCCCTGTAAGCCCCCTGTTCTGTGTCCTGCACCTCCTACCTGCCTTGACTTCTGCACCCCCACCTTCTTCCCCATGCCCTGTCTTGAGCCCCCCCCACACCTCCCAACGCTCTGCCATAAGCCACCCAGCCCCTGCCTCTCCTTACCCCTGAACTCTCACATTTTCCTTATTTTTTCCTTATTTTTTATTTTTTTTAAATAGTCATTTAAATAAAGCATGTACAATGAGTCATGGCTATAAAGTGGATATCTGCAAATTTGCAGGGTTCTAGATACAAAATTTATGTCTGCATCCACATCCATATCTGCAAAAATGAGCCACAGAAATCTGCATCCACATCTGTGGATGCGGATACCCACAAATATAAAACGGATACCCACGGATTTGCAGAGCTGTAAGTATACATACTATGATTCTATTCATCCTCTTCGAAAAAGAATTCTGGCTCACTTAGAATTAGCCCACACATTTGGCTGATGCAAACTACTGCATACATTAAATTAGTTTGTCATGATTTAATATCTGATATTCAAGACACAGCTGAAAGAGTAATATATACAAACAGGGATGAACCTGATATTATCACAGACATTGGACATCTGCTGCTTTAATTCTTTTGAATTAAAATACAGAAAAATAATTCCAAGGCAGACAGGAATGTGCTATCCCATCACTTCTGACAATGAATTAAATTGTAAAGGCAGTCCCCGAGTTACGCGGATCCGACTTATGTCGGATCCGCAGTTACGAACGGGGCCTGTCTCCTTGGTCTCCAGCAGACCAGGGAGAGGAAGCAAAGCGGCGGAGCACGCGGGCAGCGGACAGCCCAGACGCATCTGGGCTGTCCGCTGCCCGCATGTTCCGCCGCTTTGCTCCCCATCCCCCTGGTCTGCAGACCAGGGAGACGGGGAGCAAAGCAGAGCAAAGCCAAGGAGCCGGAGGGCAGCAGGACAGCCACAGCGTGTCTGGGCTGTCCTGCTGCCCCCGTGCTCCGCGGCGTTGCTCCGGACGCCTGTGGTACAGCAGCTGGGGTGCTGCCGGTTGGTCCCGTAGCGCTGCTCTGGGCGCTACTGGACCAACCCAGCAGCACCCCAGCTGCTCTGCCCCAGGCGTCCTGATTCAGCCACTGCTGGTCAGTTTCAGCAGCGGCTGAATCAGGACGCCTGGGGCAGAGCAGCTTGGGTGCTGCTGGGTTGGTCCAGTAGCACCGAGGAGCGGCGGCGCTACTGGACCAACCCAGCAGCACCCCAGCTGCTCTGCCTCAGGCGTCCCCAAGTCAGCCGCTGCTGAAACTGACCAGTGGCTGACTACAGGAAGCCCCTGCTCCGGGCTTCCTGGAATCAGCCGCTGATCAGTTTCAGCAACAGCTGACTTGGGGATGCCTGGGGTTCTTAAGTTGAATCTGTATGTAAGTCGGAACTGGCGTCCAGATTCAGCCGCTGTTGAAACTGATCAGTTTTAGCAGCAGCTGAATCTGGACGCCAGTTCCGACTTACATACAGATTCAACTTAAGAACAAACCTACAGTCCCTATCTTGTACGTAACCCGGGGACTGCCTGTATCTCTTTGGCACTTGCACAGTGATTTCTATCTGCTTCCCCAGACTGTTTTAAAACCTGCACATTTTGGCCATGTCTAGACTACACCTCTCTGCCGGCAGAGGGATATAAATTAGACGTATCAAAAGTGCAAATGAAGCTGGGATTTAAATATCCCATGCTTCATTTGCATAATGGATGCAGCCGCTTTTTTCCGAAACGGGGCTTTTCGGAAAAAACCCGGAAGTTTAGATGGGGCTTTTCTGTCAAACTAGTAGCGTTGCTAAACAATACTGTTCTGATTTGGTAGTATTTACATTCTCTTTGTATTCACCGTGTATATTTGTAAGTTGTACAAGGTAAGGCACTGGAAAATGAGGCCCAATATCTGTCCAGATTGACATTCTGCTGTATGTAGTAGGTTCTTATATTAGGTCCATCAGTGTGTTGCTTGTGTTCTGCATCACACACTCTATATACAGTTCTAAACTCTGATCCTGCTTTTCATTCTGTACATGGGAGAAAGGATGATGTGCAAAGATCCGTTTGGCTGTAGTGCTGAGGATCCTGGAAAGGTAGACAAAAGAAGTTGCCCATTACATCTACATATGATATGATTAAGACCGTACCAAATTCACAGTCCATTTTGGTCAATTTCACAATCATAAGATCTTAACAATGGTAAATTTCATAATGTTATAATTGTAGAGGTCCTGACCCATAAAGGAGTTGTGGGGGGGTTACAAGGTTATTTTATAGGGGTTGCAGTATTGCTACTCTTTTGCGCAGCTGCTGGCAACAGCATTGCATTCAGAGCTGGGCAGCTGGTGAGTGATGGCTTCTGGCCAGGAACTGAGCTCTGAAGGCAGTAGCAGTGCAGATGTAAGGATGGCATGGTATGGTATTGCCACCCTTACTTCTTTGCTGCTGCTGGTGGGATACTGCCTTCAGACCTAGGCACTCAGCCAACATTACAGCCACTGCTCACCACTTACCCAGTTCTAAAGTCACTGGAGAAGTCACAGTATCAATACTGTGACTTCCCCTGCCACTGCCTTTTGGGTTGAAACACTGATTTCCTCCATGGAATCTGTAGAGTACAGGGTAAAAGCACACAGAAGGTCTGATTTCACTGAAGGATACCAGATTTCACTTAAGAGCCAGTTCCCCCCCCCCCATGGTTTTTCCTGCCCCCCCCCCACACACACTGCAGCATGGGGGGAAAGGGGTGGCTGCCACAAAGAAACCTCTGCACACAGCAGGTCCAGACTTGTGTGGGCAGAGGTTGGCGCCTGTCTGCGGTGGCTGGGGCTGGCTATGAACAAAGGCTGCTCAAACAACAGCCCGTGTCTGTGCCGGAGGTTGGGGGGGGGGTTTCTAGCTCCTCGCTGGGATCCTCTACCGCTGGGTCTGGGAGCTACCCCTGCTGTGCCTTTGCAGTTTATATGTAGTAAGAGCTGGGCGGGCAGGCAGCCTGGCTCCTCCTACATTTAAACTGCAGAGCCACAGCAGGGGTAGGTCCTGGACCCAGCGTGAGCCGGGGCTGAGCACTTCCTCCCTTATTGACTCATCTTAGAAATTCTATTGACTACATGATTAGCTAATTACTCACTTTCTAATGTGACTAGTCTGTGATGCCTTTGGCATGGATGTGAATTTGATAGGGCTCCAATTTATTATATATAATAATCACCAGCCCTAGATTGGTCAAATTGATTGGGATCAATTTTTCAAGTGTCTACTAATTATCAATGCATCAACATTTAGATGGCATTTCTGGCTTGTTTGTGGCAACTTCTGTTATTTAGGGCTTGATTTTCAGAGATGCTGGGCATGTACTACTATCAGTGGAGTCGATTGTAGGTGTTTCCAGACCTTTGCAAATACCTCAGCTTGCACACCCAGAAATTGAGAGCTAGAATTACAGGAGACCTTTGAAAGCCTTTTACCCCTTTTGAACTTCAGTTTCTCTGTGGATGATGAGTGACTCCTGAATTTGGGGAGGCTGGGCATGAAGCTCCCTAGAAGTGGAGGGGGTCACAAACTTCAGACCATGGCCCTGCCCTGCCTCAAGGTCCATTTCCTTTCAGCCCTTCCGTCTAAGGACCCTATCACTTGCTCCTCTGCCCCTCTGAGGTCTCTCCTCTCACTCTTCCCTGCTCCACTCAAGGTTCCCCCCAGCTCATGCCTCTTTGCTCCCCTAAGGCCTGCCAGCTCACAGCTCCTTGGCAGGCTGGAGATGAGGTTTGTGGGGAGCAATAGAGGCGTGGGGGTTTTGGGGGAGGAAGCATAAGAAGAGGAGCAGCATGGGCAGGGTCCCAGGGGAAAAGGATAAGTGGAAGCAGGGTCTTGGTGCACAGCATGGGTGAAGTTCCTGCTTGGGTGCTGTTTTGGTGGCAGTGCCCCAAAGTTGGTGGGCTGGTGCGCTTGCAGAGGGAAGTGCACTGTATACTGTTTTGGAAGGCTTAGCCCTCCCTTGTCACCCATGAGTGTCTCAATCTATATATTGTATTTAGACAAAACTTTCTTTTAACAATTTTTCTAATCTCAGTCTTCAGCACAGAATGGTTAATTGTAGCTGTTACACTTTCTCCTGTTCTTAAAGTAATGCAAATGAACTTTTTCTGTGCTATATCTGAGTGGTTCCCTTTTCTCCCCCACCTCTCCTCATGTTTGGACTCTCTTGTTTTTAGACTACTCTTAAAATTGAGTGTTTTTGAGAGAATTATACTAGACAAATAGAAAATCCTGTTGGTTGCTTTTTTTCAGATTCCTCTGCTGGTGTAAAAGATTTTAGAGTACATTTTCTTAAAGAAAATTTGCGTTTGCTACTGTCAAATAGAATATACCTTATCAGAAGGTTTATGTCCCGTCTTTCTTGTTCTTATTTGAAAATAATCACTTCCTTTTCCCCATTCCTTATTCCATTTCAGATTAAATTCAAAGCTAAAATTGAGAAAGAAAGGAGGATGGATTTTTCTGTGCTCTTTTTAGAGCACATGTAATTTTATCTATTTATTTTTAAATAGGTACCAACAAGCATGTAAAAAGAGAATGAAACACTTTGGTAGTATGAATTTTCACTCTTAGTATGAAAGCAGATGCATAACACATTATGGGTAGGAGGGGGAAGTTACTATAAATCCAGCCAAGTTGGAAAGATGTTTATCTTGCACTTGAGTTTTGCTGTGCAGTATTTTAAACTTTTCAATAATATTTTACTATCACCCTCTGAAGTTAGTAAACTGAAAGAGTTTTGCAATGGACATTTCCTTCAATAAAAATAGTCCTCTGGGCAGTTGTCTCCTAGCTGTTTTTCTGAAATAGGGATGACTGGAACAGGATAATGTCTGCAAGCAGATTGTTGACTTGTTTTGAAGAGTAGCAAAGAGGGGAGTCAAAAATGGTATCTGAGGCTCATATTTGCTAAAAATACATTGGTCTCTGGTGAAATCACATGTGAATGAAGACCTATGCAATACCTGAATATTTTTAGCTCTTTCCACATTCTGGCCATTGGATAATATGTTGTTTTCTTTCAGGATTTATTTTTTGTTTGAGTAAAATAGCAACTCTAGCCTTGATCAGCAAAGACAAGTACCGTATTTTCTGGCGTATAAGACGACTTTTTATGCTAAAAAACATCCCCCAAAAATCGGAGGTCGTCTTATACACCGGGTATACAGGCAGTCCCCGACTTGCAGGTACGAACGGGGCTTTTCTCGCCCCGGAGGACACAGACTGCGGGACCGCACGGTCCTGCCGCCCGTGTACTCCGGGGCGAGAAAAGCTGCTCCGTGTCTCCCTGGTCTGCAGACCAGGAAGATGCGGAGCAAAGCCGCGGAGGAGATCCGGCAGCGGGGCAGCCCAGGCGCGCCTGCAATGCCCCGCTTCTGGCTTCCCCCAAGGCTTCGCAAAGCTGCGGAGGGGCTCGGGCAGCGGGGCAGCCCAGACGCGCCGCGGCAGTCTCGCTGCTGGCGTCCTCAGAGGCTTTGCTCCCGGTGTCCCTGGTCTGCTGGAGACGGTCCCCAGCAGACCAGGGACACCGGAAGCAAAGCCGGGGAGGCGGAGGGTCCCGCGCCTCTGAGGCTTTGCTCTGGCAAAGCCTCAGAGGCGCGGGACCCTGCCACGGCTGCGGCTTTGCTCCCAGTGCCCCTGGTTTGCTGGGGACCATCTCCAGCAAACCAGGGACACCGGGAGCAAAGCCGCGGAGGCGGAGGGGCGCTGGGGCGCTGCCGGTTGGCCTCTTAAGGGGGGGTAGTCTTATACGGCGAGTATAAGACGAAAACCTATCTTTTAACTAGAAAATTAGGGGGTCGTCTTATACGCCCAGTCACCTTATACGCCGGAAAATACGGTACTTAACTTTATGCATTGTCGGTCTCATTGTCTGACTGAAGGGTGGGGGGCAGCACAATAGCAAAACATGAGTGGCCGTACTGGGTCAGACTAAAGGTCCATTTAGCCCAGTAGCCTATCTTCCAACAGTGGTCAATGGTGGCCAATAACAGCTGCCCCAGAGGGAGTGAACAGAACAAGTAATCAAGTGATCCCTCTCCTGCCATCCATTTCCATCCCCTGACAGAGACTAGGAATACTATTCTTACCCATTCTGGGTAATAAGTATTGATGAACTTAACCTCCATGAATGTATGTAGTTCTTTTTGAAACCTGTTAAAGTCCTGGTCTTCACAGCATCCTCTGGCAAGGAATTCCGCAGGTTCACTGAGTGCTGCTTGAAGAAAAACTTCCTTTTGTTTGTTTTGAATCTGCTACCTAATAACTTCATTTGGTGACTCCTAGTTCTTATGTTCTGGGAACAAATACATAACTTTCCTTATTCGTTTTTTCCATACCTGTCATGATTGGATAGACCTCTATCATACCCCTTAGTCTCCTTTTTTCTAAGCCAAAAAGTTCCAGGCTTTTTAATCTCTTTATATGGCACCCATTCTAAACCCCTAATCATTTTTGTTGCTCTTTTATGAACCTTTTCCAGTGCCAATATATATATTTTTGAGCTGAGGCAACCACATCTGTATACAGTATTCAAGATGTGGGCTTACCATGGATTTATATAGAGGTAATACAATATTCTCTGTCATATTCTCTATCCCTTTTTTAATGATTCCTAACATTCTATTTGGTTTTTTTAAAAAGGCTTTGATATGTAATTCCAAATCAGGTATTTGATGATGAACAGCGTACATTTAAGGCAAGTTTTGTCAACTGTTTGAATGTTTAGTATTTAGTTTTATCTTTTCCATTGCTGTGAAGAAAAGAGTCACCGTGGCTTAACCACCATGTAAAAGAAGCAGTGAGGGACAAAAAGGCATCTTTCAAGAAGTGGAAGTCCAGTCCTAGTGATATAAATAAAAAGGAACATAAACACTGTCAAATCAAGTGTAAAAATGTAATAAGAAAAGCAAAAAAAGATTTTGAGGAACAGCTAGCCAAAAATTCAAAAAGAAATAACAAAATGTTTAAGTACATTAGAAGCAGGAAGCCTGCTAAAAAACCTGTGGGTCCCCCTAGATGATCGAGCTATAAAAGGAGAAATCAAGGACGATAAAGCCATTGCGGAGAAACTAAATGATTTCTTGGCTTCAGTCTTCACGGCTGAGGACATTGGGGAGATTCCTGAATCTGCACCATCCTTTGTGGGTGATGAATCTGAGAAGCTGTCCTGGATTGAAATGTCATTAGAGGAGGTTTTGGAACAAATAGAAAAACTTAATGTTAACAAATTACCGGGACCGGATGTCATTCATCCAAGGGTTCTAAAAGAACTCAAATGGGAAATTGCTGAACTATTCTCTGTGGTTTGTAACCTATCCTTTAAATAGGTTTCCGTACCTAATGACTGGAAGGTGGCTAATGTGACACCAATATTTAAAAAGGGCTCTAGAGGCGATCCTGGCAATTACAGACTGGTAAGTCTAACTTCAGTACCGTGCAAACAATAGTAAAGAATAAAATTGTCAGGCACGTAGAAGAACATAATTTGTTGGACAAAAGTCAACATGGTTTCTGTAAAAGGGAAATCATGTCTTAATAATCTATTAGGGTATGTCTACACTAGCCCCCTAGTTCGAACTAGGGAGGCTAATGTAGGCATTCGAAGTTACAAATGAAGCCCGGGATTTAAATATCCTGGGCTTCATTTGCATTTTCCTGGGTGCCGCCATTTTTAAAAGTCCCTTATTCCGAACTCCGTGCCCGCGTTCGGAATGAGGTATACCAGTAGTTTGAATTAGAGATCCTAATTCGAACTGTCATCCGTGCCGCATGTAGTCGCGGGCACGGAGTTCGGACTAAGGGACTTTTAAAAATGGTAGCACCCGGGAAGATGCAAATGAAGCCCAGGATATTTAAATCCCGGGCTTCATTTGCAACTTCGAATGCCTACATTAGCCTCCCTAGTTCGAACTAGGGGGCTAGTGTAGACATACCCTTTGAGTTCTTTGAAGGGGTTAACAAACATGTGGACAAGAGGGATCCAGTAGATATAGTATACTTAGATTTTCAGAAAGCCTTTGACAAGGTCCCTCACCAAAGGCTCTTGCGTAAACTACATTGTCATGGGATAAGAGGAAAGGTCCTTTCATGGACTGAGAATGGGTTAAAAGACAGGAAACAAAGGTTAGGAATAAATGGTATATTTTCAGATTGGAGAGGGGTAACTAGTGGTTTCCCCCAAGGGTCAGTCCTGGGACCAATCCTGTTCAACTTATTCATAAATGATCTGGAGAAAGGGGTAAGCCGTGAGGTGGTAAAGTTTGCGGATGATACTAAACTGTTTAAGATCGTCAGGACAGAAGCAGACTGTGAAGAACTTCAAAAAGATCTCACCAGACTGAGAAATTGGGCAACAAAATGGCAAATAAAGTTTAATGTTGATAAGTGTAAAGTAATGCACTTTGGAAAAAATAACCCCAACTATATGTACAGTTTGATGGGGGCTAATTTGGCTACAACAAATCAGGAAAGAGATCTTGGAGCTATCGTGGATAGTTCTCTGAAAACTTCCACACAGTGTGCAGCAGCGGTCAAAAAGGCAAATAGAATGTTAGGAATTATTAAGAAAGGGATAGAAAATAAGACACAGAATATCTTACTGCCCCTGTATAAAACTATGGTACGCCCACATCTTGAATACTGTGTACAGATGTGGTCTCCTCACCTCAAAAAAGATATTTTGGCCTTAGAAAGGGTTCAGAAAAGGGCAACTAAAATGATTAGGGGTTTGGAATGGGTCCCATATGAAGGTAGGTTAAAGCGACTGGGACTTTTCAGTTTAGAAAAGAGAAGACTGAGGGGGGGGATATGATAGAGGTATATAAAATCATGAGTGGTGTGGAGAGGGTGAATAAAGAAAAGTTATTTATTAGTTCCCATAATAGAAGAACTAGAGGACACCAAATGAAATTAATAGGTAGCAGGTGTAAAACTGACCAGCAGCTGCTGAATCAGGACGCCTGGGGCAAAGCAGCTGGGGTGCTGCCGGGTTGGTCCGGAGTGGCGCTGCGGGACCAACCCGGCAGCCCCCAGCTTCTCTACCCCAGGGGTAGGCAAGAAAAGCCTGGTCTGCTGGCGGGGGGGGGGGGGCACTAGCTGCACCCCCCCCCCCCCAGCAGACCAGGGAGACGGGGGTGGCGGGACCGCCCAAGTCCTCCACGGCTTTGCTCCGTCTCCCTGGTCTGCTGACCTGGGAGACGCGGAGCAAAGCCGCAGAGCACGTGGGCAGCGGGACAGTCCAGGCGCGCCGTGGCTGTCCCACTGCTGGCGTGCTCCGAGGCTTTGCTCCCCATCTCCCTGGTCTGCTGGTCTGCAGGGAGACGGGGAGCAAAGCCTTGGAGCACGCCTGCAGCGGGACAGCCCAGGCGTGCTTGGGCTGTCCTGCTGCGGGGGAGCAAAGCCTTGGAGCACGCCTGCTGTCCCACTGGGGTAAAATATTTTCTGAATCTCATTGACTTCAATAGCATCCTGTCACGGAGTACCACCATTTAGTGATTCATTGTATGAAAATGTACTTTCTTGCATCAGCTTTGGAATTTGCTATCTTTTAATTTAATTGAATGTCCCCTTGTTTCTGTGGTTAGAAACAGGGAGAACAGAAGTTTTTCATGTACCTTCTCGAGACCATTCATTATTTTACATGCTTTCATTGTGTCCTTTTTCATTTCCTCTCTAAGGTAAACAATCACAATCATTTCAGTCTCTGTTCAGATAAGGAATTGTCCCTTTCCCGAGTCAAATTTGTCACCATTCTCTGAACCCCTTCTAAATATGTGATCTACTTTTTGAAATGGAGATGATCAATACTGAATACTGTATTCTAGTGGAGTTTGTGCCATTGTTTTATATAAGGCATACAGTCGTGTTTACCATAACATTCTTTATGCAGCCTTGCTCTCCTCATGCATTCTTGTTTTCTTTTTTGATTGCAGCATCAAACCCTGGTGCTGTTTCATTTAAATTATATTGCTATATTTGAACCATTATAACCACTGTCCACACACTCTGATGTGATATTGACTCTGCAGTGAGCTTAAGTAGAGGGAAAATCTGGGTTGTGATAAAATACCTTTTTTATCCAAATATAAAACGTCTGTAATTAGAGAAAAGTTCTTCTCTCATGAAAGTCAATGAGAGTTTTTTTTCTACTGATTTTAGTAGACCAGGACTTGGCCATAGTAGCCAAGGAATTACAGGTGTGCAAATAGTTGTTTCTTTTTTACCAATACAATAATATTCCCTATAGATACTTTCAAAATAGCTTCTTCAAGTGTTTACACTGGTGTTTCTGAGCTTGGAAATAGTGTAATAATAATAGGGAACTTCTGGAAACTTCCTTCAGCCAGATCTTCAGTTGGAGTAAACCGGCTATGCCAGCTACCATGGTTCAGAATCTAGCTCTGCATGTCTTAAATGAATTCCATGTTGCTGCTGTTGCTTTTCTGTTTCACAGTTCTACACTTCATACTATGTAAACAGGCAGTTGTCAATGCCTGGAGCAAAACCGATTACTTACTATAAATATCAGTTGATGCACACATCATCATTTCCGCCAGATAATTAACAATAATGTGGATTTGCACACGTATAAACAGTTTTGAATAGTACCTTTTTCCTGCTTGCATTGAAGCTGAATAAATGGTGTAACTGTGCCTTAGTTTTCACTAAAACATATTGATGATACAGAATTTAATGACATTATATCATTTGAATATATGAAAGTGTAAATACTTAGTTGTGGTGTAGTGCTTAGAGTGTGAATTCTTTCTGAGGAAGTGCAAAATTTTAGCAAAATCACATCAGAAACTCCCCCTCCAGCCATGGCATTTCTGAGGAGAATGTGGTGTTACTATTTTTTTTCTAAAAATTTTTTAGTCACAAACTAATTTCCTTAATTTATTAAAAAAAACCAACTAGTTTATGACTCAGACAAGGCCTTAGAATAGTTAGGATAAAAAATTAAGGAGCTCATTTCAACAGAACACTCTTATCTTCTAATGTCTTTTGACAGCTGGAGGATAGGATTTAATAGGTGTTTGCTCTGTGTTTGAACAACAAAAAACTTAAGTCATGTTTTGTGCATAACAAAAGCCCTGCTTTTGAATGACTGAGTATTTATTAATTACCAATGTTTTATTTAAAAATCTAGTGTGGGGAACCTGTTGTGCTCCATGGCTTGTGCACAGCTCAGTGCAATTATTTCTGAAGAGAGTGGTGGTTATTTTGAGTCATTTGCTGTATTCCACACTGTTATGGACTGCTGTCTAAAATGACTTCACTGCATGGTATGCTGCACCCCATCTCAGAATGCTTTTCATCATTTTGGTCTGAGTGCTTTTCATGCTATATGAAATTATTACCTACAAAGGTGTCTGCAGTTCATATATTTGGAAACAATAGATCCATTCTAGTCTTAATGTTTACAGTAACTCAATTTATGGAGGGCAGAGATCGACTGCTAGCCAGGGGAGTTACATATTTTTAATGTATAAAGCTCAGTTCTGACATCTCTATTAAGAGTCCAGCGGAACAAGCCTGAAGGAAGAGGACAGGCCAGAAAGAAGTGGTGGGATATCATAAACACATGCTAGCATGTGGTGTGTTAGAGAACATGGCATAGAATAGAGAGCAGTTTGGTGGGAGAGGATTCAGAATGCAGACCTGTGCTTTGTGATTAATACAGGGAACAAGATTGTAACTTTAACCAGCTCAAGAGTGAGAAATAGTGAAATGTTGAATGAAATATTGAAAGGCAGAATGAAATAGCAATCCTGGCATACCATATACAAATAAATGGCAATTGGTATTTTGGGTGACATGCACAGTAATTAACAAACTAACTACAATTTTTATTGAGCTGGACAAGTCACTGAATTTGTCAGTTCTGATTTATTTCCAGTTAGGTAAACTTAGAATAATGTTTTGTATTGTGTTAATGTGATAAATAATTTAACACATTATATTCTATAATACTGCCAGTTAGGGAAAACTCTGATAAAATTTAAATTGAAGTACAGATTGCAGAAGAGTAGAACCACTACCGGAATAAATTACATGTTTGCATAAATTGGATCATTGCCAGGAAACACATTCATTTCAGACCAGTTAATTTCAGTGGCAATCAGAACAACAGTTTTGGAAGTAGATAGTAATTTGGCGGTTTCAGGGCATCTTTAGTCCTGGCATTTCATAGCCCTGGCACCTCTGAGCTTGGTGAATCAGGTAGGAATGTAAAACAAATTGCTTGAGCCTTGGCACGTCTTTCATTACAGATTAAGCACTGGATCTTATTCTATAGTAGCCATGGTGATACTGAGGAGGTTTTTTTTTATATGGAGAATAGTAAGGAGTAAGTAGGTAGCAAACTTCTCATGTTTCCCCCTCAATCTCATTTTTTATGTCTGCAAATTTTTCTCTTCTCTTTTTAGGCAATGTTCAGTCTCTGTATGGTTGAAAGTGGAGCTGATGAGGTGAATTTGCATGGTGTCACAAGCCTAGGTTTAAAGCAGGCCCTGGACTTTGCATACACTGGACAGGTATTGTGCAATTCTTCCAATTCAAACAAATCAAAAAATAAAATCATTCTTGTTACTACAGAAACTAATGCTAAGCATCAGATATACATGTTTTAAATTGATATTATTAATCTTTTGCATGTACAAAGTATGAAGTATTTAGGCCTGTCAGTATGAAATTAATTGATTTTACTTTGGAGTGGATATTATTTTCTGCCTAATATCCAAACATAAAAGAAAAATCTATTCTTTATCCTAGTAGTTCTGGTCACAGAATCGCAAAATGTAGGGTTAAAAGGACCTGGAGAGATAATCTAGTGTAGCCCCCTGAACTGAAGCAGAACCCAACTATGATAGTTCTGACAAGTTTTTGTCTAACCTGTTCTTAAAAACCTCAAGTGACAGAGATTCCACAACCTTCTTTAGAAACCTATTCCAGTACTTACATGCGCTTCTCAGAAAGTTTTTCCTAATATCTAACCTAAATCTCCTTCATTGCAGACTAAGCCCATTACTTTTTGTCCTACCTTCAGTGAACATGTTAGAATAATTGATCACCATGCTTTTTATAATGCCCCTTAACAGGTATGAAGACTATTATCTGGTTCCTCCTCCTTCTTCTTTTCTCAAGACTAAATATGCTCAGGTTTTAAAAATGTTTCTGATAGGTCAGGTTTCCTAAGCCTTTTATCATATTTGTTACTCTCCTCTAGACGCTCTTCAGTTTGTCCATTTGTTTCTTAAATTGTGTTCCCTAAGTATTTGTCTGCTCTAAGTGTACACTTGTCTTGATTGAATTTCATCTTGTTGATTTCAGCCCACTGCTCCAATTTGTCAAGATCATTTTGAATTCTGGTTCTGTTCCCCAAGTGCTTGCTACCCCTCCTAGCTTAATATCATCTACAAATTTTGTAAGCATATTCTTTGCTCCATTGTCAAAATCATTAGTAAAAATGTAGAAAAATATTGGACCCATGACTGACTAGATATGTCCCACCCCACTGCATACAGCCTCCCAGTTTGACTGCAAACCATCAATGATTGTTCTGTCTATCAGTCTTTCAACCAGTTGTGCACCCACCTTACAGTAAGTCTATCTAGACCATTGATGGGCTAATAAGATGGTGGTGGTTCACCAGGGTTAGCCTCTGGTGGACCACTGCTTCTTTACCTGCACTTCCACAGGCAAAGACAGTGGCGGGGACCCACGAGGGGCTAACCCTGGTGAACCACAGTTATTGCCCACCAATGATCTAAGCCATATTTGCCTATGAGAATGTCATGTGTCAAAAGCTTTAGTAAAATCAAGATGTATCATGTCTTCTCCTTTCCCCCATCCACTAGGCCAGCAACACTGTCAAAGAAGAAAATTAGGTTTGTTAAGGATGATTTGTACTTGACAAATACATGTTTGCTTTTATTTATTACACTGTTTTTCTCTCTCTGATTACAAACTGATTTTTAAAATATTTTTGTTTGACTCTTTCTAGGTATCAAATTTAACTGATCTGTATTTCCTTGGGTTGTCTACTTCTGCCCTTTTTAAAGACCGATTTTGTGTTTGCTCTTTTTCTTTCCTGTTGAATCTCAGACATCCTCCATGAATTATGAAAAATGATCACTAACAGTTATAAGATTGCTTAAGCTAGTTCCTTAATAGAGATGTTAGATTGTATGTAATTGAATAGTCATGTAACTGCAGGTCAGACCCCTCCCATGGGCAGAGGCTGCTTCATGGCAGCCTCCCGTGCTCCCCGCCCCGGCTGCTGCCTCTGATTGAAGCATCAGTGGAGGGAGAGGGGCTGCACCACAGAGCTGGTTCTGGGAGGAGCTGGCTTTGAAACTGGCTCCCCCCAGCACCAGCTCCTGCCCCTCCTCCCCTGCTGCCTCTGTAGTAGGCAGCAAGAAGGGGGCAGGCATGTCCCCACACATATGGGCTCCCGCTTGCCCCTCTCACCCTTCGTGCTGCTACCTCTCTGTTAGAGGCAGTGGCTCAAGAATGGAGGAAGGACACCAGCTTCCACCTCCCCCATCCCCTGAAGTATCAAGGAGGGCAATGCATGTAGTCAACAGGATTAACCATTAAGCCCAGGCTTATAGTCATCTACAAGTTGATATCCCTATTCCTTAAGTACCCTAGAGTGAATTTTAATAGGACCTGCTGTCTAGGTTATATCTTTCTAAATATTCTTTAAGCTCTTCTTTCCCTATACTGGCTTGTGTCCCTTCCCCCTTGTTCTTAATATTAATTGTGTTAACTGTTAAGCATCTGGTAACCATTTACTTTTCCAGTGAAAATTGAAGCAAAATAGGCACTGCCTTCTTGATGTCATTGATTATTAGCTCTCCTTTCCCACTAAATAGAGGAACTACACTTTCTTTCATCTTTTTCGTGGTCAGATGTATTTACAGAATGTCTCTTTTTAGCTTTTATATCACTTTTGTGATAATTTCTTTCTGAGAAACCATTGGCTCTCCCCAACAACTTTATCCTTGAGCTCTTTGAGTTTGTTAAAGTTAGCTCTATTGAAGACATGATTTATCTTGATTTTAGTATGACTTTTGACAGTCCCATATGACATTTTCATAAGCGAAATATATCATGGTATGAGTCACTTACGGTCCATAGAACACTTTATGGTGGTCTGCAGAAAGTTGGCTGATCAATGATTTTAATCTACAGAGAATATGATCCTTTGGTCTCTCCTTCTCTTCTTTTTTATAGAGTGAATATGCCCACTTTTCAAAATCTAATCTCTCAAACTCTGTCACTTGCATTATTCACCTTTGTTCTTTCCAATTTTTAAGTTTTACTTGAAATGTAGAGACCAAAGTTGCGCCAACTCTAAATTATGTACCGTACACATGAAACTATTTAAAAAATGTGCATCTTGATTATTCTTGCACACATCAGGATTACATAACCTATTAATTTTGTCTTATTCCTGGTTCATTCAGTCTCTCTAATTTTAGCTGTGAAATTTGGCTAACCAGAATATTCCTAAAAATATAGCTTATTTAGCAGAGACCCCATGGTGAACATTGACTCTTCAATTTTTGAAAAGAAAAAAAGAATCACCATTTCATTGTTGCACAGAAAATATGGGGCTATACAATTTAATTACAGTACTATATTTTCTTTCCAAATGTACTTAGATTATATACCCTTAATTTTTGCAAAAAGAAATAGTTAAACACAGAGAAAATTAAATTCAGAATGCAGGAATCTGTTTGAACTGAATTTAATGAAATTATTTTCTTTGTCAGCAAGCCAAATGGCATGGACAACAAAGAAGTAAACAATTTAACATTGGTTCTACAGACTAACACTTAAATTTCCATACTTCTGTCAATATGAAGAATATAGAAACTCTTCAAAGAAGCTTTCCCTCTGCCATATATAAGACTAGAAATACAGCTGTTCATCCATGTATTTTTCTGTGTATTGAAAGCATGTCATCCATACTCATTTTGTTCTTTCTTCAGTCTAAGTATTCTTGAATGCCTTAATAAAATGGAAGATTTTTTAAATGTTTCTCTTTCTAGTGCTGCTAGTGAAGAATGTATCATATATGACATGACATTGAAAATGTGTCAAATTATGTGTTAAAAGCATAATTTATCGGTTAAAACTTTCTCATGAAGGAGCTGGGAATTCCAGGTTCTGTTATTACCCAGGCTCATTTAATGAACTCCTGTTTTCAAAATTATCCTTCAAAGATTTTGAGGTACCTAAAATTACCAGGCACTGACAAAAATCTGTCTCAAAACTTTTTTTATGTTTGAGTTTCTCCGTCTATTAAATGGAGATGATAATACTCACTCACCTCTGAATGGTATTTAGGGCCATGTTAATTAATGTTCATAAATCACTTTGAGAGACTCTGATAAAAGCACCTGCATAGGTGCAAAGCATTATTTTTATTATTCTGAAATATACTGATATTAAATTGTGCCAGTGATTAAAAATACCAGCATAGTTTTTGAATTAGCTCTACAAGAGCTTCCATAGGGTGATATATCTTCAATCCTCTATTGAAAAAAAGGTTTCTTCTAGTTTGCAGCCTTGATCCTGAAATTTTTTACTCTTGTGAGCTATTTTGCATACATGAGTTGTTCTGTTAAATTAACTGGTACTATTCACGTGTAAAGTTGCTTATGTACTGAAAGTGTTTGCAGGATTGGGGCCTATGTTCGATCTGTATCAGATCTATCAAATGCTAATATGAAAGTGTAAACAAATGAAACATGCCACTGAATAGTATTGTTAATCATGTTTTTATAAATATAGCTTAGACAATGATATTCAGTCTCAGAAATACAGAGATAATATGATGTTTCCTTAATGTGTTTTTAATGCCTTCTTCCTTTGTGAATTCATAGATCCCAAGACCAGAAGGGATGCTTCTAATCATCTAGTCACACAAAGTATATAAAACATGGCATATAATTGTCTCAAAATGATTCCTAGAGCATAGTTTTTAGAAAAACCACCAATCTTTATTTAAAAGTTTACAGTGATAGAGAATCCACTGTGTCTTTTGGTAAATTGCTCCAATAGTTGATTATTCTCACCATTAAAAATTGTGACTATATTTCTAGTCTGCATTTGTCTAGTTTCAACTTCAACTTTGCCTAGTTTCATGTTTTACCTTTCTCTGCTAGATTGCAAGAGTAGGTAGTTATCTATAGCGTGAAATAACTGTCCCCAACCAACTCTGTGTTAAGATAAATAGATTTAAGCTCCTTGATTTTGTCACTGAAGCACATACTTTCTAAGACTTTCTAATTCAAAGTCATTCTTATGGCTTTTTCTCTAAATCCGCTTCAATTTATCAGCAGCCTTCTTGTACCATAGACATCAGAACTGGTTTCAGATTTCCAGCCTCAGTTGTACCAGTGCCAAATATAGAGATAAAATAACCTGTTGACCTTCACATGCTTGAAATTCCCTTGTGTATATATCCCAGGATTGCATTAGCTCTTTTGGTCACAGCATCACACTGGGAGCTTCCATTCAGATGATTATGACCTCCCAATCTTTTTGAGAATCAAAGTTTCCCAGGTTAGAGCTTCCCTGATCTGGAACTGTTTTCCTTTTCATTCCTGGATGAACACATATGCATTCAGTGGTGGTACACTGGACACAAGCAATATACAACAAGCCATGATTGCTCTACATTAGTCACCCGTACTCTTCATTATGTGTGTCATCAGCAGCTTTTTCAGGTTGTTGATAAAAGTGTTGAGTAGCATAAGGTCAAGAACAGATCTGTATGGGACCCTAATAGCAATACACCTGGTTAATGATGGTTGCCCATTTATTACATTTTGAAAGCTATCAGTCAGCTATCAGTCAGCTATCAGTCAGTATATTGTTCCTAATATACTTTTAAAAACATCTTGTTGTTTTTAACTTTACTGGACATAGATTTCTGCTTCTATCCCTTTATTTCTTATACCACTGACCAGATGATAAAGGCCATAGAGGAGCAGAAAGGGATGCTCAAGTCTTTAATCAGCCTGCAGAGTGAGCAGATCCAGGGTCTACCTCCCTCAAAGCACATGCACAATTCTTTTGTACAGCAAGCCTCCTGCCTACCCCCTGTATGCGGACATTTTCCTTTTCACTTTCTGGGACTCCTCAGTTTCCCCTTCACTCCACCCTGTCTCACAACCTTGACAATGCTAGTTGGACCTACACACAGTTGTGAGGTTTTACCTTTTCCAAGCCCCTCCCTTACCAGCAAACATGTGCTTTGGTATGTTTTATTGTACTTTATTTTGAGCAATAAAGGCGAAGTTTTCTAATGGTACAATGTTTTTATTTTGTGTTACACAAATTCACACCACAGTCACTTCAGTCCCAGGTGCAGGCTGCTTTTATGCATTTTCTTGCATGGTTATATGTAACATGGGATGCAGCAGGGAAGCAGCTACAAAAGAGAGATGTTAGTGCTCCTCATTGTCAATGTGCTTCCTCAAAGCCTCCCTGAGATTAATAGAAGTCCTTTGGGCTCCTCTGGCTCCTCAAACTCTGGGCAGCCAAGCATTGGGACATCCTCCCCAGCAAACGTTTCACCCTTACATTCACACAGATCATTCGAAGTGCAGCAAGTGGCTATAACCATGGGAATATTATCCTCAGTAAAGTCTCTAGACTGTCAGCGACACCTCCAACTTGCCTTCAGTCTGCCTAAGCTGTGTTCTTCTACCACATGGTTCTTGTTCAGCCTGTTGTTAATACAGTCCTTACTGCTGTCCAGGTACCCTGTTTCATGAGCTAGGGCTGTGAGGGGGTAAGACCGGTCTCCCAGGATTACTGTGGGCATTTCCACATCCAACTCTGAAACAAAAGTGCCTGCCTGTAGCTTTCTGTACAGACCAGTGTTCCTGAAGATGTGTGCATCTTGCAATCTAGACTACTCCATGCTGATCTGTCAGACACCCACAGTGATCCCAAAATGCCTGCAACACTGTGGAGAAGTATCCCTTCCTGTTGATGTACTCTGTTACAAGATGGTCTGGTGCTAAAATTGGAATATATGTGCCAGCTATTGTCACCCTCTCCCCGCCCCCTTTAGGAAAACCCATCTCTACAAAGATATTCACTATTTCATGCACATTTCCCAGTGTCACGGACTGCTGTAGTGCATTGCGATTTATTGCCCCAGATTTTGCACACTAGAGACTTGCTCCAGGTAAAAATAAATAGTCTTACTTAGTAGAAAAAACACAGATCCTAGAGATGAATGAACAGCAACCCCATATACAAGTTTTATAAAACGTAATAATGCAGTCTTAATCTTTATGTTTTCAAATAAGCCAGGGGCCAGAACTGGCCTATGTAGGTTCCCCACCCCGGCTTAACTATTCCAGCACCTGTGATCAGTAGTAGCTATGTCAGCAAGAGAAACTGTCCCACTGACATGTCGACAATGGTGCTTTTGTTGGTGTAATTTATGTCACCCCTCTGTGACATAAATTATGCTAGTATAAATTATAGTTGTTCGCACTTCGGAGCTTTTGTAAAAATAAAAGGGAAGGAGGCTGGGCCTTGATCTTGATCTCATGATTCAATGGTACAGATGGACCGGAATTCTTTTCTCCAACTTATTTTACACTGATGTAGCTTAACTGTGGAGTTTCTCCTAGCTTAGTATCATCAGGATCAGGTCAATTGTGTGTGTACTTGTTACTCTATGGTATAATACAGGTTGTACCTCCCTTAACCAGGACTCCCTGGTCTGGCAACATCTGTGGACCATGGATGTTCCTGAACCACAGAGCCCAGGAAAAAGGAGGTCTGGCAGCAAGAGCAGAAGGCCATAAAGGGCACCGGCAACTCAGCCAGGAGCCCAGATTGTGTGGGGCGGAAGGGAGGACGACGGCATGGCGGGGAGTTTTGGCGCCAGCAGAGTTCCCTTGCTCCAGGGAGCTCTGGCTCCAGCCCTGGCCCCATCTGTGGAGCTCTAGCTATGTTCTGGCTCCAGCGGCCAGGGAACTCCAGCCCCAGTGGCAGCCAGGGAGCTCTGGCCGAGGCTGTGGAGCTCTGCCCCAGCTGCGGAAGCAAACGGCTATGGAGTTCTGCCCCTGTGCAGCTCTGTCTGAGGTGCTTCAGCCCCGGCCACAGCAGGACCAGGGAGAGCCCTGGGGGGGCTGAGGCAGCAGCAGGGGCAGGCTGGAGCCATAGCTGGGTAGTAGCATGAAGGGAGGGACCTTCCCTGGTTCAGCAAATCCCTTCCTCCAGGGCCAGTCAGGTTCAGCCTAAAATTGCTTTATATCTTCAAAATGCTTTACAAACATTCAGTAATTAATCTTACTAACCATGCAAAGTTTGTCACTAATAACCAATTTTACTTATAGGAACACTGAGACAGAGAGATCAAATGACTACTCTGAGGCCACGGTATTGGGCTTAGAATTCAGGAGTTCCGGACTTTCAGTTCTATGTGTAGATCACTAAACTATGTCACCCCTTCTTCTCTCGCAGGGAGTATTATGGTGGAAAATTACAGTAGAAATTAGCCTGGAAATATGTGACCACTCCCATCAAATCAAAATGAACACGGGTCACATTCTGTCCTTACTTGTAGATTTGTAACTCTCTACCAATGGTTTTACGCTTATACCTTAGGGTAGAAACTGACTTATTATATAAACCCATCTGTACTGTTACCACTGTGAAACCTGGGCTATACGCATACTGTTGAGATATATTGGTAATAGTTTATGCTTTGCTCTGCCAATGAAAGAACTGAAATTGAAACTAAAATATTTATCTTAGAAAAGAAAATGTTAGATGAGTGTATTTTTCTTTATTACAGACCTTCACAACTGACTGAATCCATCTCACAAGTCCCTAATCATATCAGAACAACAATAAACAAAGAGGCCTCTGGCACATAAGATAAATATATTTTAAAAAACAAATCCAAAGGAATAACAATAATGTTTATTGCCATTTGCTCCAAGTGTACATAGATGTACCAAGTCTGTTTATTGAACAACAAATTTGCTCAGGCAATACATAGTCAATTTTAGTAATGTGCTTTATGAAGTAGGTTCACAGTAAGCTCCATTTAATGAACTTTCTGGCACAAATGCATTAGTTTTCTACTCCTGAGTTATTTAATAAATAACTTATTTAAAAATAACATAGTGGCCATCCTTACAAAGTTAATGTCAATTTGAAAACTCTTCCAATACTTGCATAATACTATACACACAATGCAACATAGGCACTGCTACAAAAGTCCATTGCCCACACCCTTCCCATGGATTCTTTCCATGAACGTTCTGACTATATGAAATTCCCCTTTGAAAATTGTTAGAGGGAATAATGGATCTTGTCAATAAAGAAGAGTATGTAGACTGAAAGAAATTCAGTATCCCTGTAAATAATTGTGGCGCTCATGCAGCAAAGTCCAAAAACATGGGCTTGAGTCCCACTGATTCAAACAAAAGCTAAAGTGCTTTGTTAAATTGGGGGTCTTTATCCTTCACAGCATACATTTATATCACACATTTTTATTATGTGACCATCAGTAATAGTACTTTGCACTGAAATAGCTCCTTGCATCTGAGGTACTTAAAGTACATTATAAAGCTGAGTAACCAATATTCTCATTTTATTGCAGTAAAGATGCAGAAACTGAAGCACAGGTCACACAAGTTATTGGCATAGTAAGGGTTAGTAACAAGCTCTTCCAACTGAGTGCTTAATACTGTGGATAAACAAAATGTCTCATGGGCCACACACAGAACCCCAGTGGGCTACAGGTTGCCCGCCACCAGTTCAGAACTTTTGGAAATCGGATCCAATATATACATCTTTAAAATCAGCATTTACATTGGAACACACTTTCATTTCTGAAAGCCAAATGGGAAGCTGTATCTACTCCTATAAAGAAAAAGCCTTTAAAACTATTAGCGTACTTTTGCCACAAAAGAGCTAGTTGTCTTTGAAACCCTCACCTACCTTTGTGAATATATTGTTAGCTGTTTATAAGTGTTTATCTTATTCAATTGCTATTGCAATAAGAGCAAATGATAGTAATTACATGGAAAAACAGAAGGAATATTCTGTTTCTATATAATATATATAATATAATTTTAATATTCCTGCTCTGGAATATTAAAATTAAAATCTGTCTCTTTTATTAGGTATGTATTTACAGCTTTATAGCACTGCCTGACATCTGTTTGACATGTTTGGGTTGCTATCAATGTTGTCTTAAAACTCTATTAAAAGTAAGGGCATTCACCTAGGATGTGCAGTTATGTGGCTCTGTCACATGTGTCTGATGGCTTTCAGCTAATCAGAAGAACAGATTTCATATTTCAATGGTAATGCCATCTTGTGGTTAGAAAGGTTTCATTGCTGAAATCACACACACAAACAAGGATTTGAAATGTTATCCAGAAGTTCAGTTTTCAACTTTTTCCTTTGTAGACAGGTGTTCTAGTTCATTTATTCTTCTAGCACAGTCTGCAGAGGAATGGGGGAATCCTATCAAATAACAAAAAAAACCAGAGCAGGAACAAGGTTTCAAACTCCTGCAGTTCACAATGATCATCTCAGCAGATACAACTTTAGTCAACACCCACAATTCTGTTCTCTCAAGGACAATGACAAGGTTATTCAGCAGCCAGCCAGCACTCATGAAGCCAAGCCTATTTATTAAGAACATGAAGCATTTCACAGAAACCATATCTTGAAAAACAATTAAGAGCTTATGGTCATGACTAGCTTATTCATAGTCACCCATCTTCCATATGGAGACAGATTCTGCTTTAAAGTACCTTTGTTTCTTTCTAAAAAGTATATCTTCGGTCACAGGCTCCTATAAGTTCTTTTATCAAGGGTGAGTGACCATCTCCCAAGTCCGGGCTGTCACTTTATACAGTTTCAATTCCTTTGTTTATTATCTAAACCAGGTCAAACGAGTTTGGATATTGCTTCTGCAGGGAAATGAAGCTTCAAACACATTTGTTACCAATACCATTATATCAGTATTGCATTAATTTGCATTAATTAACCCCATTAATTGTAATTCCAGAAGGAAAGACTCTGTTTCAGACCTATTTAGCCAGGAAAACAATAGCTGGCCAACTCTTTAAAGATACATATGACATGTATAAAATCAACACAAAAGTCTTTGATTGTTCAGCATTGCACATATAGAGTAACTCTGTGACTTTGATAATTACAACCATTTCCCCTGCGTGCTAAAGTTAATAACATAATATCACAAATTGATGATTGAGTTAGGTAATACACCTTAAAAACACAACACAAACAAGTCTTGAGTTAAGGCCAGCTAAAAAAGTGACAAGTAAAAAACAGGACTATGATTTTTATGCTAGTAAAAAACTAACACAGCTACATTTCTATCACACCTAAGTAACATCTTTTTAATGTTAATATGACAGTAGCATATTAACAAGGTAGCAAGGTAACTGATTTATTGTCCAAACTCTGCTGATAAAAAGAGACAAGTTTTCTAGTTGAGAGTCTGATCAAGTGTGCTCTACCTCTCTCTGGCTCAAAACTGTGTCCTGTCCCTTTTACCAACAGAAGTCAGTCCACTACAAAATATTACCTCACCCAGTTTCTCTCTCTACTATTCTGGGATCAGCAACAGTGCAAACAGAAGTACACAAATATATTCTTCTGGTGATATACATAAAGCCAGATTCTCAACTGGTGTAAATTACACAATGGAAATTCTGCCAACTTATATCAGTGGCTTTTATATGTTTAATTATGCCTCATAATTCTGTTTAATAGTTCACTTTTTAGTTTTCAACCTAATATTTTAATTAGATTTGTGGGTGTGAATTCAATCAAAGATTAATGGTTTTGCGCTAGTGTAGCTCCATTGACTTCAGAACTGTTTGCTTAAAAAAATGAGAGAAGAATTAGACCCACTGCACAAAAGTATATATGTAGTATGGTAGGTGTACTATAAGAATTTGCTGCCATAGAGTCAGCTGGACATAAACTGATAATGTTTTTCAGGTTTAGTTGCACCTCAGGGAGCCAGGAAAACACTCTCTGGAAGATCCTTTAAAAGCGATCTATTAATTTTAAAAAAAAATAGGTCTGGAACTTTGGCGCAAAGTGCTGACTGCTCCAAGGGCAATAAGGACTTTTTAGTTCACTCTTAAATTTACCTAAGGCTTTTCCCCTCTTCTTTGTATGTGGCCTTTCTTTCTGTCCGCTGGTGATTTCACATCCAGTATAAGTCATTTAGTATTTTATCATATCTCTAAGTATAAAGAAGGATGCAGAACTGTTTAGGGTTCAGTACTGGAAAATCAGACCCCTGTTAGCTCTATTGGGGTGTGTCTAGACGACAGGGTTGTTTTTTTAAAAAAAAGTAGCCTTTAAAAAAACAAAACAAAAAAACACTTCACCTGCATCTAGATTGCAGCCGCGTTCTTTCGAAAGTAAATCGAAAGAATGCAGCAGTCTTTTCATCGCAGTAGATCTCATTCTATGAAGAATAATGCCTTTTTTCAAAAGTACTCTTTCGAAAAAAGGCGCTATTGAATGCAAACTAAGCTTTTTCGAAAGAGCGTCTGGATTCTCTTTCAAAAAAGCGGCTCACTTTTTCGAAAGATTTGCTTGCAGTCTAGATGCTCTCTTTTGAAAGGCTTTTTCAAAAGATTGTATTCTAGACATAGCTTTGGTGTGGGAAGCCTGTAAGCACTGAGAACTTGTCTTCTAAAACCCTGCAAAAACTGTTGTTATAAACAGGATACTTTTATGCTGTTATGCTAAACAGGATATTTGTGTACTGTTTTGGAGAGTATCGGTCATGTATCTATAAAATTCTGTCACTGGCTTTTTGCAGATCACTTTTAAATTTTAACTCATTTAACCCTATCCTACCTCAACTACAAATGGTATCTACACGATGCCATAAAATGGATTGATAGTTTTAAAATATATTCATACATCAGAGGAAGCACAAATAAAAATGTGTCTTTGTCTGAAAGATTGTAATCTCTTCGGGGCACTGGTTCTTTCTGTTTTGAACCTTTTGCAGCATCAATCATGTGTCTGGCACATAACAACTAGTATGACATCAGCACAGATGACAGGACTTGTTCAGTTTAAAACACTGTGGAATAATAAACATTGCAAGGTCTACATCACCCAGAACCTAAGCATAGGAATGAGAGTGGTTTGCATGGCAGTCTGACATTTAGTTCTCATTTGAACACATTGACAAATGCTACAGAATACACATTTTTAACATAGCTACCAATTGACAGATTCTTGTACCTGTAGCCCTCTCCGGGTTTTCCTTGTGCCTCATACCATCATGAGCGGAAACCTAATTGGCTACAAAGCTTGGAACAGATTGGGTCTTATGCTTCTTACACTAAGGCCACTTTATTTAAGTTCCTATTCTGTTAAGGCAAAGGCTCCATACAGTGAGAATATAAGTAATTAATACCACTTGAAGGATCAGAGGTGTAAAAGGATTTGGGTGTAAACCAGAACCAAGCCCCTTACCTTTAGTTTTTGCAGCAAACTGTGTGAAAGGCAGAAAAAGAAAGTGCAATGTAATGTCACTGCTGAAGATGCACACTTTCTTTTGCCTTTATAAGGGGCATGTCCAGTGTCTCCCCTCCTCCTTTTCTGCTGCTTGCTGCATTTCAGTGGGAGGTCCAGAGACACAACTACAGGGAAAGCTAGCTGTGTGGAATGAAGTAAAAAAATAGCTGAGGGCTTTAGCTTCCTGCTCAGCGGTCAAAGAGTGGCCCCTTGTGGTGCAAAGCCAAAACTGCAAAGGGAACAAACTGAAGGGGGAAATTGATTAAAAGGATGATTGCCAAATGAAATAAAAAATATCAAGGAATACTGTATCCATTGTCTGCTATTTGATAATTTGAGGGTCAGTGCACCATTTTTCCTGGATTAATAATATTTTTGTGGATTTATAATATAATCCCCAATCATCTTATGTACAAATACTAAGAATTTCTGGTCTCCTAAGAGAGAGGTGATCTAATGATCTTACAAGAGTGAGAGGTCTCAGGTGAGGCCATCCTATCCTGGCAGTTGCATCCAGCTAACTTCTCAATGAAATCAGCAGGAGTTTCATGTGAGCAATGGACAGGATAATCAAGTCCTTGGTTTCTTTCTCCTTTTCTGATACTCCCTCAGTGGCACTTTGACTCTGTTCTTCCATTTCCCCACCCATAAAATGGTAGTAATATTAAGAATTTGATAATGTGTTTAAAATACTTTGAAAATGAACGCTATATGAGTTCTAAGTGTACTGGATTTCTAACATTCTGCTTACCTTTTGGGACTGGGAGTCCTGCCCTGTGTCATTACTGGCTATTTGGTGTACCTGCTGCCTTTCTCCATACTTTGTCTAATTTGTCTCTAATTTTTCCATTTTGGTTCATGTAACAATTTCTTCTTTGTCTGTGTGGTTCACATGGGAAAGAAATCTCTCCCTCAGGAGAGATGTGGTATGGGTTTCCTGAATCAGTTAAGATTCAAAGTGTATAATTTTTCCTTCAATGCTGATGAAACTGTATTATTATAGTTACCGTATTGCTATATTCTGCTTTTTAGGGTGTTTTTGTGGCTTTTGTAAAAAATGATATGCTCAATAAATCATATGCCTTTTATGATAGTCTCAGTAATTATATTGGTCAAAAGCCTTGTTAAGAACAATTTTAAAAATCTGTTTCACTGAGTATATATACCCCTGAATAGTCTCACTGTTTTTTTAAACTATAACACCTAAATCTTCAAATACTGAGACATATACTTAAGTTTGTTCACATGCATAGGCAGTCCTATTGCTTTCAGAGTCTAAAAGTTATAAAATCCTAAAATGTTGACTTCCTCTTAATCCATATTTTTTCCATACCTTGGATAGTTCTTTACAACAGATACTATTTTTTTCTGTTTTCAATATAGATTCTGTTGGAGCCAGGAGTGATCCAGGATGTGCTAGCAGCTGGTAGTCACCTGCAGTTGTTGGAGCTCCTTAGTTTATGTTCTCACTATCTCATTCAGGTAAGGCTTCTGTACTAAATTAACTGATGGTTTCCCTTCGATTGATTTTATTTCCTAGACTAAATCTCATAATTTTGAGTAACATATAGGAAATGTTACAGAACTAGGATACACTCAGTTTCTGGTCAGCATGGTCTAGTAGAGCTCTGGACTGGGAGTCAAGAGACCTGAATCCTGGCTGTCCTATAGATCTTCTCTGAGGCCTGGTCTACACTAAGACCTTAGTCCAAAATTAGCCCCACAAGGTTGGATGTGTAAGCGATGTGTTCACACTACCAAGCCCATTATTCCGGAATAAAGGGCCACAGAATTTAAACTCTGTAGTCCTGCTTTTCATGAGGAATACAGGCAGTCCCCGGGTTACGTACAAGATAGGGACTGTAGGTTTGTTCTTAAGTTGAATTTGTATGTAAGTCGGAACTGGTACATATTGTAGGAGAAACTCTAGCCAAACTTTTTTTTAGTTTTGGATAGCATAGGGAAAGGTTAACTCCCCTCTAATGTTTGTTTTGCTGTCTGTTCCCCTGTTCAGAAGATTTCACATCTATTTCTGTCCCTGTGACAAACTCAGGACTAAAGGAGTAACTCATCAAATACCAAACAGCTCTGCACCATGCTTTGAGCTAATAGCTTTATTTCCACACACCACCCAGGGTTCTAGGAGGAGGGTCCTTTTTTTGCTAACACAATGAGGCCAGCACTTTGTTTGTTTTGGTGGAGTCTTTGTTTGCCCAGGGAGCCCAGCATGTATAGGGGGAGGAGGGGCGGAGAGGCTGCTTTTGTCTGCTGTTCGGCAGCCTGTTGCTCAGGGGAGGGGGCAGCCTGTTGCTGGCAGGGGGGAGGGGGGATGCGTGCAGGATGCGAGGCCGCGGGGGGGGGGGGGGGGCACTTTTCCTCTGCCCGGCAGCTCTGCGGGATCCCTGTCCCTGTGGCCAGCTGCTGCAGGCAGAGGCCAGTTGGAGCCGGCCGAAGAGGAGGAGGAGGTGGATTCTAGGACCCAGGTGAGTGAGCCCCGGGGACGCTGCTGCGCTCCGGGAGCCCGGCATGTATAGAGGGGAGGAGGGGCAGAGAGGCTGCTTTTGTCTGTTCGGCAGCCTGTTGCTCAGGGGAGGGGGCAGCTTGTTGCTGGCAGGGGGGTGGAGGGGGCAGCGGGCGTGGGGAGGCACTTTTCCTCTGCCCGGCAGCTCTGCGGGACCCCAGTCGGAGCCAGCCCGAGGAGGAGGAGGATCCTAGGACCCAGGTGAGCGAGCCCCGGGAATGCTGCTGCGCATGTGCGGGAGTTGCCTCACCCCGTTCGTATCTAGGGATCCGACGTAAGTCGGATCCACGTAAGTCGGGGACTGCCTGTAACACTATTTCCAAACTTGTAAGTCGAAAATAATGTTAGTGTGGATGCTCTGGTGCCACTAATTTGAACCTATTGGCCTCTGTGAGGCCACCTGCAGCTCCCCAGAGTGCTTCCTGGGGCTCTGAGTCCAAGATAGTGCATCCACATTAACGGAGCCTGCTTCGAACTACATTCAGTTGTTCTCCATAGTGAAGACACGGAACTTCAATTTTGTAAAATCAGGTGCCCAGAAGTTGAACTTAGTAAATTTGGATTAGTCTCCTAGTGTAGACATGGCCAGAGTTGCCCAGCCATCCAGTTTTGTGAGATCCTTAGGTAATTGTTCACCGTCCATTTTGGACTTGAATAATGTTGTATAATCTGCAAGTTTTGCCACCTTCGTGTTCACTCCTTTTCTAGATCATTCATGAATATGTTGAACAGCACAAGTCCCACTACAGATTCTTGGGGGACTTGGCTATGTAGCCCTCTTCATTGTGAAAACTGACTATTTATTCCTATCCTTTGTTGTCCATTATTTAACCAATTACTTGATCCAAGAGTGGACTTTCCTTCTTATCACATGACAGTTTATTTTGCTTAAGAATCTTTTGTGAGGGATATTATCAAAGATTTTTTGGAAGTCCAAGCACACCATATAGAGTGGATAATTCTTGTCCATATGCTTGTTGACACCCTCAAAGAATCCTAAAAGATTTGTGAGGAATGATTTCAGTTTACAAAACCTGTGTTGACTCTTCCCCAATATATCATGTTCATCTACATGTCTCATAAATCTGTTCTTTACTCTAGTTTTAACCAGTTTGTCTGGTACTGAAGTTAGACTTACTTGCCTGTAATTGCCAAGATTGCCCTTCAAGCCTTTTTTTTTTTTTTTAAATAAAAATGTACCTTAGCTATCTTTTGATCATCTTATATAGAGGCTGATTTAAGCAATATGTTGCATACTACAGTTTGTAGTACAGGCAGTCCCCGGGTTACGTACAAGATACGGACTGTAGGTTTGTTCTTAAGTTGAATCTGTATGTAAGTCGGAACTGGCGTCCAGATTCAGCCGCTGCTGAAACTGATCAGTTTCAACAGTGGCTGAATCTGGACGCCAGTTCTGACTTACATACAGATTCAACTTAAGAACCGCAGGCATCCCCAAGTCAGCTGCTGCTGAAACTGATCAGCGGCTGATTCCAGGAAGCCTGGGGCAGGGGCTTCCTGTAGTCAGCCACTGGTCATTTTCAGCAGCTGCTGACTTGGGGACACCTGGGGCAGAGCAGCTGGGGTGCTGCTGGATTGGTCCAGTGGCGCCCAGAGCGGCGCTATGGGACCAACCGGCAGCGCCCCAGCTGCTGTACCATAGGCGTCCGGAGCAAAGCCGCGGAGCACGGGGGCAGCGGGACAGCCCAGACGTGCCGTGGCTATCCTGCTGCCCTCGGGCTCCGTGGCTTTGCTCTGCTCTGCTCCCCCTCCCCCTGGTCTGCAGACCAGGGGGAGGGGGAGCAGAGCAGAGCAGAGCGGCGGAACACGGACATGCGGCCGCCGCTTTGCTCTGCTCCCCCTCCCCCTGGTCTGTAGACCAGGGGGAGGGGGTGCAGAGCGGAGCACGCGGCCAGCTGACAGCCCAGACGCAGGGGGAGCGGCGGAACACGCGGCCAGCTGACATGCGGCCGCCGCTTTGCTCTGCTCTGGTCTGCTCCCCCTCCCCCTGGTCTGGATCCCCTAGTCGGATCCGCGTAACTCGGGGACTGCCTGTACTGCCATTTTACATGTAAATTTGAACTCAGAACTCCTGAGTGAATACTAATCCTGATGATTCTTTACTGTTCAATTTTTTCAGTTTTTTCCAAAACCTCCTGTTTTGAAATTTCAATCTAAGATAGTTCCTCAGGTTTGTCACCTAAAAAGAATGATTCAGGTATGGGAATCTCCCTCACATCCTCTTCAGGAAGGCTATTGCCAAGAATTAATTTAGCTTCTTTGCAATGGTCTTTTCTTCCTTGAGTATTACTTTAATCCCTTTCTCTTCTATTAGCCCCAATGATTGTTTGGCAGGCTTCCTGGTCGGATGTACTCAAATATTTTGCTTTTAGTTTTTTGTCTTTTTGCTATTTGGTCTTCAAATTCTTTTTTCACCTGTCTTGTTATACTTACACATTTGACCTGCCCAAATGTATGCTCTTTTCTATTTTACTCAGGATGATTCGACTTCCAGTATTTAAAGTGTGCACTTTTGCTTCTAACCACCTCTTTTACTCTGTTTGGGTATGTCTACACTACAGCGCTAATTCGAACTAACTTAGTTCGAATTAGTTAATTCGAACTAAGCTAATTCGAACTAACGCAGCTAGAACTAAAAACTAGTTCAAATTAGCGTTTTGCTAATTCGAACTAGCGCGTCCACATTAAGTGGACCCTGAAGCGGGGTTAAGGATGGCCGGAAGCAGTGCCAGCAGGGCATCAGAGGAGCACTTAGAGCGTGGAGATGCTTTCTCAGGCTAGCCAAGGGCTGTGCTTAAAGGGTCCCGACCCCCACCCCGGACAGACAGTTCTCAAGGGTGCCCCGCTTGCAAAGCAGTCCTGGCTTGGAGTGCCCTGAGTGCCCACACTGGGCACATCACAGCACTCGGCCATCAGCCCGGCTGCACTGGCCGCAGGCTGCCATCTGGGGAGAGGGGGCAATTGGGGGGCTGCAGGAGAGCTTCCACCCCCAGAAGACCGCAGAGATGGAGGGGGGACAGGATAGAGGTCTCTAAAAGCAGGAGTTGGGTGGAGACAGTGCATATAGAAAAGTTCTTCATTAGTTCCCATAAAGAAGGACTAGAGGACACCAAAGGAAAGGAATGGGTAGCAGGCTTCAAACTAGTAACAGAAAGTTGTTCTTCACAAAGCAAAGAGTCAACCTGTGGAACTCCTTGCTGCAGGAGGCTGTGAAGGCTAGAACTGGAACAGAGCTTAAAGGGAAGTGAGATCAAGTCATGGAGGTTGGGTCCATGGAATGGTATTAGCCAGGAGGTAGGAGTGGTGTCCCTGCCCAAGGTTTGTGGAAGGCTGGAGAGGGATTGCACGAGACAAATGGCTTGGTCACTGTCTTCGGTCCATCCCCTCCAGGGGTCCGTAGGGTTGGCCGCTGTCGGCAGACAGGCTACTGGGCTAGATGGACCTTTGGTCTGACCCAGGACGGCCATTGTAAGCTCAGGGCTCAGGGTCGGGGGTCTCAGTGGACCCCCTTGATTCTCTTGCACACCTGCTCCTGGGTGGCCAGGCTGGCAGCTATCCTGCCCAAGCCGGCCGCTTTCCTGTGCCTAGTGCGGAGATCGTGGATGAGTCCACGATGTCCGCACTAGCCCAGGCAGGTGCCCACCTCTTGCGGTCCCGGGCAAGCTCCCGGGAGCCGCTAGCCTGGTCCCGGGAAGAGAGGGAGGGCTGGGGGGCATCGGGTGGGTGGCTTGGTCCGTGCTAGCCAGGGTCTGCTGGCTGGGTGCTGGCAGGCTTCCACCTGGCACGGGCACCGTAGCCAGCCGTGCCCCTTTAAGGGCTCCGGGGCCAGGAGGGGGGCAGTAGAGTTTCCCTGGTGTTGGCCAGAGTGGCCACCAGGGAAACCTGGGGAGGGCTAGCCTCCCACTAGTTCGAATTAAGGGTCTACACAGCCCTTAATTTGAACTAGCTAGTTCGAACTAGGCTTAATCCTCGTGGAATGAGGATTACTTAGATCGAACTAAGCGCTCCGTTAGTTCGAACTAACTAACTTTGTAGTGTAGACATACCCTTTTTTTGCCATGGTGGCTTTTTTTGTGTGGGGATATGTGTTTAGTTTGGGCCTCTAGTGCTGTGTTTTTTAATAGTTTTCATGCAGCTTGCAGGCATTTCACTTGAATGACTATTCTTTTTTATTTCAATTTAGCTAACTTCTTTTTTATGTAATTCCTCTTTTTGACATTAATGCCACTATGGTACCTTTCTTTAGTATGCCCCCCTACAAGAATAATTAAGTTTAATTGTCTGGTAGTTGCTATTTCTCAGCAATTTAGCAACATTCATTTTTGGATCAATTTTTATGCTTCACTTAGGTCTAAATTAACAATTGCCTTTTCCCTGGTGGGTTTTTTTTAATCTCTTTGCCCTATTTTGAGATAACATGTTCCCAGTCCATATGAAGATACTTGAACTGTCCCATTTTTGTTGGGTGTTCTGTTTTTGTAACCTTTCCAGTATCTCTGACCATTTCACAATCATCACCACCTTTTTGGTTGGTAATATACTACTGCTACAATGTATCATTCAAGCATGTAATTTCCATCCATATCTATGGTACAATTTGTTCCACTTCCTCTGTCTTTCCTATGTATATTTTGTACTCTGTATTGCTGTTTCCCATTGATTATCATAATTCTACCAAGTTTCTGTGATGCTTATATCAATATCCTCATTTAATAACAGACACTCAGATTCACCCATGTTAGTATTTAGACTTCTACCATGTGTATATATATGCACCTATTAAAACCTGTCCGTTTTTAACTTTTTCTCTTCAGTTTCTACCTGAACTTTATCAACTTCTGTCCTCTCCTCTCTGCTGGAATATAGAGTATCCTCTTTAATTCTCCCCTAAGAGATGTGTCTGTCTGAGCCATGTACTCTTCCACACTTGTAGGTTTTCACCCAGCACTTAGTTTAAAAACGCCTCTATTTCTCAGGAACACTATGTCTTGCACTGCCTCAGCTTTCCCCTGAACAAACCTTTCTCTGCCAGAGTTCTACATCTTTATTTGTTTTTCCAGAACACCTTTTTATTTTTCTAATCTATTTAGGTGCCTGCAACCCTGTGGTGTAGTATCAGTACCTTGTTGGTTACTATGCTTGGGCTGTGAGGGACCCCCACTGGCAGCTGTCTATGAACACGGCCCAGCAGGGGGTGCCTTAACGCCCCAGGGCAGTGGCTAAAACCAGTTCTACAAGTTAAAGGAAGATTCTGAACAATGGAAGTGTATGTGAGGGGAAGGGGAGTTTTTCGGGCTGAAGCCATGAAAGAGAGAGACTGAGGAGGAAGCCGGAGTTGTAGGGTCCCAGTCACCCCCATCTCAATGGGGCCTGAGGCATTCTGGCCCCAATTCCTGTAACCAGATTACATTTATGCTGTGCTGTACCCTGGAGAGGCTATAAACTCCCTCTTTTCTACAGGCTGGTGGAGTCTGTGCCTGCAGCTATGGGGGTGCAGGATTGGGCAGAACCCCAACTCGCCGTCACGAACCCTCATCACTGTATTATCTCATTGCTTCCTAAGTATTTAAAAATGAAAATAACAATACAGTAAACTTCTGATAATCCGGCACTTTTATGACCCAGGGGCTGCCGGATTATCAGATATTCCGGACTATCGGAAGGGGGAGCTATGAGGGGTCTAGAGTGGTGTGGAGGGGAAGGCACCCCAGACCCCTCATAGCCCCCCCTTCTGATAGTCCGGCTCTGCCCCAGGCATCCCCGATTCAGCCGCTGCTGGTCAGTTTCAGCAGCCCCTGAATTGGGATGTCTGAGGCAGAGCAGCTGGGGTGCTGCCGGGTTGGTCCTGTAGCGCTGCCCCTTGGTGCTGCGAGATCAACCTGGCAGCACCTCAGTTGCTCTTGGGGACACTTGGGGCAAAGCAGCTGGGGTGCTACCGGGTTGGTCCCACAGCGCCAAGGAGCGGCGCTACGGGACCAACTCGGCAGCACCCCAGCTGCTCTGCCCCAGGTGTCCCCAAGTCAGCCGCCGCTGAAACTGACCAGCGGCTGACTCCGGGAAGCCCGGTGCAGAGCCGCTCTGCCTTGGGCTTCCTAGAGACAGCCACTGGTCAGTTTCAGCAGTGTCTGAATCGGGGACAGCTGAAGTGCTCCCGGGTTGGTCCCGCAGCGCCAAGGGGCAGTGCTACGGGACCTACCTGCAGCACTCCAGCTGCTCTGCCCCCGGCTTCCCCAATTCAGCCGCTGGTCAGTTTCAGGAGCAGCTGAATCGGGGAATCCAGGGGGCAGAGCAGCTCCAGTGGTCCCGCTGCCCAGAGCACTTCCGGGTTCCTGATGGTGCCGGACCATCAGGAGTGCCGGACCATCAGATGCCAGACCAATGGAGTTTTACTGTAGAAACTTTTCTCAGCTGTACTAGCCTTCAGCAGAAATAGGCTGATTAGTTTACAGTTTTTTGTTGTTACTTCTGTGTGAGAGCGAGAGCAAATTTCTAAGGGAATGCTAAGTTGAAAAGACGAGTTTTGTATTTACTCCTGAATTGGGGAAGTCCGTGCTCACTTTCTCTTGGGGGCTTAGTCTAGATCCAGACCCTATGAGATTTCTGTCCTGGTCACACAAGTCTTTTTGTCTCATCCAGCCCCAGCTGGTTGACTTGACAGTTTTGGCTTAGATTTCCCTAGGTGTTTAAGGATGTTGGATACTTATTGAAATTCCTAATTCTTTTAAATTTCTTTGAAAATCCCATCCTTCATGGAAAATCCCAGCCAGTGGAAAATAGCTGAAATAGGAGGCCATAGTTTTGGAGTAGCTAAAGGAAATATCATAGAAGGCTTTTGCTATCTGGACATAGATCTTAAACTGGATTCTGTATTCAGTAGGAATTTAGGACAGAGGACAGGATGGTGTGCTCACTTTGTGGCTAAGCAGAAGGATCACTGGATGAATGTGCTCAGAGAGTAGTTATTAATGGTTCACAGTCATGCTGGAAGGGCATAAGAAGTGGCGTTCTGCAGGAGTCTGTTTTGGGACCAGATCTGTTCAATATCTTCTTCAACGATTTAGATATTGGCATAGAGTACGCTTAATAAGTTTGCAGTTGATACCAAGCTGGGAAGTTTGCAAGTGCTTTGAAGGATAGGATCAAAATTCAAAATGATTTAGACAAACTGGAGAAATGGTCTGAAGTAAATAGGATAAAGTTTAATAAGGACAAATGCAAAGTACTTCATGTAGGAAGGAACAGTTTCACACATACAGAATGGGAAACAACTGTCTAGGAAGGAGTACTGCAGAAAGGGATCTAGGGGTAATAGTGGACCACAAGCTAAATATGAGTCAACAGGGTGACACTTGCAAAAAAAAAGCAATAACAAGAGTGTTGTGAGCAATACATGAAAAGTAATTCTTCTCCTCTACTCTGCACTGATTAGGCCTCAGAATTATGTCCAGTCCTGGGTACCACAATTCAAGAAAGACGTGGAGAAATTGGAGGTCCAGAGAGGAACAATAAAAAGGATGACTGAAATAATTGGGCTTTTTTGTTTAGAAAAGAGAAGACTGAGAGGGGACATGATAGTGGTTTTCAAATATGTAAGAGAGTGTTACAAGGAGGAGGGAGAAAAATTGTTCTCCTTGACCTCTGTTGATGGGACAAGAAGCAATGGGCTTAAATTGCAGCAAGGGAACATTAGGAAAGACTTTCTAACTATCAGGGTGGTTAAACATTGGAATAAGTTGCCTAGGGAGGTTGTGGAATGTCTGTCACTGGAAATATTTAAGAGCAGGTTGGATAGACATCTGTCAGGGATGGTCTAGATGGTACTGGGTGCTGCTTTGGAGGCAGGGAACTGGACTTGATGACCTCTCAAGGTCCCTTCCAGTTCTATGATTCTATGATTTTGTACCTGTTTTATATCTCATTAGGTTTGTAGCTTCATTCTTAGATATAAACTACAGTAATAAAGTCTGGAGGCCACAAACACTCACTGTGGCTAGGTCTCTGGGAAGATGGGGTTTAGTCTTCTTGCCAGCTGTAGATGAAACTTGGTGTTTTTTTTCTGCCATGACTATTTGGGCATCTAATTGAAGTGAGGAGCCCCAAAGGACTTCAACGCTGCAATCTGGCTCAACAATGTGTGAGCCTATGTCCTTAATAGTAGGGAATACTCATTGAGAAGAAAAGTTCTTCACCTCTTCTTGCCAGCATCAGTTCAGTCTCTCCTGGGTTCAGCTTGACAGTCAAGTGCTGATTTCAGTCAGGCATTGATAAAGCTGAGAGACGATACATGGGGAATGTAGAGCTAGGTGACTTCTCCATACTCCAGCACTTGCTGTCTCACTAGCTCTACCAATTGCTTCATATAGATGTAAAATAATATGGAGAAGAGAAGAAAGCCTTGTGAACTCTGTAGGTCTGGGCTTTAGAAGTGAAAGAATAATTACCTAACAACCCTCTTGTTTCAGTCTCAGAAGAAGTACATGATAGAAATCATTTCACAATATTACCATTCGCCTAGAAGGCAGGTCAGGCATATTAGATAATTGCCAGAATTAACTGCTGCAGAAATGTTCACCAGGATGAGCATGGATATATTTATCTTGCCTAACAGCTGAGAGAGAGGTGCTGTCTCTGTGCTATGCTCAAGCTAATGCCTGGCTGATGGCAATCTGCATACTGGCAAATAGTCTGTCATTGGAACTTTTTTGGCTAGCTTTTGTTTACCTTGGTGGAGAAGGGAAGTTCAACATTGGACTGTAATTTGGACTATTGCATGTTTTAGCACACACGCATGATTCTCCTCATCTGAAGAGGTATTGACAGTCTTTAAAGATAGGGAACTTGAGTTTTTTCTGCTCTCTTAATATCCAGCAAGGGCAGAAGTCCTAATCACAGGCGGCAGCCCTCATTGCTGTTCATGCTTCCTTCATGGTTAGAATTTCTGATATGTTCCTCTCAACAGTGGTTAAAATCTGATGCCAACATTTTATTTTAGCTTTAACTGCCTGGAACTGTGCAAGGAAGAGCATGAAACATGTATCTCTTTGATTGCTCTTTCTAGGTGTTTATGCCATTTTTGTCACCATGGCATATGAGCATCTTACAAGTGACTTTCCATTTCCTTCAGACTCTCAGCAAGTTACATTTTACATATATTTTCAAATGGAAAGGGCTACAATAAAAACCACTGCTGAAAAAGAGGGGAAGGGAGGTGGTTTATTCATCTCATGACTCATGGCCAGTATGATAAAGTATAAAATCCCATCTCCTCTATCTGGAGTTGTATCCATCATACACTCCCAATCTGGACTACAGATACATTCCTAAAAAGAGAAATTAATTTTATACCAGGGATTGAGAGCCTCACCTCTGTATTGTTAGCAGTCCAAGCTCATTTGGGAATTTAGCTCCTGAGGTTTTCATATAGAGCAAATTAAGCTCCTGGGGAGGGGGAGGACTGAAGGTCACCAAGCAACCAGGACATATTCAGTATGCCTGTGTTTTTAAAAATATAAATAGATTACAGAGTGTTGCTGTATAAAAGACACATCACCATAAAGGCTAAGTTTACTAACTTTCTCCAGTGGAGGGAATGGGTGACCCTTTCCAATGTCAAGAATACATCAAATGTACGAAGGAAAAAAAATCTGTTTATACTTCCCTTGTTCACACCATATGCAACCAGTAGCTAACCAACATTTCTGGAAAGACGATCATGTTCTGCCAGTTATTGAGCAGAAGGGCTACCAACAAATTCATTTATCAGCGCAGGAACAAGCAACCCAAAGACAGCATTAAGAACTAAGCTCTGTTGTCTCTCTCAGTACTAAACTGAAGCAAAATGCAGGACAATGTAGCACTTTAAAGACTAACAAGATGGTTTATTAGATGATGAGCTTTCGTGGGCCAGACCCACTTCCTCAGATCAAATAGTGGAAGAAAGTAGTCACAACCATATATACCAAAGGATACAATTAAAAAAAATGAACAAATATGAAAAGGACAAATCACATTGCAGAACAGAAGGGGGATGCGGGGGGGTGGGAAGGGGGAGGAAGGAAGGTAAGTGTCTGTGAATTGCTGATATTAAAGGTAGGGAGAGTGGGATGTTTGTGAGTTAATGGTATTACAGGTGATAATTGGGGTATATATGGTTGTGACTACTTTCTTCCACTATTTGATCTGAGGAAGTGGGTCTGGCCCACGAAAGCTCATCATCTAATAAACCATCTTGTTAGTCTTTAAAGTGCTACATTGTCCTGCATTTTGCTTCAACTACCCCAGACTAACACGGCTACATTTCTATCAGTACTAAACTGACAGACTTAGTGCTGAGGGTATTGTGCCCCACCTTCCACTCATTTAACTTCCTAGTCTCCTTTTCAACTGATAGCAGCGAGGGGGAAAAATGAGTATGCCACATACATATGATCAAAGTTTTTGTTGTGATGTGATCCCACTGCTAGTTACTTACATAAGGTACTCATGGTGATAGACAATCTAACCCCAGAATATTAGCCCCCACCCACCAGGTGGTACTCAGTTATGTCCCAAAACACTTGAATTTTTTTATTAACATAGTAAAAATAAAAGATGTTTCCAAATATTTTGACACTAGTAGCACAGCTTATAAAAATCGGTATGCACTGTACTATTGGTAACTAAATTACAAAAGATATCAGCCAGCAGTTACCAATATGCAAAAACACAGATCATCAACATATTTTGTATGAAAAATTTGACTATATTGTCAGGAAACACAGAGAATGGGAATGTTTTCATGTGTCTTAAAGTTCATCTTGGAGTTTAATAATATCATGATATAAAGAGGTTATTTTAGTTCTTCACTTGGGGAAGAGGGAGGAAAAAAAATCTAAAGATGAATTATGATTGACTATCCTGTATGTACTGTTGATAGGGACAGGACATAGTACTTATGGTTAATAGTGATAGTAGGATGAGAGAACCAGATTCACCTCAGAGTGGTGCAGGAATAGTCAATTTACTCTGAAAAAGATAAGAACAGCCATACAGAGTCAGACCAAAGGCCCATCTAGACCAGTATCCTGTCTTCTGACAATGGCCAATGCCAGGTGCCCCAGAGGGAATGAACAGAACAGGTAATCATCAAGTGATCCCTCCCTGTCATCCATTCCTAGCCTCTGACAAACAGAGTCTTGGAATACCATTCCTACCCATCCTGGCTAACAGCTATTGATGGACCTCCATGAATTTATCTAGTTATTTTTGGAATCCTGTTAAAATCTTGGTCTTCACATCATACTATGGCAAGGAGTTCCACCTGTTGACTGTGCATTGCTGAAGAAATACTTTCTTCTGTTTGTTTTGACCTGCTATCTATTAATTTCACTTGGTGACTGGGAACAGCTAAATAACTTTTCGTCCTTCACTTTCTCTACATCAGTCACATTTTATAGATCTCTATCATATTCCCCCCCCATAGTCTCTTCTTTTCTAAGCTGAAAAGTCCCAGTCTTTTTTAATCTCTTCTCATATGGCAGCCATTCCAAATCTCTAATAATCGTTGTTGCCCTTTTTTGAACTTTTTCCAATGCCAGGTTATCTTTTTGGAGATGAGGTGACCACATATACTGCATGCAATTTTCAAGATGTGGATTTATAAAGAGACAATACAATTTTCTCTGTCTTATTCTCTACTTTTTAAAAATTATTCCTAACATTCTATTTGCTTTTTTTGAGTGCTTCTGGACATTGAGTGGATGTTTTCAGAGAACTATTCACAGTTACTTTAAGATCTCTCTCTTGAGCGGCAGTAGCTAATTTAGTCCTTATCATTTTGTACGTATAGTTGACTTTATGTTTTCCAATATTCATTACTTTGCATTTATCAACATTAAACTTCATTTGTTATTTTATTGCTCAGTCACCTAGTTTTGTGAGATAATTTTGAAGCTCTTTACAGTCTTAGTTGGACTTCACTGTCTTGAGCAGTTTAGTATCATCTGCAAATTTTGTAACCTCATTCTACCCCTTTCTCCAGATCATTTATGAATGTGTTGAATAGGATTAGTCTCAGTATGGACTCCTGCGGGACACCACTGGTTACCTTTCTCCATTTTGAAAACTGACCATTTATTCCTACTCTTTGTTTCCTATCTTAACTAGGAAACCTGAGAGGACCTTTCCTCTTCTCCCATGATGGCTTACTTTGCTTAAGAACCTTTGGTGATGGAACTTGTCAAAGGCTTCCTGGAACTCCATGTACGCTCTATCCACTGGATTCCCCTTGTTCATATGCTTGATGACCCCCTTAAAGAATTCTAGTAGATTAGTGAGGCATGCACTGTATCTCCCATGCCCCACTTGGAAGAGCTGGCACTGTTTTTTGTCATTGCCTTCCTTCTGACAGAAAGAGGGAACAATTTTGGTTTGTGCCTCTCCTTAACTGGAGGAAATACACTGATTTAATGCTGTATTGACTAGCCTTGAAAGCCCATGAAGGGCCCCAAAGTCAGGATGTGTCCTCTTTGCAACCACAACCACTTCTTGGATGATATCTGCCTTTTGGATCCTCCATGGCTTTTTATGAGAGTGTAAACCTGGACTAGACTGAGGCCCTGAAATGTTAGGGTCATCTTGTTTTGATTTTATCACTATCTGATCAATACCAAGGCTTTATAGTTCATGTTTTTCCCCATGTCATTAGCTATTACATTTCTTCTTACAAAACTGGACAAGTACATGTAAACACATGCAAATCATGTTACTTGTAATTGGCTGGTAAGTGTAGAGATACTACCTGATCTCAAAGCATATGTGCAGAGGCACTGATTTAATAGGAAAAATCATTTGAATGACAAAAAAACCTGAAATGGTAAATGACAGAACTTATTTTAAAATATCCAGGCAAGTGCTGTCAGTACCTACTTCTCAGCAGCAGGTGGCAGTGTGAGTCCATCACTGTCCAGTGGATAAATTAAGGCAAAAAATCAGGAGAAAAAATGAAAAGAAAAATTATTTATTTTGTTCCATATTAGTCTTCTGACCTAATCAGTAAAAAAAGTCATTATTCACACAACGCTGGGCAATGTGTATTGTAATTTTTAACAAATAATAGGAAACTGTTAATGTTTTCACAGGAAATACAGTTCTGTCTTGTGCTGCAATGGTCATTTATCACTGCACTTTGTGAAATCACTCATTTGTTCTAATTTGAATGTAAATGACTCTAAGGTTTTACAAATAAGGTGACAGACTCACATAAATGTAATTGCAGGGTTCATCTCTCTCTTTTTATATATCACTCATTAAGTTATGAATTAAATACATCGTATTAAACCAGGGGCATGTCCAATGATGATATTGTAATGGCAAATTACTCTATGCTATTAGAGGTGTATTTTTTATTCATGGACATTAATTTGTCATTAAGCGGCATTAGTTTAGCACTTTTATGTGGAAGACGTGACCTGAAAGAGGAGACTTACTGCTGTAATGTGAGAGAATAGGAATACAAGTACTTGATCTGTGGAGTTTTTTACCTCCTGTAAAGAAGCAGAGTGACATTTTATTTAAGTTTCTTTTGAGAGAAACAATTTGTCCAGTTGTTGTTGGACACTGTAGCAAAGATGTTTCTGAAAAATGAAAGGACTTCAATTTTACAACCTTTACCAATATGGAAAAGCTACAAAGCTACTAAAATAGTTACTATATATCATTTGTAAACCTAGAAACTTGAAGGGAATGTGGGCCTGAAGAAGCTAATGAGTGAGTTGGAATCAAGTTTCATTTATGAAATATCAGATGTTTGTTAGTTGTTCCTTGTGTTTCGTTTTTATGCTAACCTGGCTAAAAAAGACAGACAAATTATTTTGATAGGAAGTACATTGTGAAGTACATGATTAAGATTTGCATCTTACATTCTTCTGTGTTTTTTAGAAGCAAAATTATTATAACATTCAATTTGTAGATTTCAAAGGTTGAGCAGCAACAGAATCCTTATCAACAATAGTTACTGAAAAATAAGTGGCAACTGCATCTTTGAAACAATTGAAATGCAGCACAATATACAATGTTTAGCCCAGTATGAAAGAGACATGAAAATAGACTTCTAGATCTTATGCTCCCCTCACAATCTAATTCATAGAAGAGACTGTGTGAAAATGGTTTTGTCTGTTTATTGAGTTGCAGAGATGGACCCCAAAGCACACGAAACTTGATCTGGATTTAAACATCTGAACATTTGGGGATATTTGGATTTAGGGATTTTGTTTTGGACCATAGCTACTTAGATGGCCTGGAATCTAAAGTTGACTTTTTTGTGTTTTTGGTGTATTTTTGATGCTTTAATTGTTTCTGTTTTGTTATTTTTTTAACTGTGAAGCACTGTAAGTGGATAAAAGAAGGGAGGTGCTTTATAAATAAAAATGACAAGATATTTTGACATTTTGGACTTAGTAAGTAAAAAAATAGAGACCCCTAAAATAAATATCCAGTTTTGAAGTTTCATTGTAAATATACACTAAACAATGGGGGTTCCTCATGAAAAAATTTAATTTCATGAGAAAGAAGAAGAGGGGAAATGCTTACCTAGAATGTCCAAGGCTGACCATTTCCCATGGTTTACCATTAGTAATGGTAAATGTCACAGTGTCTTATCACAATCCTTCATCTGCAGCATGTATAGACATAGTACCATTTACGGTCCACAATTAAACTGCAATAGACTTTTCCCTGGGAGCTATCTCTTGAATAAGATCTATAAGCTTCTACTTAGAAACTTTTATTTTATCAGCCTGGTAGTAAAGCAGACTTGAAAAGCAGAACAAAATGTGAACTTATGTAGCCTGGTCTGCCTAAATCTTCAGCTAATGTGGAACAGTAGCTGTGTGACATGTAAACTGTCCCTATTAATCTCAGTGGGTTTCTCATGCTCAGATTTAAAGATGACAATTTAAATATCTATATTAACTATTTCATTACAGATAATTTTAGCCAAAAGTGCCATCTGATGTATTTATCCCACAATCGAAAACTGTCTTCTGTGCCATCTAGATGCTGAAAGTCCTGGCTATCCCCCATTTTCACATCAGTCAATTCAAAACCTCTGCTTATTAATTTGAATGAAGCATAAAGCTGCTGCAGAATTTCCCATCTGCTACACCAGAGGGTTGCAGAACTTATGAACCTTGCCACAGAATTTAGGTCTAGTTCGCTGTGGCATACATATGGCCTTGGATGTGGATAGATGTGTACCTCTGCTCTGTTTTGTAGAGATAAGTCTGTTCTTAACCTAATTATTTCTAGATTGGCACGTTTTGCATTTGGTTGCAATACATACAACAGTTATAACATTCAAACTGTCAAAGAACGGGGAAGTAGGTGCATCTGAAGCAGAAGGGAAAAACATATGGAATTCTCTCCGCATATTGTGCATGTGTAATTTTTATATGTTCTTTGTAGCAGACAGACAGTGGTAACAAGCTATTAATTAAATTTCTAAAATTTGGAACAAAGCATTTTGGGAGGTGATTTCCCAAGTCACTAAGGACAGAAAGGTGTCTAATAGCTATTTGTGTCTTGAAAATCTGCCCCTTATTTACTTTGAACTCTATCTAATCTAATTATGTATTTATAAGATCCCTGTCATCAGAGTAACTAAACCACTTCTGCCCAGTGTGAGGAAAGGGTTGAAGCTACTCCAAATACATACATATGAGGTCTCGGTCCTGGAAACACTTTTTTCATGAAACTCCTATTGGCTTCAAAGGCAGTTCTGAGTAGGAAGGGCTAGAAGGCTTGGGCCTACAGTATACACTTGAAAAGAAGTATTAATGTGTTTTTCTGTTTTAGCACTACAGCCTCCACAATACCTGCACAAATTATTTCTGCTGGGAGCAGGAACAATCTGTTCAGGGAATTGAGTGGGGGTTTAATTACTGGATAGGGGTATATGTATATAAATATGTGGTGCCTGCTCCTCTAAACATTTGTTTATTATCATTATTTACCATGTGCATTGTGGCAGTGCACAGCAGCCCTGGTAAGGACCAGGGTTCCGTCGGGCTATGTGCCGTACAAACAGATTGAACTATCCAGCCCCGATCGAAATTTGCAGTCTCAATAGACAAACAAATGGAAGCTGTAGAAAAGGGATAAAACCTCTAAGTGTTCAACAGAGAGATATTGTATTAATTCCACCACCTTTTTAAAAAATATATGTAATCTTTACCAACCCTATACTGTATCACATCTTTGGCAAAGGTTTTAGAGATGGTTGAAATATTCCAGATTTTGAAATTTCAACAAAATATTTAATAAAAATTGTGACAGAAAGGGACTAATTTTCACTATTTTTTGTGTGGAAGAGATCTCATTTTTTTTCAACCAGTTCTGGTCTTTTAAAAGTGTACATGTTAAGCCTAGCCAAATATTTCTTTAACAAACTCCGCTCTTTCCTTTGAATGTGCCTCCATGGCTCCTGTTAAAGAGAGCTGTGTGGATTTTAGTACGAGCCAGAATTAGTGTGTACAATTTGTACCCCACAGAGGTGTCTCTGGGATTTTTGGTCAGTGCCTGCGAACAGCACCTGCCAGAACTTGGTCTTAAAATACTGCAACAACCCATTCTGTTCTAAGCAATGGCTACATCAGGGTTTACACTTAAGAGTTAGAGTGGCCTTTGCCACTTTGCTATGTTTTTGATACTTTATAGTAGTGATAGCCTTGTGGTAAAGGTATGGGATTGTGAGCTGAGTAATGGGGATTCTGTTCCTAGCTGTACCGTGTATTTTTAGTGTGAAACCATGTCTAGCTATAGAAGTTGACCTTCTCTAGACTGTGACTCTCTGTTCTGGCAACATCCATCGTCCAGCAGGACCACAGATATTCCAGGACTAGAGAGCCCTAATGGAGGGCTGGCATCTGGGAGCCCTGGAGTCTGGTGCACCCCAGCAGGGCTGCTCAGTGGAGCCAGGAGAGGAGGGGAATGGCACAGTGGGGAGCGGGGGGACTGGCTGGGCTGGGGGCTTGGAGGCAAGGCCAGAGTTGAGGGGCTGGTAGCAGGGGGCCAAATATGACTTCCCCAGATATGACCGGTTAGGTCCCAAGGCTGCTGGATCAGGGAGGTCCAACCTGTATTTTAAAAGGTAATTCTTGATTTTGGATGCCTCCTTTTCTGTGGTCCAATGTTAGGCCTGATTTCCAGCAGTGCCAAGTAAATTACAGACCCCCCCCCATTTAATTTAGTTGGAGTTTTGAATATTCAGCACTGCTAAAAGTCAAACCCCAGGCTTCTGAAGTTGGATGTCCCAAAACTAAGGCCCCTCAAATCGGCGGCCTCTTCTAAAAATTTGGACCTTAGTTTTTCTAGGCTTAACTTCCCTGTCTTTAAAATGACCACGACACCAGGGGTATAATGAGGTTCATTAATATTTAAAACAGTATGGATGCAATCCTGGCCCCACCGACGTCAATGGTAAAATTCATATTGTCTTCAATAAGCTAGGATTTTACCCCAGCAGTTCCTTAAAGGAAAAGTATCATTTTATAAAGCAGAACCTACTAATTAGGTAGCACAGCCATTAGACCATACCCAAAATATTGGTTGTTTCCTCTTCTCACAGTAGATTCAATAAGTTTGTGTTCTGAAGTCATTATATATTATGACCAACTGGAGTTTTTACAAAATGCACTGACGCCTGTTTGCTACTACATTTAAGTTCCATAAAGAATTTTGAAAAGCTACATTATTATTGGGAAGGGGTTGTCTAGAATATAGGTGACCTGGGTTCAACTCTTGGCTCAGCCACACATTTCCTGTCTGATCATAGACAAGCTTCTTAAGCCACCCTTTGCCTCAGTTTTTCCTCTGTGAAATGGGGAAAATATATATAATATTCTTACTCACAAAGGTATTGTGAGGATAAAATCCATTAATGACTGTGAGGGGGGTCAGATACCGCAGTGATGGGGGCCATATACTACATCTAGACTACAGGCTTTTGTCAAAAGAGAGCTTCTGTCGATGGAGAGCAGATACTGTCGACAAAGCTTCTGTCGACAAAGAGTGTCTAGACTACAGTTAGTTCTTTTGACAAAGCAAGCCGCTTTGTCAACATGACAGTGTAGACGCAAAGGACAGTGTAGATTGCAATAACGCCTTCTGTCGACAGAACTCTGTTGACAAAAGGCGTTATTCCTCATAGAATGATGTTTACTGCCGTTGACAAGGCGTTATGTTGACAGAACTCAGCGGCAGTGTAGACGCAGGTATAGTTTTGTAGACAAAAGTCCGCTTTTGTTGACAAAACCTTGTAATCTAGACACACCCATAGGTTCTTAAATAGATATATCGTTATGAAATGAACTAACAGAGTGCATTTGTGAATCGTTATCTTTGCTTTTTTATTGTTCATTCATTTAGAGCCAGGTCCTGATAGGTGCTTAGTTTCTTCATGACTCATGAACTTCAGTGAGAGTTGATGGCATCCAACACCATGTAGCTTCCATCCCTCACATACAAAAGGTCTCCCACAGTCAAACCTTGTAAGGTGCTGATGTGGAGGCCCACCTACCTGCTAACTTTTAAATTCCTCTGTCAAAACATGGAAATGTTAGAGCTTCTCAGATAAATGTCTGCCTGAATTTTTTAACATTGGCAAAACAAACATTTTCCCTAGCATCAGTCCATATAACAGCCAACTGTTTTGGCTGAAATTAAAGAAAATGTCAACCTGAGGCTGGAAATATTCAGCCTAGATGGTTACATTTTGGAAAAGCTGAAATGAGATCTTATAATAGAAAAATGTAAAGAGACCCCCAACATTAGATACTATCAGTTAGAAATAAAGACTCTAGTTAAGATTCAAAATAGTATTTTATAAAAACTCATAAATAGCTGACGCATCCTTCCTCTAGAACTGAAACTTTCCATTCATGATCTCAGTTTGAAGGTAGCTTCTTCTCTCAAAAAAGTAAGGAAAAACTTTCTTCAGGTATTTTTCATTTACAAGAAGGGGAAAAATATAATAAATCATTTAGTACATCTAACCATATTTTAAAGACACTATTCCAGCTAAGAGTACGGGGCCTTTGCCGCAATAACTGAAAAACTACAAAATAAGATACCAACAACTGAAAAATCATTTCTGAGCAGGTAGCACATTTAAAAACGGATCCTAATAAGTCCCCACTCCTATTAGTAACATCTCAGATTCATTTTGTCCTGCTTGTCAGGCACAAGGGCTCCTACTGTGTCGCACAGAGGAGCAAAATTCCCCAGACATTCTGCCCTTAATTGTGGTTATACTCTACAAAGTGACTGAAAAATATGGTTTTATAGCATTCCATATTTATTGACTCTTCAGCGGTGTCTATCAGAATTCTTCTTTTTATAGGTAGTCAGTTTTTTTTCTAACTGCCAGCCCTATGAGCTCAGCTTTGGATCTGAAAGTCAAAATGTGTTCCCTGGTTCTGACACTAGTAATAAAGATGCTGTAACTGGAAGTGACCTAACAAGATTGTTGATGTTAAATGAGCCAAAATAGGATTCAGCTGTCTCCCATCACTCTGCTGGCTCTGCCTGGCAACAGAAGTAAAAGATATTAAAAACCGTATTTAAGGTCCATAAACAACACTTGCTGGAGAAGGAGCAGGAACCAAATCATACCACATGATGCATCCACAGACAAGAGGGAGAATCTCAAGTGTTGTGAAATCTTTTAAGGTCTTTAAACCTCCAGAACCATTTTCTTTGGGTTTGGGGATTCCCAGAGCCTAGGACTATGAGTGTGAGAAGGGGCAGGCAATGGAAGAGGTGGCCTGTGTGGCAGCACTCACTTTCATTCCATGATAGTTTAAAAAGACAGAAGCTCATTTTGAAAATGTACACACCTATTATTTTACAAGAACCCACTGACATTATTGTACCTGAGAGAGAGAGAGAGATTTCTTCTCTTTTTTGTTCAGTTACTTTACGTTGTGCATTTGGTGGTGACTTTGTGTATAGTTAGTTTCCCTGTTTCGTTGGCGGTCAGTTGTATTTTCAGTCTTACAGGCTAAAATAACATCAATTTCATACCCTGTTCTTGTGGAGAGCACAGATCCTCTTTTCCCCCTGCTCTGCAAGAGAGTGCTTACTAGAACAGCTGCAACAAAGCTGAAACTGAAAAGGCAGCAGACACAGTATGAAAGAAAATAACTGTGTAGAGGAGGAGGGAAACGAGTGGGCCTGAGCCTGTTTGATGTTGCTCCTCTTGGGCCTAACTCAAAATATCCTTCAGAACATCTGCGGGGTTGCAGATCAACTTTACACTTTTTTAAAAAATAAGAATTAAAAAATCAGGATTTACTATGGAAAGCATGTTCTACCAATACATTGATTTTTTTTTAATTAGTCAGTTAAAAGATAACAAAGTTGGCAGTGCCCCATAAGTCTGCAAGGATATGTGTCTGCATTCAGCCACTGATTGGTTAGCATTCTTATTTAAAAAACTATTGCTATGTCTATGCCATTATATATGGTGGGGGGCCCAGAATTTGAATTCTTCCTCCTGTCAAATTCTTCTCTTACTATTCAAGCATAACCCTGATTCTGCAAAAATGTCTTCCATGCATCAGTGAGACTACTCAGATGCTCAACCTGAGCAAGGGTTTCAGAATGAGGCCTAATGCCACAATCTTGTAAAGATTTATGCATATACTTAAGTTTAAGTTCAAAAGTACTACTGGATTTCAAGCTTGATTGGTTTCATTAAAGTTAAGCACGTGAGTAAGTCTTTGTGGTATTAGAGCTTTTGTTAATAATAATGCACTGTGTGAGAAATGGCAGAATTTGACTCCTCTTCTGTAATTATTTTATTTAAAAAGAAAAACTATCTACTAGATTTCTTCCTGTAGTACAGAACCTAATGTATATTTCCTTGTTACGGATTGCTCATTAAGTTCTCAATAGTGTATTTATGTTATTTCTATTTTAATTTACACCAGAATTACATTTTAACTATTTTGCTGTCCCTTCTTTCCTTCCTCTCTCCCTTCCCTTCCTATCCCTCCTTCCCATGGTGTCCCTACCCATGTCAGAGGCTAGGAATGGGTGACAGAGTAGGGATCACTTGATGGTTACCTAATCTGTTCATTCCCTCTGGGGGCACCTAGCATTGGCCACTGTTGGAAGACAGGATACTGGGCTAGATGGACCTTTGGTCTGATCCAATATTCTTACATTCCTTCCTTTCTTCCCCATGTCCATGAGGGGTGAGACCACACAACCTGGCTCCTGGCTTCTCCACATGTCAGCCTAGAGTGTATGTATGTGTGTGTGGAGGGAGGAGGTGATGCACCCCAGCCGCTGGCTTCTTCCCAGTGCCAGCTGTGTGCATTTTGCTTGCCAGCTTTCCCCCTGTTGCAGGGGTGGGGGGGCACATATCCTGGCCACCAGCTTCCCTCCAGGAGAGGTGGGGCGGGTCCACACAGGCTTCTCACCAGTGGTCCCCAGGTACAGTCTGGGGGCCACACAGCGGCTGGCTGCTGCTTCCTGGAGAGCTAGTGGCTTCGTGGCACTTGCTGCTTTCTGTCCTCATTCCACAGTAATCTCTTACCAGACAGCTCCCTTTCCATTTCATGAGAAACAGTGGAATTCCAGAAACATCTCATTGCCCTGGCACCACCAATCCCTGACCTTGCTTTAAGAGGAAGCTGGATAACAAATTTGATAGTCCTAACTCTTACTGTTTAGGAGGATTTCTTGAACAAATGGACAGACAGACCAACCACATTTCTAAAATCTATAGGTAGATTACTTATTACTTATTTTATTTAACATATATAATACCATAGTGCCCAGATGCTCCAATCAGGAATAGGTCCATTGTGCTAGATGCTCTTCAAAGAATTATGTAGACGGGGCCCCTGTCCTTACAGGGATTACAGTCTTAGAACATATTTTTGTTTCCAGTCTTTGGTTGCCATCTCTTTTTGCAGAGGGGAAAATAATGCAAAGCTATCCATTTCTGTGGCACCAATATGGGTAGTCACATAATACCTTGATTTATAACTGTGTTGTAATCTAAATAGGAAGCAGGTGGAGCACAACTAGGTGTGATGCCTTGGATATTAATGGCTTGGCTCAGCAATGGAATTTCTAACGCTGTATACACTTTTTCTGTAATTATGCATTCATTAAAAGATTTTATACCCAACAGAATAAAGTAAATATTTTTTGATCTCTGTAGTGTGCTCCCAGACTGTAGATTTGCACAGCAGGGTCTTGATAATCTGAATAAATTGTATTTCCCCAAGGAATTTATCTTTCAAATAAGGTCATAAAGAAATGCAGTCTCTCCCCTTAGTTCTCCTTGTGATTTTTCTGCTATTTATAAAGCAGAGCATAGGACTAGAGGTATATTGTACTCTTGCGTGCACTTGGTTATGATTAACACTTAATTTATCAATCTGTTATTTCTATCCTTTTCCGTGGCTTCTGCAATAAAATCCTTCTTAAAAGTATAATAATGTCATTTTGAAAGAAATTTAAATAGAATATTTCTAAATGTTCTGTCTGTGATTTGACTCTCTTCTGTATTCCTCTATTAAAATACTGTTAGTATCATGTAGTCTTACTGTAAACATTTAATATTTTCTTTCTTTTAGCATATTTGTCTGAAAAATGGATTTTTTTGTATTTCCCTAAATTTAGATTTTAAATGTGAGCTCATCATTCAATTGTTTTAGCACCCAAAAGGTTGATATTAATACTGTACATAGAAGTCTAGGAAGCTGACCAGTATGGAACAATGGTTTCACTCACTACTAAAAAGGGCAGTTTAAAAAAAAATCTTCAGTAAAGTACAGTGGGCTGAATATGTAGGACCAGATAAACAAATTCATTTTGGAGGTAGACGTTAACTAACATTTTGACTAATTTATAAATGTGGTTTATATTCACTATGAAATATGCCAACCATTCATATTAAAGCTCAGTAATAAAATCTATATAGTAATAAGAACTCTTAGTCTGAATGTGGGTTAGCTGAGTAATATAGATCAAAAAGCAAAACATTGGATCTCTTTCTTTCCCTACCATTCTTCTTCAGTTCTTCACGTGCTCCATTTTAATTGTTTTTCAGCGCTACATAAAAAGATATAACACATGTAACTTTTGTATAATGTACATTTTTTTACATAATTTGCTTATGCCTGCAACTTTCAAGTATGTTTTAAATACGTTTATAAAAATGTAATTTAGAACATGTCCCATAATAGCTACCTGTGTCTTCTGAATGCATCCACTATTGTGAAATTTAGCGGACGTGCTATTTTGGTATCCCTGTAAACCTCATTGAACGAGGGATAAAGGATGTCTCGAAATAGTGTTTTATTTTGAAATTTGGTGCTGTGTAGATACGCCAAATTTTGAAATAGCCGATTTCAAAAAAGAATCAAAATAAGATATGTAATTTGTGTAGCACAAATTGCGTATCTTATTTTGAACTAAGATTGCAGTGTAGACTCACACTTAATGAATAGTAATAGAGAACAGTATTATCTAATACAAATAATATTTAATTTAAAAAATAAATCTTTTAAATTTATGTAATTGATATTTCAAAACAATAACATGTAATTTAATTGTAAATCAAGAAAAATCCATTGGAGGTGAATGCAGTTAGAACTAGCTTATAGTTAATTCCAACAGAATTGAGAAGATAGCCCATTCCAGAGAATGCACACTTCATTGATTTGTTAATCTGAAGGTTTTCATTTAGTTAAGAATTTAGTTTGTATTTAGAGAAATCAGATGTATTGATTAGGATTCTCTTTACTATATATGTGTATGTCTCTAAGTGGGTATACACACAGACACATATAGATATATTTTGACCAAAAAATCAACTTTGGCAAAGGGCTTCTATACACTGCCATATTTATGTTTGTTAAATCCTCTTCTCTGATTGAGAGATGGATTATCTGATCAGTAATATACATCTCACAACCTCAGCATGACATTTTTGCCCTCAGCAGGATAGGAATGTGCAATATCAGTGTAATTTTGATTTGAGCAAATGATTGGTATGACAATTGGATAGCTTTCTTTCGACAAAGCTGATAATCCAGCTTCTAGAACTGTGAAGTTCAAAGCTAAAGCCAAATCTGACCTTCTGGAGTCAAAAGTGAATATTTCTGTTTAGAGGCCCAATATTTTAAAATATATTGGTAGCTTTCTATTTCATCAAGCCCCCATATAGTGATTGATTTCAGTCCCTGTGACAAGCTGGCCTATTCAGAGGAAGAGTCAGCATTTTTCTGAAGCCCAACAGTTAATCAATAAAACTCCAATAAGTATCTGCAAGTTGTTGAGCCCCTCAGTTTATGCTAAGGATGATGACTGGTTCTGAATTGTTCATGGAAACTCTCCCCCTCTTCCCATGGAAAATGTCTTTTGGACAAAATGGAAATTTAACTACAAAAAATAAATTGCGTTCCTCCAATCTCACCCCCTTCTCCCACAAATTCCCTGTGTGCCACCCTTTTCCTCTATTTCAGGAACACTCTGCAGTCCTCTTCATGTTCCCTCCTCCTTATCCACCATGCCAGTGGCTCTATATGAACTCCCATTGCTCCCTTGCCCCCATCATTCTTTTTTATTTTTGTTGGGGAAATAGGTTGTCAAGCCTGATTTCCCCACCCTGGCAAGATGAATGCAGAAGTGGGGCCCCACAAAAGTACCCCAAAACATTATATTTCCAGGCTTTGATATAAAGCTTCCCCCCAAAATCTTAAAAACCTAGACTTTGGGGATAAAAATCCGCTGCCACCACCCAAGTAATGGTAAGAAAACCAGGGAAGAGATCACTTGAGAAATCTCAGTCCTAAAGTAAAACCAGGACACACAAATTAACCAATACCAGGTTAATAAAAAAGAAAGAATTATCATCACCACAATACTCCTGTTACAAGCATAATGACTAGATGGAAAAGTCACCAATTAATATACTCATGGGGGACTCCCATGGGCCAAAAACTTAGTTACAAAGGAGAGGAAAACCCATTTTTAAATGCACAGATATCAGATTCCCATTCCCAAACAATAAAACGGATTTATCTAAACTTTACCCTACTTACAGATAGAGAAGAGTCTTTTCTTGGAGAGAGACCTTTTGTCTGTCCCCATCAGCAGGGCTCAACAAAGTATGTCATCTACTCGCCTGTGGCGAGTAGATTACAACCCGAAGGAGCCGGGTTCGGGCGATCTGCGCATGCGCAGATCTCCAGACAGCGTGGCTGGTGAGCAGGGCTTGCTGCGGTTCGGCGAGCCCTGCCCGTCAAGATCTGAAGAGTCAACTGCCCAGGGACAAAGGAGGAGAAAAACAAAAATTCCTTTGTCCCAGTTTGAAATTCCTATCTGCATTTCTATTGGCTGAATGCTACCTGGCTAGGTACAGTTAACCCCTTAGTTCCCAGGCTGCTGCCCATCCCTCGTGGTTATGACATAGATCATACGGGGCGTCGTCATTTTAAACTGTATTGGAACTGTGGGCTGAGATGGGGGGATATTGTTATGCCATAACTGGTTCTTTGATCAGTTACAGAGATGTTTTGAAAATGATGATTCTGCTAACCCAGATACAAGGGACTCCATGTGTTTCCCCATTTTCCTCTTCCTCTTTTCACCAAAATCAATAAGGTTCTGCCTATCGATTCCTACAACATTCTCTGAAATTTTAGAGTTGATCAGCATGCAAAAATCATGGTTCTGGCAGAGAAGTGCCATCAAAATGAGTGTAGGACCATTTCAGCAAATAAATAATTTCCTGGCCAGCATTACTAATGCTCTCTAATATCCAGAAGGCAGCAACTGTGATCTGCTTTGTTTCCCATTGAAATCAATAGGAGACTTTCCATTGACGCTATTGAGTGTTTGATCAGGCTCATCTTCCTTTTGGTGTTAATCTTCAGGTCACAAGGCCTCAATCTTATTATTTTTCTTGCTGACCTTCAAAAATGAATCTATCCATTACAGAAGAACTGAGTATATTTAAGCTCAGGTCTCTTACTTTTTTGAGATGATTGGCATTCCATCAGCCAGGGAAAAAACTGTCCCAATGGATCAGAACATCCCTTTCTACAGCAAAGTCAATTAAACAAGGTTATAAGTGCAAAACTCTACTCTGCAAGGTTCAATTTGACATACATTGCTTGCATCCTTGTCTCAATGCATTGAGATGCTAGTCTTGCAGGCGAGGTGGGATGGGGCCTTCAGTACTATCTGTGAAGGAGGAGATGGACATCCCAGAACTAGCACATACAGCAAATGTGTCTCACATAGAATCCAAGTTTCTAATACCTATCAGCCTAGATTGCTCCTATACCAAATTGTCATTGGCTTTCCAGCTGTGACTGTACATTCTTAAAAACTCAACTACTGTGGTAAGAAGTGACCAGATAAAAACCTAGAAAGTAGAAACAGTGTTTTTGTTGGGTAATTCGTATACTTGAAATTGGTCACATACTTTAGTATTAATGGGATTCAGGCTTAGGCCAGTTGACCCAGGGCATGTTATATTACACTTGAAAACTGGCAAATGGTTGCAATGTTCCCTCTAATTTTTTCCATCTGTGTGCAGAAGAAATGTTATGTGCACAAAGGCATGTCCAGATGTACACCCCCACTAGAACCACAAGCTGCCTGCCATGGGTGCTCTACTAATCAGCTGGGCAGCATTTGAATCTCTCCTGAGTGTCTGCCCAAGCACTCAGCTTACAAGGAACACTGAATGGCTCATGCCAGCTACTTGGGCTTTCAGGGCTGTTCAGTTGTAGTGGACATTCAGATGACACAAAACATGCTGTGGAGGGATTATATATCCTGGCTGTCATGCTGGTGAATCCTCTGGAAGGAGCTGGCAGAAAAGGAAGTCTGGTTCTCCCTACTGTTTATGCTGCTTCTGTGACCGTCACCAGGAAAAGCAGCATAAAGGAAGAAGAAGAAAATCATTTGGGCTTGGGCTGGAGCCTGGTATCTATGACCTGGAGGTGGGAGGATTCCAGAGCTTGTGCTATATGTAAGGGGACTGTTACCCCTTACTAAAACTCTGTGGGAGCTTTTTGGTTTACCAGCTTCAGAAGGGGAAGGGTTCATGAGACTGACAGACCCCAGAGACAATGGAAAGCAGTCAACACTCCAGCTCAGCCTGACTGACAGGTTGTAAGTGGGGATTGTTCTGGCTCTGTCTCTGAACAAACAAGCTGTGTGCAGAAGAGGTCCTGCAAAGACAGAGAGCTGAAAGAGGAGTACAAGAAGAAGTCCTGCAGCGACAGAACCAGACACAGACAGGCCAAGCAGTGCAGACCCTGTGTTGAGCAGCAGACTGGCAGTGCTCAGAAAGCCAAAAGGAACAGAGAAGCAACACAAGGAGCTGGAACTGGCCAAGCAGCACAGCCTGCAGCTGGATGTGGTGAGCTACTGGGACCTGCAAAGTGTGGGGAAAGGCTCTGGACTGGGAGAGGGGTCTGGCCACTTAGAAACTGAGGCTGTGTGGTCACTGCCAGTGCAAGCGTGTCCAGCCTGCAGCCCCTTGCAGCACATCCAGGGCTTCTAAGGAAGAGACTGTGAACTGTCCTTACACTCTGCAGACTGCTGTGTTGATGTCCCTGTGCTACAGAGCAGGGCTGTGTGTTCTCATTTAACCATTCTCATTGTTTCTTATCCTATTCTCTTTAATCAGTTGATGTTTAATAAATTGTATTTGCTTTGAACCTTATGAAGTGATCACTGGGCCAGGAAGGCCTGCAGTGTAAAGAGAGTACCTCGGAGTGGGGACACCCTAACTCCTGCCCCTAGTGACTACAAGGTCAGGGATTAAGCCCCAGGAAACCTGGGCCCAGCCTTGTTGGGGTTTCAAGGGCTCTGCTACTCAGGAGAGTGGAGGGGGAGCCCTCAGGATCAGGGAGCTGTGGGGTAAAGGAAGTGGGAGCGGGGACTCAGATCCTTTCGCTGGTTCATTTCACCGGGGTGTATAGAAGCCAGGAAAGTTCCCCACAAGAGCGGGACCATTCCCCCGCTTACATATACCTGGAACATAGATGTCTACACAGCAGTTAAAGGGCCCTGCGGCCCAAGACCCAGGAATTGGAGTCAATTAGCACACGCAGTTGTGGGTTTCTAATTGCAGTGTAAATGTACCCTCCCCATGATTCATGGGCTGTGGGGCAAAAAATAAGTGTAGCCCAAACAGTGCTCTGCAGAACCCTGGGATTCTGTGAGAACCTTATACCTATCTCATGGAGCTGGAAGGGACCTTGATAAGTCATTGAGTCCAGTCCAATTTGCCCTAGATCCCTAAATGGTCCCCTCAGGGATTGAACTCCCAACCCTGGCCAGTTAAGGCCAATGCTCAAATCACTGAGCTATCCCTCCCCCCAGAGCTGGTCTTAGGGGCGGGCTGGCAGGATTTTTTTTTTTTTTTTGGTCAACCAGTTTCCCCCGGCATTTTTTTAAAGGATTCCGTGGCCAAATAAAATCGGGAAACACTAGTCTACACTGTAATTTTTAACCTTATGAGCCTGGGCCAACTCACTGGGAACAGCCATAGACCTGCTGCAAATCTTTTATTCCAGTATAAACATGCCCTTTGTTATGTTGCCAACTCTTGCAATTTTATTACAACTCTTGTGCTATTTAGAATTTTCAATAAGCCCCTGCTCTTGAAGTCATCTGATTATTTGAGTATCTCAGCTTTCATTTAAAAAACAAAAGTAAATTGTAAAAGTAAATCAGGGTTTCAGGCAAAAGCTTGTAAATGCTAACCCTCTGTACTCAAAACCCAGAAGGCAAATAAAAACAACCTTAAGTGTATTTATTTTTTAATCTAATTATTTTTTGGAATTGGCTTATGATTTCTGAATGCTTTGGGCTGTTAGTACTGTCTTTGGAATTAGTTTTTATTCTGTTCATCTCTACAGTGTAAAGAGAACCAACATAAGAATGACCATACTGGGTCAGATCAAAGGTCCATCTAGCCCAATATCTTGTCTTCTGCCAGTAGCCAATGCCAGTTGGCCCAGAGGGAGTGAACAGAACAAGGAATCTTCAAGCAATCTCTCTCTCTCTTGCCCTGTTTCCCCAAGATTCAGAGCAAAATTGTTTCTTGTATGGGAAATAAGAATGTAGGAGACCAGAAATGCCATGAATTTGAACTTGAAGAATTCCAGTCCTAGCCTTTTGTAGAGTGGGAGGATTTGTCCTCGCTTCAGCTGCCTCATCATGGAGAAGAGGGGGCATCTTAGATTCTATCAGAAAACTTGTGGTTCTTGGGACTAGATCAAGCCCTGAGTTTTTATTATGAATATGCATAAGTCTCAGCTCTTGATTATTTAAAGGAGAAGTAATAGATTTATATAGAATGTAGTACCTTATATAGAATTTGCCTTTAGTTCACAGCCCCAACTGGAGGTCATGAAGGGGGACCATGTTGCAAGCCTCACTATGACTTTGGCTAATCAGTCAGTGGGGGAAAGCATTGAATTCATTGACCAAGCAGGCTTTATTCCCCAGGTAGCACCCAGAACCTTCTGGAGATTCTCTTTGCCTTTTGCCGTCTTCCTTCTGCTCTACTCCATGTGCCAGCAGAGCAGCAAATTGACATTTACAAGATCTCTTGTCAGTTTCATTTGGGTCTGCCAGTCCATCCAGCAGAGCAGCCAAGTGTAATTCAGGTAATTTAGTCTTTTCCCCTTTTCTGCTCTGCATCCTGTGCTAACTAAGTAGCAAAGTGAAACTGACAAGAGTTCTTGTAATTTTTGCATATGGAGTGGGACAATGAGCAAGCTGGTAGCAGGGAGCAGAGCAGTAAACTATGGGAGAAAACGAGGAATGGGGGGAAGCAAAAACCTAGAAAAGCAGATAAAATTATGTAAATTTTATTTAGGGTCCTTTGTCATTCTGTAATCTCAAATCATATATATTTGATTTTTTTCTTTCTGATCTTTGACCCTTCTCTATCCATATAACTTCTGGAGTTGCTGCTGTTCGAGCCTTAGAAATCTCAGGTGTGTGGCCAACATTGATTTTGTGGGTGAACTTTCTCAGAGTTAGGAAGGAAATGGTGTAGTTTCCACTTACTTTCCCTTGACCTTTATTCCAGGGGTTTGTTTTATTCCCCTCCAGATGGTGCACCGGAGAGGACCATTTGAACCATTGTTATTTATAGGCACCGTGTATTGCTTAATGCCTTTGTTGCTCAAATGGGTAAAACCAGGAATGGGAAGGAGAGTGAGGGAGTGTTGTGACAATTGAACTTACAAATTTACCCTAATTGAGAGTTTAAAAGTTAAAAAAAATATGTAAGTTTGTAATATATCATGATAACCTATATTAACAAATGTTGATGGGACTTGTGCAAGAAAACCGGAAAGAGAAATTGGATTATTTTAAACCAAAAAGTCCAGGTTGATATAGTCTAAAGACTGTTGAAATTAATCTTGTTAGATATAGATAATACAGAGCTGGAAGTTAATGAACCAAAATTGGTATGCGACATAGTAAGCCTAATTGGTGGACAAAATAATGAGGGGATGGGCTACTCCACCCACCATTCTCTTTGTGGGTCTTTAAACTGAGATTTTTTTTAGATGAAGAACAGATGGAGACTACTGAAGCTTCATTATCATGGGTGCCACCCCCACTGTCTCCTGGGACCTCAGAGTTTCTTTGGCCTATTCCTGAGGGGGTGTCCTGCCCATATTATACCAGAGAAAATGATCCAGATGACATCATGGACCCTATCCGCTCCAGCTGAAATCCAGACTACACCCTGGGTGAAATAGGACCAGACTTTAACAGCAGCAGTTCATCTCAACTAACTTATTATTTAAAAGGACAGTTTGGGATCACAGTGACAACAGGAACAGCAGCAGCTTTAGCTTATCTAAGCCAGCTTCTTTTCTTTTCCCCTAAAAACAGTTGTTACCATATTTAATACCATCTAGGAGACTGGAACAAGGGTTTTTTTCCCTTCTAAAATCTCTACAGCTGAAAGGAAAGGGAACACAAAATGTTAAAATGAAGACTTATTGAATATTTTACATTTCAGATGCTTTAACTGTATTTCCTTGTGTTCTGTATCTTTAATGAACAGTTCAAAGGATTTTAATGATGCATTTTCCATGGCACTAAGCAAGCTGAGGTCTCTCTATACCAAACCTCAGACATTAAGATTATGTAATGCTAGATAGTGACTGGGTTCTGTTAGGACCTTTGGCCTATCTATTCCATCCATAATTACAGGAAGGGGTTGTTTGACATATTCATATTAACCATACGTTGAGCTGAGGTGTTGAGTTTTTTACAGTCTTTTGTTTCACTGCTGTTTGCCTTTAATTACCAGGCAGCCTCACATTTGAAGTTCAGGTTACATTTTCGAAAGTCCAGCCTCTCTTTTCATGAGTACAAACTGTACTTACAAAGTGGTAACAGCAATTGATTGGGGGGGGGGGGGAGGGGGGAGGAGTTAGGGATATTGGCAGTTAGGTGACTAGTTACTTGGTTGTTTATTTTCTAGACCCTTTTTTTTTAAATAAAAAAGTAATGCCTAGTATACTTGGTGGTGTTTTAACATAGATGAAGACATTATCTTGGGATTGAAAAGCATGAGATCTAAAATGATGTTGTAAGTTTCCCAGATAGTAGTAATTGCAGCAATATGCCAGCCTGAAAATGTGGACCTTATATTGTATGATCTGTTGATATTTTGGTAGAAAGTACTTTTGCTCTGATTTAGCAACAGAATGTTGTGAATGTTTATTTTTCTACTTTTAGAGGGATATGTGGCAATCAGGATAGTCTTGATGCAGGAGGTGAAGGGAAATCAGTTTTAATTCACTGATGATATATTTGTAAATAGAAACATATAATTTCAGCATAGAAAACAGAAGTCCTTGGTGAAATTACAGTGAAACTAGAAATCCTATTTATGAAAGTACTTCTTTTCCAGGCAGATGAAATAATGAACAATCAATAACGAGCAATTGTTTTATAACAAAAGTTTTTAATTAATGGAAATTTTAAAAAACAACCTATCTGTGCTCTCCTCAATTTTTCTTTTGCCTCATTTTCTGAAATACCTTTTTTCTGCTTTGCCCATCCAGGAATTGAATAGCTTTAATTACTTGGACCTGTATAAGCTTGCTGATCTCTTTAACCTCACTTTGCTGGAGAAAGCAGTGGTTGACTTCTTAGTTAAACACCTCTCTGAACTGTTGAAGGGTCACCCGGAGGAAGTCTTAGCTCTCCCATACTGTCTCCTTCGAGAGGTCCTGAAGAGCGATCGACTCACTTCCCTTAGTGAAGAGCAAATCTGGCAGGTAAAGAAATCAGTTAGTTAATGTAATGTGTGACACTGTATAAAACCAGGGAACATTTGTTCTGGAGCCCTTGAGCAGGTGTGGGAGACACTAAAATGATTAAAAGCTCAGGGAAGCAAGGGGGGAAAAACTTGATTTTGATGATAATACAGGATCTGCTCTGTTGTTTTAATACAGTTAATTTGTAAGAAAACATTTGTTGTTTGACTTGTGTGGTGTAGTATGTTAGCGGGAGAAAATTATAACATTGTTGCATAATACCAAATGTGATTTAATAGCTTTTAATGCTAAAGAAACAATGCTATGGTAAACCTATAATATGTTTTGCTACCAAAAAAATATAAATCTGGGACACAATCTCACTGTGAAATCTATGAAAATGGGAACTCAAGAATATAACGGAGTAAACATCTGTAATATTCATTAGAGAAAGACTTCCGTTTGTTTCTTTTTTGCTGTCATGCAATATAGGAGAGAGGCAGGGCAGGGTAAGAACAAATTGTTAAATATATTGGTTTTGGAGAATACTTTTTGTCTCATAAAAAGGGAGGCACTAGGGACTACTGAACAGGACAGGGAGTCAGAAAACCTGAGTGTTATTTATGGCTCTCTTAGTAAGCTACTTATCTGCTAGGTGACGTTGTGTAAATCACTTCATTGCTCTGTGCCTTGATTTCCCCATCGTGAAATGGGTGTGGGGGGTATGATACTTGACTTCCTTTGTAAGGCACTTTGAGATCTGCAGATGAACAGTGCTATGTATACTTCAAACTACTAAGGCAAAGTGGAGATACAGTTCAATCCTTTATTTTAGTGACTACAACACAGATTTATTTCCCAGATTTTGGGGTAGAATATGGAGTCATTTCCAAAGATGCTATTTCCAGTAAATTGAGATGAAAAATTGGACCCCTTTGGCCCATCTCTGAGAGATCCCCTGAAGCTATACTCTCTTATAAAGGAGAAGGAGATACTCTGAAATCCTAGCCTGGAATGGAGGTTCCAAAGAGGATGGAGAGAGGCTGTTCTCAGTAGTGACAGATGGCAGAACAAGGAGCAATGGTCTCAAGTTGCAGTGGTATAGTTTGGATATTAGGAAAAACTATTTCACTAGGAGAGTGTTGAAGTACTGGAATGGGTTACCTAGGGAGGTGGTAGAATCTCCATCCCTGGAGGTTTTTAAGTCTTGGCTTGTCAAAGTCCTGGCTGGGATGATTTAGTTAGGCGTGGTCCTGTTTTGGGCAAGGGTTTGGACTTGATGACCTCCTGAGGTCTTTTCCAATCCTTTGATTTTATGATTCCCTTGCTCAGTAAAGCAGCTTTGATGAGTGAGATTGTGAGGATATTGCTGAATGGCCCATTTGCTTTCATTATTAATTCACTGCAGGATTCAAGTGTTTATAGAATCATAGAATACTAGGACTGGAAGGGACCTCGAGAGGTCATCGAGTCCAGTCCCCTGCCCTCATGGTAGGACCAAATACTGTCTAGACCATCCATGATAGACATTTATCTAACCTACTCTTAAATATCTCCACAGATGGAGATTCCACAACTTCCCTAGGCAATTTATTCCAGTGTTTAACCACCCTGACAGTTAGGAACTTTTTCCTAACGTCCAACCTAAACCTCCCTTGCTGCAGTTTAAGCCTATTGCTTCTTGTTCTATCCTCAGAGGCCAAGATGAACAAGTTTTATCCCTCCTCCTTACGACACCCTTTTAGATACCTGAAAACTGCTATCATGTCCCCCCTCAATCTTCTCTTTTCCAAACTAAACAAACCCAATTCTTTCAGCCTTTCTTCATACATCATGTTCTCTAGACCTTTAATCATTCTCGTTGCTCTTCTCTGGACCGTCTTCAGTTTCTTTACATCTTTCTTGAAATGTGGTGCCCAGAACTGGACACAAAAGCAGAGTAAAGCACTGTTTAGCAAAGTGCTTAGAGATATTTTTGGTAGGAGAAATGCTGCAGAAAGCCAAGCTGCATGAAGTAGCCTGCAGGTGTGGGTCATTATGGTATAGCTATCCTCCCCCCCCCCCTTCTCCCACAAGTTTGCCAGTTCTTAGGTCTCTGGTAGTTTGACACTGCCCTGGCCCTATGAGACAAATGTAGGAAAGATTTTCTTAATGGTCTGTGATACAGTACGGCAGTCACTACAGATGGCAAATATGATAGTGTCTATGCCAATGTTGCAGGTCATGCTGCAGATACTGCTGTGTGTACAGGAGTGGTAATGTGCTTCTTTTTGAGTGACAACAAACTCTACACTGTCCATTTAAGTATTATCATAATTGCCTCTCTAAAGGTTACTAATGCTGTTATATAGAATTTTTTAAACTAGTTTTTTGCTCCAGGCAAAATATAGATATATATTTTGTTCCCGGTTCTCCAGAATGAATTAAAAGACACACATAAATATTTACCAATTTAGGCATTCAGCAGGCAATAAGAAACTGTTTTTGCTTTATCTTAGTAAATAAGTAATTCCCTCATAGTCAGCCCAATAGAGGAAAATCAAATCAGACCAGCTATATTGCCTCAAGTGTAGTTAAGTTCATCATTTTTGCTAAGGTTATAGTGGTAATGTAATATACCATGGAAGAATCTAATATTCAGCCCAGGGTGAAGATTGGGTATGCCAGAGGATTAGTGTCAGGGTGCTTTATAGAAGTGAAACTTGATGGACAGGCTGGAGACAGATCTACAGAATCTCATTAAATTGCTGAATTGTTCATTACTGAGCACTCTCCCTGTAATAAAGTGCTCATTGACTTTGACAAATCCCCATCCCATGTCTTGCAGAAGAACAGCAGAGCAGGAGGTGTTGGGGAAGCAAGAAGAAATTGGCACAAAGTGGGGCAGATAATAGAAAAGCTGACGAGGGATACGACTATTTGATGAATGTGTCCTGCTAGTAACTAGTGTGGCATCCCAAAATCACACAGATGTACACACATTATAACAACATTGATTCAACATGTCCCTAAGGCAACTTCACCAGCGGGCCGCACATGAAATTCCAACACAACATTAAAGTTACCGTCCCAAGACTGGGTCCCTTGGAAGGATCAAAATGTTCCCAGGGCACAACTAGTTTCACTGTTGCAACAAGGTTCACAGCATGCATTGGGTGAATCAAGCCCAATGTATGTAACGATTAAGACAGTTACTGGAAAACAAGAACAGTGGTGATTAGGAGGATCAGGAAGAAATACAGTTTCTAGCATAGAGGATGACCATGAGCTCCTGAAAACAAGTGTTAGAAGAGGCCATTAGCCCCTTCTGGAATCTATAGTTTATTGATTTTTTTCCATATACATTTTTACATTCAACTATTACATAGAATGTTTAAATATTACTTTTGATAGATCTTTGCATGTGTATATGATTCATAGCTTGTATAGTCCATTAAAGTGTATGTAAATTATGCATTGTGGCAGGAAGAGAGAATTAAATAGGGACACAGAATGTAAGTTAAAACAAAAGTGAATCTTTCTTCTGTCTTGTTCTTTCCTTATATGTTTGACTTAGATGAGCTATTCACAAGTTAAATGAGTTATTTATTCACAAGTTGTTGTAAATGCTATCCAGATGAGGATATAAATATCTAGATTATCATTAGGTGGAAAGTCAATTTTCTCATAATTGGCTATTTCTAAAAGGGCTCATTGGCGCTACTTTAAAGAAGCAGCTGATTTCTTTCCCTTGATAATTTAAAAGGTAACCAACCTTGTACAGTAATACAAGTTCCCAGAGAAATCTAGTACTAGAGGGTTTCTTGTTGGAAACTTAAAGCAGTGATATGCTAAATTCAGCAATTTTAAGCAATATTTAAGCAATAAACAGATGTTACACTTAATTTTGTTATACACATAAGAATCAGCTACCATCTTAATTCAAAACTTTGATTTTTTTCAAGGGGTTAGAAGTTCATTGTTCCTAGGATCATAATAATAGAGGTGGAAATATCTGTTAGATCACCACATCTTGTGGTAGTAGTCATAATAGTTAACCCTCCGGTGTATTAAAGGATACTACCCTGATACTGTAATCAAAAGGCTAACTCTGAATCACGTTTGATTGAAAATGAATATACCAGAGATTAACATAGATGTTTCCCCCCTCTTTTACTTTTGCAAAGAAAAGATCTTACTTTTTGAGAAGAGATCAAAATTATCCATTTTAAATAATGTATTTGTATAGGTAAGGATAAGAAAAATATTATTTTTAAAATTTTGCAAGATGGTTCAGCACCACCTTATCCATCCATCATCCTTATCCATCCATAATAAGTAGATGTACTTATTAGACCTGGTAATAAAAAATAAGTCAAAACAGCATTCTAGTAGAAAATTCTGTTTTACGAAACCAACATTTTTACAAAACCATTTTGACATTTTTGGTATAAAAATGTCAATTTTTCATTTCAATTGTCTTTTTATTTCAAAATTTACACACACATAAATAAAGGGTCAAAATCAAAACAATATATTTTGATGACTAGAACCTATTGTTTAGAATTTGTTCCATAATTTATTTATTTATTTTTATTTTGAAATTTTGGCATTCTGGCTGATTTGGGATGAATTTTTTCTTTTAAACATACCTGTACATTTTTTCACAGGTGGGGAATCTGTTCTCTGATCAGCTCTGAAAGATAGATATTGTTGGCACAAAAAAAAAAAAAAACCACTGGAATAATTGCCACAGTAGTTTGCCTACTTACAGATCCTGTCATAATGCTCTATGCCATTTCTAGAGGTGGCCACCTGAGATCTTAAAGCTCTGCTAGCGTGATCTGGTGCATTACTTAGTGTACTGCAGCAGAAATTCTCATTTGTCTGCCCTCTGCACAGCAGCTTTGCTACAGCTGACTGTGTTATGGCTGTATTTGCTTGCTCTTGTTACTATGAATTCAAGACGCTCGGTCATTCTCCTGCCTTTGTACTTAGTAGAAATAACCATACAATATTTTAACCAGTATGGGGAGGGTGGAGGTGGACAGTGATGAGAAAGCTACGGTGGAACAAAAGTTAGTGCATTAGAACTGCTAATAAAGAGGAAGCAATCGGGCCAACCCAGAGCTCCAAGCTCTACTTACAATTTGAGGCACAATTCAGTGCATGTTTGGCAGCCTCTCTTTTAGGGTATTAGTTTATAAACACTAATGGGTCCTCCAAAAACACCTTATGGAGAACAATGATCTGTTTTTACTTGCTTCTTTCTCATTGACTCAGAGTGTGGCTACAGCTCTTTCTCAAACCATTTAGTGCTATTCTGAGTTGGTAAGATTAAAAAAAAAAACAGTGACTGAAGAGTATAAGACCCATTAATTTTTAGTGCAATTTGTGTGCTTTAAGTCTCTCATATGCTTCTGAAAATCCACGGTTGTTACTGAGAGACAAGAAATTTGTCTTCCCCCTATGTCACCTAGAGGCTGAGTGAATCTCAAATTCAGATTGTTGTCCAGAAAAGCTTATTTTTAGAAGTTGATTGTCATTTTGGTTTGTAGAAATGTGTCATCACGCCTGCTCAGATCTGAAGTTTTTCACTGTAAATTATTTGATACCTTAAAGTGATTTTTAACTTAGGGTTTGTCCACACTGCAGGGCTTAACTCAAAATAAGCTATGGAAATTGAGCTATGTCAATTGCATATCTTATTTCAAAATAGTTTATTTTGAAATAGGGAGCATCTACACAGCACATATTTCAAAATAGAGCACTTTTCCTCCAACTTCCTTTACTCCTTGTACAGTAAGGATTACAGGAGTCTGAGTAAGAAATCCTCCAGCTTGACAGTTTTTGACACTATTTTGAAATAACTTTCTGCTGTGTAGACATGGACTGTTATTTTGGAATAGCACTAGTTATTTTGAAATAGTGTGTCAGTGTAGATGCACCCTTACAGTGAGAAAAAAGGTATTTTCAGAGGCTTGAATGTGTTTCAAAAGATAGACCTAAACCTTGGTAGCTAGGTGGTACCATAAATTAAATAATGACAATACAGAAGAAGAAATAAATGAGGGAGTAAGTGGTAAGGTGTCTAAATTGTACTCTGAACTTCTAACCTGGAGAAATGTTGAGTTAGACTAACATTAGACCACTAGACACAATTCACCCATTACCTAAGTCCATAGTTGATTTTTATCCTTAACAGTAAACTGCTACAATTAAACACAATTACCAGCCTCTCCTTAGAAGAAGTCTGTGTGTGTGCATGTCTGAGGGCCAAGATGTATTAGAAAATGACCCCATTACCTTTGCATGTTATATTTGGTTTACCCCAGTAATTTCAATGCCTCATTTTCACAAGCAGCTACTTCACACAAAAGTAAGAACCAAGACAAAAAACAACTCTAGGGCCATAATACAGAATAAAAACATGCTGAGTCAGAGTCTCACTTGCTCTGGTGTACATCAGGAATAACTCCACTGTAATTGATGCAGTTATATTGGTGACAAACTGTTGTGAGATCAGAATCAGGACCACCTTGGAGAGTTGATTTTGTTATTCCTAGTTTATTCCTGATGGACTAATATCTAAACTGTCTTGGAATATCTAAATTGTGGTGTTTCTAACAATCTGTGACTGTTTCTTCGATTGCTTAATAGACTCTGTAGTTACATTAACTTTTCCTATTGATACGCATTTTTCCTAATACAGTTTCTTATTGTCTTAGAATCACTGAATTCTTTAGAATGCAATTTTACATACGCGTGGAATTATATCTCCCCTTGTTCACCACAATGGTGATCTTAACATTTCCTTAATCTTGTCATCAGTTGACAGTAAGAGTTTGTGTTACTTTCTTCTGAACTTATTCCAAGTTTGACTGTTTTTTTTATTGTGATAATTTCCTACTACTACTGTAAACATATATAATAGAAATACAGGGAGGTTTTATTTTGACATTAAAGAGCAGTGATTTATGTTTTCTATGCCTTTAATTTTCATTTTGATACATGTTGATTCCACTCTTTTTTTTTTCCTGCAGCTGTAAGCAATAAAGAAATTACTGGAGTGCATTACTTTTGCCTCAGTGTCCTGCAATAATATTGCCCCACTTAATTTATCCTGGATTAACAATAGAATTCCATAGAGCATCACACCGGTAGGCAGAAGGGTTGCTGTGTTGGTGGCTCCTGAATTTAGGTCATCTCAGCAGCTAAGAAGAAAACATGGGATTCAGTTAAAAAAAATAAAAAATAAAGTGCAGAAAGCTGACAGCAAGGCGCACACACAGCAGGATGTTTTCTGTGTGTTGCATTTTCATTGGTCTATCTTTGTGGAGTCTATCATGTTCTGTGTGTCGCTCAAGTCTAACGCAGAAGATTAACTGAAGTATAATTGTATTTATCAATGTAAGGTTGCATATTTTAAGTAAAAAAGAAGTGTTCTTGATGATTTAGTGTTGTTCTGGTATAAAAGCTGCAGACACAGTGTCAAGATGAGGAACGTTATATTTCTAGGTTTGACTTTAATCCATTTATACAGGCAGTCCCTGGGTTATGCGGATCTGACTTATGTCGGATCCGTACTTACGAATGAGGCTTTTCTCACCCCGGAGGACGTGGGCGGCGGGACCGCCCAGACGCGCTGCGGTCCCACCGCCCGCATCCTCTGGGGCGAGAAAAGCTGCTCCGTGTCTCCCTGGTCTGCTGGGGAGGGGGGGCAGCAGACCAGGGAGACGTGGAGCAAAGACACAGAGGACGCGGGCGGCAGGACCACGGCGCGTCTCGGTCACGCCGCCCGCGTCTCCCTGGTCTGCTGGGGGGAGGGGGCGCAGCTAGTGCGCCTCCCCCAGCAGACCAGGCTTTTCTCATGGACGCCTGGGGCAGAGCAGCTGGGGCGCTGCGGTTGGTCCCGCAGCGCCGCTCCTCGGCACTATTGGACCAACCCGGCAGCACCCCAGCTGCTCTGCCCCAGGCGTCCTGATTCAGCCGCTTCTGGTCAGTTTCAGCAGCAGCTGAATCAGGACGCCTGGGGTAGAGCAGCTGGGGTGCTGCTGGGTTAGTCCAGTAGCGCCGAGGAGCGGCGCTACTGGACCAACCCAGCAGCACCCCAGCTGCTCTACCCCAGGCGTCCCCAAGTCAGCCGCTGCTGAAACTGACCAGCAGCTGACTACAGGAAGCCCGAGGCAGAGTTGCTCTGCCCCGGGCTTCCTGGAATCAGCCGCTGATCAGTTTCAGCAGCAGCTGACTTGGGACACCTGAGGTAGAGCAGCTGGGGTGCTGCCGGGTTGGTCCCCGCAGCGCCGAGGTGCGGCGCTGCAGGGACCTACTCGGCAGTGCCCCAGCTGCTCTATCCCAGGCGTCCAGATTCAGCTGCTGTTGAAACTGATCAGCGGCTGATTCCAGGAAGCCCGGGGCAGAGAAACTCTGCCTCGGGCTTTCTGTAGTCAGCCGCTGGTCAGTTTCAGCAGTGGCTGAATCTGGATGCCAGTTCCGACTTACGTACAAATTCAACTTAAGAACAAACCTACAGTCTCTATCTTGTACGTAACCCGGGGACTGCCTGTACATACTGTGATAACACACCTACCAGAGGACATCTAAATACAAGAACAAATACTAAAAGCATTTGGCCCCTCTAGCCACACAATTATAATAAACCTTTGCTAGTTAAAAACCCGGATAAACAGATGAGTTCTTCACTACTTCTAGATGTTGCTTAACAGTTCAGTTGGGAGTAAATTCAAGAGTGCCCACCTCCCCATGTCAGCAATTTTATCACCAATGATGTCGATGAACAGCAAAAGCATTCCTGTAGCACATGCCACTGAGAACAGAGAGAATAGGAGAGAGCTGGATTCTGGGTCATTTAAATATTTTGAAATTAACCTTCTATGGAAATTCTATCGTGCTGTTTATATTGGGTAAAATGATCAAAAACACCTTATGCCCAAATCCTGAAAATATTTATGTATCCAACTCTGATTGATTTCAGTGGGAATCAGGCACATAAATATCTTTGAGGATATGTCCCTAAATCCAATTTTAAAAGTGGATTAAGCTCTTAGATAGCTTTCATTGACCAACAATGAAACTTAGACTCTTAAGTGCCTAAGTCACTTTTGAAAATGGCACTAATCCTATATCACTTAGGTAACATTTTCAAAATTACCTATTAGTTTTTATATAAAAAAATAAGAGCAGGTAATAAATTAGTCTGAAGACCATCATGTGGGAACTGACGATTCAGCAGAGTCAACAAAATTGGAAACATTATCAGTAGAAGGTCAGTGGATTAAAATGTGAAATGTTGTATGTTTGAAGAAGACAAGTGAACACCCTCTGATATACTCGTTCTTTTCTGTAGTTAAAAAAAAATCAGAATTGTGCACTAAGTCCTAAAAGATTTTTTGTATTGCTGTTGCCCTGTCCTCTGAGATGCATTCTTGGCAGGATTCAAAGAAAATAAGAAACAAATTGGCTGCTGACATGAAAACGCATAAATGTTCCTACAGCTAATATTACTGGGCCCATCCTTGTTAGGACTAGACTCCTGCAGTGCTTAGAGATGTAGTATCAGCCTTGCTAGCTCATAATGTGCTCTAAGTGGACTTCTGCAATCAGATGTCTGATAATGAAAGTACTAAAGAAGTGAGGAGGAAATAGGCAAACTCAGGAAGTATCGGAGTAGGAAATCTAAAAGGGCAGAGTTATGGCATTTTTACCAAAGAACTTGAGTTAGGTTATTTTTAAATAAACCACGAGGTTGGGGGAACCGTTTCTCCTGCACTTATTGTGTGATTTGTGATGTGACTGTGTAAAGCTGCCTAGTTATTTCAAGGTATTAAAAAGAGAATTCACATGTTGTGCTCACAAAAAGATGCACACATCTTTTGCTTTCAGAGGACATACATTTGTAACAGAAGCCGCATTTAGACATGTACATGTGTGGAGCTGCAAGTTCGTTCTTCCATTTTGTGGGCACTTTTTGGGGAAATGGCTCTAATATTTTTGTAGTAAGATGGCAACATAAAATATATATAATCTAATGACAAATATGCATTTCAGTTGTATGGCACGCATAGGGCCTGAGATGGTAATATATAAACCTTTATGGAAAAGTCCAATAGAATGTAATAAAATTATGTTTTCTGTAGATTTGTAGGATCAGCCTTTAAAATTTCATAGAAAACTATATAGCAACAATAAATTTCTAAAGAATTATTCAAAACCTATGACTAAGGAAAAATACATTCCGTAGGTATTTAATTTTTAAAACCCTATTGCACTTCTTTAGCATTTTGTTTTTCCTCCTAATACGTTCTGTAACACCTATGCCACAAATCTGTAGCATTTAAAATGTGACTGTTGAAAGTTGTAATGCATTTTGTGACATCTTTGCCTAAAATATTTTTAAAAATCCAATGCAAAACTGAAGCCTTGTCTAATCTAAACTTCACAGAAAAAGCTATTATCATTATTTCATTCCCCGTACCTAAGATTGATCTAATGTAGTTGCTAACTTCAGTCTCCTAGATTGAGATCAAACAACAATAGAGAGTCATGGCTAGGCAAATCTGTTTGTAAGCCCAGGACTGTTTGTTCATGACTAGCTTTTAGAATCTGTTCACCAAATAATTGTTTATAGTAGGCACATGCTTCTAATTTTTAACCTCTTTTCTGCGGATGGACCTGTTTCAAATGACACCTCAAAGTGCCTGGCCTTTGGTCCCCATTTCTTTATGCTCCCATATGCTGTGGTAGATTGTCACTTGCTGTAATTTTGCACTCTCATTTCTCTGTGACAATCTAGTATAAAGAGGGGTATATTGATTGCAGCAGAAAGTATAGGCTTTCCACTGCCATCAGTTCCAACTAATTTATTTTATTTATTTCTTTAAATTTCCAGATGTGCTCATTCCAGAAGCACAGGACTATAGAACGGTCACTAAGAGTTGTGTATCAAAGCTATTTGCTCCAGGGGGTGCTTGCTAATGTAAATTGTCTCCACGCAAGACAGCTAGTGGTAGCAATGGAATTTTATCACCAGGCAGCCCTGCTGTTCCACCACAGTGCAAAGAATTTGCGGGGGGAAGGAAGCCATTTTGAGGTGCCCATTCCTAGAGCCTCAGTGCACATCTTCCCAAAGGGATAGTTCATTGCATAAACAACAGGCACTGAATGGTAGAGCTAGCCAGGTGCCCAGTGGGAATGATTCTGCACCCTCTGAAACTGTGCAGCAATTTTTTCCCCTCCCCTCAAAATAAAGGCTCCAAGGAGGAATCCTGACTCTTTCTTGCAATACTTTGCCCTGAAAGCACAATAGAATCTCAAATGATAATATTGGGTCAAATGTAGTGATCTGATTTGGCCGATCTCATGCACAGATAAAACAGACAAATATCAACATTTTAACAGGCTTTATTTTGGGGCTTGACTCTTGAGTTTTAGTTGGGCTTCTGCAGGGATGGTTATGATACAAGACTGTAAGCTAAGAGATCGTGATTATATATTCAGATGTGCCAATGACGTCTTAGGTCAGATCACTTAATCATCCTGTGTCTGTTTTCTTATCTGTAAAAAAGTACTGTACTTCAGAGGGATGCTGTAATTCATTAATACCCATACATTTCTCTGAGAACTTTAGAGGAAAGTTGCTATATTATTTTAAAATAATACCAGTAAAGCTTTGGGTCAGATCCCTAGCTGGTATAACATAGTCTAGCCCCACTGAAGTAATGATAATCTAGGTGATTGAACATTTACTCTACATTCTACAACCATCCAGTTTATCTTTGTCTACCAGGATAATTAATGAAAAACAATGTGGTGTTATGTAAAGAGAACTAGCGTCTGTATAGTTATGATTGCAACTTCTGTTCTGTAATGAAGCTGACTTTTAATCCTATCTCCCCCTAGTAAGTCTGGAAATAGATCTTAAAGTTTTCAACATGTTAAGCTTGATGATGAAGCAGATTTTTTTTTCTTGCAAATGCAAAGGAAATTAATCATTTTCCTTCAACTGAAAAAGTGCCTTCTTTTTCCAGTTTCTGTGAAATGCTTTTTCTTGACCCTTTCTTCTGTAAGTAAACTCCAGCTTTATGAACCCTAATTTTATGTCTCAGATGAGTAGTTGTGTTAGTCTGTGTCTGCAAAAATAATGAGGAGTGCTGTGGCACCTTAGAGCCAACAGATTTGTTAGGGCATAAACTTTCGTGGGTTAAACCCACTTCTTCAGATGAACTGGAGTGGAAGTTACAGAAGCATGAGTACCTATAAAGAAGAAGTCTCTTGTGTTAATGAAGCTCATCAAGTCAGGGTGGAAGTGGGTCATTCGCAGCATTTGGTGTGGAGATGTGAATAGTCAGATCCTTATTCAGTCCTACACTGATAGTGTTGAATTTGCAGATGAATTCCAGTTCAGCTGTCTCCCTTTTGTAGAAGGATGGCTACTTTGAAATCCATTATTGAATGCCCGGGGAGGTTGAAATCTTCCCCTACAGGTTTATGTGTGTTACCATTTTGGACGTCTGATTTACGTCCATTTCTCCTTTGTCCTAGAGACAGTCCAGTTTGGCCAACATACATGGCAGAGGGCATTGCTGGCACTTAATGGCATAGATCATGTTAGTGGATGTGCAGGTGGATGAGCCCCAGATGGTGCGGCTTATGCGGTTAGGTTCTGTGATGGGGTTACTTTTGTGGACAGAATGGCAACAGGGTTTGTTGCAGGAATAAATTCTTACATGTTAAGTGCCTTTGCATCTCCTAGTCTGATTTTAGGCTAGTGTATATATACTATCCCAGGCTTATCAATTAATTGTGTAATTGACTACATGTTGACATCCCTAGCTCATTTTTGAAATGCAGCCTGGAGCATATGTTCTACCTGGCCTCAGCTCTAGGGTACACATTCTCTTCATTCTTGGAGGTGAGGGCTATACCAGACAGTGCATCTGATTTGCCCCTCAAAGAAATCAAGTAATTAAAAGAGTGATAAATAGTGCCCTAAAGCTGAAACGTTTTAGAGAAATATATCTTCTTAACACACGAGAATAAGAAAGAAATTATTTTAATACATTGTGACTCTCCTTAACACCATTAATTCTGATTAATTCAATTGCTATTAATATAGCAGTATTATATACCTCTGCCAAAATTACATTGCAATTTATCATTTATGCTACCAGACTGCAAAACCAACCATTCAGATTGCTGGATGACTATGCTATTTGGTGCTGAATAAAATTCTGCCATCAGAAACCAGCTAAATCCTGGATTAAAGCATGCTTTTAGGTAGCTGTGGTCTGGGGTTGTCATCATTAAGGCCTCTAGTGCCCAAACCAGGAATGCAGCAGCCATGTTCATGTTATCTGAGACAGGAAGGTCTGTATTTAGCAGAATGAGGGCTTCTCAAGGAAGTCTCCCAAGAAACTTCACAGTAGCAAATTACAGGGCTTCCAGAAGCAGGAAGACACCATGCGAATGAGATCCCTATATCCAGCTCAGCCTCACTCTTGAGACTCAGACCTATCTACCCCTCATTTGAAGATGTATCCACAAGGGGCCTACCTAATGTACATTCTGGGGAGAATAAGGCTGGCCTTGTCCTCCTTGTACTTGTCAGGCTCTACGACTCTTGAACATGGGTCTGTTGCGCGCCTTGGGAACCATCATACTACAATCTTCCGCCCAACAGCTCACAGATGGCAGTTGGAACTAGGGTCCAGGAAGCCCATTTTTGGCACAAGCCTCTTCTCCTATGCTCTGATTGGGAGTGCTCCAAGAATTCTAGTTGAGTCGCAACCCCTATTTAAGCAAGAGGAGGAATCAGGAATTTGTCTTGTATAGCTGGGCTTCACTTTTCCATGGATGGCTGGTTCTTGTCTTCTGATCCAGATCTCCTGGTATCCAGATAAACTCTGGTAGGTGGTAACTGCCTCCTGGTATTCTGACTCAACCTAATTCCTGGGAACTGACTCCTGGTCCCTGGACCACAGATCACCTTTTCAAAAGGTATAAGTGGGTCACATGCAGGAGCCATGCCCCCTCTGTGGTTCTACTCCTCCTTTTCCTGCCCCTCTCCCCAAGGCTCCACACACTGGCCAACCCAGGACTATGGTAAGAACCTCCCAGAGCCTAGGCCCCAGTGGAGAGCCCTGGGTTCTCCACCTACCCTGGGTGAGGGTTGGGTTGCTTCCAAGCAGCCCCTAACTCCTGTCTGTGCTCTTTGTAAGGCAAAAGATTACAGTAGCAAGCCTAGTCACAGCCTTTCGTTATTTTAGTTGAGGTTGGTCCCAGTTTGGACAGGAGGCTGGACTAGATGACCCCTTGAGGTCTCTTCCAATGCTGTGATTCTATGATAAGTCTGCTTGACCTATATGTTAGTTGTGTAGAGTAACTTAGGCTTGGGCATGGAGGGGGCATGTGCAGTGGTTAAAGATTGAAATAGAAGTAAGCTGGATCTCTCATCTATGCTAGCCAAGAAGGAGGGGAAGCAGCTGAGTACCACAGCTTACCCAGGCCTGGCTAGGGAGTTCCCAAGAGCTTTTAGCAAAAAAGGAGGGACCAGTTTCTATTCCTGCCTTGTACCTTTTACTTTAACCCTGGTCCTGGAATGCCTATTCCATTTCATCTCGGATTCCATAGCACTTCAGGGTCTGTGAACTTGTTTTGTTTTTTTAAAGGCACATGCATTTTAAAAATGTAGGAATTGCCATATTGGATCAGATCAGTGGTGGGCAACTTGTGGCCCACAGGCAGCATGTGTCCCATGGTGGTTCTATATGTGGCCAGGAGACATTTTGTTTACCATTGATCATGCAGAGTTGCCAGATTCTGCTGCTCTATGTCCATGCAGTTTTTTCCCTACTGTGGTATTACTAAAGTGAGAGGTACATAAAGCAAGGGCGTGTGAAGTGAGGTGCATGCTGATTGGACACAGCATTGACTGTGGGAGCAGGTGCTCCCTCTGCATCCAGTCAAGGCACTGCTATGATTCAATTGGCACACCTCACAGATCCTAGGGAAGGGGTGAGCAATAATTTTCACAGGGGGCCACTTAATGAATTTTGGTATGTGGTGATGGCTTGGCTCCACGCCTCCTGGAAGGGACAGAGCCAGAGGTGGGGTTGGGGACTAGCCTACCCCCAGAGCTGTCTGGGGCTGGAGGCTTTGGATTAAAAACACAACAAAGGGCTCGCGGCTCCCGGTCCTGTGTAGCAACCACTTAGGATTCACTAGCCCTAGTTATGGGGCTCACGGGCCCCTGCCAGGGTAGTGCTACAATCGGGAGCCCTTTAAATAACTTCAGCAATCCCAGGCAGATCCCCGTCAGTGTGGTAGTGGCAAGGCTGAGAGCTGCAAGCCCTTTAAATAGCAGTAATTTAAACTGCTTGCAGCCCCACCATTTTACGTTGCCTGTCAGCCACCTGAGGTTGCTGTTGCTATTTCAAAGGCGCAGGGTCATAGTGCTACCCCAAGCAACATGGTAGTGGCAGGGCCATGAGTCACAAGCTCTTTGAATTACTGCTATTTAAAGGTCTCACCGCTCCTAGCCCTATTGCTATCGTGTTGCCTGGGAGCCGCCCGGGTTTCTGCGGCTATTTAAAGGGCTCTCGCAGCTTTGGTCCCTGCTGGGATAGCGCCACAACTGTGAGCCTGAGCCATTTAAGTAGGATCATGCTACCTCTGCCACAGACTGGAAATTCACTGGCATGGGTAGCAGGATATAAATAGAAGTGGCCATGTGCAGTCTGCGGGGTGAATCCTCCTCCCAGGCAGCATTTTACCCAGCCATGTTCTAGGTCCACAAGCACAGTTAGCAAAATCACCCGAGTCTGGGTTATGAAAATCTTGAGACCTATTGAAATGAAGGAGGGTCACTGGAGAGTAAGGATGTTAAAGACTAGCAAAAAGCTTATTGGATAGTCAGTCAACTAGTCAATTCCCCCCCTTGCTGCTTGCGAGTTTCAAAGGGAGCAGCCCTGCACAGCTGAGCCTGGGCTTAGCTGTGTGGTGCTGCCCCTTTGAAATGCCGAGGGGCTCGCCAGCTGATCCCAGGCTCTGCGCAACATTTCAAATCGGTAGCATAGCATGGAGCCCGGGGTCTGTGGGGGACTCAGTCCCCCACTGACTCCGGGCCCCATGCTGTGCTGTGGCTTTGAAATGTACAAAAGCCCTCGCTGGGCACTCTTGTACATTTCAAAGCTGGCATGCCTGCATGCAGCCCGGAGTCAGCGGGACTTCCCTGTTGGGGCTCTTGTATATTTCAAAGGAGGAATGCGGAAGTGCCTGTCGATGGAAATTCCATTGACTACTCGACTAGTCAGCTAACTGCTAGTTAACATCCTTACTTGTGAGGCTCACTCACTGGCCTAGGTTGCCCATCACTGGATCAGACCTGTTGTCCATCTATTCCAGTATCCGTCTCCAGTCAGTATGAAATGGTTTAAAAGAAAAACGCTATATCTGTTCCTCAAAGACCTGATCAGGATCCCTTTCAGGCAGGGATTGTTTTAAGCCTTGAAGCATAAGGTTTAATATCAAATTAAGCACAGGAGCCCACAGCCCCCAGTTTTCCTAAAAAAAACAACACTTTTGTTAGACATAGACTTCATTACAGAAAAAGGAAATACAAACAAAATAAAATGGAATCCTCTTTGCCCCCAATTAATTTAAGACCCTTTATTATGGGGGTGCTTTCCTCATTAACTTGGATAATGTGTGATATTTCTGCTTAAAATCCAACCCATTCAAAGAATTAAATCGTTCATTATCCAACATGTAACATAACGGACAGGAAACATTAGCGAATTATTTAAAGCCTTTTGCACTAGAAACAGCCTCCTCCCTCCATCCCCACTTGAGACAAACATTAATCTTGCTGCTAAGCTTCCTTTTGTTTTGCTGCACTGACCTGCATGTTGATATATGGAAGTGGTGCCTGATTGGTGAGATAACATCTGATGCTGGCCGGGAACAAGGAGGAAGAAAGGATATACCACTCTCCACTGGAAATACCTGCTCTATTCAGCTGTACAAAGAGATTCCCTTTGATTTGTAATGCTTTCATTTCAATAGCCATTGGAATTAGCTGGAGTGCAGAGCTGGGAGAGTTCACAGTGGAACTGGGCTTTGGAACTGCGGAGTTGGAGCTTTACAATCTTTCCAATTTTACTCAAAGCAGGCCAAAATTAACTTTTCAAATTTGTAGGATACTCAGATCCCAGACTGATGAGTAGTAATAGTCTCCTAGACAGATAGATTCACTTTCCTTCCCTATAGAACTTACTCCTGAATGAACTGCAATCTGCCACAAGCCTGCAAGCTGATACACTGAGCACAGTAACTGATTTCCACTTTCATCTAAAAAACCAGAATCTGTTTGATTCTGTGATTCCCTCTGAGAGGGAAAAGAGGATTAATGTGACATTCTTTAAAGTTTTTTGTGGAAAGGGGGAGCAATAATGCAGTAAATGTGTTGGTTAGGAGAAAACATTTGCAGGAGAGCTTTGCCTATCATTTTTTATCTTCTTTCATCATGAAGAATGTTAGCTGTGATAAACTGTTCTGCTAATCAAACAGCACTGAAAGGTTAGGTCATTGAAAGTCTTTAGTCATTTTGTGCTTTCAAGACCAAATTTGTTAAAATTATGCTGAATACCCACTTATAGCTTCAGCTAAAAACCCTACCTGTGTTTTATAACTCTGCTCTGTCAGAACTCGTAATAAGTCAAACATTCTTTCAGAGGTACTCATATGAGAGAAAAAAAACCCTGTAAATTTAAGAGTAATTTCAGATTGTAAATGAAAAAGAGAGGCACGACTGTTCATTTGCACCAATCATGCCTTCCTTTCATCTGCTCTGATTAGGCCTGGTGCGGTTTCATCAAACTACTCCATCACTGAGCTGTCACTCCAGCCGTCTGTTGATTGAAAACAATCAGGGCTCTGATGGCACAATTATTCTGACCCTTTAACTAGAGGCTGCTGTGATAATGAAAGGTTGATTATGATAGTTTGTGCCTCTTTCAGTTTGCCAAGAAGGTTAATTTGGGCATCAGACGGATGTTTAATGGGCGCTTGCTGGCTACACTGAGGTAAATGAGAACGTGCAGTCTTCGATATTGCACGGATATAGTTTGGCTGTCAATCATTGTCATTTTGAGTTTGTGCCTCACACTCTGGAAATCACATTTTATTTCTTCCTTGGGATTTAATTTATTCTGTGCCCTGAGGAAGTTCTTTCACTCTGCGACCTTCACAGTAGCTTTCTCTGTCTTTTTCCCCTCTTCCCTCACATGGAGCCCAAAGGCACAACGCATCCAGAAGAACATTTTTCTTTCGTTTTCTCCTAAAAACCCCAGAAACTTTAAAGCCACTGTTTATCCCACACCTTGGATGAAAGTAAATGTTTAAATTTTGATTGTAAAACAAGAAAGTACAAAGGAAAGTGAAGTTTGCCTGCTTGCTGATGCAGCATCACGTGGACCTCTGTAAAAAGGGGCATATTACACACACACACACACACACACACACACACACGGACCTCTGTAAAAAGGGGCATATTACATACACACTCTCTCTCTCTCTCTCTCTCTCTCTCTCTCTCCAGGGTGGAGTGGCAAGAGGCATTTCAATGCAGATTCAAAGATTATTAATATTTACCAATTTCAGATTGAGAGAGTTCTATGCATAATTTTGTAGTTGTGTGGTTCATGGCGTAAAAGAGATGCAAATACATAACAATTTTGATTGTTCTACATGCAGCTCATTACAATCTTATTTTTATGCACATTTTTCTAATTCAAAAAAATGACAGAAAGAAAAATATTTTATATATTTAGCCATATGGTTTGTGAATCCGAGTCACTCGTGTCTAATATTGCAAACAAATATGAGGTAGTATCGGCATAGTACAATTTTAAAGAAAAGTCCAGAGGTGCTGGCTTTCTTCTTTGTAGATAGATGCTCTGTGCCCTGAGGCTCTGCCCCTTAGTCTAAGGCTTTGTCCCACCTCTTTCCACCCCATTTCTGCCCTCTCCCTTGAGCATATACTACCCTCACACCACCTCTACCTGCCCCTGCTCTGCCCCTTCCCCCAGTATCTTCCACCCATTCCCAAACAGTGGAGTTGGTGCCTATTGTTAATTCTGTCCCATGAGCTGAAGAACTTTGAGTAAGAATGAAAGCTTATGTGTCTCACCAAAAGAAGTTGCCCTTATAAAAGACATTACCTCACCCTCCTTGTCTCTCTAATATCCTGGAACTAACAACTGCAATTGGTTGGCCCCACTTGTTTTTTAAAATACGTATTCACCCAAACCAGAGAGTCCTTCCTATTTTTTTCAGTGGTCTTTAGATCAGACCTCTAATAAACAGTTTATAGGAGCTGGACTCTCAACCTTCCACTCTCTGGTCACAACCACAATATCCTTTCCATATTGCTACAAGGGCAGAGATCCCAATTAAACAGGAGAGAGGAGTATGGAAAAGGTTAAGAACTCCAATCGGAAATCAGGGACTTGTGTCCACTACAAGGTGGATCTACGCTGAAGCAGTTGAATAGCAACTGTAGTAAAGACCCACTAAATCAACCGCCTATCACTTTCCTATCCACTCCGGTACTCTAGCAGAAAATGATGAGTATGGGGAGTCGATTGGAGAGTTTTTTCTGTTGACCCACCTGCAGTGTACATACTGTGGTAAATAGATCTAAGCTACATGTTGAAACTCCCAAAATCTGGATTTTTCTAGTCTGGCCACATCTGTAGTCCAGCCTGGCATGGAGTGTGTGGCTGGGGCTGGCAGTAGAGAGGGGAGTGTTGGGGGACCAGTAGCAGGGGACCTTCCCTGGTCCAGCAACTTCCCTTGTTTGGGACCAGTCAGGTCCTAAGGGCGCCAGACCAGAGAGGTCCAACTGGTACATAAGTTTGAGTTATGCTACCAACTAACATAGCTTAGAGCAACCTGCCTCAGATCACACTTGTAAATTTTGTTCTGGAGGAAGATTTTACATCCAGCACAGCCATTTGCATTATAGTAGGTGCACATAAAAATCCAGGCTTTTAAGTTGGAGAACAAGCAAGTCAGAGCAGTAAAGTTATAAATCCTAAACTCCGATTTTTTGACGTAGATCGTGAATAGATAATGCATGGTAGTGGGTTCTACTTCTATAAAGAGTGTGGTGTTTTCATTTCTAGTTTTGTCTCATCAGTATTAGTAGATCTAAAACAGTGTCTCAGGTGTGCATGGTAATTATGACTTTCTTTTGGCTTGTTTGCTAACAATTCCACAGTGAGATATAGAAAGGTTGTTAAGAAAAAAAATAGTGTGGAAAAAAATCCCTGCTTCTTATTTCTTTCCACACTACCGTATTTTCCGGCGTATAACATGACTTTTTACACTAAAAAACATCCCCCAAAAATCGGGAGGGTCGTGTTATACGCCGCGCATAGAACGTACCTGGTGCCCGACACGGTGCTTGGGGCTGGCCCCAGGCACGTGGTGCGCGGTGAGCGCGGCGGGAGGGAGGGGAGCAGGAGCACCGGCCCCGGGCGCCCGGCGCTTGCCTGGGGAGCGCCGGCCCCGGGCGCTTGGCGCGGGGAGTGCCGGCCCCGGGCGCGCGGCGTTTGGCGCGGGGAGTGCCAGCCCTGGGTGCGCAGCCCTTGGAGGGGGCACCGGCCCTCGGCGCGTGGCTATGGGGGGGGCCGCCCCCGGGCGTGCAAGTGTCCCCCCCCCCCGGCGCCTGGTGGGAGAACGGCCACGCCCTCTGGCGCCCGGCAGGGGGACAGCCACGTTCTGTAAGTGGGTGGGTAGAAAAGACCCCATCATGGCTCCAACAAGAAGAAGGAAATTTGAAGCCAGTTTCAAGCTGCAAGTTGTAAAGTTTGCCAAGGAACATAATAACTGTGCTGCTGCAAGGCAATATGGAGTAACAGAAAAGATGGTCCGAGACTGGAAAGCAAATGAAGATGCATTAAAGAGTATGCCAAGTACTAAGTGTGCATTAAGAAGAGGCACCCCACATTGGTCAGAACTTGAAAAGCACGTAGCAGACATGGTGCATGAGCATCGTCAAAATGGTTATGTAGTGACACGAAACAAAATACGTATGTTTGCACTTCAGTGGGGCAAATCGAACCCAGATCACAGCAAAGGATTTAAGCCCACTGTATCCTGGTGTACTAGGTTCATGGAAAGGCATAAGTCCAAAATTGCACAAAAATTACCTGCAGATCTCGACGGAAAAGTAAGTCTTTTCCATCTATATGTAATACAACAGCGCAAGAAACATGGCTATGCGTTAAGTCAGATCGGAAATATGGATGAAACTCCTATGAATTTTGATATGGTTGGAAATAAAACTTTTAATCCAAAAGGTGCAAAAACAGTGTTAATTAAAACAACAGGACATGAGAAGTCCAGTTTTACAGTGGTGCTAGCATGTACAGCTGATGGCGCCAAACTAAGACCAATGATTATTTTTAAAAGAAAAACAGTGCCGAAAATCAAGCTCCCTGTTGGAGTTTTTGTACATGTGAATGAAAAAGGCTGGATGGATGAAGAAGGGGTAAAGCTATGGCTTGATAATGTATGGAGTAGGCGACCAGGTGGACTTCGTCAAGAACGTAGCTTACTGGTGTGGGATATGTTCAGGGCTCATTTAACTACCAGCACAAAGAAAAGGCTGGCAAGAATAAACACAGATGCGGCAGTTATTCCTGCAGGATTGACGTCATTGGTACAGCCACTGGATGTGTGCCGAAACAAGTAATTTCAAGATCGCATTCGAGAACAGTGGAATGAGTGGATGGTTAGCGGCGAAAAGTCATTCACAAAAGGAGGAAACATTCGTGCGCCACAATTGGATGTTTTGTGTAACTTTGTCATAAAAGCCTGGAATGATATTGGTGCAGAAACAGTAATCAAGTCTTTCAAGAAGTGTGGCATATCAAATTCTTTGGATGGTATGGAGGACGACTTCTTGTGGCAAGATGAAGGGGAAGCCAAAGCTGAAGCCACACCATCCGATTCGGAATTAGATCCATATGATGACTGTCTTACAAATGTACCACAAGATGTCATTGATGAACTTATGATGTCAGAGGATGAACATGAAGAGGATTTTGAAGGATTTTAAGTACCTGCAAGTCAAAACCATTTTAATTAAAATTATTTAAATAAAATCTGATGTTATTAAATGGTGTTGCCTCAGAAGGGGGGGGAGGGGTAGTCTTATACGGCGAGTATAGGCCAAAACCTATATTTTAACTGGAAAATTAGGAGGTCGTCTTATATGCCCAGTCATCTTATACGCCGGAAAATACGGTATATATTACACACAGACCCAAAGAAAAAAAATGAAGTTTGGTTTTGTGTGTCCTCTTTTTCCCCCTCAATCTTTGAGGGATGATTCTAATCTAAAACTGGAAGATGTTTTCCTTTTTGACAAAAAATTATCCTTTTGCCGAAATGAAAAGTTTTTTGCAGAAAATTATTATTTCATTTGACATTTTCAGGTTTTTTTCAAAGGAAGAACAGAGATATTTCAGTGCAGAAAATATTTCTTTTGCAATTTTTGTTAAATATACTAATAGTTTTCCAACCAGCTCTATCCTGGTGTCAGTTATTCCAGTGTAACTCCATTGCACTGGATCCTCACATGGTGTAAACTGACACAACTCCATTAGGATAGGCAGAGTGTTTAAGAGTCTGGGGGAGCTAAGCGTCCCCAAAAAAGGCTGGCCATGCAGGATGGCAAATGCTCAGATGTGTCGTGAGTTATCTCCTTTTGGAGGTATGCTGGCTCATTGCTACTGGAGTGCCAGTAGAGCACTCCAGTAGCAATGAGCATTGCTACTCCCCTAGATGCATTATCTCCCCTAGAAGTGGGAGACCACTGGCACATGGACTGGAGTGTCACCCACTTCCCTCCTCCTTCCCCCCCCCCCCCCCGCCCGGCCCTGTCCTCACTGTTCCCCAAGGTGGGGATGTTAAATATCAGTTAATTGAATAGTCAGATAACCTCATGAATTCTTATCGATTAGTCGACTATTCTGTAGTCCCCGAGAATGGGACCGGCAGCCAGTGTGCTTCGGCCTCACTCCTGGGGAACCCTCTGCCACTCCACACTGCTGTCTCCATATCAGAGGCAACAGCACAGAGTGGTATGTGGGAGCTGGTCCACAAGGGGAGATGGTTTAAAAACCTGCTCCCCTCATGGACCGGCTGCCTGTCACTCTGTGCTGCTGCCTCCTGTCTGGAAGGGAGGTCTGAGCTCCTGGACCCAGAGCAAGCCAGAACTGAGCTGGGCTGCCTGTCTGCCTGGCTCTTAATACACTTTAAATGCAGAACTGCAGCATGGGTAAGTCCTGGACCTGGCGTGTGCTGGACTGCTGGCCAATCTACTAAAAAATTTACTCGGTGGGGCAGAGCGGGGGAGGGAGGGGGAAATAAATGCATGTAGTCTATAGCATTAACCTATAAACTTTTGCTTATGAATTAATCAGTTAATTGACTACACTATTACATCCCTACCCCAAGGCCCTGCCCTCACTACACCTTATCCCTGGAGGCCCCTCCATCTGCTGTGGAGATGAGCGAAGGGCAGGCAGGTGAGCAGCCAGCAGGTTGGGGACCAACATGGAGAGGAGTAGGGAGGCAGGAAAGGCCTGAGTGAAGAAATGGAGAGGGGCAGGAGGACAGAGAATGTCTCAGGAGAAGAGGCGGAGAAGAGCAGGAGTGTTGGTGACTTTGGGGGAAGAAGCAAAGAAGAGCAAGTGGGAATGGAGTTTGTTGGAGGAGGAAGAGAAAAGGTGGGGCTTCTGGATTTCCCTCCATTTACAGCAGGGAACAGGAGCAAAGGTGGGATAGATGCCAGATGTCTCCCTTAAGAGCTGAGATCACAGAGCCACATTCAGCTCTTATCTGACAGGGACAGCTAAGGTGGATTCGACAGTAGCTTTACTGGGTGGAGCCCTGTCATTGGCCAGGATGGACAATGTCTGAACTTTTCCTTCTCTGTGCTAAACAAAGAACTTACTGGTGCTCTGTTCTAGCTGACTTATAAAATGCAGTATTTGTTGGAAATTCGCACTGGCATGCAAAATTCGGGCTTCAGAGCCGCATAGCAACTAATAGGGATTATTATACTTTCCATATTTTTACTACTCAAATTAATCTTCATTCAGTGTTCAGAAGTGAGCTAGGCACTTTGGAAATGTACAGCCACAAAGAACTTGCAATAGACAACATAAGGACCACCAGGACTGGGAAAAACAGAGATGCAACACAAGAATGTTGCTTGTGAAGTGAGGGCAGGGCCTTGGGGTAGGGATGTAATAGTGTAGTCGATTAAGTCTTAAGCACCATTTCTTCCCTTGCTCCGATGCTCTCTTGTTTTCATTCCACTTATTTTGCACCTAGTTTATGTGGTTATAAACTTAACAGAACATTCTCCATTCTATCCAGTTATGGGAAAGAAAACCACTGGGTTGTCACTGCAAATATTAGCTGAGGTATACTGATCCCCGAAGGGGGTGCAAGTCTGTCCAAGAGTCTGTCTCAGTTGGGTTTGTGGATGGAAACTGGAGAGCTGGACTGCTGGAACTTGTTACAACAGAGTACTTCATAACTCTGTGATAGCCTTGTAAAATTTCCAGCAACTTTCACTATTATGGGGATGGCATTAAGGATGTTAAATTGCGGTTATCTGGCTAATCGTGTCATCTATACAATTTGTATCGATGAAAGAATTAGTCAATAACGACCTCTCTGCAGAACTGCAGCTGAGGCAGTTTCAGGATCTGGCTTGATTGGGAACGGAGCAGTCCTGGCTCGTGCTGGCTCCGGGAGCCACCTGCGCTGCTATGGCTCTGCATTTTAAATGTAGTAAGAGCCACTGGACTCTTACCATATTTAAAATGCAGAGGCACCGCGTCCTGGCCAGAGCAAGCTGAGCCTGGTTGGTCCTGACTCATGCTGAGTCTAGCACCCCTATTCACAGTGGCCAGGGCTTGTCGCAGACAGAAGCTGCCTTTGCCCACGGCAAGCCGTGACCTGCCATGGGCAGAGAGCTACTTCACAGCAGCTTCCCCTATCCCCCAGCTGCTGCCTTTGATAGAGGCAGTGTAGCGGGGGCGGGGTGGGGGGCAACACTGTGGAGATGGTGTTGGGGGAAACAGGCTTTGCTCGTGGGGGAGAGAGGCAAGCAGTTGTTACTCCAGTTGACTACCCGATAAATTTTTGCTTATCGGGTAGTCGACTACTCACTAGCAGCCCTAGATGGCATTGCATGTGCTATGACTGTACAGACTGGATAGAATATATAGTGAATTTTGTAGCTTTTATAAAAATAAATTTATACAAATCTAATTTTTCAAGATACTAAGTAAATTAACATAACCATTGTTATTACCAGTGGCAAGACAAAGAAATAAAAACAAAAAACATCTGTAATGTTTGGTTTTCATGCTGCATACTTACCTTCCTAGCAAAGGTCCAGGTGAGGGATCATGGTAGTTGCAAATGTAGGCTTAAATTTACCATATTGGCCATGCTCTGCTCGGCTCAAGCTGGGATTTGGACTTGGGCAGAGGCAAGAATGACATGAAATGCTGATATGTATGCTGTATGTAGATTGTAAATATTAATATTATTTTACAGATTTTTAGAGGTATATTTACATTTTATATAGATAGTGCACAAGTTCAATGAAACTTTTATAATGCACCATAACATCATGTATACTCTCACTCTGTGTACCACAGAAGCCGCTTATAAATGAAGTTGATTTTGACATAGATCACGCTGCAGATTGAGTGCATTATAATGGAGATTTCAGTTCCTTGTGCTGCAGCTCGATAACCCTTTACATACGTAATCCAGATAGTGGTCACAGTGGTAGTGTGTGTACACATACTGTATATAGTATGCTATAGAAAAAATGTAAAAGAAGGAAGGAGATGAGATTCTAAATAATAAAAAACAATACAGATTACAAAGCAATGTATTTCAAATGTGAATTAAAAGGGCTTTTTGCCTACCCCTGACCAGGTGAAAGACATCTCTCTATTTCTGCAGATGGTGACATCAATTTAACTAAAGTAGGGTGGAGAGCTGGGTTTCGTATACTGTTTATGGTGGTGGTGCTGGTGGCAAAAAGCGTAAAATGGGAAGATGCCAATATATTAAATTTGAGATATTGTGGATAAACAGAAGAGGACATTACTATAGTGCAGTGGTGAGCACTCCATGAAGGTTATGTGTGTGGCCCACTAAACATTTTGTTTATTGTTGCCTATGTGCAGGGTTGTCAGAGTCCGCAAGCGCACATGAAGTGAGGCGCATGCTGATTTGGGACACTCCACAAATTCTATGTATGCAAGTACAGTTTGCAAAACTACCTTGTCCCAGGAGACCATCTTGGTTACGACAATCTTGAAGGCCACTGAGATGAAGGAGGACTATTCATGCGGCCCCACTCACTAGCTTAAGTTGCCCATCACTGCTTCAGTATATATTGATCAGTTGGCGATTTCAGATTGAGCCATTTAAAATTGGTTTTAAGTTAGCCTCTTGACTGTTTAACAGGATACGTCATATGCACATTGGAACCACACAGAGCGAGTACATCACTGACATGCAGTCCTTTTTGCAGTGAATGATACTGCATTGCATAGTTGCTGGAGAATTCAGCAGTGAAGGTGTTAAAACATTTACATTCATTTTTAATAAGAGAAAGTATTTAGTTTCATAACTTTGTTTATTCTCTTAACTTTTATTCCAATTCATTATCCCAGACTAATATTTTTTCCTATTTTTTCAAGAATTTTTTATAAATTGAACTGACCATTTTATTTTATTAGGTAAAGAATACACGAGGGGAAAGGGCATGATTGTTAAATAATCTGAATTTTCTCTGCTGTGCATTGTGTAGGGAGTATATACACATTAATATTATGGTTTAAAAATCGAGAAGAAAGGAAATGGATACACTGTATACTTACCTATTTGTTCTTCCAAACGTATTTTGTTATAAACAGGAATGAAGGAGGATGTCGAGGGGAAAAGCCTTTTCTTCTTATGTCACCCTATTATAATCTTCCTGATTTTTCCCCTCAATGATCACATAGTTTCTGTTCATTATATTATTTATTATATTGTTCCAGGAGCTTGATTTTCATGTTAACGGAGATTACTTGGACATTATGAGTTCCTAAAACACTGCTAACTGTTAGCATTGCCTGTTTATTTTGTGTAGCAACTCTTTCATGTTCGAGGGAGATCAGATTATTTACTAATAGCAGTATGCTGATCATACATTGATACTGTAGATAGCCATCATTTTGTTTTTATGTAAGGAGCAGATGAAATTTGAGAATGCATCTCATATATTGATATCTATATTAGTTAAGTATCTCATACATTACTCTGTGTGTGTGTGTGTGTGTGTGTGTGTGTGTGTGTGTCTGTGTGTAATAATTCAAATGTGTAGTTCCTCTTTGAATGCAAACACTGTTAGAAAAACTCCATCATGATATAGATAATTACCTGTGGTTTTTGTATTTTTCCCCTACCTTTTAGCTAGCCGTGAGGTGGTTGGAACACAACTGTCGTTATCAGTACATGGATGAACTTCTCCAGTATGTCCGCTTTGGCCTTATGGATGTGGATACACTACATACTGTAGCCCTTTCTCATCCTCTTGTCCAAGCTAGTGAAACTGTAACAGCACTTATTAATGAGGCCTTGACGTACCACCAGAGCGTCTATGCACAGCCAGTTTGGCAGACCAGACGTACCAAACCTCGCTTCCAGTCAGACACTCTTTACATTATTGGCGGGAAGAAACGTGAGATCTGTAAAGTAAAAGAACTCCGATACTTCAATCCAGTCGATCAGGAGAATGTTCACATAGCAGGGATTGCAAACTGGAGTGAACTAGCTCCCATGTCTGTTGGGAGAAGTCACCACTGCGTAGCTGTCCTGGGAGACTTTCTGTTTGTAGCTGGTGGAGAAGTTGAGCATGCCACAGGGCGTACTTGCGCAGTAAGGACTGCCTGTCGGTATGACCCCCGTAGTAACTCTTGGGCCGAGATAGCTTCAATGAAGAACTGCCGGGAACATTTTGTATTGGGAGCTGTTGATGAGAACCTCTATGCAGTAGGGGGAAGAAATGAACTGCGTCAAGTTTTGCCTACAGTCGAGCGGTATTGTCCCAAGAAGAACAAGTGGACCTTTGTTCAGTCCTTTGACAGATCCCTTTCATGTCATGCTGGATCTGTGGTGGACGGACTTCTTTGGATATCAGGTAGAAAACGTTTCACACAATTTGAGGTACTAACAAAATACCAAATTATTGTCATGAATTAAACCAATAAGTTTACTTTGGTTTACATGTCTGGAAAGGTTGGGCTAAGCCTTTATTTTAGAGCAGTGATGTTGAGACTGACACTCCCAAGCTGCAGGTGACTCTTTACTGAGAATCCTGGGGCTCATTGCAACACATGATATTAAAACACTGTGTGACTGATTTAACAACTAGTCAGGATGCTTTTCCTAGCTATTAATCAATTGTAGTGGATAAAATAATAATACAGTAAAACTCTATTAGTCCAGCATCCAATGCTCCGGGACTCCTGATGGTCCAGCACCATCAGGAACCCAGAAGTGCTGGGGCAGCCAGACAGGCTTCCCCCATTCAGCTGCTGCTGAAACTGACCAGCAGCTGAATCGGGGAAGCTGGGAGCAGAGCAGCTGGGATGCTGCGGGGTTGGTCTTGTAGCGCCACCCCTCGGCGCTGCGGGACCAACCCAGCAGGACCCCAGCTGCTCTGCCCCAGGTGTCCCCAAGTCAGCCGCTGCTGAAACAGATCAGCGGCTGATTCCAGGAAGCCCCGGTCAGAGCAGCTCTGCCCGGGGCTTCCTGGAATCAGCCGCTGATCTGTTTCAGCAGCGGCTGAATCAGGGACCCCTGGGGCAGAGCAGCTGGGGTCCTGCCGGGTTGGTCCCGCAGCGCCGTCCTTTGGCGCTGCGGGACCAACCCGGCAGCACTCCAGCTGCTCTGCCCCAGGCATCCCCAAGAGCAGCTGGGGTGCTGCCGGGTTGGTCCCGCAGCACCGAGGGGCAGCGCTATGGGACCAACCGGGCAGTACCCCAGCTGCTCTGTCCCAGGTGTCCCCAAGAGCAGCTGGAGTGCTGCTGGGTTGGTGCCGTAGCACTGCCCCTCAGCGCTGCGGGACCAACCCGGCAGCACCCAAACTGCTCTATTGCAGGCATCCCCGATTCAGCTGCTGCTGAAACTGACCAGCAGCGGCTGAATCAGGGATGCCCTGGGCAGAGCCGGACTATCGTAAGGGGGGGGCTATGAGGGGCCTGGGGTGGCATCCCCTCCCACCCCACTCCAGACCCCTCATAGCCCCCCCCCTTCTGATAGTCCGGCATATCTGATAATCCGGTACCCCCTGGGTCCTAAATGTGCCAGATTATCCGAAGTTTACTGTACTTGGTGAGTCATTTTGCTGTGAGAATTGTATATAAAATGAATCAATTCTTGTGTTAGCTCTTTTGGATAATGTTGATTGCTAATTTTGCACTTTCTGAGTATCACTATTTTAGAAAAACTTAGTATGGGTAATAAAACCATGGGAATTTGAGAGAAGCTGAACAGTACTCATAAAGTGCTTTTCTCTCTACTAAATATGCTGCTTCAAAGTTATGTACCATAAGTGGTACCTCTAATCCGGATTCATAATTTGCAGTGAATCAAAGTACCTATTTGCTGGCAGATACAAGATTAAAAATGCTTCATATTAACTTAAAAAAACAAACAAACTCAAGCAGTTCAGTCTATTTAGCTGAACAAAAGCTAAGGGTTATGTATTTCTATCTGTCCAGTATAACCATCTTGTGCAAATCAATAAGGTCAACAAAACTCTGTGTGAGTGCCAGCAGTCTGCCCACATGGATCACAATGCAGAATGGGGGATTTTGACATTAAGAAAACAAAACATAGAAAGCCGTTGTAGCAGGTGGCCAGTTTATGTACATATATATTCGTGAACATTATGTATAAAGGGACTGGAGATAGAAGCATCATAGGATGTCAGAGATCATGGAAGAACAATGTACAGCGCTTCATATTGCGACATCTTATTGCGGTGTACTAACCTGAATTGCAAACTACCTAACTTCCGATCTGCCCTTTGTGATTTATGTATGTTAAGCCCTGGTGCTGTTCCATACATAGTATGGTACAACATGCTCCCTCTGCACCCTTTGTTATTTCTCCTTATAATTTATATTTCTGACAACTTCCAAAAATGACTACAGGAGATGTATCGAAAGGATTGAGACTGAATATATTTATTGAGCTATAATATGTCTGTCCAGTCTTGTGTTGCAAGTAAGAACTAAAGACAGACCCCTTGGAAGGTGTACCTTCCCTGTTGCGTTCAACAGTAAGTATCCATTTTAGCTGAACATTGGAACAGTTAAAAGTGATGTTGAAGCCATCAATATATGCAAAGTAAAGGAAAATAGATAATTATGCTGAAGACAGGATTAAATATCTATTTATATCTTTCAATAAAATCCTTATTTATTTAATGTACCAAGGTAGTAGACTGTTTAAATATATGTGTAAAATACATGAATCAGATTGTAGAATAGCCTTCCAAGAAATCTGATGGATGCCCCATTGTGCTTGAGTCATTGAAAATTGGACAGGGCAACAAAAAATGTCACACCTATTTGATATTGATATCACTGGAGTTTCTGCTGCAAAATGGATTGTACCATATGGGAACAATGTATTGGCAGTAAGATGAACTAGATTTTCTATCTTTCTGTATTTTTTGATTTGCTAAATGATATTTTCTGAATTACAAAAGCATGTGATGATAAATCCATTTAGTACTGTTTTGATGTGTGTTATGGCCTTGCATAGGGATGTAACAGTATAGTCGATTAAATGATAAGCAAAAGCTTACAGGTTAATGCTATAGACTACACACATTTCCCTTCCCCCCTCTGTGACATTTCTCAGGTCTAGCTTGTGACAAGTCAGAGACCTACTGCTGCTGCAGCTCTGCATTTCAAGTGTATTAAGACCTGGACTGGCAGGCAGCCCAGCTCAGTTCTGGCTTGCGCCGGGTCCAGGAGCTCAGACCCCCCCCTCCAGACAGGGACTGCTGACACCCTGTGCTGCTTGCTGCCTCTTTCTCAGAAACAGCAGTGCAGAGTGACAGGCAGCCGGTCCATGAGGGGAGCAGGTTTTTAAATTGGCTCCCATCGTGGACGAGCTCCCGCCTAGCACCCCGCTCTGCTGCCTCTGATACAGTGGCTGCCAGCCCCGCCTCCAGGGACTATAGAATAGTCGACTAACAGATAAACTGTCATGAGGTTACTTGACCATCCAATTAACCGATATTTAACATCCCTAGACTGGCAGGATGATTAGTGAGTTCTGTACATTGATATAGGGATGTGACCAACTAGTTGAGTAGTCAACTATCCAATAAGCAAATGCTTATCGGATAGTCAACACATCGGATAGTCAACATAGTCGACTAGTCATTCCTCTGCCCCCCACCCCGCTGTCTCAATGAGAAAGAGGCAGCAAGGGAGGGGGGAGGAAAGGGGAGTGCGTCAAAACAGAAGTGCCGCATGGAGCCCGGGGCCAGACCCTGGGCTCCATGCATCTCTGCCCCTTTGTAACACCGTGTGCTGCCTGAAGCCAACTAGGGAGTCCCCAGGCCGCACGCAGTGTTTCAAAGCGGCAACACTGTGTGGAACCCAGGATCAGCTGGGGACTTTAAAACACCACATGGAGCCTGATGCTGGGCTCCCTGCGGCATTGCAAAGCAGCAGTGCTGCATGGAGCGTGGAGTCAGTGGGGGAGTCCCTAGCTGATCCTGGGCTCCATGTGGCACTGCTGCTTTGAAACATTGTGAGGAGCATGGAGCCAGTGGGGGACTGTCCTGCTCGCCCCATTCTCACCGCAGAGCAAATTGCATTGACTATTTGATTAGTCAATTAATTGAAATTTAACATCCCTACATAGATAATATTAGTATTTTTAAAGGTAATGTATAGATACTATCTATAGCTTCAATCAGTTTTCTATTAATTAATTTCTCTGGGCCAGGTAATCGTGTTCTCTGCATGCATGCAGAAGAGGAGGAAGGATAGTGCAGATTTTGCTATTCCAAAATGTTAGTACAGGCAGTCCCCGGGTTACGCGGATCCGATTTATGTGGGATCCGTACTTACGAACGGGGCTTTTCTCGCCCCGGAGGACGCAGGCAGCGGGACCGCCCAGACGCGCTGCGGTCCCGCCGCCCACTTCCTCTGCGGCTTTGCTCCGCGTCTCCCTGGTCTGCTGGGGGACCCCCCCAGCAGACTAGGGAGACGCGGAGCAAAGCTGCGGAGGATGCGGGTAGCGGGACCGTGGCGCGTCTCGGTCCTGCCACCTGCGTCTCCCTGGTCTTCTGGGGGGGGGGGACGCAGCTAGTGCGCGCCCCCCCCAGCAGACCAGGCTTTTCTCGCGCACGCCTGTGGTAGAGCAGCTGGGACGCTGCCGGTTGGTCCCGCAGCGGCGCTCCTCAGCGCTACTGGACCAATCTGGCAGCACCCCAGCTGCTCTGCCCCAGGCGTCCTGATTCACCTGCTGCTGGTCAGTTTCAGCAGTGGCTGAATCAGGACGCCTGGGGCAGAGTAGCTGGGGTGCTGCTGGGTTGGTCCAGTAGCGCCGAGTAGCGGCGCTACTGGACCAACCCTGCAGCACCCCAGCTGCTCTGCCCCAGGTGCCCCCAAGTCAGCCACTGCTGAAACTGACCAGCGGCTGACTACAGGAAGCCCAAGGCAGAGTTGCTCTGCCCCGGGTTTCCTGGAATCAGCCGCTGATCAGTTTCAGTAGCAGCTGACTTGGGGACACCTAGGGTAGAGCCGCTGGGGTGCTGTTGGGTTGGTCCCCGCAGCGCCGAGGTGCGGCGCTGTGGGGACCTACCCAGCAGTGCCCCAGCTGCTCTGTCCCAGGCATCCAGATTCAGCCGCTGTTGAAACTGATCAGCGGCTGATTCCAGGAAGCCCGGGGCAGAGAAACTCTGCCTCAGGCTTCCTGTAGTCAGCCGCTGGTCAGTTTCAGCAGTGGCTGAATCTGGACGCCAGTTCCAACTTACGAACAAATTCAACTTAAGAACAAACCTACAGTCCCTATCTTGTCTGTAACCCGGGGTCTGCCTGTACTTGACTTTTGAAAAATCCACTTTCGCATAAGCTTGAAGAGCAAGTGCCATCAGCTATGGCAGAATGGCCAAAAAATCTTAAAATGTAGATGCCTAAAATCAGTGGTCTGGTTTTCAGAGTAGTTGCATCTCCTCTTCACCTCCATGGGACCTGTGCGTGCTCATCTTCTGTGGAAATCAGGCCAATTCTATTTAATTGCTTAGGTATCTAAATCCATACTTGGGCCACAAAGGCCCAGATCCCAAGGTGGCTAACACCCATTTTTTAAATATGTGGGTCTAAGTTTGAAAAGATTGGCCATCTCCTTAAAACAATTAAATTAATTTAAACTAAGCATAAATGACATTTATGTATCTAGCTCCTATGATTGCCAGTAGAATCCTTCAAACATGAACAGAGTGCAAACCATTGAAGTTCTGTTTACTGATCTTGCAGCCAGAACACTTTGGTGCCTTTGTTGCTGCCCGTTGCCTTTCCCTCATGCAGCTGATTGAAATCCGAGAAGAGACTCCTGAGGTTTCATTGCTACAATTCAAAATCTGGATCAATTTTTTTTTCTGCTGCTTTAGGGAAAAATATGAGCAGCAGCTAGCGTTGCCAACTTCCTAATTGCCAAAGATCTTACAATCTAAATAGACAAGACAGAAAAAGAATGGGGGAAGGGATCTGACAGACAAGCGAAGTGAACAATGTGATTTCAGCATGATATTATTTACACACCGGCTAATAGATGAATTTGTTAAGCCCTCTTGGTGTTACATATTTTAGACAATGTGGTCTTTCTTCCTTGTTCAGAGCTACATATTTTTATTTTGAAAAGTTGGAAAGCTGAATGAGAATTCATTTAAAGTCAATCTCTCTGGATAGATAGAACAGCTATGAGTAGATGATTTTATGATTTTCTAGGATGCTGAATTTTACAGGCCTGGTAGCATTTGACGCTAGGATCCAATTCATAGGTAAACTGCTCTTCACTCAGGCTTGAGGTATGAAGTATTCAGGTAAAATAGGCATGAAATACACCTAAACCATATGAATTCAATGTGTTTAACTATCACCTCCTATACAAGAAAGTTTGGTATAGCTAGTGCTTGAAGTATACTAAAAAGAGCCTAAATCTGATTTTTCAAATCTGTTAGCCTCCATTTTCTTAAATATTACTGACCACTGTTCTTCTCTTCAAGGACAGAGAGAGTGTGGCACTCTGGAAAGTCATTCTCTGTGACATTTTCCATCTGAAAATTGGGTGATAATACTGACCACCCTTTGAGAAGGACAGGTGAAAAGCATCATAAAAGAGAAAAATATTATACTCTTATATTAGGGGGTTGAGACCACAAGTGTGTCTTGGCTAAAATTTCGTTCTACCACTCGCAGGAAATCTCATTTTTTAAAAATACCTTCTTCTCCCCTATGCATTTTTTAAAAATTCCTGACTCAGATGTTGATTTTGGTATTTCTTTTTAAAAAAGTGGTGGTTATGGCAAAGGCACAGAATTTTGGGAGCCTGTAAAATATTTTGGTGTTAACTCACAATGCTGTTTGTTATTATTACAAACCGTCTCTCTCTCTCTCTCTCTCTCTCTCCCCCCTCCTCTTACTGCTTCCCCCCTCTCTCTCAGCTCTCCTCCACTCTCTCTCCGTCTCTTTCTCTTCTCCCCCTCCTGCCTCTCACTCTCTCTCTCTCTCTCTCTGCTCCCCTCTGTCTCTGTCAGGGATGCACGCTTGTCCAGGCCCCACCCCCTAGGTGTGTACATCACCGCCCCTCCTCCCTTTGCCTCCTGCCGTGGTGCTCGGCTGACTTCTGCACCGCTCAGGAACAAGCAGCACAAATGGCCTCTCTTTCTCCTTTCCTCCTACTGCTTCGCCCTCTTTCTCTCTCTCAGCTCTTGTCCGCTTCCAGCCTCTCTCTCCATCTCTCTCTCTTTCTCTTCTCCCCCTCCCGCCTCTCACTCTGTTTCTCTTCTTCTCTTCCTGCTGCGTCTCTCTCTCTCTCTCTCTCTCTCTCTCACACTGTACTCTGCCTCCTCCATTCTCCTCTCTGTCTCATCCGCGTCCTCTGTGTCTGCTCTGCTTTCCTCCTTTTGAATCCGGCGCCCTTTCCTGACGTCAGAGATGCACGCTAGTCCAGGTCTCCCCCCCCCCGGCTGTTCTCTCTGGGCAGCGCTGTTGCCTCCCACCGTGGTGCTTGGCTGACTTCTGCGCTGCTCAACCGGGCCACCGCACGGGAGTAAGCAATGCAAGCGGCCGTTTGGGCCCCGCTCCCCATGCAGCACTCCCAACAGCGCCGCCCAGAGGGAACAGCCAGTGTTTCAGCATTACAGAGTCACAGACATTGGGCTACTATATATATGATAACAGGCTATGAGAGGCTCTGCTTAGGAGGAGGAGATATTATGTCAGTAATTTGCTGTGAAGCTGCTACATAAAACATAGGTCTGTAATGAATGAGAATCTTCAGCACCCTGGACAAGTTCAGTTCCTTAGAGTTATTTGCTTTGGAACTTATGTTTAACAACAAAAAGAATGATCTCTGAAGCCCATTTTCAATCCATATTTTGAACAGGATATGTCCTGATTAATAATGATAATAGAATCTGCTCTCTTCCTTCCCACTTCAAAGCTCTGGCTTCAGTGGACTTAAATCTATTACTTCCTTCTGTAGGTTGAGTGTGTCAGGTTTTCACTATTTTAAAACCATGAGCTATAATTCTGAACATTTGGATTGTATAAAAAAAGGAGTAACATGCTTTGGAGAGACTAGCAGCAGTCTCTGTTCAAAATGAGCTGATCCTTTTGCTCTACAAAAGATTATTCAGGATAGACATACATGTCCTAACTCCACAAAGAATTTAAATGTGGACATGGTTTAATCAAACATAGGCAGTTCTAGTTCTACATACTTCCAGTTGAGGAAGGATCATCATATGTTTAAAAGGCACAGAACTGGAAAAGAAGAGATTCTTTCCTAAAAATAGCAGCGTGTTCCCTGGAGTACACTTAAGGATTCTGTATATTCCATGTATTTGCTGGAAGAAATGCAGAGGGGAGCTCTTTGCCAACATGTAGTTTTACACATCTCCTAGCCAACTCATACTCAAATACAAAACCCAGCATTCAAATGGGTTTGTGATACTTTTTCTGCCATTTCAATTGTATTGCATTCCCCTAGCTATGTAGAATACCTAGGACATATCTGTTATGGATAATATTCTGCACTTAGGGTCTGATTGTTTAAGCCTTATTCTGGGGGGAGGAGGGGACCCTTCCCGCATTTCTATGAGACTTGCTTGTATAAGGGCTACAGGATGAAGTTATTCAATACAATTTACAAATAATTTCATGTTCTACAGGGAAACAGTGTCTTCCCCGTGTAGGTTAAGCCAGTGATAATGGGATGGAAAGTGATTCTGTGCTAAGCCTTTACTTTTCTACAGAAGGTTCTTTGTGTAAATGGGCATCAGAGATCTGAATACTGTGGGGGTGGGAATTTTGGGTAGATGGAGTTGGAAAATATCTGCTGTAATCCGCACAGGAGTTAGTACTAATTAATGCAGAATAAGGACCTTGACAGGTGGCGTTAATGCTGGTTGGACACCTTATTTTCACCTTCAAAATAGAGATCTGGGCATTGTGGTGTCATGGGTCATGCTCTCACCAGAAAACGATTCCTCTCCTTGAAGCTTTGGAGCCCAAAATAAAATCACTCTGTCAAAGTGCAATGAATGTAAAGTGGTATTATTATTTATTATCTAATATTTGGGAAATGCTGACTGGATTGACTGGAAATGCCCCCTGTGGGCGGGGCTCACCCACCAAGGAATCATAGAGGGCGCTTCCTCTTCCGGATAAGCAGGTAGCCATGTTGCTCTCTCAGACTCATTACAGACAGAATAAGGCAGAAATGTTTTAAGAAATTCCATTTTTTTGGGGAAAAGTAGCTATCCTTGTTGGTACCATTCAGACTTTTATTTCTCCTTATTGTATTTTTTATAGAGACATTTTCTCTTTTTTTCATCCTTTCCCTCCCTCTTTCTTTTTGCCTCAAGTATTTTTAAAACGGTAGATTAAGAGGCCAGACACAGGCTTGTTCAATTGGAATTTTGGCAGAAAATTTAAAATGTTCAGTGTAGCACTTCAAAGTTAGTAGAAACTTGGTTTTGAAAACTGTTGCTGATATAAGATGGCATATTTAATGACAGATGTATCTAAAGAAAGCTGTTAAGATGCAGATTATCCCCCTGAGGAGGGGAGATCAAAACTGCCAATCTATAAAATATACTTGTTAGGGGAAGGCATAGAATCTATCTATGCAAGCACTTTGATTGCAGGGGACAGTGTAGCAGCATGTGGCATCATAACCTAAGAGCAGACAAATCAGCTTGATGACTTTCAAAGCCAAGAATACTGCTGGAGGCAAGGGTACTCCAGTCTAGAAGAAATTAAAACATATAGAGACTGTTATTAATTCCATATCTATTTTTGTGTAGTCAAATCTGTATGCAAATTCTTAGCATCTCATTTTGGCAGATTAATCTAAAAGTGAAGAGCGGCATGTGAAAGGAATGTAATGATAAAACACCACGGATGAGTAGTAGTACAGGAAAAAAAAAGGAAGCTGTATACTTGGTATGAGGAGCTTTTTAAGGGGAAAAAGAAAACATTTTTTTATTTATGTGATTATTTATTAAATATTTTACACAGAAACAACCCTACCACAAAGCAAAACAAAAAACAGTTCCTGGGCTTTTCTTTCTTGAGAGTGAATTGGTAAGAGGCCTAGCATCATGTTTCTGATCCAACTCTTGTAGTTTAACATTTAGAGGGAATCAGCAAAATAGCGATGATTTTTGTTTCAAAAGAGTAAGTGGACAGATCATTTCTTTTTTCATATACAGTAATATTTAGAAATGTAAAAATTTGAATTGCAAGACAAAGATTAGAAAAAATATCATGTGTAGTTGTATGTACAGTTGACAGTAAACAACACAGAGCTACATAATGCATCCCGAGATTAGTAATGTAACTTGCCTATACATATGTAATGTACAGAGGTGGTGATAGACAATATTTTCAAAGAACACTCTGTCTGGATTTTCTATTTCGATTTTAAATGCTTCAGAGCAAGGACTGCATGTCATAATGTGCATGTACAGTACCTAGTACACTGGGGTTGGCCCCCCAAGACATAGCTGTAATATAAATAATCAGTGTTATTGCCAAGCAGTAAAGGGCAATTTGCTTTAATAGATTTGTTCTTAGTTTCTCCTGTATATGTAAAAATGTCTGGAGCTGCATGAGAGTGAATGGGAGACTTTTCCTGTTATTTGGTTGTGCTATTGACATTGTAGGATGTAGCTTGGCTTTTTCCATGATTGGGTGTAATGTTGTTGTTGCCTGTATTATAGAACATAAAATGCGGTATTATAGTGACTTTTGCTTAGGTAAATATCAAGATTTATAATTGCAGGAGGTTTACAAATAACCATGGCAAGACACAATGAAATCTTGAGGTTAACCATAATATGGAGACAATACAGATCTTGTTATAAAGTTTCTAAGTATTTGCAGCCAAAACATCCAGAATGTTATATTCAAATATTTGTTTTGAACATAACATTTAAGTATTACATTGTTTTAAAAAGGAAGATGAGGTTAGAGGTCAAGGAGAAAAGATGATTATAGCTTTCTGATGAACAGCCAGTAAGCAAATATTGGTAAATGATTAATTATGATTTTTTTGTTTGTTTTTTGAAAGTTACAAAGTTCTCTGTCTGCAGGAAGACATCTGCCCAGATCCTGGGCCTCATTAAGCTCATGTTGAGTCAATCAAGTGCTACAAAGGACAAATAAAGATTACCCTAGCACTGGAGAAGTCTCTGGCCAGCTCTCACCTTAGCCACTTTCTCAACTCCATGGGCATGCCAGGGTTTTGTGGGAGCAAAAGGACGCAGAGCTGAAGCAGAATGCAGGACTGGCCTTTTGGGACTAGCCTAGACAACATAAAGTAGAGCAGGTCTCTGGATGCACTGAGTTGTACTGAAGACTGATCTATCCCATCCTCCCACTAGTCTGAACATCAGTTTAAAGACCACTTTGTCTCCTCTGTGCTCTGCAAAGTTTGTTGTTGACATGAAGAATTTAGTGAAGTTCTGAAGCCGCTAATACAAACTGCATGGTGTCCCATGTTCAGGGCTTCACTTGTGTGGATCAGCTTACAGTATCGGGCCCTATGAGGATGAACAAAGAGAGTACGGGGTGATTTTATGTCAAATCTGTCATTTGAAGTATCAGTTTGGGCCAAATGAGCTATTCTAGGCATTTTCATCTTTGTTTGCAAATTATATTGACCTCTAAGTAGCCAAGATGCAGTATATGGATATGCTTCTTGGCAATGGTTAATGATGTTTCAGACTCCATACACGTACTAGTCATTCACAAGGCTAGTTCCATGGAACAGGGTATTCTATCCCTATATAAATATTTCATTTTGTTTTTCTTTTGGAATTGTGTGAAAATAGTTGTTCTGAGATCCAGCACAATGTTTTTCGAATGAAAATGATGTCCCATAGCACCATTCCTGGTTGGTTACAGTGCTAATCTCTGCCCCCAGCAATTTTCTCCTTTCTGATCTTTGACTGCCTCTTAGATTACATGCTCCTTGAAGCAGGGACAGTCTAGTCATTTTACCTCTCTGTGACTCATTTTACCCATCTGTAAACCAGGGATAATGATATAGACCTCCTTCATAAAGCACTTTGAGATGTCCTGATTAAAAGTGCTCTATGAGTGCTAGAGATGATTAATAATAGTATTTTTTGTGTGTGTCTTGAACAAGGATGACACATAGAATCACAGAAATGTAGGGCTGTGAGGGACCTAGATAGGATATCTAGTACAGCCTCTTGCACTGAGGCAGGACCAAGTGAACCTCAGTCACTCCTGTCAGGTGTTTGTTTAACCTTTTCTTGTCTAAATCTCCATTGACATAAGCTCCTACTAATGCCTATTTCAGAATTTAACTACAGTTACAGTTAGAAAGATTTTTCTAATATCTAATCTAAATCTCCTTTGATGCTGATAAAACTGATTACTCCTGTTCCCTTCAATGGACACAGAGAACAATTGAACCATCCACTTTATAACAGTCCTTAGCATGTTTGAAGACTGGTCAGTGTACTCAACTAATATTTTTGTACCATGTACTAGCAGAGGAATTAGCTTTACAGAAAGAGAACAGTTATTTTGTTGTTTGCTATTTTGCCTTGCTCTGATTCTAGCAACATGGATCCTCTGTGCTCGTTATTAACTGGATCAAAAAAAAAAGTGTGTCTCTCTGAAAGTAAAACTGGTGAGAAGTAATGTAATTATGTCACAGATTGAATAATGTGATGTATAAAAGTATAGTCCTAAGTATGATTAAGTTGTTTTACTAAGATCTTGGTCCTTTTGTATACTTGTGAAAATGTTTTAACCCATGTAAAAATCTGTTGTAGGAGGAGTAACAAATACTGCACAATACCAGAACAGGCTAATGGTCTATGATCCTAAGCAGGTAAGTGTCCATGTTATTGGTGTTTGCTTATATATTTGCATATAAAGGTATATAAAATATATAATAAAAATAATGGCAAGTTAAAAACACTGCCAATTCAAATGACTAGTGTTTTATACCTACTGTCCACTATTATAAATGAATATAAACGTACCGTGAAACAAAGAATTAGGGCCATTGTTTAAAAAAACAATACTCCTTTGTTGCTACTCTAGGATGCTCCCAAGAAAACATGTTAAAAATCTATGGTATTTATCACCATTTATTCTGCTTTGCCTTTTGAAAACTATTAGCTTTAGATAATACAACGAATGCACAATGCGCACATACTGGTTTTCCAACGGTAGCACAGTATGGCAATATTTGTGCTCCATATGCTGTAGGGAATGTGAACAGTCGAACAAAAATGTTTTTTATGAACATGAAACCATTTTTATTAATATTAAAATTTTCATTTACCACAAATACATAATTTTGGACCTGTACTTCCCATTAGTGATCTATTAAATTTATGTATTGCAAAGCACTTGATTACCATTTTTGATATAGGTAAGATGACTATCACTTTATTATCTGAGCATCAAAAGTGTCTGTTAGGAATGTTTTCGTGCATTATGTATATGTTTTGATTAGGTCAAAATTCTCCAGTAACAACTTCAGAGCACTTGGACATGGTAATATGCCCTTTCCTCCTGTATTGGGGAAACAAACATCCCAATCCTGCTGCTGTCACAATAGTATGAGTAGGCTCTTATGACCCTATAGAAGAATATTGACTTCCAATTGTTTGTTAGTGGCTTTGAGCTTTATATTTATAGCCAAAATTTGCCATTGATTTTATGGGGAGCAACACATCTGTATCCAAGAGCATTTGGTCTATAGGAATCACAATTAACAATTTCTTTTAAAGGGCACAATATTTTTATTATTGATTATACAAGCAGAGGTTCTGTTATGAATCTCTGTCCACAGTGAACACAGGCTGATTTTACTCATGATTTGGGCATCATACTTATATACTCTGCCTCCTTTTTGTGTAGTGTATGTTTTGTCTAGTTCTCTTAGTTACTCAGGTAGTGTCAGCAGCTGCATGCTAAAATCTATGGCTTGGCTACTTCAGCATACAGTGCTAATTGCAGGAGGCCAAGTCTGACACACAAACAGTTAAAGTGGAAGAGTGTGTTAGCGTTCTTCAAATGAGGTCTGCTTCATGTTTGTACACACATGCTTGTTTTAAAAATTCTGCTGGCATATTGTTTACGGTGGGTACTGGAAAACATCACATCTGCTTGCGTCTTGCACAGAATCTCAATAACTCCATCATTCAGCACTAGTGCTTGTTTCTGTGCTAGGCCTTTGTGGAGAGTCGATAATGCCTGCCATCTGCCACAGAGCACACAGCTACCTGCCAACAAGCAGGCTGGGGTGACCTCTGCTTCCCCACCACTGATTAGTATTCACATGCTGGCTTATTAGGAATGACCCCACCAGGCCCCTCTGTTCCTTTGCCTTTGCAGTGCTTGGCGGCTCACCTGGCAGGCATTGCAGTGTAGGAAGCTAAAGATATAATCAGGGGACGCAGGCAGGCTTTGCTAAGCAGATGGTGTCTATAGTCTGGTGTCAAGGGACTGGACTGCTAATGCAAAAAATAATTCCTAATATTCAAATATTACATATTTGTAATGTATAGCTGAATACTGTCAAGGCCACAGTCATAGGCTATTGAGTTACTGAGTTACAGGATGTTTAATATAAGAAATTGCGCCACCAACTAATGTTTGTAACTACCCCCCACTCGTAAATTAGACTTTTGTTAGCAGGTTGTTTGACTGTTGAAAGTGGCTGACGTTGTTTTCTGACTCTTAAAGTTTCATGCTTTTTTTCTCCCCCCAAAAAGTAGGAAACATTCCTACAGAGCCTCTTTCCTGGTTAATAAATATTCAGAAACATTTTTCTTGTATAACTGATTAAATCAAAATATGGAAGGATAAAGAAAGCAAAATGAAATGCACACATACATTTGGGTTTTTTTTTCTGTTCCTTTGCTCCCTAAAGATAAAAACTAAATAATTTTGTGAAAGGAGGAGAAAAGCTCTCTCTTTCAGCCATGATATAGCTCACCGTTCAAGATTTCAATGTTCTTTACAGAAGTCTAATACTTTCTTATGGAAATAGGCACTGTTTTTTGAAGTGACATGAGAAAGCAATGTAAGACACCTTTAGTCTTTCAGAAATGTTATGACTTTTTCAGCACAGATACATTGATTTTAATATTATATTGCATCGGCTGAAAATTATAATTGTAATTTATAATCTGTTAGTAATTCAGATATATCCTATATCATGAAATAATAATTTTCAATATATCATAAGATAAAGATTCAAAGGACATTATATGAAAAAGTTAATGTTTTGGGGGAGTCCTTGGGTCACCTGTTCTCTTGTCACATCACCATTCTCATGTGGCAGCTACACTTAAGAAATCAACATTTGATTGTGTCTTCCATCTGTCACAGTAATAGTGACAGAATACCAAATACCAAACCAATAGTGCCTGAAATATAACCAAAAACATATCAAATGGCTAAATTCTAAAGCAGTGGAAAAGAACCATTGAATTGCTCAAAAGATAAATATTAAGATATAGAGAAAAGGTGGGAAACTTAAGACTGGGGGGCTGGATGCCACCCCCCTCTCCCGCTCTCCCCTCGGCTTGCCTTGATCTGGCCCCAATTGATTTTTCTATGGGTCAGCATTTTCTATGGGTCCCTAAAAAGGTTCCCTGCCTCTGATATAGAGGTAGGAAGATTGCCTTAGTGTTTGTCAGCTATGGATTGGGTATTGGAGTCCAATCAACTGACCTACTGTTCTAATTAACATTCAAATGTATAGCCATGAGGAGGAGTATATGACACTCAGCACTTGCAAGTTGCCAAGGACTACTGAGAGCAATTTTACTCTGTTTCCATTTCTAGAATAAGTGGCTAAGCCGAAGCCCCATGTTACAGAGGAGAGTGTACCATTCCATGGCTGCTGTCCAAAGGAGGCTTTATGTTTTAGGCGGGAACGATTTGGACTACAATAATGATCGGATTCTTGTACGCCACATAGACTCTTACAGCGTAGACACTGACCAGTGGACGCGCTGCAGTTTCAACATGTTGACAGGCAAGCCTTTTTCATGGAAGGTATAATGAAAGCAGTGCCCTGGGAGGTTTTTTGTTTTATTTTGTTTTACAAGCCCAACTCTTCTCCCTTACAGCACTTTTACAGGACCTCAGTGGAAACGCTCCTGATTTAGGAACGAATGCAAAGCCCAGTGATGTCAACAGGAGTCATTCCCTTGCTTGCTCCTCTAAGGCACAAAACATTTCAGAAGAGGGATCTCTTAGAGCATTGCAAGCTACATTTTCCAAACAATGCACCTAAAACTGGTTTAGTTAAACTGTCAAAATAACAAAAAGATTAAATCGTATTTCCCCTTTCATGAGGTGCTTTATTGTACCCCTGGAAATATCTTTTGAGTGCACACAGGTGATTGAACTGCACCTTGCACACCTTGAAAATATAGTTTGCAGGGTCTGCTGTTAATGATGGTGTTCAGAGTATTTATGGAGATGCATAGATGTCCCATATATATTACTACACAATAGTTAAGACCAGATACCAGAAAAGGGTTTATTTATTACAACTAAATCAGCTCAGAGATGAGCAGATTAGCACTGATGACTGCTGGATTTACAAATTGCTCCTTGACAAGCTTGAGGGACCATTGTAGTAACAGCGAATTGAGTGAAAAGGTGTGAAAGGGGGTGCCCTCATATTGATAGGTACCTTAAATGGGTAAAAGTGGGGAGGCACTACACTTTTTGTTTTAAAATAATTCTCCCTTTTTGTCCTTCTCCCCGCTTCCATGCTTTTTTAAATGTGCAGGATTGGCAGCCTCTGGCTAAGAAATATGTTTGGTTTTACACACCGAGCAGGCAGCATAACAGATCAGTGGCAGTGTGGGTTTCCTGGGTTTGGATGAGTCTGAGTACCTCTGAAGTCAATAGGAACAGAAGCAGGGACCATGCTTCAAACCTGACCTTCAAGGAATGTTTCTGAAGATGAGGAGGATATTTTTCCTCTCTCTGCCTCGAGTGCTCCATCTCTCTTTTGAGACTGCCAGTAAGGATGGGATGAGAGAGTGTGTTTTAAACAGTGTTTACATTTTTCTATAATGACATTAATACATGAATATTCCTTAAACAGGCTCTTGCTATTTAAAATAGGATTGTGATTAGTAGAACAACTTCTGTTTTTAGCTGTACCCATCTAACCCCAGAGAATTCAAGAGGTCGCCCAGTTGCCAATTCGGCTTCATTGATATAACAATGTATTTTGTTAAGGCAGCGTATTTGTATTAAACATATGAAAAATACCCTCTCACACACAGTTATAGATATAGGCACAACAGGCTTATTTCCTACTTCAGAGATGTATTAGTATCAACTGTTTCTTACACTACAGAAAAAAATGTTTTTAAAATATACTTTCCTTTAACATTCTTTAAACTTTGCAGCCTGTTCTCTATTCAAGTGTTATCAACTTGGCTTGTACAGTGTGATTTTTAGCATCTTCTCTGTCCTTCAAATTAGCACTCAAATTGCCTTCCTGGGGGGTAACACATCACAAGCGCTTCTCTCCACTTTAGCCACCAGGAACTGGTAGCTCTGAAACTGTCAAGTTACAGAAAATCCCTGTGCATCTTATGAGAGAACTCTCCAACTTTTGATGCTAAACAGAGTTAATTAAAAGATGTGAGTGCTTTCGATTTCCTCTTTGCTTTAGGTCAGAATGAGTCTGGTGTTGCTGTCCACAATGGAAGAATATATTTAGTTGGCGGCTATTCTATTTGGACAAACGAGCCTTTGGCATGTATCCAGGTGAGAGATTTAGGTTCCTTTTGAAGTCTCTGCAAGGGCACTTTTTGCATAGCTGTTATCAAAAAGCAAAATGTATTTGAAGTGGTGAGAGAGAGAGAGATTAGGGATGATTCTTATGCAATCTCTGAGTCTAGAAAAACATACATGGGAAATGTGGATATTAACTGATTTCCAGGTTAGCAATTAGATTAAATACTTCTGCATAAAATCATCTGAGTCTATGGACCAGAATTCTTCTCTTGACAAGATTTGGGTAAAAAATACCCACAGTTGCCTATTACCAGGTGATAGGACACTTAAACTGTCTAAATAGAGGGGGATGTCCTATTAATTTTTCATCCCCTCTTCTTTTCCATAAATTATAGATCTAGTCTAAGATTTGGCAGGCATTGCTTGGGTCCTTAACTCAAATAAGTTTGTTTTTCTCCATTTAAATCACTGTTCTGAGGTGAGGCTGAGGATGAGCCTGGGAGAGGGGACAATCCCCACCCTTTCTTAGTGCAACAGTTTGGGGCCAGGTGAGAAGTGCTTGCCCATGGCAGCTGCAGCAGGCATAAACTGGGGAGGGGTGCATGTCCCTCAATTGTGGGACAGACACACAGACAAACTCTCACAAATATATAGTAAATAGCTGTCACTTTCTCCACCCTGGCCCCTTACTGGCCGCCTCCTATCTGTGGCTGGAGATGGTCCCTCCTAGCAGAACCTTCTTTCCATTTTATAAGAAGAAGCTGAATTGCAGGTACAACCCATTATCCTGGCACAACCAAACCCTGACCTTGTTTTAAGTTATGATAAGAGGAAGCGGTGGTCAGAGCTCTTACCATTTAGGAGTTGTTCTTGAACAAAGGGACTCTCAGATGGACAGAGAGATGCACATTTCTAAAATGTACAGAAAAAAGAGGCCAGAAATAACCAGTAATTAATTGCACTAGGTCAAAATTTGGGCTGCCTGAAGCCTGCCTTAGTTTGAAGCAAGTTTATAAGTATCCCTGAGAGCTCTGCCATTATAACTAGGTACTCCAGTAAAGTCTGCTGCTGCTGTAGAGTCTGTCATAAAAAAAGCAGCTGCCCTCTTGATCCATGACCCTTCATAGATTCCCAAAGCTGTAAATAACCTATGAAAGTGGGATTGTAGAATCACAGAAATATAAGATTGGAAGGAACCTCAGGAGGTCGTCTAGGAAGGACCAAGGATACCTAGTCTTCCTTTAAATTGTTCTTAAAAACCCTCCGTGATGGTTGGGAAGCTCTTTGGGAGCTTATTCAAGTACTTAACTATCCTTATAGTTAGATAACTTTTCTAATATATAACCTGAATCTCCCTTGCTGTCGATTAAGCCTACTCCTTCTCATTCTATTTTCTACTTAGACATAGAGACTAACTGATCACCATCCTTCTTGAATCAGCCATTAACACATTCAGAACTTATTATCAGGACCCTCTCAGTCTTCTTTCCTCAAGACTAAACATGCCCATTTATTTTAAGCTTTTTGTCATTTGTTGTTCTCCTCTTGATTCTTCAGATTGTGAGCATCTTTTCTATAATGTTGCACCCAGAACTGGCCACAGTGTTACAGCCGAGTCCTCACCAGTGCTGAGCAGAGTAGGATGGTTACTTTCCACATCTTACACAACATATCTCATGTTACACATCTGTGCTATGAAAACACCGCAGAATGATACTTTTATCACAACGGCATCACATCAGTGGCTCATCCTATAACCCCTAGATCCTTTTTAGCTTAGCCAGTTATTCATCATTTGTATTTATTCATTTGACTTTTCTTCCCTTAGTGTAATACTTAAAATTTCTTCTTGTTATTTCAGACCAATTCTCCAATTTATAAAGGTCAATTTCAATTCTAATCCTGTCTGTCAAACTTTCCCAGCATTTCTGGACAACACCAAGCTATAAGTGTACTCTCCATTCCATTATTGAAAATATTAAATAGTACCGAAGACCCAGGACAGGTCCCTGTGGGGTCCCACTAAGTAAATCCTCACAGTTCGACAGTGAATTACTGTTAATTACTCTAAAACAACAAGTAGTCCTATAGCTCCTTAGAGACTGAAACCTCATGATACTATATATATTTTTGTTAGTTATGTATTTTTTTATGTCTACACTACACAGAAGATTGACACTGCCACAGTTGATCTTCTGGGGTTCAAATTAGTGCGTCTAGTGAAAACACGCTAATTCGAATGGAGAGAGTGCTCCCATTGGCACTGGTAGTCCTGCTCCTCAAGTGGAATAAGAGAAGTCGACAGGAGTGTTCGTTTCTGTTGACTTCCTGATAAACAGACAACTCAAAAACACAATTTAAGATACGTCGACTCCAGCTACGTAATTAACATAGCCGGAGTTGTATATCTTAAGTTGACTTTCCCTTTCAGTGTAGACCAGGCCTCAAGTGCCATAGGACTAATTGTTCTTTTTAAAGTTACAGGCCAACATGGCTGTTTATTATGCTTTCATTATGTTTTTGTAATCAATTGGTGCCTACCTTATAGTGATTTCATCTAGACCATATTTCCCTACTTATGAAAATGTCAAAATCAAAATATATAACGTCTACAACTTTCTGGCCTCTGGGTCAATAATCCTGTCAAAGAAGGATAGTAGATTGGACTGGCATAATTTGTTCTTCATAAATCCATGTTGGCCATTACATATCTCCTTATTATCCTTCAGATGCTTATAAATTTATTCTTTAATCATTTATTTTTAGTATCCTTCCTGGTAATGAAGTTAGGGAAATATAGACCAGTCAGCCTGAATCCTCTTTGTTCCCCATTTTTTTAAAGTTAGGTGCTACATTTTCTCTTCTCTAGTCCTCTGGGACCTCACTCATCCTCCATGAGTTCTCAAAGATAATCACCAGCTGTTCTGACATTCCCTTGGCCAGTTCTTTATGTACATATGGGTGATTTTTGTCAGGCCCTGTTGATGTGACTACATCTAACTTGTCAAATATTCTTCAACTGTGTCTTCCCCTATTTGTGTGCCTTTCACCTTGTTAATTTTAATTGATGGCCATGAAGGAGCAGAGCCTATTGGTGCCAGAGAATAGTGTCTAGGGCTAGAGGACTAGTACAGCTCCCCTGACCATGCACTCATCAATAGTCCTGGTGACTGGTGTCAGGAAGATGGAGACTGGTGCAGTATTGGTACTGGTTTTCCCAAGGACTGCACCAGTGGTCTCTCAGGTGCTGCTCTGACTGCCATGGGTATCTTGTCCCATCTGGGAGGAGAAGGCAGTACCATGAGGGCCATCAAGTCCTTTGCTGCCTCATATGCCTCCAGCTTGCATAGCAAATCCAAGCAGCTCTCCTGGGTGTGTGTGTGTGCAGGAGGATGGGGCAGGACATGGAGCGCCAGGCTCAACTGAGCCTGTGATGGGGTAGGTGTCAATGAAGCCCTCATTATTGAGGTCAACCCACTCAGGTCTCATGGCAACAGGGTCCTTTGCTGCTCTGGTGGGAGAACTGTCCCTCCCCAGCCTCTTTTTGTGGGGAACTGGTAAGTGAGACCAGTGCTGCCCAGACTGGTGCCTTTGGCAAAGTCTTCCAGTGCCAAGAGTCCTTAGTAGAGTCCCTTCTCTGTGCCACTGCATGGCCCAACAGTGCTGAGGTGCTTGGCCTTGGCTTTGCCAACCAGGGTCCAAATGGAGACACAAAGCAGTCTCTGTTATCACATTTAGCACTGCTTATGCTCCTTCTGTGTTTTTGGCCAATAACTCCTATAGATCTTGCAGCATTCTCTGAGCTGACTGTCACCCATACAGGAAGTGTGTGGGTCACACTTTGGTATATAATTGCTTCAGTCTCTACAAGACTTAAATGCCAGGGATCAAGGAATGCCCCAGTGCCGAGAAGAGAACACCTACTAACTATACTATTTATAATACCTATATTACCAACAAAACTATTTACACTACCGAGGGAAGCAAAGCGAGGGAGTCGCACTTGTGAAGCAAGAGCTACTATCATTCCATCTAACCATCACAGATGGAAAGAACTCAGAGGTGGTGGGTCAGTAGGGCCCATTATTGAGCACCATAAAGGTGTGACTCCAAGGGAGCCCAGGCCAACCTGATGGATGCTGCTAGGGGAAAAAATCTTCCGGATGCCCTGCATGTGCATGTGCACACACTTGATTGCCATTCACATGAAAAAGCACTCAAAGAAGAATGCATTTTCCTTCATCCTGTCTCTTGCTGCTAATATATTTATAGAACCTCTTCTTGTTGCCTTTAATGTCCTGTGGTAGATGTAACTTATTTTGTTCCTTAGCCTTTCTGATTGCATCCTTACATGTTTCTGCTACTCTTTTGGACTCATCCTTAGCAATTTGTCCATTTCCACTTTTTTGTAGGATTGCTTTTTAATCTGCAGATCCTTAAAGAGCTCTTGATGGAGCAATATGAGCATCTTATTATTTTCCCTCTTTCCTGCACAAAATAGCTTGCTGTTGCACCTTCTCATAGTCTCTGAGAAACTACCAATTCTGAACAACTTGATCCCTTATTTTCTTCCTATGGGATCATTATATACCAGTTTTAAGTTTGGTGAAGTCTGCTTTTTTTAATGTCCAATATTTTTATTCTGCTGCTCTCATTCCTTCCTTGCCTTAGAACCATTAAGTCTGTAATTGCATGATTACTTTAATCAAAATTGCCTTCCACTTTCAGATTTGCCTCAATTCCTCTGTTACTCAGAATCAAATCTAAAATGGTTTTCCCCTTATTTTCTTTAACTTCTGGAACAATACTGTCTCTAAATATATTTGCAGAAGTTACTGGACGTTTTGTTTTGCCATACTACTTTTCCAATAGATATCTGAACAGTTAAAATCCCACACTAATATCAGATCTTGTTTTGGATATTTACTATTTTTATTAGAAATTCTCTATCCACCTCTTCCTCCTCCTGATTTGGTGGTAGATAGTAGACTCCTACACGATGTTGCCCCGGTTATTCCCCCATCTGCCCAGAGCCCATTAAATGGTTCAGGGCGGTCACCCGAGGCCCTATGCTTGGGGGTCCCCATAAGACTTAAGAAATTCCCCGGGGGGCCTCCCCCACACTCACCGGCAGGAGCCACAGGAAGCAGAGCAACCCAACCCCAACCTGCTCTGCCATCTCCCAGCCATATCTGGGTTCCAGGCTCAGGAGAGTGCAATGGGTTGGGACCTGGTCTCTCCACTTTCCACTGCCACATTGAATGCTGGAGGGCCACTACCTGTGCTGCCAGCATCAGGCCCCTTGGTAACCTCTTATATTGCTCAGGGAGAGAGCAGAGCTGGTGCAGGAATCCTACAACAGAAGTCTAAACAAAGACCTTAGCTGGATGGCCTGCTACATTCCACATCTTCATGACATAAACAAACAAAGGTTACTTACAGTGTGTACTAAATATTCTTATCAGCTTAATTTAGCATAGACACTCTAATTGACAATTTCTCCCTTCCCCACTTCTCCCTTTTTTTTCCTCTTCTCTCCCCAACATTCCCTCTCTGAGGGTATGTCTACACTACCCCGCTAGTTCGAACTAGCGGGGTAATGTATGCATACCGCACTTGCTAATGAAGCCCGGGATTTGAATTTCCCGGGCTTCATTAGCATAAGCGGGGAGCCGCCATTTTTAAATCCCCGCTGCTTCGAACCCCGTGTAGCGCGGCTACACGGGGCTCGAACTAGGTAGTTCGGACTAGGGTCCTATTCCGAACTACCGTTACTCCTCGTGAAACGAGGAGTACCGGTATTTCGGAATAGGCACCCTAGTCCGAACTACCTAGTTCGAGCCCCGTGTAGCCGCGCTACACGGGGTTCGAAGCAGCGGGGATTTAAAAATGGCGGCTCCCCGCTTATGCTAATGAAGCCCGGGAAATTCAAATCCCGGGCTTCATTAGCAAGTGCGGTATGCATACATTACCCCGCTAGTTCGAACTAGCGGGGTAGTGTAGACATACCCTGAGCTATTTATTTGAAAATTGGACCCCTAAAACTCCATTCATCTGAAAAGTGGGTTGTGTCCACAAAAGCTCATGATACCATCTACATTTTTGTTAGTCCCTAAGGTGCTGCAAGTCTATTAGTTGTTTAAGTTTTTCAAGCTATACCCCTTTATACCAGTATTCTAGTCATACAATTATCTCACCAAGTTTCAGTGACAGCACTTAAATTGTAATTTAGTTTATGTACTAATACTTCCAGGTGTCCCATAGTCCATGCTTATGTATGGGCATTAGCTGAATGATTTTTATTTTTCTGAGTGAAGCCATGTCCCAGTTTGAGAACCATCAGTGATGACAGTTTTAGTGAGGCAATATATTTATATTTGATACTTGATCTGTCCATTTTCAATGGAAAATTAACTCACATGGGTTTGAATAGGAACACTCTACAGTGCACAAAAATTAACAAACAGCACAATATCAAATTGCGGATTGTACTAAGACACAATTTATAAGCTGGGAAACCATTGGGCACAGTTTCATCTCCGTTTAAATCCTACTTGACGGCAAGTGAAAATGCATTTCAGGTCCTGCTTTTGAGTGGACATGTCCACATATCACAGAACCACCTGTCAGTCTGCTTAAGAGAGACCCAGGCCAAGAAGAAAAATATATAACAAATGAGAGAGTGTTTTGGCAGAGCGATGAGAGTTGCCTGCATATGCTCTCAGTTGCTGGCATTCTGCCTAGTTTTAACCAGTACTATGAGCCCTTCTATTTTCAAATTCAAAATGCTGTTCCCTCTTTTTGAAGAAAAGCACTTTTCTCTGTATGTCTTCATTTGCTCTGTCATTCAGCCAGCCCTGAGTTCTCTCGCTCCTCTAAATACCAGTTTGACAAATGATTCATATTTCATAGTGATGGTTTAACATCTCCGTGCAGAGTTCTACAATGTGCAGCCATGCAAATGCAGAGCTAGTCGGTGGGATCAATTTTTACTATTTGCTTTTAAGTGATGGTTAGAATAAGGGTTGGATGATATGAACAATAAGACACATAAATAAAATCCATTGGGTTGAGACAGCCATTCCTTGGGTGGTTAAGTGTATATGTGCCTACCAATTAATTTCCTATTTTTTCTGTGATCCTTAAAATATTATTCTCAACGTTTTGGTCCTGCAGGTGCTGGATGTTAGCAAGGAAGGGAAAGAAGAAGTATTTTATGGGCCTACACTTCCTTTTGCTTCCAATGGAATAGCAGCATGCTTCCTTCCAGCTCCCTATTTCACATGCCCCAACCTCCAGACTTTACAAGTGCCTCACCATAGGATTGGCACTATGTGAGAAAAGAAGAATGCACCGGTTATAGAAGCAAAAGGAAGAGAGGGAATGCAGCATACAGCAATTTCACATTTGGATTTATTAAGCATGAACTGCTTCGTTATCTTCTACACATTTGTCTTAAAGTCAATAACAGGCAAAAAAATATATATTTTTTTCCACAAGAGGCTCCACCCCACAATATCTGCAGTTTCTCTCTGGTGCAAATTAGGAACATACACTTCATGCCAACTTGTTTACCACTTTCTCTGGGTGGCAACTTGTGTAAGGAACTTAAATAGAGGTGGGTAACATCTTTGAAAGGTATTGTGAGTGCATTCAGCATTGTGCCTGGCTTATTATTCTTTGCCCATTAAATGGATTGCCAGTGGTACTGTTCAAAGACCATATAATACAATGTTTATAAGCTTAAAAAGGACAATATTCTATTATGCTAAATTATGCAACTTCCTAGGTACCTGTGGCAAAAAGGATAAATGCATTGACCTTTAGTTTCCATCTTCATCAGCACTAAAGCTTATCATTTAACAAATCTTTGTTGGCAATTTAGAGTGTGTGAAGCATAATAAAGCAGAAAACAACCAGAAAAAAATTCTCTAAATATATTATTGACATATTCAACTGATATTTTGCATCTCACCTGAAATACAGAAGGACTGAGGTATCAGTAGCTACTGTTAGAGATGACAATGTGTAGATGACTACATGATTAACTGATAAGCCTGGGCGTATTGGTTAATCTTGTTGACTACTTGCATTCCCTCCTTGCTGCCTCTGTATCATGGGGGCGGAGGGAGCAGGAGCCTGGTGCCCGCAAGGAGCTGGCTTAAAAGCCGGTTCCCCAGGAGCACTGGATCCACCTACCCCTACCCTTGCACTATTGCCTCTCAGAAAGGAGGATGAGGTGGGCTGATGGGAGCTGACATACACGGGAATCTGGCTTTCGAGCAGGCTTCCTGCATGTGCAGGCAGCAGCGGTGGGGGGAGGCAGCAGGAGACAGTGCTGAGGGGAGCTGGCTTAAAAAGCTGGCTTAAAAAGCTGCAACTCTGCTGTGCTGTCTGCCCCCACCCTCCTCTGCACACTTAGGGGGCAGGTAAGGGGAGGCTGCCACAAAGCAGTTTTTAAAGTGTCTCCCCTTGTGGACCAGCTCCCTCCTGCTACTCTGCGTTGCTACCTCTGATAGAGAGGCAGCAGTGTGGGATGGCTGAGTGATCCCCAGGAGTGGGGCCCTGGGGACCATTGAATAGTAATGTAACCACTAACATTTCATGCCAGTTACGTGACTGTTCAATTACCCACTAAGATCCCTAGCTATTACTGTGCAACACTATACTGAGCCTGCTTGTCAACGAAATGAAAGATCAGTGTCTATGTTGTTTAAGAGAGTCTACTTTAAAATGTTATCTTCTATCAGACTATCAATTCTTCCTGATACCTACAATCTTTTAATGGTTGGAATAACCTCTTTACTATATAATTAAAATACCATGTACTTAATATTTTAATAACCATTTTGTAAAGAGTTACCATATTTCGAGTTCTCAGTGAACAGTCTCATCTTGTCCAACATATGGTAACACAAATCTCTGGCCTCTGGAGGGTAACCTGCTGTATAACAGTCAATATTTTACTCCTTCGATTTATATAGGGTCTCCATGCAATACTCCAGGCATATGTAAAGTTTATAATAATAAAACCAAACTATTATAGTCTGATTTTTTTTCTGGCCATTGTAACCCCTGCCCTTTTTGATGCTTTTGCCATTTATTTGCATACGTTTTGTAAATCTTAACCAAGAATACTATTAAATGTCTCGATTGATGGCCTATGGATAAATGCACTTTGCTGATCTTTGTCCTTGTAGGGTTGCACCATCATAATATTTGTGCTGATCTCATTACCCAGAATTCCTGTTGCTATTTGTGGTTATTTCAAGTCCAGAATACACAGTACAATTTTTGGAGACCAGCGTTTTGTTCTTAGTCTAATTTGATTATACAGATAGCAACTCTTTTTAGGGTTAAGTTAATAATAAAAGGAAGCTCCAGTTATTCCATCTGATTCTCCTTCTTGGAGTTGTCCTTAGGAAACTTCCCCTTTTCTTTTTCAACAACATCAGAATAGATTTTGTATAAAAAATATTTTATCAATTAGCCTTGACAGCTTAAGGTAGAAAAGTTCCAAATGCATATTTGTCACCTGAAATAATTATCTGAGCACTGTCAATTTTTTTTTCTTTCCATGAACACTCCACTATAAAAAAAAATTAGATCAAGGTATTAGACCCAAGTCATGAGAGCAAAGGTCTAAGAGTCAGGGCCCCCAGATTTGCACATGCAAATGTCATCAACTTCAAGGCTGGTTTTCCCCATCTGTAAAATGTTCATATAATACTACTCAATTCCCAGGTTCTAGAGGAGCTTTTTAAAGTTTGTAAAGCACTGAAATATCTTCAGGCAACTGCTCCCAAGCTATTTTTTGCATTTACACATCTAGTTTTCTTGCTTTGGTATTTTAATTTCTATAAAGTCCACAAGTTGCCCATACGGTTGGCTAACCATTGCTGTGACACTATATTTAAAGAGTTTCTTTTGGAAGGACAGAGGCTTCTATTTATCCGTCTGTTTACCCATAGCAGCAGGCTGTGTTGAAAGCTTCCAAATCTTGGAGAGTTCAACAACTGACAGGTTGGGGAGTGAATAGCAAGAAAAAGTTATTTATCATATTTGCTCTGGGCTTTTGACACTTTTACTGTTCTGGTTGTTATCAATTGTGTCTCCTGGTGAAAGAGCAGTTTTAAATAGCTGTGCAACTGCATAAAATTACTTTTAGGGTTCCACAGCAGAGAGCCTGTTGACAGTGCACGTGCTTCCATTAGTATCAGGCTTCTGCTTCTGCTCCTGCTCCTAATCATCAGACTCCAGCAATCACAGACATCTCTCCTGTTGGCCACTTACCTTCTGCATGCTGTGCTATGCTATTTGCAGCTTTAGTTACAGAACATGCAGACTCGTACCTTCCTCCAAGAGGGAGAAGGAATATTCCTTTTTGGTGCCTAACAGAGTGCTATTTCAGTTTTTACAAGTAAGAACATGCAAAGTGTCTCTCCCTAGTGTCAGTGGGGTATATACAGTATTCTTCACTCCTGGGTTGGTTTGGAGAAGGTACTGGTAGTTTTAACTAACAGCTTGGGTTCTGTAGGAATCCTATGGGGAGAGGCTGAATCATGTCTCCAGCTAGTGCCACCCATTTCTGAGGCTGGCCAGGCTGCAGGCTAATGCCTGTTAGTGGGTGCCTTCCCTAGGCCCAGTCTTCACTCTGTGCAGAGCTTCCAGTGGGGGTGAAATGTACTAATCTTCTGCCAACGCAAATCTTGGAGTGAATCAAATCCACTATTTGTTCCTGCCAACTCATTGTTTTGACACGGGCCACAAGACAAGTCCAGCTGCTATTTTTTGACAGAGCCTTAAGTTGTCACTTTACATTTGGAGCAGAAAAGGAACAGAATGCTTTCCGCATGGCCAGTCTACTCCAGGAGTGAAAAGAGAACACTAGGAAAGATGATAGCAATATAATTCGTGCTTGGGCTTCCAACTGGAGAAGAGTGTGGGTTAATGTTCCAGCTCTCAAACAATAACAGCTCACTCCAGCCGTGTCACCATCTTACTAAGGGAAGATAGAGGTAAGAGAGAATAATTCAGTATTGGGTCTATGACCTGTCGGGATAGAGACCATATGGATATTCATCCTTTGCTTACATTTATTGGCTAAACCTACTAACGTCTGCAAGTAGATCTTTGACTATTCTTAAACCTCTCAAGATTGTGTGGTTCAAGTACTTAGATATCTCTCCTGTGATCTATTTTTTTTTTTAGGTTCCACTGTGGTGGGGCATGCTCGCTGGCCCCCTCTGGTCTGGGCCAATAAGCCCCGTACCAATAAACACAGTTTTAGACTGGCCCTTTAAGGCGAGTCCCGCGGGCCAGAGTCAATAAGCAGAGTCGTCACAAACCCAGTTTAAGGACGGCCCCTTAAGGCAAGGCCTGCAGCGGCAGATCACAGGTACAGCGGGGCCGCACTCTTGGTAGGGGGACCTGGGCCCACCCTATTCCACTGGGTCCTGGCCCAGGGCTCCGAGTGTGGCCGGATGGCATGCCATTCCCTCGGCGGGGAAGTCCTACCAAAACGTGCCGAGGTTCCCAGAGGGGGGAGAGGCGGCTCCCACTCCTGTCCCGGGCCACTTCCTACCTGGTTTGATAGGGTCACTTCCCTTGTACTTGCTAGGTTCTCAACCTTCATGGAGGCACGTCTCCTCGGCAGGCAGCCTCAGTGATGCCCCCCTAGCCTCAGGGTCTCTGGGGGCTTCCTCTGAGGTCGCTGCAGGTCAGGAGCTTCCCTTGGAGGTCCTTCTCCTCCAGCTGCCAACCCAGACTGAGCCCTTCCCCAGGCTTTTATAGCTGAGCTGCAGCCTGGGCATGCCTAGTAGGGTTGCGGGAGAAGGGCCTCTGCAGCTTGCTAACCCTGGCTGGGCCCTGTACCTTCCATGCGGGGCTGCTTGGCCCCATCACATCCACCCATAAAGAGTAATATTTGCCTTTTTATATAGTACATTTCATCCCAAAGGATATAGAGGTGCTTTATCACTTGTACATATAGGCACCACATTACCAGTCACTGAAATTCAGCCATCTTATGTGACCCTAACAAAATGCTAAGACACTGATCTGTCACTGATGAAAAAGCAAAGATAACATGTTTACTTTCCTAGCATCTTCATTTTCCCTTGGGAATTTCACATCCAAGCACTGACCAAAGAAATAGTGAGATGTTATGGCTCAGTTGTCAATATGACGAAAATGTTGTAGAATATGTATGTTTAAAAAAAATGCATTTATCTATTGTATACGATATAGTCATGACTTACTACTTTTTGGGTAGAGTCCCTGGACCTGAGACATAATTACAAAAGTTTGTACTGTTTTGCCTTTAGGTTTTCCTAGGACCACCATAACCCTGCCCCCCATATATAAATTTGGTACATCAGTTGCAGAATCAGGAAGAAATAGATAATTGAATGTTCACAGGAGCAGAAACAACATAGGCAGAATGCGGAACAAGTGCGAAAAAAGGCGGCATCTGTTTACTGAAAATTAGAATGTAGAATAAATTAGGAGGGCAAGGTTAAAATACTTCCTCTGCAGTCAGAATTTGCAGGGAAGGAAGCCCTTGGTAAGTGGTTTAAGAATGTAGATTATGTAAAGAGATATTTGTTTCGGGGAAAAAAAAATTTTTCAAAATAATTTGAGAAAAGGCAAGAATACAGTGGTATTTTCAACAGTGATTATCTTGTTATAATACAAATCTACAGTGATTTTTCTATGCTAGTACTAAAAAAGTAACAATATATGAAGAAATCTAGATGCCTTTGACTGGCAATGTTCCTGCAGAAGGTATTATTTAACATCACCACTAATATGTAACTTCCATCTTCTATATGCATGTCCACCTCTCTCCTATATTTCCTTAATGAATTTAAATTGCTTATATTTTCAATTTACCGAATGTTTTGCCTTCAGTCAGTTTGAATATTTTCTAATGTGTACCTTTAATACGCATCTGTGTAAATAATACCAACTGTGAAACAAAAGCCTACAGTATGGCAGTCTAATTTATAGCACTAGCTCTGCCAAGCTTTGATAATGTTCACAGAAATCATCATGAGGGCTAAGTTGATAATTTTATATTAACTTTTTTACCAAAAGAGACAGAAGAGGGAAATCAATTTACAACTGATAAATATGGGGTATTCAGTTGGCACTAGGATACATCAATGTCCTGTTGTCAGAAGTAAGTTTTTCGAGACTGTAAGGCTTAACAAGTTGGTCTAGAAAAGTCAGTGAATTTTGGCCCCAATGCTGTAAGCTCATTGCTGTGGGCAGACTTCTATATATGTCAGAAGACTATGTAGATCAAGTTACAGAATTAGAGTATTTGAGTAAACTGTTGCCTTTCACTGTTGTGGAGGCTCACATGAACTCTCAAAAGGTTTTATTTAAGTAGCTCACAGAAGTTTGAGACAAAAGTAACTTTCTAACCATTCATACCTCTGTTTTTTTGTTTTTTTTTTAAGAATAATCTAACTGTGCTCTGACATGTTGACATAGCTGTGGGTTATCTTCAGTATATTTTCATAACCATTACTAACAAGACTGATTACATCCGTTTAAATACAGTAGCAGCTAAAATAATTTAAAAAATTGTGATGAAATGAAGGTCCTAAAAAAACTGCTCAGCATACCTCATTTTCAGAAGCTATAGAGGGGGAAAAAGAGTACTGCAGTAATGCTTATTATCCATTTCTTGAGAGAAATTGGCAGTGTCATTTAAATGGACAGTTATGGAAGTTTTTATAAGTGACATGTAAGTAGTGTGTGTTACTGTAAGCTCATAATCTGTATAATTACACCAAATTCTGTACAGATCCTTATTCTTTGCATATGTGAACAGCTTTATTCCATTATAAAAGAGTAAAATTATCTTATGAGCTACTTCATTTTGGGAAATGCCTCCTTGCTTCATTTTTTGTCAGTGAAAATGGAACCAAAACATAATATCCTGTTTTTGCTTCCCATTAACAATACAAAAATGTAAAATTCTTACAAAATATATGTACATTTCCATGGGAATAATGGAAATTAAAGTGGATTTTTAACAATGCTTTTTCCCCCTTTCTTATTTTAGGTAGTCATTTTAAGGTTAAACCCCACCCTGCAGTTTTTTGCATTGTGTTAGAACGTTCTATAGTAAAGTGTGAGGGAGCAGAGGAGATCACTATCCTGAATTTTGTAGCAGAGGAAATGTATAAAAAAGCATTTTGTTATTACGTTATCAGTGCTGTGTGTCTCACTGAGGGTAGCCTGCCTCATGTACACAGTGACAGCAGTGAAACAGAGTAGAAAGATGTACAAATGAAGCATTAGTTGCACTGACAAAAACACTCCTGCTGATGTATTTTATGTGGTTGGGGGTAGAAGAATGACATTTAATGAACCACTGCAGTAGTTCTGAAAACTTAAATTTAATATTTGATCAAAATACCACTGGAATACTGCAGTCATGTGATTCATCATCATTCCCAGAGATGATTGTCATAAATGTCTTAGGTTTGTCCAGCACAATTTATGAATATGTGAGCTGGTGACTTTCTAAGTATTTAAGTCTTTTTGAATTCCACTAGCATTTCTTGCTACAGCTTTATTCTTCCTGATTATGTATGTAAGTCAGAAATGCTATAAAATGCTCAAGCCTCCGAGCAGTATTACTTTAACAATGTACTGCAAAACACTGACCATTTTGTGACCATTTTTTGGAGAAGTACTCCATTTATATACAAACGAGGACTCCACAGGAAAAACCTGCGAAGGGCCGAATCACACGGATTGAACAAAGCTGGCATAAAAAGATTTAGTACTCTATGAGGCTGAACAGAATCTTCAGTCTCTTGCAGGCATGATGCCCGTAGAACAAAGTAAAACTCTCGCTGCTGTAAGTGGGGAAAGAGGAAAATGTGGCCCATTGCAACCCTTGCTTAGGGTTGCTCAGATGATCCACAAAATGCAAAATCAGTTGGGCAAATGTAGGCTAGCCCAAAATCCCCTCGCTGCAGAGACTTTCCTGAGATCTTCCCCATAGAACAGGAAAGGCTTTCCCCCTTGTCTGGAATCTTCTGTGCAAATGGCCCTATATTTAGCAGATTTGCAGGTTTTGAACCTTCTGTAGGTGTAGAATGCCTCCCATTCTACTATTTGATTGTAGTACCTTATCAATGAATAGTTTATTTAAAATGAAGTACTTTAGCTTTTAAAGTATTCAAATGTGGTGTTCATATTAAAGGAAATTTAAGAGTTGAATACTCTGGGTATACACATGCAATATTCAGGGTCTTTACAGATACAACTTATAGCAGACATGACCAAGAGACAGTTGGGTTCACAGACTTTCCTTCACTGTATTTTAATTCAGCAGCCTTTTTTGCTAGTGAACTGTTTTGAGAGAATAGTAGACAAGCCACCCTATCACATAATACTTTGCAAAAGCCTTGCTCTCAAGACTGTCAGTCACATTTGCCCATATCCACACCAAATAATTAAATCAAACCAAATTGCCTATTTAGCAGTAGTTGAGTGATATAATATAAAATGCTTTATTTCTGTTTGCGTTAACATTTTGATACACAGAAGAACAATAATTTCCAAACTTTTTAAATTAGTTCGTCATGCATCAAGAGCAATGTCATTTTCATAAAGCAGTGTTGCTATTTTAGAAACTTTACAGACAGTACCAACTCTACCTTTTAAAAACTCACTGAGCACATCATTAAATAATTAGTTATAACATCTGCCCTACCTCGTCTTTGAAAGTCAAAGCAGTTACGTGAGGAAGAAATACTGAATTCAGACATCTATTCTGCTGTCTATGTGATACAACTCAGATTTTGAAGGCATCTCTTTATCTTAGTGGGACAATTTTCATAGAGGAGGAAAAAAGCCTTTTAGAAGCACAAGCTTCTTGAGATGAATACGACTTCTTCCATGTGCAGAAGCTTACAATGGAAGTTCAATAAGTCACTTTCATAATGAAAAGAGCATCCGTGTTCTGCTCTATTAAGTAGGCTTTTAGTTACTACACTAGCTGATGCAACAATAAGTCGATTTAGGGAAAACATTATCTGTTTCTACTTGATAGGGAGCACAGTAACAAAACAGATGCTGCTTCCAACAAAATGTTAGGGACAGTTCTGGAGCTGTAGACAGACACAAAAAAGACTCTCCTCCTTCCCCATTAACTCTGAAGTTAAGGATGAAAATAGATAACCCATTCAATGATGTTGCTAGAATGTGCACACACACGCACTTCCCCCCCCCCCCATACCCCAGGAATAAGTCTTCAGAATCCATGATAATGAATCAAAAATGTGATTTCTACAGAATCTTAAATGAAGGTTCTGAAACGTCAGTTATGTCAGAGAAAAGTTAGGGTACACTAGAGAAAAGGATCAAGGACACAGGGAGATATTTGAGAAATTCAGCTAGCCAGGCACACAATTTAAATCACACTATGAACTAATTAAAGAATTTGAAATCAGTGTTCCCAAGTCCATTGGCGTTCTTGCTCTCTCCCTTTAGCCTCTGTCTGGGTTAAACTAACTAATGAAATTCATATAATTATGGAGCGTTACAATAATACTACAAATGTGCATTTTACCAGATTTTTTAGTTTAGTTAATTTTTTTAAGAGGAAGAAGAGGAAATTACTATTTCAGTTTGATATTAAGGAAGCTGAGACTTGCTTCTTCCATGCTCCCCACCAAGGACAACAGAGACGAGGTTTTAAGTTGGAATCCGAAAGATCCAAAAGGTTTTTAATATATAAGCAAGGTTAGGACACCTGTCTCTATTCTGTGAAACATCTACAGAAGCCTTTCTATTAATGTAAGCTGGCCTAACCCTGACCCAGCTTTTGGTGAACACATTGCATTCCCTGAGCTCAGCATGCTTACATGAAGTGCTTTTGTATGCTCGGCATGAAAGCCTGCTGCCTGACTCCCAGCGTTCTACACATCACACTTATTTCTGATCTATAGAGCACATCCCCATTAGAAATTTAAAAATTAAAATTTACTTCAAAACACATAAATGAGACTTGTGCCAAGTCATTTGAGTGCTAATGAAAAAGCCAAATGTGTAGTGTCTTCCTATGAATTTTACGTGGATGTTTCTAATATTTAATGGATTTCCAGTATCTTTCAATCATCAACTGAAAGACAAAAACATGCGAATTAGTCTTCATGTCTGCCAATATTCAAATGCTACATGTACTGTTGGAAAATCAGCTTGTTGCTTTGAAAAAGCATTAAATAATTATATTGGTGAAGATAAAAAATGTGGACAGTACATTATAACAACAGGCACTAACTCTGCAAACACTTCAAGGGGAAAGAATTAATCGCCAATTAATTGTTAACTCTTCTCATTTTCCAGTTTTAGTATCTCGTTTTGACCAGCTTCTGTAAGGTGAGATAACAGTCTTTTATAGGCTTCTCTGTTAAAAACAAAAGAATAGAACATGTTACTTAAGCAATACCATAGAACTTCAAAGTAAAAAGTACATAATTTTCATGCAAACTATTCATGTAAAGTGATGTAAAACCAGAATCTTTCTTCCTTGCTTCTGTAGTTGCTTTGTTACTATAAACTTTTAGCAAAGTTTGGTTGAAAGTCAAACAGACCTTGAAGATAGTCCACTTCCTAAGTACATTTTCATAGACTTTAAATTTTAAACTGTGTTATTTGTTTAGCTGCAGCCAAAAACAGAATCATGTACAGAGCTCACTGTGTTACAAATGTCCTCAACCAAAATTTAATATGTGGTATGTAGTTTATGGAGTGGTGGTTCCAAAACAGCACATGATGATGATCTGCTACAATGGACTTAGAAAGATGATTAAAGACCTTTCCAGATCATTGTCATTAGTTTATTATTTTTCTATAATTTTCTTCACAAAATATTCTTCTCAATCATCTCCACAAATAGGTTGCATAGATTTACTGTGGCTTTCATGTAAGCATAACACATGATACTATCATTACCAATTGAATTTCTTGGCTTTGTTTCTGATTTACATGGGATTTAAACTTTAACAACTATAGTAAGCATGCATATAGTAATGCATAATTATGTACAGAGATATTTATGCTTAGACTATCTGGATTTGTGAAAGCTTTTTCCTAGGACGACTGTACTTTCATTGGTTATGGATCAACTTTAATAAAGTTTTTACACATTTATGGAGAAAAGAGTGTGGAGACCATTAAGACCAGATCTTAGAGTATATATTATTAGGTTATTACTAAAGAAAACTTGACAGTTTGGTAATCCCCTAGTACATTCTTGGGGAAGTTCAAACAACCTGTCTTTTTACTCACTGGTAGCAAATGGATGAGCTTTACTTTGACAGTATAAAAACATTATATAAACATGTCTCCAGAATACATGATCAAAAGGTAAAATTCAGAGAATTTGAAAATCTTTCTGTGAATAGTGGAATAGCAGTTTAATGCAGCATGTACGTATTTAAAATAGAAGCAACTTTTTTGTAGTGGGAAAGGGAGGCTATAAAACAAGAGAAACCCAATAAAAAGCATGGCATTTTATTTTATATTTAATTTATTTCATTTGTATTCTTTGTTGAAAATGAAACTCGCAGCTTGGACAATGACAAAAATATGCTGATACGCTATATATATTTTATGGGTTAGAATTTGCATGACTGTGTAAAATAAAAATTAAATATAATTTATTGCCCCAATCCTGCTAAGTATTACATACTTGCTTAACTTTACATATTATGGGTAAAATCCAAACTTCACTGAAGTCACATCTAGGATTTCACCCTTTCAATAGTCCCAGCCCCCACCTGGCAAGGAACTTAAGCAAGAACATAACTTTAAGCACTGCGGTAGTCCTAGAGACTAAGTCTTTAAGTGCCCTACAACATTTGCAGCTGTGCCACTGTAGTGCTTGTGGTGTAGATATTCTCCCAGGTTTCTCCCACCAGCACAGCACTGTCCACACCGATGCTTAGGTTCATATAATTCACTCAGGGGGATGTGGATTATTCATAACCCGGATTGATGTAAATTATGGTCATACCTAAGTACTTAGCTGAACAGAGAGCTTAAAATATCGATAGTAAATATATATATATATCATGATTGGCTAAATCAACAACTAGGGATGCTACATATCAATAACTGAATAGTTGATTAACCTCATGAATTTTCATTAATTACTCAACTATTCTATAGTCCCCGGTGGTGGGGCTGGCAGACAGAGTATTCTGGCCCCACTCTTGTGCTGCCACTGTGCACTGCTGCTCTGTATCAGAAGCAGCAGTGTGGCATGCCAGGCAGGAGCTGGTCCATGAAGGGAGCCAGCTGCCTGCCCACATAGATCCTAATACAGTTTAAATGCAGAGCCATAGCAGGGGTAGGTCTGGGACCCAGCCCGAACTAGGACTGAGCTAGGCTGCTGGCCAGTCAGCTAAAAACGTTTCTGGCACAGAGGAAAGGAGGAGGGGATGTGTGTAGTCTATAGCATTAAACCTATAAGCCTTTGTTTATCAGACTACACTATTACATCCCTATCCACAACCAATAAATGCAAGAGAATAATTGGTACCTAAGAGAATCAATATTTTCTACATGGTTAAATGCTATCCTCATGTTGGAACAAACATTATACATGTTTTAATGTGCATAGTACTCAAAATTACTGACAGTAAGTATATTCAGTATTTTTCCTTCCTTTAAATTTTAACCTCTGTTCCTCTCCCTTCTGTCTCCTGGGAATGAAAAGGAACACCTCAACTTATTACAGAAAACTATCACTACCCTATTATGTTGTTTTTCTTTTGGTGAAAAAAAAAATTAGAACACCAATCTCTTACTAGTGCTTAGAACCACAGCATGCATTCTATTTTCATGACTTATAAAAGTGAGACAAATTATACCTTTATGCATGAAAAGATGGAATCATTGCTCCTCATTTAGAATCCTCTAAGTGAGCACCTTCCTTAATATACGTATCTGCATTACTGTTCACTCTGTAAGACTGAGTTCTTGACCCTTTCTCTCATGCTCTATTGGGAAATCATACATTCCTAGTAAATTTCTGGTTCATTGTAAGCTACAGCTTGGTAACTTTTTAGTATCCTCTTTTTGTTTTAATTCTAGTAATGTATGTATATTTTATATAAAATTAAAATGGCTCAGAGGATTTCACGGAAGGAGCTGAAAGCATCAGCTTTTATTTTAAACAGGATAATTAATCCTTAAAATTAATCTATGGATATTTCTTATGGCAAGCCTGGATCAGATATTTACTATAAAGTTGCTGTATAAACCTTAAAATAGGGACTTATAGCAGAACTGGGGAGAGGAACTAAACAGATTGTAAGCTCTTTGGAGTAGGGACTTACTTTCTGTTTTGTGTTTGTATAGCATAAAGAGATCCTGGTCCATGAGTGAGCCCATAAATGCTAATGTTGTGTAAATAACCATTATTTATTTATATGAAAACTACCAAGCTCTGCATTAAATTGTGTATTTTTGTAACCGTGGGCTCAAAAAATCTGATAAAGTACTTCATGATTCTAAGCCATCTGTAGGCGCTGTATTCGTGTTTAAAAAAAAAAAAAAGTAAATTTCTGGCTGAACATACCTCTACATCAGTTACACGAAACCTGTGCTGCAGTGCCATCCGTCAAGAGAATATAGCTCTGTTGTTCACTGACAAAAAGCAATAATAATACAAAATGTACCTTTGTGCAGTGTTTCTGCCAAGCCCTTGTTTGTGCTCTGAGTCCTTCAGGGACTGTGTGATTGTGGGAATCAGACTGATAACTAGAGGCTGATCCAAAACTGCCACTACTTCCAAGATGCTGTAAACCTGATGATCGTATAGTGCAGTATAATCCTGGATAAACTGCCTGAAGGAAAAACAGGGGCACTCAATGCAAGGTCAAAACAAGTTAGAGAACACTGAAAAGAATCAACACCAAAAGCACCTAGAATGCATGGAGGTTTTCATTTTTATCCAAGATACTTTAGGAGCTGCATTTTCAAAGATCAACTACAAGATCAGCATGTACAATTATAAAATTGTCACCAATGAAACTTAAAAGCCCTGAGATCCCACAAACTGTTTCATATGGGCTGACCCCTGATGCCATGGCACTCTGCCTTGCTGAAATAGGAGTGGTTTTGTATGCAGGAGCTTGCAGGATCAGATCTTAAAAATATACCACAGACAAAGCCTCCAGGGTCAAGTTACCAGAACTAATAGAGTCTTGTGAAACCCCATGGCACCTCAAATCTATCTTAGACAGTGTCTTGAAGTGCACATCTTAGCCACTTTGGGTGTCAGAGGCCTATAAAATGGCAGGTATTGGAACAGGAAGTGAGGACATGATAAATTAGACATAAAATGTCTCCTAAAAAAAGGTTACATTATGTAGTGTGGGGGCAAACTGGTGTGCCAGTACTGAGCCCTACTGATTTCAATGAGACTGTGCACATAGCTGTCTGCCTGCATACTACATAGTACAGGATCATGGACTAGGCTTACAAAGTTTCTTTGGGCACTATGCTTATACAGTTTGTCCATTGTCTGTATGTGGGGAATTGGATACATGGGCAATACAATCCACAAGTTTTGTAAAAAAGCTGAATTTTCACTGAAAAAGCTGAATCTCACAAATTGGGAATTTCAATAATAAAAAATGTAAAAACACCCAAGAACGGCAAAGCAAAACAGTCAGATGGGTGGTCAAGGCAGTTCCTCACTCTGGTGCTTTGAGTGTAGAAGGTTGAATCCCATAAGAGACTTTAAAATACTCTACCACTAAAGGCTTCTGCTTAAACTCCCCAAGGTCACGTTCCCTGTCCTTGAGTAGTAGGCTGCCACCACCAAGATGCAAAAACTCTTTGGGAGCCCACAAAGACACTTGGGAAACTTTTTCCTACAGGATGCTCTCAACTCTTTAATCCTCCTGGAAAGAGTTTGAAAACAAACTGTAATTCTTAATAGCTGACTTAGTAGTTTCAGGCACAGGCACACGGAACCTCCTGCCTTCTAGAACACAGCAATAAGATCATAGTCTTAAAAAGGTGATTTTATTAACAAAACAAAAAGACATACTTGGCTGCTAGGTGTTACAGAGCAATGGGAAAAGGCAAGATTTAAAACAAGGAGAATTACAATGTACGGGGAAAGGTAGAACATAGGCTCAGCAGAATGGAGTCCAACAAACCCAAAAATATAGAAAATAACCTAGTCATGTCTGACTAATGTTGGTGCCTGTGGCACCGTAAGGCTTATCTACACTACAGAGAAGATCAAAGCTGCCGCTGTCAATCTTCCAGGGTTCAAATTAACAGAACTAGTGAAGATACGTTAATTTGAACCGGGAGGACGCTCCCGTCGGCAGCAGTAGTCCTGTTCCTATGAGACGTGAGTGAAGTTGAAGGGAGCTTGTGCTCACATCCACTGTGTGGATGGCACTAAAATGTGATTTAAGATACTTTGACTCCAGCTACACAATTAACATAGCTGGATCGGCATATCTTAAGTCAACTTTCTCCTTTAATGTAGACCAGGCCTTAGAGACTAACAAAAATATATATAGTATTATGAACTTTTGTGGGCAAAACCCACTTCCTCCCATTCATCACATCTGCCTTTGAATGATGTGCGCTTTTGGCCTTTGGTATTTTGCTTCTTCACCATTCATTCACCCAAGGAGTGTCTCTCCTCATGGTGGCAATACATCCTGCTGTTTTGTCTTTCAAAACAATATGGAAGACACAAGAAAATGTGAATTTTTTGCTTTCACTTATTAGCCAGCCAATGTTTTAAACTACTGCCAAGAATGCAACTATTTAAATGCCATAAACAAGTAACAACACATTAAGTTCGGGATAATTAGTTATTTAAAAAAAAGGTTTGCTGTCAAATGCCTTGAAAAAAGCTGCAGTGCTAGCTATTTCTGATTACCTAAACACAAAAGTCAGTTGGGTGGCAGGTTCTCCTCTTGACCCGGCTTGGCAGCCTTCTATCATGTACTGCAGAATCTCAGTAGATAGCTTTTTAACTGTAAATAAAAAAATCACAAGATTCATACAGAGCTCTTGAATTGACTATATGGAGAATAGTTCTGATGAAGTTTTTAATTGAGAAAAAAATGGCATAACCTTCCTTTGATGTAAGTAAAATGTCTGTATGAGAGATTAATTAGGTTGGCTATAAAAACAGAATGATTTACATTATTCAACAGAATTCTTACACCGCCCCACTGTTATTTAAATCTGTAGATTTTAAGCATGGTCCCTTAAAAGGGGAAAATGTATATTTTAAGCAGTGTCTCTGGAAGAAGCACTTGCTCCATGAAAAAGGAGGTTTATAATTCAGTTTAGGTTTTGTTTGTATTTACTTCCTTTTCATGCCAAATATAATCATGCCATTATACCTGCTCAGTTCCTGGTTTTAGTTTTATCTACTATCACCAACAGTATTTGCTATCTTCTTTCTCTTCCTTGTTTTGTTTTTTTAAATATGTAATATATTTGCCCTTCCTTCCTTCCCATTTTATTTGGGATAATACTAATTTACAAAGATAACTTTATTCTTTCATCAGCTTGGAGCGGTATTCAACACTTGGTTATGTAGGGGTCCTGGCCTTGGCAGAAAGTCAGCCTACATACCAGGGTAAGACTTAGCTAACTCATGCTTCAAGAGGGGGTCTAAAACTAAACAGTTCAGTAGCAAAGTGGATGGTACAGGCTGGGAAACAGGTGGCAGTGGCTGGTAGAAGGTTACTGGTTCAAGTGCATCTAAAAAGCTACTTGATCACATAGCACCTTAGGAAAAGGCAGGGGGGAAGCTCCCAGCGACAGAGGGAAGTGAAAATTGCACCACCACACTGACTACCTGCACTTGGGAAGGGTGAATTGAGTTATTTTTATTGGCAGGTTGTGCGATCAAAATTAAACTCAGAATTGTTCCCTGTTAATATTAATAATAATAATTCTCACTACTGCGATGGCTTTGCAAATCAGTACACTGCTTTAAATAATTCAATGAAATATACAGCCTTTAGAGGTGAATACATGGCAGAGTTCTTCGACTGCTGTAGTCTCAAAGCCCTACATCAGGACAAACCTCCCTCTGACCACAGCTTTTACCAAGGGAGGCAGAAAAAAGAAAAAGACAGACAGACTGGAAGTGCTCTTAAGGAGCCTGGAACTGCTGACCCTTCCATTGGTGAGATGGTGTCACGAGTGCGGAAAAATAGATGTGAAGCAAGATGCTGCTGCCTTTGCCCCAAATATCTTGGAGAGAGAAGTCTCAGAGCAGGTAAAGAACAGGAAACAACAATGTACACTTTGCCTTATCATTCTGCCAATGTGCCTCAACCTTCTCTGCTGTGTAACAAACCTCCCTACTTGGATGAAAAGAGCCAAGTAAGTATAACATATTACATGTGTACAAACAACTTAAAGTTAACAAGCATCTCACCTTGTGTTTCATTAACTAATACCAGGCATTTTAAAACAGTAGGGAGAAGCAACTCTACATCACATGCTTCAGTGCTCTTGGTTCTTTGCAATACTTGGAGGATGAAAGCGAGAACAGAGGCCAGGCGTGGAGGAGGGGAGTTACCTTTGAACTGAAGGTAGTTTTCACTGGAAGAAAAGAAAAGCTCAGTCCATGACTTCTTTTCTCATTCAACAATGGCACAACAAAATATTAAATAGAGTATTGGCATATTTCAACAGGTGAGCCATTAAGTAAATTTCTTTCATTATGTAGGATCAGCTGATTCTTTTTTGTCTTAAGTCTTATAAATTACTTTTAATTTGGGATAAGGTGCCCCAATTTGAAAAAAATAATCCCAATATTCATAGGTTTGTCTTACCCATCACCTCGCACCAATTTTTCACACTTGCTGTGTGGTCATCATACTAACAATTCAGCAGAGTGCTACAGTGTGGGAGGCTTACATGTCATCTATTATTGTTCGAACCCAGAAACGGTCACAATTATGGTAAAATACTCATGTGACTGCAAAAGCTGAATCTGCAAAACTCAACTGAACACATGCAAATGGCTACTTGTAAGCCACAGTACTCGAGGACATATCCTTAAATGTATAGGCTCTTTTCAAAACCATGCAGTATTTGACCCTTTGGATTTATGCTCTCTGGGCAAAATTTCTCAGATACCCATATGATATCTCTACATCAATTGGGCGTTCCCCTTGGCTACGTCTACACTGGCCCCTAATTCCAGAAAAGTCATGCAAAGCAGGTAAGTCAGAATAGGGAAATCCGCGGGGGATTTAAATATGCTTCAGGCTGGCGGGTTGTCTGTGGGCAAGGACCGGCCTACCTCCCAAGGCCTGTGAAAGCGAGGGATCATTGTCCAGGATGGGTTGTAGATCACTAATGATGCGTTGGAGAGGTTTTAGCTGGGGACTGTAGGTGATGGCCAGTGGTGTTCTGTTGGTTTCTTTCTTGGGCTTTTCCCGTAGCAGGAGGCTTCTGGGTACACGTCTGGCTCTGTCAATCTGTCTCCTCACTTCCTTGTGTGGGTATCGCAGTTTACAGAATGCTTGTTGAAGATCTTGTAGGTGTAGGTCTCTGTCTGAGGGTTTGGAGCATACGCGGTTGTACCTTAGTGCTTGGCTGTAAACAATGGATCGTGTGGTGTGACCTGAATGCCTCCAGCTTCCATTCTGGAAAGTGTAGCGGTTGGTAGGTTTTTGGTATAGGGTGGCATTGATGTGACCGTCACTTATTTGTACCGTGGTGTCCAGGAAATGGACCTCCCGTGTAGATTGATCCATGCTGAGGTTGATGGTGGGGTGGAAGCTGTTGAAATCATGGTGAAATTCTTCCAGAGTCTCCTTCCCATGGGTCCAGATGATGAAGATGTCATTGATGTAGCGTAGGTAGAGAAGGGGTGTAAGTGGACAGGAGCGTAAGTGGACGGGAGCTGAGAAAGCTTTGTTCCAGGTCAGCCATAAAAATGTTGGCGTATTGTGGGGCCATGCGGGTGCCCATAGCAGTGCCACTGGTCTGAAGGTATATGTTGTCACCAAATCTGAAATAGTTGTGTGTGAGGATAAATTCACAGAGTTCAGCCACCAGTTGTGCTGTGGCATCATCAGGGATACCGCTCCTGACAGCTTGTACTCCATCTGCATGTGGGATGTTTGTGTAGAGAGCCTCTACATCCATGGTGGCTAGGATGGTGTTTTCTGGAAGATCACCTATGCATTGTAGTTTTCTCAGGAAATCCATTGTGTCACGGAGGTAACTGGGAGTGCTGGTGGCGTAGGGTCTGCGCAGAGAGTCCACATAGCCAGACAGTCCTTCAGTGAGAGTGCCAATGCCCGAGATGATGGGGCGTCCGGGATTTCCAGGTTTGTGGATCTTGGGTAACAGATAGAACAACCCTGGTCGGGGCTCTAAGGGTGTATCGATTTGTTCCTGTGCTTGTGTAGGGAGTGTCCTGAGCAGATGGTGCAGTTTCTTAGTGTATTCCTTAGTGGGATCTGAGGAAAGAGGCCTGTAGAATTTGGTATTGGAGAGTTGTCTGGAAGCCTCCATTAGGTAGTCAGGCCTGTTTATGATGACAACAGCACCTCCTTTGTCAGCCTCTTTGATTATAATGTCAGAGTTGTTCCGGAGGCTGTGGATGGCATTGCGTTCTGCATGACTGAGGTTACCAGGGAAGCGATGCTGTTTTTCCACAATTTCTGCCTGTGCACGTCGGCAGAAGCATTCTATGTAGAGGTCCAGACTGTCATTTTGGCCCTCAGGAGGAGTCCATGTGGAGTTCTTCTTCTTGTGCTGTTGGTGGGAAGGTATCTGTGTGTCAGTGCACTGCTCAGTGTTGTGTTGGAAGTATTCCTTGAGACGGAGACGGCGAAAGTAGGCTTCCAGATCACCGCAGAACTGTATCATGTTAGTGGGGGTGACGGGGCAAAAAGAGAGTCCCCGAGATAGAACAGATTCTTCTGCTGGGCTGAGTGTGTAGTTGGAGAGATTGACGATATTGCTGGGTGAGTTAGGGGTACCACTGTTGTATACAGAACTTCCATTGTGTAAGATGATTTTTTTTTCTTTTGTTTCCAGGAAATATCCACCAGTTTTCCAAGGAAAACATACAGGCCTCCAAAAACAGGCTACCAAAATATTGCAAGACCTCTTAGTCAATTATTTTATTTCTTATATGTTTCCTGATTGTCTAAAACTCTAAATTTATTCACAGTTAATATGAATTGAGGCTTTTTTAACACAGTTGCTATTACTTCACCTTTGTCAACATTATATTGTAAAGAGATAGACAACCTCTGCCTCTGTTCAGTCAAAATAAATACAGCAGGCTCACATATAAAATGTATAGTGTATAAACCTGAAACTCTGTGGCACAAATTAATTTTGATGTCAAGCACAATTTGAGTATTCCTCTTTGGTGACTTCAAATGTTTTTCACCAAGAGGATGCAAGAATCTGAGCCATGCTTAGTCAAATTAGGAACGAGTTAATTCATTTGATAACATTTCATTTATTCATCAGTAAATATATTATATTATATTATATTATATTATAATAACTTATGAAACTGCAAAAAAACTGGAATCATAGAATACTAGAACTGGAAGGGACCTCGAGAGGTCATCAAGTCCAGTCCCCTGCCTCATGGCAAGACCCAGTACCATCTAGATCAGGGCTACTCAACACACGGCCTGTGGTCCACTTACAGCCTGTTTGTTTGTGGCCCGCAGGTGGGAGCCAAAATAAAAAAGTAGTCAATTTAATGGTCTTCTGCTGATATGTGTTTTAGTAGTTAAATTCCTGGACTGTCGTGGTTTAAAAGTGCTGTCATATGGATGGAAATCGAGTAAATATTGCATTTTATTAATATCAGTGGAATTGACTTAAATGGGGCCTGTGAGTTGTATAGTCTTGCCTTAATTTTTGTATTTATGCCCATCAGTGTGAAAGAAGCTATTTTCATATATATTTGCTTGTATATGCAACCACACTTAAGTTGCGACCCTTGTCATGTGCTGTGAGTATCATTGTGGCCCCCTGGGCTTCCAAAGTTGAGTAGCCCTGATCTAGTCCATCCCTGACAGATGCCTATATAACCTGCTCTTAAATATCTCCAGTGATAGAGATTCCACAACCTCCCTAGGCAAATTATTCTAGTGTTTAACCACCCTGACAGGAAGTTTTTTTTCCTAACATCCAACCTTTGATGCAATTTAAGCTCATTGCTTCTTTTCCTATCATCGGAAGCCATGGAGAACAAATTTTCTCCCTCCTTCTTGTAACACCCTTTTAGGTACTACATAACTGGCCAGATAGCTAAAAGCATCTGAAGTGAAATATTGCTCATGAAGAATAAGCCCCAGTTTATACTAGAAACTTATATTGATAGAGCTACTTCTCTCAGGGGTATGAGAAAACAACTACATCTGTGCAACAGTTATACTAACCTAATGCCCCATATAGACAGCATTGGACTGCTTGCACTGACCTAGCTACTGCCTCTTGGGGAGGTAGTGATACAGCTGTGCTGCTGCAGCATGTTAAGAATAGACATTTTACACGTAAGAAGTCAATAACAGCGACATTTCATAAAATTCCAACTAAAGTGAGTACAAGGTATTACTCTATATACTTTTCTGGATCAGCTAGGCTATGCAATGTTAATTTGCCCCACAGCATGTGTGCATGATGATCCATTGTTTAATTATATGATCATACACTACTTTTTCTCCATCCCACATTCCCATCAGCTCCCAGTCATAGTCTTATTTCCCAGGCTCCTCAATTTGTCTCAGGCCTGGACTATGCTAGGTCAGTTTAAAAAAAAATCCACATCCTTAAGCAACGTAGTTAAAATTAACCTAGCTGCCCAGCATAGACAGCACTAGGTTGACAGGAGAATTCTCCCGCCAACCTAGCTACCTTTTCTCAGGGAGGTGGATTACCCATAGGGTATGTCTACACTTGCTCCCTATCTCTAGATAGAGATGCAAATGTAGTGGACCGAAATTGCTAATGAGAAGTATCACTGCTACACAGGGCTTTTTATTTCACAATAATGCAATTTCAAAATGGCGGCTGGACGAGATTATGCTAATTAGGCACAGGAATGAGGAGTAACAATAGTTCGAACTAGGAAGCCTAGTTCGAACTACCTAGTTTGTGCCGCGTGTAGCCGCGCGGCACGGGGTTCGAACGAGCGGGGATTTAAAAATGGCAGCGCCCCGCTTATGCAAATGAAGCCTGGGAAATTCAAATCCCGGGCTTCATTTGCAATTGCGGTATGCCAATTGTTAGTAGGCCTAGAAAACTGTTACCCACCCAGCTCTACTCACCAGCTCCCCTCTCCCTGTTTCCTTGCTCAGTCAATGCCAGTCTTCATATGATCCCAGTCTTCAATCCACTGGCTCCCCATTGCAGCTCTTCCTCCCAGTTTTTGTCCAGCAAGCCCTACTCTCTTTTACCCCACTCCACTGTTCCAGTTTCTCTCTCCAATTATCCTTTTTCATTCTCCAACCAATTGGCTCTTGTCCCCTCTGCTACAGAATCATTCCACTTTTTCCTGAGCTGAGGGGAAGATACTGACAACACATCAGAGCCAGGATCCCTGTGTTCAGTATCCAAATACAGTCCAGAGCTGTAACCACAAGGAAAGTCATTCTCAGCTCCAGGATGGATGGAATCTTTGGAGAATTTACTTGTAAAGCTCTAAAATGTTTTTATTGAGCATGCATGAAGTGTGGTTTTTCGAGTGGCTTATAATTTAGCCATATTTGGGGGAATTTTTCCTGACAAAAATTTGTATGGGTAGATGGTTCCATCCTAGTGCCAAATTTCAAATCCCTGCTCCAAAGTATAGAGGCATTAGAGTATCTCGAAGAAAATATCGTCAGCTTTTTTTTTTTTAAATGGGCAGGCCAATGTATTTTTCCATAGCCTCATTCTAAGATATGGCTGAAACATTTTGGCTTAAATTTTCCAGATATGTCCAGCCTGAGGCAAACACTCAGCATGTAAAATTTCAACCCAAATGTTTTAGTTTGGCAAACCTGTAAGTAACTGAAAATAGGGTCTTATAATAGAAAATGTCAAACAACCCTAGCCATCTATAATACATAATCAATTATTACAGCAACTTCACAAAACACCTATCAAGAGATTTTCATTGGTACAACTCAAAGCACTTTAGAGGTGGGTGGAAATATTAAGCCAACTTTATCTATTAGGAAACTGAGGCATTGAGTGGTGAAGTGATTTGCCCACAATCAGAATATCAATGGCAGAGCTCTAAATAGACCCTGATCTTCTCCCTCCTCAGTCCAATGTCTCATCAACTACTCAGATTACCTGTGATATTATCTGTCACATTAAATTAATGGTTACAATACAGTATATATTTCCCCAAGGATTTGACTGAGAGAAGTAGGCAGTACATTTATTTGTTGTATAGTATGTTAGCATAGTTTTGTGGTGTTTTGTTAAGTTCAAGCTGCTGCACATGTGCCTACAAACTAAGAAGGGTAAATTTTAAATGAATAAATAATGGCTACTATGCAGGGCATTTGCCTTCACTTCTATTCGTGTTCTTGTGTGTTCTCAGTTCACAAGGACCAGCATCTCTGACGTACTATTCAAAGGAGCCCTGAACCAAGGTTCATTTCAGAGATTCTTCTCCCCACGGTTTTCTAGCCTGCACATTCCAGAAGTAATAGACCAAAAATTAAAATATATATATTTACACAGTTTTATCTTTTTTCCTCACTTCAACTTCATTGAAAAAGAAAACTGAAATAAACCAATATATTAATGTATTTGACATAACTTTAAGTCACTTCAAATGTAAATTAATTCATCTCCTGTTTACATATTTAAAAAATAAGAGAAAGACATACCACCTGAAAATTATGCTCTTAGCTGATCTGTATAGTCTGTGTTCTTATTTCAGTAATTCTCCTTTCCCCTGCCTCTGATATTTGCTACAGCCAACTGTTTCATCTTGACTTAATTAGATTCAAAACTCTTTGAAGCAGGGACTATCTTACGTGTTTGTACAGTACACAGAACGCCTAGCTCCAGACAGGGGACTGTGTGTGCTACTCCAACATAAATAATATTCATACCACCATTGCCCCCATGGATTATTTGAGAGTCAGTGTAGGGATCTATATATTGACTTTCTCCTTCTTTAGGCCTTACTTTATGATATTTGCTGTGGTCTTCCGTAGATGTAAAGTCTGTGGGATAGTAGTAGAGTTGCATAATGCTAGCAGCATGGGATGCTGTCCAATTCCTGGATAAGATGGTGAAAGAGGGAGAAAGCGCCCAAAATACTGCTGAATAACACTTCCTAGCAGTTGGTTCAAATAGGCGGCTTGAGTTTGGGACTGACAGCATACAAAGGACAAGCCCTGTAGACAGTAAATTCAGAAAGAAAAGAAAAAATGAGCAATATTAGTAAGTGTCCAACATCCTCCTCCTAACTGCAATAGTTTTTGATGCCTAAAGCTGCGTGAGAGATATTGTCACATGCAAAATGGTCACTGTGGCTCACATATTCACTGCATAGTAAGCAAATCTCATTGCTTTGTAAGGCACATTGTGACACTGGAGTACGGAAGGCACCAAGTGAAGCTAAACATTTTTCCTAATAATGTCATAATAGAAAAAATAACTCTTAGAATAAAGATTTGATACGAGACTATTGGGGCATGACAGGAAACAAGTTTGAGTTAGGAAACAAGTTTGAGTTAGACACCAGCAATACTGAATTTCTTTTGGGGTGTGGGGTGGGGTCAGGGGATAGTCACACCAGTTTAAAGCAAGGCTTGTTTCAGTGCAATTTATCTTGAATATATCACATTTTACATTTACATTGCTGAAGGCTGTCTATCTATTGGTACACTTACAATGATTTAATTACACACTATAGAAGTGAAAACAAACAGTGGAGAAAAGAAAATATCAATGGAATACCAACTCTGAGAAAGGCCTCTGGTCAGTACTGTGTGGCCAAAGTTCTGTTTTGCTTGTGAAACAATCCTGCAGCATAGGATTATAAAAGGACTTCGGATGCACTCTATACAGGGGAGGAACTGATCATTTTCGCCTACTGGGAGCACTAAAGTTGATAAAATAGGGCTGCAAAGGTGTTTTGATTCACTTGTTGTTCTAATTAAGAGATTATGCTGATTCTATAACAGTTATATCAGTGGTGGGCAATCTGTGGCCACATGTAGCCCATCAGGGTTCTGTGTATGGCCAGAGACACATTTTATTTGCCATTGCCCATATGCAAGGTTGCTAGATTCCGCTGCCTTCTGTCCATTTAGTTTGTATCCTATTGGTATAACTGAAGTGACTCACAGGTGAAACAAGGGCATATGAAGCATGGTATATGCTGACTGCACAAAACATTAACTTAAGAGCCTTGTGCTCCCTCTGCATCCAGTCAAAGCGCTGCTATGGTTCAGTTGGCACACTCCGTAAATTCTAAGTATGCAAGTGCAGTTAGCAAAACTACCCTATCCCAGGAGTCTGTCTTAGTTATAACAATCTTGCAGCTCACTGAGACGAAGGAGGGTCACTCAAGTAGCCCTCTCACCAGCCTAGGTTGCCCATCACTAAGCTATATACAAAACACATCTTACATCAATTCAAGGAAATGCAGACTGAAATTGGCCAGGATCATATCAATTTCACTGCAATAAGCTACTTATAAATTTCAGCATTAAAATTATAACAGCAGTAGAGAGATATGTGTAAATGAAGAAATTATTGACTACAACTCAAATGTATATAGGTAAAGAGCCAAATTCACAGGGGCGTGAACTGGTCCATAGTCTAGATAAGTTCCAATATTTTTCAGCTTCCAGAATTTACTCAATGCTTTTTTTGGCACAGCATAATTCTTCAAATACAATTTTATAGTCTAAATTTTACAGCAAATGGTAAGAAATAGTAAAAACTGATTTGTTTTTTGAAATGTCAAAGTAGTTTTATTTTCGAAGCATTGGGAATGAACTATTTTCACCACTTTTTTTTTTAAACAGTTTAAACAAAAAACTTACTGAAATGTTATTTACCAAAATCCAAAACCAAAAAAAAATGGTAAATGGTGTCTTGATAATTTTTTTATTACAAAGATTAAAAAATATGTCGTTGTCAACAATTATTGGTGAAAAATGTTTAATTTTTGAAAGGCTATTTTGGATGTAAAATATACCCAGATGTAAAATAATTTAAAGAAAAAAAATGAAGAATCATTTCAGTAGCAACTATCAGCTCCCTAAAGAACCTCATACTGGTGAAATCAGGAGATATGTTCATTATTGCTAGTTTTCTTGTTGCCTCTTTCCTAGTGGTGGTTTATTTTATGGAGTAAGAAGAAAAATCATTAGAGGCATGTAAAAAAAATTTAACAGTGGAAAACCTGATGGTTTTTGGTTATCGCATGACCAATGCAGAAAAACAAATTCTATTAAAATGTTAAAAAAATACAATGAAAAAAATCTAGGCAGCAAATGACTTTCTAATTTGTGAGCTGAATAATGTCTTTGGTTAAATAAAAACTCTACCTGTACGACAAGTTTCTGTGGGAGTGCATTCATCCTAACTGGTCCTCCTCCCTTCACATGTGACCCACAGGAAAAAGAATGAGACAGAGAGAAAAGATAGCTCTCTAGTGTCACGAAGAGTGAAAAGAGAGTGCATTCAGAAATCAGAAAAAGAAACTTACTTGGAATTCACACACTCATAGGTTGATCAAACATGCTACAAGACTTCTTGATATTTTCTGGAACTGAGAGCTATTTTTTTTTGAGAACACATGTTTTGGTACCATGTCTAGAGAGAATGAAGTCCAGAAACTCAAGAACTAAGAACCTATCTTGCACATAGATGTTGCCTGACAATAGGTCAATCACCATTGAAAGAATGTTCTAAGTGTGTCTTATGTGACATACACACAGTTTTGTTGTAATTATTTGGTATTTCTGATGAGATGCTACAACAGATGTGCATGGAAGATTGCTTCTTGTGGCACTGATGTTAATAAGATTTAAGAAATTCCATCTTGATCTTTTCACATTCCAAAAACTAGCACGGCTACCTGTTATCTAAGACTACTCTTAAGTCTTCTGAATGCTTCATTACTAGAAACAAGGGAGAAAATGCACTAATTTAGCAGAGCTAAGCAACAGAAAGACCACCTCATATCTTGTGAGTATTGGATACACTTGTTTATAACTGCTCTTTTTCACAGGTTGAAGAAATAATAATGTTAACAATATTATTAAACAGTTGCCTTGTTTTCTCCCCACTATTGCCATGCTTCAGAAAAGCATGGCAAAAGCGGGTAAAAACAAGGCAACCATTATCCACTTCTCTGGAATGCCTGCCTTCTTTCTTCTGATTCATCCATTTATCTGTCAATCATCTATGAAGAGACAAAGGCCTATTAGCATGGATTGCTGGTACTACTCACTGCAAAAACACCAGGCTGTCTAATGACAATGTATAATATCAGTTCCACTGATTAAATAAATATGTTCACAAATTTCTGTTACACGGTGCCTATTAAACACATGCTATAATTCACAAATGCAGTATTGAACTTGTTCAGATCTCTGATAGTACAGTATAGATAAGGACTTTGAAGTCCTGTTCTTTGAGAGATGCTGAGCATGCTCAATTGCATTAAAGACAACAGGAGCTGTGCATATATAGTGCTTTCCAAGATCAAGCTCTTACAATATTTCTGGAAATAATACTGATAATTTCAACAGGGAACACTAAAGGCTTCTACATATATAATACATATTAATTTCATATATACCATATTCTGAAAGACATTTATACCACTAACTTTGGAAGTACTGTAACAATTTTAGAGCACAAAACTGTTACGTTCAACATTATTGGTAAAAGAATCCCAACACTCCTCCAAATCATTTTCTAAATTCATTTTATCAGCAATCAGAATGATATTCAGATTCCCAGTAATAAAATTCAGCAATTCATCAATACATAAAATCAGCTCACAATGATGTTTCCATAAAATGCCTAATGTTAGATATTAGCTCACAATTAAAAACAGTGCCGTGAAAAATGTAAAATGGCCATCCATTCATTTTCTTGGCACTTTGCATTCTAATGTCTGACACTTAAAACAGTGTGTACACAATGTTGACAACAAATCCTATCATAAGGGTCAGACCAATGGTCCAATCTGCCGACAGTCCTGTCCAATCTGCCAACAGTGGCCAATACCAGATGTCCCAGAGGGAGGGAACACAACAGGTAATCTTCATGTGATCCCTTTCCTGTCACCAATATCCAGACAAACAGAGGCTAGGGATAGCATTCCTACCCATCTTGGCTAATAGCTATTGATGGACCTAACCTCCATGAATCTATCTAGCTCTTTTTTTAGCCCTGTTAAAGTCCTATCCATTTTTTAACTACAGCTTTTCTTAGGCCAATTGCAATTTCAATAGTATCACACAGGGACTGTGGTGGTTTGGCAAATCTGTCTACATACAAACTGGTGGATTTTATGAAATTCATTGTATTTGGAATCAGCCACTTGCTACTACGGCTGGTGGCACGTCTCTCCCAGACCAGGAACAGTGGAGATTCATTACTGTGAACTGCCACAAAGAGTAAAAGCTCTTTAGAACAAAGGGATAGCTAAAGCCTTTGGAACCTGATTTTCCTCATATTGTCTGCAGAGAAATGGAAAATCCCCAGAAAGAGAACAAAAAAACAAAAGCCAGGCATTAGATCTGTCTCTTAAAAAACTGAAATGCTAGACACAGACAAAGGGGAATGGTTTCTGGTTTGGATAGAACCCTTTGACTGACAGACCAGCTCAAGATTGCTTGCAGGAATCAATAAGGAAATTGCATGACCAGGGAGAGAAGACTGAGTCAGATGACACCTGAAGGGACTGGCTACAAAACCAAACCCGTCTTGGAGTGATGAAGACAAAGGAGGGAGGTTTTTGCATGGATCTGTGAGGCTCTACGCTTTCTCTATGAAAACAGCAGGTATGGTTTGCAAACCACTATGATAGAGATCTGGGATAGGGTGTGCTTAAGCTACAAGGGAGATTGGGGTGGGGAAGGCAGTACCTATCTTGAGATCTATGGCAAGTGGATTGTAAAAGGGTACCAGACAGAAAGACAGCCCTAGGGAGTGAGGTTAGAGGGCAGAGACAATGCCTGGAACCTGACCAGATTCAGAGCAGAATGGCTCCAGCAGACAGGTCAGCAACAGGCAAAGCTAGTGAATGCGTTTCATGAGTGGTCCTCCCATATCAGTGGGCTGCAAGACTGAAATCGGGCATGTGCAAACCATGACCCCAAGAATAAGATTAAATACACTGCACTTGATTCTCCTTCTTTATCATGCCTTTTCAACACAATGTGATCCTTTATTGGGAACAAATTAATTGCTGGCAAAAGTAAAGTGGAAAGAGCGCACAGCTCTCACAAAGTTGTGTGCAATTAGCATGCACCTCACACATGCCCTTTCTTTAAATGTGTGTCACTTCTCATTTTGCCAGGGGCTTCTCTCCCTCCGCTCCAGACCCACCTCACTCCAACCCTGCCAAACCTTTTCCCTGCCTCCTCTTCTCCTCCCCTGAGTGTGCCCCGTCCCTTCTTCGCCCCCTCCCTCCAGCATTTCTGGAGTGCTGTGAATCCACTGATTCATGGAGTTCAGGCTCTGGGAGGAAGAGGAAGGAGTGGGAAGGGAGCACCAATCTGTTGATTCATAGTGCTCTGGAGATACTGCGAGGGCGGGGAAGCTCCATCAGGACTGTGTCAGGGACAAAAAAACAAGGAGCAGTGCTTAATTTGTAATGAATGAGGTGCCAGAGCGCAGGTCATTTTTTTACATTCATAACTGATGCAGCAAGCCCAGAGGTACCAGGGTATAAACAAACAAGTTTAGACTTGCAGCCCTGGCAGGTCCTGACACAAATTAAACACTGCCAGGGAACCAGGCCCATACCATTTAGAACTTTATAGAAAAAAATTATTTGAAAACTACACCAAGAAGCCCGTTGGTTGTTGGCACAGACCGTGTTACTAACTCTTGGTGGCTGATATACCACACAGCAATCAGGCAGCTACATTCTATAGTAACGTCTGTTTCCAGATGATCACAAGGTGTAGACTGCTTCTCAAAATGTCCACAAACCAGCAAACTAAGTCATAGGCTGCTCTGTCATTATAGAGTGATATTAATTTTCCTATGACATTCTATCAATCACAGTATGACTTCTGGATAAAGGATGAACGCTGGGGGATGCCTCCAATGTCACCACAACCTCTGAATTTAATCATTGCCTTGTATTACTTGGGTGCTTTTAAGGTCAGTAGCAAGACGTTTATGCTCAAAGTGGAGGTTTTGAAGGACCATAACAAAGGGTTTTTACAGAAAATAATGTGCACATTTAGTAAATGAAATAAGTCTTTTCTCTTCTTCACCCTCAATGTAAACAACCTCCTGCACCTCCAATAAACCTTATCATCTTTTGAGAGTGAGAGAGAATATGTGTGTGGGGGGGGGGGGGGGGGGAGGAGGAGAACGAGACTACCACCAATACTGGAACCAATGACTGGATCAAGTCTACTATCAAACTACTGAGATAACAGTGTCTTCTCAGAAAGTACACAAGCAGAAAACAAGGAAAACAAATGTTAAAACTTATCCTTAGCAAACCATAGTGTTGTTCATAAAACCACTGATAAGGTAAATTTTCAAATACACATTTGCTTTTTAATCTCAACCAGTGTCCTTTTATCCTTTATGCTTATTTGATCTGTGTCAAAAGTCCCTCATTTCAGAAGCCAATGTTGGCACGTCAGCTAAATCTTCTCTATACACAATGATCAGGCATTATATATTGGAGCGCATCTGCCATCAGTGCTAAACACACCCAGGGAGAAGTGAACCAACGGGGGTGGCATTTTTTTCTTTCACCCTCAACAAGAGGAAAAATTCTGCTGCTTCTTCGGTTTGTTGTACATAAGATCAAAGCCATTTTTGTAGGGAAAAAAAATCCATTGCTATTCAAGAAGTTGTTTGTTTACTGATAAAGAAATTCAGATATTTACCTGAAGATAAAGAGGAAGATTCTCTCGAATGGCAGATAGCATAACTGCAGGCAGCTCTTTGTCTTGCTGAAACACCACAAGTGGCAACAGCAAGCTATCTATGATGCGGAACAAAAGCTGTTGTGCTTTAGAAGTTGCCAGTATTGGTGCCCAGCACTTTACAAGGCATCCTATTGAACAACAGTCAAGAAACCCAAAAAAGTAAATTACAAGAAGGCAAAAAAAATTCCAAGCAGGCAATCTGTTAAGTTACAGTATCCATGGTTACCACAGCAACCCAGTTATCTTATTTTCAAGTATAGCCCAACCTGTTTAGTGAACCTGGATATAATAAAAGTCCATTTACAATACAGCAAAATACAAGTCCCAAATTGCTTCAGTGCAGATAATGTACTAATTGTAATTTTGTTTTGTAAAAGGAAAAAATACAATGTAAAAAGAGGCCATCTTATTACAGCTCTATGTTATAAGCGTTCCACTATTTAACTACTGAATTTGGTATATTAATGCTTACACTACATCTGCTGTTCCCACACATGCCATACTATGGGTTCTCAAACTTTATCAGTATGAATCACATCTTCAACCAAGAGACTGTCTTTAGCTTCCTTTCACAACTGTATAACATCCCTTCGGCGATAAGGAAATTATTTACATGGAAGAGCAATATTAGGGAAATATTTTATATATTTCAGCTACTTTTAATGCAATTTATTAGCTGAAAACAAGAAGTCAAGTCCACAGGAACCAGGTGCCTTTCTACAGACTGCTGGTGGAAGTTTGAAAACTTCCATGCTACATAAGAGTAGCACTTCTTAAATTTTTTCAACACTTTTGTGTATTGATTTACACAGTTCCCTGTCCTTAGTTTTAGAGTCTTACTTGAAGGGTGTTAATGTAAAATGCTAAAGAGTGTTATTGTAAAAATACCCTGATGCCCAAGAAAGCTGAAATGTAGTTTTTAGTACAGAAATGTGCATACTCAGCAGAATTTTATTACTCAGTGCACAGTGCAGCTAATACACAGTCTAAAAAAACAGATTCTTGCCCACATGAATTCTCATCAACTGAGCCCAATCTGAGTATATATGAAATTAACAACAAGAAAAGGTTTCCTAGTTTACAAAGTACACAAAATACAGAAGCATTCCAAAAAAATATATTCGAGACAAAGTAAGGACTGGAAGACATCAAAAATAGGTTTTTACAAGATGTTATTAATATAGAAAAGTCAACCCATTACCATCTCTAAAAACAATGAACAATAACATTAATCTTGTGGAGTAAAACAAAACATGGTGATCAATCATAATGAAACAGAGTGATCACTTAGCAATATGTCTAATAATGCTACCTAGTGCCCCACTTTCTTTTAACTGCCACACAAAAATATTTGGGACAAGCATAATCACTCAGACCCCACTGTTCTATGCCCATAACCACTGATACTCTGTATTTGGTGGCAAAGTGCCATGCAATTTAAAGACACATATGATGCCCATAGAGTCACTTCTAGATTTATCTGGAAAGCATATTACTATACAACTACAGTTTTACAAGCTCACAGCGGGTGAAGAAATGACTGGGATTACTTTCACTGTCCGAACAAAACCATAACTCCCATTTCACTACTTTTTTATTAAGGCAAGAGGACAATTTCTTGTGCCCAGTGAAACAATTTCAGATTCGGATAATATCACCATTTCCAATGGGAAAGGAAGGAGAGGGACAAATTGCCCTTTAGTCACTTTATTCTACAGAAAAGTTTCTGGCATCTGGATAACACACACAACTCAGTGTTGACAGCTTATGAAAAGCATTCACCCATTTCTAATTCTGTTAAATTAGCTATATAGACAGCATGCTACTCAAATGTTAGTTTTGCTTATTTCAGTGAACAATGCCCACTATTTTAAAGATGGCACTTTTACTATACAGGCAGTCCCCGGGTTACATGGATCCAACTTACATCGGATCCCTACTTACAAACGGGGTGAGGCAACCCCGCACTAGCTGCTTCCCCCCAGCAGACCAGGGAGACGCGAAGCTAGCGCCCCCCTCCCCCTCCTCTCCCCCCAGCAGACCAGGGAGACGCGGAGCGGCTTTTCTCAGCAGACACCTCAGCTTGAGAATAAAGGACTGAGGGAAGTGAGGTGTGGGAGAATAAAACTGAGCTCTGAAGAAATGTTTGGCTAGAGTTTCCCCTACAATATGTACCAGTTCCGACTTACATACAAATTCAACTTAAGAACAAACCTACAGTCCCTATCTTGTACGTAACCCGGGGACTGCCTGTATATGTATATCCACATACTACCCTCTATCTTTTATTTCAAAGTATGCCATGGGTCAGATTCTGGCAATCTTATTCATAGGTAATACCACTATATTCAAGTGGTTCCATTGGTTTTAATGGCTCTACTCAAGGAGTAAAGAACTATTTGCCGTGAGTAAGGCTGCCAGAATATGGCTTTTAATAATGAGCACACAAGACTGAAGAGTGCCAAAGTATTGCATAATGAGTTGATAATTTACACAGACTCATGAACTACCATAGCTTTATAGCAAAGATACTGCAGATTCAGAAAAATCTAGTTCCATTGCCATTTTTCCTAGTTTTGTTCCAGTAAAGATTTTTCACTGAACAAAAATATTAAAACTTCATACTTTCAAATGAAAGCTCAACTTTGTTCTATTCACAGCACATCTACAGAGGAAGAATTATTTTTGGAGGAAAGAAAATACCTCTGCGTTTCAGAGGATCAAGATAAAAGGGTGAGAAAGATAAGAGAAAAATTAGGCATTTTGCTTTATAAAAGTTTTCTGATATTTACTCTTTTAAACATCAGAAAAATAGATTATTAAAAAAATCTATACAAAAAGTTGTTTGTTGATGTGGTGTTGAGCAAATATTTTACTCATTCCATACACAAAGCTATTTCCTGTGAAATTATGAAAGAAGATGAAGAATGATTGAAAAATAATTACCAATAATTGAGTAAGTGAGCTGCAGGCCTTCGGCAGGTCCTTTCTTCTTCAAATAAGGTTTTACATACTTTACCACATCACCTAGATATTCCATCGTCTTTGTTACCATGGCAGATTTCTCAGCTACCGTCTGAAGGCCGCTGTAAGTTATACCAACAGCCTGAAAACAAAAAGAAAGTGAAATAGACCAGACTGTTGGGTTTAGTTTGTTTTTGTTAAATATTGTGCTGAAGCTTAGCTAAATACTTTTTCCAGAAAGCATACTCAGGTTTTGGTTTTACATAGCACATTGTTTATAAAAGATATAGTACCTTAATGAATTGTATAAGTGCATTCTTAGGGTCTTGCTTGAAGACAGACTCATCAAAATGTGCCCTTGAGAAGATGTTTTCTATTTCTGAGAATTTAAAAACCAGTCTTGTCATTTCAGTCAGTTGCTCCACATACACTTTCCCTGTTATAAAAGGAAATACAACTAAGAATGCAGTACACTTTGCCAGTCAACTTCACCTATGATTAAGGTTTCTATTTACCTGTTAACAAAGTCATGAAGTAAAACACGATTCAAAATTATGAAGATACAGTGGGTGAGAGTAATGAACATTACAAGTAATGCAAAACCTCCACTCTATCATTAGCCTTCCCAGGAATTCACAGACTATACATGAACAATAGCTTTTGAAAGATTTAACCTACAGTTAATTAGAAGTACAGTATTCTAAAAGAACCAAATAAGTATCTTTCAGTACATAAGGATAGAGCAGCCAAGAAAATCAAAATATCCCATCTAAAATGGCAAAGAATTATTCATAATTGGATGTTTTTCTTTTTAGAGAGTTCACAGCATGATTCCTAGTTATTTACTTCAGATTTTCACTTTTTTCAGAGTAGTTCTTCATCGGGGAAAAAAATAGCATGTCTCCTTGGGAGCAAGTTTTTGTTCTTTGCTTCCAAGGAAACAAGCTCTTTTATCTTTGTTTGTGATAAATTTGTCATATACTGAACAGGCAAAACATCAAGAAATAGCACAAGCCATGTAAAGAAACACATTTTGTAATTAGGTAAAAGTAAAGAAATGCAAACATACATATACGTCTGATATATGGAATTGTTACAGCAATTCAAACACCAGGGAAATATGAACACTTACCAAATGTTCGCTCAGCATCTGTCCTGGTCAATGTATCAGTAGGCTGATCAATGTACATTTGCAAAATGCATCGAAACCAAGAACGTACTGACAAGGCTTCATAGGATGTATGTCCCATACCACAAAAAGCTTCTGATAATGCACTGCAAGAAATGGAAGTAAGGAAATATGTAAGGACCTGGGCAAAAGCCTCATTTTACTTAATGATTATAGAGTTTTAGCAACTTTATTTGTAACTGTCATCCTACATAACACAGACAGAGGGTCAAACTTTGCATTCCTTTAAAAACATGGAAACTACAGAATTTTACACAAGAGTTTACAGGTGCCAGGATACAGATGATGTGCTAAATTTATTAGTGTTGTATGTGATAATGTAACTTTCAGGTCAGATTAAGACAAACAACTGTTAAAGAGAAAAATCTATACTTTTGTTATTTTCAGTCTAGAAATGGGAGTCTCTCTATCACTACATCTAAGAATAAGTGATTTGTTTAAGCAAATAAGTCTTTGACCAATCAAAAATAGCTAAGGAGAAAAATCTCACTAAGATAATCTAGAGATGCCACAGGCAACTGTGAACTGTTCTCAACTATCCTCGTCTATAAACACAAAGAGGGACAGTTTTTAATACAGTCTGTGACTTTTTTTGATATTATTTATCTGAATACATTATGTGTTTTAATTCTGTAATTGATAGCATAGTGCTAACAGAGATCCGTACTTTGCTCTGAGAACTTTTACTGTACATAGGACATTAGAATTACATTGTAGGGAGGTAGAATAGTGATAGAGATGCAGCCGTGTTAGTCTGGTGTAGCTAAAACAAAAGACAGAACTATGTAGCACTTTAAAGACTAACAAGATGGTTTATTAGGTAATGAGCTTTCGTGGGCCAGACCCACTTCCTCAGATCAATATGTGGAAGAAAATCGGCACAACCATATATACCAAAGTGATACAATAAAAAAAAAAAAAAAGTGAACGCATGTGAAATTGACAAATGAAATTTTAGAACAGAGGTGAGGTGAAGGGAGAAGGTAAGTTTCTGTGAGGTAGTGACATTAGGGGTGATAATTGGGGAAGCTATCTTTGTAATGGATGAGATAATTAGAGTCTTTGTTTAAACCCATACGTAAAGTGTCAAATTTAAGCATGAATGACAATTCTGAAGCTTCTCGTTGAAGTCTGGAGTAAAAGTCTCTTTGAAGCAATATGCATGTTTTAAGGTCATTCAGTGAATGATCAGTCTGCATTGATTCTTTGTGTTCTTGATCTTGTAACTGGCATGGTTAGGTCCAATAATGGTGTCAGCAGAGTAAATATGTGGACAAAGCTGGCACCTGGGTTTGTTGCAAGGGAAAGTTCCAGGGTTGGTATTAGTGTGATATGTCCTGTGGTTGTTGGTAAGAATCATCCTGAGGTTAGGTGGAACACATGTTCCTGTTCATCCAGAAATATAATTTATGCCATCATGTGCCTAAAGTGTCCGTTTGCTATGTACATTGGACAAACATGTCAGACACTTCGCCAAAGATTCAATGCACACAAAACAGACATAAGACTCTCTCACAGAGAGAAAGCTATTGCCTGCTATTTCAGCCACACTGGTCATTCACTTAATGACCTTAAAACATGCATATTGCTTCAAGGAGACTAACTCCAGACTTCAACGAGAAGCTTCAGAATTGTCATTCATGCTTAAATTTGACACTTTACGTATGGGTTTAAACAAAAACTCTAATTATCTCATCCATTACAAAGATAGCTTCCCCAATTATCACCCCTAATGTCACTACCTCACAGAAACTTCCCCTATTATCACCCCTATGTCACTATCTCACAGAAACTTACCTTCCCTCTTCACCCCCACTCTGTCCTAAAATTTGATTTGTCAATTTCACATGCGTTCACTTTTTTTTTGATTGTATCACTTTGTGCCGATTTTCTTCCACATATTGATCTGAGGAAGTGGGTCTGGCCCACGAAAGCTCATCACCTAATAAACCATCTTGTTAGTCTTTAAAGTGCTACATAGTTCTGTCTTTTATTGTAGGGATGTGAATGACTAATTGACTAAATTGCTTCCTTCCCATTGCTGCCTCTATCAGAAAAACAGGCAGCGGGGGGGGGAGGGGGGAAGGAGTGAGGGGAGAAAGGAGTGCTTCAAAGCGGCAGCGCTGCATGGAGCCCAGGGTCTGTTGCTTTGAGGAGCCGCGTGGAACTGGGGTCAGCTGAGAACTCCCTGTGCTGCAAGAGGGGGCTCAGGGCTAGGATATGGGATTAGATTGCTGAAAGTTACGGTGAAGGAGGGGGTTCCAACCTTGGGCAGGGGATTGGAGTGTGGGTGTATGTTCGGGCTCCAGCCAGGCAGTGCTTACCTCAGGTGGCTCCCAGTGAGCAGTGCAGCAGGGCTAAGCCAAGTTCCTTGCTTGCTTTGGCTCTGTGCAGCTCCCAGAAGTGTCTGGGATTTCCAGCTGCTAGGCAGATGAACCAGGGGGCTCTGTACCTCACTCACGCCTGTAGGTGCTGTCCCCATAACTCCTATTGGCCGTGGTTCGGAGCTAATGAGAACTGCAGAGCTGGTGGTCAGGGCAAAGGAAGTGCACAGAGTTTCCCCAATCATACATGCATCTAGGAGTTGCAGACACATGCTGGAGTTGCACAGACCCAGGGCAGATAAGGAGCCTACTTTTAGCCCTGCTGATCAGACTTTCAACCACCCAGTCACTGGTACTGACCAGAGTTTCAGGGTTCCTTTCAACCAGGTATTCTGGTAAAAAACAAACAAACAGATGCCTTGCAACCCTACCTCACTCTTAATGAGAAGGTATAATACCAGGTAGGTGTTGGGTACATGGCTGGCTGACTGACTGACTCAACTCCTTGGTGAAGTCACATTAATTGATGCTATGAAGCCTTCCTCTGATATTCCACATCATCACAGACTTTCTTCATATCTCTAATGAGTGCCTGCTGCTTTTCTGCCCAAGCAGCATGTGCCTGTGTATCTGTGATTAATTACAGCAGGAACTCCTGGCTGAAGGACAAAACATCTCCTCTGCATATGTCCATAGCACTGGGAAAGAGGTGCTGTGCCATCTGTAGTTACTATTGGTCCAGTTGTCACATTTGTTTCAATTGAAGGAAATTATTTCAGAGAAGGAGAAAGGACGCCTTCTTATTCAACAGATTTGCTCCTTTATGGAGCCAAACACTTATGTGCTTAGCTTCAGCGGAAAAAAAAATCTTATTTGTATTTCTATTTGCACTGCTCTTAAAGAGTTGGATTCTGTTTCTCCTTGTTCATCAACAACAGTGGGTTTTTTTAACCTTCATTCCAATAAATTACACTTTTGCAATCACACTGAATGGCCACATATTTCATTCCGTGTAATCAGAAGGCAGGGGCATTAATACTAAAATGAGAATTAAATAAAAATACAAAAATAGGAAATAAGACAAGATCAAGAATGCATGAGTAAATCAAACTATTAATACTTTTAATTGTTTGCAATCTACATGTTTCACAAGTTGTGCATATATGAACATAACAACGAGTAGTCCTGTGGCATCTTAGAGACCAACAAAAGTACAGTCTGGCCTGGCACTGTTGGGACCTGACTGGTCCCGAATCAAAGAATTTGCCAGATCAGGGGAGGTCTCCTGCTTCTGGGCCCCACGCCTATTGCATGCTGTCTCACTCTCTCCCACCCCCAATCTGGCTGGGTTGCTTGCCCAGCTGCTGCTAGCTCCCTAGACAGCACATGTTCTGGCTCCTGCCATGGGGCTCTGGCCCCATGCATCTGAGGGCAGCTGCAGGGCTCCAGCCCTGGCCCCACTCTCCAGCAGGTTGCTACGGGGTTCCGGCCCTGACCCTATGCTCCAGGGAAGCCAAGGGGATCTGGACCCGGCCCCATGCTCCTGGGGGCTGTGCTCCCCCGGAACACAAGACCGGGGCACCAGGAGACTCTGGCCTCAGCCTTCAGCTCCCAGGGGTTGCTGGAGGCTGTCCCCATCACTATCCACAGCTGGGCTGCCAAACTTGTTGCCCTGGCCCTGGCTGGCCCTCCTGCCCTTAGGCTCCTGGGCTTTCTGGTCCAGGAGCAGCCATGGTCCTGCCAGATGACAGATGTTGCCAGCCCAGAATGCCAGTTTTTGCAAGTACAACCTATATATAGTGTAAGGAACTTTCATGGGCAAAACCTTCAAAAGACTTAAGGTGTCATAGGACTACTCGCTATTTTTAAATTTACAGACTAACACAGTTGCACCTCAGACTCATGCACTTATCAGTTACTCTTAGCCCGTGCTTCCTCTGCCTTCTCCAATCTGGTGTTGTGAAATTCACTGAACAAATTCTATTGTGAACTCTCTGGAAGAGGAGTGCCTACTACTGCCTCAGTCTTGCTGAATATCATGACACAGGTACAGTCCGAAGTGCTGATCTTGGCAGATGTGTTGCTCAGCTGTCCATAGTTTGTGCTGCAGAACGTTTATTATTCATGATAAAGCATCAGGTACCAGTCTGAGTTTGCAGGTTAGATAGGAAAAAAAAAAAAACTTTCTGGCTGTAAACTGAGCTCATTTGATGTAAAAATCACTAATAGACTATAACCATGATGCGCTCAGATGCCAATACTTAGATACTTTGGTTACTTGTAGGGATGTTGAAAGGTTACCCTTAACGAGTGATGCTTACAAGTAAGTTCTGGTTAATCAGTGGGGGCTGGAGCAGCTCCTTGCCTGCCACAGGCATGACTGCCCTAGCCCTATGGAGCCCACCACAGACACAGGTGCTCCAGCCCGGCCAAGGCTGTCCCTGTCTGTGGGTGGCCCAGGCATACCACAGGCAGGGACTGCTCCAGATGTCCAATGCTTAAACTTTATGCAGACCCATTTTAGCCAATGGAGGTACTTACATTTCTGGAAGTGGTTATGTTCATGTTTGTAGGATTGGGGCAAAAATCTGTTTAAAAATACTAAGGATCTTACTCAACACACTCATTTTTAAAGTCTCAGGCACTAGTTTTCTGCAAAAAAGACCTGTATGAGATCGTGAAATGAAAAGGCCCACTTTTTCATTCTTGTTTCTTCTCATTTTGCAAATTATCAATTCTATACTGCACCCCCCCAAATATTTTTGTTACAACAGAAACCTAAATATTTCATTATTTCTCTTGAATTGAATATTAAGTGCCTATTGTTAAATCTCTGTTGCACTACCATAAAAAGTCCAGAGAAATATTAAGACTCAAGATTAAAATCACTAAGCATGAATGAAAGTTGTTGGAATTACCACGTCATAACATTCAAGACATTAAAATTCAGCCATGAGTGCTGCTACTTTACCTCCTAAATGGTAAAAATGGTAACACTAGTAGAAGAGGTGGAACAGTCAATATACAACTAAATGAAGTATAATAATGTGTGGGTCAAGACATTTCATTTAGCTGCAGTGTAATGACCTTCAGAAGAGTATTGATACAGTTATTGTCTAGATTCCAGTTTTCCAATACCATTTGTGGAAAAAAGTAACTTGCTGAATGAAAGAAAAATTAACTCTGCAATGTTGATGTCTACCTGTCAATTTTCATTATCCAAAGCCATAGGAAAAACACTTTAGAAAATAAAGGGGAACAAAATCCTAGAAATTCATGGAATCTAGAACAAAGAATTGCAAAGGGTCTACAGCAAGAAAACTCTAAAGTTCCACTTCAAGGGAGTCACTACTTTTAAAAAAAAAACAGTTACCTACCTTTCATAAAAGTTGTTCTTCAAGATGTGTTTCTCATGTGCATTCCAATAAATGTGCATGCGCTCATGCATGATTCCTGGAAGCATTTTCCCCAGTGGTACTGTTAGATCGGATGTTAAACCCCACAGTATATAGTGCTATTTTGACCCCTCCCCCCCAGTTCCTTCTTCCCATCAGGGATGGTCAATGGAGTGATTGTTCTCTTGCTCAGCAACACAGCTCTACCTGTTTCCAATTGTGTACATCATTATTCTAAGTGTTAGTTGTTCAAGTTGTTATTAGATAATAGGCTTTCACTAGGGATCCCTCTTTTTTTCCTGAAAAAACAAGAAGTTTTAAGTTGGTCACCTGTTTTGTATTAGATGACTTAGATATCTGGATACGAGCTGCGGACACACCATATCATCCCATCCAAACAACTGCATCATTGATACAACAGGCTGTGGCTGGAGTTCTGATGGAGCTGTGCATGGCATGTCCAAAGCCAACAGAGTAAAACCTGATGTTCGAGGAAAAAGGAGGGGCTGAGTGTTAAGTTTCTCCAAATATTTAAAATATATTCCTGTTCTACTAAAAATTAGTTATTATTATTTAATATATATGTTTCCATCACTCCCACAGGTTGCAATCACCATTGGGAACCCATCATGCCAGACACCATTTAAATGTATATGAAGATGCTGTCCCCATTCTGAGTAGCTTACAATCCATGGCAACATAAAATTTAGCAGACTGATAAAATCAAAATACATCCTGTTTAACACCATATTTTCCTTTTCCACTCCCTTTCATGCCTGAATACATTTTTTTGTCCCATTACAATTTTTAAAACTCTTTCTTTCTCAGGAATGAACTGTGTGTGATTAGCTTTACCTTTTGGAATTTAGTTTAAGTGCAGAATTGTTTCTGTAAATGAGAGTTGCTTGCAGAAGAAAAAAGTGTAAATACAGTGCTAATGACAAAGTTTCTTTTGAACTGAACAATTTCACATAGGCTAACACAACATCTTCAGATCTAGAAAACTGTCAAATGAATAACTGCCTCAGAATATTTTTTTTAGAAACACAAAGTGGGTGAGGTAATATCTCTTATTGGACTAACTGCTGTGGGGAAGACAGGGACGCTTTTGGGTTACAATTCAGATGTCACAATTTTTCTCTTACCCACAGCAGTTGGTCCAATAAAAGATATTATCTCACCCATCTTGTGTCTCTAATATCCTGGGACTGATACATCAATAACATCACCGCATGCAGAATTTTTTAATGAGACATAACCATGCTCTTTACACTAGTGGGCCAACATGGAACTTACCTCCAACACTAAAAACAACAAAAATTATTCTCTTAGCTCATTCTTTATGCTATGGATAATAAATACATTTCAAGGCAGGCTGGAGATATACCCTGGAATGCTGATAAGTTATTAGAATAAATGAAATTGGCAAAAGCAAAGGAGGCTTGGAAGACTCATCTTTGTTTTTTTATAAAATGAAAGGTGCTCACCAGCTCCTAGAAAACAGCATATTAATAAATTAACAGCATATGTTACATGTTTTCAGGAGCTGGTTTTTGACTGGCTGAAGTACAGCGCAAGTATATTCTCAGAAACAATACAAATGCAGCTATTTTAATTAATGGAACAGAGTTAGGTCTTTTATCTTACAAGTCCTCAGTAAGAGTGAACATGCAGTTTTGCTTCCTCAGAAGCAGACTAAGGATCTTTTGTAAAGCACAGTCACAATATGGTGCCTAATTCACCTTAGGAAAGGAAGTCATTGTGCCAATCATACAGACCTAGCACAGTTTACTTTCCTCACCACAGTCATTCGGCAATGTTTGCCAGTGCTGGAGATAAAAGTTGTGAAATTGAGTCCCAAGCCCACTCAATTTAGGCTTAATCAATTGTTCTTTTATTTATCCATTTCAGAAAGACTATTGTCACTTGGTGTCTGGACATACATTTATGCCAGATGAAGAACAACAGACAAAACAGAATTGATGAACAGGCCCAAGCAGCCACATTCTGGAGCGATAATAGTGGTCACCTACTCTGATACCTCTGGTCTTTCAGCCCTATTCTTCAGTTTCTGGTGCCCTGTTTCTCCAGTTTGGGGTCATATTCACTTCAGTCTTTTATACATTTTTACATTAAAAAGTCTTTACTCTTTGCCCAACTGGCTTACAGCACAAGAACCCTGTGGATTTTAGGTAACACATAATATTACACATAGCAAGTTTCAGTTGCCAAACTTCAGTATTTTTCCTGCTGGTTTGGGGGACATGGCTTTGTTTGGTCACCCTGCCTAGGTCTTCCCAGAAAAAGGTTTTGGTTCTGTGTTTTTATTTAGCATTATTTGTTTGTGTCTCTCTTACTTCTATGTTGATTCTGTTCTGCCGGCAATAATATTTTAAGCGGATGAGCAATTCAAAAGACAAATCAGAAAAAAAAATCACTTATGCCACCAAAACTCTAGCTTTAGAGATACATCAGCTGTGCTCATTCACTGCACATAATTATAGGTAATAAAAATGTAGTTCTCAGAGCTCTTACTATTACTATCAACGATTCTTCATTTTATATTTCAATGCTACAAGTCAGTTGTATTATTCTAAGCTACCATTAATTTATTAGAAAGGGGAGGGAAGTTACAGAAAAAGTGGTTCTTTAATGTACATTTATCTTCATACAAAACTCAGATTAATATTTATAAATCAGTGCCAAGAAACTTCATTAGAATACCAATGCAAATTCATTTTTGAGGAGTGATTCCATTTTTGGGTCCTTGATATTTAGTAGTTTCAATGGTATTCCAACACCAGTAAAAATATGAGAAGAAGGGAACAGAATGGCGTTGTGAAAGGTGTTACTTCCTGTTCCTGGATGTTTACTTGCCATCCACCTAATTAAGAGGAGGAGTAGCAGTGTTAAGGAGACTGCCATCTCCGTGTTTGAACCTTCAATGCAAGGAGCCTGCAAAGTGGAAAAAGGAATTACATTCTTTCACACTGCTCCCCAATATTGGCTCATAGCACAGGTCACAACTGTATCTATACTCAGCATTGCAAGTACATTTCTAATAATGTTGGTTCTCTCACGATTTTGTACGGAAAAGGAAAAAGGAAATATTTGGGAAAAATATCTAACCATAGAAGGAGAATGGATCTTGATTTAATTTTGTATTGCCACTTTCTACAAATGCCTCTGTAGTGACAGACTTTTACTTCAGCTGTTTGAATTATGTTGCAGCACCTAAAATGAAGGTTTACAGAAAAAGTTTAAGAAGGGATTTAATATCAGAGATTATAATTTGTTTAGTTGGACATAAAATGAGTGGTGATAATATCAGGACTCTTTGCTTAGACTAGTATTTAGTTTTAAGAATAATGCTTTAATTAAATAAGAATTAAATGTTAGTTTAAATTCAGAAAATGCAACATGGCTGACCAAAATGGCAGACATGGGGATGATGTAGTGGAAGATAAGGTACACAGAGGTCCATTAGCTATGATGTAATAATTTTACTTCCTATGATACAAACGTAAATTCCACTTCTGGTGGGGAATATCTCATCAAAATTCCGTAGAGACATATGGCCCACAGGAATAAATGAGGCTTCCAAACAAGAAGTAGCTAGGAGTCATCCAAAGGTCAGCTAAAAGCTGGAATACATTGAGCCCATAGAAATTCATGGTGCTTCCTGTATATACGACTTGATTAGCAAATAGCATATGCTAATCCCTGGAAGTCGATTGACTGAGCTCGAATGTCACATGGCATAAATTAGCATATTCTGATCACTGAAAGCTGACTGGCAGAATTATGATAACAAATCACAAATTAATAAGAAATGAAATCAAGGGTTTTCTCTTGAAATAACTGCGTCTTAACGGTGTCTTATTTCGAAATAGCGCCATAATGCGAATATGCAAATGAAGCACGGGATATTTAAATCCCGGCTTCATTTGCAATTTCAAATGTCTTCATTTGCATCCCTCTCTCGAAAGAAGGTGCAAGTGTAGACATACCCTGACATGCTATCCATATGTCTGGATTTGGAGTGGTTCTTTGTAAGGTAAAATTCTAGCAACGTAACAACTTCCTATACAAAATGACCTATGTAATGTCAGAATGTATCTGAATGTAAAAATGCTACAAAAAGGATAATGAAATGTACCTTTAAAAAAAAATCTACATAAATGTCAAAACAAGATACCAAAAAGTGAATTATGTAAGCTATTCGCATACTGACAAAACCAAAAGGAGAGCAAACTTTCATGTAAAGCAATAGGACAAATTTTAGGTATAATATAATGAACTATAAAACATTATCCTTATTTAGATTTACAACAGACATTGCAAATATAATTTAAGCTGTCAATGATGTGAAAAATCAAAGAGTCCTATAGATTCAAACCATTCCAGTGTCATGGATCTGCATCCTATAGGCAGAGACTCTATTTTTTTATGTCAACATATTTAGCACCATTTAGCACAGAGCCTCATCTCTACATTTAGGTAGATTTGAGCTACTAAATAGGAGCAGTAATATGTGAAAACAATAAAATACACCAAAAAGTTTGCATCCAAGGAAACAGCAAAGGAAGCAATAGAAAAATGAAGGTCAGTGCTGACCTGCAGCTGTATCTGCAAGCTGTGGAGGTGGCAGTGTCTGTGACATTCTCTGGCTCTTCAAGAAAGGGAAAAAATTTCTCCATAGAGCACTGGCAACAGCAAGGTGGTGCTCTTTAGCCACTAATGGAAGTTGTGCGTTGGGACCCATGTTCCCTAGCTGAGGTCCCTGGATCACACGTTTGTGCACACTCCTGGGGAGAAACAAAAACAACGTTAACATGCAATAAATGAAAAAATGGATTCTTTCACAGCTTCTTTAAACTGTACAGTCTGAGAACTGAAGGATCATTTTGTATAATTAAAACCTTTATGCACAGACATTATGCATACCAGTTATTTGATGGATGAATGATGGCATATTAAGCACCATAAAGTTAATGTTAATTACTAATGTCAGCCATTAATTATATGCTTTTTAATATGTCAGATCAAAATGAGGAATAGGCCACTTTAAAATGAGCGTTTGCATTTTGCAACTGCTGGTAAGACAAGTGAGCCTTGCTACAATCCAAAGCAGACACTTAAAAAAAAAGTCTGTAAAAGGTCCTGGGTGTTTAGAGAAGAACAGTAAATAATGAAAAATGTTTTTTCTTAATGCTAAGACTTAAAATTAGAGTTTACTTTTTAATTTGCAAAACCTCAGCAAATGAATGTAGAATAAAAGCAAAGATTCATGTTTTCCCAATGCATCACAGACAAGGTTTGACAGCAGTGCCCATACCTTTGTTAGTACAGTAAGGACAAAAGTTACCATTGCCACACAATCCCATCTCTTTGTGAGACAATGTGGCATAAATTCAATAATGCATTCAATTTTCTTTGATTCTTCTAGTACCATTCCTACTACTTAATCTAATTTGGAAGTTGTGACTTTCTAGAGGTTTAATAGAGATATGTCTGCAGGGAATCAATGTTCTCAGAGAAATGATGGGGAGGGGGGAGGCATTAATAAATTTGTCTGGTGCACTAGGATAGGAAGCATTACTGCAGTGGGCTGATCAACTAAATAACATGCTTATTAAAAACAATCTGCAGGAACACACTATTATTCCTGTTCCTATTTATCTTCTGGTCAACTCAATTGAGACTGTGCATTAAAGCGCAGGCAGCATTATTACATTTGCTTTATTAAATTCTATAAACAGCTCTGTAAAGTCAAAGTCAAGATACTTATAGATAATAGCATAGAGTGAAGGCAGTGAGACTTGCCTTAACACTAATGTTTGTAGACTATAACATACGAGGAAAAAAAAGTCAACAGAAAACATTTCATAAACCTCCCCTTCCTAGGTTTTTTTATTCTATGTTCATCCACCTTTGAGAATGTGAATGAATCAGACACCTGTCAGGACATCAGTAAGAGAATGATTTTAAATAAAGAGCAGACAGGCAGCAAGGCCTACTGTTAGTATATATGATATTAGAAATGTGTATCCCATTATACCAAATTAGTATCCAAAAATTCTTCCAAACAGATCCTTTTAAAACAAAGTATACCGGCTGTCAAAGGCAGCAGATACCTTATGGCTATCCACAGGTATCTATTAGTTTCAATGGGATACACACAGAGAATTGAGTACCACTATTTTTTGATTGGTTACACTTAATACATATAATATACTATGTTACACAACCTATAAGACATCAGATATTTTGTTGAGCGGGACATGGTCCAAACACATGAATAAGAACCAGAAATTCCTGAATTCTAAGCTCACCTCTAGCTTTTATTCCTTTTGTGGCCTTAGAAAAATAACTTAATCTTTGTAAATTTCAATATCCGATACACTGAATCGAGTTCATAATATTTAGCTCCACTTTCATAGGATGTTAAGAAGATTAATCAATGTTTGTAAAAACCTGTAGAAGATGAAAACTCTGTACAGTGTAACAGCTGAGTAGCCCATTTAAAAAATCATTTCCAAGTTAACATGCCTAAAAAGGTGCTTCTTCGAGATTTTCTCTGACACACACGATGGCTATAGTAATAACACCAGCAGAAGTACAAGTTTAAAAAACAGCCATGTAATCATATGGGCTTGCAGCAATGTGGTAGAGTTAACTGTAAGCAGAAAATTATTATTAGACTGAGTTAAAAAATAAAAGGAATTCACAGCTCAAAAATCTGAATGGCTTTGTTTGTTTTTGTTTTAATAAAGGGAAAGAGAATTCCTTTTAGTACAGCAAGTAAAATGACAAGGATCAAATTCTATTCTTATATCTACTGATTAGTCCTTCCCCTCCCCTCCAAATTGCCTCTCCAAAGAAAGACTGTTTGCATCTCATTTAGCCATCTATGTTTAGGGGAAGGATGTTCAGACTTCCAAAGTAAGGTAATAGATCTCTGTGTCAGAAGAAGGACAAGATGCATAAATCTGCGTTTCTGTTTATTCACAGTGACCTAAACACACACTTGCAATAAGGTAAATGCTTTATGTCAATGGGACTTCAATATGTACTATAGTCAATGTTCAGTCAGCCACCTCCACTAATAAACAAACCAATTTATTGCAATAAAAATACCGATAAATACAGCCACGTTTCACTTAGCAGCCTAGTCAAATGTGCCCACTAGAAACCTGCTGCACTGCTGAGATCATATTCATTCTGTTTGCCATAGGTAAAACTGTCATAATAGTTTCTGGAACCATTCACCATTTCATTAAAATGGTAAAAAAAATGCTTTGGTTTCTTTTGTTTTAATAATGCATTTAATATTTTTGCTAAAATGTGTTTTTCTGTTTACTAACAGACAAAATAAAAACAGGCATTATAAAAGCAAGGAACATTTGTTACTCCTGTTTGTAGCCTGTGGGTTGTGCTGGACAATCATATAGCAGCTATGTTCAGGAATCTTTTTTACCCTTCATGCATGGACAGGAGATTACAGCCATTTCTTTCAGGTGTGGTCCTTGATACCAGGGTGTTTCCCTCTTTCCCTTCCAGACTAGATTGCTGCAATGCACTCTACTTAGGTCTTATCCTCATGATGGGTGGGCCAAGTATAATCATCTTCCATGGGAGTTGTGGACCCTCAGGTGGCTGATAAGGCTGATCCTTGAACCACAAGTTCTATACAGTGAGAACTAGGGTTGCCAGGTGTCCGGTTTTGAACTGAACAGTCCAGTATTTGAGCTTTCTGTTCGGGAAACAAATTGAGAAAAATATAAATGAGAAAATATAACTGGCATTTTCTAAATAAGATGTAGTGTAGATTGTGATGTAATGTCAAGTGTGTCCGGTATTTTTGTTGAAACCCTCTGGCAACCCTAGTGAGGGCAGATGTTTCCAGGTGCAGCAGGAGGCTCTTGACCATGACTAGAAGCCAGTCTCTCCTTCTTCCTGCACCTCTTCTCCTCCTCAGCTTGTTGGCAGGCAAATTCAAAATGCAGGGGATCACTGTGTAGGGCTTCTCTCCATTTTGAGTGATTCTGGGCAAGTGTCTCTCAAGAGTCAATGTCAATGTTGCACTTCTTTAAGTTATCCTTTAGCAAGTCCTTATAACATTTCCAATGTCTTCCTGCGTTACAATATCCTTCTTTCAGCTAAGAAAATAGGACCTCTTTTGGGAAGCGATGGTCTGGCATCCAAACAACTTGACCAGTCCAGCGAAGTTGCTGATGGATGATAATTGCGTCGATATTGGTGGTCTTTACCTCTTTCAGAACACTGATGTTAATGTGCCTGTCTTCCCATTTGATCTTCAAGATCTTGCAGAGGAAGTGTTAGTGATACCTCTCAAGGACTTTCAGGTGATGTCTGCAGGTGTTCAGGTTTCAGACCCATACAATAGCGTTGGGAGAATGACGGCTTGATAGACAAGAAGCTTGGTGTCTGTTCAAGTGCTGTGATCTTCAAAAACCTTGTGCAGTAAACGAGCAAAGGATACACTGGCACAGCTCAAACGATGTTGGATTTCTACATCAATATCTGCCTTGGATGAAAGATAACTTCCAAAGTAGAGAAAATGGCTATATTTAGGGCTATACTTTGGACCAATCCAAAAATTTAAACAGGTGCAGAATGACACACATTGCCTATTAAATTGAAGTGTATGTCACCGACAGAGATGTTAGCGTGTAATTGAACAGTTGTGTAACTGCATGAAATGTAGGCGATTACATGACTATTCAATATTCCATGGGAAGTGGGGCCGGCAGCCAGTGCGCTCCGGGCCCCACTTCTGGGGAACCCCCTGCTACTACCTCTCTATCTGGCAGTAGTGCAGGGTGGCAGGCAGGAGCTGGTCTGTGAGGGGAACCAGTTTAAAATCCAGCTCCCCCACAAACTGGCTCCTTCCTGACAGAGGCAGCAGTGCAGGGTGTTTCCCCCCACTGCATTTGCAGGACACAAGGGGTGGGCAGGCAGGTCCATGGAGCCATCATGCATGGGGAGCCTGCTTGAAAGCCAGCTCCCCGTGCATATCATCTGCTGTCTGGCTCCTTCACCCTCCACGCTGCTGCCTCTCTATTACAGGCAGCAGCATTGGGATGGGGGTGGCAGGTGGATCTGGTGCTTATGAGGAATCAGCTTTTAATCCAACTCCTCATGGGCACCAGCTCCCCTCTCCCTCTTGCTGCATCTCATACCAAGGCAGCAAGGAGGGGGAGAAATGTGTACACAGGTTGGATTTCTCTAGTCTGGCATCCTCAGGACCTGACTAGTCCCGAATGAGGGGATTTGCTGGACCAGGGATGGGTCCCTCTCCTCGTGTCTGTGCTGCCACCAGGGTAGGGTTCCAGCCTGCCCCCGCTGCTGCCTCTGCCCCACCCCAGGGGCTCATCCTGGCCCCACTACTGTAGGGGCTGGAGCACCATGGACAGAGCTACATAGAGGCAGAGGTCCACAGCTGCCTGGCTCCACAGCTGGAGCTGTGGCCGGGGCAGAGGGACAGGGTCAGAGCTCCCTGGTTGCTGCTGGGGATGGAGTCCCCCGGCTGCTGGAACCAGAATGTGTCCAGAGCACCATGACTGGGAACGGGGCCAGAGCTCCCTGGCTGCCCCTGGAGTTGGAACTACCTGGCTGGAGCTGGAGGCCCATGGCTGCAGCCGGAGGCCCATGGCTGCAGCCAGGCTAGAACTCTCTGGCTCCTGGAGGTAGGGACCTCTGCTGGGGTCACAACACCCCACCATGCTGCCCTCCCCCCACACATACTCTGGACTCCCTGCTGAGTCGCTGGTGCCCCTTACAGCGCTCCTGCCTCCGCCGCCAGACCTTCCTCTTTCTGGGTTCTGTGATCCAGGAACATCCATGACAGACCAGGAAGTCCCGATTAAGGGAGCTACAGCCCGTAGTTGAGAAGATTAACTGATAAGACCAGGCTTATTGGTTAATCACAGAGCCATCTACACAATGACACCAATGCTCCTGGATCTGCGCTGGCTGCCTACTGGCTTCCAGACTGAATGTCGTGTTTATTTTGATCTATAGCAGCTTGGGATCCTGCAAGTTGAGAGGTTGCCTCTTTCTACCTGCCGTACTGTCAGAATGTGATCAACAGAGGAATTTGTGCTGTATTACCCTGGATTTAAAAGCAATGTGACCAAGTGGTACTGCATTCTTTATGAGAGATCCTCAGCCCTGAAATAGGCTCCCTTTTCCAAGCTCCATGCCTGACAGGCTAAATCCAGTAACAGAAATGAGAAATTTTAGAAAGAAAATAATCATTCACTTTCACTGGAATGCTAAGGAGATATTTAAACAGCTGAGTAAAGGGATACAGATCAGTAAGATTTTAAATGACCTGAAGTCAATACTAACCTGAGGCAGAAACAGAAGGTCTTGCCCCAAAACTAGCCACGTAGATACAAAGGAATCTAGGGAGGTCAACTACCTACACATTCTATGTGCACCTCTGCATACTATCCCTCCCTCCCTACTCTTTCTGTACTTTATCAGACCCCATGCTTACAGGGACCCAAATCCCCTCAAATAGGGAAGGGTATAACAGGATTGGAGAGAATGGGAAAACTGGTTTAGAGATTGCTTACAAAATCAGCATAAACATACTCATAAGGATACCGCAGGGCTGGAGAAAAGAACCCACCATTCTCTGTGGATCTCTTGCCACGCAGATCCTGTTTTCTGTGCAGCACTATTTACATTCTGTCCCTCCCCCCCAGGCTAAGGCCTACTGCTGCACTTATGGAAGCAGAGTATACAAAATATCCCATAATCAGAATGAAATGCAGGAAATGTTGCTCAAAACCTGTCCAGCAACCTTTTCTGTTGAGTGTTTTTATATATATATATAAAGAGAGGAGCAAGAACTTGCATCCTTGGACAAAACCAGAAACACTGGGTTAAGAGAAATTTGTATTTCTAAGACAATAAATGGCCTTGATGCTTAGAATTTGAAACACTAATATCAGTTTTCAAAAAAAGACTAGAAGCAGTCAAATGAAACAAAAGCATCACTATAGCAAGACTGACAGCTTTGTATGAGTAATAGAGGCCTTGCATCCTATGTGGCACACTTGGCCTAAATAATGAAGCACTCCCTACTCAATTTTTTCCCCTCAGTGCCCCCAGTACAGTATAATCACTATAGAATCTCTTATTCTTTCATTCGGAAAGCAAATTCAATGTATTTTCCTTTGGTCCAAATATTTGGTTTTCAATACCAATACTGACAAAACTGTATTGCAGAGGTTGTTGGATGAAAGTTGAAAATTTACCAGAGGGTTATGGGGCAATTTAGTTTTTTGATACATGATCCCAGAAAACTGGGTGGAGGGTTGGCCCTGAATGTCTAGCTCCTCAAATAATTGAGAGTTTTGATTTGGTAAAAGAGGACATTTTCTTTACTCTCCCCCCTTTCGGGCAGGGGCAGAGGGGACTTCAAATCTCAAAGGGGGAAAGGGTGGAAGATGCTGGATGTTCTCCTCTTCACCTTGCCTTAAAAACTGCCACTTTATCAATAACAATGGAAAAGAGTATTCCTCTGATGTTTCTGCTAAATGACCAGGAGTGAAATATTTGCCAAAGTTGGCATTATTTAAAGTAGCATCCTTGAGCATCAGTGTTAACAACCCATTGATATGGATGAGGCAAGTGCCTTAAAGAAAGAAAATGTAGATTCTGGAGTACAATTACATGACAAATTCAAAACAAAGGGCAATCATTCAGCAATTTATGCAGCCACAAAAATTGGGGCTGCATAATCATATTATACACAACACTCTGATAACAATGCACTTGAAGCTTGTTCGGTATTGCATTTACAACAAGAGCAAAACTCTAAGATCCTTGTTGGAAGGGATAGTCTATAAATTCCATTCAGTACTATAACAGATCTGATCATTTGAACAGTATTCTAGAATTCAGTTAAGACTATTCATCCGCTTATACCCTTTTCAAATATCCACACTCCTATGCACTTTTGGGGGGAGGTAGGGAGGAGGGAAACTGTTGCTTCTTACAATGCTTGGATCATAAACAAGTCTTTTACAGAAGACCCAAGGGGTCTTTTTGGCAGAACGATTTAAGTCTTTTTCCATGGCTATTTTTATTCCACATAAAACAAATATTTTCAAATGAAGACACCCTCCACTAGACTCTGAAATGACCTATAAAATAATCTACATCTTTTGTTATACTGCCTGTGCTGATCTTGCTTATTTTTCCTTAAAGAGAGAGAGAGAGAAATGACCAATCCCTTCAGAGATAAAAATTCAAGGCAGCAGCTACAAGCAAGTCTTCACAGCTATCCTACAAGTGGTATACCTTTAATTTTCAATAGCATAAAAAAATAAATGGTATGCTGAACATTTTTGGATTCTCAATCCTACATGTAAGTCCCATCTGGGCACCTATACCATTAGTTTACATATACAATACCTAAAAATTTAGGGATGCGTATCCCTAAACACAAAAAAGTCTTTGCAAATTAATAGCACATCCCTTTGAAATTCACTAAAGCATGAAAGCCTAATACAGGCATCTGGTTAGCTGCTTGTCAGATCAGTTAGACATGATAGGTGTAGAAAAATTCACTATGGATCCCAGACTGAGCCCTCCTTTTGAGCAGAATCTCTGACACTTGTGCTGAGTGACAAAAATATCTACTGTAGTATTGTTCTAGCTCACAAAGAGCTCTCAAATATCCTGTGTTCTTTCCCACTCTTTGTTCAAGAGGAAATGCCTGGTGAGATTGTCTACTAGTGTTCTGCAGAGGCATCAGTCCCAGAGTTTGACGGCTCCCTGGAAGAGTGAGGAAGACCTTATCTCACTTTGTTGATGTAAAACATGGTGGTCACATTGTTGGTCATGTTTTGGACCAGCTGATATCCAACAGAGAAAAGATATGCAGGTTTTCCAAATGTGAGGACATTGATCTGAATTCTTCTCTTTCTTGTGGGCCATCGGCCTATGTTATTTGTACATTCATACCCATCCTTGTAAAAAAAAAAAAAATACATCTGTGACTATCGCCTGGGAAGGCAGGAAAGCTCTGAAAAGGACCCTCTGCATGCATTTGATGTATCCTTTCACCATTTCAGGGAGAATAGGACCAAAGGTGGGATGGTTAGGGGTATGTTCCAATTTCAACCAACCTATAAGAATCAGAACTGAAGTCTGGCATGCCACACTATGAATATACTGGAGGTCTTATGATCTAGAAGAGCGAAGCATTACCACCACATAAGTATTTGGGTTTCTTCTAGAGCACAGCAATGAGCATTTGTAAGGGGACTGTTAGCCCCTTAATAAAACTCAGTGGGAGTTTTTGGTTGGCCAGCTCCCAGTACCAAAAGGGGAAGGGTCCATGAGAAATCAGGGTCCTGAGACTGACAGACCCCAGGGACAACGGGAAGAGGCCAACACTCCAGCTCAGCCTGACTGACAGGTTGGACAGATCAAGGAGAGAATTAGAATGACAGGTCCCGTCCTCTGTGTAAGCGGGGATTTTCTGGGTCTCTGTGAGAAAAGGAGAGAGAATTAAGAAGAGCAGCAGGAAAAGCAAGCTGTGTAGAGACAGACCTGCAGTGTCAGAGCCAGACACACACAGACCAAGGAGCGCAGACCCTGTGCTGAGCAGCAGACCTGCAGTGACCAGAGAGCCAAAGGGATCAGAAAAGCAACACAAGCAGCAGGAGTCTGGCAAAGCAGCAGTGTCTGTAGCTGGGTGTGGTGAGCAGCTGGGACCAGCAAAGGGGGGGAAAGAGGCTCTGGGCAGGAACACGCCACCAGCCAAGAGGCCCTGCAGGCCAGACTTGGAGAGGGATTGTAACTCCAACTGGGAGAGGGGTTCTGCCACCTAGAGCCTGAGGCTGTGTGGTCACTGCCAGAGCAAGCGTGTCCAACCTGCAGTTCCCCTGCAGCACAGCCAGGGCTCGAGAAAGAGCCCTGGGACCTATAAAGGAACAGACTGTGAACTGTCCTTACACTCTGCAGACTGCTGTTTGTGATGAACCCGTGCTACAGAGCAGGGCTATGTGTTCTCTTTTAACCTCTCTCATTTTTCCTTATTCTTTTCTTTTTAATCAATTGTGGTTTAATAAATTGTATTTGCTTTGAACTGTATGAAATTATCACTGGATCAAGAAAGCCTGCAGTGTGCAGAGAGACCCCCAGAGTGGGGACACCCTAACCCTTCCCCAAGTGACTACAAGGTCGGGGATTAAGGCCCAGAAAACCTGGGTCCAGCCTTGTTGTGATTTCGAGGACTCTGCTACTCAGGAGAGTGGAAGGGGAGCCCTCAGGGTCAGGGAGGCCTTTGGGTAAAAGAAGTGGGAGCGGGGACTCAGATCCTTTTGCTGGTCCATTTCACCAGGGTAGTATAGAAGCCAGGAAAGTTCCCCACAATAGCAGGACCATTCCCCCGCTTAGACAAAGTATAAATATTTGTATTTGTGTTTGTTTACCTATGTTTACTGAAAGAAAATTATTTAGATTGCATGGTATTTGTGGCACAATATAGCTCTTCTTTAATCTGTTTGTACAGCACCTAGCACAACAGGTTTTTAATCCTGACTGCAGCCTCCAGATACCACCATTATTCAAATAATACTAATCACTGAGGAAGTCAAAAATTCAAAAATTAAGCTGACTGAATTCCCCAAATACATACAAACATCTAAAAAGTTTCTCGGAAGTGGGTTTTATGTGCTCTGATCACTCAAAAACAATCACACAGAATTTTAACAAAACTTTAGGGAAATAAGTTGTATTTCAAGATAAGTAGCATAAGAAACTGCAGCCCCAAAAGATTTTTTTTCTCTTCAGAAAGACAACAGCTTGAAAAGAAGGGCTTATAATGAATGTGTCAGTGTAGCCTGAGCCATGATGATAGCATCTCTACCACAGTGCTGTAATCCAGACTGATAATATTTTATCATTATTTCTTCAGTTCTGCTTGCACAAACATTAATGCTCCTCCATCAGCTTAGTATTTATTACAACATGTTTCGGTGTTCTTCCACCAGTTTTGTCTGCTTCAATAATCCAAAATAAACTGCACACTGAAATGTTTACTAGAAAAAGGAGGAAAGGGAAAAATGTGGGACGGGTAAACACTTATAACAGCAGGCCATTTTTTTGTTAAATGCTTCCATAACTCATCCATTTCTGCAAGGTATTCTGTAACAGAAAGGGTCTGTCTCCGTAATCACAGATGACACTGTGTTATGGTACATGTTCATCAAAGGTGTCTGCAGTACCTAGGCAAAATAGATTGAGATGTTTTAAATTTGGGATTTTATGCCTTTAAATGGACATGATAAGACAATTGATTTGATTCAGTTTAAAGAGGTGCATGTCATACAAACCAAATGAGTTGTCTGCTCCACTACCTTCATTATTGCAAGCTGTCAGTGTTCTAAAACTTGGAAGAGTCCTACTTTCAAGGAGTCTAGGATTCTTTCAAGTTTCAATATCCTGCCAGCTTACAAGAATGGAACTGGCAGGTAGGCAGATGGCATAAAGCTCAGGAGCACACACCTGAACCACTGCAGCACTCTGGGTTGGAAACAAGCTGCCAAGATGAAAAGCTGGTATTTTAGACATGTTGCAAACCCTTGATTTAGAGACTTTTGAAAGAGAGAGTCTCATTTTATGCCCTTCAGTTACGACAACTTCTCTGAAAGTTACAGCTTGTGGGGCAATTTTTGAAAACAATACCATCAAACCAACCCCCATTTTCCAAATGTAAACAAAGTTAGAGGCTATGGTGGGAATTCTGTATTCAATTTTTCTTCTTGTAAAAATATTTATATTGCTGAAATAAAAAGTTAATGGAACTCTCATTGAAAGTGTTTTTGGTACTCTCCCTGAACACATCATGGATCCAAATGATACTATTACACTTTTTAATAGATAATATAGTATACTCCTGTTTTCAGTGGTCATTGACAACAGATAATAAGCCTCTAATGTGACAGCTTTTATAAGCAAAGTGATTAAGTGTTATAAAGATCATTAAGTCCTCTTACTATGTCATTGGAGGAAGGCCCATGGGTATTTCTCATTTAAATTTAGCCCAGACTCATCTTTCTAAGTTAAATAATATCAGTACAGGAATACTTTAAACTCAAAGACATTTTCACTGCTTAAACATATTCAACAAATTATGCAAATAAAAAACAAAGCTGTTTGAAGGTGCAAATATCCTAATCCATTTAATGATTTGTAAGAATTGACGATAGCCATTTTTCCCCCCAGAACTAGTTCCAAGGCTGAAAGCAAGGTTCCACTTACAGGAACTTTAACGTACAGTGGCACAAATTCAGCTATAATATTATTTTCTCGCTAAGTTACCTTACTGGATTATATGCATCAGTACATGCAATACAGGTTCTCAGCAATTAAAAAGAAAAATCAATCTTCATATCAATAACTTGTATCAATACTTAATTATAATATTTATAGTTGCAGAGGTGGACCTTGTAATTTTTCCCTTTTAATAAATAGAAGCAATTTAAACATTAAAAAATTGCAGCTGTTTTTATTTGCATATCACTTCCATTAACAATGCAATGAATTATATTACTAGGTGCACTGCTATCTCCTATTTTGAACTAAAATCAAAAAGTTCCAGTCTAACAGTGATCCTTTAAAATAAAAGCTTTCCAAGTTCAATGCCATTTTTGAAATATTCATTTGGATCAACTATTTCTCCCAATTTATAAAATGCAGGCGACAGTGTAGGAAGACATGGAAAACATTCTCTTTTCAAATTGCAGCTGATTAGTCACAACAAATGATTATGCAACATAAGTAGCGATTTTCGGTTTGGCCTGTACTGCAACAGAGAAGTATGACTACAGAAATATAGCTTGCATCTGCCTGAAAAATAGGATGAAAATGGATATGCCAACATAATTATTTTCTTCTCTAAAACCTCCATTAGGTAGAAAGCTAGTGCTTCTTCTAAAAGTGCGAGACCTCAGGGAAAAAAAAGCCAAGGGCCTAAGGTCAGAGGAGGTAGCGCTCCCTGGCATACATGCCATCCCAATTTCCACACAAGTCAGCTTGCAGTCTAATTAAGCATATTTACAACAAAGCAGATTTTTACCTAAACTCATTGAGATCAGTTTTTTGCAGGTGCTGGCTGTGATTGTTGTTGTCAGTCTGACTACCTGAAAGCAAGGGCCTGGAAAGTATGGGGGAGATATTGAATTGTGAAAGTCAAATTACAAAGAGCAATAGCTAATGTTTGTGGTGATAACTGCTTTGTCCTCTTCCCTTTTAAAGGATCATTATTTGGCTTGACTTGACAAGGACCAACAGGTCTGTATACCATAGTTTATTTGTTAAATCTCCACACAACTTTGGTTGTTACCTTAGTCCAGGACTGCTACAGCCTATTTACCATTCTAGATAGAGAGGTAAACAGACAAATCTGTCTCCACAAATCTTTACTTCCTTGTCTATTGTAGTAAATTCTAGGACCCTGGATCATAGAATCACAGAATACTAGGATTGGAAGGGACCTCGAGAGGTCATAGAGTCCAGTCCCCTGCCTTCATGGCAGGACCCAGTACTGACTAGCCCATCCCTGATAGACATTTATCTAACCAGCTTTTAAGTATCTCTAAAGATGGAGATTCTACAACTTCCCTAGGCAACTTATTCCAGTGTTTAACCACAATTTTTCTCCCTCCTCCTTGTGACACCCTTTTAGATAACTGAAAACCGATATCATGTCCCCTCTCAATCTTTTCTTTTCCAAACTAAATAAGCCCAGTTCTTTCAGTCTTCCTTCATAGGTCATGTTCTCTAGACTTTTAATCATTCTTGTTCTTCTTCTCTGGACCTTCTCCAATTTCTCCACATCTTTCTTGAAATGCAATGCCCAGAACTGGACACAATACTCAAACTGAGGCCTAATCAGCTCAGAGTAGAGTGAAAGAATGACTTCTCAGGTCTTGCTTACAACACAACTGGTAATGCATCCTAGAATCATGTTTGCTTTTTTTTGCAACAGCCTCACACTGTTGACACACTGTTGCTTGTGGTGCACTATAACCCCTAGATCCCTTTCTGCCATTCTCCTTCCTAGACAGTTGCTTCTCATTCTGTGTGCGTGAAACTGATTGTTCCTAAGTGGAGTACTTTGCATTTGTCCTTATTAAACTTTATCCTGTTTACCTCAGACCATTTCTCCAATTTGTCCAGATCATTTTGACTTATGACCCGATCCTCCAAAGCAGTTGCAACCCCTCCCAGCTTGGTATCATCTGCAAACTTAATAAGAGTACTTTCTATGTCAATATCTAAATCGTTGATGAAGATATTGAACAGAACCGGTCCCAAAACAGACCCCTCTAAAGCCCCACTTGTTATGCCCTTCCAGCAGGACTGTGAACTGTTCATAACTACTTTCTGAGAGCAGTTATCCAGCCAGTTATGCACCTATCCTATAGTAGCCCCATCTAAGTTGTATTTGCCTAGTTTATTGATAAGACTATGATGTGAGACCGTATCAAAAGCCTTACTAATGTCTAGGTATACCTCATCCACCACTTTTCCCTTATCTACAAGACTCGTAATCCTATCAAAGAAAGCTATCAGTTTGGTTTGACATGATTTTTTCTTTACAAATCCATGCTGGCTGTTCCCTGTCACCTTATCTTCCAGGTGTTTGCAGATGATTTCCTTAATTACTTGCTCCACTATCTTTCCTGACACAGAAGTTAAACTGACTGGTCTGTAGTTTCCTGGGTTGTTCTTATTTCCCTTTTTATACATGGGCACTATATTTGCCCTTTTCCAGTCTCCTAGAATCTCTCCTGTCTTCCAGGATTTTCCAAAGATGATAGCTCCTAGAATACTCAAGACTCAGATACCTCCTCTATCAGCTCCTTGAGTATTCTAGGATGCATTTCATCAGGCCCTGGTGACTTGCAGATATCTAACTTTTCTAAGTTAATTAGAAGAAAAAATAAAAAAAGAACAAGTTAAAAATATGAGACACACTAAGTAGTTACTTTCTGTGGGAAATAGTTTCTGTTGTTCTCTGAGGAGAAAGCAACACGTTATAGAAAAGGTGGGTGCCTGAACCCAATCCTGTTTCAGGTGTGTCCTGCTGGCAGCCACATGTTCTGAGAGGACCACAGAAGTAGAATGGTGAAGAAACTCCCAACATTTCTCCTGGATGCCACAAAACAAACAAACAAACAAAAAAACACCACACCAAACCACAACAGGGAAGAGACAAGTGAAAAGTCCTTGTAGAACAATTTTGAGCTTTGTGAGAAATGGCACAGGAGGATATGGAATCCTGTGAGCAGGAGTGAAGGAAAGTTGAGTAAAAGTCTTCTATTACCAGCTCACAGTCCTCTGTGTGAAGAATTTCTCTCTTACGGGGGCAGGGGAGGGAAGGAATATGAAAGATGTGGAAGAAGCCGGATTCTTAAGTCCTTTGCATCTCCTTCCCCCTCATGCTGGTCCTGGAGTTCATCCTTCTCCTGTGCACTGAAGAAGGGGGGACAGGGAAAGCTGGATTGTAATGTGAATATCCACTCATGCACCTATATGACTATGGAAGGAAAACAGTGAACAAGGGCTGTGATGATGTAGATAAAACAGATCTTGCAATTAAGTGGAGATAAGTGACATTCTAGTCACATGCATTCTTCTTCCTAGACCTTCTCCATGTTGCCTGATACTGGCCAAAATATATAAAAACATGAACAAGAAGGCAAGGACAGATATAGCTGCTCCCAGCTGTGGAGGAAGCAACTGGGACAGATATGGCTGAGGAAAGAGGGAAGTGGAGGTTAAGAAAGGGAGTGGAGGGTATAGAAAGTATGAGATAAGAAACTCCTCTTCCAGATAGACTCCTTTGGTCTTAAAGGAGAAACACACCCACCATCTATACTGGCTACAGCAGCTATGTTCCAGAAACATCCCTGTATCCAATACCTAAGGGACTTTGCTTTTATTTTTTGTTTAAAATTTCCCAAGAATTTATCAGCATTTATTATAAAAGTTAAAAACAGGTGGCGAATCAGTACAAAAGCTTACCTTCATAGTTTTCTGGATGAACATTGGAATTAATATTGGGGAAACAGAGGACAGAAAAAAAAGCAACAAATAGAGAAAAGTAAGTATATTGGAAGTAAAAGCAGTTTAATGCCATGCTTTATGTCATTAACTGTACCTTAACAGTATGTACACATAGGTACATTCATGGATGTGTGTGTACATATCTTCTACTGCATTGCCTTCATTTTACAGACTGCCTCACATTTACACTTAAACTAACATACTAACACTCCATCTTAAAGTAATGTGTTGGATTTTCTCAGTAGAATCAGTATTTTCATGTACCTGAATGGTTAAAAATTTGGCTGAAAGTGTATGAGACAAAAATGAATAATCACTTCCATAAAACTGGAGAATTTTACAGTAAACACTAAAAACCAAGAGCCCCAGTAATACAATAATTCCTCATTTAATACTATAGATGAGTTTCTGAAAATGTTCGTGTTAAGTGAAAATGTGCTATGCGGGGTCAATTTTCCCATTCAAAATGGAAAAGGTGAGGTTTGCGTTTCAGAGGGTGGTGGCCGCAAAGTCAATTTTTTGTTGGTGCTGGGTCATCAACAATGGATATCTAGCAACACAAGATATCTAGCAACATAAGTCGCCGCAGTTTGTTAAAACACAAAGATAAACACTTGAGTGTGCGGAGGAGCGCTGTGACCATGTGTATTCATCCGCTCATGCGTATTACCACTGTTTTCACCAACTTATACCACCATACGAAGTAGTACACCACTTGGTTATTTTCGTGTTATTTCAGGGACTGTTGTGTTATTCAAAAAACGTGGCCAAAAAAATGCTATTGTGAAAACGTGTTAAGCAGGCATGTGTTAAATGAGTAATTACTATGCCCAAGATCAAAATTGGGGCTAAGTTCTCTATAGTATGTTTAGCAAGAGCATTTAAACTTAGATTTCATAAGAAAAATGTTAGTAAGTTTGCCTTTATCATAGCAGTTCAAGTTCAGTAATTCTATACAATTTATATGAATCAACTGGCATTTACTAGGCAGTCACTATTTTATTAACATGTAAGGTAAATAACATATCAAGGCACAAAGTGTTACCACAGTCCCCCCCCCCCCCCATCAGTGCTAAATTGCTATTTCTCTAATTAGTTTTAAAACAAAAAACAAAAAATTATTTTCTTACAATAGTATTCATTGGGTCCATGATCAGTAGATGTAATTCTACAGGTCTGCTATTAGGACATACAATCTCAAAGATTTTTGTTATATCACTACTTTCTTTCTGCAAGTCTTCAACAAACGACTGCACGCTTGGGGCTTGATACATGCTATTTGTACATCATGCTGGAAGCAACATCTTAGGCTCATCTGCATGAATTGATAACATTTCTCTGCACACCAAAGAGCTCATTTCTTGAAATGAAAGATTCATATCCACACAAGGACAAAAAGTGTTAAAGATGCAGTCAAATCACATGCAGATTATAAATATAGCAGAAACATGCAAAGGGATTTCAACAAGGTTAATCTTCTCTGCAACTAAGCAAAATAATACAGAATTATGATAACTATAGGCTTGCTGACATGGTGAATTAATGTTAAGAGTTACCATATGGCTAGTATTTGTCTGGCCTGGACAGGTTTTATATGGATTTGCCAGTTACCAGAAAAATAATGTAATCTATTGTTTTCTATCAATCTAAAGAGCTGAATCATCATCACAATACACTAGATTATCTAATGCTAAAAGTTTCTGCATCCAGCTAAAGATGCTGCTATGGTACCACTTTTGCAATTTAAGTGATAACAGATCAAAATTTTGAAAATACAGTAGTAATAACAATAGTGCGGGATTTCAACTATCCCCATATTGACTGGGTACACGTCACCTCAGGACAGGATGCAGAAATACAATTTCTTGATATCTTAAATAACTGCTTCTTGGAGCAGCTGGTTGTGAAACCCACAAGTGGAGAAGCTATTCTTGATTTAGTCCTAAATGGAGTGCAGTATCTGATCCAAGTGATAAATGTAACGGGACCACTTGGAAATAGTGACCATAATATAATATAATTTAACATCCATGTAGTGGAAAAACGTGTCAGCATCTCAACACTATGGTATTTAATTTTAGAAAGGGGAACTACGTGAAAATGAGGAAGTGAGTTAAATAGAAATTAAAAGATACAGTGACAAAAGTAAAATATCTGCAAGGTGCATGGAAACTTTTCTAAGACACCATAATGAGAAGCCCAACTTAATTGTATACCCCAAATTAAAAAACACAGGAGAAAAGTCCTACCGTGGCTTAATACTGCGTAAAAGAAGCAGTGACAGATAAAAAGAATCATTTAAAAAGTGGAAGTAAAATCCTAGTAAGGAAAATAGAAAGGAGCATAAACTTTGTCAAATTAAGTATAAAAACATAATAAGGAAAACAAAAAGGAGTTTGAAGAACAGCTAGCCAAAAAGTCAAAAAGTAATAGTAAAATGTTTTTAAGTACATAAGAAGCAGGAAGGCTGCTAAACAACCAGTAGAGAGCCCTTTAATGATCAAGATGTTAAAGGAGCACTCAAAGATGATAAAGTCATTGCAGAGAAGCTAAATGAATTCTTAACTTCAGTCTTCATGGCTGATGATATTGGGGAGATTCCCCAAACCGAGCCATTCTTTTTAGGTGACAAATCTGAGGAATTGTCCCAAATTGAGGTGTCATTAGAAGAGGTTTTGGAAAAAATTGATAAACTTCACAGTAACAAGTCACGGGGACAAGATGGCATTCACTCAAGAGCTCTGAAAGACATCAAATGGGAAATTGCAGAACTATTAACTGTGGTTTGTAACCTATTGTTTAAATCATCTTCTGTACCTAATGACTGGAAGAAAGCTAATCTGACGCCAATATTTAGAAAGGGCTCTAGAAGTGATCCTGGCAATTACAGACCGGCAAATCTAACATCAGTACCAGGCAAATTAGATGAAACTATGGTAAAGAATAGAACTGTCGGACACAGATTAACATAATTTGTGGAGGAAAATCAACATGGGTTCTGTAAAAGGAAATCATGTTTTACTAATCTACTAGAGTTCTTATGTAAAGTAAGTTGTCATGGGATAAGAGGGAAGGTCCTTTCATGGATTGGTAACTGGTTAAAAGACAGGAAATAAAGGGTAGGAATAAATGGTAAGTTTTCAGAATGGGGAGAGGTAACTAGTGGTGTCCCCACGGGTCTATCCTGGTACCAATCCTATTCAACTTATTTATAAATGATCGAGAAAGGGGTAAACAGTGAGGTGGCAAAATCTGCAGAGAATACCGAACTGCTCAAGTTAGTTAAGACCAAAGCAGACTGTGAAGACCTTCAAAAAGATCTCACCAAACTAAGTGACTGGGCAACAAAATGGCAAATGAAATTTAATGTTGATAAATGTAAAGTAATGCACATTGGAAAAAATAATCCCAACTATACATACAAAATGATGTGGACTAATTTGGCTACAATTACTCGAGAGACAGATCTTTGAGTCATTGTAGATAGTTCTCTGAAAACATCCACTGAGTGTGCAGCAGCAGTCAAAAAAGCAAATAGAATGTTAGGAATCGTTAAAAAAGGGAGAGAGAATAAGACAGAGAATATCTTATTGCCACTATATAAAATCATGGTATGCCCACATCTTGAATACTATGTACAGATGTGGTCGCCTCATCTCACAAAAGATACATTGGCATTGGAAAAGATTCAGGAAAGGGCAACAAAAAGGATTAGGGATTTGGAAGGGGTCCCATATGAAGAGAGATTAAAAAGACTTGGACTTTTCATCTTAGAAAAGAGGGGTATGTCTACATTAACCACCCTAGTTCGAACTAGGGTGGTTAATGTAGTCAAAGTTGCAAATGAAGTCCGGGATTTAAATATCCTGGGCTTCATTTGCATCTTGCTGGGCGCCGCCATTTTTAAATCCCCAGTAGTTCGGACTCCGTGCCCGCGGCTACATGCAGCATGGAGTAGGTAGTTCGAATTAGGCTTTCTAGTTCGAATTAGAAACAAGGTGTAACGGAAGTTCGAATTAGAAAGCCTAATTCGAACTACCTACTCCGTGCCGCGTGTAGCCGCGGGCACGGAGTCCGAACTACTGGGGATTTAAAAATGGCAGCGCCCAGCAAGATGCAAATGAAGCCCGGGATATTTAAATCCTGGGCTTCATTAGCAACTTTGATTACATTAACCACTCTAGTTCGAACTAGGGTGGTAGTGTAGACATATCCGAGGAGACTAAGGAGGAATATGATAGAGGTCTATAAAATCATGACTGGTGTGGAAAAAAAGTGAATAAGGAAAAGTTATTTACTAGGAAATGTTATTTACTTATTCCAGCAATATAAGAACTAGGCGTCACCAAATCAAATTAATAGGTAACAAATTTAAAACAAACAAAAGGAAGTTTTTCTTCACTCAGAGCACAATCAACCTGTGGAACTCTTTGCTAGAGGATGTTGTAAAGACTAGGACTTTAACAGCATTCAAAAAAGAGCTAGCTAGATTCATGGAGGTTATGTCTATCAATGGCTATTAGCCAGGATGGGTAGGAATGATGTCCCTATCCTTTGTCAGGAAATGGATGACAGGAGAGAGATCACATGATGATTACCTGTGGTGTTCCCTCCCTCTGGGGCATCTCTATTGGCAACTGTCGGCAGACAGAATACTGGGCTAGATGGACCTTTGGTCTGACCCAGTATGGCCATTTTAATGTGATGATCATAGCTCTCTGCACACTAATATGAAAGTGCACTGTACACGTGAGAGAGAGAGGATTTGAGAAAGGCGAGATTGAGGAGAAATGCCATGTTATCTGTCTTATCTATATGTGTTTTCCCTCTACATACTCTAAATGGTGGTTGAAAGAGGGAGTTGGGGGTTAGAGCTGAGGCAGGCTTGCCAGGTTTTTCACATATCAAAGGTAGTAACTCTAGTTAACAGGCATTACAGTGATATGATTTCTAAGGTGGATTAATGTGTTGTGCATTAACTGGTCCCAGTAGATCCTGCAGGTGTGCACTAACTGTTCCCTGGCATGCTTTAACGTAGTGCAGTTTGAAAAAAGTACGACATTAAACGTTCCCTAGTGAACTTTAGTGCCAGGGGATACTGACAGCCTCCCTGGGCTCGTGGGCAAGCTGGAATGGGACTGGTTCCACTCTTCCAAAAGGGGCAGGGCCTTGGGTGGAAGGAGCAGGGGGCAGCCAGCCCTTAGCACCAAACGCAGCATGGCATTGCTCCATCTCCCCCTAAAGCAGTAAGAGCCATGTGGAGCCCAGGCCCCTTTGAATCACCAGGTCCCCAAGGCAATTGCCCCCTCCACCCATGTTGGCAGTCTGTTTAGTGCACACCAGCAGGAGCTATGCTATGGGGACTATTAATGCCCAACACTTTAGTGCTTACCAGAGGCGGGGTGGGTGGGAGCAAGATCAGTCAGCTTTGTAAGAGCCAGTGCTCATGAGGAGCCGGCTTTTAAGTCAGACCGCCTCAAGTACCAATTACCACCTGCCACCCTATGCTCCTACCTTTGTGGGAGGCTACTATCTTTCTCCGCCTTGCTGCCTCTGATACAGAAGCAGGAAGGAGGGGGAGATGTTGTGACAGATTGTTACCAATCTGCCTGAGGGGTCAGGTAATCAGGCTGAAGCCACAGGATCGTTAAGGGAGGAGATGACGGAACACACCAAGTGTCTAAATTTTAAAGCTTTATTGATAAAATAATAAAATAATAGCAGAGAGTGATGGGTGCTTCCCACATCACTCAGATGAAGGAAGAAAGCATTAGTGCTCCGAGCCCTAACCCACTTTCATACTCACACACTCACTACCTGAGGCTGGCCAGGCCTAGGTGTAACGAAAGAAAAAAAGGGGAAGGGTGTTCGGGAGTTTGGTCCTGTGCACACTGGTCATCCAGGGTCCACTGTGATCTCTCCAAATTGCTCCAGCTCTCAGGAGGGTTTTAAGTCCTGGGCTCCTTTGGGGGTGTTCCTTTCCGCGACCTCTGTTCCTGGTGCTCTTTGTGCCAGTCCAAACTGGCTTTCTATGGTCTTCTTGACTTTCCCAAAACAAACCAGTTAGACTCTGCTGTTCTCTTTGTTTTTCTCCATGCTGGACCTTCGCTTGCCTCGCGTGTTACGGGCTGGCTCTGTAGGTCTGTTCAGTTGAATATGTCTTTTTCACAGCTAGTCGGTGGATTTCAGGCCCCCCACTTTCTTGGCTGGCAGCCGAGAGTCAGAGGTGTGCTGTGGCCTTGAGCTGTCTGGAGTCAGTGTCTTATCTTTGGGCCTAGCAGGAGCGTGAAGTTAACCAGTGCTCTGCTCTCTTAGTCTCCCGCCACCCTCCTACCCCCCCTCCCCCCGCCCCGGCCTCTCGCAACCTGAAAAGGAATCCATTCCACACTCACATCTTTGATCCTTCCCAAAATGCCCTGCAATGCTTGCAACAGCATTAGCAATATACAATGCTGACCTGCCCCCCCAAGGGGACCCCTTGAGGGAGGGGGCCATTAGGGTGTGACAGTGTGTGTAACTGTTATGATTAAACGATGAACACAGGCTTATTGGTTAATTGTAGAGCTGTCAATTGACCTGCGTTAACACCTGTGATTAACACAGGACAGGATTAACGCCTTAATTTTTTTAACACGTTAATCTCAGGTGTTAGTGCTGCGCTGGCCCTTTAAAGTGCCACTCCAGCACTTCAAAGGGGCAGTGCAAGCAGAGTCCCTTTGAAGCACCGGAGCGGCACTTCAAAGGCGCTTTGCAATGCGGAGCTGGGGATCAGCTTGTCCGTTTTGGCGTTTTAAAGGGGCAGCGCATTAGGAGACTCCAGCTGATCCTTGGCTCCGCTGTTGCAAAGCCCATTTGAAGCGCCGAAGTGGCACTTTTAAGGTGCAGTGCAAGTGGAGCTGGGGATCAGCTAGAGTGCCCAGCTGATAACTGGCTCTGCATTGCAAAGGGGACTCCTGCTGATTCCGGGCCCCATGCAGCACTGCCCTGTTGAAATGCCACCATAGCACATGAGATTAATCATGTGATTAATTGCAATTAATTTTGTTTAATTAATTGTGTAAATGGATACACACTAACATCTTTAGTAGTAACTCATAAGTTAATATTTGGATGGGAGGGATAGAATCCATTTATTTAGCCAAAACAGAACACCTGCATACGAGGCAAACTACAACAGTCTTCCCTGACTCCCATTCATTACAGACTAGAAGGCACAACAGAGCAAATAATGAAAGAAGAGAGAAGAAAGTCCAGTGAAATATTCCCAAATAGAGAAAAATAGATGGATTCCAGAAGATAAAATTGAATACACAATAACTTGTTTCCAAATTTTCAGCAAGCAAGATATTGCAACTTTCCTGGTAAATCAGTTTTATTCTTCATGGAGTGAGGCATCTACTGAGGTAAAGGGTTTTGTTCATTCAATAAGTCTTATCTTTAGTGAGTAGGATTACATTAAGCACAGTATACCCCTACTCAGATTCTTCCCAACATCTATATTGCTCCCACTATTGAGAGTAAAGCTAATTTTCTGTCATTCAGGAACAACTCTAGGCTTGCTAAACTTTTACCATCATCATCTCTGAAACACAGTAAAAATCACTGTTAGAACCAATAGTTTATTAGATCAAACCCACCATCAACAATGTCGACTCTGCCTGGTTGTGTTAACAAGAAAGTGTTTTACGAGTTCCACCACTGGGCATCAATTTAACTTCTAGCACCAGAAATGCTGTAAAACCATGAACGTAATTTATTTGGTGACCTGCATGTGTGGGAAGCAATATCTAGGCGCAACTTCTCACAGTCTGACAAAATGCTTTGATTTGCACCATTCAGATGATTGAACAAAGAGAGTTTAAGCAATCATCAACAATAGCTTTTATCTCCAAATGCGCTAAAAATTTATTACTATATGAGTGCAACCTATTGCTTTAGAACCAGTTTTGATAAAATAGAAGAGATTGGATAAATATTACATTTTCAACTTGTACACATCTTGTCCATTAAGTTTAAATATTGGAGAAGCTTCATGTTTAAGATAAATATAATTTTTAGTTGATTCCATCACACGAGAGTCACAATGTCTCCATGGTAACCTTTATGCTTACACACAGTTTACAATACATGTTCATTCCCAGTTAAGTGAAGTATATAGAAAACAGTCATTTAAAGCTCCTCCAACACTCTATTGTTATGTTTTCTTTTCCTTAGTGCTTAATGCACTTCAAAATGTTTCCCAATGTAAGTTTATCTTGTGTATTTGATAAATATATTCCCTAATCTATCCCATGGTGTCGAGGCAGGACTGATTTAATTATTCTTAAACCACCCCTAATATATTGGTATCTAGTCTAGCCCTGTAGATCTCTGGTGATAAAGATTCAACAACTTCCCTTGGCAGCTTCTTCTAACATTAGGTGTTTTCTGCTATGCAAAATTTCTTAGTATTTAAGCTTACCATTTTTGCTCAATTTAAATTTTTCTAATTAATAATCTGGCACACGCTTCCAGAAGAGATTGTCCTCATACACGATATACCATTTAAAAAAAATCTATAACATACAATACACATGTATCTCCCATTTGGAAAAAAAAGATTTTCTTTAAAAAGATGAATTTGCAGCATATGGTTTTCCCACACTTCATCACTCTTTTTAGGAGGAAACTGCTGATTGAAACATGTGGTGGCATACTGAAGCAATACAGAACTGGCACCAGTAAAAAAAAATCAGTGCATTCCTCTCATCTGCCTCTGACTTTTTTTTCCTATACTCATCATCCTCCCACCTACTATGTTGCATTTGTCTAGAGCATACTGCCGAATTTGCTTTACAATATGATACAGTGCAATAAGGACTGCTATTCTAAAGCAACTTTGTCCAATATTTAAAGTACAAAGGTTTTTGCTGTACAGTTGCTAAATAAGATTTAAAAGATCTTGCCAGACAGACATTGTTAAATGTTTAAGCTGTTTTTTCTTATCTTGTTCTCCAAAATTCAAAACTAGAAAATCCCTTGAGTGGAAAGTCAAAGAAAGGCTGCCATCCCTTCTAGGGTTAACAGATGCTTTTGTAAGATTTTAGGTCAGATTAACCTTTTGCTCACAATAGGGCTGGTTATTGGTTTTATTTTTACTGTCTTTAACTCAGGTAAAAAAATCAATATGAAGCGAGGCAAAGGGCTCTAGAGGCCCTGGCTACACAGCCTTTGGTTTGGCTCATGCACAATCCTACAACATGCTGAGGCTGGGAAGGATTAGCCTGCTTGTGTTGAGTAAACCGATGATACTCAATAAACAGTTTCTGTTGTAAACCCCTTAGGACGTGCAAAGCCACACTAGTTGGCATTAGACCAGATAAGCTGCCGAACCAGCTGTAATCTCATTTAGACCTGAGCTGATCCTCCTGTCCTTTCATTCCACAGGATCAAAGCAAACCACTGAGGAGGCAGCTGTGTTATAGCAGCCCTGCTTGCTGGATGCGGCAAACATTTAATAAATTCCTCTCCTTGAAGCAAGTCTGCACATAATCTATCCAGAGCCAGGACAATCAATGGATTTCTGAATTCATTAGCCTCATTATTACAGAATGACTGTTTTCTCTTTATAGAGGGGTAGCTGTTGCTGACCATTGCTTTCTGGCAATGCCTTTGCCTTTTTGCTGTGCCACAGCATGGAAATGATTTAAATCATTTCTACATTCTATTTTTTAAAGACAAGGAATAAAATCAACTCCCATGTATTCAAGTAGGAAGCTCAGAAATACACTAAAATTCTTCTGGCCATAATTGCTAGCTACTTGTTCATATGGTTCCATGCATCAGTAACACTTTTTAGCATATGCACAACATGCCTCAGGTGGCATGTATTTTCTAGATTCAGTGGCAGCAGATTAATAGTGGAAGCAGCGATTATATCACTGTACTAGTTTCATAACGGACTAAAATTAAAGGAGCTATACAGAGGAAAAAAGGTTTCTACCAACCTTATGTGATGTGTGTTGCCAAGAATTAAAAATATGAATTATTTCAATCAATAAGGTATTGTACAGCACAAAGCCCAGCATGGATACAAAGTTTGTATTCAAATCTGATCCGCAAAAATAGTCCATGGATACCCACATCCACACCTGTGGATATCTGCAGATATAAAGTGGATTTACACTAATTTGCAGGGCTCTATTCATGAGTCCAAAAATCACAAAAGCAACAGGTACCTTTAACTTCTGTCTCTTAAAAAGATCAAACCCCCAAACAATAGAGTAGTAATTTTTTATTTCTATTCACTCTTTGGAGTTTTGCTCTTTGCAACTATTAATTAATTTTTTTTTTTTATAAACTCACGAGCTTTAGAGCAGCAGGCTAAAAGAATAATTCAGAAAAATGTAGCAGATGACAAATTTCACCACAAAGTACCGTATGTAACAAACTTGAATAGACATAAAAGAAAGAGAAAATATAATTTCTAAACTAGGTCAGTGTAGGGGACAATTAGGTCAAGCTTGAAAAAAAATCCACTTCCCACGCACTACTTTTTTAAGAAATGTAAACATGCAGAGTGAGATTTTCTTTGTACTGTACTGTTGACATAAATTGGCCTCAAACACAAGCATAAAAGAACCAAGATGATTCACCCAGTGCAATGGTGATACTTTGCACTTTTGGCACAGGAATGTTAATGCTACTTTTTCCTTTCTTTGGAAAAGGGATGTGGATAGACCAAAGGGAAGCAGGTCGGGCAGTCAGTCCTTTACTTTGTACAAAAAGTAGAGGGGTTTTCTTTCTTGTGACTGTTTGCAGTTGGCACAAAATTAGATAAGCCCTCACACTGCTATACCACAATGCAGGACAGGCCCTGCACAGAGCAGCAGTTGCATAATGGAAACTCAAAAGCAGGTCTGCTAGAAAACATTTTATAGTGGGGAAGCTGATGATGAAAATAAAAATCCTTATTACTACCTCTAGCCATGGGTGTAGCAACTTCTGGAAATCAGAAGTTTAAGAACATGCAGAGCTTGGGGTTGCATCCTAGACCATCTTGGCTAAGAGCCATTAAAGGACTGATCCTTTAATATATCTGGCCTACACAATATCCCCAGCAACCAATTTCACAGGCTAACTGCATTGTGTGAAGTATTTCCTGGTGTGTGTGTGAATCCTGCTTGCAAGTAATTTCTTTGGGTGAGCCCTAGTGCTTGTGTTATGTGAAGAGGTAATTAACACTTCCTTATTCATCTTCACACTAGTCATGATTTTACAGACCTCTGTAATATCTGCCCCTTAGCTGGTTTTTTCCAAGCTCAACAATCCCAAACTACTTAATCTCCCTCCTATGAAATCTGTTCCATAGCCCAACACCATTTTGATTGCCCTCTTCTGGTTTTTTCCCAGTTCTTGTATGTCTTTTTTTGAAATGCGGAAACCAGAACTGTACATAGTATTCAAGGTATGAGGATATCATGGATTTATATATTGCCACTATGATATACTTATTATCGACCACTTTCCTAATGCTTCCTTACATTCTCTTAACTTTTTTGATTGGCACCTCACACTCAGTGGCAGTTTTCAGAGAACTATCCAACATCTCATATAGACATTGTTTTGCAACTACAGTTGGGATTCTGTCTTCTCATGTGCATTCCTTTGCATTTATCAACATCAAATTTCATCTGCCATTTTGTTGTCCAATCACTTAACTTTGGCAGATCCCCTTGTAACACAAAGTCTGCTCCGGACTTAATTATCTTGAATAATTTTGTAAATCCTCCTCCTCCTTACTGCTTAGTGCCCTCTTCCCAATCATTTATGAAAATATGAACAGCAAAGTCTAGTACAGATCATTGCGGGCCCCTGCTATTTACCTATCTCCATTGTGAAAACTAACAGTTAATTCCTACCCTTTGTTTACTGTCTTTACTAGTTACAGATATTTACTGACCTAGTAGACAGAAAAATGCCCTTGTCATAGTTGTTGGATATTTTATGAGGGACTGGATGATATCGGTCAGTCTGAAACCTGGAGTCTGGGAGAATGGCTCTCACCTGCTTTGAGCCAGAATCGCCCATATAAACTCTGTTCTTTATGTGGGTACTAACACAGACTTGCTCACATTGAGCAAGAGACCCAGAGACTGAAATATATTTATATCGAGCCCGATGTGGACCTCCACCTGCTCCTTGGAGCAGCCCTAAGTAGCCAATCATCTAAGTACAGAAAGACTTGCGTGCCTCTTTTGCAGAGGAAGGCTGCTACCACCACCGTACATTTGGTGACTGTAGGGGGGGGGGAAGGAAGGGGGACCGTTTGCAGTCTGAAAGGAAGAACTGTAAACTGACTTAGGGTTGCAATTCACTATGAACCTGAGGAAACATCTGTGTGCTGGCAATGCGGAAATACACATCCTACATATCAAGGGCCGCGAACCAACTGCTGGGATCCAGTGAGGGAATGATGGCATGTAGAGAGACCATATGGAACCTCAACTTCACCATGAAATAACTGTGCCCATGTGGGTTCAGTATAGGTCTGAGGCCCCCTTTGGGGATCAAGAAATAGTGGAGTAAAACCCTTAGCTCCTTAACTCATGAGGAACCTCCTGCACTGTGTAACTACACCTCCTGTATAAGGAGTTGCTCGTGAGAAGGATCCTTGAAGAAGAATAGGGAAGGAGATTGGGCAAGTGGGGAGGAGAACTGGGAGGAAATATCCCACCCCTACTGTGAAAAGAACCCGTCTGTCTGAGGCATTATGGGATCATGAATGGTGGAAGTGAGAAACACGGGTATGGATCTGGAGCACAGACTGGTACATTGTCCTTTAGCACTCCTTCAAAACCTGTTTGGGGCCCGAAGCTGATTTGGAGGAGCCCTGCTCCTACCCACAGGATGAGTGCAGGACCTATGTCTCTTATTTCTGATCCTGCAATGGAATGGCTCCTGTCTGGACTGGGCCATGTACTGCCTATGCTGCTGGGACTGAGGTCAAAATGGTGTCCTCTTAGGAACCAGTGTATGCATGCTGAAGAACTTCTGGTTATCCTTGAATCTTTAAGGTTGTGGAGCCTTGAATCTGTCTGATCTGAAAAGAGCCTTTTGCTGTCAAATGGAAGGTCTTACAGAATTTGCTGGACTTTTAACAGCAGTCCTGATGCCAATAGCCATGAAGAATGCCTCATGACCACCTGTGAAGAGATGGTCCCATCTGCCTGAGTGAGCCGAGTCAAGTGAGGGTTGTAGCTATGTTCCCTTGCCTGTACTGACTTCTCTTCCTGTTTGAGGGCTGGAAACTTCTGCTTGTAGTCCAACTCAATAAACTTTGATATAGCGTCTCAAGATTAAAAGGCATATCTGCTGAGGATAGCTTGCTGATGACCTATCCTTCAATGACTGAGACTCAATCAACCCTTGTGAATCGAGAATTATGGTTGTTCAAAGTCAAAGTTTCTGGAAGCAGTGTCTTGGATGATGGTGATGAGCAACAACACCACTGCCATGTTCTACATACACAAGCATGGAGGAGCGAGGTTGCTGCCTCTCTGCCAGGAAGCCCTGAGACTCTGGGACTTCTGTATAGCCTATTCCATTCACCTTGAAGCCTGCAATCTCCCAGGCCTGCAGAATGGCCTGGCACTAAGTCTCAGCAGAACTTTCTTCACTCACAAGTGGTCCATCAGATCAGATGTCATCCACTCAATTTTCCTAAGGTGGGTGTTTCCCCTGATAGGCCTGTTCACTACCAGGACCAACAGGAAACATCAAGCATTCTGATCCTTCCAGAACCACAGTCTGGGCTCTCCTGCAGATGTTTTCATGATTCCATGGGGGGATGAATTAATGTACACATTCCCTCCAATCCCACTTATTCACAAGGTCCTATTAAAGATTTGCAGAGACAAGGCAAATGTAATCTTGCTGGCCCCAGCATGGCCACACCAGCATTGGTTCATCACACCGTAGGAGCTGTCAGTGGAGGCCTCGACTGCCCTAATACTATGCCCAGACCTAATATTGTAGGATTACGTCTGCCTCCTGAACCCAGACCTGCAGCTCCCCACCTCATAGTGTGGAAGATACATGGCTAAATGCCTGAGAATTGCAGTGCTCTGCATCAGTGCGGGAGGTAATACTGGGTTGTAGGAAATCTTCGACCAGGGCCACTTACCCTTAAAAATGGAAGAAGTTTTCATGTCTGTGTGTACAGTGGCATTTTCCTCCACTTATACCACTTAGTTCACTTACCAAGTCAAGGCTCGGTACCATCTTCCATCAAGGTCCACCTACGTGTGATTTAAATTTTTCACCCAGGTAACTCAATCTTCATTGAGCCCCCCCCACGGTGGCCCATGTTCACAAGGGCTTAGACAGCTCTTTCCATATTCACACCCACCTGGGACCTTAATCTAGTCCTCACAAAACTTGTGTGTCCGCCATTTGAACCAACGGCCATGTGCTACTTTTTATACCTATTGGCTACGTCTACACTGGCCCCTTTTCCGGAAGGGGCATGTAAATTTCACCAGTCGTAGTAGGGAAAAGCGCGGGGGATTTAAATATCGCCCGCGGATTTAAATAAAAATGTCCGACGCTTTTTTCCGGCTTTTAAAAAAGCCGGAAAAGAGCGTCTACACTGGCCCCGATCCTCTGGAAAAAGCCCCTTTTCCGGAAAAGGGGCCAGTGTAGACGTAGCCCTTGTGTAAAGTGGCATTCTTGGTAGCTATTAAATGCACCGGAAGGGTTTCAGAGTTGAAAGCCCTTACACAGCTTGACCCTACAGTTTTTCACAAAGACAAGGTACAACTCAATCCACACCAGCCTACCAACTTAAGGTGGCCTCACAGTTTCACTTGCGACAAAACATATTCCTCCTTGTTTTTTTTACTCAAAATCACATACTAGTGCCCATCAGCAAGCGCTGCACAAGCTGGACGTTCAGACAGCTCTTGCGTTCTACAATGAGCTCACAAAGCCATTCAGGAAAACAACCTAGCTCTTTGAAGTGATAGCAAACTAGATGAAAGGCTTCCCAGCCTCATTGTAGCACATTTCTTCCTGAATCTCAACACCGCATTTGCACCTGCTGTGAAGATCCCAGCACTAGTGGCCATGCCCCCTTCAGCAAAGGCATAGTCCTCCTCAATTGCACTTTTGGCCTAAGTTTCAGTTCAAGAGATTCACAAAACAACAACTCAGTCTTCAGCACATACATTCACCACTCATCATGCCATCAACCAGTAGACTAGAGATGATGCAGCCATTGGTAAGAGTGGTACTCCAATTAGTGATTCCTAACTCCAACTTGATCTTCACGGTCTCCTGATGCTCGAGAGTCTCCTGATTGGAATCAAGCACTTCAGGAAGAAGAGTCAGTTACCTGCCTTCTCATAACTGGTGTTTTTCAAGATGTGTTCACATCCATTCCAATACCCACCCTCTGTTAGAGTAGCAAGCAAGAAGGAACTGAGTTGAGAGTGGCAGAGGCATATACAGGCCACCATAACAGTGCCACTCAACAGGGAGTGTCATAAGTAGCTCCACAGCTGAGACCAATGGGAGCTTTTAGGGGCTGGGGGAGGGGGATTTCTGATGCTCGTGCTCTCAATGTGTGCACACCTGATTGGAATGGACATAAACAACACATCTCAAACAACACCAGTTACAAGGTGGTAGGTAATGGTAGGTAACTGCCTTTTCATCTATGTGTCTGATAATTCTCTACACTACAGTTTCAACCATTTGGCCTGTTACTGAAGTTAGGCTTAACAGCCTGTAGTTACCAAGAACCACTCTGGAACCTATTTAAACAATTGGCCTCTCCACAAGCTATCCTCCAGTCATCTACTGCAGAGACTGATTTAATTGATAGGTTATATAGTGCATTTAGCAGTTCTGTGGTGTCCAAATGGTGTCCTTCTGATGTACTTAACTTTTTTTTTGGCTGTTAATTTGTGTGTCTTTTGCTAGATGTTCTTCAATTCTTTTTTGGCCTACTATACAGGCAGTCCCCGGGTTACGTACAAGATAGGGACTGTAGGTTTGTTCTTAAGTTGAATCTGTATGTAAGTCAGAACTGGCGTCCAGATTCAGCTGCTGCTGAAACTGACCGCCAGTTCTGACTTACAGACAGATTCAACTTAAGAACCCCAAGCTTCCCCAAGTCGGCTGCTGCTGAAACTGATGAGCGCTGATTCCAGGAAGCCTGGGGCAGAGCAACTCTGCCTCGGGCTTCCTGTAGTCAGCGCTGGTCAGTTTCAGCAGCGGCTGACTTGGGGACGCCTGGGGCAGAGCAGCTGGGGTGCTGCTGGGTTGCTCCAGTAGCACCGCTCCTCGGCGCTACTGGACCAACCCAGCAGCACCCAAGCTGCTCTGCCCCAGGCGTCCTGATTCAGCCGCTGCTGAAACTGACCAGCAGCGGCTGAATCAGGACCTGGGGCAGAGCAGCTGGGGTGCTGCTGGGTTGGTCCAGTAGTGCCCAGAGCGGGTGCTGCAGGACCAATCCGCAGCGCCCCAGCTGCTCTGCTCCAGGGTCCAAAACAAAAGCCTGGTCTGCTGGGGGGGGGGGCACACTATACGCGCCCCCCCCCAGCAGACCAGGGACACGGGGAGCAGAGCAGCAGCGGCAGCGGGGTGCCGCGCCTCTGAGGCTTTGCTCTGGCAAAGTCTCAGAGGCGCAGGACCCCCCCCCCCCCCCCCCCCCGCGGCTGCGGCTTCAGTCCCGGTGCCTGTGGTCTGCTAGGGACCGTCCCCAGCAGACCACAGGCACCGGGTCTCAAGCGGCAGCAGCGGCGGTTCCCGCGCTTCTGAGGCTTTGCTCTGGCAAAGCCTCAGAAGTGCGGGAACCCGCCCGGTGCCCCTGGTCTGCTGGAGACGGTCTCCAGCAGACCAGGGGCACCGGAGCAGCTTACGAACGGGACTTTCTCGCCCCGGAGGTCGCCGGTAGCAATCCTCTACCTCGACCTCCGGGGCGAGGAAGCCCCGTTCGTAAGTGCGGATCCGACGTAAGTGGGATCCGCGTAAGTCGGGGACTGCCTGTACTTCATAACTTTTCACACCTGACCTATACTTTGTTCCAATTAATTGACTCATAACATCTAGCCACTAGTGCTTTCAATGAAAATATCAATGTAACTATTCCTATACCAAATACTTTAATGAAGTCCTAATAATCTCTGATGTTTGACATTAGTTAATTATTTACAACAACCGAGTTACAAATCACAGACATTTACCACAGGGTTACTTTTGAAACTAAATTGAAGTTCTTCCTCAAGTATTTCAGGGACAATTGAAAATAAAGATGTGCAAAGGTGTTTGCACCTATCAACTATGGTAACAAAAACCACCATATGTGCCTTGTTTCGTCACTTGCAAAATCATTGATGTGCTGGTTAATTATTCACCTTTCTCCAATTCATATTTCAGATATAAAGGGGGCCCATTAAACATAATCATTTATTAACAGCGGAAATGATGGGTATCAGAACCCTAATTCTTCTAATATTTGCAAAATCCAGCTCTTTGTAATAAAAATAACACCATGATAGCAAACTATAAAACTGTGTAATTATACTTTAATTGTATTGTGAGGCATGCATTAATCACAAAGTTTAAGTACCAAGGATGGAATTATAATAATTCTGTAAAACAAATTTAAGCTAGCTAAGTAGGTCAGAACCACTAGCATGCAACAGGAGACCTCTGGGAATTTATCAGTTAATGGCTATTTATGTGCAAATGAGTGCCCTCCAACCCTCCAAAATCCTGTGTAGCTGAAGGGTATTTCTGTTAACCAGGAGCACGCTTAACTGCTGAGGCATAAATTAAACCATTTATTGGAATTATTTTAATTCTCCTCCTCCCCCCCCCCACCCGCCCCGAACATTCCCCTCCATGCTCACTAGCTATACAATTTACAGTATTAATTTACATGGAGATAGGACTGCTGAAGACTTTTCAGAAATAACCCAGTTTTTAAGGGGGGGGGGGTGAGGGACTTTCAGTATAAGGTACTAGCCAGGGTATTCTTAACCTTCATATCTTCCAAAAGGTGGCTTGATCTGTTAGAAATTCCAGAGGTTTAGTGTTGTAGCAATACAGTGGAAACCCTTTCATAATATACTCTATTGAAATGAAATTCTGTGCTACATCCTGATGTTCTATCTTATAGAAGACAATGAAGCTCAAGGAGGATTGATTGCATCAACTACATTTTCTGTCATCGTGTTCAGACCGTACACATATATCAAAGGGTTCCGTTACAGAATGGGGAAGGGTATCCTGCCTTTCTTTGCTGGAGAGGGGGGAGCGCCATTTTTGGTTTGACTTTAATATAAAAAAGCTAGTCATTTTTGGTGTCTTAGAAAACCAGATAGATGCCTTTAAAAATAAAGAATCAAAGTAAAAATATATTCAATGCTTCACGGCAGCATCAAATGTGGACAATTTACAGCCAATATAAATAATAGCTGAATCCTCATAATCCGGGTCAAGAAGGCAAAGGATAAGACGACATATTTGTTAAGGGCAGTAAAGCAAACATGCTCTTCCTTCCTTTGTGACTTTTTATACTTTAACTGCAGTAAAACCACAAAAACAAGGAGAGAACTCTGGTATCCTGGCAAACATGGCATATTCCTCTCTAAAATACAAGTTCTATACATCCAACCTTGCAGTGAGTACTACTGTGAAGTGCATAATGGCTGCCATATCTGCCTCTGTAATCACTGAATTTACCATTTTTTAATTCTCTCTCTCTCTCTCTCTCCCTCCTGAAGAATTCACTTCATTGTGCCAAAATCATTAAATTACTACAGGTATTAAACTCTTTGATAAAAGTTCACTCATATAAGTTAAAGAGAATTACCGAGAGCTTTATTATCAGATTCTGTGACTGACTTATGGTTAGCTCTCCATTCCCTATAGTGAGGAGCTATATCCTTGATTTATGTTTGCACCTTCCAGCCATTGGCAGGGTCTCGGCACTGCCCTAGGGCTTTAATTAACCCCGATTAAAGATAAGCAAGTCCTTCTGGCTGTGGAAAAGTAAGAGGAGAATGAACAGCACTTTCAACTTGAGAACTAAATAAAACAAATCTCCCCCCCCCCCCCCACTTGCTCTCTCTCATAACAATATCAGAAAGGAAATTGTGCAGCATTAGAACTGTGTGAAGTATACACTGCTGAAGGCATCTCCCTCGCTTTGTGTTACCTTTTGAAAAGACATGATGACCTATCATATTAAGCTCATGTCTCTAAAATTTCGGTTATACCTATTACTAGTGACAGCAAAAGCAGAAGCACTTGTGATACAAAGATTCAGAAGTCCATGGCGATTTGAATGCTCTGTTGTGTAGATTAACTGTTCTGAGATTAAAGTGTAATTAGCTACCTAGAACCCTGCTTATAGTAGTTCTTCCAATGTTTCACCTCTTGTATAAATGAATTAGTGGTAACAAAAAAACACCAAGTAGGCAACTCCTACATTAAATGGGATAGAAATTGTCCCTTACAACAGATTCCTTTCTATGCATGTGGACTTACGGTGTTAGCCCTTGACCAAAACACAATTTTTGTCACATGAGATAGAGGTGACAGGTCAATGCCAGTAGTACAGAGCTTTAGGTAATTGATGCTGGTACAGACTGACAGATGAAGGAAGTGGAAAGTCAAGTTTACAGCCACCACTAATCTCTAAACAAACAAACAAACAAAACAAACGAACAAGAGGGGGGGGAAAAAAGTCCTATTGAATCATCAAAAACATTCCTATTTATGTGAAGGTAAAATACTTGTTTCACACTGCTCGCTTTATGGGTTGTTTGCCTGCTATTCTCCCTTTTCTCCATTAACAGACAAGCAAATTCATTTGCTCTTTTGCATTTTTGAATTTTTTTCTGCTCTTTAAAGGTCAAGTTTTCTTTAAACATGCAGATGCAAATTAGTATTTCTCTCCAGAGAGGACATCCTTCCAATGAGATTGGGGCAGGAGCTCAAAGAGGGAGGAAGAAAAGAATATGGTAGACATATTTTATAGTAATTCAAGGGTAAAGCTCAGTATTAGAGATATATGTAGCCAAGCTACATAACCTGAGAGTTGCTATCCAAAAATAAGTGTTCACTATTTTATCTATCAAATTTTTGTTACTTGTTCTCACACACGTAGTGCACAAACTGAACACATACATCCACACAAAAGTATACATACCCCTTTCCTATTTTCAGATGTTAAAGAGAAGTTTAGGAATAGCTTCATGGCTTTTCCATTCCTTTTATAATCCTCCAACAAAACTACCAGTAGGAGGCAGCATTGATTCTGGCAGCAGCGGTTCTGCATTGCAGAGTAGTTAGGAGCTAGTTTCATTCTTCTGTCATTATATAAGCAAGATGACACTGTTCTCTAATCCAGCCAAAGCTGATAAGTACCATCAACCTGTCACTTCCTACATTTCAAATTCTAACACTGCAGCATCAAAGAGTTTTTACATTTCGATTTCTTTTGCTGGCAGCGGTCGGTAGCCTCTCATTCTCCCACGGTGTTCTAATGCAGCATTTGCACACCAGGGTTACTCCCAGCCTGAATAGCAGGTCATCCCCTACTCACTGAGCTCATCTGTGGCCCATGTGCTAGGCAATTTAGATCCAATCAGCCCTTATTTAGCTCAAGAGTAATGAGCAGCATAGTGACACAGACTTAAGCCTGACCCTCAGGACACTGCTCATCAAGCAGTAAAACTGTGACAAAATCATTCATCTTCCACCCGCTGGCAAGAAATAATACTCGCACTCACTGTATTACTTTTCAAGATATAAAAAAAAAGTCCTGAATTTTCATGATGTGAGACATTAATTTGCAGAAAGCTGAATTCCCTTAAACCCCCCTGTTGCTATGAGCTCACCAGGGGGAAATAGGCCTTAGGAGACTGAAATGGAATAAAGAAAATTGCTTCAGCTTTCTTTTCATTTTAAATAAGCCTTAAATCTGACAAGAGATATCCTAAAGAGAGAGAAAAATATCTCTTGTATGGTAAAGAAGAAACAATCAAAATTAAGAGATTTAAATGTTACTTGTATTTAATATTTTTATTAGCAAAAATAGTTTTGTTTAATAACCCCAACACATTTTTTAAAAAGCCTTTTTCCATACCACCTGCCAAGAATGAGAGAGAGAGAGAGAAAGAAAAAAGTTCATTTGGGGGAAAATACAGGTTCAAAAGGGAAAGGCTTCAACCAGAAAACAGATCTTCATTGATATTCTTCAGGGAGTCATATTTTTCTAAACAACTTTTCACTCCTAACCAGAAGATGCTCAGGGCACCTGAAAATGATTTTGCATATGGGGGTGAAGGGTGTCCAGGAAATTTATTTGGTGGATTTTATTCTTTCATGACAGTAAGTCTTGTATTGCCGACAAGTAGGCTATATACAAGCTTCTGTGAATTACTTTACTAGAAAAAAAAATGAATGGAGCAAATGAAGCATGGAAGGATTTTTGAATTTGTAGCACTTGGTAAGGAGAAGCATATTTTCATAATTAACGTTAGAGCAGTACATCCGATTTTCCTTCACGTCAAATATTTGCCATGGTTGCTATTATTTGGCTATCAACAATGAGCAGCTGGAAAAAGCAACTCTAACAGATTCCCTGACCCTCGCAGTCTTTTCTGTTTATTTTTAAAATAATTCCAAGGAAGATGCTCTTCCATTACTGTACTAAAAACTACCTGATGTTAACTTGATTTTAATCAGTAGTTCTCTCATGATCTTCATCACTCAGAAGAGGGATACAAAATATTGGAAATAAATACTTACAATATACTAAAGTTAGATAAAACAAGAGAAAAAACAAGAATTTTCCATATGCCAAACAGTGGGTACATAACTGCAATGCAGTATATTAATATTTTACATCTTATATTTTATACCTTTTTTCATTCATTTGTATAATTACTCTGAGTGCTAAGGACATGCAATCAAAATTTCAGCTTGCATCAGAGTTATCTTTGAAGAGCAGAACACATGGGGGAAGACATACGTATGCAAGTTTATTTTGGATGCAAAATGTTTCACTCAAAATAACACACACATACAAAACACCAGACATGACTTCAAGCCCCAGCAAAGCAAAAGAGTGAGAAATTAAATTCATTTTTAATAATCAGAGCCATACCTTGAAGTAGCATATTGACACTGAAATTAGCTATGGATAATGCACCTACACCCAGTGTTTCCAGAGCAAACTGCTAAACGTTTATTAGAAAGGATTTAGACACAACACACATTTTAGACATGCTCTGATTTCGAAAATACAAACTTGTTCAATTCCAGTGCTCTGAGGCATTTAGTCGCTGAACTTTCTTTCTTGTAAGTTAATAAAAATAACTGAGATTTGAATGAACACAATACGCTAACTCCAGAAACACTAGGATTTTTTTAAGCCACTGGCAAAGTTAATAAAAAAGCGAAAACATTTCCCCTCATACCCTCAGTTCTGCTGTGTCACTTCATCCTCATTTGTGACTACACACTACACACCTGGGGTCACACACCAGTTAGTTGGTACATATATTGCAGCAACACATCTGATACTGGGGCCTTGATCTGGTAGGTGCACTGTATAAACATTAAAGGGCAACCTTTGTCCCAAAAAGTTTACAATCTAAAATGCATGACAGACAAAGGGAATATCACTATTTCCATTTTCTACATATAACTGGGGCAGAGAGAGAGAGAGATTAAAGGATTTGTTCAAGGTCACAAGAAGTTTGACAGAGCTGGATGCCTAGCCCAGGTTTCCCATGTGCTTTAATGACAACATTAGCTCTCTCTTCAGGACATCACAACCCAAGTTTTAATGGTATTCATGAGAGCCGGCGGGCTAGGGTGAACACTGGTGCCATTCTAACATGGTTGAGGGTCTTTTCTCACTACAATTTTGAAAAGTCCAGTGTTTATAAAATATATTTTATAAAAACTTAACAGTGAAAACTCCCTAAAAATGGAAAAAAATACTTGTGTTCTCTTCAAGAGCGTATCTTCTGACTTATATGATTACAGGAAATGGGAACCAGATTCCCTGTGGCTCAAAATAGTCTTGATGGGCATTTGGATGGTAAATCACAACACAAAAACCTCACTGAGTATATATTTCCACAGTAAAAATTTGCTGAATTAAACATTCCCATCATGAATTTCTCATTCGATCTCAAGGCTGTAGTATACTACGGGTTGAACCTCTTTGCTCCGGTAACATCTGTGGTCCAGCAGGACCATGGATGTTGCTAGACCAGAAAGCCCCAGCAGGCCAGTGCCAGCCACAGAGCCCCAGGGCAGTGGAGCTAGGAGCCTAGTGGCCTAGGGACAGAGGAACCTGGTGATCTGCTAACAGGCCCTGGGAGAGTCCATCAGCAGAGGGACTGACCTCCCCTGCTCGAGCAAACGCTCTCCTTCGGAACTGGTGAGCTCTTGAGGGTGCCAGACGAGGGAGGTCAAACCTGTACAACCTACGGTTGCCAGGTGTCCGGTTTTCTATCGGACACTCTGGTATTTGCACCATCTGTCTGGTAGAAAAATTCAGAAAATACTGGACATGTGCAATGTCCGGTATTTTCTGAATTCCTGGCTGGGCGCTGGACGGAAGCCTGGCAGGGGCAGGGGAGCGACTGGGAGGCAGGGCCACGATTGGGAGCCTGCGGTCGTCTGCAAAAGACAGGGGGATGGGGGCTGGGACTCCCAGCGACTCTCCCCACCTGGCTTCTGCACGCAACCAGAGGCTCCCAGCGCCAATTGCGGCCCCGTCTCTCAGCTGGGAGCCTCGTGCTGCATGCAGATGCTGGGCAGGGGGAGTGGATCCCAGCCACTCCCCCCGCCCAGCTCCTACTAGCAACTCGAGGGAGTGCCTGCCAGGAGCACAGCTCCTTGGACTTCAGCTGCAGTCAGTGGCTGCACCTCTCCCTCCCCTCCGCCCCCCTCTCCTCCTGTTGAGCCCCACAGCCCTGACCCTCCCAGCTCTGCTTCCCGGCCCCCTTTCCTCCCAGCCCCCCCCATTCTTCCCAGCCAGCCCCGCGGCTCCCGGCCTCCCTCCCCATGATCAAGTGTGTCCGGTTTTTTGGCAGGGTCTACCTGGTAACCCTAAACATAACTGATTGGATAGATTTGTTATTTTGGCTACAGTCCAACTAGTAACATAACTTTAAGAGACAACTATCTTTACCTGATTGGTACTCGTACAGTGGCAAAGAGACTGAAGCAAACGAGCAGACAATTAAAGCCCTTATAAGTCCTTAATACATTTATATTGTGAAACACAACTTGAGCACTGTTTCCTTCGGTTCATTGCACACAGAACTGTGCATCAGTGTAAATTAGCACACTGACTAGTAGCTTTAACACTGCTCAATGTTATCTAAAGCCTGAAGAGATCTGTGTGATTTCAGAAAAGACCACAATGAACCATTGATCTACATCCAAACAACCAACCCCAGTTGTCTAACACAGATGGAGAAAAATAGATATTCTGTATACATTCTCCATTAAGAGTTCCCTTCACTGCTGCAGTGTCTGTTTTGAATAATGTTGTGATGGGGATTTAATTTATAAATTAAACACCGTTTAAATAATGTTTAGGGTTTACATTTCAGAAGGAGGCAACCAAGGCTCATATAAGAGACCTACTTTTGCATGCATGCAGAAGTGTGCACATACCATTACTCTACCTGTATGCACCAAACTTCTTTTTCCTACCCTACACACCTTTTTTTTTTTTTTTTAAATTAGTCCTTAGAATTTGGCTTAAACCTCCAAAAAGTACTGACATTCCAAAACTAAATATCACAGAACAATATTAATCTCTCCACCAGTTTTCTATGTTTTATTGGATTAGTTCATTTTGTTATCCTCTCCACTCTCTCTAAGGCTGTGTCCAGACTCTGGGGTTTTTTCGGAAAAAGTAGCCTTTTTCCGAAAAAACTTCACCTGCGTCTAGACTGCAGCCGCGTTCTTTCGAAATTAAATCGAAAGAACGCGGCTTTTCTTTCGACGGTGGTAAACCTCATTTTACAAGGAAGAACGCCTTTTTTCAAAAGTGCTCTTTCGAAAAAAGGCGTTCTTGAATGCAAACAGGGGTTTTTCAAAAGAGAGCATCCAGACTGCCTTTTGAAAAAGCGGCTTGCTTTTTCGAAAGTTCCGCTTGCAGTCTAGACGCTCTTTTTCGAAAGAGGCTTTTTCGAAAGTATCTTTCGAAAAAGCCTCTTTCGAAAGAGGCTTGCAGTCTAGACATAGCCTAACTCAAGAATTTTCACTACAGGTTGATTCTCTCTAATACAGCACCCTTGCGATCTGACTGACGCCAAACCAGAGAATTTGCCAAATCACAAGAGGTCAATATTGTCTAGCAGCATTACCAACACTTCCATGGTTACTGGGCTCTTAGAAGACATTGAGGGATAAATTAGAGCTTGTGACGGCACGTTGGGGTCCCCCGTCTCCTGCACCCCGAAATGGCACAAACAGACCGCACCAGCCGGTGGAATAGAGGAAGTTTAGTGCCTCTCCAGGATACAGTACAGCACAGATGTAATCTGGTCACAGAGCTGGGCTAGGATGCCTCAGGCCCCCTTGAGATGGGGGAGACTGGGCCCCTGAACTCCAGCCCCTTCCCTAGGCTGTCTCCTCCATGCTCCCAGACAGCCACCAACCAACTAACCAAATTCCCTTCCAGCCCTGCCCCCCAGCCAGGGCAGCATTCCACCTTCCTTTGTTCCTCTCCATGGGGGGTGTCTGGCCACTGGTTCAACAAGTTTGGCACTACCTTTGCATAGCGAGGTTTTCCCTGCTGGGTCTTGCTCCAGACAGCAGGGGTCACCACAGCCCAGCAAGTACCCCCACTACGTCACAGAGCTAAACAACAACATAGAACACCGAGAGGCAGGACTGATGGCTGTAAACAAATTTTATGGGACCAGGGGTGGATGAGAGTTTTGCAGGGCCCGGGGCAGCACAATTTCTCCAGGCCCCACTTTGGAGAAAAAAAATAGAAAAAAGGCGTCAAATGCACAAATTGAAGGCTATTTTAATATTAAATGTGAATTGGGTAAATTTGATAGAAACTTAATTTAGTTGGATAATTCTTTTCTAATTATATTGTAATTCATTTTTAAACAAAATTCTGCATTAACAAAAAAGGGGGGGGGGATGTCCAAATATTGAGCAAAAAAAAGTGCCCTCCCTCCCCAAAATAATCATGGCACCTTTAAATCTCACACTCCCCATTTCCATTCATGGCAGGGCAAGAATGTCCCAACTGGCTTTCCAGCTGAGAGAAAACTGAAAATACCAGATATTGTACTGGTCCGGTATTTTCTGGGGGTTTACCACATGCCAGAAGCCACAAATATGGACTGTAAGGGTCAATACCAGACACCTGGCAACCCTGGTCATAACTCGAGCCTGCATTTACAATAGGCCAAGGACGTAATTTGGGTGATTTTGGCCCCTTTCCCACTTCGGAAAAAGGTCATAATGGTGGTGGTGGGGGGAGGATCGTAAAGCGGGCTGTTATAAAGCAGGGGCCTCCTGTATTTGTGGCAGGGGTGGGAAACCTCTCTTGGGTTGGGGGACACTGACCATACAGAAAAATCAGCTGGGGACCACACAAACGGGCTGGAGACCAGCAGGCCTGTAGCGGATCTGGCCAGGCGTTTGGACTGTGCACCAAGGCAGGGAATTGGAGTGCAGGGTCTGGGAGGAGGGTTATGTGGGTGAAGTTATGGGAGTGGGAGTGGCTGGGGGGCCGGACACTTACCTAAAATTGCTGCTCGCCCATTTCTCCCACAGGAGCTGCCTGGCCATGTGCTCAGGAATTAAAAGCCTGAGGGGAGCAATGATTGGTGGGTTCCTGCAGCTGCCATTGTCCAGGTCTGGCCAATGGGCTTGTGCGGGGGGACGGAAGCAGCCATGAGGGACCCTCCCCTGCCGGCTCGCAGCTCCTGCACCACAAAGGGCCCCGCCACGCTGTTCTGTTCTGTATGGGGATGTTGCTGCCTTGCGGCCAGACCTGACCAGCACGGGGTTTGCTCTAGCCACTGCAGCGCCTGCGCAGGCTGCCTGCTGCAGTGGGGGTGGGGCTCGAGCTTCCAAAGCGCCACGTCGGGCTCCCTCGCGGGCCCCAGGCTGCCGACTCTGCTCTAAGCAGGGCAGATGAGAGGTTTAACACACCAGTGCTGGCGCGGGGCCTATTAAAGCGCGGGGCCCGGGGCAACTGCCCCACTCATCCTGTCCCATATCCGCCGCTGTATGGGACCATGAGGAACTTGGCCACATCCATGATAAGTGGACATATGGCTAACTGAAATTATGTTGCTGGACCAGAGACATTCAACTTCTACTTCAGGGTGCCAGGCTAATGCGGGGGGTGAGTCTCAGGCAAAGAGCTCAGTGTAGGTAAGTTAAGCCACACACACAAACCAACAGGGAACAAAGGTTATGATCTGTGTCTAGCAATACAGCACACGACTCCTTGAACGTCACTCCCTCCTCTTCTTGCTCCTGCCCACGTGGCATACAGTGAAGGTGGTGCATAAGCATTTCTTCTGTACAGGGCTGCAGACTCAGCCAACAATTCCTCCACCTTGTGATTCTCAGATTTTAGTACTCCTTTGTGTGGTAGCAGTAGGCATGCTCAGAAATTAGGGGCAGTAGTGCAAAAAAGGAGTACAGTAAAACTCCAGTGGCCCAGCGTCCAATGGTCCATCAGCACTCTTGATGGTCCGGCACCATCTGGAACCCAGAAGTCCTCCGGGCAGCCGGACAATTGGAGCTGCTCTGCCCTCGGCTTCCCCGATTCAGTCACTGCTGAAACTAACCAGTGGCTGACTTGGGAAAGTCTGGGGCAGAGCTCCCAGCTGCTCTGCCCCGGGCGTTCCCGGAGTCAGCCACTGGTCAGTTTCAGCAGCAGCGGTCTTGGGGACGCATGGGCCAGAGCAGCTGGGGTGCTGCCGGGTTGGTCCCCTAGCGCCGCCCCTTGGCGCTGTGGGACCAACCTGGCAGCACCCCAGCTGCTCTGCCCCAGACTTCCTTAAGTCAGCCGCTGCTGAAACTGACCAGCAACTGACACTGGGGCTGACTTGAGGAAGTCTGGGGCAGAGCAGCTGGGGTATTGCTGGGTTGGTCCCGCAGCGCCAAGGGGCGGCGCTAGGGGACCAACCCAGCAGCACCCCAGCTGCTCTGGCCCAGACTTCCTTAAGTCAGCCGCTGCTGAAACTGACCAGCAACTGACACCGGGGCTGACTTAGGGAAGTGTGGGGCAGAGCAGCTGAGGTATTGCTGGGTTGGTCCCGCAGCGCTGAGGGGCACATCCCCCCCACTCCACTCCAGACCCCTCATGGCCCCCTCTTCCGATAGTCTGGCATATCTGATAATCTGGAACCCCCTGGGTCCTAAAGGTGCAGGATTATCGGAAGTTTACTGTATCTGCTTTCCAGTGCCTATTTAAGAAAAAAGGGGAGTGGAGAGAAAATGAGTACTGTTACAGGACCTTGTATGTCTAGAGCAAATTTTCATAGCTAGGTTACAAACCCTTGACAATAAAGGTTTATAATGGAAATGCTGTCAGACCCTTAGCCACAGCACATGAATGGCTATAATTAAAGCACAGCTTTTGGCTTCACCCTACTCTGCAAATGAAAGATTGCTATTTTTACAATAACTTCAAATAAAACTGGGTGGGAAAGCAGAAATGTGATTCCAGAAATGCAACGAGATAAGTTAAAGGGATTTCTAAAACTATTTGACATTCTAAGCTTTAAATAGTGAGGCATTTAGTTAACATAACCAAGTCACTATTTTCATAATGCTACTTAATCAGCAATAAAGAATGCTCCTGTGAGCCATCATCTTGGGTTAGGAGAAAGTGGCATATGAAGTTATTATTTCCTAACAGCCTAGAGGGAGCCGCTTCTCTCTTTAATCAGTGATCTCACTTCCTTCCTACCTGTAAATTCTCTGTCATACAGTTATAAAACTATTACACAGTACAGTGTACAGAAAAATTACATTTATGCAAGGTCGGATATCTTATTCCCACCTGGATTTTAAAACAGGAGAGATTGCTACAGTGAGTCATTTCATTCTTTTCAAAGTCAGAGATGCAGCCAGGAACGACTACCATCAATCTGGTTAACCTCTGCATGGCACACACAGAGGCAAAGAAATATAGTGGTCCAGTCTTCAGACTGGGCTAAGTAATTACCATTTCGTTTGTAATGTTATTCCCTCCTAAGAATAAAAGAGTGTTAATCTACCTTATTTATTTTTAGGACACCCATTAGCATAAGAGACAAGCTTCATCAATATTTTACACTTCTATCACACCTTCTACTTGAGGATATAAAAATGATTTACAAACACTAAGGAAGTATGCCTCACAACATCCATGTAAAATAGCTAGGTAGGAACCATCAACCCCATTGTACATAAGGGGCAAGACATTGATACCCTTTCATATGTTGAGAAGTACAATATTCTTCAAGTACTCCAATGATTTCCATGAGATCGCATGAAGAATGACTGCTCTGAACCTTAAGCAACCAGGCAGCTGTCTGACTTGCCAGGAGCAGGGGTGTACCTCTTTCAGAGATACAGGAGCCTGGACACTGGTGCAGTTTCAGAGTGGGTCAGCATCAGGATATGAACTCATTCCTATAGGTGACCTGACAGTGGACAAAGAGCATACAAACGGGGTAAACAGGGAAGGGAACCCCATCCCCTCACACTGTCCAAGTGGTACAGCACCCACCCTGACACTCTTGGAAATGGAGGAAAACCAGGTTTGGTCAGGATCGCCTGGGAGCACTGCACTAGCCACTCCTTTCTTGGGGTCTGGGAAAGAATTTCTCCTTCACTGCTAGATCAGCCAAGGCAAAATGAGGGTGTGGGAATGTCATGTTCCTCACAGAGTTGGTTCTCTCTTCTGGTTCATATACACAAGTCTCTAATGTATTCAAAAATATACATTCAGTTGAACAAAAATGAGAAAACATTTCTAATAAATCAACTGCACTTTATCTTTTTTCCAAAGGCTGCCTGAAAAGCAGTTGACTTCGGATTTACAAGCTATTGACAGCTGCAGGCAAGCTATCTAATCTAGACAGTAAGAAAGTACTCCAGCTAAACAGAGATCTTACATGCAGGTCAATATTTTTTTCTCATTATTCATAATGTGCATATGTCACTGCCCCTCCTCCACAAATCTTGACCTCATTGGTCTCATGTAGTGGCAGATCAATAACTGCCTCATTATGGCTTGAAGTAAAATTATGGGGAAAAATATTTTTCAGTCCTCCTAAAGAAGTTTTGGTTTTAAACAGTGAATTAGTGGACAGAAATGTTATTACTAATTTAGTAGAGATTATAATTTTAAAAGAGCCAACACTCCGAGAAATACAGTTTTACTCACAATGATGTCCAAGCAAATGATAAATAAATAATCTATTTACAGTGACATTAATTCTAGAAAAGAGATATATGTGGGATTTCAAACCTCAGGATTGCAACAGCAGAGAAAGATTTTCTAAAGAGAGATTCGTGGATTGACATTCAAAATGTAATATGTAATTCACAAGCCTACAGGCACTTCTTCAGTTTTGTTCTATTTTAGAGGGAAGTTAATACATTATGAACTCAAATTTAAGGTCAGAAGGGAGTATCATGATCATCTAGTTTGACCTCCAGCATATTGCAGGACACATCACCAACATCTGGTTGAGTTACTGAAGTTCTCAAATCGTGATGTAAAGATGCCAAGTTCCAGAGAATCCAACATTAACACTAGTTTAAACCTGCAAGTGACCAATGTTGTGGAGAATGTCAAAACCGCCTTAGAGGTCTCTACCCATATGACCCAGAGGAATCCCATATATGGTCATCAGTTAGACCCTGAACACATGAGCAAGATCCATCAGTTAGGCATGTGGGAAATAATTTTCTGTAGTAAATCAGGAGCCCTGCCCAACTAGTCCCCCCTAACTGGCATTGGAAAATATTTGCTGTTAGTCACAGATCCACTACATGCCACCACAGACAATCTCATCATAACAACTCCTCCAATCTAACTCAATCTTGAAGCCAGTTTGGTTTTATGTCACCACGGCTCCCCTTGGTAAGCTGTTCCAAAACTTCACTCCTCTGTTAGAAATCTTCAATTAAATTTCAAGCCTGAATATACTGATGACCCATTTATACCCATTTGTTCTTGTGTTGACATTGGTGCTTAACTTAAATAATTCCTCTCCCTCCCTGGAATTTATCCCTCAGATATATTTAGAAAGACCAATCCTCTTAGAGCACATTCTCCACCTCCCCTCTGCCAGGTCAGGATTGTTCCCCACAGCTGGGGAGATTCTGGCTTTCAGTCTGTTCCTTTTGCTGTTTGATGGGTTTGGAAATCTCCAAGTGCTCCCAGGAGGGATGGATTAGTGAGGATAATTGCAGGTTAGGCCAAACAAGCCAAGCTCTTTGAATCTTCTCTCAAAGTTTTCCATTCTTTGAATCAGCCTAATAGCCCTTTTCAGCACCTGTAACAGTTAAAATTCATCCTTTCTAAACACAGCAATTGTACACCAGTATTCCAGATGAGATATAAAGGTACTAACATTTCCTTGCCTGATGCCTCCTAGAACTGCATCACAGCTGCATGAGATTGGTGGCTCTCAGTAATCCTTTTATCAACCACTACACCCAGTAACCTTGTCATTTCCAAGTGAAAAATTCTTGCTGTTAAGCCCTTATTATTATTTACATTGGCAATATGACCCAAGTCTGTGTCATCCAAATTTGATTAGCATATTGTCTCTAGGTCAATAATAAAAATGTTAGATAAGACTGGTCCCAAGACTGATCTCTGGAAACTCCACTAAAAACCTTCTTCCAAGCCTGACAGTCCACCTTTCAATTCTCATAATCATCCTCATCTTTTCCAGTTGAACAAATAATTTCCCAGGTGTAACTGTATCAAATGCCTTACTGAAATCCAGGTAGAATAGATCTACTGCATTTCCTTTGTCTAAAAAAAAAAAAAAAAAAAAAAAATGCTGCCTTCAGATACTTTCTGAAACTTTGGCTTAAATTCCAAGCATTCCCCGTATTCAGATCCTTGAGTTCTTTGATCTTGTCCACTTCCCTAACTCCCTGCACTTTTTCAAGTTAGTCCTTTTGAAATCAAAGGCCCTAGTTGCAGATCTATTTTTGATTATCCTTCCATTTAGTTAAAACTGAATTAGCTCATAATCACTCAAACCAAGGTTGTCCCTACAATCAGTTCTTCTGTGAGATCCTCATTCCTCACCAATCCCAAATCTAAAATGCATAATCTCTTATTGATTCAGCAACTACAATTTAGTGACAAATGCAAAGCAAAATGCCAGTCTGTGTTCAACATTTATCTGACTAACTTACCTGAGCCTGGACAGAACCACCTGCAGGAAGTTTAGGACCATGTTGAGTTCAGTTCCTCGACAAGCTGGGAACAGCATACTAAATCCATCATTTAATAACTTTTCCTGGGAAAGGTTCAAGTAGCAGCTGGTCTCAAACACTTCTTGAACACCATCAACATAAGTGGAAAGTGGTATCCAGAGATTTTGTTTGTGTGTGTGGTCATTCTTCGTTACCAAGAACTCCTTTGCTTTTTCACAGAAAGCATGCGACAGTTTCTCAGCTAGGACACTGATGTCCATGTTTTTCTCAATATACATCAGAAGGAAGGCGAAGTAGCCTCTCCAAATGAGGGCTCTCTGAGAAATGCTGATGGAAGTTGGGCTAAGAAAATCCAGGAGATCCAGCACCCGACTTGCAATGTCCTCTGTTTCTGCAATAACCGCTAGCACAAGGAAAAGATTAAAGAAGTTCTGCAGCCCCACCTCTGTCAGCTCTCGCATTCTTTTCTGATGGAACTTGGAATAAATTCTACATATAAAAAAACAAAAAAATGTTTTTCAATTAAGAATGTTTCTTTCAATCTCCTTGAAAAACTGTATTAGCCCCCATTTAATATCTTTAATCTAGCTTCACACACTTACTTTAAGAAGAAACAAAAAACAGGACTGTAGCTCTTTAAAGACTAACAAGATGGTTTAATAGGTGATGAGCTTTCGTGGGCCAGACCCACTTCCTCAGATCAAATAGTGGAAGAAAATTGTCACAACCATATATACCAAAGGATACAATTAAATGAACACATTTTTAATTGTATCCTTTGGTATATATGGTTGTGACAATTTTCTTCCACTATTTGATCTGAGGAAGTGGGTCTGGCCCAAGAAAGCTCATCACCTATTAAACCATCTTGTTAGTCTTTAAAGTGCTACACAGTCCTGTTTTTTTGTTTCAGCTGCACCAGACTAACACGGCTACATTTCTACCACTATTACTTTAAGCAGTCCTTAGTTTTAAAATTTTTCTTTTCTTCCTCCATGCTGTTTGCTACTAGAACAACTAATTCCGTCCCTTCTTTTTCCCAATCCAGGGTGCATACCAAAAGATTTCTAACCCATAGTGAAACCTAACCTTTCTCTCCATGTTAACTACTGCAGATGTAAGAGTCTCACTTCCAGCAGAAAGATTAACCAGAATTACAGAAACAATGCTTTCGACCACAACCCGCCACCTGCATATTAAATAGGCTCTCAGTTTTAGCATGTTACTAGTGCACCAGGTTCTGCATTGGATGCTCACAGGTTTTCAGGTGGAGTTTAAGGTATCTATTTTGATTTATTGAGACCTACTGTACATGAGAAAATCTTTTAACTACTGACAGGCTTTTATGTGTTTCAATGCTTGATTAGTTGGCTAAAAGAGAGTTCATCCCCAAATCATAGGTATAGGCTAGGGTTCCAAGTTTTGCCATCCGTGTGCAGACTAAATGTTATGTGCATGGAGGCATGTGTGGATCTGCACTACCAGTAAAAATATATGCTACTATGGGCACTCTGATAAATCAGCTGGGTGGCACACGAATCTCTCCTGGGTGGCCAAATAAGCGCTCAATTTACAGGGAACACTGTTGTAGGCTGTTAATTTTGTTACTTGAATAAATGATTTATTCAAGGTAGGAATGATGAATGCTCATTGAGCAGATTTGCACATGCTATTGTAAAAACACCCAGAACCTAATCTAATAGGTTGCTGAATCTAATACCAGTATTAATCAATTTAGTTGTGGTCTGCAGTGAAAATCTACTTTCTTACATGTTAAATGCAAGTCATTTGAAAAGTTATAGCACATTCATCAATCAGCAGACGCTGAGGTTGTTTCATAAGATCTGCAAGTTCATTACACAAGTATAGTAAACCAGAAAAACTTTTCATTTACCAGGGAACAATTTTTCATATTTTTTGTGCAAAGCCTAATTATTGCTTTATGTTTACTGCTATATTTCAAAACTCACTAAATAACAAAAATCTCACTAAAAAAAGGAAATTTCAAATTTAGAAAAGGTGAGATGGCTAAGAAAGCAAGGGAAGTGCTGGTATATGGCACAGGACAAGTTCAAAGATTGCCATACCTTCCTTTAATTTGTGCCATACCTTCCTTTAATTTGTTTCCAAGGATGAGTTACATTGTTCTCCGTTGCTGCTTTCATCATTCGTGCCAAAATGCAGAGAAAAATTAGGTAACTGTTACTGGATTTGTACAGGTCAGGGCACTGCTGGTCAGAGCAGCAGCTTTTCACCAACTCAAGCATAGACAAAGGGGTTTTGCAAACACTTGCTAAACCCTTCAGACCAAGCCATGGAATGGTGAAGGAACTGTTCTGGAAGAAAAATAAGGTAAAGGTAGGAAAGAATGGTAAGTGTGAAATAACTACATAAATTCCTTCACACAATAAAATAACATCTTCAGATCACCCTTCACAAAATAAAATGCACTATCAGTGCATGGACCTTTTTTTTTTTTTTTAAGGAAATCTCACTTCTTAGCCCTGGGCACAAATGATAATGGTTGCCACAACTTTCTTGCCACACCTGCAAGGTCTAGAAATTCAGAATTGAAAAATATTTTTTTTGCTACCTCTTAGCAATTTGTGGGGCATTTCAACCCATGTTGAGCTAACACCGATTAGAACTTTTTTGCAAACATGACAGCTATTTCAGGTGGTTCAGAGCAGTGTTTCTCAACCAGTGGTATGAGTACCCTTAGGGGTACTTGAGAGAATTCTGGGGGGATAGGTCATCATAACTGAAATTTGTAGAAAACTAAATTTTTGTTTTAAGTTTTACAGCACTTTATTATTTTTGTACTTTTTACACCAAAAAATTTCATCGCCCATCTGGCTAGGATTAAGTTGTTTAAACAAATGTGTTGCAATAGTAGAAAAAAAAATTGTGCGCATCTGAAAACTATAGGTACTGAGGGTACATTTTTTTTAAAGGGATACTTTATAAAAAAAGATTGAGAAACACTGGTTCAGAGCATCAAATTGTTTCTCGGATAGAAGAATGCATACTTGTAATTCTCTAGTTTTTCACATATGCATCCACTAACCAGATTCTTGCTGTAATAATCCCAGAGTATGGTGACAGTAGGTAGATTTAAGTCCCAGAAGCTACACAGAGTCAAACAGCACTGAAGATGCATTCGTATCTGCTCTTCTAATACACCAGCCTTACAAAACAAACAAATAAAAGGTTTTTGTTAGTAAAAAACAAACAAACAAACAAACAAAAACTAGATTTTAAATAACTTCAAGGCTTCCAGACTGCTGACAATCTTGTATAAATATCATTTCTAGTTATATACTTTTGAGTAAGAGTATCCACTATTACAAGCAATGGACTAGAAAATAAAATCTGACAAACATAGGCATTTGAAGGACACAAAGTGAGGGAGGTAACATCTATTAGAACTGTTTCTGTTAGCAAAAGAGGAGCTTTCAAGTTTACACAGATCTGGGAAACATACCTAAGAGACTCTGTATGGAACAGATTGCTTAGCATAGTAGTTAACACTTATTTCAAAGGGCCATCCACGCTGCAGTGGCCTGTTAACACCCCTTGAGTTTCAGAGGAAAGGAAGGAAAGGGAAGGGGGGAAAAAAAACAGGACCGTTAGGAAGGGTGAGTTCCAGATAGTTTTAATAAGTCATAAATCCAGCACCTCTATTCAGTCCATGATTTTTAGTGTCTAATAAAGTTAAGAATTTAAGCTCGCAGGCTCATCTTTTAAAGATGTGCAGATTTCCTTTGAGAATGAGAACTGAGAGGTTAAGATGGAGGACAATTGTTTTGTGAAAAGTGCTCAACCACAAATGAAAGGGTATTTGTGTCTTAACATTTTTCTGTGAGAGTTCATCGAAGAGCATAGCAATTATCTGGTTTCACCCATACAGTTGTTATTGGGACATTCAGTGCCTTTGATGCGGTACACACCACATGTTGTGACATGCATGATGTTGAAAGGTGTGCTTTGAATGTTGCTGATCATTGTTGCAGTGGATACATGTCTACAGATTTGGCACCTGTCAAGGTCTGGTGCTGCTTTGAGTTTGTGTGTCTTGGTCTCCTGACGATAAGCTTGGAAAGGCTTCTTCTTTGAAGGCCAGAAGGAGGAGAATCAGACAAAGATTTCTTCAGGGTGGGGATCCCAAATATGGGTACGTTTTGTCCCTGTATGGGTGCAAGTGAGCACTGGTAAGTGACAACTAGGACCAAGTCTACACTGTGGGCAAGATAGATGAGGCAGTAATGGATCCAGTGGGGATATGGATGCAATAAATTCACTGCTGAACACTCTCCCATTGACTCCAGTACTCCAACTCAATGAGAAGTGCAAGGGGAGTTGGCAGGATAGTGTCTCCAGTTAATACGCTGTTGCGAAGACACTGCAGTAAGCAGATCTAAGTACATCAACTTCAGCTATGCTATTCATGTAGCCGAAGCTGCATAATTTAGATCAATCTGCCCACAATGTAGAAAAGCCCTAGGGCTGTGTGGTCAAAGGCATTTTATTTCTCTATTGAAGCAGGTTCTTTCAGAATAAATAGGCAGTCCATTCCATGACGCGATCTGCTTCTCTAGTTGAATGTCCTTGTTCGATGAAGGCATTTTTGGTGTGTTAAAGTGTACATCCTGGGACCTTCTCCTCAGTGTATAGTCTACGGTAGCTAAAACTTACTCTACTCTAGAAAATTAGATCATTTTAACTAAGTCGGCTAGTTGTGAAAAATGTGCACACTTCCTGAGCATCATAGTTAAGCCAACCAAAGTCCCCATGTCCACAATGCTAAGTCAATGGAAAAATTATTCTGTCGCCTCTTGGGGGTGGACATCCTACACTGATAGAAGAATGCATATGTAGTGTCCTACACCTACAGTGAAGCCCCCCAGGGTGCTGCTGAAGTATTTTAAATGTAGACAAGCCCTCTATGCCTCCCTATAAATAACAGATTTCTAGGTGTGTTTGGACTGGTTACTGGATCTAGGAAGGCAGGTATGATGATCCATGGATTTCTTGTATGTAGTTGTTTGTAGGACTCTATTGTTAAAGGTGTCTGAGATGTCAAGGAAGTTGATGCAACAAACATTGTCATATAATAATACTCTAAAAGTCAGCAGTTAGCTGTTAAACTACAACAACAGTTCATGTTGCACAATGCATATTCTTAGCTTTACTGTAGATACAGTAAAGTCACATAGTGAAACCAGATTTATAGGGCCATATACTTGGCATGGTGGAGAAATCTCAATATGGTAAGTGGGGCAGGAACTACAAAGAATAGGAGAGGCATTGCAGTATCCTCCAATTGTATATGCCCAAGTTATGCATAGCTTACTCAATGGAAGCATCATGTGAAATAAATAGATGTGTGGCCTAACTCTTAATATTAAAAAGCTGCCAGGAAACCCAGTAGATTCTCAAGGGCATGTTTTTCTTTCCGTTGTCAGTTACTTACTATTACATTTTGCAGCTTTTGTTACTTCTGTTCCAAAGAAGAGGCACGTCCCTCCCTGCAGTATGTCTGCAGAAGAACCACGTGCATTAAGACGACCAGCTGGCACTATGGCAGTGGTCCCCTGATATGGAACGTTTCAATGTCCTACTAGCTCTGTTGCAAAGATTTGGGCCAAAATAAAGAGATAAAATCCAAAATTGCTTTTAATATTTTGACAAGCCGAGCTTGCAATTCTGATCATTCAGAGATTACAGTGAAGTTGTTCTATGAATGTTGCTGCAAGAAGATTCCATTGCATATTTCTAAGAGACCAAACTCATGCAATATCAAGAAAAAGAGAGCTGGAGGAGAAAAGATGCAATGAAAGAGTACAATCCAGGACCAGCCTTACTATCTGAAGCAGGAAATATCTTACTGGGGGAGAAGAGAAATGCCAGCCCTTCCCACAGATAAACATCATGGAGATACTTCCTCCAATTCCAGTAGGACAGCAGGACTTGTAAGGCTTAGAGGGAAATCCTTCTGCAGCCAATGGCTGATGGAATGAGGAAGCTGAATCACATCAGATTCAGACAGGCTTCCTCATGGTAAGAGTGAAGTGCCACACCGAGTGTCACACCAACCAAGTAGCCATTTGACGTCAGGCCTGACCAGTTAATGTCAATAGAATTATCCTGCCATTTTCACAAACAACACTATCCAGCCTTCAGTCATACCATGGCTTTCACTACAACCCAATTTTGCTTGTTCCTCTACTTGCTTCTGTTCCCTTCATCTGCTCTTCCTGCTGCACTTCTCTCCTACCCTCTCTTACAATATCTAGTCCTTATGACTGTCATTTTAAATATAAGAGGTCAACTCAAAAGGTAAAAGCAAACCGCCATAAGAAACCTGGAACAGCAATAGTGGAGATGTACATGTCACAGAGACGATTGGTAAAAAAAATTCTTTTTTTTTTTTTTTTAACTGAATCCACATGCACAATTTTGAACAATCCCATTTTCTACACAAAGCTAGCAGCCATTTGATATTAAGTAATGAATAACTTAAATACAAAATAATCCTGCATAGATTATTGTCGGTGACCAGAACATATACCTAAACCATTTTATAGCTTCGCAGCAGTGTTCCCTCTAAGATTTTCCATCCATGAGCAGAGTGAATTTTGCCTTGTGCACCAATATTCAGGTCATGTGCGCTTGTTCCAATGTATTCCACTGTGGCACCCACCAGTGGCCCTGCTTCCTGACAGACTCTCCCAGCGCAGAAACCCCAGCCTGCCCCGCCTTGCTCCCAGACAGTGCCTTTGCACCTCATGGGAAAAAGGTGAGACCTGCTTCCCCCTCACAGGGAGCACTACTCCCTGGGCAGCCTATGCAGGGCAGCGGCTGCCCCAGGCTGTTCCCCACAGAGCTGGCTGAGGTTTGTAGGAAGTGGGGTGCTAAAGGTGGGACAGCAACATGTGAGGAGCCAGGGGGAGAGGGGCAGGAGACTCTGAGATCCAAAGGGCAGTGAGAGGAAAAGGAGGAACAGGAATGCAGGTGGCCCTGGCCTCAGGACCAGCCACACCGCATCCCAGCTACAGCTACAGCAACAGCAACCACCCTGCCCAGGAACCCTGGCCACCGCTCCAGCTCTGCGGAGCTTCTGTTTAGCCTTAGCCTGCTGCTTGTGATATTTGTAGGCAGCAGAAGGGCTGCTAGAGATTCCTCTGCCTGTAGTACCAAATGAGCACTCTGTGGTCCTGGCTTTTCCCCTATTATACCAGTAGCAATCAGGATCTGCCATTTTTTAACCAAATGAACAAGGTTCTTCTCTCAGACCCTTCAAAAACTGAAGTGCCTGGAGTCGTGTTGCCACAGCCCTGCTGCAGGCCAAATCTTATGCGCCTGCTAAGACAACATTAGAACCTTCTGTTAAAGGCAGGTGGTGGGAGGGGCAGAATGCAGCATCTGCCCCATACCTGAATGTCATGCCCAGTTAGAGCATGGTTTCCTGTGGATCTCAGACAGTCCAGTCAGCTCTGGCTGCTTTGATTCCCCTCCTGCTCCATCTCTGTCCCTGAACTCTCAGCCATCCAGACTTAAAACCACCATGTTACATTTTACTCTCTCATGTCCCCCTTGTCCAGGCTGCCATTCGGTCTTTTCTTCCCCCTCCCAATGTAAAACCAAGCAAAGAGCAGGGAAATCTCTCCCCTTGACTCCTGTAGCTGTTACCTCACTGCCTCTGCCCTCCATCCTCCAAGACATAGTGCTGCTGCTAAAATAGTCTTCCCCTCTGCCTATGTCACTCCTCATGATTCCTATGCCACATGCATCAAAGTCAGGCTTCTCCTCCCCTGCAAGGCCCTACCCAGTTCTGCTCCTACCTACATCTCCTCCTGTTCAGCCCACGTCACTAACCCTTTGGAACCTTCTCCCTAACACCTGTATGCAGAAGGAGCAGCATAGAACAGCCTCTCCTCTATGACCTGCTGTTATGTGACTTCCTACTCCATGTCCTTCTCCTTCAGAGCTTAACCCTCCCAACAGCAACTTCTGTGTGATACCTGCACAGCCCTTGCATGAGCTGTGTGGGGCCAAACTGTCCCCACTGGGTCTGTGTAGGGTTGTAAGCTCCTTGGGGCAGAGGTAGTTTTATGTGGCAGTTCAAGCCCCAGGAGCAGCCGAATCACAGACGAGGCTCCAGCTCCCGCAGAGACACACCACATGGCCCACCCCAGGAGCAGCCAGGCAGCAACCTCGCAGGTCTGGAACTGGTTGTGTGGTGGCTGCCATGCGGCTGCTCTGGGGGCCGGCTGTCCCTATTGGGACAGCCTCCAGAGCAGCTGCCCACCACACAGCCGCGGTCCTAGGAGCAGCCACCACGCCCTCCCCCTCTACCCACCAAGCCCACCTCACCAGCTTACTGTACCTTCCTTGGACATGGGAGTGCTGCTGCGTGGCTCTGCTGAAGTGGTGGGCAGGATTAAATTTCTTTGTGTGCGCCCACACAGGCGCACGCTCTAGAGGGAACTTAGCTTGGCAGAAATGGTTTTCCTTCTGATGGAATCATAGAATGGAAGGAACCTCAAATGGTCATCGGGTCCACTCCCCTGCACTCACGAGAGGACTAAGCATCATCTGTGACAGGTGATTGTATAACTAGCTCTTAAAAATTGCCAATGATGGAGATTCCACAACCTCACTTGGCGATTTATTTCAGTGCTTAACCACGCTGACAGTCAGGAAGTTTTTCCTCATGTCCAACTTAACCCATAGAGAAGGTCCAAATGAAACATCATCTTCCTCTTTTTTCCTCTCAAATGGTATAAAAAAAGGGAATAATCAGCAGGTTTATTCTTATTGCTTAGTATGTCTTATATACTTACAATTATATTTACATCTGTTGTTGTTACAGAAATTACAGTTTGTACCATGCAACTTAGGAAGACCTATACAGAACTGCAATGCTACATGTTTAAAAATGTGATGAACAGCATATTTAAAAGCTCTTTAAAAGGAGGCCAGTTCTGACCTCTGGGCCATGAAGCACTGCATTAACAGCTCTGCAGAAAGAAAAATGATAAGGTATGAAATGAGTGCTCAGAAACTAGAACCTTATCAGGAAGAGTTTGATTCAAGCCTGTAAGACAAATTGCTCAGCAAGGCAAGTCACCTTCCTGCTGTGATGAGGATATAGCTGAATTTTCAATGCAATGACTATCTCTCCCATCATGTCTCCTCAACTTGATATCCTCACATTCAGAGTAGTTTACATTTTCTAAGCATCCAGCTCTTATTCTGAATACATCTTGTCAAAGTAGCCACATACATTTCCAGGATAATTATCTTTTCCTTTATCTGACAATTTAACATCAAGCACAACCACTTTAAAGTAAGTGTAGTCACTAACAAGAAGCCAACTGTACACTGCCTTAATTCAGCTCCATCAAAGACGTCTACGTAATCAAAATTCCAAAGACAAACCTGTTAGTTGTATACTTCACTTAATGTGCTGGATGCATCTCAAAACATGGTTCTTTATTCCTCCCCATACTTACTTGAGCATGAGTGGACCTTTTCAGCAGTTCTTCCACAAAGTTCCAATTGGATTTGACTCGTTTCTGCAAAAGAATGACTGTCAATGTTAAATATCTGCTTTTCAGAACAGATGTTATATAATATAGCGTATGAGAGATTTCCTGAAACTTTCAATTTCCTAAAAGTATTTTGCAAAGTTGTTGAAAAGAATCCCCTTGGATTGATGTATGTGACTGGTATTTTCCCCTAACTTTCAGCTACTTGCACTCTCAAAAATAATTTTAAAAAGTCTCTTTCTGTCTTGAGAGCATGAGTGTCAGTTTAACCTTGTCAGGAGATTGTATTTCATTCCTATGCATAGGTCTCAGATATAGTCACCCAAAAGAAACCAAATATGTACAAATGGCATACATCAATCCCTCTAGTGCCAGCTTTTACTTATAATAACTCTATATTATAGCTCATCAAAAGTAACCAAAATCAGCAGTGCTCTAAAATGGAAATGAGGGAAGCAAAATACAGGCTCATTCTTCTCTTTCTCTAGAAATCTTTCACCGGCTCATTTTACCTAGATCAAACAGCTCTTCAATGCTAAAAATGTCAGTCAGTACCAACTTGGTCCAGAGTCTAATCTGCTGCCTAGGCCAGCTCAAAAGATTGTAAGGGAAATCAAACAAAGATCATAATTAATCACATTCATGTCTGACAAGACTGATGGTTGTTTCAAATGAACATTCAGATCACTTCTACAAAGAAGAAATATTGAAAGGAAAGAAAGTTTAGACTAAAGACAATAAAGCTGTTTAAACATCTGGTTAGGTGAGTGGAGAAGAAAAGGGAGACGTGTTTTAATATCTGCCAGTAAAAATGTATATATAGATTTTCACCACAAACTTGATTATTGAAAGCCCATATATTTTTTTTTTTTACTTCTTTCATCTGTGCTATAATTATCCACTTAAAAGGTCTATGTAACCTTATTTTCCCCTTGCCCTGCCACTCCTCTTCACTCCACAGCAGAATCCTGTCTTTATCTCAACTTCAAACTCTTTGGAGCAGACATCCTTTATATATTTACACAGAATCCAGCACAATGGGCCTACAATTGGGTTTTCCAATTGGCTTCAGATCACTAGGGTTCAGTTCCTATCCCCCCCACCCCCGAGAGAATTTTAAATACCAACCTATATAAAAAGATATACTGCTATCTACTTTTCGACACCAGTGTGAGTTGAATGTTTAGCAGCTATCGTTTTACATGACAAAAAAAAAAAACCAGCTCAACTGTTGGTGGGGATGGTGCTGTTGGTTCTTCACAAATTAATACCAAGAGATCAGAGGTGAACAAAGGATTGGGGGGGAAGTGGGGAGTCAAGGACAAATGAACAGAGAACAGAAACTAACAGCAAAGGGGAAAACCAATGTTCTACTGAAAACTTGCCTGGTTTCCTGCCAGCTCACCTGCAAGAGGCAGGATTCCAAAATAATGGCTCCAAGGCAGCCCTGCCTCAGAATCAGAGATCCCAGGAATTCTAGGGTCCACAACTGCATGCCATGAAACTGTAGGCAGGGGATCTCAGGGCTTAAAGGCAGAGAGACTGGCAGCCCTGAGTATTCCAATTCAAGCTAGGCTCCGAAGCAGGGTACCTAGAAGCCCTGAAAACCAACCCCAGTTTAAGCTGGGGCTTTCAGGGCTCCTACATTCCTGCTCTGTAACCTGGGATACCTGGCTCTCAACTGGGCGGACTGATTTAAAATCATCAATTTTAATCATGGTTTAAATCAGCAAGCAGGAAACCTTGATTTTAAACCATCAATTTTAGTTGTGGTTTGCATGTCTTTTCCTATAAAAGGTTGATTCTCATTGGCTTGTAATGGCTACAACTTGTTTATCTGCAATTAAATATAGTCTTTAGAATAAATCTAGTCCTCCTTTTTTGCTTACGAGGAAGATACACTGTAGCGTACACATACATATTTAATTAAGCAATTATATAGCATAATTTATACTTACTCAGTTTCTTAATCTTCCATTTTTTGTCATGTTAAAACATTGTGAATGATGTATTTCTTATTTACTATATGATTTTTACATGTGATTACTGGTGGCTAATCCCTATTTGGATGGAAATTGAAAATTAAATAGCATTTTTATTGTTAAATAAAACAACTTTAAATGTGATGGATATAAGGGATGTGAATGGTTAACTGGTAAGCATCACTGTCATCCAGCCCAGCTATGCCTTCCTGCTACCCACACCCATTTAATGGATTAACTAGTTAAATATAATGTTTAACTGGTAAACTGAGTAAATGGGATTTTACATCCCTAATGGATATAAATGAAAAAAAAGTTTAAATACAAAACATGTTTTGATAAAACTAATATTTATTAAACAAAATAAGTTTTGTTTGTAATTAGTGAATTGAACTGACTGTTTCTGGTCATTAAGTTAATCAAAATTTTAGAACTATCAGATCTCATTCTTTCATACTTAGTTTTTCTTCATAAACTGTATAGGCAAACAAGCCCTCTTACTTTCATTAATGCTAGCAGGTTTCTTAATTTTGAATAAATAATTGAGTTCAACTAGTTGAATAAATTGAAATGACAAACATAATCCCTTGGTACTTGCAGCAGAGGCTACTGCTGTCAAAGGCTGGTTTAGTACTTTAACACCTGGGTGCAGGGGCTTCGCTAGTAACTTCCACCATTCAGTGGTTTCACTTTCTTTAAAAATTAGCAGCAACTATGCACTGCTTAATATTATTTATATAATTTAAATTTTAATAGATTACAAAATATTTAGACCTCAAAGTACAGGCAGTCCCCGGGTTACGTACAAGATAGGGACTGTAGGTTTGTTCTTAAGTTGAATCTGTATGTAAGTCGGAATAAGCGTCCAGATTCAGCCGCTGCTGAAACTGATCAGTTTCAACAGCGGCTGAATCTGGACGCCAGTTCTGACTTAAATACAGATTCAACTTAAGAACCCCAGACATCCCCAAGTCAGCTGCTGCTGAAACTGATCAGCGGCTGATTCCAGGAAGCCCGGGGCAGGGGCTTCCTGTAGTCAGCCACTGGTCAGTTTCAGCAGCGGCTGACTTGGGGACGCCTGGGGCAGAGCAGCTGGGGTGCTGCTGGGTTGGTCCAGTAGCGCCGCCGCTCCTCGGCGCTACTGGACCAACCCAGCAGCACCCAAGCTGCTCTGCCCCAGGCGTCCTGATTCAGCCGCTGCTGAAACTGACCAGCAGTGGCTGAATCAGGACGCCTAGGGCAGAGCAGCTAGGGTGCTGCCGGGTTGGTCCAGTAGTGCCCAGAGCGGCGCTACGGGACCAACCGGCAGCGCCCCAGCTGCTGTACCACAGGCGTCCGGAGCAACGCCGCGGAGCACGGGGGCAGCGGGACAGCCCAGACGCGCCGTGGCTGTCCTGCTGCCCTCAGGCTCCACGGCTTTGCTCTGCTTTGCTCTCCGTCTCCCTGGTCTGCAGACCAGGGAGACGGGGAGCAAAGCCGCAGAGCACGCAGGCAGCGGACAGCCCAGACGCGTCTGGGCTGTCCGCTGCCCGTATGCTCCGCCGCTTTGCTTCCTCTCCCTGGTCTGCTGAAGACCAGGGAGACGGCCCTGTTTGTAACTGCGGATCTGACATAAGTCGGATCCGCGTAACTCGGGGACTGCCTGTAACTTGTGAATATATTTTAATAGGTTTTTGTTTTTAAATATTTTAAACAACATTCCAATTTATTTTTAATTGATTTTTATATATATTAGCTGCCAAGTTCCATGGTTCCTTGCTCAATTTTCAGAATAATACATTCTGATTATTGCTATGCCAAAAAAAAAAAAAAAAAAAAAAAAAACTATTGAATTTTCCTTCCGTTACACTCTTGGCTCCATAATAGAATTAATGTTTTTTCAAAATTCCTCAAAATATGGAAATTCCAGCTTTTAGTAAACATCAAGATATCTGTCTAGACCACATTCACAAACAATATATCAGAAGCAACACAGTCTAGCCAAAGTTCACACCATAAATATATAAGGCTTCTTAAAACCAATGTTAAAAAAAAAAAAAACAGCTGGGGAGAAGGGATTTCTCACAGCCAAAATCAGAAACAGAAAAATCTCCTTTCCAGGAGAAATATAGGATGAAATTTAGGGCCTCTTTAGAAGCTAATACAAAAACTTCCAATGAATTCAATGTCTAGGCCTTATTCTCTTTAAGTGAGTCCAAACTCAGAGGGAGAGTGGCGTAATTAAAAAAAAAAAAAAAAAACCCACACACACACCACACACAGCTCATTCCCTCTTACAATTTCAATTTTCTCTACTCACCAAGGGCACTTGTCTCATCTGAATCCAGCTAAATACCCTCTATAATTGGATACCTCTTATCTTGACAGTGAAGGCAAGACAACAGTTTACAACCCATCCCTGCCAGCCAATATGCTTCTACGCACCTCATTCCAAACCCAGTAGCTCTCAAGCCAAACAAGATTTCATCCTGAGACTGGTGGAGTCCAGTAACTGTTTACCAAGCCTATTATGTGAGCATTCATCAAGCTGCTAAGGCCAAAATTTCAGTTGCAACCCTTGGGGTTCCATCAGCAGCAACTTTTTCAGGTGTGGATCAGGGCACTCTCCTCTCCTAACTCACCATGTATAACTGTGCTAAGCTTCTCTGCTGGGAGTCACTCTTTGCATATCTTATACAGCACTCATTTCAGGCAATTCAAAGGGAAATATCTTCCCCCAAGTAATTCTGACTACACTTTCCTAGCCCACAGCAGTGTTAAAATTGACCCCTGCAATGTTCAAAAATGGTGATTTTTCTCTCCAAACCCTATTTAGTTTTTAAATGTATGAACAGTACTTTTCAGAATAATGTGGTGTGGTCTGTTTTGGTTAGAGAAAATTAAAAAAAATAGAAGGACTCCGTACCCCTTTTCACTCTGGGAAATGGAGAATGGATAGTTCCTTATATGGGCAACAGAGGAACTGAACACAATTTTCCTGTTTAAATCTACGTGTAAGAAATGACTATCTTCTATGAGCTAAAGAAAAAAAAAAAAAACTAGAGCTGAACCCTATTTAGACTTCTAAAAGTTTCATATTAACCTCAAGGCCAAAACAGTTAATATTAAAAACTGAAACTCTTCCTCAGATGACACAGAACTAGAAGCAATTTCCACTAAGGACCATATAACCATCATTATTATACATCATCTCCCCTCCCCACTTTGATCACAGTTTAATAAGAGAAAGAACATGTATAATGAAGTCCTCTATCGCAGCTAGCTGTTAACCAACAAAGTAAGCTCAATTCATTCTGGATACAACTGCATTGACTTCAACAAGCTAACATCAGCTATTACTTGAGCCTCTTATTTTTTAGGAAAAGCAAAAAGGAGTCCTGTGGCACCTTATAGACTAACAGATATATTGGAGCATAAACTCTCATGGGCAAAGACCCACTTCGTCAGATGCATATAGTGGAAATTTCCAGAGGCAGGTATAAATATGCAGGCCAGAGATAAGGAGGTTAATTCAGTCAGGGAGGGTGAGGCCCACTTCTAGCAGCTGATGTGGAGGTGTGAACACCAAGAGAGGAGAAACTTCTTTTATACTTGGCTAGCCATTCACAGTCTTTGTTTAATCCTAAACTGATGGTGTTTTCAAATAATATATTTTTTCCTGACCTCATGCTCAGAAATAGATTTAACTGTTTTCATGATTTTTTTCAAAACAACAAAACAAACAAAAAACCTCCACAAAAAACTTATCCTACAGCAAACATCTAGCATGGGAAATGTCAGTCCAAATGGGTAACGTCTGGCAAAAAGTCATATATTGAAAACAGGATCTTCTAATGGAAAGAGTCAAGCAACCTTACTAGTATACAGTTTATTTAACAGTACGCAGCAACACTACATAACAGTTTAGAACAAGACATTTAAAAGTATATTAAATGCAATTTAAACTGCTAGGAAAGAATATAGGCAGAATGTAATTAGCCAGACTGGAATTCAGTGAGAGCATTAACATCCTTAACTCTTATGACAAGTGGCATTAATGACTGAGTGCATTCAATGCTTCGGGTTTACACCTCATTTGAAGGACAGAAAACCTACATCCAATGCAAATAATCATTCTAATATTATTCTAATTATTAGAATAATCGTTCAGTTATTGTAGCAGTAAACTCAATGAAGCAGTTAGGCTGAAGGCAGATAGCCTTAAAACATATGCTACAGCATTAAGAATCTGAACTGCTAATTCGCAGGACTTCCCGGAGTCCTTACTTGGGTTACTGACTGAAACTATGTTTTTTAGATCCACATACACAGGGCTCATGGAAAAGGCTGTACACAAGTACACTTTAAAATAACAAACCTTTAAAGGAACTTTGTAATGCAGACATGAAAAATTGTTGTAACAACACAATCATTTTTCAGTCACTACCTAAGTTTCCTTTAACCTGCGTAGTCGCCTGCGCAGAGGCTGAGGGTATCCTATCCATGGAGCTGGCCCAGCAGAGAGCTGCCATGAACAGGGAAGAGGTGCAATCCTGTGACCACACCAGCACCAGCAAAGAGCTGTGGTGGCCGGGGGTGAGGTGTGCTCTTTCAGCCCCAGTAGGGAGCAGCTGTGGCTCGGGGAAAGGTGCCCTCTCAAAAGCTCTGCCCCACTGTCCCCAGCAGCATGGACTTGCTGTAGCCAAAAGAGATGCACCCCGCTCTCCAGCCCAACCCAGTCTCACCAGAACTGCCACAGCCAGCAGAGAGGCACCACTCAAATGGTCGGGAGCTGCAGCAGTGAGAGTGGACTACTAGGAGACTTCTCTCCCAGGGGAGCTTATACCCAAAACCCATCATCCCCAGCCACAGCCTTCACTCCAACTTCCTGTCACAGCCCTATGTCCCTTTCTGAATCCCAATTTGCTCATTCACAGCCCCGCCCCAGAGCCTTAACTCTCAGCCACAGCATTCATCCCAACCCTGAGCTGCTTCCTAAACTTTGAACCCCTCGGTCCCAGCCCCACCCCCACCACTGATTGTCTATGTGCAGAATTAATTTTGTTGTGTGCACCAATATGGAGGCGATGAGTCACACATCTCCATATTAGTATATGTAACAAAATGTATTCCCCGCACATGGGCATACAAATTCAGAAGGAACACTGGGTCACTACTCCAGCACCAAATACCTGCATGGGATTACAGGTCTAAATAAAGTATTTAGAAAACACAAACCTACCTTTTCCTCTACATTTCCGTTACGGTCAAACTGGTAGAGTGATGCCAGATGAGTAATAATCCACCAGCTAAAACTTAATGGATCTTTGCACTGCGCTGGCTCAAAAACAGACATCCCTTCTGCAGTACTGGGCCTTTCAAAGACCTTCTTCAGAATTTTATTTACCCAGCTCCAAAAAGACTGCAGAGAAACAGAGAAAGCCAACCAAGTGTTGGCTGTGTTAAATGACTTTATACAGTAGAGTAGATTATATGATAGATGTATGCTATGTTAAAAGAGATTCCCCTCAATACTATCCTGTTAACTTAAGATCGTCATTTTGGTAGTAAAGGAAGCGAACAGGCTGACACTCAACATTGTAAATATTTTTTTAATAAGTGGCACCAAGTAAAATCTAGAACATTTTTATGATTTTATTCTTTACAAGTTAATTGAAGACAAGGAAAATAAAAGGAAGATCGCTGGGAGAACAAACTCCTAGAATTTTTACAGACGGGCTCAAAAAACACAGAGCAGGGGTCTAGAAGATGGTATATTCTACTATCCTCAAAATAATGAAGACAACATAATTGTCTTACACTGGTGTGGTCTGTAACTGTCCTAACAGAACTATTTAAACCATCACAATGAAAAACAGTTTATGAAAATATTACTTTAAAAAACAGGATTAGAACACAACATATGTAAAATAGAACAGGACCTGTAGAAATTACCTAGCTCTCAAAATGGAGTAACAGTTTGACTGCAGCTTTTATCGCAGATAAATAATTATATGAAATAGTATTAGCTAGGGAGAGATCTAGTAAGAGAGGGCAAAGCCTACACGTGATATATTTTAATAAAAGGGGATAACCTGACATGTTTATATGTATTATGGTCTGGTTAAAAGCACTGAATGGGGACTCAGGACATCTTCTCAGAATCTCTAGCTCTGCCACAGCACATTGGGAAGGAAGGATTGTTCAGTGGCTGGTGCAATAGCATGAGAAGTGGAAATCTCATGTTCAATTTCTTTTTCCATCACAGACTTCTTTTGTGCCCTGGGGCAAGTCACTTAATCATAGAATCATGGAACTACCAGGCTGGCAGGACCACAAGAAGTCATCAAGATCAGTCCACTGAGCTGAAGCTAAGGATGTTAGCATGTAATCATTTACATGATTAATCGATAAGCCTGGGCTTACCGGTTAATCTTAATGACTACACGCAACCCCCACATCTCCCCACCAGTATGCATGGGAAGCTGGCTTTTAAGCTGGATTTCTGGTTGTGCCAGTTCCATGGAGCTACCTTCCTCCCTCCCGGCTGCCTCCCACAGAGAAAATTTCAGCAGATACACCTTTAGACAAATAAGCACATTTTAACACCCCTAGCTGAAGCCTTAGCAAGTAATCTAAGATTATCCCTGAGAGGAGTTTGTTCAAGCCATTCCTAAACCCTCTAAGTGATGGGAATTTCACATTCTTCCCTGGAAGCTTGTTCCAGAGCTTAATTATCCTTATAGGTAGAAAGTTTTCCTACTATCTGACCTAAATCTCCTTTGCTACAGATTAAGACATTTAATTCTTGTCCATTGAAGAGAGGACATGGAGAATAGTTGATCACTATCCACTTCATTATTTTAAAACTTAACAGGTTCCCCCCTCTGGTCTTCTTTTCTCAAGATTAAATGTGCCCAGGTACTTTTTAACCATTCCAAACCATTTATCATATTCATTGTTCTCCTCTCAAGACTCCCCAATTTGTACATATCGTTTCTAAAGTGTGGCACCCACAAATGGGCACAGCTCTCCTACTGAGACCTCACCAATGTTGAGTAAAGTAGGACAGTTATCTCCCTTGCCTTACGTACGACACTTCTTTATAATATACTCCAGAATGTTACTGGCTTTTTACGCAACTGCAACAAATTGACAAGCCATATTCAATTTGTGATCAACTGTAACCTATACAGCCTTTTCAGCTGTATTACAACCTAGCCAATTATTCTCCATTTTGTAGTTGTGCATTTTATTTTTTATTTCCAAGAGAAGTACTTTGCTCTTGTCTTTACTAAATATCAAGCTTGCTGAACTCATAAGAATTCTCCAATTTGTCAAGGTCTTTTGAATTCTAATTCTGTCCTCCAAAGTGCTTGCAAACCCTGCCAGCTCAGTGTCACCTGCAAATGTTAAACATACTCTCCATTATTTTATCCAATTCATGCACATCTGTGCCATTTTGAAAATTGGGAATAACATTCCTCTATTCAACTGCCTTTTGTCTGTCTTGTCCAATTACATTATAAGATCTTCAGGGCATAGACTGTGTTATGCTCAGCATTTGTATAACTCCTAACACTGAGCTACTGTAGTATAAGTAATTAACAATAATAAAATTTTCACCAAGAGACTTTATAGCTGCTCATATTAAAAAGTCTGAATACACTACCATGAAACTGTTTGGTTATATCTTACTGCAACGCACAAACCCCCTTGAAAGAAGAAATTTTATAAAGATTGGCAGCTTTCAAAGAAGACTTTCTGAAGTGTCTTCTAATAATTAGTTAAGGACTGACTGCAGCTGGGCCTTGCAAAGCTTCCCAATGATGCGTTTAAGTGTCAGGGAGGTCAGTTATGCAAGGGCTACGTCTCTTCTCTTTGATCCCCTTTCTGCCACAATGCACAGTACAGCCTCAATTGCCTCACTTTCCTAAAAACTGGAACTGCTCCCTCCTCAATACCCTGGGTCACTCTCAAGGAGTGGCGGCTACGGTGGGGTAGCTGGCATTTTCTCTGGTATGTCAGGGAAAATACTCTCTCCTAAATTTCCTGATGGGTCAGTGCAACTTTGCATCATGCTGGATGTGAACTAATGCTAAATTTGGTAACTGACCAATCAGTATTGGATGTTGAATGTTTTGGATATAAGCAAACACTTTCTATGTTCTTATCCTATGTGGGCAGCAATGTTCCCACTTACCTCTGTATGAGAACCTTTACTTCTGTGGTCCAGCAGCTGAATAAGCAGAACCCATAATTCCTTAATGCAGTTGCAAGGGTAGTGGTGACTGGTTAGAGCCTCTGATGGTCTAACCTGGTGAAGAAAATATGAAGTCCAGTCACTCACAGAGCAGTGGGGTTTTTGAAGTTGCATTTTACATACAATATTAATATTCTGGCTCTATTTGTTTGAACTTGGAATTTATACACAATTATAGAGGATTCCTGTGAAGCACAATGTACAATTCCATTAACATATTTTAAAAAATCATGCACAGAGCAAAGGAACCATTTTCTAACAACATACAGTGCAGGTAACATTACTTTAAAGCTTTTACTGAACAAGTTTCAAATGATTTTTCAACAAATATGTAATAAGCGAAAGGGATTTTCTAAAAACTAAAGAAAAGAAATAGTAGTAAATACCAATTCATGGTCTACTAGTGAGGAAGAATGATTGATTAGATTCATAGGATGTTCCTGGGAAGAGAAGAAAAAGCTTCCAATGATTTCATATTTATTATTTTTAATATGACAAATCCTTTAATGATTATGTAAAATACTCACAGAATAGCCTTTGTCCATGTGAGGATAGTTTTTGTTCATGTGAGGATGTAGGGGGGACACCCTACAATTTAGGGAACTCTGGCTTAGACTACCGATAGCATTTAAGCATAACTTTGCTTATTCTGTATGTCAGGGTTCTGTACATTAATTGACCAAATTTACAGGTATCAGAAATAGAAGCTTAGGCCCTGGTAAACTAGCATGAGTCAGTTTTTCTTATCTAAACCAGGGACAGAAAGGGGAATGGAGTAGGAAAAGTAAACAGGAGAATATAAGAAGTTGAGAAACAAAACAGCCCCCTTTCACACACACTTTATCTTATATATTCTCTGGTTTGTTCTTTTTCTTGATACCTCCATGCTTTACTGTCCCATCAGCATGGAAGCTGCATTCACACTACTCTTTGTATCTTTCTAAATTTGGAACCCTGATTAAGTATATTTAAGGTTAATTCACACAACGTAATCATGATCACCACAATTTTCCTCTAACAGGAAAGTTGTAAAAGCTAGTATGTGTGAAATATGTAACAATTAGAAGACTGTAGTACACATCTAGCAAGTAATAACTTCAATTATGAACAAAATATAATATTTGATATGACAGGCTTTTCTTCTTAATCATCCATGTGATCTAAATTATCACTAGGTGGAATTGCAGCCACACATAGTTACTAAGTATCACTTATTTATTTCACATAAATGATGTGGTGCTGTTGTGGTCCTTTCTATTGTGTCACAGTTGTTTGCTATCAAAACAACAGATACTTACCCTAGAATATTGGTGATTCTCAGAGATGTTATCACATGCACTTCCTATGCACCAGATTGGAGTTTTGAACAATGGGTCTTTTGGGGTAGTACTGCCTCATGCCTTCCCGCGGAAGCATAAAAGGCAGAGCAGCTGTGACTTTCCCTTAATATGCTAGCAATTCAAAGTCTACATTTATGGCAGGTTTGGGGATCCAAACTGAAAGAACCACATTTATGCACAGTAAATAGCCATTATTCTTCAACTACATACCATAGTGGATCGCTCTGTAGGTGACTGGCAAGCAATTTCCTTTCTAGTGGGAATGAGGAGTTTCAGCTGTATAGATCAGATAGCGATTGTAGAACTGCACTCTCAAATTTGTTATCAGACCTGCTGCTAAATAGTTTGCTCCACATTGATGCTTTGTCTGATGTTGACACAAGGAAGAGGTACAAGAGCTATCTGATAATGTGTTGAGCTATATTGTTTAATCCCTTTGGATATTTTCTATGATGAAACAGCCTTATCTTTGAAGTCCATCACTGTTGAATACAACCTACTGGCTACAACCAATAAGGCTCTGGAGATATCCAAAATTTCTTTTTTTCTTGGTCTATCTTGTTAGGATCCACCACTTAACAACCAGTCATCCAGATATGGGCAGAGATTCATATTTTTCCTCCTTACATTTGTTGTCACATTGCTAAGTACTTTGTAAAGACTCTCAGCACTGTGGAGAGTTCAAATGACAATACTTTGCACTGGTTAATGGTTGGGCTTCGAGTGGCTAGTCGGATGGCACTGTGGAAATACCTGTTCTGTAAGTCATGAACCAAACTTGAGCCTTCAGAGGTGGAATAATGGAAGTAGACATTGCCATTCTGCATCTCAGGCAGGGTATGTATTTGTTTAGTTGCTTCCAATGCCAGTCTGTCTACTAACATCTGAAATGTTATACACAAAATTTGGTAAGAGGTGATGCGTAAAGTCTGGAATTTTCTATCTGTAGTAAATAAGAAGAATATAAATTTGAGTAAAATTAAGCTCATGGTCTAGATACATATTAGAGAGTTCGTGCATCTGTCTGTTCATGAGTCCATCCATCTGTGAATCCCTTTGTTCAAGAACTCCTCCTAAATAGCAAGATCTAGAACCACCAAATTTGATATGCAGCTTCCTCTTATCTTAACTTCCTAAAGCAAGGTCAGGGCTTGGTTGTGCCAGGAACACAGAATTAAAAACTGACTGAGAGCCAAGTTATCAATAAATGAACTGAACCCCCAAAAAGCCTCCTGGAGTTATGAAGCCTGCTTAATCAAGGATACTCCAGCTGTTGAGTCTCTCTCAATACAGCGAAAATGGTCTATTGAGGCAGAAGTTTGTATGATTTACAATAGGGATCTGGGTTGTGGATCCCTAGCGATTATAGCATGGTCCTAGTAGCTTACAAGGAGTGGAGCATTTCATCTGTTTCACAGCTAAAGACCTCCATCCCTTCAATGGGTAGGTTCTCTAGTGTGCATCACCACTCTTTCAGGAGGCTGGACATGTAGAGCCACTCCTATGGATACAGCTATGGACATAGATCTGACAGGCATAAGTTACAACCATCCATGGTTGCTGGTCAGGCAGTCTTTGTGATGACTTGGTCCTCCTTCATGATCTCTCCAAGAGCCTCCCTATTATCTAGTGGAAGCTTTGGCAGGAAAGGGCCACTGTCTCCCAAGTGAGAAAATTATATTTTGTGAACAGGGCCTAATATTCATGATGTACAACTGTAGTGAGCTGACAGTGGGACTGGGAAGGTGGGGCAGGGAACGTATCCAGGGAACCCCACATTGGTGGGAAGGCTGTGAACTCTTGCTGTCTTTAGAAAGAAAATGGAACCCAGCTGTGTGCATCCTCTTTAATCTTCGCCGGGGTTGCCCTCCTTATCAACAAGGGCACACTAGAGACTGCAAAGAGGATACTGGTGGACCGTGACAACTCTTCCTTCCTCATCTTAAGGAAATGAAAAGAGGTATCAGGTGCCTCAAAAGGGATTTGAATAGTTCTTTGCCCAAGATCATTTATATTTCCGGATGCAGGAAAAAAAAAAAATCAATATCTACAGAGGGTACTTCGAAAGAGAATAACTAAGAAACTAGACCTCTTTGGGTACAAAACTTACTCCTCTCTTCATTTACCCCCTCTTCCCTCCCAATTGGCAGTCTTGGGGGGGGGGGGAAAGGAGGAAGGGGCAAGATATTTCTCTGGGGGCTTCTGCCTACAGGCTGAGGTTTGGCTCTTGGTTCTCCTTCCCTTTTGCAAGATAAGCAAGATCCAGCTGGAAAAAGTACCAGTCTCTTAGGCAGCCACTAGAGAATCAGTAGTAAGGACTCAATCTAACAAGACTCTATTGGCCCTTTTCAAGGCTTACCTTTAATTCCTCTTGTTGGGGCATGTTCTTCTACCACTTGCCAGGGTGGTTTCGGGAGCAGTGGTCTCCTCCTCAAGAGTGAGGTCATTCTACCTCCAGCAGTCCCTTGGCAAAGCAACCATCTCCTTATTCAACTCCCTTTCTTGTGGGGAGTCTTCCCTTCTTTCGTGCTCATCTTACTTCAGGCTGAGTAAGCCTTGAGGATTTGTCTCACTAGCTTGGAACAGGCCTGGATGAGTTTGGTAGCTTCCTTCATACCAGAGTGAGGGTGTGTTCCTTCACACCACCCTTTATCCTCTCATGTAGGAGTACAAGGGAAGCACAGGGTTCAGGCATGGCCTAACTGGAACAATGCTATTCAAAAGACTCAGATTTTGCACGCATGAGACATGTGAATCTAGAGAGGGATCCACAGTGACAACATGTCAAAGAAGAATGTAAGATATAACTACTGGCTGGCATATAAGCCAATTAGACTTCCTAGGTTATAATTGCTGGTGACAGGAGCCTGTGAAAAAGAAGTCAGTGCACCAATGTAATTGGAAGAAAAAAAAAGTTACACAAAGAGCACATCTACACTGCAGCTGGGCACATGCTGCTCTGGTACACAAAAAAGTACTAGCTCTGCTCAATTAATGTGGTAAAAATAGCAGCGTAGCCAGGGTAGCATGGGTGGGAATTCAGGCACACACAAGAGGTCCAGGCTGGTTTGTACTTGGGTGGTAAGTGCAACCCGCTGCTCATGTTACCTTGACTATCCTTCTATTTTTAGCATGCTAGCTTGAATTCAGCTAACACTTATCAGTCTACCTAAAGTTTTCCTTGGCAAATGTACAGGATCTGTTACAAAAAGAAGAGGTTGCTGAAATAGGTGTGGTGTAAATAAACTGTAACATGGAAATGCACATCAGTGCCCAGTTAACTTACTGCCAAGATTTTAGTCACTATTTTTGTTCCTTTTGAGAGAGTTTGGAAAAATGTTGTCTGCATCTACAGCCCCGTTAGGCATGAAAGCAGCATAGTGAACTTATAAAATGTGGCATATACTTCAGCTCTGTACACGGTGCATTTCAAAATTACCCTCCCATCAGTTGCCAGATGCTCATAAATAATTACAATACAATATGAGTTTCCAACAAAGAAAACACTGAAAAAAATTGGGTATATTAAACCAATGGTAAAATTGTAAAACGGCAATAACAAGGGACTATGTTTTCCTAAGCATCAGTATAGCACCTAACACAAAACAGCTTTGATTATGATTGGGGCTTTCAAATGCTTTCTGCATACAAAAAAAAAAAAAAAAGATACCTTTGTATATTTGTTGATTGACAAACTTATCAGATCGCAGAAGAGGTTCTCACAGTGTGCTTCAAATAAACTGATATTGGTTAAATTTTCTCCTGTTAAGTTCATGAACTGGTGAGCATACACAATTTGTCCTAAAACACATCAAAAGATCATAGTTCCTTAATATACAGAGACAGTCATACAGATAACTAAGGAAGGAGTACTAGATATCAGTACTAGATACCTTGGACAGTTCATAAGGCCTTAGCTTACAAAGCCTCCAGATGCAGGGCTCCTGCTGACATCAATGGAACAAAAATTTTGCAGAACTGGATCAATATTTTATTGTCGAAGATTTAAAACTAATGACAAAATTCCTGCTAATTTTTATGGGATCAGAGTTTTACCTGGATTACTTTGGGGGAGGGAGGGAAAGGGACAAGAGCCTAGGAGTACCACAGGGCACAGAGGATACAAGGTCCAGTAAAATGTATGCATAGACTACAGTCTGGCTGACTGAGTTTTAATGCTAAAGCACATGCCCACCAATATGCAGAAGGTATACTGGGTTCCCACACAGAATCTGATAAAGAATTAACAGCTCTCAAGAATTAAATGGCTTTTCAAATTGCTTTCTCAGGGAAAAAAATTAATAGTATCATTCTGTTTCAAGGAACTCAAAATTCAAATTTCCCCCAACAACAAATCCACTTATTTTTTTAAAAAATAAAATTATGTTGAAACCCTGATGAATGATTATCACACTGCTTTTCATTACCTCCCATCTCTCTCTCTGCTTATATGCATTCTCTCTGTTTAAATTACAAGCTCTATGAGGAAAGGACCTTGCCCTCTATGACTTGCATACAGCTGGTGTTTATTTTAAAAAAGTAATATAACTCTCTGCCAGAGTTTGGAAAGAGTTCTCAAAAGATAAAATACTTAACTCTCCCCCTTCACACATGTCTCTCTATCTTCATTATAAAACTGCAGAGCCCCACATACACAAGATGTACTTTTTTTGGATACCACATCCATAACTGAATTGCTGAACAAAATCAAAGACAGGAATATTTTAGAAGACTAGCAATACCAGGCCTGCCAACTGGGGCAAGGCGGGAGGAGAGGGGAGGCTTTACCGCAGCAGTGGCAGGAGCCCTGGGACCTCAAAATCACCACTGGAGCACCACACTCCGGGCGGCTCTCAGGGCTACATGGCAGTGGGATGGGGGGCAGGAGCGGCACTGAGGGCTGCCAGCACCCAACCTCACCGTCTCTGGGAGCACAGAGAGGATCCCCACAAATACCTTGCCCAGAGGCCCAGCAAGTCTGTCAGCTCCTCTGGACGATAAGTGACCAAGCACACGTACTGCTCTCAGTGACACAATGAGGCATTGTTATTAATTTAATAGCAGCTGCATTGGGTCTCAAGTAACTGAGCAATGAAGTGTCTAAAGTTTTTTGTACATCATTTTAAAAAAAGCCAATTATATAAAAGTTTAGAAATTCATTGCCTGAGCGCAGCTTGTATCAAAGTTAAGCTTACTGAATTCAAGTGAACATACATTTTATAATAACTGTTTTTGCTGAAAAAACTTATTATACATCTTACCCCAATACATTTTGAACAACCAGGTAATATATTTGCTATGGGCCAAATTCTGACACCTTTTCTCAAGTTGATCAACACCTTATTCTATTAGTGTTTCACTGAGGTCAGGTTAAGTTCTGCTGAAAGATAAATGGGATTCTCAACATGAATTAAGGTCGCAGAATCTGCCCTTTCATGTTTCTTTATAGCCTTCTTACATGTATAGTGCTATATGAATGTCAAGTATTATTACTCCAATTGGTACATGTTAAATATTCCGGTATAGACAAAGCATGTATTTGATTTTCCATAACACTTCATTATGAGCAGAAACTTAACAAGAAGTCTTATGGCCTCTTTCACACCACCCCCCACAAAGGCAGGAGCTGAATTACTAAAACAAGAGCTGGTTCTCAAATACCTGAATGTCTACATTCCTGTAACTGTTGCAATGTTGTTGTAAACATATGTACCAGCCTTAGACCATTATTTAGAAGCTCTATATGAATGTGAATTTCAATGCAATGTGACAACAGTTAGAGAAAGGGGATAGAAATAGTATTCTAGAGTTATTTTTTGTGCTTGACTTTGCTGACATACAAATGAACAATACATAAATAATCCTCACTTTGTAACTTATTGCCCCTTTTTGTATTTCAACCATTTTTCTCTAGCAAGCTGAATTGCTTTGAAGCTGGTTTCTTCAACTGCATTCCATGACCTTTTAGTTTTTAGTTTAGTTGCTACCATAAACAGCTTAATAGTTTCAGTCTGCTCCTTGCCCTTTAAAACCACTAAAAAAATAAACCCCACACATATTGCTTTGCCCTTTTCTCACTATATTTTCATACACTTCTTTGGCCAAAGTCTCTCTCTCGTCTCCAATAGTGCCTCAATAGCCGTCTGTGGATAAAAATGTGGATTATTTTTTTAAAATCAATCACAAAATCTCCTCAAGAATCCTAATCCGTGAAGTACAGACATGCTGCTTGGAACTGGTAAGGAAGTTTCCTCTTTTAAAATCGTGCCCTCAAATAACAAAACCGAATTTCTCAGTGGACTTCACTATTCTCTTCAAATCTGTACCAGTCATGCTTAGATACCCTTTCCACTTATTCAGCCAGCCAATGGGGGAAGGGAGAAGTAAAGTGAACAGTTGCCCCGGGACCAGAGATTCAAAGGGGCTCAAGGCTTCCAGCCTCTGCAGCTGCTACTGCAGTAGAGGCCAGAGCCCCAAGCCCCTTTAAATCAAAACCTGGGGGTGGTGTGGGGAACTCCAGGCAGTGATCAGTGCTGCCTGCCCTGGCCCTGCCCCTTCCAGGAGCATAAGGCAGGGTGGAAGAAAGAGGCCTACCACACACATCTTGCTCAGGGGCCTCAGAGGCTGTCAGCCCTTCTAGCCGTGTTTAATTTTTGCAAGTGACTCAGTCATTTGACGTTTCAAGAGAAAATACTTTGATGTCTCAGTCTAATCCCAGTACCACAAATCCACGATTCAATTTGATTTGTCAACCTTCATTAGGACAGGATGAAGACTGGATTAGTAAGCATACTGTACATCCAAATTGAGATGCACTAGCTGAAGTATGTCGGAAAACTTGGACATAACCTGCCCTCACTGCTTTTGATTGTAGTCAATATCTCTAACAGTGACCAAAAAGTAAATGCAGAAACTTACACCCAAAGAAAGTAAAATAATTTGAACAGCTTCAGATTAGAATCTTATATAACGGAGGGAGAGGGGAACAGGTTGGGAAGGAGGGAAAAACTAAATGACTAAAAAAAAAAAAATGCAGAGCAAAAACATGCACCATAAACAGATGGACTTACGCAGCATCTTCTCGCCTAGGATATGAAGAATTTCCAGCACTAGCCAATGGATATCCAAGTGGAGATGCAGCAAGTGCCATGATGGAGGAAACAGCTGTGAGAAGAGAGAATTTTTTTTCCTAATTTCATATTTCGTAAGCAAGGCCTGGATCATATCCTAAGCACTATGCGGACAGGCAGACTCCTATGTCCATGTGGATTCGCACAGATATCAAATATCAAATTAAATGATTCAATTATTTAACAATTACTCTTCTATTTAGAGCAGGTTCATAAAATCATTAATCTAAACTCAGAACATCTTAGTTCCAACTGAACAGATGAAGCACCACCAACTCTACGTGTCCCCTTCTAACACACACATTAAAGAGCAAGAATTGGTAATGGACCATAACTATGATTAGCTTTTTCATTTGGAGGCAAGAGTACTAAACCACTTTAACCTCTGAAATCTCAGAGTTATTCAAAGTGTAATGAACCCATCATTAGAAAAAAAGAACATCAACTCTTTATCAATCCTTGTCCCAAACAAACTGAATGGCAGGAATCTAAATACAATTCCTTATCATAAGTATTTTCTTTCCTCATAATGATTTGAATAGTGCTGCCAGCATAGAATCCCTTTTAAACAACAGAAAATACAAATATTCTCTTATCACAACTGGACACATCTAACAACAGTATAACATGTTAGTCTGCTAAGTGTTCCAGAAAGAGATTATGTTATTGCAGTTTTCTCCTTCACAAAGATGTTCTTCTTAGAATTTGTACCTCTTCTAGTTGGCAACTCAAGAATTTTCACTGCCACCGTGGATAAACACCATGGATATCTCGGGACCAGAGAGTCCCAGATTTTAGAGGTTCAACCTGTCTTAGATTTTATTTGCACAGTATCAAATAAGGATTCCAACAGGCATAAATATTGTACAAAGAAAATACAAGGTCTAATATGACCAAAGTCAAAACATAATTATCTGTGTTTGAGCAATATGGGCTGTTACTTAACTAATAAGTGCATAAGAACAAGCGACTGCAAACAAGGGACCATGATGGGGAAGATGGAGATCCTCCTGCTGCACAAGCAAGGTGAGAGTACTAATCTTTGGGTGAGCTGAGTTTGTTTATCTGTTTGGCTACGTCTACACTGGCGCATTCTCATGCAAAAACTCTTTTGCGGAAGAGTTCTTCTGCAAAAATTCTTCCAGAAGAGAGTGTCTACACTGGCATGTGCTTTTGCACAAGAGATGTTCTTTTGCGCAAGAGCATCCATGCCAGCATAGACGCTCTCTTGCGCAAGAAAGCTCCGATGGCCATTTTAACCATAGGGCTTTCTTGCGCAAGAAATTAATGTTGCCTGTCTACACTGGCCTCTTCTGGAAGAGCTCTTGCATAAGAGGGCTTATTCCTGAGCGGGAGCATCAGCGTTCTCGTGCAAGAAACCCTGATTTTATACATTAGAACGTCAGTTTACTTGCGCAAGAACACGTGGCCAGTGTAGACAGACAGCAAGTTTTTGCACAAGAGCAGCCACTTTTGTGCAAGATCGCACCAGTGTAGACACAGCCTTTGTGTTTTTCTATCTAGGTATGTCTACACTACCCCGCTAGTTCGAACTAGCGGGGCAATGTAGGCATACCGCACTTGCAAATGAAGCCCGGGATTTGAATTCCCCGGGCTTCATTTGCCTAAGCGGGGAGCCGCCATTTTTAAAACCCCGCTGGTTCGAACCCCCTGCAGCGCGGCTACACGGGGCTCGAACTAGGTAGTTCGGAATAGGAATCCTAGTCCGAACTACCTAGTTCGAGCCCCGTGTAACCGCGCTGCACGGGGTTCGAACCAGCGGGGTTTTAAAAATGGCGGCTCCCCGCTTATGCAAATGAAGCCCGGGAAATTCAAATCCCGGGCTTCATTTGCAAGTGCGGTTTGCCTACATTACCCTCCTAGTTCGAACTAGGAGGGTAATCTAGACATACCCTCTTTCAGCTTATTTAAGTTACAGGGTCAGTTGGGATTGTGTGACTGGGGAGGTTTGAGCTTATGTTCCTTGGATCATCCTCAATCTTTGATCAATGTGAATCAGCCTTCTGATCACCCTCCTGCTGTGCTATTAGCCAGGGGACAGAAATGGTGTCCCTGGCCTCTGTCTGCCAGAGGCTGGAGATGGATAGCACGAGATAAATCGCTTGATCACTGTCTTCGGTCCACCCCCTCCGGGGAACCTGGCGCTGGCCACTGTTGGCAGACAGGCTACTGGGCTAGATGGACCTTTGGTCTGACCCAGTACGGCCATTCTTATGTTCTTATGATTAATGAGGGGGACAGAAGGCCTTAAAAACCAGCAGCTAAGCAATCAAGGGGAGCTCGTAAAATGGGGACTGCCAACAGGAAAGTCCAAGAGGAAGACTTAATATAATCACTATGGTTAGGAAGGGCTGAATCACCAGTGCCAATGCTGCACATGTCTTCTCCAGAAAACCTAACCATGGATGCCTCTATCCAGATCCTGGTGTCAATTTTCAGACTGTGGCCTGCTGTTCCCACTCACAGAGCACCAGGCTGGGGGAACCATCCAATGTGAAAGGGGACTGGCTCCTAGAATCTCTCAGGAAGCACGTGGGAAAGCTATGGGAGGAGGTGGCTCTGCTGAGGAATATCCAAGCCAGGAGAAATTCCTTGAGAGAGTATTCATGTAGAGACATTCAATGCTGAGGAAGCTGTTCAGCTACAAAAGACTGCTGTCACACCAGGGGGAGGGAGATATGGCTCTGCCACAGGGACAACACTAGGTACAGGATATTTTTGGCAGGAGGCAATGCTTCACCCCTACTCCATCACCATGATAGCTGGGCTAGGAGAACCATAATGCTAATCCAGTACAGAAAAAAAACCAGCCTAAGAAGGTGATGGAATCTCCACCACTGCAGATTTTTATATACAGGTGAGACAGACACCTGACAGGGATACTCTAGAAAAAAATAGTCCTGCCATGAGTACAGAGGGTGAGACTAGAAGAACTCTTGAGGTCCCTTCCACTCCTATGATTCTATGACATTCATACCCATTTCTAAAATAAAACTAATTGTTATTCATCATAATTTGTAAGAGTTAAATCTGGATTTTTACATTGTGTATTAAAAAAATCTCTCAAACCTTGGCCTGATGTTGAATGGTAAATGCTCCTAAGATACCACTTGGGAGTTCATACAGATGTCCAATCTGTAAGGTCAAGGAATGAAGCTCCTCAACCAGGACCGAAGGGAGCTGGATTTCTAGTTCTTCATATGGATGGAGTAGCCCATCATCCTCTGTTTTGTGAGATTCCAAGTATCTGAATGAACAACACAAGATATAATTAGAGGATGCATAAAAGATGGTTATGCAAAACTAAATACTCACAATAAGTTAGCTAGTAACTGAAACTGCATGTCATCTCACCTGAAAATGAACACCTTCACATAATGCAGAAATACAATACACTGTTGTCTAATGTTGCCTGCTTCCGAGTGTAGGTTTGCTGCCTGACCTGAAAATAAAAACAGAAAATTATCAGGGTAAGGGAAAATCACTTCTTTACTATTATGAAGATTTCTTCTGAATGACACACTGTAGCGGTCAAAAATATTTTACAATAAGTATCAAGAACAATTCTGTTTAAACAGTGTCATTCAATTGCAAGCAAAACATTGTGTTAACAATTTTTCCCTGCTAAGTATTCTCCATACAAACTATCACAAAACGTGGTAAAAATAAAGGCAGAAGAAAGAGGAAATGTTATACATAATTCAGAACAGTGGAACTCATTCATATGATCTTCATTTTTTCCCCTTGACTTGTAAATTAAAAGGCAAAAAAGCACAACTTTAGAATCTATGAAGATATAAACAAGCATTCTTATGGGTTAGTTGTAATAAGGAGAGCATAGAGAATGAAAAAAACATGGTCATCAGACAAATTCCTAGACTAGGGCTACTCAATATGAGGACTATGGTCCGCACGCGGCCCGTGGCCCGTTTGTTTGCGGCTTGTGGTGCAGTCTGGATTTACACAGGGCTCAGCACGCAGGTGGGATCCTTTGAGCATAGTGATGAGTCTCCCAAGCAGGGTGAGCATTGAAAGATGCAAGCGGATGGGCTGGCTGGAACAGACGGGTACAGGGTGTTGGCATTTCTAGCCCCCAGGGAAGAGGTGTCAGGAGTGCCAGGGCATTGTGGGAAGTGCTTTGTATTCATGCCCGTCAGTGTGAAAGAAGCTATTAGCATATATATATTTGCATGTACATGCAACCACTCTAAGCTGCAGCCCTCGGCATGTGCTGTGAGTATCATTGTGGCCCTCGGGGCTTCCAAAGTTGAGTAGCCCTGCCCTAGACAGACTATATGAGCACTGAAGCCCAAAAGCATTTTAAGAAGCTGCATTTCAACTGTATGGAATGGGAAGGAAGGGATATGGTTTTGGCAGTAGAGCAGAGACTGCCCCTCTGCCATGTATATTAGCCAAACTAGACAGCTTCTATGACAAAGGATTAATGGACACGAATCAGATATTGAAAATGGTAACACACAGAAACCTGCTGGGGAACATTTCAACTTGCCCAGGCACTCATTAAAGGATTCTAAAAGTTACTATACTATTACAAAGCAATTTCAAAAACCAGCCTGAGAGAAAAGCTGCAGAACTCAGTTCCATTACAAGTTTGACACCTGTAATCAAAGTTTGAACAAAGACCTGACCTGGATGGGCCACTACATTCCACACCCTAATGACATAAAAAGCAAAGCACTGGGTAATTATAGATCACTCTATTAGCCTCATTTAGCACACTCTAATGGACAATATTTTTTCCTATTTTTTTCCTTCTCTTCCTCCGCCCCCCCTCCCCCTCCCAATCCCTCTCTCTGTTATTTATTTGTACCCTGGATCCCTTACTCCATTCATCTGAAGAAGTAGGTTGTGCCCATGAAAGCTCATGATACCACCTACATTTTTATTAGTCTCTAAGGTGCTGCAGAACTATTCATTTTTCTTTAAATTTTTTCCAGTTACAGACTAACATAGCTACCTGTCTGAGACAATTAAATTTTGTTTTAAGGTTTACATTTATACATGTCATGACACTAACTCAAGTGTGTGACAGGTTGTACTTGGCCTTTACAGCTCCCTACAGGAGGCCACAAAATTCTACTACATCCCATCCTAGGAAGCAGCAAAATGACAAGAAAGGAGCAATGAAAGTGAATACTACAGGACTACCTAAAGAGCAGCCAATCAAAGCCCAGAAGACTCAGCTGAAAAGAGCTGCAGGGTTTCAGCAGCAACTGGCTAGGACCAGAGGAATGAGAAAGGGAGTGATTTTCTTGCCAAAGGTGCATGAGGGATAGCTAGAGTTTAGTTTTGGCTGGGTTTGCTTAAGTTAGGTTTTCAGAGAGAAAGAGAAAGGGGTCTTGATGTAAGAATGAAACTAAAAAGGGCCAGGTAAGAGGCAGCCCAGGAAGGAAGGAACAATGAACTGAAATCAAGTAGGGTGCAGCTGTTGTTTATGATGCCCCTGCATTGGAAAGCAGAGTAGTGGGTAGGCCTCAATTTCCCCACCAGATATAGTGCCATAAACCTCAAGAAGGGGGCAGAAGTTATTTGAGAGCCTGAACACAAGGCTGAATTTCATGGGCCAAGAGTTGGGGCAGAAGATGCCAGTGAGGAGTTCATTAGAAGAAGTTCATTTGTATGTTGTGACTAGGCTGGAGGTCTGAACTACAGAAGATCTACCTGAATTGACTAGCAACCTGCAAGAAGTGATGGCATGAGAAAGACTGCAGTACCAAACCCATCAATTAAAAGGCACTCAAGAGTTGAGTACCCCCATTATAAAATATTATGTTGAAAGTGACCTAAAATATCAACCATAAAAATTTGAAGGAGAAAAAGGATCTTTACACACTTGTCACATCTCAGAGATTTCTCCAAAGCTACAGAGAGAAACGGAGGACAATATGGCTTGGTTGGATATACCATTACAACCCATCTCCTGGGCCCAAACTAAATTTCTGGGATGATGAAAACAAGTTTGGCCAATTTCTCCTGCCAATACTCAGAATGCATGTGCACTCTGGCCAAGTGGGGCAGAAAATTTAATCCATCAGCTTTGCAGTTATCTTCAGTAGAGTAAATTGTTAGATGCTCCATTTTCTAACATTAGGTCTAGTACCAGTTGAACCTCATTAATCTAGCATCCTTAAGACCTGACCGGTTCTGAACCAGACAATTTGAAAGACCACTGGAAGTCAATATTTAGCAGCATTACCAACCCTTCCACTGCTTATTAGGCCCTTAGAAGACATTTAGGGATAAATTAGAGATTAAATACAGCACACAACACTGAGAACCAGGACTGATAACTGTAAACAAACTTTATGGGACCATGGAAAACTTGGCCACACCCATGATAAGTGGACATCCAGCTAACTAAAATCATGCCAGACCATGGATGTTGCCAGACCAGAGTATGCTAGACTAGAAAGGTTCAACCTGTAATAATATTTATTATAATAAAATAAATAATAATAATAATAATAATATTTGATCAAAGAACAGTCAAAGGCTTTACAAAAATGTGTCTTGGTGTGTGACTTCAGGGACTGCATGCATCTCAGGGCCTGGACCACATCTTTAGTCAACCTTGTCACTTCAACAGAACACTCCCACATGCATTTCTTACATAAATGAAATCATTTTACTATACCAATGATCGTAAAAGAAGAAAGTGCATAAGAAGATGTATGAAGTGATTGTGGCTTTTCCAAAAATAGATAATGTTACAGAAAGTACAAATGATTCACTGGAAGGAGAAATAGTAGCAACAATGCCATAGAATTTAGACTAAGTATACCCTGAAGTACACGGTGCTTCACATATAGAAGAATAATCTGGCTCTTATATTTGTTGTAGTGAATATTTTTGCACTATTTTGTTAACCATTTTACTTTATTGTATTTAGGTAGCTCGATATCTGACAAAGTGAACAAGATAAAATAAAGATCACCAAATAGATGCTTACATTAAAAAACATAACTTGTTGCATAAACAACATATAGAAGATAAACTGGAATTTAAAATAAAATCCTTTGCAGGCTGAAACCATAAAGGTAAAAATCACAATCAAAACTAGATTTTTGTGACAAATCAACTAACCTTTGAATCTAGATGCTTATAACAGGAAGCTAGATGACAAGCTCAGACCTACAACTATGATGAAATTGCCATAAATGCTAAATTAATTGATGAGCCAACGGGTTGGCTCTCTCAAGCAAAAAGCACAGCTATTTCTTTGTAATGATTTACAAGTAGCAACAGGATACCATAGAGTAGATAGTGTATTTCTGAGCAACTACTTCAGTACTCAACCTGTTGAAGTAATTTGGCCTTCAAACTCACAATAAGCCTAAAGCTGCAAATAATCCTTCAGAAACGTACTACTTCTCATGCCTTAATATTTAATTCAAATTAACAGTTTTGCAGTGCTCCCATATCATCATTTTTACTGCAAGGACAAACGAAATTCATAAATAATGTCTAAACTAAGCAAATATAACAACTTGTTTATATATAAGTTGGGAGGAAATGAAAAAAAAAAAGCTATCTTTATAACTAAAATAGTCATTGTGAGCTTGAATTAATTCTATTTTAAATTCAAATAATTAATGGTTCAATAACCCCTGCACTGTGGGTAAAATCCTGGTCTTATTGAAATCAATGACAAAAATCCTATTGCTTTCAAGGGAGTCAAGATTACACCATATGCATTTGCTATACAATCAACATACAGTTTGGCAGTTACTAAACACAGTCATGACACTTCTGCTAGCAACAGCAGACATCTATCTTCCTAATAGCTTTATTCTATCAGAGCAGTAAAGTCAAAAATATATACAGCTGGAGATATTAAGACATTGCAGGTTTATGTTAATACATATAATTAATGTTTGTCTTGTGGTAACATCTAAAAGCCCCATTCAGGAATTAAGGGCCTGTTGTGCTAGATTCTTTTACACCCACATAATAAAAAGATCTTCTACCCAATATAAGTGGAAATATGTCAAACTTACCAAAATCCGACGAACTCATCTGTACTAGGTTTTCCAATTTGTGTATATGTTGCCTAATTAAAGAAATACAGTTTTATGGTATTAGATAAAGGCTATTTCATAGACATGTATTTTAAAGTGATGTAAATGTATAGAACACATTTACAAAACACAAAATAAGAAACAGACTCTGCCCAGAAAAGCTTACAAGAGTAAAAGCTGAGCATCAGGTCACTCAGGCTATGGACACATTGCATATGATAGATCATCATAAAGAAAACGCAACGCTGTTCCAAGGATGACAGGGAAGACACCAGGAAAAAAGGTGTAAAGCTAAGCAGAGAAATTACATCTAAAGCAAGAAATGTGTAGGGATAGAGCAAGGAGACATGAGAATAGAGAGTTACGAAGGGGAAAACTGGACAGGTTTCAGAAACCTGTGTGAGAAGAATTTCATGTAGAAAAGGGCAACCTACTGAAGGGATATGGGGGAAGTATACATGAATGGAGTCGCAGAAGGTGATTTTGGCACTTATGTGGGTGATAAATTGGTGGCAGGGCTAGCCGCTGGTGGGCTGCTGCTGTTATATTGTACCTGCAGAAGTGCAGGCTCGGGCAATCACAGTTCCCTTTGGCCAGGAACAACAATCCACAGCCAACAGAGGCTGTATGGAGGCCTGTTAGGAGGTAACCATGGTAGACCGGGTCTGGCCCAAGGACCAGTATTTGCCCATCCCTGCTTTAGTAGCATTTACAAAAAATTGGAAAGGGCAGGTAAGAAAAAGCCAGAGAAAAATGTTGGGCAAGAGATAAGCCAAGTGTAATTAAGTGTTTTATTAATTTAGATTTGTAAAATGTACTAGTCAGTCTCTTAGGCTATGTCTAGACTGCAGGCTTCTTTCGAAAGAACCCTTTTTTGGAACAGATCTTTTGAAAGAGAACGTCCACACACAAAAGCGCATCAAAAAAGAAATCTGCTTTTTCAAAAGATAGCATCAATTCAGTGTGGATGCTCTCTCGCATTTAAGCTGTGATTGCTATGGACAGAGTGGCCACCAAGGTACCTGTGCTTTTTCTGCTTTCCTCTTCTTTCGAAAGAACTCCCTCTTCCCTGTCCACACATGCCTTTTTCCAAAAGAGCTCTTCCAGAAAAAGGCTTCTCTCATATAGAAAGAGGATTACCAACACTGGAAAAACCCCTCTGTTCTTTCAATTTACTTTTGGAAGAATACAATTGCAGTGTGGACGTAACTCAGGTTTTGTTGAAAAAACGGCCTTTTTTCTGACAAAACTCTGTAGTGTAGACATACCCTTAATTTGTGATAAACAAGACAGGTCAACAAGCTTTCTTCTTCTCCTCTATCCCCAAACACACTTCAATATCCCCATCTTGACCCAGGATAAATATGGGAGAACAGGCAAGTCACGCAACCTGCACTGAAGGCCATTAATTCCAAGATCTGGCATACAAGTGGGGCAGAAATGAATTACAGAAGACCCCTCATGGAGATTGCCCAACCAGCAGCCCCCTCATTATATAACTTAAGGTGATGACTATTATTAATTAAAAGGACTTGAATTTAATAGTAATAACCACAGTATTGTATAAAGGGAGACTGTCTCTGAAGTAGGCTGGGCTCAATAATTCATGGTTTTTGTAGGGTGAAAGCCAATAACTTCACTTAGAAATCTGTTTGACAGCCACTGCAAATCATAGCGCACAGGTGTAATGTAACTCTACAGGAAGTCCTAACTAATAATAATGCCACTACATTCTGCGCTATTTGTAATTTTCAGATTGCTTTTGAGTGTTGCCCCCATGTAGAGTGTATGGCAGTAATTTGGATGTGAGAACGGCATTCATAATCATGGTGAGGTCATGAAAGAAAGGCTGCATCCTTCTTGTCAAGCGCAAATTTTAAAAGCCCTATGAAATAGGATTTCAGGTTGCAAGCTCGTACAAGCAGAGGTGAGCAAGTTGATGTGAGGACACTGAAATAATCTCCACCATTCTTTCTCCTTATTGTACAAAAGCCTTCTGGGCTGAGCTTCAGCCAGCTAGATTTCATCCACACTACAAAATCTATTAGATACTGGATACGGTTTTTTTCAGCCATACTTACTGTGTCAGAAAAGATGGAAGCACTGGGTGATTTCAACACACAGAATACCAAGGTTGAAAGTTAGAGACGCAAATAGAGCAGGAAGCAAAGTCAAGTAATTTTTTTTTTAAAGAAAAGATTAAATGAGCATCGTGCAGAGAAGGAGTGAGCCCAAAAGGTAGGGGCCGTCAATTAGACTTATGCTTTCTTTATGGCAAAACTTTTGTTAGACAACAGTGTGAAGAAAAAAAAAACCAACCCCACATGACTGATGTAAGCTTCACTGACAAAGTGCCAGTGTACACAGTATTATGTAGCATCTCCCACCAACATGACCAATGCTACTTATTAGGACTGGTTTAATTATACAATAGGAGAGCTCCTATTGAGTGGCTAATTAGGAGACCTTACAGCATTGCAGCTGCAGTGGTACAGCTGTACCACTGTAAGATCTATAAGGTAGACATATCCTTAGATCAGAAAAAAGAAAGCAATGGAATAATGTTGAAGCACACCAAATAATAACCAGAGAGATAAAGATTGTTGTTTGAGAAAGTGTCACTAGTGATAGGGATTCTAGCTGGGAGTTAGTGGAGACATCAAAACAAACAGAAATAATTGTTTTGATAAATAGTGTATATTTCATCCAGAAAGACAAGTACCTTAACACTATAGGTAAAAGTCCATACAAGGCTCACTTAAAAGATTACTTCAACTGTGGGTGGTTCTGATGTAAACAAATCTTTAGGCAGGATGTAATTAACACAGTCTTATCCAACACTCAACTCAAAAGCAACAGCGCAAAATGTAACTGTCAACGTTGGATTTGGGACAGGACTAGGGATGTCAGATATTGTATAACCACATGAAATTTTAGGTTACACAACTATTCGATAGTCCCTGGGAGCAGAGCCTGCAGCCACTGTGCTCCCAGCCCCATTCCCAGGGAGCCCCCTGCCACTCCGCGCTGCTGCCTCTGATCAGGGGTGGCAGGTGGGAGTTGGTTTGTGAAGTGAGCCCGTTTAAAAACCAGCTCTCTGCAGACCGGCTGCCTGCTGCCCCGCACTGCTGCCTCTAATACAGAGCTCCCCGTGGAGAGAGGCTGCTGTTGGTGGCAGGGGGAGGGTGAGAGGCAGGGGATACTGCTGCGAAGAGGGTAAGGGAGGCTCGGTGGGAGGCAGAGCCGACACTGTTCACGTAGAGCTTGGACTCCTTGTGGACAGAAGCTGCTTTGCAGCAGCTGCCCCCTGCCACCTCCCGCTGCTGCCTCTAATAGAGGCAGCAGTGCGGGGGGCGAAGGTAGCACCACAGAGCTGGTACTGGGGGGAAACCAGCTTTTAAGCCAGCTCCCCAGCATCAGCTCCTGACTGCCCCCCCCCTACAATCTTTGTAGGAGGCAGCAAGTGGGGGGCAGGCAGGTCAGCGAAATCAGCACATGCAGAGAGTCAAAAGCTGGCTCCCTGTGCATATCAGCTCCAGAGTGCCTCCCTCTGCACTGCTGCTTCTCTATCAGAGGCAGCAACGCAGTGGATGGCAGGCAGATCCAGTGCTCCTGGGGAGCCTGCGTTAAGTCAGCTTCTTATGGGCAGCAGCTCCCGTTCCCCACCCCCCCAATGCCTCTGGTACAGAGGCGGGGAGGAAGGTGTATGTAGTGAATAAGATTAACCAATAAGCCAAGATTATTCTTATAAAAAGTACAAGAGGAAGTTTCATGACTATAAATATTCAGGAATTCTGTTTTGCATCTCATTTGAAATATATGTTCAACTACATAATTTTTCATGGGCACTGAAAACATATAGAATACAATTTTAAACAAACTGTGTTACTGAAGATAACTGGATAAACAGCGTTCACATATTAGATCCGCTTTCCCTACAAAATTGCCTCCATATGTGAAGGGTTAGCTAAAACGCTGCATACCTTGTGGGCTGAGCCACCACACAATCTATGTTCTATTTTATAGAAATGCTTCCCCATAAGATGCAGCCCTAGAAGGCCACCTAGCCCTGCTGCTTTCCCCAGAGCAAACTGTGACTGCACCAGTCTGACTGCTATGAGACAAATGGATTCTAGAGAATGACACTGGTGATGGCAATTAATGTGCTTAGCGCCTGCCTATCATCCTACAACAAGATAATCTGAGTTGAGAGAGCAGGGCTTTGTGGGGGGTTAGGAAGATCAGTTACATGGATAGAAAATGTGCCTGTGACCAAACAGGATCAATTTTTGGCACAGAATGAATCAGGTAGAATGATGAAAAGGGATACAGAAGATTCAGTTAATTAATCAAAACCATTAAAGAGCTAGCCTGCCATGTTTTCCTCTATTTGGGGAGGGAGGGAAATCATAGTTTCTATCAAAGCAGCAGCAGCAATGTATTTTTTAAAAGTCATTTTTCCTCCCATCTTTCAGGATCTGCACCATTATATTAAAAAGACCAGAACCTGTTAGTAACATGTTCCATAATATTCCCATGGTCGTACCCTCAAGGTACCGATGATTATAGTGAATTCTAAAGGGTGATGGGATATATGGCATGTTTGAAGAAACCTACAAAAAAAAAAAAAAAAAACAGTATACCCTCCATGTGCTTTACATCCTGAGGATTAACAGTAGCAAAGAGGATTATCAATGATCTGTATGTTTGCACTGACCAGATTAAACATCTGCACTGAATTAATCGGAGTAGCTGTAGCCAAACAGATTGCTGACACTACGCTAATCCAAACAAGTGAAGAAAATGCTGCATACTACGTTGAAAGTATTTGATTTATAACATCCACTTCTGTTTACGTGCACATACAAAAAACTTTTGAGAAATAATCTTCAAACAAGATTTTAGTTAGACTAGACAAGAATTACTATACATTATGAATTAAACATAAAATTGTTGTAACAAATATTTCTTCTCATTCCGAGTCTGGCAGAGTAAAGAGATGCATGAATCATGCTGCTTAGAAATTCAACATGAAGTCACATTGTACTATACTTCTAATGCATAGTTCACTGGTGTAAAATTCATCAGTTTTAGTTACCCTACAAGTAAATCACCTGCCCCTCACTGAATTGAGCTGTCATATAATTTGGTTAAGGCTATGATTATGCCATGGAAGTTACGGAATCTGTGACTTCCAGTGACCTCCATGACATTGTCTCCAGGGTCGTGCTCCAAATCCAGTGACCCTTCCCCGGCCCCCCTCTCCCCGCCGCCCACACACACACACACACACAAAGCTCCCAGCCTCCACACTCGGGAGGATCCCCCATAGCTGTCCAGCTGTGGTGGGCAACAAGGAGACCTGACAGCTCCCAACCATAGTAGGGGACCCCTCTGAGCACTGAGCTATCCTGGGGATGAGGACCCCCACAGCAGCCCAACCCTATAGCAGGAGAACCCCACAGCTCCCACTGACCACAGCAGTGGGGGACCCCAAAGCCCCAGCAATCATGGGTGCTGAACATGCCTCCCAATTTTGTCAAGGATATTTTTAGTGAAAGCCAGCGGCAGGTCATAGGCTTCCATGAAATTCTGTTTATTGCCTGCAATCTGTCCGTGACTTTTACTTACAATATCCCTGGCAAAAACTTAGCCTTAAAGATGGTGTTTACTATATATGAGGTATAATGTCTATAGTTTTTTACCATTTTATAAAGTAGAAAACCCCAAAGTGTGTTAAGCAACACAGATAGGAGTGTAATTAAATCTTGGAAATGGACTGATATGATAATAAGCACACCATACCTAAGTAAACCAAAGAGAAATCTACAGGACTCAACTAATGCAATTTCAGTAACCCAATGAAAGCCAAATATTTCCACAGTATCTTCCTCATAGTCAGTTGGAGAAGGATCCAGTCTCAGCAAAAGCCTGAAAAAAGAAAGTGAGTACATGTCACAGATTCTTCTATAATACATTATAAAGCAGAGGATCTCACCCTTTTTCTTTCTGACCCCCACCCCTGCATGGTATAAACTCCATGCCCTACCTATGTCACAACTACTATTTCTCTGTATATAAAAGCAAGGGCCCATGTTAGGGGGTAACAAGCAGGGCAACTGCCTGGGGCTCCTAGGAAGCTACATTGCTCAGGCTTCAGCCCCGTGCAGTGAAGCTTAAGATTTCCGTCCTGGCCCCAGTGAATCTAATGCTGGCCCTGCATGGTACCCCCCCGAAATACTGCTTGCAGCCCCCCAGGAGTCCAAACCCCAGGTTGATAACCTCGATTATAAAGGATACAATACCTACAGAAGGCTTGCCTATTACTATTAGTTTATCAATGTATCTGTAGCATATATACTATAAATTGGAAGCTCCACCGGTGCTCTTCAAGGAAAGGCTGTCGATATTATATCACTGTAAAAGGTTTGAGCATATGAAATATAGCAATTCCTAATTCCAACAACATAAGAGCATCACTATCATAAACCCCCACCCACATTCTAAAGCATCTTTCACTCTTACAACAGGTCCTGCTTGAGGCACAATACACAACTTGTTTTTAATAGGATGAAGGAGACTGCTACATTACCTACAAAACGCTACTTATTTATGAGATATGCATCATACTTTAATGTATGTCACAGCTGAAATACTTATGCACCTGAATGGTCCAGCATGTCTAATAATTATCTCTAGAATGAGCATTTATTCTTCTATGTAGACTTACTAGTAAGTAACCCTTTGGACACAGATACAGAACATAACCTTAAACAGCTGGAATGAACACATCCACATAGTGATTTTATAAAAACTCTAGGCCAGGAAAATCATTTTAGCTTAGCTCTCAAGTATTCTACAGACTTCAGGGATTAACTCTGTCACCTATGGTCAATTCTGCATCATTAGTGCACACAGTTTAAAGAAAAAAAAGGATACAGTACCTCTTGAATAACAATGACTAACATTGCTAGTTTAACTGTAAAGAAAATATAGCGGACAAAAAAAATGGCCTTTCATTGTGAAAGTGAAGTTACTATTCCCCGGCACTATATTTGTCTACAGATTCGGTAGTCAGAGAGAAAAGCAGCACCTTCTCAGTCACCCTGATACTTCCTTACCTAGAAGTGTATAGGTATTTCAGGAACAAAACACTACTTATTTATGAGATGTGAGCCAATCACTGTCTATGATAGTATTATTAGCATCATCTCTATCGCAGTCATGCCAAGCAGCCCAGTTCAAACTGGAGCACAGTTGATCTAGGCACTGAATACTTCCATCTGTGTTTCTATGAACTTACAGTATAACTAGAAAATGCAAACAAAGGAATAATCATCCTCACTTTACAAATGAGGAATACATGGGCAGATAAAGTGACTTATTCAAGATCACAAAAGAAGTCTGTGGCAGAGCTAGGAATTGAATCCAGCTCTCCTGAATATGTTCAACATAAAATCACCCTTCTTCCCAGGTATGAGTGGGAGGTTTGTCTGGGGGATGCAAATGGCTGAAGAAGAAAACAAATGTAAAAACACTGTCAAGACCTCTAATGTGGCAAGCAGCTGCTGAAAGAAGCAACTGAAACATTCCAAAAGTATAACACACTTTTAAATGCAGTATAAACATACCTCTTAAGAGACCCACTTGCTAGATAAGACTCTACAGAAAAGTGTCTCCCTCCATCTCTGTTGTCCAAAGCACAGGAAAAACAAGGGGGTCTTGAGTTCTCCTTCTCCACTTCCATAGCCATCTCTAAACTGTCAGTAAGGGATGGAGGTGTGAGGGAAATAGTGAAGTCATCATTCATTGTTCACACCTGGTTGCTGAAAATGTGTTTTAAAAAACAAATATAACTTAAGTTTTCTGGAAATGATTTTCTTGTAGCTATGTTTTCTCTACTGAATGATAAAAGGTAATTGAGTTAAAAAAAAAAAGACTCCTTTGTTATCTATGTCCTACAATAAAAGAACATTGCAGCCCAAATGCATGCTAAATAGCAATAAATCTGCAGACTGAATCACTATTCCATTATTAATTATGCAACTATGTAACTCGCATATAGATAAAGTGAGTAAAATTACCATATGATTAATTCCAATTTAGCTAAGACTGCAAGAAAACTGGTATTTAAAATCTCTTTACCAAAAAATCTGAGAGAGGAGGGAGAGAACAAAAGCAGGATGACGAATGTTCACTAAACAAGGACATATATCTAAAAGAAAACTTTATAACCGACTTTAAAACATTAATTTTTCTGTTGTTTTTTTAAACAGTATACTGAAAGTGCAAGTTATAGAGCTCTGCCATAATTATACCTATTCTAAGTTCAACCATGGATTTCAATTTGAGTGCTGGCACTTCTCAGTAATTTTTTTTTTTTACATGACCTAACTTACTCTGCTATATTGTTTAGTCTCAAGTCAATATCATCAAGTATTCATTGCTTAAACATATTTTCAACTTTGATGCCTGGTTTGAACTTCCCTGTGAATTATTAAGTATATTCATTGTAATTTTACAAATCAAAGTAAACACAGTAGTACAGCTAAGTAGCCCGAACCAAATTAATGGGATCATTTCACACACCCTTGAACTAACCCTGATTATAAATATAGTAGCACCTGATCACAGAAGGAATCCCACCCAAAGCAAAAAAAAAAAAAAAAAAAAGGGCAAGGACTCTGGACAGCACATTTTAATTTAACTCCAGAGATGGATTAGGGACAGATCTTTATATTTATCATCCATATACAATTCTGTGCATTTCCCACCTTCAGCAGTGCTGAATATTTGAATCAACAGCTTATTTGAGCCTTTCCTAACTTTTCTTGTAAGCTCATAGACTATATCTAACTCCAGCTATGTGACTAACATAACTTGAGTTGACATACCTTAGGTTGAATTACTGCAGGGTCTTCACTGCAGTGATCCAACAGAAGAAATGGTCCCATCAACTTACCTTACTCTTCTTGTGGGGTGCACAGTACAGGGGTCATCTGCAGAGTGCTCTGCAATTGATTTGGTGGATCTTCTCTAGATCCACTGTATGGTGATTTGCCTGCCTGGTGCAAAGGTTGTGGATTTCTCAAGATGTCTCGATAGACTTATGTGTAGTGCTGGGGAAGAGCCAGTGGTCGTGGTACATGTAGCTACCGGTGGGGTGGGGTGGGGTAGGGTAGAAGAGAGGTTCTGGAGGCCAAATTTAAGCTGCTAGGAAAGAAATTGAAATCTAGGACTTCTATGGTAGTGTTCTCTAAAATACTTCAATTTCCAAGTGCAGTGCCAGGTAGGCAGGACGAATTTCAGAGTTTCAATGCATGGATGAGATGAAGGTATAGAGAGGAGGGGTTTAGATTTATTACAAACTGGGGTAACATTTGGGAAAGGGGGAGCCTATACAGGAAGGACAGGCTCCACATAAACCAAAATGGAACCAGATTGCTGGAACTTAACATTTAAAAAGTCATAGAGCAGTTTTTATACTAAGGTCTAGGGGAAAGCAGACGGTCTATGGGTGCAGAGGAAGACAGGGATCGGACAGAGATCCTCTCATAGGGGAGGGTTTATTAATAGAGATTTTCTCTAACCCCTAATAAGGAGGAGAGGATGGAAGATGATAAAATATGGGTAAGATCAGATGAGAATCAATCAAAAGAAAAAGTTTAAACACATCAGGAAATGGCAGACAGATAAATAGTGACAATTTTTTTGAAGTACTTATACACAAAAGCTAGAAGTCTACAGAATAATAAGATGGGTAAACTAGAGTGACTCCTATTAAAGGAGGATATTGATGTAATAGGCTTCATAGAAACTTGACGGAATGAGGACAATCAATGGGATACAGTCATACTAGGGTACAAAATATATTGGAAGGACAGAACAGGTCATGGTGGTGGGGGAGTGGCACTATACATGAAAGAAAATGTGGAATCAAATGAAGTAAAAATCTTTAATGGAGAAAATGTTCCATAGAATTGCAATGGGTAATAATTCCATGCACCAACAACAATCATATAGCACTAGGGATATATTTTCGACCATCTGACCAGGACAGTGATAGTGACTATGATATGCTAAAGGAGATTAGAGAGACTATCAAAATAAAAAACTCCATAATAGCAGGGGATTTCAACTATCCCCATATTGACTGGGTACACACCTCAGGACAGGCTCAGAGATAAAATTTCTTCATACCTTAAGTGACTGCTTCTTGGACCAGCTGGTTCTGGAACACACAAGGGGAAAGGCTATTCTTGATTTAGTCCCAGTGGAGCGCAGGATCTGGTCCAAAGGGTAAATATAACTGGACTACTTGGAAATAGTGACCATAATGTAATAAAATTTAACATCCCTGGGGTGGGAAAAACACCTCAGCAGCCCAACACTATGGCGTTTAATTTCAGAAAGGGGAACGATACAAAATTGAGGAAATTAGTTAAACAGAAATTAAAAGGTAAAGTGACAAAAGTAAAATATCTGCAAGCTGCATTGAAACTTTTCAAAGACACCATAATAGACGTCCAACTAAAATGTATATCCCAAATTAAAAACACAGCAAGAGAACCCAAAAAGTCCTGATAAAAAGAAATCTTTTAAAAAGTGGAAGTCAAATCCTAGTCAGGAACATAGAAAGGACCATAAACTCTGTCTAATTAAGTGTAAAAATGTAATAAGAAAAGCCAAAAAGGAGTTTGAAGAACAGCTAGTCAAAAAGTCAACAAGTAATAGTAAAATGTTTTTAAGTACATCAGAAGCAAGAAGCCAACAAAACAACCATAGGGGCCCTTGGACGATCGAGATGCTAAAGGAGCACTCAAACATGATAAAGTCATAGCGGAGAAGCTAAATCAATTCTTTACTTCAGTCTTCACAGCTGAGGATACTGGGGAGATTCTCAGACCTGAGCCATTCTTTTTAGGTGACAAATCTGAGGAATTGTCCCCGATTAAGGTGTCCTTAGAGGAGGTTTTGGAACAAATTGATAAACTTAACAGTAACAAGTCACCAGGACCAGATGGTATTCACCCAACAGTTCTTAAGAACTCAAATGGGAAATTGAAGAACTACTAACTGTGGTTTGTAACCAATCCTTTAAATTAGCTTCTGTGCCTAATGACTGGAAAATGCCTAATGTGATGCCAATGTTTAAAAAGAGCAAGGGGGTGATCCTGGCAATGATAGAGCGGTAAGTCTAACATCAGTACTGGGTAAACTGTAGTAAAGAATAAAATTGTCAGACACATAGATAAACATAATTTGTTGGGGGAAGTCAATGTGGTCTCAGTAAAGGGAAATCATGCCTTACTAATCTGCTAGAGTTCTTTGAAGGGATCAACAAACATGTGGACATGGGGGAATGCAGTGTATATAGTGTACCTTGACTTCCAGAAAGCCTTTGACCAGGTTCCTCACCAAAGGCTCTTAAGTAAAGTAAATTGTCCTGGAATAAGAGGGAAGGCCCTCTCATGGACTGATAACTGGTTAAAAGACAGGAAACAAAGGGTAGGAATAAATGGTATGTTTTCAGAATGGAGAGAGGTAACTAGTGGTGTCCCCCAAGGGTCCGTACTGGGACCAATCCTATTTATAAATGATCTGGAGAAAGGGGTAAACAGTGAGGTGGCAAATTTTGCAGATGATACCAAACTGCTCAAGTTAGTTAAGACCAAAGCAGACTGTGAAGAGCTTCAAAAAGATCTCACCAAACTAAGTGACTAGGCAACAAAATGGCAAATGAAATTTAATGCTGATAAATGTAAAGTAATGCACATTGAAAAAAAATAATCCCAACTATACATACAAAATGTTGGGGACTAATTTAGCTATAGCTACTCAAGATAGATCTTGGCATCATTGTGGATAGTTCTCTGAAAACATCCACTCAATTTGCAGCAGCAGTCAAAAACAGAAAACAGAATGTCAGTAATAATTTTAAGAGTAGAGAATAAGACAGAGGATATAATATTGTCTCTATATAAATCCACATCTTGAATACTACATTCAACAGAAGTGGTCACCTCATTTCAAAAAAAGGTAGTTTTGTACAGGCAGTCCCCGACTTACGCGGATCCGACTTATGTCGGATGCGCACTTACGAACGGGGCTTTTCTCGCCCCGGAGCTCACATGCGGTGGGTCGCCACCCGTGTCCTCCGGGGCGAGAAAAGCTTCTCCCGGTCTCCTTGGTCTGCTGGGGGGGTCCAGCAAAGCCGCTGGACCCCCCCAGCAGACCAGGGACACCGGGAAAAGCCGCCCAGGCGGCGGGAGTCCCGCCACCTGGGCGGCTTTGCTCGTTTGCTCCTGTCCCCTTGGTCTGCTGGGGGGGGGGGGGTGCAGCTAGTGCCCCCCCCCCCCAGCAGACCAGGCTTTTCTTGCCTACCCCGGGGGTAGAGCAGCTGGACCAACCCGGCAGCACCCCAGCTGCTCTGCCCCAGGAGTCCTGATTCAGCCGCTGCTGGTCAGTTTCAGCAGCGGCTGAATCAGGACGCCTGGGGCAGAGCAGCTGGGGTGCTGCTGGGTTGCTCCAGTAACGCCAAGGAGCCGCGCTACTGGAGCAACCCAGCAGCACCCCAGCTGCTCTGCCCCAGGCTTCCCCAAGTCAGCCGCTGCTGAAACTGACCAGCAGCTGACTACAGGAAGCCCAAGGCAGAGTTGCTCTGCCCCAGGCTTCCTGGAATCAGCCGCTGATCAGTTTCAGCAGCAGCTGACTTGTGGACGCCTGGGTTTCTTAAGTTGAACCTGTATGTAAGTCTGAACTGGCGTCCAGATTCAGCCACGTTTGAAACTGATCAGTTTCAGCAGCGGCGGACGCCAGTTCCGACTTACATACAGATTCAACTTAAGAACAAACCTATAGTCCCTATCTTGTACGTAACCCAGGGACTGCCTGTATTGAAAAATTTCAGAAAAGGGCAACAAAAACTATTAGGGGTTTGGAACAGGTGCCATATGAGGAGAGATTAAAAAGATTAGGATTTTTCAGTTTAGAAAATAGGAGACTATGGGGGGAATATAATAGAGATCTATTAAATCATGACTCTCTAGTAGCCTCATTTAGCATGGACACTCTAACTGACAATACTTTTCCCCATTTTCCCCAATATTTATTTGTACCTGGACCTCTTAACTCCATTAATCGGAATAAGTGTGTTGTGCCCAGGAAAGCTCATGATACCATCTACCATCTACAGAACTATTCACTGTTTTTGACTAAATTCATAGAAGTTAGGTCCAACCGTGGCTATTAGCCAGGATGGGTAGGAATGGTGTCCCTAGCCTCTGTTTGTCAGAAGCTGGAAACGGAGGGCAGGAGAGGGATCACTTGATGATTACCTGTTCTGTTCACTCCCTCAGGGGCATCTGGCATTGGCCACTGTTGGAAGACAGGGTACTGGGTTAGATGGACCTTTGGTCTGACCCAGTATGGCTGTTCTTATGCTTTTATGACAAAAAAGACAATTTAGAGTCAATATCCTAGGAAGGAGACTAGCCCCAGCTGCTGAAAAACGTAGCAATTCCTACCAAGGCACAGAGAGTCTTTATCCTCTGTTTCAAACGCCAGTTCCTATGTTTATGATACATTTGAAGTTTCTCCTTCATTCACCTCTCAACAAAGAGAGAAGAAACCACTTTCTTCCTGCCTCCAATCATTACTTCCTGACATGTTGGAGTCCTCTCATTCTGCTGCTGATTTGTTCTCCAGTCAAATGAGCGTAACTGGCATCATGATTATGATTCCTTTTGGAGTGCTAACTGCTTTCTGAATGGTCACAGTGCAACAGACATGAGACTTGTTAGTTTCATTACTGCTTCCTAACAAGTTGTCTGGTCGCAAAGGCAGGCAGGCAGGCAGGCAAGTCAATACTGTATCAGGTCGCATCTGGAAGGTTTTCTTCAATACCATCACAGCTTGATCAGTTGGGCACACACACTTGCCAGAAAAGCAGTTCTAATCATTACTTCTATGGCAGGCTCTCAAACCCTGATGAGACATGCACCCTGAGGCCGCACACAGACTGCACATGCCTTTGCATCAGTACTTAGAGGGGAAAGGGTTTAGTCACTTGAAGCCACACCCCAAGTGCCGGGGATAACCCAGCACGCTGCAGTCACCGCAGGCCAGGCCCGGAGCGTTCTCTGCAGGGGACGGGGGGGACGCGCGTGCGGCGGGGAAAGTGCAAGCCCCGGGGTCTGATGCACGCGCGGGGCGCTCAGAGCAGGGCACGCGCTACGTAAGCGTCCCGGAATGTTTACCTCTTCGCCTTCCGAACCCCAACGCTTTTCTGTATGTCCCGCGCGCACGAACGATCACGCGACTGCGCATGCTCGATGGACGGGGCGCCAGCACCGCTTCCTTCTCATTGGATAGGGCCCTTATGGGACTCCGCCCACTCTGACGCCAGCGCTCGCGCTTTTCCAACCTCCCCTTCCGCCCGCGAGACTTAAAGAGACAAACCCGCGCTGGAAGGGGCCGTCTGCAAATTGCATTCCCGGGTTGCGCCTCTGCCCTGCGAAGCACCCCGCCCCGCGCACGCGGCTTCCCGGACTGGCGGGCTCCATCCCCAACCCTCCCCCCCCCCCCGTCACCCTTCTAGGCTCTGCCTGTGCTGCCAGCCTTCCCCACAGCTCTGCTGCCAGCCCAGGGCTCTGCACCCCTGGCCCCAATCACCCCACCCCCAGCCTCTGTGCCATTCAGCCCCCTCCCTCGCTACCTCCACCCCCTCAGCATTCTGCTCCTGTCGTGCCTCCCCTAGGGCTCTGTGCTACTCCCCACCAGCCAGTGCCTCGGGCAGCCGACCCTCCACTAGCTGGCGATCACATCCATCGCTGCCTACAAATTTCCTCCCAAAGCCGGTATTTCACACTACCCTCTCCCAGCTACCCCTACGTTCCTGCACTCATTCATTCACCTTGCTACTCGCACTCGCAGCAGGGTTGCCAACTGCCAGTAAATTTGCAGTCTGACCATTTAAAAGAGCTAAAATTGGACCTGTCTGTAAAATCCCTAAAAACATTTACCTATCAGGAAACCCCCCCATACACCACGCTATGCAATGCAGCTGGAGGATCCTTCCCCCTTGGCCCTATAGTTAGGTCCACACTGTGAAGTAGCACCAGGGAGCAGGCCCAAACAAAGGCTATATTTACACTGGCACGATCTTGTGCCAGAAATATGCAAATGAAGCTAAGGGTGGAATATTGCTGAGCCTCATTTGCATCTCTAATGAGCCACCATTTTTGCCCAAGAGGCTCTTGCGCCAGAAGGAGCGTCTACACTGCCCCTTCTTGCGCAAGAAAAACCCTCTTGCGCAATGCCCTTATTCCTGAAAATAATCAGCGTAGCGACATTGCGCAAGAGGATTTTTCTTGCGGAAGAAGGGGCAGTGCAGACAGCTCCTTCTGGTGCACGAGCCTCTTCTGCAAAAATGGCAGCTTATTAGATATGGAAATGAGGCTCTGCAATATTCCACACTTAGCCTCATTTGCATATTTCTGGTACAAAATCACGCCAGTGTAGACATAGCCAAAGTGTTTGCGGGCCCAAGACAGCACACTGCAGTTGGTTGCACCCCGCAGCCAGGTGGCTTCCAGCCAGGGCAGTGAGCAGATGGGCGGGTACCAAGCAGCACAGGGCCCTTATGGTGTGGGGCCCCAAGGCAACCACATTTCCCTTCTTGCTCTAAGGCCAGGCCTGCCAGGGAGTCTACAATTCCCTAGGTGGGGACAGAGAAGAGAATTCTCCCACTGAGGACTCCTTCCTATCAGCTGGTGGCAAGTGGGGTTCTCCACTTCCAGTTTTGAATTCTTTGGTGTCAATAGTAGGGTTGCCAGGTGTCCGGTTTTGAACTGGACAGTCCAGTATTTGAGCTTTCTGTTCAGGAAACAAATTGAGAAAATATAAATGAGAAAACAAATGTCCAGTATTTTCTAAATAAGATGTAATGTAGAATGTGATGTAATGTCAAGTGTGTCCAGTATTTTTGTTGAAATCATCTGGCAACCCTAGTCAGTAGCCCGGGACAATTTTGAACTCTTCTTTGGGTGTACCAGGGTCCAAATTTAAACTTTTCTTTTGGGGCACAAAGGACTGCTTGCCCGCCCCCTGTGCCATGGGGGGAGGGACAAGGGGTCAGCAGCCAGAGCCTGGTTCATTAACTGCCCTGAGCACCACACTTTGGGGGATCACCATGAGGCCCAGGGGATAAGCAAGGGACCTGGAGCTGGCAGCAAGGATGCCATGCACTCAACCTGGGCCCACCCTGCTCCATTTCTCCTGCTCCCAGCCACGTCACTGTGGAGGGAGCTGGGAGAAAGAGTGGAACTGCCGCCAGGGAAGCAGACAGACTGGGGCTAGATTGCTCCGCTCTCCCCCTCATTGCCACTAGTGAGTGGGGGGGGGGGGTGACCCTTGCTGCCAACACCAGCCACTAGTCCACTGAGCCACATCACTAGAGATGAGGTTGGGAGGGAATGGAATGGGGTTTGGGAGAAGGAGTGACACGAGAGTGAGCAAGAAGTGGTAGGGATAGTGTGAAGTAAGAGTGGGAAGAGGCAGGGCTTTCCCCTGGGGGTGACGGTTGGCATGGGGAGGTGTTACATGAGATAAAAATCAAATGACCAGTGCCCCGCTTGTGTTCCTCCCCAGCAGTTGCCACTGTCACTAGTGTCCATGCAGGAGCAACTTTTGTGGGCATGTGTGTAGTACACTCTCCTTCTGGGATCTCCTGTGGCTTGGGGGTCAAGGGATGGGGATGGATGGTGCAGTGAATGGATTTAGCAGCCTCCCACAGGTTCCCTACTTGTAAGTCACAGTGCAGCAGTCACTTAAATATAAGAAATAAACTGTCCACTCCTATGCTGGAAGGATTATTGATTGTCAAAAATGGACCTGGAAAAATTACTAAAGAAATCACAGAATTATAGAAGATTAGGATAGGAATAGACCTCAGGAGGTCATATAGTCCAATCCCCTACTCAAAGCAGGACCAACTTCAACTAAATCATCCTAGCCAGGGCTTTGTCAAGCCTGGCTTTAAAAAAAACTGTAAAGTGAAGATTCCACTACTTCCCTAAGGCAACCCTTTCAGTGCTTCACAATCCACGGTGTGAAATAGTTTTTCCTAATATCCAACTTGGACCTTCTCCACTGCAACTTAAGAATATTGCTCCTTGTTCTGTCACCTGCCACAACAGAAAACTGCCTAGCTGCATCCTCTGTGGAACCCCCCTTCAGATATCAGAGAATCATAGAACTGGAAGGAACTTCAGGAGATCATCCCATTCCTTCTTGTCCGATCATTAGACATTACGGAGAACATTTTTTTCTTCTCTTCCCATCCATCCATTTCCAAATTCCTTGTCAACTGTCCACCATATTCCCAATCAGTCTCCCATCCATACAGCTCTTTATTCCCAAACAGCCAGTCTCATGTTTCATGCTGACAGCCACCCATCAAAATCCTGCTTCTCAAGGTTCTTCCCTGAATTACCACCACACAAACTCTTGCCCCCCCCACCAATTGCACCTTAAGCTCCCCTCCCACAGTTACCACACATTCTCCCTCAGCCATCCATTCTATTACATTTCCATGACAAAATAATAATAAAAAACAAAACAATGAATGGTCCTGTGGCACCTTTGAGACTAAAAAAGAAAAATGTAGATAAGGGTAAATGTATTTATGTGTACCCTGGACTCCTTAACTCCATTCATCTGAAGAAGTGGGTTGTGCCCACAAAAGCTCATGATACCATCTACATTTTTATTAGTCTCAAAGGTGCTGCAGGACTACAGACTCACAGGGTTAACTCTCTGAAACCTTTATATACATAACTATTTATTTACAGCCAGCGACCAATATTTTTTGCCATTCACCCACTCGCCTACCATTCTCCATCACCCTCCCAGACATCCCTAACATGGTTGGCTAGCAATCCCTCTCAGCCAACAACCCCTCTCTACGCACACTATCCCTACTACTTCTAACCACATCCCCTGCCAGCCTCGTGCCAACATTTCCTCATGTTCACTACCAACCAATCCTTTCCTGTTCCATACCTATGATTTCCCGTGCTCCTTCCACCTCCTATTTTTCTCCTACCAGCTTCTCTTCCTTACACTTTTCTTGCCAGAGCCAAAGCCAGAGGAAAATCCTCCTCACAAAATCCTCGACAGCTTTCACCAAACTTCCTTCCAGCCATCTCCTTTCCCTTTCTCTCACACCTTTCCAATTCTTGCCAAATGCCCATTCTTCAGTCTCCTTCCCTTACATTTCAGTTAATCCTTCTCCCAAACTAGTGCTTACTTTCATACATCCCTACTAACCCAGAGATCTTCTCTCCTATTACCCCTTTTCATATTAGCTCCCAAACCCTTTCACCCAATCTACGTTTCCCATCAGCCCTTCCTGCACAGCGGTTCCCAACCCTTTCCCATGCCAGCCAAAATTAATCTTCTCCTGTCCCTTCTGTGCCCATCCAGTAGAACACCGCAAACAAGTTCTCAACCAATAGGCACAAAAGTGCCTGACAAATACAACAATCAGGTCGGAGCTTGCCATTGTTATTAATTGAAAGCTCTTGATTAATCAGTCATTATGGTGCACTATGCGAAAGTCTTAAAACCGTCCAAACTCTGTGCGTGAGACAGCTGTATTAAGGTTAGCATTGTGTAGCCTGTAAGTGATTGTTCACTTATCTAATTATTGTATTATTATGGATTGTCTTGTTTTTGTTAATTACGAAACGCTTTCTTCCTGGCATTTCAATGGAAATCACTAGAAGTGCACGCAACTTTTGCTCCCAACCGGAAAGTTACCAAAAAGTTCTGCTGTTGCTGCTGCAGCTTGTGGGGTTATTAAAAACTCTGTGGTGACTAAAAAGCTGCTTTTACTCTGGGGTTTGCAAGAATCTCTCCCTTTCCTTGTTTAAATTCCTATCCAATTTAAAAAACAAACAAACGTACATCACGGTTAAATAAAACTGTACCCAGGATAACCCTGATTTCCATATGCAAATTTATCTGCATTGACAGCCCCCCCTCCCTCTCTCAGTCTCTGTTTCCTCTCTTTCTCTCTATACATTGTGTCTGTCTGGTTTTCAGGGCACCTTTATTTTTTTTTCTTTCGCTCACACGCACAGGCTCAAATATCTAGACGAAGAAGTAAGGTGGTTGCTACAGTCACTGTCTTTATAAAGAAAGCTCATCATTGTAATGCCATCTTATCCTTTTCACTCGTGCTCGGTCGGTGATTAAAGTTCCCCAGGATGGGGCTGGAAAAGGAGCTGGAAATGAAACAGGATTAGGAGGAAGATCACATTGCTGCAGCTGCATCCAGTGGTGGCCACTGCCAGACGTGCCCTGTTTCTGGGATCCTTGATATTAAAAAAAAAAAAAAAAAGCAACGGGAGAAAATATTTGAAGACAAAAGCTGCAACCTAAAAGATCATTTTCTTTATTTAACATGGCAGCAGGCGCCGTGCGTGGGGAGGATCAACATGCTGCATGTTCAGTGGGACTTCTCTCCCTGTCTCCCTTCTAGGATGAAAGGAGATAATGTAATCTATCCCGTGCCAAATAGGCACCCGAGGTAAGAATCTTTTAGTAATCACGTTTCCTAAACTTTCTTTTGAAACGGGATATATTTGCAGTTTCAAACCAGTAAGTGGCAAAATGTGTTTTACCTGTGTGTAAAGAAACCCAGAGAAAAAAGTTAAAGTGCAACATATTCGTAGTCCGTTTGGAAGGATTACTTAGTCAATTATTTCTGTGCTGTTTGTTCGATATTTGTTTCCAAAGCAGACTTCAGGAGTGACATCATGGTTTACAGCTGGTGCTAAAACTGATCTGCAAAGTGTTTTTTTTTTTTTTTTTTAAAAAACCAACTTTGTAATAAGGAATTGAGCTACATTTGCATGTGCTGTCTTTTTCCATTTCAGCCTAAAGACTAGTACTCGTATTAAAGAATAGTAGGGTTTTTTTTATTTTAACAGAGACGCAATGAATGCTGCATAATTAAGTACAGTATTTAATTTGGCTGTTGTGAAGCAAAAGAATAAGGTAATAATTTTTATTGTACTAATCAGACTCAAGATGTTCTCTGTGTTAATTGGGTTAAAAATTGCAGTACTTATTAGAAATTCTAATTTCACAATGCAGCACTGACAATAAGCTCAGCCAGTGAATTATTCACATCTTTAATTTGCTCACTTAATGACAGTGTTCTGTAATCAGAGTGCAGAGCCTGCTTCCTATGCATTATGTATGATGTTCAGGACTTAAATGCAGGACATTATGAAGCTCTCAGTGGCTCAGTAATTAGTTTTCCACCAGACAGGACTTAGATATTCACAGATAAAAGTCTGCAGTTGAGATAATGTTAAGGTTGTGACACATACTAACAAAAGCAGGGGAGTTCAAATTTAAAGCTGAAACTATGTTCCTTTCTCATCCATTGTATTTGGGAGGCTTAAAAATAACAGTGAGTTACAATATGTGCAGCAATACTTAGGTTCAGGGGAGCAAGTTAAGAGTTTAATTAAACTTGGAATTTTGTTGCTTTTGCTAGTTTGTAAGTGACAGTCATCTCTCTCCTCCCTCCCCCCCCCCACAGTTATTTATATATAGTTTATTTTAAAACTTTGTTCTGAAAAGGAAACACATCAGATTGCAGCAATGTGCAGGAGCACATAGGAGTGATTAACTATACTGTAATGATTTTCAGAACTGATGTTGAACTCAGAAGTTTACCACTCTCTCAAACTATTATGGCTTAACAAATAACTATTTTTTTATATGCTCTAACTTGGAGAGTACTTACGAATAACCAACATGACTGGAATGACAACATTCTGGAATGTCAATTGTCAGAATCTACAGTGTATACATATTTTGGAATGTATGTTGATTTAGAAAACTACATGTTATTCACTTGAAAAGGGCTGGTATGGGTTAGAATGCATATCCTTTCTGTGTTTATTACTGACCTTGTATTATGTCAGACTAAACGGAGGGGATGTATGGTTACATCATATCCTTACATCTCATGACTGTAGTCTGTAAAATGGGATGACGATAAGGGACGTTGAGGAAAAAATTGAAGAATCACCATAACTTAAAAAACAAAGAAGCAAAACCCAACAATAAGGAATCCAGTGGCACCTTAGTGCTGGCCTATACTAGGAAGTTATTTTGAAATAACTCCCCTTATTTCAAAATAACAAGTGGAGTATCCAAACAACCAAGCCTGTTATTTCAAAATAAGGTTATTTCAAAATAATAGCTCCTGCTTTCCATGAGGAATAACACTTACTTTGAAATAGTTATTTTGGGAGTTATTTTGAAATCGGTTTTTCAAAATAATTTCCTAGTATAGACACTCCCTCAGAGACTAACAGATTTATTAGGGCATAAGTTTTAGGCACTGCTCAGGCAATTATACATTTGTGCCTTATGAAAATTTAATCAGAAAAAAACTCATTGGGAAAGTTTCTTTTTTTTTAAACTTCAGTATCTTATTTGGAGTTGATAATGTTAATTGTATGCCCGACTTCAGAGATTCTTCTCAGAGGAGTAAATTTACTCACATGCTCAAGTGTTAGCAAGTTTGGATGCCAGTATTTATATATGTAAAGTTTCAGATTAGTACTTAAATGTAGAAAAAGGCTTAATAATTTTAAGTACATGTAGAATTTTCAAGAAAATATTTGAAAATCAGCTACTCCTTCACTTTCCTGCCAAACCCTAAGTTGGGAATTCAGTTGGTCTCTTCAGCAATTGATAATAGGGTTCCTCAGACTATTTTAGGGTCAGATCTTCCAATAACCTAAAAATTACCTGAGGCTACTCCTTTAGGCAGATTATGTCCCATGTTCACAAATGAACTTAGGCACCTAAATCTCAGTTTTAGGTCCCACTGCAATCAATAGAGCTCCTGCTGGTCCAAATAGAATTCTGAAGTCACTCAGCATCTATGTTTTCAGAGAAACAGTCCTCTTAATGCCTAAATTTCTACTTCCAAGCATGCACACTGCTGTCTCATTCATGGTTTCTGAAATCCTTGGACAGGTAGGGGTCGGGGGTATCTGGAGCATGGGTTTCTTATCTCCCAGGATGGATGCCTTAACCACTTGACTGTAGAGTCATATTCTCATTCTCTCTCTCTCTCTCTTTCTCTTTTTCTGGCCCAATAACTTAAGTAATTAAGGAATTATACACAATGGAACAATTTCAAGAGGAGAGACTGAGGGACTCTCACATCAGGATATCCCATAGCTCAGGCATTAAAGTACTCTTCTCAAAGATAGGTAATACCTCCTTCAAATTCTTGTTTCTGCTCTGCCAGAGGGGAAAATTGAAGCCAGATTTCCCAGGTGAGTGCTCTAAAACCAGGCTGAAGTGCCATCATTTTGCATGGGATAAGGCAGTTGCTTAACTCATTCTTGCAAGAATTGACAAGGTTGCCTAAGTCCAGGTGAAGGGTTCCCAGCTGTGGGTCACTAGCAGAAGTAGGTGCCACCTGTCAGAGAATGATGAGGTTTAGAACACACTTGTCTCATTGGCATCACCCCTTGGCTAGGTTAGGCAGCTCCTCATTTAGCATTCTAGCTTTTGTTGGTTGCAGGAGCAGCCCTAGGTGAGCTGCCGGCAACTGGCGCCCTAAGCGAAACTGCGATCGGCGCCCCTACCTCCAAAGCCATTAACAGCCCTTTATCTTGGCACCCTAGGCGACGCCTAGTTCACCTACATTGACAGGCCACCCCTGGTTGGTTGCATTCTAAATTATAAAAGGAGTCTGGGCACTTAACTCAGACTTTGAGGATCCCACTGTTTCACTGATCTTTTAGGGTATGTCTACACTGCATAGGAAGATGAAAGCTGCTGCTGTTGATCTTCCAGGGGTCAAATTAGCAGTCTAATTAAGATACCTAATTCGAACAGAGAGGGGTGCTCCTGTTGATTCCGGTAACCCACATTTCATGAGGATTGAGGGAATTCAAAGGAAGAGTCTTTTTCCTTTGACTTCCTGCAGTGTAAACTGTGCCAAAAGCCAAGTTAAGCTACTTTGACTTCAGCTAATTAATTGCATAACTGAAGTTGCATATCTTAATTCAACTTTGTCCTGCAGTATAGATATACCTGTAGGCTATGTCTACACTTGCGGCTTCTTGCGTGAGAAATATTCAAATGAGACTAAGCATGGATTTTTGTGTTTTCTCAGCCACTGTTGGGGGTGAGGGGAAAGTGCAAACCTGCAAATACTTAGGCCCAGATTCATAAAGGAACTTAGGTGTTGCAACATCTCACTTTTAGGCATCTACGGCTATGTCTACACTCGCGGCTTCTTGCGTGAAAAATATGCAAATGAGGCTAAGCGAGGAATATCGCAGAACCTCATTTGCATACCTAATGAGCCGCCACTTTTTGCAGAAGAGGCTCTTGCTCCAGAAGGAGCTGTCTATATTGCCCCTTCTTCGCAAGGAAAACCCTTTTGCACAATGCCGCTACACTGATTATTTTCTTCTGTCTCTTCTGCAAAAATGGTGGCTCATTAGGTATGCAAATGAGGTTCTGCGATATTCCTCACTTAGCCTCATTTGCATATTTTTCACGCAAGAAGCCGCGAGTGTAGATAGCCGTAGATGCCTAAAAGTGAGGTGTTGCAACACCTAAGTTCCTTTATGAATCTGGGCCTAAGTGTTTGCAGGTTTGCACTTTTCTCTCGCCCCCAATAGTTGCTGAGGAAACAAAATTCTGAATGCAGAAATTGTGGACAAATTGACCAGCTCTGCAGAAGAATAATTATCAGAACCAAATAATTTTGTTCTGGAGCAGTCACGGATCAACTGACCAGTCTAGCTCTGCTGGTTAGTTTTCTCACACAGACAAATTCTAAATTTTAATTTTAAAAAAAGATTGTTTCTTAGACCTTGTCTTTTGAAGAAAAGATGGGAAATATGACCTAAGTGTAACTAATGCAGTGATGTTTGTGGGCTCCGATATACACCCTGAAAGAGCTCTGCGTGATACTTCAACCATCTTGGTGTGATGTTAATACAAAGACCCACCCTATCAACAACACTCCAGCAGAGGACTCTGTGAGTACGTCTAAACTACATGGCTCCGTCGACGGAGCCATGTAGATTTGTTTGTTCAGCAAAGGGAAATGAAGCCGCGATTTAAATAATTGCAGCTTCATTTAAATTTAAATGGCTGCTCCGCTCTGCCTATCAGCTGTTTGTCAGCAGATCGGGGCAGTCTGGACACTCCCCTGCCGACATGAAAGCCCTTTATCGACCTCCCCGGTAAACCTCATCCTACGAGGCATAATGGGGAGGTCAATAAAGGGCTTTCAGGTCAGTGCGGGAGCGTCCAGACTAGCGCGCTGAGCCGACAAACAGCTGATCAGCTGTTCGTTGGTTCAGCGCAGCAGCCATTTAAATTTAAATGAAGCTGAGATTATTTAAATCGCAGCTTCATTTCCCTTTGCCGATCAGCCTAATCTACATGGCTCCATTGATGGAGCCATGTAGTTTAGACACACCCTATATTGCAGATTGGAGTGGCCAGTCTGTAGCTCTGGAGTTGCATACAGCTCTTCAGAAGTTAATATGCAACTCCTTGCATAGGCACTGAATCCTCGGCTAGAGCTACTGGTGCCAACTTTCCAGTGTGTTGGGAGTACTCACTGCTCAAACACCGTCTCTGCCCAAAGCCCTGTCTCCTTCCCCTATGGCCCCTATCCCTTCCCACTGCCTCCCCTGAGCCTGCTACACCCTCACTCTTCCCCTCTCTCCCAAAGCCTCTTGCATGCAGTGAAACAGCTGATCTTAGCAAGTGGGAGGTACTGGGAGAGGGGGCGGTGCTGATTAGGGATGTTACATTTAGATTAATTGGCTAATTGAACAGTCGATGCAATTTGCATTGACTATTCGATTAGTCGATCAGGGTGCCTCTGCCTTTGAAGTATAGCAACAGTCCCAGGGTTGTTGCTACACTTAAAAGGCGAAAGTGCTGCGGGGAGCCCAGGGCCAGTGCGGGCTCATGCAGTCCTTCACTGGCCCTGTACTCCTTGCAGTGTTTCAAAGTGACAGAGCTACATGGAGCCCCGAGGTCAGTGGGGGAGTCCCCAGCTGACCCTGGGCTTCATTTGGTGCTGCCACTTTGAAATACTGAATTCAGCCCAGAGCCAGCTGGGGAGTCCCCTGGGCTGCATGCGGTGTTTCAAAGCAGCAGTGCCATGTGAAGCCTGGGATCTGGCCCCGGGCTCCACATGGTACTGCCACTTTGAAGCATCCTCTCCTCTTCCCCTCCCTTACTGCCTCTATCAGAAAGAGGGAACAAGTGTGTGTATGGGGGCGGGGAGTAAGCTACTAGTTGACTAGTGTGTCGACTATCCGATAAGCATTTGCATCCCTAGTGCTGATTGACAGAGCTGCTGGAAGGTGGGAGGTGCGGGGAGTGGGAGAGTAGCTAATGGGGGCTGGTATAGCTCTTTGACAATTTTCATTATTACATTCTGGCTCCTTCTCAGGCTCAGGTTAGCCACACCTCTGTAGAGGCAGAAGAGTACAGTGGATCCATCCCACCCCCAGACATATGGGGTATATACTTGGGAGTGGTAAGCCTTCTGGCACACCAGCCTCTTCACAAAAGGCATGGGAACCTCATGTATTCCTGAGGAGTGGGAGGATCTGATATTACTTCTGGAGAACAGAAGGGGGCTCTATGTCAATGCTCCTGCTTCTTTGGGAAGGCGGTTCCCATGCCACCAGCCCTTCCAGTGGGAACAAAGCTCAGGGGATGTATCAAGTGTCTAGGTCCAGGATTGCCTTAATCTGGTCTCTAGGGCATGGTAGCTACACAAAGGACATTCAATAATATTTTAAAACTTGTGACAAGATCAGAAGATTGGATCCCATATGCATTCAAATGGGTGATATTTTCTGATATTTTTTATTTTCTGATCTTTCTTTCCAAGTTCAAAGGTCATTGTAAGTAAAACTCTGTGAAGAGGAATGGTGGCTTGTGCATTTCTGAAAGCCTTCTCTGGAGGCCTGATGCTGTTCATGTGCATAGGTGCCTGAAACCAGGAAATTATTGCATGTAAAAGGATTGTATGGACTGAGGCTAATATAGTTTCAGAAATTATACACAAGTACATGTGCCAGGATGCTTCACTTCAGAATTATTGTTTTGACTTGATAAGTTGAGAGTAAGGGGCAACTTTAAAAAAGGAACTAAAATATTCAGTGTGATAAAGAACTTGAACATTGATGGTGATTTGTGTTCCAAAAAAACATGTTCTTTACCAAAATATACATATGTATAGAACAATTATAATCAGGATACCTGGTGGAAATCACAGATGGGACCATATTTATGCTTCCCAATATTTTACCAGAGTTGCTTGGGAAAACAGAATAAATAAACTCACATATACAGTAAAATTCCATATAGTTAAGCCAATATTCATTTAGATTTAATATAGTGTCTATCCAAGCCGAAGACTCTGTGCACTTTAAAACACAACACTGATAAATATTCTTATTACAAATAAAAAAGAATCATTGCCAAGTCAAGCAAGATTTAGCAGACCATATGAGCTCACACATAATATGCCTATAAAATATAAATCTATGAAATCTTTATGACTCTTATACATATTTTATATTAGGCCAGAAAAAAACAGAGTAAGAATATATAATACCTCCAGCTGAAAAGACTGACTATGTCACCCCTCCTTTGGATCCCTCCGCTGGCTCTCTACTTTTTCATATAAATTATAAGCTACCTGTCTTCGTTTTAAAGGATTTTCACGGCCTATCACCACCCCTTATATCCTCTGTCATCCATTATTGAGATGTTGATGCCTAGTTTCCTTAATTCCAGCCTCCATCAGCCACTTACTAAATTTTCAAACAAGCAGCACTGTGTTTTCTCCGATAGTGTTTCTTGTGCTTCGGAGGACCTTATTTTCCTCTTTCAAATCCTTTCTAAAAACGCTTGTTTTCTAGAGTGACTACAAAATCTTGATAAGTTAGGCTGCTGGTGTTTTGAGACAACTGCAAATCATGCTGTCCAATAATGTTTCATTGTTTCCGTGTATTCCCCATTTGTCTGTTTCTGTCGTTGGTCTCTTCTTTTATACTTACATTGTAAGCTCTTTGGGGCAGAGATTCTCATCTTGGTCTGACTTTTTACAATGTCTAGCACAATGTAGTTTGGGTCCTAAGTGCAATGGTAATACAAATAATTAATAATATTCAAATATATTTCATGTCAGCAAGTGATTCGGTTAACCAGAGTCAGTGGGAGTCCTAGTTAGGCCATTGAAAGGTACTGAGAGGGGTAAACAGAAAGCAAACTCATTTGGGAAGGAGTTGGACTTTCATAAATGAATACCAGGGTAATTTGAAGCAGCATCAAGAAGGAGACACAGGTGAGAGTAGCAATGAGTTTTATCTCATAGGCTAAAAGTAGAGAGAAAATGTACTGAAGTTTGAGGGAACAGAGGCTGACAAGAGAAGGAGGTTCCGGTGGGAACTACAAGGAGCAGGTTAGATTCCAGTGGGAAGGTCTGTAAGAAGCAGAAAGAGGCTGACCTCAAAAGTAAGGGGAGATTCTGGAGGTATACAGCAGACACAGGGCTCACAGGTGCAGGGCCTGGATAGTGGAACACTGCAGGAGATTTGCTTGCAGGAGCCTAATCTGAGGGTTGTGGTTGCAGGGCAGGATTAAAGCGAGGGCTAGGTGGGCAGCTGCCCGTGTCCAGGGCACCAACCTATGGGGGGCGCCTGATTAAAGTGGTAAGGGGTGCCGTGCGCCCGAGGGCGGGGGGGGGGGGCTGCTGCGCATGTCAATCAGGGGCTGCGTGCCCAGAGGCAGGGCCACATATGCGCTACGTGCCTGCTGCCCGGGGCACAAGTATGGCTCGGTCTGGCACTGTGTGGTTGGTAGTAAGTGGTTCAGGGGAGCAAAGAGTCTTGAAGAGCAGATCATAGCTGCTTATTATAGGATCTCTGGATTGAAACCCAGAATAGCTGTGGCCCTGGGTTGCCTCAACAGCCCTGGGGAAAGTGTGAAGCCTCCTGAAAACAGAAGAACGATCATACTGGGTCAGACCAAAGATCCATCTAGTCCAGGATCCTGTCTTCCAACAGTGGCCAATGCCAGATGCCCCTGAGGGAGTGAACAGAACAGGTAATCATCAAATGATCCCTCTCCTGTTATCCATTTCCAACCTCTGGAGTGTCCAGCCATAGGAATTAATGGTGGCATAGCTCCAGTGGGTACATGCACAGAGGAGATTTAGCTTTTGGTTTGCTGGGGCGGGGGCTGAGTTCTGGAAAGCGTGGCTAAGGGAGAAGAAGGCTGTAGCCAGCTGTCTGTACAAGAGACTGGCTGGGGGATGAGGGAGTTTCTTCAAAAAGACATGGTGGTTGAGGGTATTAACTGAGGAGTGGCTATAGTGGGGTAGCAAGTTCTGAAAGAGACTGACGGGAATGGGTAACACTGAACTCTGATGGGATCACCTGAAAGTACAAGGAACTGTTGGGGGGGGGGGGGGAGTGTCATATGTAGGTAGGTCTCTGGTAGGGTGCGGAGCTAGCTGGGTAGGGGGCTAGGTGACAGGGGAAGGATATGAAGCTGTCCTGGAGAGCAATGGGAGATGCTGGATCTAGATAAAGGGAACATGGGAGACTGGCTGAAGAAATGTGGGGGGTGTATTGGGGCTATGAAGTCTCAAACCTGTGTATTGTGGAATGGAGTCTGAGGCCTCTGGTGGAGTGTCTTATGGACGGGATTGGGAGCGATGTGCCAGAGATCTGCTGAGGAGGGTAGAAGGTAAGTAAAACATTAGCAGGGATAAGAAGCTTGTTGGTGCAGTCTTGAGGACTGGTGGAGATGGAGTATAAGAAGATGAAATATATTGCAGTGTTGCTGTAGCTGTGTTAGTCCCAGGACATATGAGAGACAAGGTGAGTGAGGTAATATCTTTTATTGAACCAACTTCTTCTGAAGAAAGAGAGAAGGTGTCCCCACAGGGAATGAATAGAATGATCAGATGATCCCACCCTTGTTACCCATTCCCAGCCTTTGACAAACAGGTAGGATAATAGGATGGGGAGGGTTTAATTTTGACCACATTGCTCATTGAGCTTGAAGCAATATCAATCAATTATATGACAAGCGCATCAATTGGACTGAGTTTAAAAAAAAATCAAGATGTGAAGTTTTATTTGCCTCAGATAATACCTTTGTGTATTGTTAGAAATACTTTACATGTGTTAAATACTTGACGGCAGATCATCTGTCTACCAAATTCATATTAAAAACAATTGGGTTAATCGAAGGCATAAAAAGGCCAAGTGATTTGTTACACTGGCATGATGGGGCTAGAGTTTGAAAGAAAATTCAGTCCTCCAACATCCAGTCCTGTGCTAAGTCTACTAAAATACAGGTGCTTCCAGCACAACTATTACTACGATATGTTGGCAGAAAAAATATCACAGGCTACATCTGCACTGCAGACTTCTTGCACAAGAAGCTTTTTGCGGAAAAGATCTTCCACAAAAACTTCTTGTGCAAGAGTGCATCCATGCTACAGAAGTGATGTGCTTTTGTACAAAGAGTGTCCACGCTGCATGAATGCTATCTCGAAAGAAAGTTCTGATTACTATTCACAGAATAGCCACCAGAGCTCCGATGCTTTTTTCTTACACAAAACCCCTCTGTTGCCAGTCCACACACACCTTTTTGTGCAAGAATTCTTGCGCAAAAAGGAGTTATTCCTCATAGAAAGAGATATACCTACACCGCAAAAACCCCTCTGTTCTTTTGATTTACTGTAAATTTACTTTTGCAAAAACATGCTTGAGGTATGGACACTCCGCGGGTTTTTGCGCAAAAACCTAGTAGTGTAGATGTAGCCACAGTGACACAGGAACAGTATTAACATGATTGTATGGTTTGAGTGTCCCATAATATCCCAACCCTAGGATAGAAGAAGGAGTTTGTAGGAGGGTGCATTAAATGATATTGCTGCTGGAATTTGATGCCTTCAAATGGTTGTCATGTGCCCTCTCACTCTTCTCTTCTTCAGACTAAACAAAATGGGTGTGTCTAGACTGGCAAGATTTTGCACAAAAGCGGCTGTTTTTGTGTGAAAACTTGCCAGCTGTCTACACCGGTCACTTGAATTTGCTCCTTGCGCAAATACTTTCATACTCCGGCTCAGGGATAAGCCCTCTTGCGCAAGAATACTTGCACAAGAGGGCCAGTGTAGACAGGCACCTTAATTTTTTGTGCAAGAAAGCCCAATGGCTAAAATGGCCATCGGAGCTTTCTTGTGCAAAAGCGCATCCAGATTGGCATGGATGCTTTTGCGCAAAAGCACTTTTTGCGCAAAAGCATCCTTGCCAATCTAGACGCTCTTTTGCAGAAATACTTTTAATGGAAAAACTTTTCTGTTAAAAGTATTTTCGCAAAATCATGCTAGTCTAGACGTAGCCAATTCATCCTCTTCTTTTGTGAAGTTTGATGCCCAAAACCAGACACAATGCTTTAGTATAGGTGGGTATGTCTATACTACCCCCCTAGTTCGAACTAGGGGGGTAATGTAGTCATTCGGAGTTGCAAATGAAGCCCGGGATTTGAATTTCCCGGGCTTCATTTGCATGATGCCGGCCGGCGCCATTTTTAAATGCCGGCTAGTTCGGACTCCGTGCCGCGCGACTACACGCAGCACGGACTAGCTAGTTCGGATTAGGCTCCACGAGGCGTACAGCGTGTAGCAGCGCGGCACGGGGTCCGAACTAGCCGGCATTTAAAAATGGCGCCGGCCAGCATCATGCAAATGAAGCCCGGGAAATTCAAATCCCGGGCTTCATTTGCAACTCCGAATGACTACATTACCCCCCTAGTTCGAACTAGGGGGGTAGTGTAGACATACCCGGCCTTATTAGTGCTGAGTAGAGTGGAAGAAATATTTTTTATTATCTTTCTTACAACACTCATGCTACTACATCCCAGAATGATGTTTGTTTTTTTTTCTCAACAGTATTACATTGTTGACTCATATCTAGTTTCTGATCCACTATATTCCCAAAATCCTTTTCTGTAGTAGTCCTTCCTATGCAGTCATTTTCCATTTTTTAATGTTTGTTCAGTTAGTTCATTATTCCTTTCTTAATGTCATATTTTGCATTTGTCATCTTTGAATTTATGACTTATTTATTTCAGATTATTTCTTCATTTTGTGAAGATAATTCTGAATTCTAATTCTGTCCTTCAAAGTGCTTGCAGTCCCTCCATCTTGCTATCATCTCCAAACTTTATCAGTGTACACCCTATGTCTGTGGTTCCCAAACTTTTTTATTCCATGGACTGGCAAACCCATTCACAAACTTTTGGCGGACCGGTAACATTTATTTGCATATTTGAATATTAATTATGCATAACATTCATTTGCATAAAAGCATTCAGATCGGAGTTAAAAATTTCTGTTAAAAGATCCCTTTCCTTTCTTATCTTAAGCCATTAACACCTATTTAAACTTTGTTTGAAATGTAATCATGCAAATGTCACGAGCTAGGCCTTTTGTTCCAGTATTCAAAAGCAGCCTAATAACAGCTTTTAATCCACCTGAAATTTTGGCACCACCCCATACAGCAGGGGTCTGCAACCTTTACCAACCAAAGACCCAAACTACATCAAAATTCAGAACAAGTTGTCAACGAAGAGTTAAGAGGTAAGAATGTCCATTTGCATGACTGAAAATATACAACATCATATTATTGATAATTGACATGGTGATTAATAATAGCATAAATTAAACATTATAAGTACATACTTTATTTAATAGGACTTCTGCTACTGCATCTTTTCACACATTTCTTTGAAGTTTACAGCCCCAGCCCCCCAGAGCTGCTGTGGATAGCCGGCTTCAGCTCTGGCAGCCACCGGCCATTCGCCCAGGGTATATACCAGTCCTATGGACCTGGCCTGGAAGTGTCCCGTGGCCCAGCAGCCAGTGGTTCATGGCCTGGCACCGATCTATGGACTGACAGTTGGGAACCGCTGCTCCATGCCATTATCTAACTAATTTATGAAGATATTGGGTAGAATCAGATCCAGCACAAATCCATGCATGACCCTACATGATATGCCTTCCGGTTGACTGTGAATCATTGACAACTATTCTTTGAGTATGTAAGTTCATGTAGGCATATTTTCTAGTTGGTTGTCAAGGCCAAGTGTGACAATATCAAAAGCTTTGCTGAAGTCAAGATATATCACATCTGGTCCTTCCCTCTCATCCACTGACTTGTAGCTTTGTCAAAGAAGGATATTAGGTTGGTTTGACATGATTTGCTCTTGACAAATCCATGTTGATTGTTAATTATTACCTTAAAATCAATTGTTTGATTATTTGTTGCGTAATCTTTCCAAGCACTGAAGTTTAGCTGACTGATCTATTTTGCCCAAGGCTGTCCTTATTCTCCTTTTTAAGAAGAGGTATTCTATTTCTTTGTTCTTATGGCATCTCTCTCATTCTCCATGAGTTGTCAAAGAGAATTGCTAATGGTTCAGATATCTCTTCAGTCAGTTCCCCAAATGTTCTAGGATTTACTTCATCGGGTCCTGCCAATGTGAAGAAATCTAAAGCTGTGTCTACACCACTACAAAGTTATTTCAAAATAAGTTATTTTGAAATAATAACTAATCAAAATAATGCATCCATGCTACAAATTCCCATCAAAATAGTGCAGATCTATATTGAAATAGCACATCCACGCTCATTAGAACCTGAATTGTATTTATGGCCCACTGGAAGCACTCTGGGCAGGGCATCAGGATAGAAGTCGCTTCCTGAGGCTATCTGAGGCTTGTGCTTAAAGGGGCACCCCTCTACAGCCATATCTCAGATCCTTCTCTGTTGCTATCTCTTTGAGGGACAGCAAACTCACATCATGTGCTCCAGTTGCCCTTGCAGACTCCATAGCACTCCTGCCGTGGAGCTGTACCTGCTGCACAGCAGTGTCAGGCTCTGAGACCTCCTGCTGCACCTCCTGCTGCAGTTAATGCAGGCCACCCTCACGGCACTGAAGGACCAAGATGTCCACCTCAGACCGGAGCACATCCTCACCCTATCCTGGGCACTCCTCCTACCCCACAGTTCCCTCTGCTCCTCTCCAGCACACCATGCATTGCTGCTTCTGGTGCTGGAACACCAGTTTTGATTGGTGGGACCGGATCATCTTGGAGTGGTGGGATAACCAGCAGTGGCTTCAGAACTTTCACATGCCAAAGGACACCTCCCTGGAGTTCTGCAAGTGGCTTGTCCTTGCCCTCTGGCAACGTGACACCTCATGCAACCTTGCATCCTCCTCTAGAAGCATGTTGCCATTGCCCTCTGGAAGCTGGCCACACCGGACAAGTTGGTAGGGAAGCAGTTCAGCATGGGGAGATTGACCATCAAGGCCATCCTCATGCAGGTATGATGCTATTGCTATTGACCCAGGAGGGTGGTGAACTACTGCAATGGGTTCCCTAGGAAGAGGGATGGAATCTCCATCCCTAGGGGTTTTGCAGTCCTGGCTTCACAAAGCCCTACTGGGGGTGGGGTAGTTGGGGTTTCTCCTGCTGTGGGAAGGGGCTTGGGATTAGGGACCTTCCAAAGGCTCCTGCAACCCTGTGAATCTGTGTTCCTATGTATTTACAGGTGGCGAGGGCCATCAACACCATCCTGTTGTGGAGGGTCATCACTCTGGGCGATATTGATCCCATCATCACCAGCTTTGCCACCATTGGCTTCCCCAACTGAGAGGGGACCAATGATGGCACCCTCATCCCCATCTTGGCCTCCTTTGTATCAGTAGGAAGGGGTACTTTTCAATGGTCCTGAAGGCCCTCACGGACTATCAGGGCTGCTTCACGGACATTAAGTTCAGCTGGTCAGGGAAGGTGCACGATGCCCACATATTCTGGAACTCCAGCCTGTTTCAGAGGATGCATGCTGACACTTTTTTCTCTGACCCTGCCATCAGTGTCAGGGACATGGACATGCCCATCTGCATTATGGGTGATGCAGCCTATCCCTTGCTCCCCTGGCTAAAGAAGCACTGCATGGGACACCTGGACCCCACCAAAGAACATCACAATACCAGGCTCAGCAGGTGACACAGTGTTGTGAAGGGTACCTTTGGCTCCCTCAAAGGGAGATTCTGGCGTACCCTCACCCGCCTGGACCTCAGCGATTGGAACATCCCCCAGGTGGTAGTGGCCTGCTATGTTTTCCACAACTCATGCAGGAACAAGGGAGAGACTTTTCTGCCATGGTGGGGGACAGAGGCAGAGTGGCTTGCCAGGGCTTCTAAGCAGCCAGGCACCACTGCCATCCGGCAAGTCCTTTGGGGGCTGTGCACTCCCAGGAGGCCTTGAGGGAGAGTTTCAGTGAAGATTACTTGTGAGATTCTCCCCCAGACCTTCTGCATTGCCCCTCTGCGCCTTTCCTCTTTCATGCCTCCCTTCTCTTGCCCTCCCTTTTATCCTCCCCTGCAGAAAAAATAAACCAGACTTTTTGTTTTGAAACAATAAACTCAGTGATTTTTATTTTGGGAATATATAACTTGGGAGAGACTGGTGAAAGAACCCAGGTGGGCAGAGCCGGGGAGACATAGGCGGGGATGGCTGCTGGAGGAAATTGGGGGCAGCAGGTGCCAGAGAGTGGCTGCTGGAGCACTCAGTGGTGGCAATCAGGGACTCCACAGTGCGGTGGAATACTTGTGCTGCCAGGACATCTGCTCCCAGATGGTGCAGCGCAGCTCCCAATCAGCATTGTGTTCCTCCAGGTCAGGGAGCTGTCCCTGGTTCTCCTGTTCAAAATTGCATTGGAGGGCATGAAGGCACTCAAGGTGTTCCCTCATCAGGTCATCCTGGGTCCGCCTCCACCTGTGGGTCTCATGGGGTTGTGCTGATGGCATGGGAAGTACTGGATGCACTGTCCTCACAGCTGGTCCACCTGTGAAGAAAAGCTAGAAGGGCAGCCATCCTAGGAGACAGTGTGCAGGAAGCCTAGCCGTAATCTCTGAGCTGACACTGAAGATCTTGGTTTAGATGATCACAGTGTGCTTCGAGCAAGGCCATCTGTTGCCTAGACAGTGGGCACTTTTTTTCAGGGGCTTGGACATCCCAGGGGAAAGCATCCACGGGAAGATGCTAGCCAGGCTACGAGCCTGCAGGTGGGAGAGGGGACCAGGCAGCTTGGCTTACTTCCATGTCCCTCACATGCTGGGTCCAGCAGTACTGGCATCCTGCAGAGGGGGAACTTCTATCCCTGCCTGCTGGAGGAGAGGAGGGAAGGTGTTGGGGGAGGTGTGTGTGAGCGGCTGACACCACTTTCCAGGGAAAGTGGTACTGGGGTCCCTTCCTCTTCGTGCTCCTGGCAGGTTCCCACAGAGAGGATCTGTGTCCTCTGCCTTGCTGCACTTGACCAGGAGCAGAAGCTGCTGGAGAGTGCGGGCATGATCGTGTGCATGTGAAGCACTGCTGTGTGTTTGCCTGACCACAGCCTCCTTAGTAGGGATGTAATAGTGTAGTTGATTAACCGATATGCAGAAGGTTATAAGTTAATGCTATAGATTGCATTCATTCCCCCTTCTCCCCCTCTCCCGCCACACTTTTCAGTAAATTTTTTAGCAGTCTGGCTAGCAGCCCAGCTCAGTCCCAGCTTGTGCAGGGTCTGAGACCTATCCCTGCTGTGGCTCTGCATTTAAAGTGTAGTAGGAGCAGGGCGGGCGGGCAGGCAGCCCTGCTCAGTTCTGGTTTGCACTGGCTCTGGGAGCTCTGACCTCCTCTGGACTGGTGCTACTGGCACCAGGCGCTGCTGCCTCTGTATCAGAGGCAGCAGCATGGGGCAATTGGCAGCTGGTCCGCGAGGGAAGCTTGTTTTTAAACTGGCTCCCCTTGTGGACCAGCTCCTACCTGGTATCAGCGTGGAGAGGCAGGGAGCTCCTTGGGAGTAGGTCCAGAGCGCACTGGCTGCCAGCCCCACCCCTGGGGACTATACAGTAATCGACTAACTGATAAGAATTCATGAGGTCAATCAATTATTCAATTAACCAATATTTAATATCCCTATTCCTTAGCAGTAGCTTGTGGTGGGAAGGTGTCCCACCATGGAATTGGGAGTAAGGCAGGCTTGTGCAGGAACTTTGTGAGAAGGAGTGAAGGGTTTCTATGTGACAGCCTTATGGGGCTCAGTGCTCTGGGCTGGCACTCCATGTGCACCGGCTGTTGTGCGATCCCCAGGCTGAGAGGAGCAAGTGAGGCTCATGCAGCCCCTTGCAGCCTGCCACCTCCCCCCCATGTGTGTCTAGGGAAAGTGATGTAACTCACCTGAAGTGCCTTCCCCAGCCTTGTCCAAGCCCTGGGAGATATCCTTGGAGGGGGCACCAGCTCCAGAGAGATGACCACCTCCTGGCTGGCGGGCAAGGTGTCCAGGCTGGCATCTTTCTCCTCTTCCTTGTCATTGTCCTCCTTCTCCACAACCCAACCCTCATGAAGGCTGATGACAGGCATGGCCAGGCCAGAGTCTACAAAGAGGTGAGGAAAGGCAACCTGCCCCACTTCCACATCCAGGTGCTGGTAATACTGGCAGGTCTAAAGTGCCACCCCAGAGTGTGAACTTTGCTCCTTGGCATTTGTATATGCCTGCCCAAGCTCCTTAATTTTCATACGGACCTTGTCCAGGGTCTGGCTGTGCCTTTCTGGGCCAGGCTGGTGGCTGTAGACCTTGGCATTCTTCTGCTTGATGCGGAGATCCTAGATGTTGGTCTCCTTTCCCCAGACCTCAATGAGATCCAGAATCTCCACACTAGTTCATGAAGGTGCCCTCTTTTGCTCCTGGGCGGGGACTTCAGAGGTGGCTGCAGGCTTGCTTGCAGCTGCGGGGGTCTTGGAGAGAGCACTGGGGTTTGCCATGGTGGCAACAAAGAGTGCTCTGTGGCATGGGGCTGGCAGGGCTGATATGGCACCACAAGCCCTTTCCCTTCTTCCTGTAGTTTTAAACCCTGCAGGAGAAGGGAAACTATAGAGTTTTGAGGAGTGTGAACAGAGTGGCCACCAGGGCAGCTGTGAAAAGCCCTGGAGGCCAATTATTTCAAAATAAGCACAGCTGAGCATCAACATGCACCTTATTTCGAAATAGTAATTTTGAAATAGGCATTATTCCTCATAGAATGAGGGGTTTTATTTCACGTTAGCAAGCCCATTATTTCTAAATAATTTTTAAGTAACAGGATTGCTACGTGGACGCTTAGCTTGTTATTTTGAACATGCCCTAATTGTCTAAGTTGATCTTAGATTGCTATTTTCCTGTGAGTGTCAGATCCTACCCCATTACACTGATGTTAACCGTATTAGTTGTCCGATTATTGTTAAGTTTTGGGTGAAAACTGAAACAACAAAGGCTTTAACGCTTCTACCACTGATGCATTTTCTGTAATTGCTTTTCTCTCCTTGTTGAGTAACTGGCCTACAGTGTCCTGGGTCTTCCTCTTGCTTCATATGTACTTTGTCATATGCTTTCTTGTTCTTCTTTCTATCTCTATTTCAATCTTGTTTTGTGCCTGGGTGTGACGGGGCGTACCAACCCCTCATTAAAGCCAAGGGAATTGACTTGGTTCAGCTGGCTAAGAAGGCCCCATCCCTACAGCCTTGCTGGGCATGCGCCCACTGGAAACAGACTATAAAAGTCTGTGGCGCAGCTCATTCAGGGTGGACCGCTGAAGGGGAAGGAGGCATTGAGAGAGCTCCAGAGATGGAGGAAGAAGTGAAACTAGACCGCACAGCAGCAGCTGGACTGAGAGGAGCTCCCCAAGAAGCCCCAGAACCAGAATGAGACTATGGAGAATGGAGCTGCCAGAGGATGGTAGGAAATAGCTCAGGGCAGGGAATTGTTTTCCGGGCGCTCAGCGTGTTGCGGCAGGATTCCCTGCTGAGTGGGCAGTGGCCTGTGCCGCTGATAATATGGCCCTGCGCTGGGACCTGGTGCACAGGGAAGGCCTATGTTGGGAGAAGTTTTCCTACAGGCTTGTGCATGGACTTAGGCCAGTAGGCCATATTACCCCTAGTAAACGGGACTTGTGCATGGACTCTGGCTGCTAGACTGTACTACCTCTCGTAAATGTATTTGTGTATGGACTTCGGATGCTAGGTCATATTACCCCTAGTGAAAGGGAGTCGATTTGAGGGGCCTCCAAGTGTAGGTCACCCCTTGACACTTGCCCTTTCCACATGTTTGTGGTGGTGGTTTTTTAAATTCATCCTTTGTAATTTGACCTTGTTTCTGCTTTTTGTATGACTTTTTTTTAAATTTCACATAATTAAAGATCTCCTAATTGAGCCAACTTGGCCTCTTACCATACCTCCTCTCTTTCCTATGCATTACAAAAATTTGCTCTTAATGTCTCTTGAAAAAACTGCCAACTCTCCTTAACTCTTTTTTTCACTTAGGCTTGCTTCCCATTGGTCTTACTTACCAATTTTCTAAAGTCTGCCTTCTGTAAGTACATTGTCTTGAATCTGCTGTTTTCTCCCCTACCATTCCTCAGAATCATAAACTCTAGCATTTCACGATCACTTCCACCCATGCTGCCGGTCACCTTAAGATTTTCATCTACTTCCTCCCTGTTTGTTAGAATTTGCAGGTATCATCATTATCATGTTCCTAAAGGTTCAGAGTGTGACCTCGGTGTAATCACCACCTGCCCTTACATACGAAGAAATAGGGACAAAAAGTAGCAGGACGGCCCAGTAAATGTGCTATTATCTGTTACCAATCAAGTTTGATACATGGAGGTATCTGTTTGTCCATCTTGGCTATTTTCCACTTTTGGAACTAAGTTTCGTTCTGTCTTTGATGTACTTACTACCTGCAAAAGTAAGGGGTCAAACAATTTTTTTTCAATGCAAAATTCTTCCAGTCTATGTAACACAGCTCTGTTTTGTGCCTGGTTAGCGACCTTTAATTGTTTTCTAAATAAATAAAACTCTCATTGTTAGTGGCCTTGCCTGTGCAGTTAATATTTGGAGCAAAGGACTCCAATCAGTACTGGGAATATATTGACAGCTGTCTCACTACAAGCTTAAACTAAGGCAATGAGAACACATCATCATAAAAAACAGTTTTGAAAAATCTGTCTCAAATTAACTATAAGGTATAACTAATGATTCATGTGTAATTATATGGTGTACAGCCAAGATAGTAATTTCAAACATTTTATAAGTATTGCTGAAGCTTGAGTATTTTAAAAAAATGAAGGTTAAACAATGGCATTACGTAATGGCTTAAATCTCCAAAAAATATCTAGCAGGAACCGAAAAAATATCTAGCTAGGAATATATTTAAGGCGTGCCCTTTTTCATAAAATCATTGAATCATAGAATACTAGAACTGGAAGGAACATCCAGTCCGGTTCGCTGCATTCATGGCAGGAACAACCATCTAGACCATCCCTGACAGATGTTTGTCTAACCTGCTCTCCACTGATGGAGATTTCACAATTGCCTTAGGTAACTTATTCCTGAGCGAGGTGCCCAATACTGGACACAATAAGGGTGACTAGTGAGGGGAGACCCAGTGGGCAGAGTGGGGGGAGGGGAGCACAGGACATACAACCACCCCCTTCAATCCAGGGAAGGGAAGAGACAGACCCCTCTGCCCCATGCCCTACTGCTTCCCTTCCTTTCTCTGCCCCTTCCCTGCCCTTGCTCTGCTCCCACCACAACTCTTCTCCCAACTGATGCAACCCATGGGAATAGCAGGACTAGGGGGCTGGTGCTAGTAGCAGGGGTCTGTTCCCCTTCCCCTCCCACCCCCGCACTCACTGACATGGGGGAGGGAAGTGGAGTAGTGTGGCCTGGTGACTGCAGGAGTTTTACTGCCTCTCCCCTGAGCGAGGTAGCCACAGGAATAGTGTGTGCCGGAGCCATGTTGTTCTGCTTTTTCTGCCACCAGGGGCAACACGTGGACCCCACATCTTTTAGTAGAGTGGCTGGCTGTTTCAGAGGAGTAAAAGCACTTCCTGTCAGAACCTGTGTGAGTCACCCTCTCATGGAAAATGTTGTGAAATCATCTGAGTCTAGATGAAGCAGCTATCTTTGTGACTTCTGCTTGTTACCTGCAGGGTGGATAATTCCCTGATGCAAATGTTATAATTCTGACATAGTTGCAAGACAAAATTTTCCACAAGAAGTTTCTCCAAACTTTTTTTTTAGGTGGAGGGTGCATTTGGCAGAAGAGTAAAACAAAATATTATTGCTAAAATGCTACTACTCAAAACACCATTATGAGTATGGCTACATGTTGTCAGTTGTTGTGTTCCACCTCTGCCTGTCAACCTGCAGAATTGTAAGGTCAGAAATCTTCCAGTCCAGTTCTTTCTCTGGTATTATAATATGCCTCTTTTCCAAGTCAGGCAGAAAGAGTTTTTCACTGGACAAGTAAAGGTCTCCTATCAGCTAACATTTTCAAAAGATGCTCCTGAAGTGATTGCACATAACATGCAGCTGCAAAACACTGTCATGTATTCAGTTGGTTGTACATTACCATATAATGCCCAAACCAGAATAGTTTTAAGTGGACAATTCTAGAGCATTACTATCTGTGAAAGAATGTAAATAATGTTTTTCAGCACAGGACATAAATTTAATTCTTAAATATAGTGAATATATATGTTTATTTTAAAGAACTGGGGATCAGTGCATGTGAAAATAGTTACCTCCAGTTGGATAAGGTGCTCCCACTGCACTTTTAAAAACAGTTCCAGTTCCCCCCACCCCATGCTACAGTTTTGCATATCTGACTCCCTAATTGAATGCTTACCCTGAGCTCTTTGAAAATTGGCTTTTGAAAATCTCAGTATGTCTTCTAGGTTTATCCACAGACATTGTAGGAAGGGCTAATGTAGCAGTAACCCACTCCACATTTCAAATTTCTTAATTCTGTTTAAAAATCCTAATTGTCATCCACTATGGAAGAGGATCTGGATTAATTTGGTTAAAATAAGATTTCTGAACTCTAAACATGAGACTTGGTAAGGGCACATCATATCATTTCCCCTTAAATCAGTAATTGTATAGTTCATCACAAACTCTGCATTGGTTGTTGTCTGACAGGCTTATTAGGAATGTAGTGAGCTAGGATCTAGTGTGGATGAGTTTCTAATAAAGATCATATGAGATTTCTTTAATTCCGAGTTACTTTATAAATGAATTCAGCAATTCTTCTGGCTTCTTATTCAGAAAAGTCTCATTCTAAAAATCAGTTACCAGGATCTTGGTTACCATGGCTTCCACAAGAACGCTATTAACCTAACTCACATCTCTAGCCCTAGAGATCTCCACACCACTTTCTGTCCTACTGCTTGGCTCCCTCCCACTCTTGGCTTCTTTCTTCTATGTCTATTGGTATCTAGTACTCACTATTTTATCCGTTACTCAAATTATTGTTTTTAAATGGATTTTTCAGCTGCCTGTTTCCAAGTGATCCATTTTCTTCCTAAAATTCTTCTTCAGTTGCTGAAAACAATATACTATACCTTCAGCAATTATTGCCAGTTAGACAATTTGAATGTTGCTAATCCATCAGTTCGATTTCTTAATGATTTAGTATCCTCAGTTAATATAATATCTCGATTAATTGTTATCTTGGTGTCATCAATTTTTCTCTTTCATTATTCTAGAAAACTGGAATATTTCTAGGAGTTCAGGAGCCAAATAAAAAAAAGCTGACCGTTTGTAGTTTTATTAGAATCAGTTTAATAACAACTCCTCTGATACCTATATATATGCTCATGAATGGCCACTATACCAACACACAACATCTGTTAGTCTGGATCAATTTGAATTCCATCTGACCTGGTAAAAATTGTAGAATAATTTACCCAGCCATAATTGAAAACCCCATGTAGTTCTGATCTAATGAAGATGAGGAGACTTCATGTGGTCCAAGAAGTCCACACTAGAGACCCAGTGCAGGATGTTGGTTTTATGTGTTCAAGTATTGCAAGCAGAATTGTTGTCTTATATATTAAATGGACACAGTCAACTAGTTAATTTAATTTTAACATATTTTTATAAGAGCATTTACAGGTGAGTATATAGGTAAACATAGTGCAATGTAATCCTAGAAAACACAGCATTTGCTCTTTATCTGGTGCAATATTATTTTCTCGTAATTACACAAGTTAGTTATTGTGGTTTTGTAATCAAGTAGATGGATGATAATTTGCATTCTAATTTTGAGAGATGTTACTGTTGCCTCCCATTTAAGTTTCTCAGCATTCTCATAAGCCTTTGACATACTCACTCAGGTTCTCACCTCAATATCAGAGGTGGATGATAGTTCTTGGGGGAAAATTAGTGATTCCTCTCCTCACGTTTTTGTTGCAATTTCATTTCTGTGAAAAATTTCTAGCCAGCAATAAAGCTGCCCAGAAAATGGGAAACATTTTGTGTGAATACTCTCCCCACCTCTATCCCAATCTTTATAGAAGATTTTTTGACCTTCTCTATTTAATATATAAATGAAAGACTTGCATTTTTCTAGACACAGTACAAGGATTTCCATAGAACATATTCTGAAAAGGTTGCAATCAACTTTTTAAAGAATTATATTTCTTACCTCTATATTTTCAGTGGCTGCAATTGATTGATTAATGAATGTTTTCATTGTCACTCCTGCTTTCTTAAATTATTGAGCTTCCTTGTATTTTGCCAGTCTCAGTTAAGCTTTGATTTGTTATGAAGTCTGGTGAAGTGACAATTCCACAGTTCATTTCATAGCTTAACAAACTGGAAGTGTCATAGAGGGTTGAACTTTGGCCTTTTTCTTTTCTTTTCTTTATGACTGTTCAAAATTAGTTAACTTTTGACATTGTGTCATGTCACAGATGATGGGTATCAATACAAGTGTAACTGGGTGAAATGTAATGGTCTGTGATATATAAGAGGTCAGACTAGATGATATAATGGACTTGTCTAATCTCAAACTCTATGAATCCATGACAATTGTAAAAAAAAGTCCTAATGCTGAAAAAGGAATGTTATTATACTAAAGAAAACGATGTTGTATTAGCCCTAAAGGTGCTCTCTCTGCCTACTTCACTGCTGAGTTTTTGCCTATTTTTTCTTCCTTCTTGCTGTAGACTTGAAGAAACATGCACTTGCCCTTGCAGAGAGGGACAAACATAAGGCTTTTAATCCTAATTGTGATTTTCTAGTTGAATCACAGATGCGTCATCCATCTAGAAGTCATATGTTCACTTCATCCTGTCAAAAGCTTTCTTTATATCCCATACTGACAGGGCAAGAAAGCCATTTGCAGAGTTTGTTGTCTGGGAGAAGATTATCTAAATTCTTACCTACCAGCTCTCTGAGTTTGCTGACAACTTGAAATCCATTATTTATATTGTGCTGTTTTCCATTCTACCATTATTTAGAACAGTGTTTCTCAAAGTGGTCTGCAAAACCACTATGAGAAACCTGCTAACTGCCTGGTCTGGTGGGTTTGTTTACTGGCTCTGTGGCCAGGGAGCCTCATGGATCCCATTGGCTCCGGTTCGCCATTTGCAGCCAAGGGGAGCAGTGGGAAGCGGCATGAGCTGGGCTGCCACTTCCCACAGCTCCCCTTGGCTGCAAACAGCGAACTGGAGCCAATGGGAGCTGCAAGGCTGGTAAATAAACACACCGGAGCAGCCAGTTAGCAGGTTTCTCAAAGTGGTTTCGTGGTCCACTTTGAGAAACACTGAGTTAAAATCATGAACTCTCTTCATTTCCTGACCATTTTCACCCAAGCTGCCTTCCACTTTCAAATTCTCAAGCAGTTCATCCATATTTGTCAAAATCAAATCTAAAACAGCCTCTCCCTTGGTAGCTTCCCACCTTCTGAAATAAAAAAGTCACCAATATATCCCAAGAATTTGTTGGATATTCTGTGTCCTGCTGTGCTATTTTTCCAAGAGATGTTTGGTAGTTGAAATCCTCCATTACCACCCTGTTCGGTGGTCTGAATGATTTTGTTAGTTGTTTAAAAAAATATTCATTTCTTCCTGATTAGATGGTCTATAGTGACCCCTACAATGACATCTTCTTTTTTTAACCCTTTTATCTTTACTCAGAAACTTTCAACAAGTCTGTCTCTTAAACTCAATCCAAGTGTATACATTTTAGTATATAAGGCAACACCTCCTCCTTTTTCCCTGCCTATCCTTCCTGAGCAAACTGTATGTACCCTTTTCTACCAGTATGCCAGTCATATGTATCATTCCACTAGCTCTCTGTGGTGTCAACTATGTCATAGTTGTATTTATGGTCTAGCATTTCAAGTTCTTCCTGCTTATACCCCATACTTCTCAGATTAGTGTATAGGTGTATTTGATTCCCTCCATGTTCTCTCTTGTCTCTCCCTTTATCCCTGCTTTAAGGGCTCATTCTCCCTCTCTCCTACCCCAGATTCTGACCCTTTTTCCAGGTCTCCATGCTTTTGACTTATCTCTGGGCTTTTGTCATCAAATTAGCAATATATTTGAAAACAATGAGCATTTTTTTTTCATTTGGGATGATTTATGTATATGTTTACATATATAGGTAGCTACAAATATTTACTCAGTAGGGAGATCTGTCCCCCTTTAATTTCTCTTGATACTGGGATTCTTCTGTTTGATTCAGCTGACCGAGTGCTGGGTGATGGAAAGGTTATATTTCTGTAAATGAGAGTGGCTCTTTTCTTGTCCTTGGATTCAGCGGGAGAGGCTCAGAAAGCTACTTAGCTTACATTGAAGTAGGGATTTTTTGTGAGTTAATATGTGTTTTTCTTGTTGTATGCAAATGGAATGCTGTAGTTCTTTCATATCTCCTGTGCTTTTTTCTTTTGATTAGATAATTCAGTCCTTCTGTAAGAAAAGTTCTGTAACTGTGATCCATGAGTACTTGTTGGCATTCCACAAAGAGCTAGCTGGTTACATTGTTCTGGCTCCTCCTAGTTGCATTCATCATCAGTATTAAAATAAACTAAATATACATTAAACAGTTTTCTAAGATTGCTTTTCATGTGGAGTAATAGCCGTGTTGGTCCAGGGATGTGTAATGATCCTGAATGCAAAGGGAGATGTTCTGTATAATTGCCGAGAGCTGATGTGTATGCCCAGGAATGACTGAGGAGGTAGTCTGAATCACTCTCTATATAGTGCTCCACCTGTCTGACCAAGACTGTGTCTAGACTGCAGGCTTCTTTCGGACAAAGCTTTTTTCGGAAGAGATCTTCCAAAAACCTTCTTCTGAAAGAGAGCGTCCACACACAAAACCTCATGGAAAAAGCGATGCACTTTTGCGAAAGAGAGTGTCCACACTGATTGAACACTCTCTCGCATAAAAGGCCACCTGGAGCCACTTCAGGCAGGTCTTTAGGTTATCAGTTGCTTCCGAGTGCTGGTGCGGAAGCCTTGCAGAGACATGGGCTTAAAGGGACCTCCCTGGACAGCTATTTCTCTGCTTCTGTCACGTGCTTGCCTATCTCTCGCCGAGCAAAGTTCTCGCCGTGCCTGCTGTGGATGCCACAGTTTTTCTCTTGGTGCCATGGAGCTGGAGCTGCCATTACGCATGCAATGGCCCCATATGGCCATGATGCAGATTTTTGCAGCACTTTGCGGCAGCTGCCTTCCTGGTTCTGCACATGCTCAACCCTGAGCTCATTCTGGGGACCTCTTCCTGGGTGCAGGAGCTATACTCTGGCAATCGCAACCCATCGTGGAGAGGCATTTCTGGAGGCTGGACACCAGTTCTGACTGGTGGAATCCACTGGTCATGGAGCAGTGGCTCCAGAACTTCCGCATGCAGAAGGTCACCGTTTTGGAGCTATGTGCCTGGCTCACCCCCACCCTCTGGAGACATGACACCCACCTGTGGCCCACCACCCCCTGGAGAAGTGGGTCGCAATCTTCCTCTGGAATCTCGCCACCCCCAACAGCTACCGGTCAGTGGCAACCAGTTTAGCATGGGGAAGTTCACCATTGGGGCCCTCCTCATGGAGGTAAGGCTCTCTGGGGCTGCAGCCCTATAGGGAGGGAAGAGTCCTGGGAAAGGGGGACCCTCGGGAAAGGGGGAATCGGGGTTGGAGTGGGGGTTGGGGGAAGCCCTGTCCCCGGGGGGTTGTGCCTTCCTGCTCTCAAACAGTCCTGGTGCTGGGGCGGCAGCCTCATAGGAGGTGGCTCCTGAGGTGTTTGATGGGGGAGGAGAGGAGAGGGAGGTGGGCACCTCCTAAGGGCTCAGGCACTCCCTCTCTCATTCTCTGTTTTTTTGTTTGTTTAGTTTTTCTCCTTCTGGAGGTGATGAGGGCCATCAACTCCATCCTGCTGTGAAGGATCATCCGCCTCAGAGACGTGGACCCGATCATGGCAGGATTTGCCACCCTGGGGTTCCCGAACTACGCTGGAGTCATAGATGGCACCCATATCCTGATCTGACCACCAGAACATCGACCGGCCCAGTATATTAATAGGAAGGACTACTTTTCTATGGTGCTGCAGGCCCTGGTTGATCACCATGGACAGTTTTTGGACAGTTTTGTTGGATGGTCAGACAGGGCAAATGATGCCCGCATCTTTAGAAACTTGAGCCTCTCTGACAAGCTGGAGGTGGGCACGTTCTTCCCTTGCTGTGAACTTGCTGTTGGGGATGAGCAGATGCCACTGTGCATTGTGGGGGGACGCAGCCTATCCCCTCATGCCAGGGCTTATGAAACCTTATACTGGCCACCTGGATCTCAGCAGGGACCAATTTAATGCCCGCCTGAACTGGGTCTGGATCCAGATGGAGTGCTCCTTCAACTGCCTCAAAGTGTGGTTCAGATGCCTGCTGACCCGCCTGGACGTGGGAGAATCACAACATCCCCGGGATGGTCGCGGCATGTTGTGTCCTCCACAACATTGTGGAGAGGAAGGGGGAGGCCTTCCTCCATTGTGGGGAGGTGTGGGGGCAGACACCAGCCTTGAGGGGTGAGCCTTCCAGCGGACAAGGACAGCTGCCATCTGACAGGCCCATCAGGCCGGGGTGTGCATCCAGGAGGCCCTGAGGGAGAGGTTCTCTCAAGCACCCCAGTAACTCTCCCCAGGGCCTTCCCACTAGGGGCCTCTGGTTTGTTGCCCTATCCCTTCCCCACTATAACCCCTCCCTTTGCCACTTCCCTGACCTCTCAATAAACACACCTGTTTGGTTTCCAACAAAATGAACTCTGTATTTATCTGACATTAAGAAAAGGTGGGTGGGGAAAGGGGGGCTCATAACCTGGAGCGGGTCTCATTACCTGGAGGGGAAAGGGGGATCATAACCTGAAGGGGGATCATAACCTGCAGGGGTAGGGGAGTGGCTAGATATTCCACTGCAGGGATGGTGATCTCATTGGAGTAGGGGTTGGGTGGGTCTGGGGACCATGTGGGGGATGGGCAGGAAGGGAGGCTGGAGCGGGGTCAGGGATGGCAGGGGAGAGGGCATGGGCATTGCATGGGGGGCAGGTGGAGAGAGAATGGCATAGCGGGGGAGGAGGGGCAGGAGGGTGAAGCGAGGAGTAGCTACAGAAGACGAGCTGGCCCCATGTGCAGTTCTACCACTCAGCATCCTTGCGTATCGTCTGCGCCAGCGTCTGCTGAATGTTGCACAGGATGCTGGTGCATAAGGTTTTCCTAGACCCTGGCATGCCTTTGGGTCCCCTGGGCTCTGGCAGCTGGCTCGGGTGGTTTGGCTTGCCACTCAGTCCTGCCTGGTCCAGCTGTGGAGAACACAGAGGGAGAGGTGGTCAGTCATCCATGCAGACACTGTCCCTGAGACTGTGCCCTCCTCTGTGAGCAGCAACCAACAGTTTTTGGGGAAGAGGAGGGGGATAACCCGGGAGCAAGGCCATGTGTGGCCTGCACAATAGGCCCTGCCTCTCAGGGGCTCCGAGGTGCCCAGGAGACCATGATGTCTGCTTCCCAACCTCCCTCCCCCCAGCCCATGGACAAGCAGGCAAGGGAAGTGTCTAGCCACAGTGGGATCCCTTCATGGGTGTCAGAGGAGCTGGGAGCAGCCTGGCCCTCCCTGGTGTCCGCACACACACCTGCGCCTGGCAGCACTGCCTGAGGGAATGTGTGGTACCTTGCACATGCAGGCACATCGAGGAGTCTGGGGTCATGCTTGCGCCCTTGTGGTTAGCCTGCTTCCACCTGTGGCAGGTGCTGGAAGGCCCCTCTCCCTATGGCAGGACATGTGTAGCCCCTGACACTGGCAGCAGGATCCCACCCGAGCTTAGGGGCTCCCTGCTGCATCCACATGCTGCACACTAATACTGCACGTGGGTCCACATGTGCTGACTGCAGCATGATGTCCAGCCTGAGCAGCCTGAGTGACGCTCACTCCCTACCCCCTGTGTGCCAGCCTTCTCTGCCTTGTGCATGCGACAAACTGAGACCACTCACCTGAAGATCCCTCTCCAGCATCTGACGAGGCCTGGGAGACATCCTGGCTCATAGGCACCAGCTCCAGGGACAGGGTTACAGTCTCCATCTCCTCCTCCTCCTCCTTCAGTTGGCCCTGGACCTCCTGCTCCTCCTCCGCTGTGAACTCCGGCCAGGTGATGATGGGGGTCTAGGGGCTAGAGTCCACCATGACAGGTGGGGAAGATGTTTCCCCGGCTCCCAGGATCTGGTGCAGCTCATCGAAATAGGGGCAGATGTAGAGTCCTGCCCCTGAGAGCGAGCTGCACTCTCTGGCCCTGACATATCCCTGGCGGAGCTTTCACCTTACTCTGGACCTGTTCCAAGGTCCGGGGTGGGTGTTTGTGCTCTGCCTGGGATTCAGCAACGTGCTCATAGATGTTGGCATTGCACTGCTTGGAGCGTAGATCCTGCAAGGTGTCCTCCTCGCCCGACAGCTTGAGGAAGGACAGGATCTCCGCTCCAGATCAGGAGGGTGCCCGTCTCTTGGTCCCCCTGGGTGGGTCCTGGAATCCCTAGGTCTGCTCCCTGTGAGGGCCAGGGGGGTCGCGGGAGGCTTGAGGCTGGGCCATGAGTGGCAAGGCCTGTGGCAGGGAGAGCCACGTGGTGTGGTGCTGCTCTCAGGCTGGTGTCCTGCCACAAGGCTTGTCCAGGTGCCTGCAGCTTTAAGAGGGGCCAGGAGACAGGATCTATAGAGTCCTGATTAATTTGGACAGAGTGTCCACCAGAGCACTTGTGTTATTTCCTGGCAAAAACTTCTTTTGAAAAAACAACCCTCCTCCCCATCCACATACACCATTTTCCGAAAGAGACCTTTTGGAAAAAGGCTTCTTTGTCATAGAGAGAGGTTTACCAAGACTGGAAAAACCCTTCTGTTCTTTCCATTTCCTTTCAGAAGAATGCAACTGCAGGATGGACGTAACTCAGGTTTTGTGAGAAAAACGGACATTTTTCTGACAAAACTCTGTAGTGCAGACATAGTGGGTGTGTCTAAACTACATGGCTCCATAGATGGAGCAATGTAGATTAGGCTGATCAGCAAAGGGAAATGAAGCCACTATTTAAATAATCACGGCTTCATTTAAATTTAAATGGCTGCCGCGCTGAGCCGACAAACAGCTGATAAGCTGTTTGTCGGCTCAGCGCTCTAGTCTGGACACTCCCGCGCTGACCTGAAAGCCCTTTATCGACCTCCCCGTTATGCCTCATAGGATGAGGTCGATAAAGGACTTTCATGTCGGCTGGGGAGCGTCAATCTGCTGACAAACAGCTGATCGGCAGAGCGGGGCAGCCATTTAAATTTAAATGAAGCCACGATTATTTAAATCGCGGCTTCATTTCCCTTTGCCGAACAAACAAATCTACATGGCTCCGTCGAGGGAGCCATGTAGTTTAGACATACCCAGTGATATAATGGATCCTTCTAGCTTTAAAGTCTGGAGGGTATTTAGGTGCTGCAGCTGAGCACAAACGCTTCAGTATGGATAGACAGGCTTGCGCTATGTTGACTGGAACTAGTGTGCTAAAATTAGCAGTATGAACATGGTGGCACAGATGGTGGTTTGGATTAGCTTCTTCAACTTGGACCCAGCCAGCTGGGTGGTTCCAAGATGGTGGCTAGTCTAGGCAGCTACCACAGCAATGTCAGTACAACTATTTTCAGTGCATTAGTTCAAGCTGAGCTAGCATTGATCTGTTTAGTTAGGCTGGGAGGCATGCTTCTAGCTGCAATCTAAACATACCCTATAAAGGTGACAAAGTTGGAGAACTCCTGGCTTATAATATTAAAGCGGTCCTTTTAGTTATTCAAGGCGTGTTGTGTTAACAGACATCACCAGTGTGGTGTTCTGTCAGATACGGATTGGTGTGTGTGTGTGTGTGTGTGTGTGTCCCCAGTTCTGTGCAGACTGCTGGCAGACCTTTAGTGAACAGACCAATGACCACAAAATCAGATGAGGGACAAAGCCACCCACCCAGATTTATTGCCAAATGAAGCACAATAATTGCTGCCAGCAGACTCTACTGCACCTGTACGTATATGTGCCCCTTGGCAATGGACCAGATCAGTCAGTGGTGGGACTTTCTATTGTTCCCTAGGCCAGACAAAGAGTGCTCCTCTGATATATCTTTATACACAGATACAAACAAATTACGCATCACTCCTGAGGAATCAAAGTGCCACCCTCTGGTGTAGCTTTGTGCCACCCATTACTTTATACATAGTTTGATCAAAACATCCTATCCATCATCCTGTCATCCTGGCCTTATCCTTATAATGGATCATTATGTTTTTGTTCTCTATGGAGAATATTCTGGTGTCAGGGTGTTCTGGAATGTATTCACATGACTTGTGCCTAATACCTGTTTAGGAATGTTTCTGCAGTATTAGCCCCATTCTTGCCAGATTCTGTGAGTAGGGCCTGCCTCTTACTCACAGCTCAACTTTGCTTTATATTAGTAAAGTCTTGACTGCTTTTGCCTAGGCCTCAGGCCTGTGATACATGCTAATGTTTCTTCATACTACATGGGCCCTCTTGCTCTTACATGTTAAACTCATTTTTCTTTAACCATTAGGTGTCTCTCTTCTCTTGTTGTTAGGAAGTTTAGTGCCATCACTGGCTTTTCATTTGTGTGGATACTTTGTCTTTCCTGGCTTCTCCATTTTAAACCTTGTCACAGTTGCATGCTTTGCTGTATTTATTTTTGTTCAGAAGATTCTCTTAGGCTCTTGTGTATAGGTTTCTCCTACTTATCAGTATTGGGGCTTTGCTGATGAGCCTGCATTTGTGCCAATGTATCTTTCTTTGGCTTGCCTTTTCTTCTTCATTGAATCCTGATAATCGATGTCTAAAGCAGTGGCATAAGGTACTGGAAAGTGTTAAGGCCAGTTTGATGGGATATTTTGATTACAGTGGGTGACATACAAGGCGAGAGACTTAAAAAAAAAACGAGAGCTAAATAAACAAACTGAATTTTGGGTACTGAAACTGAATGCAACATAATCATAGCAGGCATATTGAAGAGAACAGTGCCTGCCTTTTGTTAAAATTGAAAAACTAATTTTGCCTCATATATCAAGTCCCAAATGAACCCGTAAGGCAAAGCCACACTGATATATGGGTACAAGGACAGATTCTACAAATTGGAGTTTGAAATTATGGAACAGAAAATTCGGTGTGTATGGTTTGAAGGGCAGTCTGCAACTATAGTTGATCCAACAGGTGTATAATTTGCCTACTGAATGGAGTGCAGGTGTTTAATGGAATGGAATATGTAATATATCACATTAATGTAAATATCTGCATGGCACAAAAATACATATGCCTAAAGTCCTGTTAGCACTTAGAAATGAAGTGAAAGCAGAACTTGACTACATGATAAAATTTAATGTCATTATGCAAATTTAGATGCCAGCTGACTTTAACAGTATGGTGACTATAATAAAACCAAATAAGTTAAGACGTTGCATCGATCCAAAAGACTTTAATAAGGCCATAATACAGCAGTGCTATTGTATGAGGAGGTCATATCTGGACTTCAAGATGCAATTGCGTTTTCAGTTTTGGAAGCAAGCTAAATGGCAATTTACATTGGGAGATGTATTTTTAAGAAACTTACTCTTTGGGATTGCCTCAGCATCTGAGCTATACCAAAGTATCATGTCCCATCTCTTTGATGAACTGCTTGGGGTAGAAGTAATTGATAAGGATATGGTTATTTTGGACAAAAATTAACAACAATGCAAGACTCTATTATGTTCTTCAGTGTATCCAAGAAAAGAACCATTAATTTAAAGTATTAGTCCCTATTTAATTAAGTTGAAAGAAGTTAAAATGTAATTTATTTTTCATCGTCTACACTTAATTCACTTTTGAATTTCACTTACCTTGAATGAGAAAACTGTCAAGTGAATTTCACTTTTGTTTCTAGTCCTTTTCATTTAATGTCTGACTGGCTCATATTCACATTCATTACTTTTATTCTGCAGAATTTCATGCTACATAGTGCTAGTCCTTTTTCATCTCTTGTTACCTGGCAGTCTCCTCTTCTCTCCAATCATTTATATTGCTCTTCTTTCAGCTCTTTTGGTTTGGTTTTGTCATTTTTAGATGTGGTAACCAAAACCAAAAACAATTTCCAAGGAAAGAATGTACGATTTTTAATACAACGGTATTGTACGTTTAATGCTGTTATCTCTCTCTCTTTATATTCTCTAATGACAGGAAGTTTTAAGGTTGGCACTATAAGCTATATGTGTCACGAATTAATAATTCTAAATACTATGAAGTCATTTAAACATTTTTTTTCAACGAAACTTCATCTCCTCAGATTTTTAATAGGGTGTATGACCTGCAAGTAAAATCCGGTGTCATTTCATGGGTTTCCTGATTAATGGAGAATTATCTTAATTAAAAGGAAATCAGAAAGCCAATCTACAAGTGAGAATCCTGTTCCTTTTGCTAATATAATCGGGAAGAAAAGCACCACTGGGAATGTGGTGCTATTTACAGAACAATAAGAAATATTCCAAAATGAAGTTAAATCATATTAATTGCAAACACTCTCTACTATCCTAAAATGAACATATACACAAAATGTCAAAAATAAATGACTAACATAAAACTGCATGCTATAATGCACTATCAAACAGTATGCCTAGGGACTGGATCAGATGCCTTCCAATGGAGAGGAATTCTTTGTGAAGTTCTGTAGCAGAATTTTCCTCAAGTTTTTTTTCTTTGGGGAAAGGGAATTGATAGCATATGAATCCAGTCTCAGGTCTTGCTTTTCTTGTAGCTTCTCCAGGGATTCTAGCTCAATCAGAGCCACTAAAGTGTTAATATATATATTCTTCTTCTTCTTTTTTTTTTTTTTAACAAAAAATCACCAGGAACTGGGAGAGGGGTCCAGGCAACGTATAGACTCTTGGCCTTGCCAGTTTCTACTTGTGGAACCTGCAGTTGATGAAGAGATCTGATCCTGAGAGGTTGGCTCCTACACCTACATACAGAATGGGAAGCAACTGTCTAGGAAGGGGTACTGCAGAAAGAGATCTAGGGGTCATAGTGGACCACAAGCTAAATATTGTCAATAGTGTGACACTGTTGCAAAAAAAGCAAACACGATTCTGGAATGCATTAATAGGAGTGTTGCAAGCAAGACACAAGAAGTCATTCTTCTGCTCTACTCTGCGCTGATTAGGCCTCAGTTAGAGTATTGTTTCCAGTTCTGGGCATCACATTTCAAGAAAGATGTGGAGAAGCTGAAGAAGGTCCAGAGAAGAGCAACAAAAATGATTAAAGATCTAGAAAATATGATTTATGAGGGAAGACTAAACCTCTCAGGATCAGATCTCTTCATCAAGTGCAGGTTCCACAAGTAGGAATTGGCAAGGCCATGAGTCTATATGTTGCCTGGACTCCTCTCCTAGTTTCTGGTGATTTTTTTTGTAAAAAAAATAAAAAAAAATAAAAAAAAAATATAGCTATTAACATTTTAGTGGCTCTTATTGAGCTAGAATCCCTGGGGAAGCTGCAAGAAAAGCAAGACCAGTTCTTTTAGTCTTCCCTCCTAAGTCATATTTTCTAGATCTTTAATCATTTTTGTTGCTCTTTTCTGGACCTTCTCCGGCTTGTTTAGTTTGGAAAAGAAAAGACTTGGAAGGGACACAACAGTTTTCAAGTACCTAAAAGAGTGTTACAAGGAGGAGGGAGAAAAATTGTTCTTGTCTTCTGATGATAGGACAAGAAACAGTAGGCTTAAACTTCAGCAAGAGAGATTTAGGTTGGATGTTAGGAAACTTCCTAACTGTCAGGGTGATTAAAATGTGATTAAACTAGAATAAATTGTCTAGGCAGGCTGTGGAATCTACCTTATCGGAGATATTTTAAGAGCAGGTTAGATAGACTTCTAGCAGGGATGATCTAGATGGTGCTTAGTCCTGCAGTGAGGGCAGGATGACCTCTTGAGGTCCCTTTCTGTTCTAGTATTCTATGATTGTATCCTGTTCCATGTGAAAAGGGGGAAAATTCACACATGAAATATCCTTTTAGTGGGCTGATCTATTGTCTACAATCTGGTTCTTTGCTATTCGCCTACCAAGGAAACAGACTAGAAAAATCATCATTCACCATAAGAAAGAAAAACACGGATATACTCTCAGATTTTGCTTTGGACAGACTGATACCTATAATGTTAAAAAAATATCATAAAGCTGCCATACACATAAAAAGGAGCAGAGACTGTACAGAATTGAGGTCAATGGCATTTTCATTTATCTCTTCTATTTTGACAGTTTTGTTAGGGAATTAGGAAATCAATAGAGACTAATTTCATTGGCAAGGATTAAAGAGTACACAGGAAGGAACACTCAAGATGTGTATAAATGCTTTCAAGGGCATTTTGAATAAAATGTACTTCAAAATGAATGGAACAATTTCTATTGTCTATTTGGTTAATATAGCAAGCATTAATTCTCCAGAAAAGCTCGATAGACACACAAGCACTAAAATTGACATTGGAGACACCAAGAACCTTTTATTTTCATAACTTAACAGTAAAAACCCATCTAATGCTCTGAGGTTTTTCACAAAAATCAAAATACATAAGAATTAAATACAATTAGTAATTTCAATGTAATATGGTAGACTGCCCTAATAATTGCCTACCAATCAGTTATGTTCATTTCCTCTGTTATATCCAAGGTCCCACATATTAGCTTCTCCCCAAGTACCCAGAAAAAAAAAGAAGACTCTTCTACATATTCTGGAAGATTAACCGTGATCTGACAGGCCAGGGTGTTTTGTAAATTATAGAACTGAGAGATCTTTATGATTACATATTGATGATTAGGAAAGAGAAAAAGGGGGTGGAAAAGACAAACTATTAAAAAATATCTATATGTTCAGCCAACGTTAATGTTCCTTTATCACATTTTACTCATTAGCTTATCTCTGCTGATCATTCATCTATAGAAGATGCTTTCCATACTTAATGTGTTATAACATACTAGAAGATTTACCTGGCATTGCTTGAGTCCTTAACTCAATTTTTGTTTTTCTTCATTTAAATCATTGCTGTGGGGTAGGGTGGTGATGAGAGGTTTAGTATGCGGGCTGCCCCAGGTAGAGAGAACTTCCCTATCCCTCTCTTACCTCAGCTGCTTGGGGTCAGGTGAGAAGCAGTTCTCCATGGCCTATGCAGCTCCAGGGGGCACAGCAGGGGAAGAGGTGCGTGTCCCCCAGCTGGGTCAGGTCCAGGGTTTGTCTGCCCCATGCAACTGTGTACTTTCTCCTCTCTCCCTGACAAAAGGGAATATTCAGCAATGTTCCTGTATGAATAGGGGAGGAGCTGTAGTCCGTTTGCCTAAAGGGTACCTGTGGGGAGGGAAGCTCAGGTATGGGGCAGGCCAGGATGAGGTGTGGGAGTGCTCCCAGCCAGCTCCTTTCACCAACGTGGTGATTCTGTCTCTTGTGTATGGCTTTATGCATCACAGTACACGTGCGGGGGGGGGGGGGGGAGAAGGAGGGAGGAGTGTCAGCCCCTCCCCCCCCACACACACATACACACAGCCAAATCCTGACCTTGCATTAAGTTGTGATAAGAGGAGCTGCATACAAAATTTGGTGGCCTTAGCTCTTACCGTTTAGGAGTTCTTTTTATGTATCCCTGTATGAATCGGGAGGGGGAGGAGCTTCAGATCCCCCTGCACAATCAAGCCCTTACCTTTCTTAAGTTATGGTAAGAGGAAGCTGAATATCAAGTTTGGTGGTCCTAGCTCTTATTGTTTAGGACAGAGGTCTCAAACTTCTGGCTCATGGGCTAATCCCAGCTGGAACAATTGTGCAATCTGGCCTGGGACTTCTGGGGGTAATAGGCCTCAAACCCTATCCCTTCCTACTCCCATGGCAGCCCATTTCCTGAGCATGTGGCTTTGGGAATCAGCAGCGGGAGGGCTGGCACTGTGTAGTGGCACTCCCCCTGCACTCCCCACGGCAGCAGGAGCGGTAGGGAAGTGGAGTGCTCTGGACAGACCCACTCCCGGCCTGCCGGGAGTCCCATATGATTTAGCAGGAGTTTCTGAATAAATGGACAGATAGACTTGCTTGCTCACAGACAAACTCTCTCAAATGCATAGTAGATGTATTGTAAGTAATCATATTACATGATTAATGGACAAGCTCTGGCCATTGTAAGCATAGATAGTGGCTTGTGTTGGGGAACCAGCCAAGGCAATGAAGTGATCACTTTTTTGGCTAGTTAGATTTGGTGCTATGATCTGGGTGTATTATAGAGAGAGCATTCTTTGTTGGCTTCTTGTCCTCTAAATCAAGACAGCTTAGATTTTTATATCTGGCTTTTAGTCTAGAGCAGTGTTTCTCAACCTTTTTATTTTATAAAGCACCCCTTAAAAAATAAAGTAAGTGCCCCCAGTACCTACAGTTTTCAGACACACAATTTTTTTTCTACCATTGCAACACATTTGTTTAAATAACGTAATTGTAGCTGGGCAGGTGGTGAAATTTTAGGGTGTAAAAAGTACCAAAATAATAAAGTACTGTAAAACTTAAAACAAAAATTCCCCCCTAAGGGTACTTGTACTACTGGTTGAGAAATACTGGACTAGAGTTCTGTGGACCTAAAAAATAAAGTATCACAACTCAGCGGTTTTTTTAGAGCAGGCTGAGAAAAGAAGAAGATTGAATGTGACCTTGTATTCTGGCAGCACAAATGGCCTGTAAAGGTGGCTTAACCACCCATGTGAACATTTTCTCAGGGTGTGGAGGAATTCCTCATTGGCTTAGAACTGCCTTAGCTCCTGCTTTTATGCTGCATTGCTGTTATGGCTAGTAGGGAGGTGACATGGCTAGAGCAGCCCTCTGGGGGATGTTGTAGGCAGGGCAACTTGGAACAGTCTTTATTTGCACCGGTAAGTTAGAGTTGTGTTTTGCTTCTCCTCTCTCCCTTTCGCCATCTCAGTTGAGGATTACTGAGCAGAGCTTAGCTGTAGCTAAGGAATGAGTCCTGCAAGTCTAATAATCCTTTAAAAATATATATAAAAGGGAAGTAATTTTAAACCGCTTCTTACTACTACTACTACTACTACTACTAAATACATTTATTTTTAACTATTCTGAAAATACAATTTGGTGCTGATATGTAAAATATGTATCTAATATTTTAGAGCTTATTTTGGAAACCTGTTGTTCAGCTCTATCCCGAGTTTCAGTCCCCTTCTCTCTTTTTCCCTCCCACTCCCCCAAAATAATCTCAGGTTTTTATTTAAATAATGAAAGCCACAACTCCAGGCTAGTCATTTTTCCTAGTAGTGGCTCAGCTCCAACAATGCAATCATGTCTCTTACTTCACATTCAAGTGACTCACATAGGAGTGCTAAACATTTAGAACTGAATATTTTAAGTGCAATGTGTTTAAATCATCGATCACGAATAAAAGTATGAGTAACCAACTCAATGTTGGCTTCCTTGATGGTGACTGACAGATGACCTAGTGAGAGCATTGTTATATGTTCAGTGTTGATTTATATACGTTTGGCCTCATAACCTAACTGTATGATAATGGTGTGAGTGTTACCAATATAGAGATGAAGGTTTCAAGTGAACTGCAATTAAAACTGTAATCTTGACTAAACAGTTGAGAGAGAATTAAAACTTCCATACAGCTATGGACAACTGTATGTACTTAAAAACAACGATAACAAAGGCAATGCAAAGAAACCAAGAGATTGTGGATAGAAATTACCTTGTCAAACATGCTAAAGTTTGTCATCCTTTTTACTTTAAAAGTATCAAGGAAATCCTCACATGCTGCAACTCCGCTTAGAAATACAGTACATTATGCTTACTATTTCAAAGGCCCACTGCCAACATGTTTCACTGAAAATTTTAGTAATTTGATTATTTTTTCCTTTTTTTAAGCTATGGAAAAGAAGCAATTGGCTGTGTATATCGTATCTGATTTTTAAAAAGGAATATTCTAATTTAAAATAAATGATTAAAAATGCATTAGGTATAACTAACACACTAACAAATCCATTATTAGTACTAATTAGTATTGACATACCAGGAACAGATATTTCAGTCAAAGTTAGAGCCCCTTGTGCTAGTAATTGTACAAACATATATGAAGATAACTTTTTTTGAGAAACGATCCTATATTCTCAAAAGAGGGTAACAAAGCATTAAACCATGTGCTTAACTTTAAGCATGTGAATAATCCCACTAAATTCAATGGGAGTACTCATATTCATATATTCAGGCATGAGTTCACATGTTTTGATAAACTGGAACCTGGAACTGACTAGTGAGAGGATGACATACAGGGATTGGGAAAAAGAGAAACAATACATTCAAACAATACATGTAAACATACATTCAAAGTACATACATTTCCCTATCATGTACATAGGTCAGAAGCCAAAAGTGTTAAACTCCAAAAAAATCAGAACATTCAGAGGTAAATGTTGTCTCATTCTTTTTTCCCTTCTTATCTTTTTCTTTCTCTCTCCACACCATGCTTATCCTTGCTCCCTTGCACATTGAAGTAAGATTTTTGGTTACATGATCAAATAACGTTGGGTAATGGGATACCATCGGTTAAATAGTTACTTTACTAGTAAATGAACTAGTTGAAAATATAGGATAAAAGTATAATAGATGTTTCATACACTAATTGGTTACATGATCAGATTATTGAGGCAAATTGACATTTGAATTCTCCCCTATCAAAATGTCCTATTTGAATATGCATTGAAGGAACTGAGAGATGTGAGTGGATCTGACTGTTAATTGGAGAATGAATTATTACAATGACAAGACTTATCTCAAAACCCCTTGATTAGAGTCCAAACTATTGATTAAGACTCATCATAATTCTAAACCTGAAACCTCAGAGTGACCTGAAGCTATAACTCTTTAATGAATATGAACTCATCAGGTAAATCATTTCTGCAAAACTTGGTGATTCAGTAAAGCAGTGTTTAATACTGTCAAGTGCTGTAAATTAAAAGTTGATGCTTCCTTATAAAGAAATTTGTCACAAAGAATTCTTTAGTTTTAAAGCACCAGAAAACTTTTTCAGTATAGACGTTTAGAGTCCTCAATCAGCACTTCACATGACATTTAGCAACAGAGTCTGCATCCATCAGTTTTTATGAATAACGATGGGTCGGTATACTTGCAAGAATTGCCTTGGTAGAGTCCACTGCTCTCACAAGATTGAAACAATTCTTAGGGCTATTTGAGCTGCTACTTCTAATGCCCCAAGAACTGCGACCATCACAGTCTCTTTTGCTGACGTTAAGGAATGCTTTGGCAATGGGACAAGAGTCATAATATGGAGCTTTACATGGCAAAATGAGGGGAAATAATTCCAGTTCCACCAGGGATGAAACTATTAGTGCATAAGGACCGTCACTGTTCTGCCAAGTGCTCTGTAGCATTGGCTACCTAAGGGAGGATCGTTTAAAAACAACAGCAAACAAACTAATAAAAAACACATGAATAACAGCACCATCCACAAAAGACTAGAGAAAATTCACCTTCTCTTTTACTATGTGGCTTATTGGTGAGAGATATGTTGTAAATAAAATATGAAGATGGCTTTTCTTATGTTGGCCACAAAAATGTCTTTTTGAGAAACAAAGATGGCATATGTGCCCTGGAGTAAACACAATAATATTACTATTAATCTATTTTTGTTTTAAGACTCTCTCAGTTTCACTGGGGTACAAAATAAGTTTGCAAGGACATACAGCAGAAAATTGTTGCTATGCCTTGTGCCATTTTGGATCTTTTAATGCACTGGAAAAAAGCATAAAGGATAGGTTGTCCTTTTGTAAACATCCCTGTGTAATACTATAAAGGTCAGGTAAGAAAGAAGGGTTTAAAGGGAGAGCCATGCTGAGAAATCTGTCTGGGCTCTATGAAGCAAAACACATAGAGCCGATTATGTATGAGAGAAGAAAAATACTAGCACAGTGATGCTCAGAGTCAGTTTGATTGCCAGGTTACAATGCCAGAATATACTCTGTGGCTTTGCTTTCCTTAGTCATTGGTACATAGCTGTGCCAGTACCAACTACTCAGCTGGAGGCTGGCTGAAGCTTTCATTGGCTTTGCCCACTTCTGCTGATAACAAGGGCTGTATCCCTGAGCATAAGATACAGTTGACCTTGAGTTGTCCTGGAATGTTGCTAATGCTGAAGAAATAACTGACAAGCAGGAATTATTGAGAAACCTGGTTGTTGCTATACTTATGTTCTCCTCAGGTGCCTTTATGCAGGGGAGGTCAGGATGTGAAAGGCAAAGTTGCAGATGAAACAATGAATGAGGGATAATGGTGTTTTCAAACTCTTTTTATTCATGACCACAAATATTTTCTATATGATTTGCCCTCTCTATGACCTGCACTGACATAAAGATGAAGAATATTAACAACAAGATAACAACTGATATCTGGTATAAGAAATCCTTCACAAACACTCAGTTAAAAGCAAACAAGTAATTGTATGAGCCATTGTTGCCATCACAGCACGTATAAAGTCAGACATAGTACTGACATTTTGTAGTGTAAGGACTTCCTGCTGAAAACCTGTATTACATACAGGATTTCCTCAAGGTTAAATGTGATTATAGTACGCACGCACACAAATTGCAGGCAGAGATTAAATCACAAAATAATGAGATCCTCTTGAAAGGTAGTGTACAACTGTGATTATCCTCCTCTTTGCCTCTAAGATATGCTTCTGTTTTAAATTCTTTATACACTACATTCATTGGAAAGCAGCATGTAAGGCAGTATTGTGAGATTCAAGCTGAAAGTCTATCAGTTTTATTAGACTACCCATAGCATACTATTAGTTCTGTGAAAACAGTCTTCAGTATTATTTGTCTCATCAGTCCAGAATTCTCTCCTTTAAAAAAAAAACACCCCAGCTATTAGACATGTGAAATAAAGAATTAAGAGTACTAGACTCTATTACTAAAGAATTACTAGTTCACTTACAGAGAGATATTACATAGAAATGAGCAGGAAAGTTTCCTTGCAGAAGAGAAAATATTAGCTTGAATTTTGTGGTGACTTTCAGAAGTGGGTGACACAAACTTATTACAGAAGTCTCAACTCCAACAAGGTGTGGTTTTTTTTTCCCAAACGGTGTGATGGGATGTTGAAACACCACACAACAGGGACCACAAAAGGATTAATAGCTGGGATTAAAAACTACAGCTCAGGGACATGGCTGCCAGTGCCAGCCATCTGTGGACTACCTTCAGGAGTGTCTTTGGCAGTAGCTTGGCAAGGAAAAGACCCAAAGACCCACCACGGGGAGTGGAGCTAAAACTGCTGGATAACAGAGATAGGGAAGAAGGTCAGAATTCTGGAGAGCCATGCTGTCAGATTTTTGAGAGACTACTATATAACATCAAGGATTGGCTGGCAGGGAGTTGGTAAGCCATGAGACTGGGCTTTTAAAGACCCAGAGTATCTGAAGTTAAGGATTAAAGAACAATCCCTTTCACATACAGCTTTTAACTATTTGGCTTTTTTTTAAAAAAAATGCTACCTGCTGAAGACTGAACATAGAATGGGAAGAACAGAATAGTCAGATTGTCGGGGCCAGAAGCTATTCCTGGAATTTCTATGTTAAAGACACTGAATTTACTTCAGGGCAAATGAAAAGTACCACGATTTAAAGAAAAGTGTGCAAATGCACAGAAGTTACTTACAACAGAGAAGATGAAAACAGTCTGGTTTTATGTGCAGATTCCTAACAGAACAAAGGCACAAGGAACTTTTTTCATCCCTGTGATTGATTTGGCCCCAGTTGGTCAAGTGAATATAAAGACTGCTCCATACTACTGCCACTACTGGCTAATTTTTAAAATCAGTATGTCAAATAGTGTAGACTTTAGCACACACCCAATAGTTCCAGCGCAATTCCATCTGCAGACCTGGCTGGTCTGAGACAGGAGTGTTTGCTGCATTCGTTTGCAGAGTGACATAGTAGGCAAACTCTTCTCAAGTTCTGCTTAGGCTTCTCCAATACAGGTGGTGTGTCTTCAAGGCATAACTAGAACTAGTCTAAAGCAGAACATTTTTATGTGAAAAGTGCAGTTTCACTGACATTGAAATGTTGCAAGGGAATATACTGGTTTTGACCAATTTTCAGTGAGAATATCAAAGTGAATAGTTTTGACTTTCTTGTTTCACTTTAATAATATGTCAGTAGGCAACATTGAGGCCTGCTTTCTAGGATCCTAATGTAAGAGTAGATTCATGTAATAACATTTGTTTGTAGTGTCAGGAATGTGTAGTGTAGTTACAGTTAAAATCCTGTGATGGCATGGACTAGGCCCAACACCTCTTGCTGGAGGCCTTGCTGCACCCTGCCCAGGGAGAAGAGCAGAAAACGTGTCATCCAAGCAGAACAGAGTTCCGCTGCAGCCAATCAGAGCCCGTCAGGCTGATGTAAAAGAAGATTCTGGGCTAGAACTTGGCAGTTCCTCAGGGTGTGTCTAGACTACATGCCTCCTTCGACGGAGGCATGTAGATTAGCCAGATCGGAAGAGGGAAATGAAGCCGCGATTAAAATAATCGCTGCTTCATTTAAATTTAAATGGCTGCCCCGATCTGCCGATCAGCTGTTTGTCGGCAGATCGGGGGAGTCTGGACGCGATGCCCCGACAAAGAAGCCTTTCTTCATCGACACAGGTAAGCCTGGTTTCACGAGGCTTACCTGTGTCGATGAAGAAAGGCTTCTTTGTCGGGGCATCGCGTCCAGACTCCCCCGATCTGCCGACAAACAGCTGATCGGCAGATCGGGGCAGCCATTTAAATTTAAATGAAGCCGCGATTATTTTAATCGCGGCTTCATTTCCCTCTTCCGATCTGGCTAATCTACATGCCTCCGTCGAAGGAGGCATGTAGTCTAGACACACCCTCACTGGAGCTTGACCCAGTCAGATCTAGTAACTAACCAGGAGGACAGCAACACCTTGGACAGCTCCAAGTGTGCGCGGGACTTCGGATATGGAAACCCACATATGAAGACGGGCCATAACAGACTATGACACCTTGCAGAATCCTGGACAGGGTATGTTGAGAACCTGACCTCAGAGCCCAGATAGTGAAGGCTGGACAGAGCAGCATCTTGGGGAAGTCGCTTGGAGTGAGTTAGCAGTGCACAGTAAGGACACATAGCAGGTAACTGCTACTTACATGGTCCCTGGGCTGCAACCCAGAGGAGTGGGTGGGCTTTGTCCTCCCCCCGCAAATCCCAGCAGCCATGACAAGGGGGTAAGAAGAAGCCTGATCCCAGGCAACTGACCAGAAAGCCTTCTGGGACACCTCCACTCCCAGAGAACAGCCAGGTAGAAAAGTTGCAAACAAGGCCTTGACCACAAAGGGGGGAGCCCCTTCACAGCTCCCTTTCTAATCTGAGTAACGTACGTTAGTGGTTTGAAGAAGTGACTGGGATCCACTTAAATAGCAGGAGCTGGTGGGTGACCTAAGAATTCATCTATCACACACATGCTTTATAAGTCAGTTAAGTTTGGGGGTTATCTCAAAGAATCTTCTCATTAACTGTCTCCAAAGTCCTTAGATCAGCCCCAGGCTTTGCTAGCTGATCATGAAACAACATTTTCCAACTGGGTGCTGGAAGCTACCTAAAATCTGCCTTTTTTGACTATCCAGTCTATAGACTATTTGTTTTTCCTGTTACATTCCAGTTCGGCTTTCCCCTTGATATATACCCACTACCTCTTCTCGTTTCCCCCCCCTCACATCCCCTTTTTTCCTTCTCCCTCCTCTTCTTCCCTATTTATTTTAGTCTGGACATCCAACACTCTGGTCATCTGAAGAAGTGGGCTGTGCCCACAAAAGCTCACGATACCATCTACATGTTTCATTAGTCTAAAATGCTACCAGACTATTTGTTGTTTTTTGAGTTTATTCTAAAATAGCCTGACTTTCAGAAACAATGAGGAACTAAACAACTTGGAAAAGTATGCCAATGTTTAGATGTCTAACTTTAACCTTTAAACAGTAGACAAAATATCTGTTATTTCATAGATTCTCCTAAAAATGCTAAGTTCTGCCTCTGATTGAATGGCTTGTATGCGTAGTCCCCTTGAGACTTCATCCCTGGCTACATTCCAATTTTTTTTCTTGCATGTTTCTAATCTGGCCCTTTATTTATCACAGTTGATACAAAAGTTCACATTCCTCATAGGAATACTTGGGGCTCCTTCATTTATTAGAGAAAAGATATTCCAATATAAAATGTGGACATAAGTTATTTTTATATCTCACAGCTGTTCTTTCCTCCTTCTGCTCCCCCACCCAAAAAAGGGCGAAGACAAAAATGGAGACCGGTTTAAAAATCTGACAGAGATATGCATTCACCCATTGGCATTTTAGAGTTTCCAGGAACATCAAATCCAGTCACAGGATGTTCCAAACAGAACTTGCTTGTTGCTGGAAATGACACAGTGAACTAATTTCTGAGAGTTGATTGGCGCATAACCTGAATTTCATTTCAGCTGTTTCATCAAAGGCAACATGACTCTGTTTCCATTGCATGAAGGTTAATAGCATTTTCAGATTCTAATCTAGACTCTGGAAAACTGTTTTTTTTTTCCAAAAAAATTGATCAATAATGTTCGTTTTTACATCAGTATGTCAAATCAGGTAGACTCCACTGTACATGACATTTCTGTCACTAGCTTTTCTACTGTATCTTTTCTTAGTAGATATCACTACATGACAAAAGTCAATAAAGTTACGATGCTTACTGAATTGCCATTTGGTTTGTCCTTAATACACTTCTTTCTTAGACCTAGACATGGCATTTAGAAGAAAAAAGTTATTATTTTTTTGCAGGAAATCGTATTGTGAGAAAGGGTATCTGAGTTTGAGTTTATACATATGTGCAAAAATAAATATACATCACACTCACACCTAAATACGCAAAAACAACATACAGGATGAAAGGTGGAGATCCAAACAAAAGCAGGAAATGTTGGAAGGGAGTCGCCATGGGAAGGCCAAATGAAATAAATGGGATTTAAAGAGCTATTTGAAGGATGAAGGGAATTTTACACTTTGGATTCAGTATTGCTCAGAGCTTACAGGAGAGGGCATAGAGTGATAGATTGTTAATTTTGCCGAACTGTTAGGCATATATAATTAATAGCTGAAACAGTGCCAAGAAATACTGGTTTTTCTAGGTTTGGCTCCAATGCAGAACCCAAACCGTTGACTAGTCCAGATAAACAACCTCAAATTACAAGTGTATTGTGTGTGGAGAAGTGATGAATGACTGGGAATTTGCCTAGTTATGGATTCTGTGATCAGACTCAAAGACATGCAACTAATCAGTGTGGACCACCAATGAAAGGAACAAGAAAACTAAAGATATAAGTGACTAGTTGACTACTCGACTATCTGATATGCATATACTTGTCAGTCAACTAGTGACTCAACTAGTTGCTCCGCCCCCCCCACTTGCTGCCTCTATCAGAGAGAGGCTGCAAGGGGAGGGAGCAGGAGCCAGTGCTGGGGGTGTTGGCTTAAAAGCACGCTTCCTCCTTGAAATGTAGCAAGAGCAGGGACTCTTGTACATTTCAAAAGCAGGGACTGTGGGGCCAGCGGGACACTGCTTGTGTCCCCCGCTGGTCCCATGCTCCCTGTGGCATTTCTGCCTTTGAAATGTAGCAAGAATCAGCAGTGCTCTTGCTACATTTCAAATGTGGAAGTGTCCTTATCGACTAATCGAATAGTCAATGCAAATTGCATCGACTATTCAATTAGTTGATTAATCTAAGTTGAACATCCTTAAAGAAAACATAGCACTCTTTTCTCTGAGTGAATACCCAGTGTGAAGAGTGATAGCTGGAGTTGTACTTGTAAAAAACTAGGAGGCTGTGCCCCCTGCTTGCAATGCTCACCAACCCTTCATCTGTCCACAACAGCCTCCCGTCCTACCCATGGCACAGCATAAAGGAGGCTGCCACCAGCCCTTCATGCGGCCAGATGGGGGCTAGACCACAGGGCCTGCCTCAGGATTGGGGTCGGGGACAGGAGGCTGAGGCCACATAGGAGCTGGCCCCTGACTGGGCAAGGTGTCTGGCTGGGGAGAGAGTGCAGGAGCAGGCTGGGAGCAGGGTGTCTGGCCAGGGAGGAGGGGGCAACAGTGGGCTTAGGGCAGGGTGTATGGTTTGGGTGAGGAGGTAGGAGTGGGCTGCAGGCAGGGTGTCTGTCCAGAAGGGAGGGTGCAGGAGTGGGCTGGGGACAGGGTGTCTGATCAGCCAGGGAGAGGAGGGAGCTGGCGCTCAGGGAGCGCGTGTAGATGCCTAGAACCAGGGTGACAGCTGTACCTGCCACCCCCTGACCCTCCTGCAGAGGAAGCACGGGGCTAGCAGGGAACCCAGGGCACCCCTGAGGTGGAGTGGGGGGAACCTCAAGCCATGGTCGCCACTTTCCCTTCTGACTCTGCAGAGACTGGGAGGGTGGGGCTATGTAGAGTGTCGTGATTACGTCACTCCATCGTCCCACAGGAAATTTTTTTTATATACATAGAAATAATTCATAAGGTCTCTTGAAGGTTTACACAAGAAACGTTTTCAGTGAAAATGGCCAGTAAGTGTGGGGCTGCTACTTCACTGCAGCAAGGTGGGATGGGTTCAGGTTTTTTCTATAAAGGGCTGAGAGGACTTAGTTGAAGAAGCTGCCTGAGGGACTGGGCATCTGTGGTGGAATATAAGGGAAGGATGTGTCCTCCTTCCAGCATGCAGAGAGGCAATGGCATAAAGACTCTGGGAGCTGAAGCCCACGGTGGTCAAATGAACCGTTGTTTGCTATTTTATGTAAGTTTTATGTTTGAAGAACAACATTTGTCAGGAAAGAGACTTGCCCATGGCAGTGAACCTTCCCTAAGAATGTCTGAAGATCTAATTTGATTGAAAGGAAACTGAGGCAGTCACTAAACTGAAGCTGGGGTCCGTCTAGTAACCGAGTGGGAAACAGGGAATGGATCACTTGATTACCTGTTCTATTACTTTTCATTGGGTCACCTGGCATTGGCTATTGTTGAAAGACAGGATACTGGGCTAGATGGACCCTTGGTCTGACCCAGAATGGCCATTCTTATAGTATTTCCCCAAGACCTAAATCTTATCTCATCTACTCTTGATTTAAAAATCACCAGTGATTGGACTGCACCACAACTCTTGGTAAATTTGTTCCAGTAGTTAATTACCATCATTACAATTGAGAGATGTGTGTAAAGAAAGCAAGCTCTTCTTCCTATTCTTTCTTCAGGCCCTGAGCAACTACTGATGTCCTATAATCTGTAAGGCACACTGTTCTTCTGTTCTTATCGGAAACTGCAAGACATTTTTTTTCAGCAGCTTATACAATAGGTATTTGAGCTTTATCTAAAGGATTTGTAGATTACAACTTTTACCAAGGCAGAAGTTAAATTCTTGCTGAGCATGTTATGTTGTATTTTTTTCATGCCATTCAGTCTTGTTTACCTTTTCCTTGGAGCCATTGTTCACTGCAGGCAGGAGAGCTGACAGCCTCACTGGGCTCCTAGGCAAGGCATGAAGGGGGCCTGGCTCTGTGCCTCTGGAAGGGGCGACGTTTTGGGTGGAAAAAGGTGGGGCCAGGAGCAATCAGCCCACAGAACTACTCGCAACACAGCATGCTCCCCCCAACTCTCAGAGCCAGTCAGAGTGCACCACATGGTACTCTGGCAGCGATTTAAAGGACCTGGGGCTCTGAGCGCCACTGTTGCTGCAGTAACAAGTGCATGGGCCCTTCTGAATCACTGGGCCCCAGAGCAATTGCTCCCTTGTCTCCTCCCACTTGTCAGTGGGCTTGATCGCATCCCTCCGCCACACACACCCTGTTCTGACCTATCTTTTTTTTAATGTGTGGACTGGTATCTTCAAGATAAGACCTTCCGTGTATCCTAGGTATCTTTTCTGAGCTTATTAAGGAATACTATTGTTACATGATTATGCCAAGCTGCCTAAACATCCATGTACTTTCCCTTAATATACAGTCTAGAGGGTAGCAGGTGGGCTTAAGATGTGACTTAAGAACCTTGGGATGCTGCCAGGCTCAGAAATGCCCACAAGGAATCAGCATGGATACGCATGTAAGATTTGAAATCTCTGGAATATCCAACATTGTTTCCTATGGATTTCCAACCTGATTAAAATCTAGGCCATGTTCTGCACTATGACCTTTTTCACATTTCCAGGGAAACAATACAGCAGAGCTAGTTCCACTCAGAAGGAATTGCAATTGCATTTGTTGATTACTCTAAACTGGGGTATGGTCAGGGACTGGCACTGAGAGAAGGGAGCCTCCTTTCCTGTGATTTTGATGACCGTACCTTGTTGGTTGCCATGCAGCTTGGAAAAGGAAGCCACCTGATTTGAATGCACAAAGGATAAATACTGGATTGGGGTGGGAAAGGGAAAGGAGTCGATGGTATAATGATTCTGAGACTGGGACTGGAAGTGGGTAGAGAAATGGTGTGACAGTTGGAGGGGAAGTCTGGGACTATCTGGGTAAAGACATGGGGAGAGGGTAAGCTGGGACAGGTTGGAAGCAAGTGAGGGAAATGCGGAGGAAAGACACCTGCCCTGCATCAAATGCTGCTCAAATTCAATTTTAACCATTTGCTGCCCCACCCACTGTCACATACTGCTCGAGTTCAAATTAACACTTTGTTTCCCGGCCAATGTACCAAGTTAATGTTACCTGTCCTTGGACTGGCCAAGGGAAAAATCTTAGACAAAGGGTGAACTTGAGCAGCACTGAAGCTAATTATAACAGATTCTGAATGGTATGGCAGTAGTTGCACACATCATATTCATGCTGGCAATTTGAAGGCCGACTGCAGGCAGTGAGAGTTAGTTTCAATTTCACAGGTGGCTGAAACTGGCCAGGTGACACCCCCCTGGAGATTTGGCCATGAGGCAACAAGAGTTCCCTGGGGTCCCTTCGGATCAACGGGAGGGCTCTACTCCTTCTGTTCTGTTCCCGGGCTTGATGTCCTGTTACATCTTTCTGAGGGAAGACAAAGCCATACCTGGCCATGTGTCACATTAATTTAAGCACTTTGCAGAATTATTTTTTAGCCAAAAAAGGCAATACATGCTGAACCGCCTTATGATCGGGTGTTTCTTATTCACACTTCCTTATGCATTCTGTAAGTCACATACATATTCATAAATATGTATATAACATAACAGGAACTGTCTAAATTGCATTTGCTCAATATAACAGAAAGCTTTGTTCAAACTGCAGCTAAAAGGACACGAGAGGGAAGGGAAAAACTGAGCAGTTGTGTCCAAACAGCTACGTTCCAATGGGGGCGGAAGGGTGGGATGGAGTTGAGCTGAACTGCACAGGAAGACTTGATATAAAATTTACTTGCTAGGTAAACTTGAGAGCTGCAAACAGAGGCAGATAGAAGGGGAGCTTCAGAGATTGTTTGGAGAGAAAGCGAAAGGCTTTCCTTAATTAGCGATGGAAGAGGGTGGTGATCTACTATGAATGTGCCACCAGAAGTGCAAGTTGGTGACTTTGCCTGGAGAAGAAATGAAGGACTGGAGGCACAACAGATGTTACTGAGAATCAGAGAACATGAGGAGATCCTAGACAGCTAGATTCAGAGAAGAAAGGAACAGGCCATTACAGAACTGGAGAGAAAAAGAGGAAGTCAGACAGGAGGCCTGGCAAATTATCACCACCAGCAGCAAGAGGTCACTGTGGCATTCTACGTTGTAGGTAATAGATGAGAATGAGCAGGTTGTGGCCAGCAGAGGGAAGAGGACTGGGGGCGGGGGAATTCCACATAACTACTATTGATTGAAAGTTTCCAGATCTTCATGGAAACTGGAAGATAACTGGAAGATCCAGCTGGTTCAAGGGAACTGAGGGATGTACAGGACACATCTGTGAATGGTAGCTTGTCTCAGTCTGTAATTGAAACAAATTTGCCCATACAAATTTCTCCAACTGTCCAAGGAAAACAAATCATACTTGTGAGGGTTTTAATAGTCAGAAAAAAATGAAAGAGCATTCTGCAAGAGACAGGTGAACAATAGGACAGTGTGCTGCCTTTTTGGAGTCAGACATGAGGCATCACTCTTAGACTGGATGGTTTTGAAGTTAATGGCAAAGGATCCATTGGTGAAGATTCACATTGGTTTGAATGATATTGCATTATCGAGTAACTTGCAGCTAGTAGGTTATTTTTTTCCTGAGACCTTTCCTATCCCATGATCAAAGTAAGACAGAAAGCAGAAGGTTATGATTACAGGTTGTCCAGAAACTTCCAGACCTGACTGGTCTGGATAAGGGATTTTGCTGGACCTGGGGAGGTCATTTCTGGCCCTCCTGCTACTGGCTCCCCCAGCCTGGCATGGCTACTGGCCTCCTGCCCAGCTCCTTCTCCCCACTCTCTATGCTTCCTGTGCTGGCTCCACAGGGTTTCCAACCACCAGTCTTCTGTTCCTGGAACATCTGTGGCCCTGCTGGACCATGGATGTTGCCAGACCAGAAACTCCCAGTTTAGAGAGGTTCAGCCTGTAATTCCTAGATCACTTCTTTTAGAAAAAACTTCCAGTCTTGATTTTAAAATTATCACTGATGGGCAATCCACAATGACAACCTTTGGAAGTGGTTCCAATGGTTAATTTCTCTCCGTATTAAAACATTTACATTGTATGTCCAGTCTGAATTTGTCTAGCTTCAGCTTCCAGCCAATGGACTCGGAGTTACACCTTTCTCTGCTATATTGAAGAGCCCATCATTAAATATTTGCTCCCCTCTTAAGCACTTTTAAACTATAAACAAATCACCCCTTGACCTCTTTGTTAAGCTAAAAAGACTGAGCTCATGGGAGTTTGTCACTATGAAGCAGACTTTCTAATCCTTTAATCATTCTCATGGCTCTTTTCTATACCCTCTGCAATTTGTTAACATCCTTATTGTAGACAGGAGAAATGGACACAATACTCCAGCAGTGTCTGCAAAATATGGAGGTAAAATATCTTTCTCCAATTCCAGATTTCTCTCTTTATGCACCCAAAGTAGTATTAAACATTATATAGATTCTCCGATTGCTTGACAGAATGCAAAATGAAATCTAGGAATGTTTTACAGTAGACCAACCCAAAGATGCTAATTCCTGTCAAACTTACATTCATATATACTGTTTTCTACAATTAACTTGTTTAACCTCTCTAGTTTGGACACAGGGTTAATTTAAAAGCATCATTCCTCTGTACTGGCAGTAGACGTTCTTAGTTGTATATGTTTAGGTTTTTGACTGATCCAGGCATAATTCTGTAAATAAGGACATTTGAACACGAGAGCATTCTGGACTGCTGGTGTTAATCATAGGAAAATTTCCCCTTATTCATGCAGTAGACCCCTCTTAATGGCAAATCACTGTAGAAACAGAAAGTGGAAATTGAGGATTATTCCAGATTATAAGATGAACAAAAACAGATTTTTTTAAACTGGCATTAATATAAAAATAAATGCCTTTTAGTAGCTATAATAAAGCATGGAAGCAGCAGAGTAAAGATAAAGAGGCAAACTACTACATTGGTTAGTGAACACCAGTTCACACCTGATGACTATTGGAAACAGTCCATTTAAACAGAGGTTTCACAATTGTGTGACATTAATTTATTGTTTAAAGTTATTGAAATGCTTTGGATTGATTTTATTTCATGGCAGTCCTCCCAGATAGCAGCTGCAGGGATGGCTTGCATTTTTGGTACATGAAACAAATTGTACCTCCTGTGCTGCCCTATGATGCAGGCATGTTGCCAATGAAATAACAGTATTCCAAAAGAACATCACCAGAGAGTTTGCAAAATGGTTTTTCAGGAGACAAATTAGAGCAAATGGACTGCTTTTATGAACTCCTCGGAGGTCCAGCCTTTAACAGTATTTCAGTCCTCAGCATCAGCCTCATCCTCATCCTCGTAACAAGGTGGCCTAGAAGCCCAAATATGTGGGAGGTAACAGGAGATGGGTGCTTTAGTACCATTGAGGAGGCTTGTATCCTTTTGGTGGTGAAATCATAATAGCAATGTTATTCTAGAGTGAGGGAAGACGCATCTGATCTTATCTTCATTTTGTGTCAGCTTAGAATCATAGAATCATAGAATACTAGGACTGGAAGGGACCTCGAGAGGTCATCGAGTCCAGTCCCCTGCCCTCATGGCAGGACCAAGTACTGTCTAGACCATCCCTGAGAGACCTTTATCTAACCTACTCCTAAATATCTCCACAGATGGAGATTCCACAACCTCCCTGGGCAATTTATTCCAGTGTTTAACCACTCTGACAGTTAGGAACTTTTTCCTAATATCGAACCTAAACCTCCCTTGCTGCAGTTTAAGACCATTGCTCCTTGTTCTATCCTCAGAAGCCAAGATGAACAAGTTTTCTCCCTCCTCCTTATGACACCCTTTTAGATACCTGAAAACGGCTATAATGCCCCTCTCACCCCCTCCCCCCGAATCTTCTCTTTTCTAAACTAAACAAACCCAATTCTTTCAGCCTTCCTTCATAGGTCATATTCCCTAGAGCTTGAATCATTCTTGTTGCTCTTCTCTGGACCCTCTCCAATTTCTCCACATCTTTCTTGAAATGCAGTGCCCAGAACTAGACACAATACTCCAACTGAGGCCTAACCAGCACAGAGTAGAGTGGAGGAATGACTTCTCGTGTCTTGTTCGCAACATACCTGTTAATTCATCCCAGAATCATGTTTGCTTTTTTTGCAACAGCATCACACTGTTGACTCATATTTAGCTTGTGGTCCACTATAACCCCTAGATCCCTTTCTGCCATACTCCTTCCTAGACAGTCACTTCCCATTCTGTATGTGTGAAACTGATTGTTCCTTCCTAACTGGAGCACTTTGCATTTGTCTTTATTAAACTTCATCCTGTTTACCTCAGACCGTTTCTCCAATTTGTCAAGATCATTTTGAATTATGACCCTATCCTCCAAAGCAGTTGCAACCCCTCCCAGCTTGGTATCATCTGCAAACTTCACAAGCATACTTTCTATGCCAATATCTAAATCATTGATGAAGATATTGAACAGAGCCAGTCCTAAAACAGACCCCTCCGGAACCCCATTTGTTATACCTTTCCAGCAGGATTGAGAAACATTAATAACTACTCTCTGAGTATGGTTATCCAGCCAGTTATGCACCCACCTTATAGTAGCCCCATCTAAGTTGTATTTGCCTAGTTTATTGATAAGAATATAATGTGAGACTGTATCAAATGCCTTACTAAAGTCTAGGTATACCATGTCCATGGCTTCTCCCTTATCCACAAGACTTGTTATCCTATCAAAGAAAGCTATCAGATTGGTTTGACATGATTTGTTCTTTACAAATCCATGCTGGCTGTTCCCTATTACCTTGCCACCTTCCAAGTGTTTACAAATGATTTCCTTAATTACTTGCTCCATTATCTTCCCTGGCACAGAAGTTAAACTAACTGGTCTGTAGTTTCCTGGGTTGTTCTTATTTCCCTTTTTATAGATGGGCACTATAGTTGCCCTTTTTCCAGTCTTCTGGAATCTCTCCTGTCTCCCATGATTTTCCAAAGATGATAGCTAGAGGCTCACATACCTCCTCCATCAGCTCCTTGAGTATTCTAGGATGCATTTCATCAGGCCCTGGTGACTTGCAGGCATCTAACTTTTCTAAGTGATTTTTAACTTGTTCTTTTTTTATTTTATCTTCTAAACCTACCACCTTCCCACTAGTATTCACTATGTTAGGCATTCCTTCATCAGACTTCTCGGTGAAGACCGAAACAAAGACGTAATTAAGCATCTCTGCCATTTCCAAGTTTCCTGTTACTGTTTCTCCCACCTCACTGAGCAGTGGGCCTACCCTGTCCTTGGTCTTCCTCTTGCTTCTAATGTATTTATAAAAAATGTCTTCTTGTTTCCCTTTATTTAGTTTGAGCTCATTTTGTACCTTTGACATTCTAATCTTGCCCCTGCATTCCTGTGTTGTTTGCCTATATTCGTCCTTTGTAATTTGTCCTAGTTTCCATTTTTTATATGACTCCTTTTTTATTTTTAGATCATGTAAGATCTCGTGGTTAAGTCAAGGCAGTCTTTTCCCATATTTTCTATCTTTCCTATGCAGTGGAATAGCTTGCTTTTGGGTCCTTAAGAATGCCCCTTTGAAAAATTGCCAAAGCTTGGCTCATCATGGTTAATTTACAGTAGCTTTCTGTTTCTTTGGGAGAAAAGTTGACCCTCATGACCAACTTACTAAAGTGAATTATACATTAGGTTGGACTATACTTGCAATTCTAAACATTTATCTCATCTTTTCATTTAATTGAGCCAAATAAAGGTCAATTATATTCTTATTTTTGGTGCTAAAATGGATTTGTTCTCATTAATGGAATAAATATCTGTTCTTATTTTACATAATTGTCCAGTTTAGCAGGAGGTTTAGTACCTGCATCTAGAGTTGTATATCACTTTAGTGATGCACATTCATTGGTTATGCCAACAAATTAATGTCTGTACAGCTCTTTGAAAGCCCTATGTATGTGCTAAATGTTATCGAATAAGCTGAATATTTTTATTATTTTGCACCAGGAGCTTTATTACAAACTATTTCTCACAAGGACTTTGGCATGTGTGTATATCTGCGTTTATATACAAAAATCAATAAACTGAGTATGGATGGGTTAAAAAAGTAGATATCGAATCTAAAAGACATTTCTTGTTTAGAGTATAATAACTCCAAGGAAAGTCAGATTCTGGGTCTAAACATTGACAGGTAGACATTTTAAAGGCATATTTATGAATATAATCAATGTAATTCGCAATAGTTACATTTTTAATAACCTATTTGCTGACTATATGATCTTGTCAAGATAATTTATACATACACTATTTATGTACTATAACAAATTATTTTCCCCAGGGAAGCATTTAATTTTCTTTTTCCCTAAGGAAGGGGTAGGATCCTTTTTTGGGTCGGGGGCCGCTGACCCACAGAAAAATCAGTTGGGGGCTGCACACAAGTGAGAAGAAAAAAACCCCTCAAACCCCACAATGATGCATGGAGTTAACTGGAGGTGACTCTGGAGCACTTCCAGCTTTTATTGGCTTCTGGGCAAGAATCAAATATGGGTATCCTTTATGACTGTGCAGAACATTACTCAGTTGAATGAGTACTTAATCTTTCAAATGATAAGGTTGATATTACTTTGATTACTACAATAAAGCAAAAACCTTGGTGGGACTTGTAGAGTCCTTTTGGCATTGCTATGGTTTGTTATAGAGATTTGCACTTCCTTTCTATCAAAAAAGTAAATGGAGATAAAAAAGTATGTGCAAAAGAATCTTATAGACTGTACCTTAGGTGAGCTGAAGCCCCAATACTAATGTGACCTCATAATTGACCAAAGCCAGGACAAACCATGTGCTTCTGCAAATTACTCCTCTGGGCTATCAAATCCTCCACTGGAGTATGGGACCAATTATTGCCTATGGTGGTCTCAGGCACTTCATCTGTACTGAAGCTGTCTTTGCATAGGGTATGTCTATACTGGAATTAGACACTTGCAGTTAGTCTGTGCCAGTTGACTTGGGCTCGCTGGGTTCAGGCTGTAGTCTGAGTTGTACGTCCTTCTATCTTGTAGGGTCCTAGAGCCTGGGCTCCAGCATGAGCCCAGCTGTCTACACTGCAAATTAAACACCTCCTTAGCCCAAGTCAGTAGGCACAGTGTAAATAGAAGCTTAGAAGTACAGAGAAACAGTTTCCTGCTCCAGATCTCACTCGTTCATACGGTGTCTAATCCAGCTTCTACTGATTTAGCCTCCCAGGAAATCAACGCACAGATCCAGAACCCTCTGTATGTGTGTTTGGAGGCTGTATAGAAATAAGATATGATGTCGACTCCAGCATAGAGGGTGTTCCTGGAATGAATGCTGGATTCCATGACAGCTAAGTAGTGGGAAGAGTAGGAAAAAGGGTATGAATTATTTCCTGCTGTCTGGGTGGGTCATACTGTTTCATGACTCCAAGCACCTCAAAAGTGTCAGTGTTGAACCAGATGGAAGTATTGTTTTCGGAGTATGGTTGTGGAAATAGGAGTTTAAAACTCAACAGGGATGTTCAGAGTGCTAGCTGGCTGTGTCCTCCTGGGCTGAAGCAATCCTACACAACTGAACCAAGTTAGATTCAAACTTTTAAATGGGGCCGTAGTGATGGGTCAATGTGGGTGAGGGAGAGATAGATAAGAGCTTGTGGGTTAAAAGAAAAGGTGTTCTTGAAGTCAAGCACTGTTCTCTTTATATTGTTTTGAAGTTTATAGACTGCTACACCAGGTGAACCCTTTCTGGTTAGTGATTTTTTTGGTTGAACAAAGAACTTTATAAATACAGTGTAAACCTTGGAAAGGAGAGGGAGTTGTTTGTTTGCTTAACATGGGATTCTTGTGAAGTTTCTTTCTAGCTCCTCCATCAACCTATTTTCTCATCTTTGTGTAACCTACAGGACTTCCAGCCCCACTATGATACATACTTAACCATATTTCATATTTGGGGTTTTTTGTGATATGTAATTTGTCGTATCTCTCCCCCTGTTCTTTTTTCCCTATTACTTCTCTGGGTGCTCTTTCTGAACATGCTGGAAGAGCACAGCCATGGGCTAAGCAATTTCCCCGGAGTTTTGTCTTCCTCCCTAGATGAGTTTGCAGCATTATTACTGACAGCAATAAAGAATTTGGGGAAGAAGTGTGACTGGAGAAATGTAGTATAGATGGATTTTCCACCTATGTTGTTCAATATTACCCAGATGGAGCTATGTGAGGGAAATCCAAGTGTTAGAGCTTCCTCCATATTTTCACTCCCACTATTGCATGACAACCCTGATATGAAGTGTTAGGATCATGACAACCTTGATGCGAAGTATCATTGTTAAGAATCTTCATATGGGAGTAATTTTTTTTAAAATGTATTGAGAAAACATGGGAATATTTCTAGAAAACGGGATCCATTTCAGGTAGATTGAATGTTACCTATAACTCTATAAGGGTGTTTGATATGACTAGATTTTCAAACGTTGGAGGCAAGTTGTGGTGGTGAGAACTCTCTTCCTTTGAAACAGTATTTAAACCATTGCCTCAGCCTGTGGTGTACTGAGGTTATGCTCACTACACTTCCTGCTTCTCTGATCCTGATGTTCAAATGGCCTAATTTAGGGTTCGTGTAGACAAAGATGCTCAGAGAAATTGATCTGAATTAACTGAAGATGTGAATTTAAAATGGATTAATGTAAACTGCATTAAACTTCTGGGTCAACACTCTTCTTTAGAATTATAGTGGCTGAAATGTGATTTATCTTAACTCACTTTCACCTAAGAGTTTCTCTAAGTTATGCAGGTTAGAATGGTCCCATAGGGACTGCTCCAGGTATGTCCCTCCTCACCTTTTTCTGGCTGTACCCAGCCATTTTACCTTCCTCTGATGTAAATCAACTTTATGCCACCACTGCTGTGATGAGTCATCATCAGCCTCTTTAAATCCCCTTTGTGCTGCTTTAGCAGTGCAAAAATTTTACAGGAGCTGAGAGTCTGCCCCTTTGTCTTTTGCCTGGTATTTGTAATTGGCATAGGAATAATTTGATCATTAAAAATCCCACATAACCTTGAGTGAAGGGCAGGTGCATTAACTCCAATTCTTGTCTAAATTCCAGGTAGCATAACTACATTCTCTCTGTCTTAAATAGCCTCTGAAGTTTTTTAGATACAATATGATTCCTCACTTTTTCTCCTGTGAGTTGTATGCTGTGCATAGCTGATCAATTGTCCTGTTTCAACTCGCAGATAACTATGCTTCCTTAATTTCAATTATACCCTGGGTTTTCAAGATCATTCTGACTAACAGACATTACAGAAAAAGTTCTGTTATTAGCCATCTACCAATACAAATATGAAGTTAATGCCTTATAAATTGACTGATTTCCAGAGTTTAGCAAGTAACAGCTTCTGAAAATGCTGTCTTTCTCCACTTGTATTTTTTTTAAATTGAAAAAAGTTCTACAAAATTTGCCCATTTTTGGAAATCTTGTGGAACTTATCTGTAGTTTAACACTTTTAATGGCTTCTGAAAAGCTACTGATGCCACTAAATCCTTGTATTTCAAGTTGTAGAAACTGGGAAGTGTTAATTTATAGATTACCTTTATATGCTCCTAAAAGACACGATTGGCACTGTTAGACCAATTTTTTTAACCTTAATTAAAAAACCAAGTAAAGCATGGTGAAAACTTAATGTATATTTTGATATATTGTTCACTTCAGTTATTCCTGCACTTTAATGAAAAACAAAACCAACACAAAACTCCTTCTCTTTGTAGAAACAGGTGATGCTCGTCAATACATCTTCATGGTTTGGTGTTTGTTCTTAGCTGGGAAATAATGCCATAAGCTCAGATCTCAGCTGTGTTTTTGAAGTCATACTTCTGTCAAATAGAAGAAAAAAGCAAAGAAGGTATCATATCTACAATCATAGTGATATAACTAAGAACAATCCGAGCAGAGAACATGAATAGCCTGCAGCATAGATAATCTTTGACTATGAACCTGTCAGATTTTATAAACCAGAACAAGACCGGGCCTGGTCATTACATAGATAGGAAACCTACAAGGAAGTTTAGCATGTTACTGAAAGTGGTGTTGGTTATTCAGAATGTGGCTCTCTCTGCTAATGAAGAGCACGGATCTGCGTTGATGTCACAGTTCCTGTCAGTATGGAGCCTGAGCTAGGGAAGCTAATGATCCAACCAGTGGACAAAATTCAGTGAAGAACCTGGTCGTGTGCCACCTGAGACATGTTGCACATATACAATCGGGAAGACTTAAATCAGTAACTCAGGATGAATCAGGAATACAGTTGGACAAAAATAAAAAATCCAATGGAAAAAATTTAGACAAAAACATTGTTTTAATCATAACATTTTGATTGCCCCCTTGTATTGTTTTACAAAACCACTCACATTTTTGAAAAATGTAACTTCTGCATGTTATTAAATTAATGTTGTCAAATTATAGGGATTATTGTATTCAGCTCTAATTAAGAGGCACTGTACTGCAGAAAAGATCTGAGGAGATATTAAACCAAAGTTTGGCTTCTTATGTTCATATAAGATCCATTATAATTTTTGAAGGAGGTAGGATGTTAGTTTTGCTATCTTGGGAAAAAGTCACTGTAGGTAATATTTCTCTGCAGTTTTGATAAGGCAAAGCATTCTCTACCAATTGTCTTTAGGGTTGCCAGATGATTGAAACAAAAATACCGACCCCCCACCCAAAAAAAACCAGGAAAAATTCTGCATTAAAATAGCATGTCCCCTTTAAGTGCAGGGATAGAAACAGGGGAGCGATTGAGTCTTTTGGCCAGCAGCCATTTTGTGCTGGGAGCCTTATGAACCAGGTAAGCATGGGGGCTGGGGGCGGGGGGTCAGGGGAGGCTGGGTGCTGAGTGTTTGTAGGGTTGCCAGGTACCTGGCATTTTTGCCTCCTGGCCGGGTAAATATTCACAGAATACAGGACATCTCAGGTGTCCGGTAGTCTCTGAATTTTTTTACCGGGAAGGAGCTGAAAATACCAGACTGTCCGCGTGAATGCTGGACACCTGGCAACCCTAATTTGTCTTACATTTTTGGATGGCATTGGTGCACATCGGAAAAATAGTTTTAACCAGCTTTAGGATGAAATGTTGCATTTTCATGCTTGGTGAAATTTACTTTGCAGAATTTGCAGGCTAGTTACAGGTTGAACCTCTCTTGTCTGGGACTCTCTGACCTGAATGCTGCAGGACAGAAAGCCCCAGGTGCACAAGTTGCTAGCAGCTGGCAGCCCTCAGGGCTAATGGCTGGGGGCCAAGGAAACAGGCCAGTGGCCAGCAGCTGGGGGCAAGGAGCCCTGCTGGCTGGGGGTGTGAAGCCCTGCCACAGCTGCAGTGAGAGCACTCTGAAGACAAGCCGCACCAGCCGGGGATGTGAAGTCCTACTGGCCAGAGCGCAGTGACCAGCCAGGAGTGCAGAGCCCTCCCTCAACCAGAGTGAGGTTGGTCCAGAGAGAAGCCCTGCCACCTGGGGGCAGGGAGCCCTGGTGCGGTCAGGGAGAGAAGCCCCACTTGCCATAATGCAGAGCCCCACTGGCTAGAGCTGGGCTGGTGGTCCAGAGAGGATCCTGGCCGGGGCAGGGAGCCCTGCTGGCCAGAGTGGATCCAGCTGCCTGTAGAGGAACCCCACCAGAGGTCTGGGGGGCAGTTGAGCCCAGCAGGTGGGGTTGGGGCAGCACACTGGCTAGGGCTGTGGCCAGAAGGGAAGCCATGGAAAAGCCCAAGGCCTGAGATCCCCTGGTCTGGCAAATTCCCTAGTTTGGGGCTGCCCAGGTCCCCATGGTGCTAGACCAGGGAGGTCCAATCTGTACTAAAATGCTTTGGAAATCTTCTGGAAAGAAAAGGCCACTCATAATATGCTGCACATATATGCACCTGAGTGGTAGGTGTCTCTTGAGGGACTCCTGTATCCTAGCATGATACATTCATTGTAGTAGTCAGGTCCATAAGTACTAGAACAGAAGAATTATTTTTTAAAAATCACTACAGAAATAAAATTAGTAGATCTTTCTATTTCAGGAATTTTTAATATTTGAAAAACAAACTGGGCTGGAGGAGATTAAAATAACTGGCCAGGCTATGAGAGGTAATAGCATACGAATCAGGTTTTTTTTAAATATTCTATAGTATTTCTTGGTTAGCTATGAATGAGTTTCATGTGAAAAGGTATCTGGAATAGTGATACACCTGAGAATGTCTGGAAAACAGAGATATGCCAAAAATTTCACAGAGAGTGAAGGGGAAGTAGGCAGAATATTTTTTAAACATAGCTATTTTTAAAGAGCGCTATTTGTCTAATTTCTCCTTTTTTGCTGTTTGTGATTTATTGACAAACTCACTTGCATTTTATGAGTTTGTTTATATAATATTGTTCATATGTGTTATGCAAACATACTTCAACCATTTTGGTTCACAACCTCTTGGCTTCAAAGAGTCTTTAGCTATTTATGTTGTACGATTGGTCATGTAAGTCACATGAGCTTGTGAATACTGCCAGTGGATTCTTAGGTTTTATTTGAACTAATATTTGCAAATACTTTTAGTGCTAGTCACTGAGCATTATAACAATTTATTTCACCCTTAAGAAGTTTAGATTTGCTGCCACTCACTTACATGTGTGATTTTAAACTTAAAGATTAATAGAAACCATATTGTTTGCTTAAATAGCAAAATTAGGGTGCAGAAAGATAAGAATGCGTCATGTAATTTTTTTAGTAAGTTACTAATTTGTTGTAGATTTATAATTCATTAAATATTAGTCTCATCTGCCACTGACTTCATGGGAAAGACTTAATGTTAATTCAAAATATCGCAGGCCATGCTATCTCATCTTGAACAGAAAATATGAATATGTCCAGGCTGAGTAAATGAGAACATGTCCATGTACAAGACTTTGATTAAACCCACTTAGGTGATTAGCATTATTCTTAGTTAGCGTAAAGTGACCTGTTGAAAGTCCAGTTCAAGAAAATTTCTCCTTCATGTTTGAACTATGGGAGTAGTGCATATGCATTGAGACATGGGTGCTCCTGTTTGCTCCTGATCCCTATTCCTATTTCAAAACTAAAATAATGAGAGAGAAATGGTCTTTGTTTGGAGACTATAAGACAAACTGAAAGGAACTAGTATGTGGTTGGCATATACTGTCTTGCGGGATACATTTTTCAGTGTTGTCATACTTAAAAGAACTGGATCTATCACGGTTACATGATTCAACTTATTAAAGGGAGATTACCTGCCATAGCTTATATTTTTTAAATGTTATTTTCCTTTACTGTTACTAACAACATCTCATCTTAAGAATTGCATGTTACTATTTATAGTTAATGTTCGCAGTTCAGTCAGTTTGAAGATTCTCATATTTTCTTTTTCTGGGAAGTGCACTGGCACCAATACTGATTGTCATTTATAAGTATGTGAGGGATTTTAAATACTTTTTTTCACTGAAATTAACAAAAAATCATTCATGCTATTAAAGATTATGTAAAATTCTGTGCTCTGATGCTAAACTATTTGACAATGCCTTTATTTAGAATTAATTTGTATTGTTGAAAGAAGGATCTCTCTGTTTTGTGCTTCGATGAGATGCTAATGTTTTGCATAGAAGAAAATGTTGATTAGTACAGTTTTAAAACAACCCAAACCCAGTTTCCATCTCTTTTTATTCCCCATTTTTTACATAACTTCTAATGCAGACTAGGTAGTTATATTTGTTTCACTGAACAGGGTGGATAACATTTCTGAGTTTGAAGAGGTGCATAAGACCAGCTGAAGCAGAAAGACAGCAAGCATTTGCCTCCTGGTGTAACATTAGCCACTAGAATCAGTGGTTAGTGCCCCTGCTTTAGGTCATGTTTAATTCATAGAAGAAGCTGAATATGGGCAATCACCAAGGGATGAATTGTACAGAAAGGTATCTTATGTGAGTTTTGTTATTGAAGGATGAGAGCATTACATGCCTTTAATTTTGTCTATCTTTTGTTCATTATGCAAGTGATATACTCAGAGGCCCAAATTCTGCATTGTGACTCAAATTAGTAAATCCGTAATAACTGTAAATTTGCCCTGATATAACTGAGACCAGAACTTGGCTTTAACTAATTTCAAGTATTCCTAAATTATAATAAAGCAAAGCATGCTTTCCTCTTGATGTGCATGTGTAATTCCCATTAACGTAAGTGACACATTAGTATTCATAGCTTATATTACTAATTATATACACACAAAAACTGCATTAAAGGACCATTATGAACAGTGCAGAATCAACTGAGAAAATCCTTGGACAACCTTAATTCAACAACTTTGTGTGTAATTACAAGACCACATACTATATTTTCCATAGGACCCCTGCCTCATTCAGTGCACTGGATGGATGGTTCTCACTTAATGAGCAGATAGTCAATATTTTGTTTTCACCTCATTTTTCAGTGTGTGACTCTATGCCTTATTTATAGCACACTGTTCAAACTCTGCTCTGAAGACAGAATTATTAATTACCTCTTGGGCTTTTCTGTATAACTCATCATTCTGTGGTACACTCAGTACCTGAGTGCTTCACAAATACTTATTTTCACAACACTTCTGTGAGATTAGGTGGTATCATTTCCTCTGTTTTACAGAGGTGGTACCGAGGTAGAGAAAGAAAGTAATTAATATATCAATTAATTCTGATTGATGAATTTGAGACTTCTAGGATCTGGTTTTTCAACCTATTTAACATTACATTGTACTTTATAGATTCAAAGTACAGCTCCCATTGATTTCTGTTTGCTAGAGGTGTTTATTGGTGGGCTATTGTGAGCCTCAAGGTAAATTTGTCATGAGATTGAAGAAAAAGTTTGGGATGTACCATCTGTCATGACTAGTAGATTTTGTCATTTCACCCCCTTCCCTGGATACCATGAATACAGCTCTGCTAGGGTATCTCTAGTTTCCATCTATAGAATGTGTTATATGTCCTCCATCACTGTAGTAGCTGAATGTGGTTAATCATATACTCTTGCAGAGCAAATGTTTTCTTTTTGTGTTAGACCAGATTGCATCAAATGAGCAGTATTCCTAACAAATTTTCCATAGGAGGATGCCCTCAGATTTCCCTGTAGGGTTCAATTCAACCTACCACTTTAAATGATACAAGTTGAACACAGCTATACTTACAGTATTTGGCATAGCTGGCATACAGTATTTAGCAAACCATTCTTGGTGTCTCAGTGCTTAACTTAGCCAGTAGAAACTCAATGGAGGATTCTTAGTGCAGTCTGTCCAGATCCCAACTCTCACATCTCCTAGGGTATGTCTACACTACCCCGCTAGTTCGAACTAGGAGGGTAATGTAGGCATACCGCACTTGCAAATGAAGCCCGGGATTTGAATTTCCCGGGCTTCATTTGCATAAACGGGGAGCCGCCATTTTTAAATCCCCGCTGGTTCGAACCCCGTGTAGCGCGGCTACACGGGGCTCGAACTAGGTAGTTCGGACTAGATTCCCTATTCCGAACTACCTAGTTCGAGCCCCGTGTAGCCGCGCTACACGGGGTTCGAACCAGCGGGGATTTAAAAATGGCGGCTCCCCGCTTATGCAAATGAAGCCCGGGAAATTCAAATCCCGGGCTTCATTTGCAAGTGCGGTATGCCTACATTACCCTCCTAGTTCGAACTAGCGGGGTAGTGTAGACATACCCCTAGAGTTTTGTTTCTTAAACTCTGGAGTGAGTCTCTATGGAGTCTTACCCAAAGGACTACAACAATAATAGCTACTATAGCCCTCTGACACTATTTCCTAGCCTGCTTGAGTCTGGGGTGGACTAAAACTTCCTGTGGAGGCTAGTGGGCAAGAAAAGCTTCTGTCTGGGGTGATCTGGAAAAGCAGTTTTTCTGAGTCACTGATGAGTTAGGACTGCTCAGACCTCTCAGTGGAATGGGACATCCTGACCAAAGGACAAAGAGACAGTTTTTAGTTTCAGCTTTGAGTTTGGGAACTAGGAGGTACAGAACAGCTCAAGGAATAGCTGATTAATTCCTCCTCCTCCTCCTCCTCCCAAAGGGAGTCTTTGAAATGTAGTGGACTTTGTACATGGGTCAGGCAGCTCCAGCCCTGGAGAGACTAGCACCCAGAGTGTCAGAGGTCTGATACATCACCAGCTTCTGAAAGCCAGCTGAGACCTCTACAGGGTTCTAGACCAGTGAGCCAGCAGAAGACCCTGCACCAGCCAAGGGTGAAGGAAGACACCATAAGTGTTCCCTCCACTTCTTTTAAAGCAGCTAACAGAATTCACAGTGCTGCAGAATTCACATCTGGACTCACCTTCAATGTATCATTTCCCTGGAAAGATGCCAGTGAGGGAACTGGGGAATTAAAGAGTTGTGTGTTAGAAGCAGCATTGAAAGTAACTTAAAATTTCTCACAGGTACTGTCCTATTGCAATCCATGTTCCTGCCATCTCTTTAAATAGCTCCCTGCTGGCTTTTGCCACAGCTCAGTCAGCTCTTGCTGGAGCTGCACACAAGGCACACCCAGTTAGTTTCACTGCTGGTTAGAAAGTGAGGAAATTGTTGACTTGTTGATGTTTTAGTTTTTAGGCGTAGTTCACCCTGACCCGTGGCTTCCCCAGATCTTATTTTCCTGCTCCCAGTAAAGTCCCTTTTTCCCATAGAGCTTTTTTGGACATGTCATTCCTTTCCTGGGATTTATGCTCATGAATTTAATTGGTTCTTGTCTGCTGCATTTTGTAATCCTTGCCAGCAGTGATAGCATTATTCATTTTTGCATAGGACAGCTCCCCTGATATCCCAGGCACACTGAGGAATCACCTTGGGTGGGGACACTGTACATCACAAGAAGGAACCAGGACCCATTCATGCAAGGAGAGGGGAGTAGCCGCTACAAGTAGCACTAACCAAGGAAGAAGCTTGAGCCCCACCTCCTGAAAAGGGCTACACTTCTGAGGTGGCCACATTTTTAGAATTTTCTCCCCATCCCTTGGATGCATTCTACAGGTTTTTTTTTTTTTTTCATTTTAGCTTCATGCTTGGGAAGGTATTTCACCCCTCCCATATTAAATTTCTGTAAAATAAACTTTCACCTATCGGCATTGACTTTATTAATTCTGCCTACTGCAGTGTGTTTGAGACATTTTATTTTGAGACATCTATAAAGGTATTAATTCTCCAGGAGTGAGACTCCCCATATCCACCCACCTCTTATTCATGTTTTCTGAAATGGAGAAATTACTAACCTTATATCCACCTTCTGGGAAAACATACTTTTGGGATTATCACCCACTCTCCTCAGAGTCTGAAGGAATTTCTGTGTGAAATAGGATTTATGTTTTGACATCTAATAGCTGAATACTTGGATAAGCTTTTTTTCTCAGATATTTGTCAACTGCTTCTCTAATCAATGTCCCACATGACCAGTTTTTATGTGGATACTAGAAGCTGCCCATAATTTTTTCCTTCTAGATTTTGGTTCCTCCTTAATCTCTCAACATTGGGCACTCTATTTTCTTTCCTGCTTCAGTCATAAGCTCCTCCTGTGTAAGAAATGCCTGATGAGCTAAGCGCCTCTTCAACTATAGTTAAGCGTCTTGCATTAGCGCATATATATTGACTGCGTGCCTAGTCTTACTGAACAACTTTGTATAAAACAATTACTTTTCCAGAATGTACCTTTCCATTGTTTGAACTCAAGTTGTTTCCCCTCTATCTAGATGAGCTGTAACCTATCCATTCTGTTCCTACCACTTACTATATTAGTGATATCTTTAGCAGAAGTCTTTGCCTGAGTCCTTGGTTTTGTACCCAAATCTAATTTAAATTATGCTTATCCATTTTCTAAGACAGCAGTTTGTTTCTATCGCTTATATATAAGTTTTCCCTACTCCAATATATTTACTATGGTCAAATAGATGTAAATATAGTTGGAGTAGGAGTTGCTACCCACAGTTCCTCAGGGTTCAAATAATATCTGGACTAGCTATCTTCTTAGATAGCCTTTATGTAGTCCACTAACAAGAGAATTATGAAGTAGCTGTTAACATACTATGTAATATGAACTTACCCCAAACTTTTAATACATGTCAACAGTCATTTTATGAAACATCTTGTGTCTCTGAGAGTAATCCTTACTCCTGACCCTGACCCTAATCTATAGCTTGAGTTAAGTGCTTTAAGTTCTAGCTATCTGGCCCATCAAGAGATTGTGGTAATTTTGTCAAGCAACTACTTTTTTTGTTCCTGTTTCCTTGGTTCTTGATTCTTCTACACAAGGTAGAGGCTATATGCAGCCTGAGTGTCCCCATTGTCCATACAAACCCCCAAACCAGAACTCAGCTGATGGGATGCCGGGACGGATCACATTTCAAACCCCAGACTGGGTGCTAACTGGTGTATCCCAGCTGAAGAAATAGATCATACAAGAAGTATTTTGTACTTTTTAAAAAAAATTGTAAGTGAATATAGTATTCATGAAAGGTGATGGATAGAGTTGACTAGTTCTATTTCATGGTAGCTTCTGAGGTTTTGAAATTTTTCATTTTGCATTGGAATGAGAACAAAACTTTTTTGATTGTTTTAATCAGGAATTGTCAAAATGTCTTGTTTTGGATCAAAGCCTGAACTTCTTAATATGTATGAGGCCTGGTGGTGAGAGTACTGGCTTGGAATGTGAGAAATCCTGTGTTGATTTCCGCACTGCCTGTTTCACAGCTGTTTTCATCACATATCACGCAGCACCCCCTAGCCTGAAGTGGTTTCCATCATACACAGGGTTTCCAGTTTGGTGGACTGGCTCTCAGCACCTCCACCATACAGTGGTTCCAGCACCCATGCCCCAGGTCATTCTGAATCAGGCAGACTTGAGTCCCTCACATCCCAAGCCAGTGCCTTATGCTCCAGGCTACGGAGTGTATGTCAGAGAGAGTGTGTGTGCCTCTCTTCTTTACAGAAACTTTGTCAAATTGTGATTTCTTCACTAAATGTTTGGACAAAATTTCATTTAGTCAAAAATGTTCTGACCAGCTCTAGAGATGGATTCATTTTGTCGAAGACCCAGGATTTCTATTTAATCACAGAATAGGAACAGCAGTGGGAACAATAGTGCAAGCTTCCCTAATTTAAGCCTAATGTGAAAAGGGGATACCACTGGGGGATGAAAGGCTAGTTCAGTCACCAATCACGTTCAATTCTTGTCATCTTTGCAGAAGTACTAAGGCTTCTAACAAGGTTACTAGTTGGTATGGATGAGATGTAGGCATGTCTTCAAGGAGTTACACAGAGATCACAGTCCACCTGTGCACATTTTTTTTTGTTTTTCCCCATAAAATTATTTCTAAAAGTTATTTTAAAAGATCTCTTTGAATGAAGGAGGAGTGGGGTGGAGGGGGCAAAATAGTGGAGACAGTAAAAATGTTTAAACCTGGAAATCAGCAGATTGCCCTTCCCATAAGGAATAGCCTCTTTTACAATGTTTTGGATAATCTATTCTATATCTGAGAGAGTCTGTGCATCTGTCTGTGTGTGTCCATCCATCTGTCTGTGAGTTGATTTGATCAAGAACTCCTTCTAAATGGTAAAAACTAGGACCACCAAATTTGGTATGCAGGTTCCTTTTATCACAATTTAAAGGAAGTCCAGGGTTTGGCTATGCCAGGACAATGGAATATGTGTGGAATGTGATTTTCTCATCAAATAGAAAGGGGGGGTATGATAGCAGGGACAGTTATTCTCACAAATGACTAAAGCAGGGCAGAAAGCATGGGTGTGGGGGACAGTTATACTCTGGAAGACCACAGGTGGGCAGTAAGTGCTCCAGCCCCAGGGAGCAGCCGCTGGCTGATAGCATGGCCCCAGACACCATGTCTCCCTGAGAAGCAGATGCTGGCTGGCCTGCATGATCCCTGCCATCGTGGACCAGCTCCAGGGAGAAACTGATGAGCAGACTGTGAGGAAAAGCTGGTGGGCAGGTTGCATGGCCCGTCCTGCATTCCTGCGACTGGCTCCATGAAGCCAGTGGGTGGGCTATGTGGCCCTCTCTCACCAAAGCCACCCTGCATGTCCTCCCACCACTCTGGGGAGAAACCACTGGGTGGTCTGGGCAGCTCCCGACCACGGGCTGTCATCGGGGTAAACTGGTAGGCACACCCTGCCCTGAGCCCCCCTCACAATCTCCTGCCCTGATTCCTGCACCCTACCACCAGCTTTGACTCTTGTACCACCCACCCTTACCCTGAACCCCTCCTTAGCTCCAATCCAGACTCCTGCAACATCCCCTCCCCCCACCCTCCTGTCCTGAGAAATTCCAGGTAAGTCTTCTAGTAGATTAATAATACTTAGGCCCTGTTAGAGCCCAGATATAAACAGAGGAACGAGAAATGGAGCATTTAAAAGGACTCTTGAGCTCCCATGAAGGGTACGTCTAGACTACAGGGTTTTGTCGACAGAAGTTTTGTCGACAGATACTGTCGACAAAGCTTCTGTCGACAAAGAGCATTTTGGCTTACGAGTACATCTAGACTACAGGGTTTTGTTGACAGAAGTTTTGTCGACAGATACTGTCGACAAAGCTTCTGTCGACAAAGAGCGTCTAGACTACATTCAGTTCTGTCGACAAAGCAAGCTGCTTTGTTGACAAAACCCTGTAGTCTAGACACAACCCTACATGCAATAACACCTTCTGTCGACAGAACTCTGTCGACAGAAGGCGTTATGCCTCGTAAAATGAGGTTTACCAGTGTCGACAAAACTGCTGAGTTCTGTCAATGTTATGTCGACAGAACTCAGCGGTAGTGTAGACGCAGGTATAGTTTTGTCGACAAAAGTCCACTTTTGTAGACAAAACTCTGTAGTCTAGACATACCCGAAGAGGACTGGATGCAATTTGACTCAAGTGCAGACACTGTACCTGCAAAAAGCCTTGCTTGCCCTGGCTACTTCAAAAGTCTCTGATACTACTGTCCTCCTCCATGGAGTCCATGGAGATAAGCACAGTGAATGAATGCAAACTGCCCTCACTTCGAAGCTAGCAGACCTGGCTCATGTCTTCTTCCCTGAAGGAATTCTGGCTAAGTTAGCCACAATTCTTGTGAGTTCATAGAATCATAGAGCTGGAAGAGACCTCAGGAGGTCATCAAGTCCAGCCCTCTGCCTAAAGCAAGACTAATCCCAACTAAATCAACCCAGCCAGGACTTGTCAAGCCAGGACTTAAAAACATCTAGGGATGGAGATTCTACCACCTCTCTAGGTAACCAATTCCGGTGCTTCACCACCCTCCTAGTGAAGTAGTTTTTCCTAACATCCAACCTAGACCTCCCCCACAGTAACTTGAAACCATTGCTCCTTGTTCTGCCATCCATCACTACTGAGAACAGCCTCTCTCCATCCTCTTTGGAACCTCCCTTCAGGATGTTGAAGGCTGCTATCAAATCCCTCCTCACTCTTCTCTTCTGCAGAGTAGGTCATGTGCTCCAACTCCCCATAATCATTGTGGCTGCCCTCTGCTGGATCCTCTCCAATGTGTCCACCTCCTTTCTGTTGTGGGGAGCCCAGAACTAGACACAATACTCCAGATGTGGCCTCACCAGTGCTCAATAAAGGGGAATAATAACTTCTCTACATCTGCTGGCAATGCTCCTCCTGATGCACCCTAATATGCCATTAGCCTTCTTGGCTACAAGGGCACACTGTTGAGTCATATCCAGCTTTCCGTACACTGTTATCCCCAGGTCCTTCTCCTGCAGTTCTCCTATTGCAACATGGTTGCTCCACTGCAATCCTGGCTTTAAAATCAAGAATCTAGTCCTTAAGAGTTAACATTGCAGAGTTTTAACATTTCAGAATTCTGTGCCAATATTACCACTGATGGCAGAGGGTCCCTTTGGCTTTGGCATTTCTAGCCAATACTTGATTGGATCCTGAGACTTATAAAGGCATTTAAAAAGCCATAATATGGCTTTCATGTGTATAAATATCCTTAGGCCAAGTCTATGCTACTGGAGAAATTCAGTTAAAAATACGTGACTCCAACTACGAGAATTGCGTAGCTAGAGATGACATAACTTAAATCGAAGTTCTGGGGTAGCCCCACTATGGGAGGTCTATGGAAGAACCTCTCCTATTGACTTCTCTTATGCCTTGCAACCCCATAGAATATTGGGATTGAGGGGGGTGCCCTCAGCATTTGATTTAGTGGGTCTTTATTGGACCCACTAAATCAAATTATGAGAGATCCATCTCTGGAGCGTTGATCTTCCCATAAGTATAGACAAAGCATAAGTGACATTTACCAAAATAATATGAAGCTCCAATGCTGAGTGGCAGCATTGCACTTTTTGATATGTTGTGTGAAATGTATAACTTTTTAAAGGAACGCTACTTGATGTTCAATACTAAAGAACAGCTCTTACTTTCACTGATCTTAGAAATAATATCCACTGACACAGAAATAGATCTGGGGGATGGAGGAAATAATTACTTTATAGCAAAAGCTGCAAGATCTTAGTTGTATTTTAGAGCATATATTGCCTAAATAGCATGTAACACGACATAGGTTGCTGTCAGGTGCTATCAAACAACATAACAATTTTTCATAGCTTCTAAGAGCTGATACTTTTTCTGATATAATTTTTTTGTACTTTACTAGGAAACCTGCTACATTTTTTTTAATTGGAAGGGGGAAAAGAGAAACCTGCTTCTGGGTACTTTCTTATGGTAAACATATCCCCTCCCCCTCCTCATTTGAGCATATATTTTTTATCATTGCTGGATTTCTTTTTACTATTTTAGAGCAAGGAACATATGGCTGTTTGTATTAGTGCTGGTGTATTTTCAGCGATGCCTGTCAACATCCACCAGAGAGCAGGGCAGCTCCAATCCCCAGGTCTTTTATGCTGTAGAAATCAGTGGGGACAGCAACACAGTCAGCTTCTTGACCATACAACATGGATTGCAGTTCATTTCAAAGGTCAGCGCATATTTAAACTTGCTTCATTAATCCCACCTTTATGCTTGAGATTTTCATTTTTTAAAATCAGTTTACCTAGAGTTTCCTTTAGAGACAGAAAAATGGAAGTGCTGAGTCCTATTTTCATTTGGGGATATCAAGCTTTTTATCAAATTACAGTGGTGCTGTTTCAGAATATTTCATATCTGATCAGAAGGAAAATCCAAAAATAATTTTCTCTTTATTCAGGAGTCTTTCAGGCAGAGGACTGTTTTATTTATTACTTAATATTGTGCTCTAGTCAATCATTTTGAATTCAGACAGGAAAATAGAATTTTTATTTAAAAAAAAACAAGAAAAAATACTATTAGAATAAAATAGGTTTTTTTTTAAAGCAAAAAATGTCACAGTGCTTCCACTGCGAAATATTTAATTTGTATTTTTACCACAGAGCATTAAAATGAGATAATACATTAATAAAGCATCTTACAAATGCTAATTACTGGCACTGGAACTCCTGTATTTGTTCAACAATATTTACCTTTCAGCTTTCAGAATCTTGGCCTTCTAACACAATCACTTCCATTTTTCTTTAAACCAAACCTCTCTGCATATATATTTACTTACACACACACACACACACACACACACACACGTACATGCATGCGTGCACACACACACACACACAGTGTCCTATCTACTCTGTGTATTTTGTGTATATACACACTGTATTTAATCTCATTTTAATTTTCCATCTGAAGAAGGCAATTTCTAATGCTCAGATAAAATCCCTTGTATACTAACCCAATAGCATAATCACATTACTGTCCAATTCAATGAGTTACTTCAATGTAAATGGGAATATATACTTCAGGGACATAATTTTAGATTTTCACTGTACGGTTGTTAAAGGAATATCTTATTTATGGAAGTTAGTTAAAGATAGATTACAAAGAACATTTAACCTGAAAAGGCACCTTCCATCAATTGATGTGAAAGTCCTTGGCAAATCTTACTGAATTAAGCCTCCCAGCATGCCTGGACAGAAAGGCTGATGCACAAGAAGTTGTGAAATGTCCAAGATCTACACAGAAAGTCTGTAGCAAAGTGGTGAATGAAATATCTATTTCTTGATTTCCAATCCTGTAGTGAAGCCATAAGACCTTACCTATGACAGCATAATTGGCTTGCTTTGGGGGAGGAGTACCATGTACAGTCTCTTGTTATCCCATTTATGAATTGCATGCAGTTTTCTTCAGCAGAAAAATGGTGGCTGTAGCACAGGCTTTATAATGAACCTTTCTACAGTAATGATTCACAACACTGTGTGTTAGAACCCTAAATATGTATAATAAATAATAGTTGGGCAGAGTTTGGTGTTACTATTGTAACTATTTTTAATATGAGATGGTTTCAAGAATTGAGGTGGAAACCTAAGAAGGGGTCTCCCTTAAGCTGGGACTGTGATACAGAGAAGAGGGTGGAGGCAACAGATTATAATTTTCTTTCTTTGCCATTGAAATGACCTAAACTAATACACTGATCACATTTTTATAGCATGTAGAGTTTGGGCACATATTTTATTGACAGGTTATTGGAGGTTGTTTCAATAGTATAGCAAAGAAAATCATACTAATGTTCCCAGGTTCTGTAATATTTATCCCACAAAGATCCTTTCTTATTGCTGAGATTGTGTATAAGAAAAGCAAGAGCGTGGAAAGTGAAACGCTAGAGATATATGATGTTTTTTGCTCTTCTCTGCTTATTTCTGACTTACCACCTGTTGTATGAGCAGCAGCTACCTTGCTTAGCATTGTCATTTCAAATATGAAGAAAGAAGCCTCTCTGGTATTTAAAGCTTATGGTCCTTAAAGCCATGAGGAGCATTGGTGTAGTCTTAAAGATTCAAATATGAGTAAGCTTAATATTTTTTCAAACTTCGTGTTGGCTTGTAATAAGCTTATGGTATGTGCTGTGTGATAAGACTGGATAATGCTAAAACATGTATTTGAAAAAGAAATACCAAAAGGAGCTTGGGAAAACTTCCTGTAGCTGAAATGTCTGAGGTATTATTTTTATTTAAGTTTTTGTTACCTTGAAATTTTACTCCTCACTTTAGCAAACTATTTAAACATGTGCTTTCCCATTCAGTAAAGCATGAGGCTAAATCTCACTGAAGTAAATGAGATTTAATCATGTGCTTAAAATTAAGCAAGAGCTTTACTGTATATAGGTAACTTGCTGAATCGGGTCTTCAGTTAAAATGCAGGTTGTCTATAAAAAGAATAAGTTCAGCAAATGAAAATGTCTTATAAACATGCTGCTACTCTCGATAGGAAACAGGCTCTTGTGGAAATGGTAATTTTCTATAACTGACATCTTTGCTTTAGCATGTTAGTTAGTTGCAATTCACAGTTACAGTTTGAAAGCATAATCCCCCTTTGGCATAAACGTACACACTTGCTATAATATGGTGAATAAAGAGAGTGTGTTAACTGTTACTTTGGACTGCTTCCTCTCATTAAATGTCTTTACCTATTAATATGCAGATATATAGCAGCACAGTAAGAAAAATTGAGAGCTACCTATGCAAAAAATTATAGAATAGACATCACACTGAAATGCACTTGTTCACAGTGTAACTCTTTCAAATGTCTTTTATTATATTCAATCCAAAGCATAAAACTCAAGTTTTAGATTTGAAATTGTACAATAGTTAATTTAAGTAGAAGAAAAGGAGAAAGAGACATTACAATGCTATTTTAAGTTTTAAAATCATTTCCCTATGACTGCTGGCGTAAAGTTCCTATAATTAAAACACTCATTAAACATTGTGAAGATACCCCCAGAGCCTTATGTAGAATATTCTCCACAGTTCTAGCATAACCAAAATATTTTGCAGAAATCACCCGCTTTGATTTTGAGTTTTGCATATTAAGGTGAAAATGCTACACGTTGTAAATATTGAAGTTATTTGATATTAAAGATACATGCATTCAGAAAGCATATGTCAGAATTGTGTGTGTTGGGGTTCTTTTATGTCACATTTTGAGTGAGTTCAATCCTTATTGTTGTAGTATAGAACAATAGTATAGAACACTGTTGTGGATGTTTTGTCTCTCATTTTATTTTCTTCCAGAAAAAAAAAAAAGACTGCCTATTGCAATGTTGAGTTAAAAGAATTGAAGGTGCAGTGTCAGGCACTTGGTATTAATTTCTTGTTTTCATCCTTGCAATTTAAGAGTAAAGCTGTGCAGGCATAGAAAACTCTAATTGATTTTCTTTAAGGTGAAAGTAAAAAAACTCCTTAAAATTAGTGTGCTAGCTGTGCCTCAACAAATAATTATATTCATTTATTTCATGAAATGGCCAACCAGGTCTCCGTTATATCAACTGCAAAATTTCCCATTGGCTTCAGTTGGATGAGGATCTGGCCCATTATATAGGCAAAAGGAGGCTTCTGTGTTGTTATATCTGATTCCCAAATGTCACTACTAAATAGCACTGGACCTGTGCAAATCATTCATCATAAAACCATAAAGACAGGTGAGATTTTTGTTTCAAATATCAGACTCCTCAAAGTATTGTGATCCTATATTCTACTGTACTTACTATCTGTATTTTCTGGAGGCAACAAAATGTGGGGATTATGGGAAATGTTTGCCCTATATCAGCATATTTTGTTGTTGCAAAATACAGAGGCGCGGAAACTGTTGTGAAAGGGATTTTAATCAGACGTTGCAGCGATTTTGATTGTTAGCAAATGAATTGAAACCCGATGCTTTTAGGACAAATCAATTGATATTAGCCCATTTCTCTAGTATTTCAAGAAATTTTTTTTGGAGGGGGGTGAGGTGCTGTGATTTTAAAATTCCAAGTGAAATTAAGAGGATTAGGAAGTTGTGTGAATTAGATTTACTAAAATTTATCAGCAAAATATCTAGGAATGAAATCTAGCAAATGTATTAGAACTGTTTTTAAAATCTTGTAATTCTTAAACATTTTTAATGTTAAGAATTATGTAAGAAACATTAACTTATTTTGGATGAGTTCAAACACTTAACGCAGAACATTTTTTTTAAAATCTGTTGCTCTTTGGAAGTGTTGATATATTTTATTAGTAAACTATTCTCCACCTCAGTATGTTTTATTATTGAGATTGAGGGCATTAAGATTAATTGTATCTGGGACTTACAGTTTTTGCTAAACCTATTCCAGGACACCTTCAGCTCAGGCATATATGAGTGTATTAGAACTTTATATTAAAATTATTTTATACTGTTGGTCCCAAGTTATACCAGGTATAATGTTTCCTAGGCAAAAGCTATTGAGTTATTGTAAAACCTCACCAAAGCTTTAAATAAACCAGAAAAAAAGATACACAGTGTTTGGGGAATGCTTCTGGGACTTTTTGATTATTAATGCAAATTTTATTTGGGAGCACTTGCACTGAAGTTCAGGGTCCTGCTATTTCTCTCTTCATACAGTAACATCAAAAATGATTGGAGAATTTGAAATTAACTATTCTGATCAGAAGTTAAAAATCTATCTATCTATCTATGAGAAGGTAAAGTGTTTATGAGCAGCTAAAAAACTTTAAATAAAAACAGTACTTTATAAAAAAAGAATATTGGCACATGACATTTTGAGTATGTGGGCTGGGGGAGAAAGCAAATTTAGTTTTATCTTTCTATTTTATTTTATTTTCCTCCAGCCCCCAAAAATGTTTTAATGGTTGAATTGCAATTTTTAATTCTGTTTTCCAGTCTCTGTATGCATTCAGTAAGTTCTTTTAGGTATTTTGAAGAGTATATACAACCTGATTTTATGCAAATATATTTGTCTAAAATCTTATAATACATCCCACAAATACGACTTTATTTTAGCATCCAAAATCTAAAGACAGGCACTTTTTTGGATAGTGAAAACATTTGCTCATTCCTAACCTCTGCCCTCCTACATTCTAGCCAAGGGCACATCCTAAAATGCTTCAATCCACTCTAAGGCAAGGACTCAGAATAAGAAGTTGGTTTTCCCTGGATTTGCTTTCACCTCTGTATTCTATTTCATTCATGTTCTGCTATCATCCTCATCAATGTAGTGTCTAAGCAGCTTCCAGCAGTGCATTAAATGATATGACTAGCATTTGTCAGATGTGATTCTTTCTCCTTTTTCTTTCTTTCTGTCCTAAGGGGAAAATGTGATTTTTTTTTTCAAATTGTTTTGTTATTTTGTCTGTATTTCCTGCGTGTATGTGTTCTTGAGGGTAAGGTCAGAGCAGTATGCCCTGAACTTGGATTAGAAAGAGGTAATCCTTGCAGTAGTCCACAACCTTCAACCAGTGGAAAGACCAGTCAAGTTTCCTAGACTGCATTTCTAGTTCGTTGCTTCCTCTTCTATTTCTCTTGCCTAACTGTATTCACAGGGAACTCCTCTGGTTGCTAGGAACTGTACCCCAGTGATAAGGGAGGAAGAGATCTGATTTATTCTTGCTGAGAATCAGACTCTTTATCATCATCTGAATAATTTAATGTGAGGCTGGCCAACACACTGGAGAATATATGGGATGGAACACTCTTGAATGGACAATGAATTATGGCCCAGATCCTCAAAGATATTTAGGTTCCTAACTTCTATTTAACTTACCTGGAAGAACTTCGATTTAACTTACCTATGGCTCTTGTTCAGAGATTTTTAAAAAGTAGTTACAGTATCTAATGTCTCTGATTCTGTTAGGAGGCAAGAGTAGTTCTGGAAGAAGTTGAGAGTGAGTGTAAACGGCTTTCCTTTGAGGTTCAGCACTACATGTGATATCAAGATGGCCAGCAGTGGAACTGCGGTGGTGACCTGCAATGGATGTGATGGATGTTCTTTTTCCTGCCTCAACACCGAAGAGATCTCGAGTCTCCGAAGTGCATGTTGGTGGCTGTGCTGGAGGAAAAGATTCTTGAATTGGACACTACTGCAACTCAGAGAAGTCATGATCTGGAGATACCAATAACCCAGGTTCAAGGGAGAATGGTGCTAGAAATAAAGGCACCAGAGAGAGAGGAAGTCAGAGCACAGGCCTAAGAGTTCATAATCACCAGAGGTCATTACAGCATTCTCCACAATGGAGACAGATGAGGAAGGTGGGACTATTCACAAAGGATCTTCCCAACTGGCTGTCTTTCAACAACTGATTCACTCCTTTATGGAGTGTAAGACAGAGCTTGGGTCTGTTAGAGCAGTGGAGAGAAGAGGCCGTGCAGTCACAGTTTTGCTGAAGCCATAGGAGCTTTGATATTTATGGGTAGATTGTGGCATGCAGGAGAAGGGACTTGAAAGGAATAAGTAACAGTGCTGAGCTAAAATCAAAGAGCAGATGCAGGTGTCCCAACAAGCAAGGGAGACCTACTGTCTCTCTGGTGAAGAATCAAAGACATGCTGCTTCTATGAGGACCTGAGCATCATCTTCAGTGGTGACCCCACTGCCATCACCAAGAGCTGCATGGATATTTTTTGGGGGGACTGGTGGCAGCAGCCAATGAGTCAACTACAAGGATGAAGAGGTGGATGAGGAAGTGGAGTTAGAAGAGGATGTGGGAAATCCAACAGAGTCATCCACTGGTGTGGAAAGACAGGGCCTATTTTTGACTCTGGAGAGGTCTAGGCACTCCTGACTTTCTAGCTCAGGTGCTCATGCTGCAGGAGACACAGTATCTGTTGAGAATGCATTTGCTTTGATATTGCACAGTGATTGGAGATTTGAGGTCTCTCATACTTTGTTATATGGTAGAGGGGGGGATAAGGAACAGAAATTAACAACAGAGGCTGTGGAAAAATGTATTGATGTACATGGAATGTCCCGGGAATTCTACATCGCTAGGAAATTGTGTGTAGGTCCTCAGCAAGGTTCCTTGGAAGAGCTGCTTTATTTCTCCCTTCTCTGTAGCAAACTTTGCATGCCATCCAGCAATTGTTTCTGCAGGGACCACAGCAATAAATAGGCAAGCAGCATAGCTAATTGATGTGAAGTTGCATGCAGCCTGTGGAAAAGGGTGCCAACATTCTGAAAACTCTCCTTAGGCATATGTAGTGCCCCTCTTCCCAAACCGCCCAGACCCCTTGCCCTTTCTTGCTTCTTTACACCTCCCTCACCACCAAATTCAGCATATTTGAGTATCTCACTGAAGGAGCAATGAGAAAAAGCTGTGTGAACTTTTGTGAATACAGTAAACTTCCGATAATCCGGCACCTTTAGGACCCAGGGGGTGCCAGATATGCCAGAGTACCGGAAGGGGGGCTATGAGGGTCTGGGGTGGGGTGGGGGGTTGGTGGGGAAATGTGCAGCGTGGGAGAGGGTGGCACTGCGGGACCAATCCAGCAGCACCCAGCTGCTCTGCCCCAGGGCTTCCTCAAGTCTGTTGCTGCTGAAACTGACCAGCAGCGGACTTGGAGAAGTCGTGGGCAGAGCAGCTCCAATTGTCCAGCTGGCCAGAACACTTCCGGGTTCCAGTTGGTGCCAGACTATCAGGAGTGCCAGATCACTGGATGTTGGACAAATAGAGTTTTACTGTACTGTCTTTGTTCATTGTCTTGCTGGCTTCTGCCGATGTGCCCTTGAGAACCCACTCCTCCACACTGGTGGAGCTGTGAACCAGGAGGAGTAAGGAGGATATGTTTTGTGAAGTGTTGCAGTCAAGTTACAACGTGTAATGAAACAAGAGTGTGGAAGGAGATACTGAATGAAAAACTCAAGCTGGAAAGCCTGGAATGGAGATAGCTGTAGAAGGAGAGAATGCAAAAACTGCTGGAAGGACAGACAGACATGCTGAAGTCATTCATTACATTGCAGCCAGTACAGAACTCCATTCCCTTCCCTTCCCTTCCCAAACTCCCCCACTGCATTCTTCACATGCTCTCACTCCGTAACAACCCTTGTGCACTCCATGCCTGGGGACACATATCACAATGAAAACTGGAGTTGCACACAGCTGTGAGAACCACAATCAAGAGACTGTTTCTCATTGTCATGTCCTCTGAGTGAAAATTTGTGTTTTGCGCTGTCATTAATCTTCAATCTTTGAAATAAAATGAATCTTTATTTTTGTCACACATTAGTTTATACTAACAGGCTGTGTCTACATTGGCCCCTATTCCCTGTAGCACTTTGGAATAGGCAAATCCGCGGGGGATTTAAATATCCCCCGCGGCATTTGCATTAACATGGCTGCCGCTTTTTTCCGGCTTGTAGATAAGCCGGAGAAAAGCGCCAGTCTGGACGTGAGCCTCCGGAAAATAAGCTCTTCAAGTAGGAATAAGAGATCCTCCGGAAAAGAGCTTATTTTCCGGATGATCGCGTCCAGACTTGCGCTTTTCTCCGGCTTATCTACAAGCCGGAAAAAAGCGGCAGCCATGTTAATGCAAATGCCGCGAGGGATATTTAAATCCCCCGCAGATTTGCCTATTCCAAAGTGCTACATTAGCATCCCTATTACGGAATAGGGGCCAATGTAGACACAGCCACACAGTGTCTATTGACAGGAATATTTGTTCAATACAATTAATACTCAGGAAATATACATTGCAGGTTTCAAAGTGGTAGCTGTGTTAGTCTGTTTCAGCAAAAACAATGAGGAGTCCTCCTGAGCTACTTTAAAGACCAACACATTTATTTCATGAACTGAAACCCACATTGTCAGATGCAAAGCCATCAATTATTTCCTGCACATAGCCCAGTGTCACAGTCCTTCATAGCAGGAGGTTATTAATGGTTCTGAACATTTGCATCACTGGAACCAACATAGTGGACTTTCCAACTTCAAAATCACTCTCAACTAACTGGTAACAGTTTGGATTTCCCAGCTTCCACACAGAGATCACCACTCACTTTTCCATTGCGAGTGCAGCTCTTATTATGGTGTCTTTGTGATGGAGGACTGGGGTGAGCACCACACACACTTTCAGGAAGGTGGCTTTGACCATCTGAAAGTTCCTTTCCTCATCCCATACATGCATCAGAATGTGGTACCAGTACTAAGTGCTTATTTCTCAAGCCCAGTATGGACGGTCCACCATGTGCAGCTGCTCTGTGAATGCCAGCAGAAATCTTGAATTGTATTTTTTTCCCATTGAATACAGCATGGCAGGCACCGCAGATAAACTTTCTGTTTCCCAGCTCATGAAATACTGCAGGATGAGCTGTGTTGTGTTCATAACACTCAGTTCAGGTTCCATGCTGCCAGACATGGATGTCAGGTGCACAGTATACCAGGGCTGTTACAAAATGTGGCCAAAATAAATTAGGAAGCCCATGGATTAATGGGAGGGAGAGAACATGCCCCCATTATGCTCTGTAATCCATTCCCAGAGGCAATGAATTGCACGGTGGGATAGCTATCCTTGATGCAACATTCTGGCTTTGCAAGAGCACCAAGTCTGGATGCACTGCACCAACACAAGGAGCATTATGTGGCTGTGCACAATGATGTCTTTAAAGCAGCTATAACATTAAAGCTGTAACTTAAGTTGACTTATTTCTGCAGTGTAGACAAGGAATAGGACAGAGTAGGAAAAGCATGCAGAGGCAGTTAGTAGTTTATGTACAACCAACTTCATCTGTGGGATGTGAGATAAAAAAAATCACGTATCTCTTACAGTTGTTTGACAAGAAAAATCTATGTATTGCAGCACTGACTCAGACCTGAGTTCTGTGCTGAAAGACCAATTTATTTTCCATGGTGGAATAATGGTAAAGTCCAGCTGTGGAATCTAGGTTCCTGAGAGGGGGAAAAGGTGGGCTTAAGGGTATGTCTAAACTACAAATTCTACAGCAGCATAGCCGTGATATTGCAGATACATTACTGTAGTGTAGACACTTACTACAATCATAGGAAAATGGTTTCCCCATCACTGTAGGAAATCCACCTCTTTGAGAAGCTGTATTTAAGTCAGCAGATGTGGTGTTTATATTGAGGCTTAGGTAAATTTAAAGACATCTCTCAGGGCTGTGAGTGATATAGCTAGATCACTTCAGTTTTAGGTGTAGACCAGGTCTGTGAGGAAAAATAGAGACTGCTTTGTTTCAGGAGCAGCAGCATAACGTAACTGGTCAACAGTTGTAATACTTGGTACCTTTCATTCAAGAATCTCAGAGGCTCTTTTACAAAGGCTAAGGCCAGGTCTACTCTAACACTTACTTTAGTATAACTATGCACATGGGATGTGAAAATTCCCATAATTATATCAACTTTAGCCTCCTGTGGAGACAGTGCTATATTGGCAGGAGATTATCTCTCACTGACATAGCTACTGCCCCTTGGGGAGATAAAGGTATTAAGTGAATGGGAGAGCTCTCACCCATTGGCTTAAGTATCTTCATCAGAAGTGTTACAGTGGCAAAGTTGCACTGATGCACCTGCCCTGATGACAATCAATAGCAGACCATCCAAGATTCACAAAACCCTATTGATATTGTTAGTCATTTAACAAGTGGTTAAACTGAGGGACAGACAAATGAGATGGGCAAGTCACCCAGCAATTTAGTAACAGATTTAGGAGTAGAACCTTGGAGCCCACTTCCCTTGTTTTCTACTTTCACCATTGACACATGCATTGAAGACATTCAGGTACTCAGATACATGACTAGCTATGCTAATAAAAACAAGTAATAATGAAGACATGGAGCCATATACAAATACACTAGATATAGAGATTGTGATGGTTGAGGTGGAAATGAAAGACAAGAGGAGTTGTTGGGAGCGGGGCTAAGATAAAGCTGTGAATGACTGTATGACACTAATAGCAACAGAACACTGGGGATGGTTTGATTCCCTTTGCACTGTTCAGGTGCTGATCCAGAAGCACAAAAATAACAATCTCACAATGGCAGGACAGTTGACGTAACAGTATTATTAATATGGGACATATCAAGAACCACTCATTTTAATAATTACTAGGCAACTGTTAACATTAGAAGGAACTTGCACACACTATTAAAACTAATGCTTCAAATTGTTTCCTCCCTCCCCCACATTAATTTGCACATTGAGAGGTCATGTACAGAAGAGAGGCTCAACCACATTCAGGGCACTATCCCGTCTCCAGCTGGCAATGTATTCTCTGAGCCTCCCAGATCTGTGCTGGAAAATGGAAAGAAGACTGGGCAGGTGGGAGGCCAGATTAGGGATGTGGATGCAAATCTTCCTACCTCCCATCCTGGTAATATTATCCTGCAGAGAAAATATAGGTGCAAGTCATAAATTCTACAATTAGAATCATACTAAACAAAATCCCCCTGACATTTCCTCACCAAACAGACTCTATGCTGAGATCCCCAACCTCTTCCAAGCAAAAGAGGAGAGATTAGCTTGGAATTGTGTCCCAAAGAGGACTTGGGTCTTGATAATTTCTCACCCTTGGCTATGCTGATAGTGGCATGCAGGTGGCAGGGAAAGACTTTGACAACACCTCACTTTTGGAAACTTTCACTGTATGAGGAAGTGCTTCAGCAGTGGGTGTCACGCACCTGTGTTTATTCGGGCATTACACCACGTTATGTCATGCGTCCAGCGCACCGAGGTCGCTTTGTGTTGCCCGCACCGCCCCTACATATTTGCTGCAGGGCCAACAAGAAGCTGAACCTCTGCCTCCATATGTAGCACTTAGTTCGCCTGCCGGTAGCAGAGAGGGGGGTCAGGGCTTACCCACACTCCCAGACCCCGGTCCAGGGCCCTAACACCGGGAACCAAGCTCCCAGCGGTAGCAGGCGGGGGTTTGCCCCTAAACGCACCTGCTCACGGGCTCCACGATCCCACCCTGGGCCACTTCAGCTCTGCCACCGGGGCCCCTTTCAGCCCTTCTGAGCCCTTCCCCCCTCGTCTATTCCCCTGGTCCCATTACCTGCTGCATCCACCTACTCTCCCTTGCCTGCATTCCCTCTCCCACTTATGGCCTCTTCCCTGCTCTCCCACCCGGCGTGTGACGTCAGGCATTCTGGCCGTCCTGCTGGATCTTCCGCCCCACCCCTTCCCGTTGCACTGGGGACGTTGCCCAAACGTCGTCCCAACCCCCATCTGCCACGTTACTGCATCGTGCTTGCCTGCCCCATCCCCGTGAGCGTCTGGCAGCACTTGTCTTGCCACCGCCTGGGCTGTGTCCGCGCACCCCCCTGCGGTGTCCCGACCCCCTTGTTGGGGATAGTGGCGGGGTTGTCTCACCTCGCCACAGTGGGACACTATGCTGCTAAAAACAGCAGCATAGACGTGGGAGGTACTGCTTGGCCAAGTACAAAGCCAGGTAGGGCATGTACCTTGTGGATGCATGTGTAGGGCACTATTTTCTACTCTTGTAAGCAGTGCCTCACTGTCTACACTACTGTTTCTACCCGATGCCCATGGGCGTGCAGTGTCTGTCTTCTACGTTTTACTTTAAGTATAGATGTAATGCCAGCAGATCCTGGTCATCTGTGGGCAGAATTGTACTTGTGACCTCTGGAGCTTAATGCATGAGCCTTTCCTACATGAGCTAAAAGCCAGTTGTCTATTAAATAAGGCTGTAGAGCAGACTCATTATTCTCTCTGTAAGTGGTTTTGGTGCCACTAGATGGGACAGTACACCATACCCAGAGAGTGTTTGGGTTATATAGATGTGCCTTTACACCAACGTGAAATCAGGAGACATTATACCAGAAATGGATAATACAGTTCGCCAGGGTTAGCCCCTGGTGGGCTGCCAGATGCTTTATTTATCAGAGCATCTGCAATGAGAGTTCATCACAGCTCTCATTGGCAGCAATTCACTGTGAATTTCATACTATAAAACACCCAAACAGAGTTCCTTGGTAGCAGTCCCTATCTATTTGAACCTACTTCGAGAACCTCAACAAGTTCAGCATAAGAAAGAGGCTGTTTTTCAGCAAGGATTGGAAAATATATGTCTTTATTGGCTGTGTGTCAACATCTTCAACTGCATGCATAAATCCCAGAGTTTAAAATGAGAATTTCTAGTACTGTGTGTGTGTGTGTGTGTGTGTGTGTGTGTGTGTTTGTATTAGCAGGTGGATGTGTGTGTTAATTCACGCATGTACATATTCACCTGTGCACACTTCTGTTTGCACTTCTTCGAGGGGCTAGCACATTTGCATGTGCCCTCTGTACGTGTGATTAAATATTAATTAGGCTTCTAATATAAGCACGTGAGTTCACAGGCCCCAGTGCCACATAAATAATGCATGAGGTACCCGAAGGCTTAGCCTGAAAAGCTGATTGGCCACCTTGGATTTGTATAATTATGAAGTTTCATTATTAACAGTGGAAGCAGTAGAGAGATTTGCCTAGCTTGAGGGACTTTGAAAGCATAAGCTGTCTCATTAGGGAAAAAGGGAACAAGGCATAATATGCAAACTTGTTAGCAAAAAAAAAAAAAAAAGAATAAAAATTAAGCATAGTTCTTTAATAGGAATACTGTGTGTGTAAATATTTTTAAGTGTATAGGAAGATTAAAATTCAGATATAAGAGGTCTCTACTGTACCTTTTTAAACAGTTTCCTTTTATTTGGAAGACACTTTGCTTCAAAGCATTTGTTCTCAATATAAAACAATCTTTAATATTTTACTGAAAAATCCACAGGTAGCTTAATGGGTTCTGCAAAGTGAATGGTACAGAGGTGAGAGAGAATGAAGACAGTCCAGGGTTCTTGCTAGAGTATGTGTTGTGCATGCAATTAAATCTCAAGGTCAAACAATTTACAGACAATTACTTTTCTAACATCTCCAGAAATGCCTGCTTACACGTCTTTAATTTTAAATGATACTGATATTCCAATTCTCCCCAAAGGTTAATGCTGACTAAATCCAGCTGTGACCTGACACGATGCGACAGCACAGTGCCTAATTATCCTCTGGATAGTCATTTACTTTAAACCATTAAAGGAACAGGCTGAGAGGAAGATTTAGGACCCTGAAAAAATGTTAGCCTGACTCTTTCTTCTTGAAGATGGGATGGGCTGAAAAATAAAAATAAAATCTTGCTAAATGTTAGCCATTTGCTTTGATGGCAGAAAATTGTTCATCCCACTCTTATTTTTTTTACAGGTTAAATTGCTAACTAGTTCATTTTATCCATTGCCTACGGCTGGCGCTAAATGTCAGTGACAAATTTTGTACTTGTCTTGAAGAGTGAATTAAGTTATGCACAAAAGCTATAGTGCTCTTTTTAAGATGAGTGAATTGCAGAGGGAAAAAAGTTGCTCTTTTGAAATAAGGATTATTTCGATTAAAGGCCTTTTCTATTGTAGCAGAAGACAGGTAGTAGTTTAAGATAATTCCAACAGTTACCTCCCACTGAGGCTGCAGTCCTTTACTAAAAATTTCTTTAAGAGCACTTGTGTCAGATTATATAGCATGATTATTATCATAAGGCCATTTGAGACAGTAAGGAAAAAAACAATTATAGAAAATGGCAACTATTATTCATTAATTGAGCTAAAACTCTTATTCTCTTTCTGTAGGGTCAGCATTCCATCACTATCATGCAAACCTTTATGTAGTGTATTGCAATAGTAATTATTTTTTAAGAAGACAAATATTTTCTGCCAAACGTTGATAAGAGAAAACAGTTTGTTCAGAAGATTATATTTGGAAGACCTGGCACAGACTTCACAATCCATCTGGTTTTAGTTGTTTGGCAGTGGTGCTACTCCATCATCTTTGAGTAAATAAAGCATCTAAGAATGATTGTTAACATCATATTGTTTGAAAGTCTAAGCTGGTTTACTGTCCCTAGGCTAAACCTAAGGGAGTTTCTACATATTCTTATTTTACTGATTTTATTTTCATGTGCAGTATGTCTCTTTATTTGAAAATCCAAAGAGTTAAGACCAGACTATGTATCAGAGTACTGTTACCATGAGCTTTCTGAAAAACATTAATCACCCCAGGCATTTGCAATAACTCCAGAATCCTCCTCTATTTACAAATACAGAGACCCTGGCACTGCAAACCCAGCAGTGGGGTAATATTATTTTTTGGATTATGATAATACCTATAAATCCCAGCTATGAGCAGGGTCTCATTGTTTTAGGAGCTGTACAAATATACAGTAAGACAGAGTTTATACCCTGGGAGACGTACAAATATACAATAAGCCAGAGTTTATGCCCTGGATCTTTTAATGGAACCAACACATTTTTGGTGGAAAATTTTCTATCCTCAATATGTACAGAAATGTCTTAGGGGGTAGCCGTGTTAGTCTGTATCTGCAAAAACAACAAGGAGTCCTGTGGCACCTTAGGGTACATCTAGACTGCAAACTTCTTTTGAAAGAAGCTTTTTTGAAAGAGCTCTTTTGAAAAAGCTTCTTTTGAAAGAGAGCATCCACACCTCAAAAGCAGATTGAAAAAGCGATCTGCTTTTTCGAAAGAGAGCAACCACACTGCATGGATGCTCTCTCAAAAGAAAGCCCTGATTGCTATTTACAGAATGACCACCAGGGCACCTGTGCTTTTTTCAATTGCCTCCTCTTTCGAAAAATGTCCCCATTCTGCGTCCACACATGCCTTTTTTCAAAAGAGCTCTTTTTAAAAAGGCGTTCTTCCTCATAATTTGAGGTTTACCAATGTTGAAAAAAACCCTGTGTTCTTTCAATTTAATTTTGAAAGAATGCGATTGCAGTGTGGATGCAGGTGAAGTTTTTTCGAAAAAAGGGCAGTTTTTTTGAAAATACAATGTAGTCTAGACAGAGAGACTAACAGAATTATTAGGGAATATACCTTTGTGAGTAAAGCCCACTTCATCAAATGAATTGGAGTGGAAGTTACTGAAGCAGGGGTATATATAAGAAAGAAGTTGCTTGGGTTAATGAAGCTAATCAAGTCAGGGTGGAGGTGGGTCATTCATAGCATTTGGTCTGGAGATGTGAATATCCAGAGCGGGAAAATTGCCTTGGTAATGGATTAGCCAGTTGAGATCCTTAGTCAGTCTTAGCTTGATAGTGTTGAATTTGCAAATTAATTCCAGGTCAGTAGTGTCCATTTGTAACCGTTTTTTGAAATACTTGTAAAAGGATGGCCACTTTCAAACCATTACTGAATGTCCAGGGAGGTTAAAGTGATACCCTATAGGTTTATGCATGTTACCATTCCTGATATCTGATTTGTGCCCATTTATTCTTTGGTTCTTAATACATATAAAAAACAGAGGTGCATATAGAACTGGGCACAAGCTGGGAATCAGCTGATTTTTGGCTCGTGCCTGGTCCCCGCTATCCTCTTTCCCCCCATGGAGATGGTACTGGGAGGAACCAGCTTTTAACTCAGCTCCCCCCAGAACCAGCTCCTGCTCCCTCTTTGCTGCCTCTGATGGAGGCAGCAAGTGGGGGGAAGCGACTAATCAAGGGATTAGTTGACTATCCGATAAGCTTTTGCTTATTGGATAGTTGACTAGTCGCTTCCATCCCTAGTTCTTAGTTAGCTCTGTGATTACACAGTGGAGAAAGAAGGGTTAAATGGTGTCTGGAACCTTTAGGCAAAGCCCACATCACCAGGTAGAAACACCTGTTCCCATCTCTTTTTATCTCAGCTGGGCTTTATCAGCCCTGCCTAGTGAGAACAGTACAGCTGAGGGTGTGTCCCTCAATCAGGGCATGTCCAGAACTGTTTTGCTGCCCTTGATTCACACACAACATTTTATTACCCCTGCATCTCAGTAACAGAGTGACTTGGGATCCAACACCAGCTAAAAATGATCATTTGGGAAAGCACCTCCATAATGTTGCACATGTACTCATAATGGGAGTGTCTATGCAAACCAAGGTCAGTTCCTGAAGTCTTCTCCAGCAGCTGTTCTCTGGACATTAGGGTCGGTTGTCATTCAGAACCTATTTACACAGTCAGAGGACATTTCTTCTTCTAAGAGGGTGATCTTCCCCCGAGAAGAAACTGGACAAGGTTTGCCTGGTGTGGAATCCAGCACCATACATCCTGATGGCAGACCTTTTTTGTTTTGCCCATCCTTTTCCCTTAAGTATTTCAGACACTCGGATGCAAGCACATCCGTTGTTTTTTGTGAATTGCTTTTTTGTTGTTGAGATTCCAACTCTGAAGGGGAATGAAAGAGAACATATTGCCATACTAGTTTCTTTTTCTTTTTCTTTCAAATTCTCTACAAGTAGCCTGGAAATGAATGTTCCCATATGTTTGGCAGAAACTCCTGTGGGGACCAGAACCTGTATAAATGCAAGAGCAAAGTCAGATTAGTTTAATTTAGCTATTTAAAACATTATCTTGGGCATGTGAAATGTTCTAATACTAAGGGCACTATATAAATATTAAGGTGTTCACCAAAGCCCTCCTCACCTATTTCACCACCCCTGTAAATCCATTGAAAGTTTTATTATTCAGGGGTTGGTAGATGGGCAGAATGGAGTGAAAGCTACAGAATGATTTAACACTGTGGGAACTTAATCAATAAGACTGTTGCAGAGGGCTCCCAGGAAAGTGTTGTTTTCCATCCAGATGATAATGAGGAAGGCTAACAGCAACCTCTGGAGGAGAAAACCTTGAGCAGTGATTCTGTGGTGCAGCCAAGTTAGTTGCTAATTGATAGTTCTGAGGCCAGTGGGATACCTTTTGGCCCCTCCGTTACTTGCAAGTTTTTCTGTGCTTTGTCCCATGTCTTTTTCACCATTGGAGTAGGATGAATTAGATTCTGAATTAGAATCTATGGAGATGTAAATAGTTATCCTATATGCTAAAAATCTGATGGTTTCTTTCTGTTTTTCCTCCTGTTCATGGCATTATCTGCCTACTGCACATACCACTGGATCTATCCAGTGTTATGTTCAGGAGCAGTCCGCTAGAAGAGGTGATTATACTGTGGTGTAAGACATAGGGGTGGGAATCTTTAATGCATTTTTTAAAAATTCCCACGTCTCTCTTCTTTTTCTTTGTGAAAATGTCAGATGGCTGTGCTTTTTTTGGAGTTTGAGATTTAGTTGCCACTATTGGGTTCACTTAAAAAATACCACCCAAACCCAGATTTGTAAATGTATAACCAATAATAATAATTGCAGACTGAAGAAATTATAAAGGACATCAAATCTGTAAGAGGGCGGGAAAGATTGTTTTCCCTGTAGACAGCACTGAGTCTTCACAATAAATGGAATTATTGGGAATTCATGCCTCTCTCTGTGGCAGAATAGATGGAGTAGGAGTCTGATATGGTAGGGGCAGTCCTATATTCTGATAAAAATTTACATTTATCTAGCATGTACCACTGGATCTCTCTAATACTAATAAAATCACACTCCTATGGTCCCCATTAACAAAATATCTGAGCACCTCACAGTCTTCCATGTATTCTCAAATGCCCTCTGTGAAATAGGGAGATATGATTTCTGTTTTTTCAGAAGGGGAACTGAAGCATACAGACTAAATGCCTCACCTGTAGTGGAGACACAAACTCAGCTCTTCCAATTTGATATCTCTTTTACAGTTACATAGCATTACATTTTATCTGTGAACCTGAAAACACTTCACAAACAATAAAACACTTGTACCATCACAGTAGGGTAGGTAGTGTGGTTTTTACACTCAACTGAAGTACAAAGACAGATGACTCTAAGGCAGGCACACAGTGAATTGGGACAATCACTAGTTCAGGCTTCCAGTCCTGTGGTCTAACCACTATATCACTTTCTTCCCACCAAATGATTTATTTCAAGTTCTTGAAAGGCTTTTTTCCTCAAATGCACTCATATAACATACTTGGTTCAATATGTCAAAGGCTGAGGTCTGAGAAGATGAATAAAATTCTCTAAATTGATGATTAGTTGCATTTGTTGCATTTGATATTAGTAATTTTTAAAAATTATCCTGATTATATAATGTATCTTGTCTCTGTACTAGGCTTGTGAATATACTTGCAATCATCAAAGGGAAAGCAATGGAGCAACTGCATCTGTATACCAATGTATTTTTATTCTCAGTTTCACAACAAAAGCCCCTTGAGATGAGCGTTCATTTGATTTTTGCTGATCTGAGAGGTCTGAATCATCTTTGATAATTCAGCACAGCAGATCAAGCTTGACAGTACTACACATGGAAAATATCACATTAACTAGATCTGAAAAGTCTTGCACCTTTTAAAAAAGAAATATTTAAATGGTATTTTGGGGAGGTAATATATGATATGTTTTTATTGGATTTCCAAAAAAAAATTCTTAACAATGGCATTCACAAAGTTTTGAATAAGAATAGTATGTGTATTTATAGGGTACCTAGACTATTCTTGTGTTTTTCCCAATATTAAATTGATTCATTCAAAGCTACCTAGGTGATTTGATTAGGATGATCAGTTCAATTGGGAATTAGGCATCCATATCCTCTTCACAGCTTTGAATATCTGAGCCCCAAAATAGTACATTCACAACATAATCTTTGGTAAAATAAAGCTGGCATAATAATAGGTAGGCTGCTGGTGTGCTGACACGGCAGCCTATCATACCGGCCAATATTGCCTCATTGTTTCTGTAGGCTCACCTCTTAGGCTACGTCTAGACTGCTGGCTTCTTTCAGAAGAATTTTTTTTTTTTTTGGAAGAGATCTTCTGAAAAAGCTTCTTTCAAAAAAGAGCATCCACACACAAAAGCGCATTGAAAAAGCGATCTGTTTTTTTTAAAAAAGAGCGTCCAGACTGATTGGACACTCTCTCACATAAAAGGCCACCCAGAACAACTTCAGGCAGGGCATTAGGTCAGCAGTTGCTTCTGGGTGCTGTTGCCTAAGGCTATCTGAGACACGTGTTTAAAGAGACCCCCTGGACAGCCATTTCTTAGGTTCTGCTGCCTGCTTGCCTACCTCTCTGAGGGACAGCAAAGATTGTGCCGTGTATGCTTTGGTTGCCCAGCTTTTGGACACCACAGCATTCTTTTTGCTATGGAGCTGGAGCTGCCTTTGGGCATGTGATGGTCGCACACAACCATGCCTCAGGTTCTGCAGAAGTTGTGCAGACTGTCTTGGTGGTCCTGCCCCAGGTTGACTCTGAGCTCATCTGTGAGTCCCTCTATGTGGATGCGGGAGCAATGCCCTTTCACCCACACCCCACGGTGGAGAGATTATTCTGGAGGCTGGACATCAGTTCTGGCTGGTGATGGAGCAGTAGAATGACGAGCAGTGGCTCAAAAACTTCCACATGAAAGGCCACCTTTATAGAGCTATGTGCCTGGCTTGCCCCTTCCCCCCGATGACACGACACCCACCTGTGGGGAAATCCACCATCGGGGCCCTCCTCATGGAGGTAAGGCATTCCTGGGCTGCAGTCCCTGAAGGGGGGGAGGGAGTACTGGAAAGAGGGGATCCTAGTGAAAAGGGAGGGTCGGAGGGTGCGGGGATGACCTGGGTGTGGAGGGAATGCCCTGTCCCTGGGGGGGTTGTGCCATCCCACCTTCACACAGCTCTGCTGCTGGGGGGAGGGAGGCTGCCTCATAGGGGGCTGAGAACCTGGAGAGGGGAGAGAGGAAGGGGGGCATTTCAGAGCTGGGAGTGGTGTGTGGGGTGGCTGGTGGAGCTACCTCAGGTCTGGGGACCTCGGCCAACTCAGGGATGGCTGGGGCCTGGGACCACAAGGGGGTGGGCAGGATGGGGGCCTGGAGCGGGGTCAGGGACGGCTGGGAAAGCTGGGAGAGGGGCACAGGAATGGCAGGGGGAGCTGCAGTGGGTACTGGGGCTGGAGTGGGGACAGGTGCTGGACAGGCACTAGGGGACAGGAAAGGCACTAGGGGACAGGAGCTAGACATGGAGAGGGCTAGAATGGGAACAGGAGCCAGGTGTGCCATCACTTCCTGGCTGGTGGCACACAAGTTTTTGCCCTGCCGCACAAGCTGGTCCCACATTCGGTTTTTCCACTCGACATCATGCCAGACCTTTTGGGCCAGGGTTTGTTGCATATCACACAGGACAGCTGCGTGCTCCCTCATGAGGTCCTCATGGACCCTCCTGCACTCCTGGAGTTGGGTGGCTGCCTCTGATGGCATGGATTGCCCCTCAGCAATGGCTGGTTCAGCTGTGGAGGAAAATAGGGAAAAGTGGTCAGTCATCGATGCAGACACTGTGCATGAGGCCATGCCCTCCTGTGTGAGCAGTGACCAACAGTCCTCCAGCCAGAGGATGGTGATGTCTTGTGAGCTAGGCCATGTGTGACCTGCACAGCAGGACTTGCCTCACTGAGGTCCTGACGTACCCAGGGGACCATGCTTCCCGCTACTCCCCACCCCCATCCCATGGAGGCAATCCCCACCCCCATCCCAAGCAGGCAATGGAAGGGTGTGTCTAGACTACTGAGTTTTGTCGACAAAAGTGGACTTTTGTCGACAAAACTATACCTGCGTCTACACTACCGCTGAGTTCTGTCGACATAACGTCGACAGAACTCAGCAGTTTTGTCGACGCTGGTAAACCTCATTTTATGAGGCATAACACCTTCTGTCGACAGAGTTCTGTTGACAGAAGGTGTTATTGCCTGTAGGGTTGCGTCTTGACTACAGGGTTTTGTCGACAAAGCAGCTTGCTTTGTCGACAAAACTGAATGTGTCTAGACGCTCTATGTCGACAGAAGTTTTGTCGACAGTATCTGTCGACAAAACTTCCGTTGACAAAACCCTGTAGTCTAGACATACCCTAAGTGTCCAGCCACAGTGGGATCCCATGGGTGGGACAGGGGCCTGGAGCAGCTTGGTCTTCCATGGGGACTGCACACACACCTGTACCTGGCAGCACTGTCCACGAGAGCGGGTGGTTCCCCGAGCATACAGGCATGGCCATGTGCTGTGTGCAGGACTCCTTGAAGTGCTTGGGGTCATGCCTGTGCCCTTGTGTCCAGCCTGCTTCCAGCGATGTCTTGTGGTGGGAGGACGTCCCCTCCAGGGGTCAGACTTGTGTGGGGCCTCCACACAGCCTGTGAGCACGAGCCTGTGGGTGTTCCGGGGCTAGCTCCTGAAGCCATGTGGTGCACACTGCTGCTGCATGTGCTTGCACATGCACGGAATGCAGCATGCTGCCCAGCCCAAGCGATGATCACTCCCCATCCCCTTTGCACCTGCCTCTCCCATCCTGTGTGTATGTGTAAAACTGACAACACTCATCTGATGATCCCTTCCCAGCATCAGAGGATGTCTGGGAGATGTCCAGGGCCTGGGGTACTGGCTCCAGGGTGAGGGTGACCATACTAGCCATGTCCTCCTTTTCCTGCAGCTGCTTTTCATCCTCTTCTTCCTCCTGCTCCTCAAGGAGCTCTGGCCCGGTGACCACAGGTGTCTTGAGTCCTGAGTCCACTATTACAGGTGGGGAAAGGGCTTCACCACCTCCAAGGATTCTGTGCAGCTCCTCGTAATATGGGCCCAAGTGTGGTCCTGCCCCGGAGCGAGAGCTGCACTCCCTGCCCTGGTGTATCTTGGCTCAACTCCTTGACCTTGCTCCTGACTTGGTCCAGAGTACGGGTGGTGGTGTCCCCTCTCAGTTAGAGCCTCAGCCATCCAGCCATAAATGTCAGCATTCTGCCTCTGGGAGCGGTGATCCTGCAGGGTGGCTCCCTCCTCCCACAGCTCCAGGAGGGACAGGATCTCTGCCCCAGATCAGGAGGATGCACAGTGTTTGCTGCCCCTAGCTGGGTCCTGGGAGCCCTGAGGCTGATCCCTGTGAGGGCCAGAGGGGCCTCAGGGGGCTTGTTGCTTGGCCATACCTCCGAGTTGTTTGGCAGGGAGAGTCGCGCGATCAGGGTGCTGCTCCATGCCAGCTTCCTGCCACAAGGCTTGTCGCAGGTGCCCGCAGCTTTAAGAGGGGCCAGAAGACAGGAACTATAGAGTTGTGATTAGTATGGATGGACTGTCCATCAGGGCACCTGTGTTATTTCCTGGAGGCCTCTTCTTTCAAAAGAAAACCTTCCTCCCCATCCATACACACCTTCTCATAGGAGGAGTACCGCTGTCAGAAAAACCCCTCAGTTCTTCCAATTTACTTTCAAAAGAATGTAATTGCAGTGCAGACATAACTCAAGTTTTGTCGGAAAAACAGCCTTTTTTCCAACAAAACTCTGTAGTGTAGATATACCCTTAGTCTGTCTGTATCATAATGTATTGGATTGTCCTCTTGCTGACAGGTCTGTGACTCTTAGGTTGGTCCATCTGCTATGGGTATTGACACTTAGATCATACTCTCTTTGGGATTGTATTTTTCTTGCATTTGCACAGTGCCTAGCAAAATTGGATTCTGGTCTGTGACTAGGGATCCTAGTTGCTGCTGTAATATAAATATTATTTATTATTATATCCTACAATACAATCCTATGAATGATCCTGTCATGCTCAATTTTTCATTTAGTGACTTATGATGCGACAGATTCTATATCATATTCATATTGGTTTTAATTTAAAAATTAATGTACAAAAAAAATCTACAGTCTGAAGACAACAGTTATGCTTCTACTGAAAACATACGTTAAAGTGGAACATATGTGTTTACCATAGGTTACAGTGTGAATGAGCTTTGTCAGTTGTACTATTGATTTCAACACTGGTCAGCACTTCATTATATCATTATTACTTATTCGTTTTGTGGTACAGACGAACTGCCCCAGTCATGAACCAAGATCCCATTAAGCTAGGCGCTGTACAAATGCAGAACAAAAAGATGATCCTATATTGATGATGAACCCAGAATGTCTTTGTTCGTGCAACTGTGTATTTTCTTTTAAACAGGACATAAGCATGTCTGAAATATAAAGGCACTAAAATGTATGGGAAACCTAATAAAAATGGAACTCAACAAAAAAATCTTGCGATATTCAGGCAGTTTTGTGAAGTTTATGAAACCATGCATTTTCAAAGAAAAATTGTGACATGAATGTTTCATCTAAAAAGATGTGGGTAGGAAGGACAAAGTTAATGAGAACAAGATTTAACTATTAAACTTCCTTGATTCATTTGAAATATTGACTGGAGAAGCACTTCTGATAAAATATTTAGACCATACATTAATATAATTAAATGATCTATTTTTCTTTCTTTGAAGGTTCTTAAATCTTTGTGTAATTTATCATTGAAAAACAGATTGTTAGCTAGGGTAATGTGACAAAATAATCCCAGATATTTGACATAAAAAAAGAAAAGAAAGGGAAAAGGAAAAGAAAAATTCACTGGCTGTAATATCACCCACAATGGGTACATCTAAACTACATCCCTCATTTTTTGAGGGTTACAGAATCTTTCGAAATGGGGAATTTCTGTTGAAAGATCCCATCTTGACCGCATGTTTTTTTTTCTTCTAAAAGTGGCTTTTTGAAAAAAAAGACACAGCCACCATTATGTAAATGAAGCGCGGGAAATTCAAATCCTGGCTTCACTTATAATTTCAATATGTCTAATTTACATCACTTTATCGAAAAAGGGATGTAGTTTAGATGTACCCAATGTGTGGAGAAGGGCCGACTTGCAATGGTTCAATCTGGTCTTCCCTAGTACTTGGGTGTGCATGTTATGTCTGGTATAGTGCCTTGAGTCCATGTCTAATATAATCCTAACTTTGTGACAGACATTAATGGTATTTCCAGATGAAGCTTGATGTTGAATACCTTGGCAGAAGAGATAATTTCCTTATCCACTTCCCTAATGTGTCTATGTTGTTATGGACTTTCCTCATCTATGAACCTTGTTTTAGTTTTTATAAGGTTTTGCAACAGTATTACATTTCTTAGAATGTATTTTATGGTTAATGAATGTACAGCAGACCAGTTCATCATATCCAAGGCCTTCCAGTTTGCTAGCGCTGGATCCAGTTAAGCTATTCTCTTGTGGAGGGGGAAGGTTGTTTTACATGGAACATGAGAATGGTTTGTATTGGGTCAGACCAAAGGCGCTCAAGTGTTGTGTCCAATTTGGGATACCACAGTTTAAGAAAAATATGAACAAATTGGAGAGTCCTAAAGAGAACAACAAAATTGCTAAAAGGTTTAGGAAAACTGACCTATGAGCAAAGGTTAATAAAACTGAGCATGTTCAGTCTGGAGAAAAGAAAATTGAGGTAAAATCTGGTAACAGTCTTCAAATATGTTAAGAGTTGTTACAAAAAGCTTGTGAATCAGTTGTACTTTGTGTCCACGAATAGTAGGACAAGAAGCAGTGGGCTTAGAAATTGAGATTTAGATGAGATTTTATGAAAAATCTTCTAATTACAAAGATAAAGTACTGAAATAAATTATGAAGTTGGGGAAGGTTGCAGAATGCCCATCCTTGGGGATTTTTAAAGCACATGTTAAACAAATAAGTATCAGTGATGGTCCAGGTATATTTTGTCCTGCCTCATTGCAGTCTATAAAGGGTCTTATTCTCATGTTAAGAACAGCCAGAAAAGATAAAAAGTGGATGTTTAAATAATATACTCCTATTTAAAAGGCCCCTCGATGAGAAATTGATAAAAATTAGAAATGATGAGAGTAGAAGTGGACCTCACATCAAGTAGTTGAAGCCCTATAATTGTTACGCATCATTTACACTGTAAGCAGTTTAAGATGCTTTGGGATGAAAGGCATCATATAAATGTAAGAAATTATTAATTACTGCAACTCATTAGTTATTTTAAAAGATCTCATTGTTATGGTTGGACACATTTGTCCTTTTTCATGGCACACTGCATTAGTAAAATGATAAAAGGTGTTTAATACATCAGCATTTCATTGAAGCACCCTTTTAAATTAAAACAAAACAAAACAAACCCTTATTTGCTGAAAAGAGAACTGTTAAAACCCTTAATCATTAGAGTTGGTGAATGTTAGATGCCTGCTACCTCAAAAGGCTCAGAAGCTAATTCTTAATATTATCAGTTGACTGCTAAGATTAAAGCCCGTTTTATATGTAGGACAGTACTTCCTGCTATTACAGTAAAGTGGCCTTTTAAATTAGTCCCCAGACAATCTGGTTAAAGCAAGGAGTTTTCTCAGACTGGCGCAGGTGCAAACAGCCAGCTGCAGGTGTCCACTACCCGCTTGACTGCTCAGTCACCATAACAAATTAAAATCAAAAGGCTACCTAAGTCTGAAGTAAAAGACCAATCTCTGTTTAAAACATGAAAAGGCAAAGTACAGTTTTGGTTTCAGTATTAATTCTGTGACAATTCAGAGAAAAAGTCTGTCACAACAGAACTACTCCATGTCCTAACACAGGTTATTTACATTTCTTATGAAATTTGTAGGTTTACCCTGTTGGTAATGTACCTAGTTCAGGGTGTAAATTCAAAGTAGCCTATGAACTAAGTGTCCAATAAAGCTATTAGACTTGCTTGTATTCATTATTATTGTTCTTTTTACATTAACATAAAGCAGTTTCTCACCCTAGTCAGATTAGTATAGCACTCAAGAAAGTGAGGAGCAGGTTAAACCATTTTCAGAGCTAGCAGGTCCTTTATGAACTTTTGTTCATTATAGATATAGGGAAACTGAGGTAGGAAATGCAATGCCACAATTCTGCAAAAAACGTAATGCACATGCTTAACTTTATGCACGGTGAGTAGTCCAAGGAAGTACTTACAGTGTATAAATTTAAGCCCATGTGTACATCCTTACAGGATCAGGGCTGAAGTGAATTCCATTAGGCTATGGTCAGAGATTGCAACTATGATTCTGTTACATATTTATCTTTACTGTATTATTATTTATACACTGTTCCTACCTTTAAGTTCTACAAAGCACAGGAGCATTCCAATAATGAAAAGGATACAATAACTCAGGTTGACCCTGCATCAGTTTTCAGTCTCCAAATTCTGAGGTCCATGTCTCTCATTTCCACTTTTTTAAAAGCAACCTGGGTACACTGATATGTTTTGGACTGGGCCTGGAAGGTCTACGAAGTAGGATTCTCTTAACCCAAGGAAGTTGTTCAAGTTCTAAAGCCCAGGGAACTTGTATTTAACAGACTTATCAGCTTCAATGAACAAATTGATCTTAACTGCTTGGTTAAAAATGAGAAAGGAAGTAACCTAAGATGCACAAGACATAAAAAGATCAAATCCCAACACCCTGAACAGCATTCAGAATCTAGATGGAACCTGATATCATTCTCTCTTCACTGGAGTTTAATGTGCTCCCTGCAGAATGTACTGATAACAGGGAGGGCTGAACTTTGCAAATAGCCCAAATAAGCTTCAGCTCTAATAATCAACTCTGGATTAAGGCCTGTATGCAACTGAAGTCAACGTACCTTAAATCGAATTTTTCCAACAGCGATACTGCAGGAGGTCAATGGGAGAAACTTTCCAGTCAATTTCCCTTATTCCTAATGGGCTGTGTCTAGACTGCATCCCTTTTCCGTAAAAGGGATGCAAATTAGACACATCGCAATTGCAAATGAAGCGGGGATTTAAATCCCCCCGCTTCATTTGCATAAACATGGCTGCCACTTTTTTCCGGCTCGAAGCTTTGCCGGAAAAAAGTGCCAGTCTAGACGGGGATCTTTCGGAAAATAAAGCCTTTTCCGAAAGATCCCTTATCCCTCATCCCACAGATGTTCCAGGATTAGAGAGTCCTGGCGGGTACTGTGTGGGGTGGGAGCAGCAACATGCAACTAGACTGCCCGGGGGCAGGCAGGAACTGGGAAGCCTAGTGCATGGCGCATCTGGCTGTTTGGCAGAGCTGGGAAGTTGGGGGGGGGGGGGGCTGGCGGTGGGGAGGGGCAGAAATGACCTTCCCTGGTCTGGCAAAATCCTCATCCAGGACCAGTAAGGTCCCAAGGTTGCCAGACCAGGGAGGTCCAACCCGTAGGACTAAATGAAACAAGAAGAATTTAGGATAAATTACAGAGGGGAAAATGACCTAAAAGAAACAATAAATTATTAGAAATTAGAAATGATTAAAGTAGAATAGTTTCTCAAGTCCAGAGGATGATGACTTATAATTGTTTTGGATCATTTACCCCTAAAATGGAGAAGGCATTAGAAAAACCTTTTGCAGAGAACAATCCTGTGTTACCAGAAATGGCAAAGATGACCTAGTAGGTGATTCCCAATTTCTTTGATTTTGTATTATAGATTTCAAAAGCTGCCTTTCCGGATTTACATTTTTTTGAAAATAAAGCATGGGATTTTGATACAGACTTTATTGATGGCTGTAACTCATTGAATTAATAGAACATCCGCTGTGAGTTTCAAAAAGCCAAGACCTGAAATTTTACCCCAATATCTTTGAAGGTTCAACCCATAAGCAGTGCTGCAAGAATTCTGAATTGTATCCATAGAGGTGCATGTTCTTAGTGTCATGAGTAGAATGACATCCATATATGACCAATATTTTGTACCATTAGCCCGGCACTGTTTCCTTAAAAAGAAAATGTCCACTCAGAAATAGAGCGCATAGTATCCAGACTTTTTTTTTTGTATTACTGCTTTTTTTTCACCTGATACAGCACCTAATTTAGGCCTCAGACAAAAAGAAAATGTATCTTGAATATGCATCACGAGTTCCAAAAATGAAAAGAAATTGGATTTGGATAGCACTTACTCAATAGACAGATATGATACATGGTAAGAAGGTGCACTGTCTGCCCTGTGATAGATTAAACTACTTTGTAGGAAAATTACTGTGAGACAGTCACCACCACCACCGTGGCTAAATCTTTAATAAAATTCTCTTCCATATTCAAGAGCAAGGTATGAAGTACACAATAAGCAGAGTGAAGTAGAATGCCATTTATCAAACCACAGCTAGGTCTGTAATCTCCTGCTTTATCCTTTTTTAGTACTTTATTTGTCTTTATTGTTGCAAGAAGGCACATTTACTCAGGGCAGTGGGCATGCAGTCTTGATAAACCCTTTGTTTTAAACTCTACCTGTGTTTGGGATGAGATAGCAGTGCTGTCCCTCCATCAGGGTAATTAGTTCATTTCTTTTTGGTGGTCCTTTATTTGTTATACATTCTCCTTCCCTCCCCCTCCCCTGACCGCTGATCTTGCTTTTATACTGTAGTAAAGGACATCAAAGTCACCAAGACAATGCCATGGGAATGCTAAACCTGTGGCGCAGGACTCCCAAGATGCACTCCATCACTTCATAATGCCTTTCTGAGAGCCTTTTCGCAAGGTGGCTGTATTGGACCATGGTGACTTTGGCCTGCTGGGTGTCATTCTCCTTTTACACTGAAAATATAAAAACAATAATTTTCTTCTTAAAAATTAAAAAAGCAGTCCAAATGCCGACTTTCCTGACGTCGGTAATAATTATCACATGCTAAACCTGGTTTCGACTAGTATATCAGATGCTCAAATATTTTGGATGCCCTGAACATGCTGATTTTAAGAATGGATGTAGCAGAAGGGTCTTGTGGGCACGAACTATGTGACTTTTGTATGGCTTTTGTGCTGCCTAAATATGCATATTGCCAGTCTGTGCTTCAGCTCTGGGGATGATTTTTAGTGCCATTATAACCCTTTTCTATTGTTTGAATAGCAGTTTTATGACAAAACATTTATATTCAGCCTGTCTTTATACATAACTGAAAGAGAGCAATCACTGAGAGTGATAAGGCAACAATGGTAATGTTAACTGCATTTATGGAAGCTTGCAGAATTTAAATGGGCATACAAAAATAGACTTACAATAATTCTCCAACTGAATTAGTGTGGGCATATTACTTATGCCAGAGCTGTGTTTGATCTGTAGCAAAAGTTTTTTTTTTCTCTCCCATCTTGTGATTATTTCTGTGAGGCTAACAAGTAAGTGCCTCTGGTATGCTTTACTATCAGCTAACATGGAAAGCTGCTGTAGTTGGGTAGAGTGCCATCATAGTTTTGAAAAGTTCATCATCTCCAGATGAACTTTTGAACTGAAGTGTGGAATCCTGAGAATGCCCCATTATTTGCTCTTGCTGTAAAATGGCCTCTTGGTCTCTTAAGGTCCCACCTTTCATGAAAAATGGATAATTCTTTCACTATCTCTTGAGAAGAAAGAATAGCGTACACTGTAACATAATGCAGAAGTGTTAGAGTGATCCTTGTGTCCACAAGGTGCAAATGTCACCCATATTTTACAGATCATAAATGCTATTTTTCCCTTCCCTTCCAGTATCAGGTCTCCTTTAAATCCCTTGTGTGAGTATTTCTTCAAATTGGTCACTTCCAGCATAAGAGAAAACAACATGCTCAGATGGTTTAGGTTCTTAGTATGACTCTTTTGTGGTGTTCATTTTAGGGAAGAGGTAGTTTGTGGTTTGCTGCAAAGTAGAGGGCCTGAGAGTGCACTGGAATTGCTCCTCAATCTGTTTGCATTGTTTGTTTCAAGATAAATGATCAGGGAAGATTTTGTGTATATATAATTTGTTTTAAAAGGATGCAAGGGCCACAGTGTCCCTATGGCCCTTACTCACTTTCACAACACCTTACTCTGTGAATAGTTTCACTAAAATCTAAAAATTACTCACAGAGTTAGGGCTGATTCACCAGGAATTAGAGTGATAATATCCAGCCTATAGTTTGTGTACATTTCTTCAACATTTTTGAATAATTTAGAAAAAAGACAACCTGATTAAAAAAAATATCTCTAACACGCTTTTTCAATATGAGGGGTACCTATGCCTTTTTTGATAACCACCAGTGACCATTTTGGAAGCCTTCTTAATTTGGGAGCATGCTATAAAATAGTAGTGAGTGTTTCTATTTCTTTCATATTAAAGATTACTTTCCTGTCTATTTTATTTATTCTCTCTCTATCTCTTTGAGGATATGCTAGATTTTTTTCTTTTTTTAGATATTGGTAATACATGAAATGGAGATGCAGGGTAGAGGGAGCTGTGGAAGCTTCATGAGTCCAGAAAAGTAGCAAGGAGGGACAGAATACTAAAAGTATAAACCTAGTGTTATATAATGATGTATCATTTATTTTACTGATCCATAATTTCATTAATTACATTGTAGACATTTCTCTATAGAAATGGATACATATTACATGTGTTCATATATGTTCATGTATTTTTAATCTGTGTGATTTCGGTTTTAAACATATCTAAAAATTATAATACAAATTCTTTTAGACAAAAGAAATGGGAGTAATACAAACATTTTTATAGTATTTTGTTGAAGTATCAGACTCAAAGATATGTCATTTTCTACTAAATGCCTTCCTAATTCTTTTGCAGCAAATGACATCTTTTCCCCAGGCCCCACCACTTAATGGGTATTATTGAACATGTGTCTCTTACAGGGCTTAAAAAAGTGCAGCAATAGGCGGGGGGAAATTTTTAAAATGTACACGGGCTATTTAGGAATATGCATGATGAATATTAAACAAACACCTGAACTTGCTGGTGCTGTTGCCTAGAACCAGCACTTCATTATCTATTACGTGCTGTGACTTTGAATTTATTATTAGGCACTGGTCTCTTTGCCTATAAGGCTTGTGAATGATGTATATGAAAGTGACTTCCAGCAGAGAGAAGCTTATCACAGATCCACCTAACAGGTAAGGCAATTTTTTTTAAGATTACGTGACAGAACTACTGCCTGCAAACCATGAGAGAGGTCTGGTTTAGATGTTGATTAAAGCAGCACACTCTATAAGTTTTACCCACACAACTAGTCCAGTCATGCAGACTCTGGATTTCAATTAAGTCCATTTAAAATACAAGCCGCTCTCCGAGTTACAAACAAGTTATGGACCAGCACTTGGTCCGTAACTCGAAGTGTTCGTAACTCGGATCCCATAGAGTTACATGGCGACCGCACTATTCGTAAGCGCGGATCAATGTTCATAACTCGGATCTGCATTTACGACCACTTTGGTCATAAGTGTGGATGGTAAGTGGAGGTGGTCGTAACTTGGGGAGTGGCTGTATCTAGACACTACTGGGCAGATGCTACATTATGGATTGGAATTTTGTGTCATATGTCTCTTTTTATGCCTTTTGCCCTCTCTTGTTGGGTCAGTAGTAGCACAGATGGACTCAAAGTTTGGATCTTTTCTGTCTTTGTCAAAATTCAAGGATCTTTAGATCCAGGGTTTTGTGCAGAACATTTCTCAAAGCAAAGCTGACTTTGTAAATCTGACATAAGCAATATGGTGAGGTAATATTTTTTTAGTAAACTAAATTTTGTTGGTGAAAGAGACAAGTTTACACAAAGCTCTTTTGCAGAACTGGTATGCAATACATTTAAGAGATTGGATCAATGTCATTAACATTCTTCCTATCTGCCATGGGATTCAGTGTTAACAAGTGTTAATGAGGATAAGAAAAAAACAACAACAAAAGGAGGGGGAAGTGATGAGTGATTGATTGAGAGAAAAAGCGACAAGAGGAGAAGAGGTTCTACAGAAGAGCAAGTGTTGGTGAAGAAATGTATCAGTCCCCATTTCTTCTGACAGACTACCTGCAATTGGGCATTTTGTGGAGCCCTACTATCCTACCATATGCACAGAACGAAACTATGTAATCAGAAAGAAACTTAGTCCAGCACATTCAAATAAGTAGACAAGAGGGAAGTGTGATCCAAAAAGCAGATGGTGCCTGTTCATGAGCTTGGGAATGTGCAAGGGATACTCATACTTTGTCACTGTCTATTGAAAGCAAACATGACATTCTGAAGGTGCATACTGAAAGCCAAAGCTCCTCTGTAATATGCTTCACTTCAGAAATTGGATTAAAATTCTTTATCAGCTGAAGAGTTGACATGCATCTGTTACTTCAGTCAGGGTGTGCCCTAGTTTTACAACCAAACTTACAGAAGACCATGCTCAAATTAGTACTTTATGTGGAATTGGTAGATACTTGTAGGCAAACAGGGGGTCTAACAGAATTGCCAGGACCCTGGGCAAAGTGGGAGAAAGCTTGGCATGGCTCTCCCTGAGGGGGTATGATCCCAGGTACACGGGGAGGACCTGTGAGCAGCTAGGCGTCAGCACTGCCCAGAGAATACTATTTGGGGCAGTGTTTAAAGGGCCCAGGGCAGTGGAGCCCCAGACCCTTCTGAATCACCAGGCCCCAGGGCAACTGCCTCCTTAGTCCCCTCCTCAGTGAACACGTAGGCAAATTTACTCACAAACTGGCTGACAGCCAGATTTAAAAACCTGAAACCCTGGAATTCTCATTTACCAGTGGTGCAACATCATCAGCCAACAGTCTAAACATGTGAGAATGATTTTTCCTTTTGTAACCCCTCCTGTTCACTAGCCCAGTGTGAGGTTATTCAGCATAGGGGAAGCCTTGTGACTTCTTACACCACTGTGGGAGGCTAGGCCTGAGGCTGCTTGGTGTGCTCTGCATTGTGTATTGTGGGAGTGGGTGCACCTCAGGTCAGACCCACTCGGACAAACTACCAGGAACAGGCTTTATTTTCTAAAAAACATAAAACAGGATCACAGTTCAGCAGCCCCTCCTCTCAACATGTAGCCTATGTGCTGCTTCTGTGTGCTGAGACCCTGCTGGGTGCAGAGGTTACAGCATACAACACAGCCCCCATACAACATGTTCCAACTCCCACAGTAACTAAACCCCGCAATAACCAAGTCCAGGTTCTCCTTTTGTCACTTCAACTCCTCTCAGGGTGCTCTATAGCCCTTTCTGGTCCTACCTGTAACCTCTCCCTCCCATAAAACAGGATCACAGTTCAGCAGTCCCTCCTCTCAGCATGCAGCCTGTGTGCTGCTTCTAGCACAGACCCTGCTGAAACAAAAGACAGGACTATGCAGCTTTCATGGGCCAGGAAGTGGGTCTGGCCCATGAAAGCTCATCACCTAATAAAACATCTTGTTAGTCTTTAAAGTGCTGAATAGTCCTGTCTTTTGTTTCAGCTAGACCAGACTGACACAGCTACATCTCTATTACTAGTCCCTGCTGAGACCCAACGTGCCGCAGTTTGTAGTCCACAATTTGTAGTTTCTAGGGCTGCTGCTGAAGCACACTGGACCTTGGGCTACACTTTTTTTCAGGTTTAACCCTAATTTTACGGTGTCAGTTTGAGGATGGAACTAATTACTGGAAGAGAGGTGGTGATGATAGTTGTTGCTAGGTAGGTTCTATTTAAAGGGGGGCTTAAATTGAACAACTAAAACTTTTTAAAAAGCACCATTCGGGTTCACAAACAACTGCTTTAAGATATTTGAATTTAAAAATGTTTAACCTTGAGCCTTGATAACAGTTAGGGAATAAGCCTTTTCCTAAAATTTCTTCTGTGATCAGTCTAACATTAACATGGCTGGCATGTCTCCTTTTATCACAGCAGGGGACACCGTGTATTTGAGGGATGAACTAGTTTCATAGTGACAGTATGAAATCTGTTTGAACTTGTTTGCATATCTGTGCCAGTTGGTATTCACTTCTGAGGTGGTAAGTGTTAGGGACACTGTGTCAGCAATAGATTTTTCTCATAATAGCTAATACATAACCTATGGATATGTCTGGTTCAATGATATTTTATTGCCTATAAATATAGCAAGCATTGATAAAGACACATACATCAATAAATAAAATCAACAGCTTGCATTAATGAATGAGAACTACATAGCTCACAATTAGGTATATTAAATATAATTAGATTACTTTATGCCTTTAACTCTAAGAAAGGTGACTATATTCTTGAAAACTTTTAACTGACCTCTGTTATAGGTTATTCTGTCTGACATACAAGACTTCATTCTTAAGAGAAGCTATTTTTCTATGCTTACTTTCTCTCTATAAGCTTGAGCTGATGTAGCCTACCACTGGAAATAACCTTTTTGCTCAGCATGAGAGGAATATCTCAAGCCAGAGCTGATTGTTATAGTTATGTGTGAGCCACTGTACGTGAGGATGAGTGTGGGTTTTGGGTGGGGGAGGTGGATTAGGAGTTTTATCAACATATTGTATTTTCCTCCTTTTGCCTTCTTCCCTAAAATCTCTATTGCTCACGGTTCCTTTTACAAATTAATTTCCATTTCACAGGAATTTCAAGTGCATTTTATTCCACATTATTTTGGAGCAGTAGCAATATTTTATCCTATGACCAATTTGTACAGACTGTTTTTGTCTGGGGAAGACAAGAGTAACCATACAGAGAGAAGGAAGACCAGGGACTGTTCAATACCTGCTGTGCTGAAGTCCAATATTAGCAGGAAGCTATTCACCTAGCATATGTCTACACTGCAGGGCAACAGTTGATTTAAGCTACGCAACTTCAGCTACTTCAATTTCGTAGCTTAAGTCAAAATAGCTTAACTCAACTTTTGGTGATGTGTACACTATAGGAAGTCAAAGGAAGAATACTCTTCCTTCGACTTCCCTTACTCCTTGTGAAACGAGGGTTACCATGATTCAGAGTAAGAAGTCCTCCTGCTCAACATTATTTCAAAATAAAGGCTTGTAGTGTAGATGCACACGATGTTATTTCAGAATAACATCAGTGTAGACGTACCCTTAGAGATATTTTTTATGCAATTCAGGCTTCCCCCCATCAAAGGGCTCAGCTAGAAACATTTGCCATGCCATCTTTTGGTAAATAATATTATGAGCTGGATGAAACATTGTTCTGAGTCAAATTAAAACCTCACTGAGATTAATAAGCTTGAACACACCCTACAATTCATATAACTGTAAGAATAAATTAATCATGACTCCTCTCCAACAAAAGAGTAATGTGAACGCACACAGGAATTTCGGACTGTCTGACCAGAGTGTCGCTGAGGGCTGTTTTGGGTAAATGTGTGTGTGTGAGGCTACGTCTAGACTGCATCCCTCTGTCGACAGAGGGATGCAAATCAAGCATGTTGAAATTGCTAATGAAGTAGGGATTAAAATATCCCACATTTCATTAGCATAAAAATGGCCATCACTTTTTTTAAACAAAGCTTTTTCGAAAAAAACAAAAACAAAACAAAAATGGCAGTCTAGACACGGATCTGTTGAAAATAAACCCTTTTCCGACAGATCCTGTAAACCTCATTTTTTGAGGTATACAGGATCTGTCGAAAAAGAGTTTATTTTTGACAGATCTGTGTCTAGACTGCAGGGTTTTTTTCGAAAAAACTCCATTTTGGAAAAAAAGTGGCAGCCATGTTTATGCTAATGAAGCACGGGATATTTAAATCCCTGCTTCATTAGCGATTTCAACGTGTCTAATCTACATCTCTCTGTCGACAGAGAGGTGTAGTCTAGACACAGCCTGAGAGAGGGAAGACAGAACACAGACACCAGAAGACTGAGAACGGAGAAAGGCAAGCAGCAACCAAATAGGAGAAAAAAACTTAAGAGGATTTTGTACATTCCTCAACAAAACAAAATTGCATCAAAGAATGTAATGGACTTCAACGTCAATTTCTTCTCCCAGCTGGAATGTCTCCATAATCCCAAATTTTGATTTGCAGCTAAGACCAAAAAGGGGCAATAATAATGTTCAGGCCTTTTTCTGTGCTGGAAATATGTGTTCATCATATGTTAATGATAAACAGTGCTAATTCCGGCACTGTCATATTTTAGTGACGTAGGCCCCTCCCGTTACCTGGACTTCAAAACCTTGCCAGGGATGATGTTCTGCTTATGCCTCTGTGTATTGGCTCAAAAGGACTAGAACTGCTTCCAGTTAAATCAGATGAGCCAGGTCCTGCAAAGACTGCAGTTCCCATGATGCAACATTTGGCACCTTCTTAGGGTGATGCTTTTAAGCTTTGCTCTGTGATCCGTATCTTGGCAGAAGTGGAAATGCAAGAAATGGAAGGGCTGAACAAAGAGATAAAGAAAGTTGGTATGAAGCCAGTGGTGCGTCCTTGCCAAGTTTGGGTATCCAGTGGGATAGGAGCTGGTGGAAGTTGCCCGTGTTTGGATCTGGAGATTTGGGTGATTCCATTATTAAGCCATCCCTGCTGAGACCAGTATTAAGGCCAGGCTGCACCTGTAGGTCTGCTTCCACCAAACTTCTGCATGTAGATTCCTTCTCAACAGTCACCTACTGAAAACTGCAGGGAGAAAGCACTGGTGGTACTGGCAAATTCTCAACTGTGTCCTCAGACAATTGTAGAAAGTGCAATTGACTGCCCAGAGTTTATCCTGAGGGTCTTCCCAGACCAGGTCAGTCACGTTGGTGGTTTGATGTCAAAGTTCTTGCCCTGTCCTTGTTTGCATTTCATTGTAGACTACCTAAGGTGAAGACCAGGGAGCTTGTAAGAAAAGTGATTGCCTACTTGGTGGTGTTAGCTATTGCTTTATAACTGGTATTATTACCAGCTACAACTATGTACACAAAACTCTCTCTCTCCTATTACGTGGACTGCCTCTGCTGTGCTGGAGAAACATATGTTAAAGATGAACAATACAAATTCTGGTGCTGTTGGTATTAGCCCTTTGCCATTTTGGGGCCTCCAAACCTTGCTAGGGACGTTTTGCTGATTCAGCAATTCCTAGTGCCACCCTCCCCATTAATCAAGCATACGAAGAAAGAGAGTGTCTGGGATCTTAAAATGATGGGGGAATGAGCTCGCAGGGAGATATTGATGCTGAGTGTTCTTGTGGAACTTTTTCTTTGTAAAGATAAGGCTTAGTTATAATGAATAGTGGTTAAGTTTACTGTAATGTTTATAAGTTGTCACTTTTAGCTGAACTGTTGTGATACCACCCATTAACTTGTCACAGTCATTACAGTAGGCACTCTATTTCATTCTTTTTGCTTTGTCATTATATTTTACAATATAACTTCAAAGTAAAGCTGTTCCTGGCTCTAACTTGGGTATTTAATGCTTTCCTTAAAGCAATGAGTATAATTTTCCATGATCTGCTACAATTGTGACACTTGAAACTTTCTGAATATACAAATCTCCACATCTCACAAATAGCTAGATTTTAAAAATGGATTGTATCTTGAAGCTGGAGATGATGATAATGTTAATGATTAACAAGTATCTTTGTATCATGAAAGCAAATGGATAACATGTGTGTCAAAAGCTAGCATGTGTGGGCTCTTTGGAAAGGGTCTTCATACCATCAGGATTAAACTCTCTGGTTAAATTGATTTGTGCATAATCTTAACTTCAACACAGAAAACTGTAAGATTTGAACAATTCCTGTTCTCTTCTCAACCTCCATAGCCACTGCTCATCCTGCGATACTGGTGGCACTGAGGCCTGGCAGCTTCAGCCCCGCCCCTTCTTCCCTAGTCTCTGCCCCTTCTGGGAACATGGAAACAACTCCTCCTACCTTGTCCGGGGAGTCTGTCAACTCCTGTGGGGCCAGGCATCCTTCAATTCATGATTTTTACTAATTATTTTATTTATTTATGGGCTTTTCAATAACACTCACCAGGATCAGGTCAGAACACCTCATAAACACTAACATATATTAATTTGAAGAGCATTGTCTTGAAGCTGTAATGCTTATGAGGTAAGTAATGGATAGAGCTGGTAGGAGTAGATTTCTGAGCAAACAGGTATGACCTAGTCTTTCTTTCTTAACAACTCTCTCACCCAGGTAGTTGGAAATAACCTTTCAAAGATTTGTTTATTTTCTAACTGGTACCTCACCATTTCTTATTCCAGACACACTCCTATTCTTGTCTGATGTTTTTTGCTACTAAATTAACAATGAACTCCAAGTCTGTCCTTTCCCAGGAGTTCTGGTAAAACCTCTGCTAACCCACAGCAGAATGGGATCTGTTTCAAACTCCAGTTATTTTCAGTCTGGCATGCTCCAAGATTGGAAATGTTCAAAGTGTTCAAGAATTAACACATGAACAACTGAATGGGAGATGAGCAGCTGAGATACATGGAAACTGTATGCCACAATCATCACTGAGGCAAGGGAATGAGTATTAGGGATGACAACGTCTCTCACAGTCAAGGTCTTTGGCAAAAAGAACAGTTGCTTGGGAAAGGTGGTAATCATAGGGCTAGATTGCTAGGTAGATATTTCTTCACACATTTCTCTGGGCCCATTCCTAATTAGAACTCATCAATTAACTGCTGGCATAGGGTGAACAGATGACTCCATCTTATAGGAATAATATTCAGAGCTTTTTTGTATATAGGTGCCTATTATTCCTCACCCTCTATCCTGATTTTTCACATTTGCTATCTGGTTACCCTATGATGGCAGTTCTGAACCAAAAAGGTTCAGGTTGAACTGAATCTGAAAACTTTGAAAAAAATTAGGCAAATAAAAAAAAAAAATCAGCAAAGCTAGTTTGACCCAAACCAAACCATTTTGTTTCTTCTCAATTTTTAACATAGAAGCAAAGGAAACGAAGGGCAATATTCACAATACAGCCAGAGGAGGGAGTGGCAGCCAGACCTGTCATGCAACTTTTAGCCCAGTGACTAGAATACGCACTTGGGCTAAGGGATATCTATGTGTGGCTCTTGCGCAATCTAAGAGACCCACTTTAAATCCTTTTCCCACATCAGGCACAAGGGCAAATTGAATCTGTGGCTCTCAGAACTCAGAAGAGTGCTCCGTCTACTGGACTAAAAGTCACAACATGAGTGGTGATAAAAACACCTCCTTTTGGTGCTGTTTGTAAATGGCATCTCAGTCCTACAACATTTGTATTTGTTTTGGCTAAAACAATTTGCCAGATTTGTTTCAAATTTGTAAATAGTAATTAATTTTTTGGTGAATATTAATCTGAAAAATTTTGCTAATCTCTGTTGCATACATAGGACTTTAGCTTTTGATGTCATTGAGAACAAGGTCTAAGCCTATGATAGCTAATTATATTATGCTTGACAAAGTGGCTTAACCGTATCATGCAGCATTTTGGGGAAAAGGAAACAGTTGTCACAATGGGCACAAAAGTGAGTGAGTCTTGATTATTACTGTATTCGACAGCCTTGTTTTGGAGATAGGGAGGTTTTTGTTTTGGGCATAGATCTGTAGCAGTGTGTGTGTTTTTGAGATGGTGACAGAGTCTCCTTGTGGCTTCCTGTCTGAAAGTCTTATTGCTACTTACCCATGTGAAGTGGTCCATGCCTCAGCTTTCTGAAATGCAACTGGGGATGTGCTCCTTTGAAGCACAGGATTCATAGTATGGAAGAAGAAGCATATTCAAGAGATCAATTATTGCTCCTGGTTCACAGTGTGTTCAAGCTGTCTTTATTACTTGTCATGAAGACAGTAATTTGGTCTGACAGCCAGATTGGATCTTATTAAAATTAAAAGGGTTTTGGTTGCCTTACTGCATTGTTTCTAAGGTCTGCTTGGTAAAGAGAACCAAGAAGCCTGCATCAATAGGTTGATCTGGAGGTAGGGGAGTTGGAAAATTGCCCAGTTTTGTAAGCAGTTGGTGAATTAATTGTATACAGTTGTCCACAGTGAGCCTTGCCTGATGGAATATGTCTTTCTCATAATAAAGCAGAGGCAGTGAACTTTCTCCTTGGAAGAATTAGCAGTTGATAGTAACATTATTTTTTAACACAGCTATTGCAGTAGCACCTGGAAGTCAAATCCCTTTGTGCTTTGTGCTATACAAATATATAGAAAATGACTCTTCCTTACAGCCTTTGCAGTCTAGAGAGCAGGACACAACAGGATGATAAGACTAACAAGCAGGTTTATTTAACCCCTGGGGTGCTCGGTACTCTTTTCTCCACTCCTGCACAGAGATATATAGATAATCGTTGCAAGTGAGCCACACCATAAGGACCACGGATATTGCTGGACCAGGGAGTCCCAGGGGAGGGCCAGAGGCAGGAGTCTTGAAGGGTCTGGGAGCCCAAATGGGCTGGCTGCAGGTGGACCCTGCTGCAAGAGTCTACCTGAGCCAGCAGCAGAGCACTCAGAGCGCCAGCAGGCTCTGGTGGGGTAGAGATCTGCCAGCCCTGATGGTGGAGAGTGGTCAGTCATGGTGGGGCTGGGAGTCCCAGCAGCAGGACCGCAAGGTGCTGCAGCAAGTCTGGTGAGGACGGGGGCCCAGGTCAGCCATGGCAGAGCTGGTGGGATTGGGAGCTCTGGCGGCGGGACGGTAGGATACCGCAGCAGGGCTGGCAGACTGGGAGCCCAGCATGACATCAGGCTGCTTGCAGGGCAGTGGGGCAGTAGCAGGGGGAGAGCTGATGGGGAGGCTGGTGGCTACCAGGAGAAGCTGGGCTCGGGGGCCAGAAATGACGTCCCCTGATCCATCAAAATCCTGTGTACCAGACCAGGGAGCTCCAACTCGTATCAACATATTTTTGTGCCAACATTGTCCTTTATTTCTATAGCTCTTCACCCTCTCTGGTGCTTATTTTCCAATGCATTTATAGAAAGTAAGTATATCCCTTCCCAGCCTTGTTTTTGCTAGACCAAACATGCCATTATACTCTCATACAATAGCCCCCTGATCATCCTAGTAGTTCTTCTCTGCATCTGTTCCAATTTGAATTCATTTTTCTAGAAGCTGGCTGATCAGAACTGAACACAATATTTCAGATAATGTCCTACTAGTGCCTTATGCAATGGCATTAGTCCTTCCCTGTTGCTCCTGGAAATGCCTCACCTCATACATTCTAGGATTGCATTTACCCTTTTTTGTAGCTGTGTCACACTGGTGTCTTATTGGCGACCTCTGCTCAGACCACCCCCAGATCTCTCTTTTCCTCCTCCTCCGTTACTTCCAATGGAGGACACCCCACCATGAACCAGAGATTCTTGTTATAAGACCCTCAGAGCATGACTTTGTACTATTGAATTTCATCCTGTTTCTATCACTTCTTTCTTTAAGGTCATCTGGATTTTGTTGTATAATATTCCCACCCTCCTCTGTATTGACAATACCTCCTAACTTTGTATCATCAGGACATTTCATTCACACACTCCTACTTTTTATACCAAAGTCATTAATAAAAATCCTGTGAATGTGTGTTCTGAATATTACTGCATCTTCATGCTTTGGTTTGGAGATGTGGAAATTTTTGTTTGGATGTAAGATTGAAGCCATGTGCATTTTTAGCATGGCAACATGGTAGTCTTGTGGCCTTAGGGTTAGATGGGGTTACAAAGAGGGAGTTTATAAAAAGCATTGCATAACTGAGAGAGAAATCCTATCCTCTGTTCATTGGGAGTATTGCTGGCAAAAGTGGGGAGGGCTCACAATTCCTTTAAGTTCTTTCTTTCCTTTCCTTATCCTTGTTGGAGATAGGCCTAAAATGAAGTATGTGTGAATACATACAATTAGCCAGCCTGAAATAGTATATTTTATTACACTAATTTGATGAAGTAATTTTGATAGCTCTTATCAAAATATTTATATAGTTATTAATGTTCTTATCAGCTTGTTCCCCTATAATACTTTATTTGAATATTAATAAAGGCATATATAAGGTCAATTTAATCTTTGTCGCTTTTAGGGGAATGATTTTGTACAACAAATTGATGATGGGCAGTGTACCAGAGTCGGGGCTAGTACTGTCTGAGATCTAGCTGTAGCTCAGTTTTGACAGACCTGCTTTAAAACATTTCAAAGGGATGGACTTTGGGAAACAGCTGATCCTCGACTCTCTTTCTCTAAAGCAGCCAGCACTAGCTGTTAACCTTCTCCCCCTTCAGTCTTAAGATTGCACCTTTTAATATGCAAAAATACATGTAAAAATATGGGAAATTGTAATTATGACTTTTCCTTTTCAAAAGATCTTTTCCATTGTGCTATAATGCCAATATTTAGTCCTCACAACTCCTGTTGGGAGACTGTTCCAATACTTCACTCCTCTGATGCTTAGAAACCTTCTTATAAATACCAGTCTGGATTTACGCATGGCTAGTTTATGCTCATGTATTCTTGTGCCAGCACTACATATGTTTGTTGTTAATACAGATAAACCCATCTACTGACAAAATCTATGTGTAGTTACATAAATGTAAATCATCACATGCTCAGTACGTGACATGATCCCAAAGATAATAAGTATCAGATCTAACAAAATATACAAGAGTTAATGAAGCTCAAAAAAGACATTTCATCAAGGAAATGAAAAGCAATATTTTATAATCCAGGCAGTGAGGGACAGTGGCTTATCAGAATGCGTAGTTAAATGCGTCATCATTGCTAAAGTTCCCATAGTCATACTGTGATCTTGCCCATGCTCCTTATGGTAAATAAATACTGAAATAGTGCAAAAATATTTAATAAATAAAATATAAGCTATACTCGTGTATGGAGAATTTATGATTGCACAAGCTGAACACGCAGTGGGTTGTGTCACTCTATACATAATTTATTTCCACTTATTATTAATGCCATTTAATAAGTCATTCATAGCTCTGCTTTGCTCCTTTATTTCTCAGTTATCAGGTCACCAACCATGAGTGCAAGTCAATGATTTATCTAGCCATTGCATTGCATATTTCAGTTATATACTATGTTTTCTGTCTTTTTACATAGTGTATACATCAGTGCTACTGTTTGTTAGTCAGTGACCTCCATGAGAACTACAATAGTTGATGAATGTTCAATGTGTCAAAACAAAGCATAATATGCATCAGCAAAAGTCAGCCTAATTGAGAAACATATTTACTTGTGCATTAAACTATCACATATGAAGCATGTCTCTAAGCAAAAATATGTATGGGTTTATAGCAGGTCTATTTTCCATTAGAGCCTCTTAAGAACAGTAAATATTCCTTTTAACTAGAGGAGCAGCCAATCCACGTGTGTCCATTTGAGTCTGGGACTGCATGCGTAGTCACTGCAGGGAACCTGAGCTAGTAAGCATCGCAGAACTTTGTAGTGTAATGGATGGAGAGAGAAATAGAACAGGGAATAAGTGAAGAGTAAAGGATGCTGTTAGGTAAGACAATGTATATCTTGATTGTAAATCAAACTACAAAATCTTCTCTGTATAACAAAGTCAGTGAGGGTGAGTGTGTTTGGAAGAAGTCACAGTATATAAATATATAAATGTCAAAAGCAATTTCTTATCTTTTGGCCTAAATCCCACATTATTTTTATGTATGTCTCCTAATTTTTAAAAGGTAGTTTAAGATTTCAGCAAATACACCTTGAATGCCAAGAAGAAGATTCATAGAGGAATGCAATCAAAAATGATGTTGCAAATCAAACCTAGAATCAGACCATCAAAAATTCAAAAACTTTCAGCTATTTGCAATTATAGTGGTAATTGCTATTTTAAAATGTTTTGCTTATTCCAAAGAAACTCTGCATCGTTAGCTGAAATTCTAGGTATTTTACATTACAGAGAATCATTTTGCAGCTGATGAAGACTAAATATACAGGCAATCAAAACAACCTATTATCTACATATTTTAGTTGATTAAAAAAAAGTACCTTTTAGAACTTTAAAAAATCATTTTACTACATAATACCTGCTAATTAAAACACAATTTTACAGGGGAAAAACATTAGAGGTGTTTATTTTAAACTAAGATGTGATGAATTTTTGTAATTTTGAAAAAGTAAAGGAGAACAAAATCTGAGGTTTGTATAAGCTTTGCCATTCTGCTTCGTCCCATGTGATCATTGCTTTTCTTTCTGTTCTAATTCACTGTTTACAGTAAAATTTTCTACCAACATATGTAAACAAATGTATTATATAAAATTAAAGATTACTTTAAAATACTATAATAACATAAGGATTAAAAAAGACCAACTTTAGACAATATCAGAGCACTATCAGAGGCTTATAAGAAGGAGTGGGGCAAGGGCAAAAAAAGTATGTAGCGATATAATAAATTTGGGCCAGAGCTGTACTGATAGAGGTGGTATCACCTCATTCAGGACCTCTTTAACAAAGTACAGCTGGAAGGTAACATTTATATGATTCCTTAGACCTGAATGAAATTCTTTTCTTTTCTTTTTCTAAGTGGGTAAATTGACAAGTTTACATTTTCAAAAGAAAGGTGCTAAAAAAGAAAAAGACCAATATTTTCTTTGTTTTATTTAGCAAAACCTTTCTCATCTGAAATCTTGTAATGATTTTTGAAATGAGATAATACATTGTACTTTTTATGTAGCTATCAGTAATCTGTAAGCTATTGTTAATTGCTTCTGAATTACACTTTTTAGAGTTATAGCTTAAGTAAAAATATTGACTTAGGATCCAACCAACTTAGAAGATATTTTTGTTCCATTAAGAAAATAAATCCAGATGGACAAGATTTTTCTATTTTTTAAAAAGTCACAATATTTTCAGCAAGACAGGCCAGTGTAATGATTTGCAATGGTCATGTAGGATAGGCAAGGTTTGCTGATAGACCTTCACAAACATAACTGCAATTGAATCAACCCGTCATGTCCAGACTGAAATTTTTCAGTGGAGGGCTCTAAATTTTAGAACCAAATATCAGAAGAAACCAGAATGAGCCAATATCATAACCTATTCAGAATCAATATAAAAGTCACCTCTTACTATACTACTACTACTACAACACTGAAGAATGTACTCAGGCAGGGAGAAATAGAAATCTTCAAACTCCGAAATAGCTATGGCCAACCATAGTGGTATAAAATGGATATTTCATTAATTAGGCATTTTATAATGTCTAATTTTGTACACATTGATAGGTAACATAATGGCAGAGGACTTTATGAATACTTAGACTCTCTAGTAGGTTTATAAGATAACTTTGAGGTGAAAATGAAGCCACTAACCTGCAAATGTGAGCTATAGGGTTGATGCCTAAGACAAAACACTTTAGCCAGAAATGGAATGGTGTAATGTTGACTTGTGTTCTTGGAGGGTGGGACAAGGCCAAGTCCGACAAAGGTGACAATAGAGTTGAAACTACCTAAAATATTTGTTCTTATTCAATTATATGTATGGCAGGGTTGTGAGGGAAGGGAGCAAACTGTTAAAAAATGAGAAAGATAGGATTTGGGAAGGAACAATTGTGAATGTGATTAACTCAGCTAAATATAAGTAAATCAGCTCGGTTTGGGGATAGAACTTAAATGGGTGAATATTTGAAGTGCTAATAGATCAGCTACGTAATACACTTGCTCCATAGAACAGGAAAACTAAAGTGATCCTCACTAAAGAATATAATCTCACCAGTACATCTGAGAATATAATGGATTTTATCATCGATTTAAGGTTCAGGTTAACTATAAGAAATTTGGAGGGCACGTTATTATCATTATACATTTAAAGTGGACATTATTTAGCTTTATTCATAAACACAGTGTGTTGGAATATTTAAAATGCATGCTAAGAATGATAAATATTAATTTAGGCTCCGCTAATGATATAACAATGTCCTCTGAACAGTGGTCAATGTTTTAAGACTATATATTTAGAAACAGCCTGCTATACATTTGGATAAAATCATTTGATGTAATATAAAGAAAACAATTTCAGTAGTCTTTTGTGTTGTGACAACTGAAAAAAATGAAGGTTATATGGGGGAAATACAATTGAGACTTTCCCCTTCCACAACATGCCTTTGAATCTGATAAGACAGGATATTGTACTTTTGATGATTTCAGATGTAAAAAGTAAAGGAATAGGAAAAAAAAATCAGTGGCAATGCAAAGCAAAGCAGCAGCCACTGGGTATAGTAGCATTCCTGAGCCAGCTGATAGATAAAGTACTTTGCCACTGACTCACTTTCTGACCTTATGCAGGAGAGAATGTAATGGCAGAAGGAGCAGTTTTGAGATAATTAGAAAGAAAAGAACACATGCATTAACTTTTTCTTTCTGGAGAACTTAGATCAAATTCTGCTTTTGGTCACCTCTGAAAATTAGCTGTTTGGCCTCTCATTCTTGTTGACAAAATGCCACAATATCTGGCAAAATTAGTAGCCCTTGTTGAAAATAAATCTGAGATGGTATTATAAGGAAATTCAGGATTAAGGTGCATTGGCAGAGGGAAACTTGCACAGTGCTTATTTGCTCAATACTCAGCTCTGTATTAGGTGCACTTTCACGAGCACTAAATTAATTCATAGTGCTTTGAAAAGGAGAGTGGAAAAGAGTTCACAGTTGGTGGGCATTAAAAAATAATGCAAATAGTGAAGGAAACCTATTAAATCTCCATAATACAAAAATACACTATGACTTTGTCCATTTTCATTTAGATTTAAAGTGAACTGGAGTTAATCTCTCTTGCATTAAATTTGTATTTCCCTTAAGCTGTACTACTTCAACCACTTTCTTCATGAGACTCTTTTTTAAACTGCCAAATAACTGCTGTTTCGTATGCAGTGGAGTGGAGCAGTGGTGGCATTCAGTGATTAATTAGTTCAAAAAGTGCACATTCCCTAGAGATATCCTGGAAGACACTTTCTAGACCTGTTTAAAGAAACATATTGCTTGCATTTACAGGTAGTGGTAGACTGAATTTAGATTGGTTATCAGCTATGCGCCAAGTTTGTTACATCTGTAGAGCTTATTTCTATTGCCTTGTAACAAGTGTGCTTCACTAATTGTGCTTAATGATCCAGTGCCAAGAGCTCAAAACTTTATTTTGTCGACAGCTCTGTTTATCTTTCCATCTCCTGTAATGTGAACATTTCCAAGTTACTTTATGGTTTCTCTGAAATGTGCAGTAGCCTATAGTGCAAGATCCCTCAACAAAATCTGTTCTAGTTACAGATCGTGAGGGAAACATTGTTTAGTGCTTACAGGAAGGCTTGACAGACATCATAAGTAAAATCTTCTGTTTAGGTATACAGGCAGTCCCCGAATTACGCAGATCCGACTTATGTCGGAGCCGCAGTTACGAACGGGGTTTGCTGCCCGTCTCCCTGGTCTGCTGGAGACCAGCAGACCAGGAGACGGGAAGCAAAGCCTCTGAGGACGCCGGCAGCAGGACAGCCACGGAGGACCCGGGCGGCGGGACCGCGGTGCGTTCTCGGTCCCCCGCCCGCGTCTCCCTGGTCTGCGGGGGGGGGAGGGCGCAGCTAGTACGCCCCCCCCCCCAGCAGTCCAGGCTTTTCTCCGGATGCCTGTGGTAGAGCAGCTGGGACGCTGCCGATTGGTCCCGCAGCGCCGCTCTGGGCGCTACTGGACCAACCCAGCAGCACCCCAGCTGCTCTGCCCCAGGCGTCCCCAAGTCAGCCGCTGCTGAAACTGACCAGCGCTGACTACAGGAAGCCCGAGGCAGAGTTGCTCTGCCCCGGGCTTCCTGGAATCAGCCGCTGATCAGTTTCAGCAGCAGCTGACTTGGGGACACCTGGGGTTCTTAAGTTGAATCTGTATGTAAGTCGGAACTAGCATCCAGATTCAGCCTGTTGAAACTGATCAGAGGCTGATTCCAGGAAGCCCGGGGCAGAGCAACTCTGCCTCGGGCTTCCTGTAGTCAGCTGCTGGTCAGTTTCAGCAGCGGCTGAATCTGGACGCCAGTTCCGACTTCCATACAGATTCAACTTAAGAACAAACCTACAGTCCCTATCTTGTACGTAACCCGGGGACTGCCTGTAACAGAGGGATTGGTGATGATAGCTTCTTTGTGTTGCCCATTATGACCTGTACGTTTCTACTGAGACAGATTGTGGATGCAAGACTGAGCTCCAGGCTTGGGCAGAGGTATGAGGTGCTGGAGGGTCTGTGAGGGAGTTTGGGTGAAGGAGAGGGCTATGACCTGGGGCAAAGGATAGGGGCTCAGAAGGGAGTGCAAGGTGCAGACTGTCAGTAGGAAGTGCTTAATGCAGGTGGCACCTAGTAGGCAGCACAGCAGGGCTCAGGTAGGGCTGTCTGCCTGCCATAGCCCCATGCTGCTCCTGTAAGAAACTGGCTGTTGCTGGCACATCTCTGCATATCCCTTGTGGGGGATGTGGAAAGCATGTCTCTGTGTACTGCCCATGCCTGCAAGCACCACTCTCAGAGCTCTCATCCCATTGCCCAATTTCTGGCCAATGAGAGCTGTGAGGATGGTTCTGGGGGCAAGGGTAGCATGTGGAGCTGCCTCCCCCTCTTCCAGATGCCAGCAGCAGATGGTCATTTCTCGGAGTGGTGTGGGGCCATCACAAGCAGGCAGCCTATGTGAGTTCTCTGCTGCGGTGGAGGATTTTTAATGGCCTGGAGAGTCACGGCAGACTGGACAGAAATGCTTGACGATCTAGCCCGTGGGCCATTATCTGCCTACCCCTGAATAGATCCTATTTCCTTTTTTACACAGTTTGCCTCTTGCATACTAGAAACGTGGAACAGTGAGATCAGATTTATTGGGCCTTTGTGGCCTCCTGCTGCAGGCTTTTCAGCTCTGTTTCACACTATCCAAGGAAAAAGCTATATTCATTCAGTGCTTACTTTGTAACAGAAGAAGTGCTGGAGCACATGCAAACTAGGTAATGGGGCTCAAGTAATTTTTTTTAAAAAACTTTCATAACCAATGCAGGAAGCCTAAAGGTGCTGGGCTCAGCCCTGGCAAGGCTTGGCACCCATTAAGCACGGTTTATGTTGGATGAAAAAAGCAGCCATTTTGAAAACTAGTGAGATCTGGCCCTGCAGCAACCAGAAGGGCAAGGAACCATCATCAGTCAATCAAGTTCCAGCACACGGAAATAAAAGGCTAGAGCAGTACGGAGGGCTGCTACCTAGACTGCAGCCAGAGGAACCAGGCTGGGCTAGGCCCTATTACTGGGCCCTGTCAGGCGCAGAGACTAAGAAGGAATCCCTGCTGGTTCAGTCTCAAAGAGGGAATTTAACTCATAGTTAACTCAGAGATTATTTTGTTTATAATATGACCCAGAGAGGCAAGAAAGTGTTGTTTGTTTTTTGTTATACCCCAGTGTGATCTGGCCAGAAGTCTAAGTCACAGAAGACTGACAGGATGCTGGTAGCTGAAGAGAATGACAGCCCTGTGACTGGACAACCAAGGGGTACTCAACCAAGGGGTACGCCTGGGGCAGAGGAGAGTGCAACCTTCCATAAGCAATGATTGCCACAATCCTGCATGACTCCTCCTCCACTCTTTTCCTCTTAGTCTGACCAGAGGATTGAAAGACACTGAGGAGGAAAAGTAATAAAAGGAGACAGGTGTGAGAGAGAGGCAGAGAGCCTGATGAAAGAGTGGCAGAGATGAGAAGAGAGCTTTCCTCCGAGTGATAGAAGCGTTTTGTTAATCAGTGTAGAATTGGCCAAAGATGGTCTGAGGTACAACAGGTACAAATGAAGGAACTTGGAATTTTTTAAAGCATAGAAATGTAAACTGCATTTCTTTTTAAGGCTATATGTACACAGCAGCGTTATTTCAGAATAACTGACTTCATTCCAAAATAACATAGTCTGCATCTACGCACAAGCAGTTGTTTCGATATAATGTTGAAATAATGTCAAGCTGGAGGACCGACTACTGTAACCCTCATTGTATGAGAAGTAAGGGAAGTTGGGGGAAGAGTGTTCTAGCTCAAAATAACTGCTGTGTAGATCGCTCCGAAAGTTGAAACAATCTATTTTGACTTAAGCTACACAATTAACATAGCTCAAGTTGCGTAACTTATTTCGAGCTTAGGACTGCTGGGTAGACATGCCCTAAGAGTGCTGCATCCTACTATGACTATGTGAATCTATGAGGTTTCTTTCCACTGTAGGTTCCTTGGAGTGCCTTCTCCAGCTGATTTATTTTATTTTTCTGTAGCACCTTGCCATGCGAGGGACAGAGTGCACTTCTCCAGGACCAAGGCAGGGACCCAGTTAAGACTTGTACATTAAATGTACCTTATGGTCTTTTTAAATAGCTCAGAGAAGGGAAGTAAGTTGTGTCAGCCCTTTTCCTGGCATGGTATGGCACCGCCAGCTCTACTGTGCTGACCAGTGCTTTAGAATGATTTTGCCTTCTTTCCACCCACTTCCATGAAAGCATGAATAACAAGCAGGCAGCCGTTGTTTCCCTTTCCCCATCCCAGGGTCTGGTATTTTGGGTTGCCAATGCTGAGGGGAGGAGGAGGAGAAGTAAAGGGGAATCTTATACCTTCATGTTTCCCATCATTTCTGAGCACATGAATGAGCCTATTGTGGCGATAAATACAGAACTCACATATACAGTGTAGGGCATCAGTATTACACCGCAAAGCAGCTACCACCTAGCCCCATGCCACTCCCTGAGGACACGTCTACACTTGCTCCCTAGTTTGAGCTAGGGATGCAAATGTAGGTGACCAAAATTGCTAATGAAGTGGGAATTTAAATATCCTGCGCTTCATTAGCATGATCTCGCCGGTGCGTTACTCCGCTCAACAGCTGATTCGAACCAGGTAGTGCATACCGGGACATGTTAGTTCGAACCAAACTCAATGAGGAGTAACGTTAATTCGAACCAAGGGGTTTGGTTCGAACTAACGCATCCCAGCGCGCACTTCCTGGTTTGAATCTGCTGTTGAGCAGAGTAACACGCTGGCGAGATCATGCTAATGAAGCGTGGGATATTTAAATCCCCACTTCATTAGCAATTTTGGTCTCCTACATTTGTATCCCTAGCTCGAACTAGGGAGTAAGTGTAGACATACCCTGAGAGAGATCTCATGGCCAAAACAACATGTTTAATCTTTTACTGTTTCACTGTAGATTTTATTTAAGGTCCTCTAATTGCAGCCATGAATGTGTCAAATAAATACATAAAAGAGCCTGCTGGTCTTTTCTCTGACATATAGAAATATTTTTTTTGGCAAATGAAGACAGCTGTGTTTATATTTTATGGTATATTTCACCATTACTATAACTGTACTGTGATGGTAAAGATTGAAGGTCGATGGGATCTGAAATAAACATGTGGAAAGCTATCTAGTTGAAAGACACTGTACTGATATTTAAGGTTCTTATTCAAGGATAATGTTGAGCTTCTTGCTGTGGAACCCAGCTCCAGGCTGCACAAGCTTTGTCCTTCCCAATGGACTTACTGGTACTATTACAGTTTTGCGTAGCCTTCTGTTCCATGGCAGCCAGATGGAGTTTTTATTAAATCAGGCCTTAAATGTACAGAGTTGACTCTTGCTAACAGCAGGCTATGTGTCTGGAGAAGACTGAAATATTTATCTATTAATATTAAGTCACTGTTACTGTATGCAGCTGAAACTTGGAAGCAGATGCTTTTTTAAAAACTGTGGGAAAACAAGGGACGAAGGTAAAACAGCTATTGCAGTAAACTGTTCAGACTTGTAGAAGCCAGCGCAAGAGCACGTATGTTGGAGTTGATTTTTGAGTTGAGAAAATAACCTAACAAATTATTTTTGCACCACTTTAGTAGTGGTGTTGATTTCTTCTACTTCTTCTTCATTTTTTTTTGTAAGTTTCAGTGTTAGGTATGATGCATAGAATCAGGGTGAGAAAGTGATTTCATGCTCTGTTTCCCTGGATGATGTTTTGAGCTTTGCTGATGAATAGTGACATGTAAACCCCAAACTGCAAATCCCCAAATATAACAATGGTTAAAAAAGCAAGGTGTCTACAGAAGTCATCTAACTGTAGGGACTTTGTTGTAGGTTCCAACAACCTGTTTGGGTGTGTTTACACTAGCCCCCTAGTTCGAACTAGGGAGGCTAATGTAGGCATTCGAAGTTGCAAATGAAATCCGGGATTTAAATATCCCGGGCTTAATTTTCATCTTCCTGGGTGCCGCCATTTTTAAATCCCCCTTAGTCTGAACTCTGTGCCCGCGGCTACACGCGGCACGGAGTAGGTAGTTCGAATTAGGATCTCTAATTCAAGAGATCCTAGGTGCGAGGTGTACCGGTAGTTCGAATTAGAGATCCTAATTCGAACTACCTACTCCGTGCCGCGTGTAGCCGCGGGCACAGAGTTTGGACTAAGGGGGATTTAAAAATGGAGGTGCCCGGGAAGATGCAAGTGAAGCCTGGGATATTTAAATCCCGGGCTTCATTTGCAACTTCGAATGCCTACATTAGCCTCTCTAGTTTGAACTAAGGGGGTAGTGTAGACATACCCTTTGATTTTCATCTTTACCTTGACACATACAAGGCTGGCTTGAAAAAATTACCTTCATATTGTTAAGTATTCTTGAGGACACAGAAATTTCTCATCCTTATGGTTTTTTTAAATAGATACTCTGTAGTTTCACAAATTTGGACTACACTGGAATAAAACAAAAGACAGAAAAATAGATTGCTGTGATAATCAACACTCCCACAATACACCTTTCAAGATCCATGTGTCCTAACCTGCCTATCACAACACGCAGTGTACCTCATCCAGGATACTGAATGACCCAATAACAATGGTGTGGGTGAAACCAGATAATCACTACACTCTTGAATGAGCTCACACATAAAATGATAAAAAACAAAAACACCCTATCACTTGTAGGTGAACACTTTTCACAGAGTGATCACTCTATATCTGATCTATCAATCCCCATTTTCAAAGGAAATCTGCACAACACTTTAAAAAGATGAGCCTCAGATCTTAAATTCATGACTTTGCTAGACACTAAAAATCACGGTCTTAATAAAGCCACTAGATTTATGGCTTATTACAGCAATCTGTAACCCACTAACCTTCAGTTTTGCCCTATGATTACAGGAGTTGTAACTGGTTATTTCACATTGAATGGTCCCTCAAATCAGTGCTTCTCAAACAGGTAGGCAAAGGTCTTTCAGAGAGCAAATCAGCTCATCTAGATATTTTCTTAGTTTTACAACAGGCTACATAAAAAGCACTGTCAGAATCCATACAAACTAAAATATCATACAGTTAATGATGTGTTTATATTGCTCTATATATTGTACATTGAAATGCAAATACAATATTTATATTCCAGTTGATTTGTTTTATAATTATATGGTAAAATGAGCAAGTAAACCATTTTTCAGTAACGGTATGCTGACACACATATATTTTTATGTTTGATTTTGTAAGCAAGTAGTTTTTAAATGAAGTGCAAGTTGGGGGTATTCAAGACAAAGCAGACCCCTGAAAGGAGAACAATAGTCAAGAAAGGTTGAGAGCCACTGCCTTAGAGTATGTGCTAACTACTTACCTTGAACTGTCTGTTTGATCTTGAATGTAGCTATGACACTCTGAATACCTTTCCCAGATTTGATAAAGTCCTCTGTGTAACTCAAATGCTTGTCTCTCTCACCAACAAAAGTTTTCCAATTAAAGATACTACCTCACTCATTATGTGTCTAGAAAAAGGGAAAATCAGATATATATTTTTGTGGGAGGAAGACAGTTAACTGTATTACATCAACTTAAAAAACAACAATGATCATTTAATTTTTTTTAAAAAATGGTCATTTAGCACCTTATATACTAACAAAAATATATAAATAGTATCATGAGCTTTTGTGGGGACAACCCACTTCATGTAAGCATAATATAGAGTAAGGTATGTGGAAAAAAAAGATAAGTTGAATAAAAACAGGCAACTGAAAATATTGGTTTTGAAAATCTCAGACTGACTCTCTCCTTGAACCTCAAACCCTACAAAACCCTTCTTAAAGTTATGCTGACAAATTAAGTATTTCCAGGCATATTGTTTTCCTTGTACAATTGTGCTAACTGTAATTTGCAGTTTTGAATAGATTTGGACTAAGTTTTGCTTTTACTTCCTTGGGTAACATAGATAGCAGCAGATTTTGAAATAAACAAGGAGGCTATTTCTGCTTAGGCTGTTATCACATAGTTGGTTGCTGTTCCTGTATTAGTGGGTTAAAGTTTTTGCCACTTTTTGTTCCTGTGAACACCATTATTATCACTCCAGACTAGAGCTGATTGGAAATGTTCAAAATTTGAAATTTCTGGTGGAACAGGGACAAATATTTTGAAGACCATTATGAAAGATGTGTCCAGCTTTTTAAGCAGCTCGACTCAGGGATATTTTATAGCCTTCATGACTATTGCTGAAATATAATCTCCAAGTGCAACGTCATCTACTAATATAATTAGGCTAAAATGTTTGAGAGACCATCTGGGCAGTTAGAAGTTTTTGACCCATTTCTAGCATTTGACATCATGCTTGAAAATGTTGACTATTGTTGCTCTCTGAGGCTATGTCTAGACTGCAAGCCTTTTTCGAAAGAGGCTTTTTCGAAAGTATCTTTTGAAAAAGCCTCTTTCGAAAAAGAGCGTCTAGACTGCAAGCAGTACTTTAGAAAAAGCAAGCCGCTCTCTTTCTAAAAAGCCCTGTTGGCATTCAAGAACGCCTTTTTTCGAACGAGCACTTTCGAAAAAAGGCGTTCTTCCTCGTGAAATGAGGTTTACCGCCGTCGAAAGAAAAGCCGCGTTCTTTCGATTTAATTTCGAAAGAACGCGGCTGCAGTCTAGACGCAGGTGAAGTTTTTTCGAAAAAAGGCTACTTTTTTCGAAAAAAACCCTGAGTCTGGACACAGCCTGAGGGTTCCCTGAGGCTGGAATTTGGTCCCAGGCAGCAGCTGAGTGTTCATGCTTTGGAATACAAAAATAAAAGACAGGAAAAATGAATCAAGTATATTGGTGTACTGGTTATGAGTCAGTAGCATGCCCTTGTTGCCAAGAAGGTTAACAGCATATTGTGTAGCATTAGTAGGAGCACTGCCAGCAGATTGAGGGAAGTAATTATTTCCCTCTATTCAGCACTGCAGAGGCCTCATCTGGAATACTGTGTCCCATTTAGAGGCCTCCACCACAGAAAGGGTGTGGACACATTGGAAAGAGTCCAGCAGAGGGTAATGAAAATGATTAGGGGAATAGGGTACATGGCTTATAGAAGAAGCTGAAGGAACTGGCCTTATATTGTCTGCAGATGAGAAGAATGCGGGGAGGATGGTAGGGGCAGATTTAATAGCAGTCTTCAATTATTTGAATGGTGGCTCCAAAGAGGCTATTCTCAGTGGTGACCGATGACAGAAGCAGTGGTCTCAAGATGCGGTCAGGGAGGTCTAGGTTAGATATTAGGAATAGCTATTTCCCTAAGGAGGTTGGTGAAGCACTGGGATGGGTTCCTAGGGAGGTGGTGGAATCTCCATTCTCTGTTGTTTTTAAGGCCAGGCTTGATAAAACCCTGGTGTGATGGGGCCCTGCAACCCTGCACTAAAGCCCCCGCGGCAAGCACCCTATTTGGGCGGCGGGGAGGTGCATACCAGCATTGTGCCGGGTGTATGTGCACCGCAGATCAGCTGGCAGCCTCAGGCGCGGAGGCCGCGGCACAGACACTGCGGGAGGGGCGGAGCTATCTGGTGACGTCAGCATAACGTCCCCCTCTGGCGCCGGGTGCAGCGGGAGTTTTAAATGCCGCCCCCCGGGCTGTGCGCGGCGGGGGGGGGGGGGAATGCGGTGGAAAGACAAACGCCGGAGATCGGAGCTTTCGACTCCGGAGGACGGGCGAGGGCACGAACCGGCGGTTGCGGAAGACAGGACATTTCAGACACCCATGGAGCTACAGGGTCTAGAAGGCCGTCCGGAGCAACGAGCAGCTGGGCCACAGAGGGCCGGGTAAGCCAGCAGCAGGGGAGGGGAGCCGGAATGGAGAGGAAGTAGCCCAGGGCAGGCTCATATAAGAACCCCGCAGATTGGCAGGTTTTGACAGGACGCCCCTGCCAGCCGGACCCAGACCAAAACGGGTCCATGTCCTTTAGAGCCCTGGGCTGGGGCCCGGAGTGAGAGTGGGCCTGGGCCCCCCTCAGCCTCCCTCTCTCTCCTCTGGAGTAGCTAAGAAAAAAACGCCCGAGAGTGAACAAGGGGTGTTTCGAACATGTGTTGCTGGGGTCCGGCAAGAAAGGTGTGTCACGGGGGCAGAGATAAGGGCGCAGAGCAAGGTGGCACCAGACTATTCTGTCCACGCTCGGACACCCCGAACTTACCCCGGAAGGGGTAAAGCCCAGGCTGTCAGAGGACAGCGACCCGAATAGAATAGCGCTGCCGCCGTCCGAGCCAATTCCTCAAAATCGACGACGGGCGAAGCTGTAGGGGGAGTTGGAATCCCTACACCTGGCTAGGATGATTTAGTTGATGTTGATTTTGTTTTGAGCAGGAAGTTGGACTAGATGCCTTCCTGAAGTCTCTTCCCACCCTAATCTTCTATGACTCTAAGTAGTAGTAATGATCAAAGACTTGTTTAATAATGTAGAGCTGGTAGCATGTACTGGACAATTTAGAATTTTTCCTAATGAAAAGTAGAGGAAGTGGGGATACCACAGATGTAATCATTTATTGGAAAGCATCTGAGGTTCACCAGCTTCAAATCTGAATCATTCCTATACACCAAATGTTATTTAGGACAAAAACAAGGCTCCTCCATACCTGTCTATTATATTGTTTGCTGGTATGATTACCTTGTTAGTTTGCTTCTATAACTTCACTTTTTACAAGGGTAGTTTGTTGGTCTGTTGTTCAGCCCCAAACCTTTTCACCTGGTTCAACCGTTTGACCTACTTCACTTGGGTGGCCCTACCAGGATTTAAAATTCCTGCTGGCATAATTCCCTGGGTCATAAGAAGATATCAGCCTTCCCACCATATCAAGGCAAGAACCAAACATGAATAGAGTGTTGTTAGTCAGAAATCTATTTACACTGAACATAATTGTTTCCCACTGATTTATGTACTTTTGTGGCCCTAATTTCTGGACCACATTTTCAGAGGTTTTGTAAGCATCTGCCCCACAGTAGTCCATAAGGGTCAATAGTGCCCTAATGAGGCTGCACAGGAGGTAACCAATTAGGGAGAGGCAGTGAGCAGCAGCCAATCAGAGCAGGGCTGGCTCATATAAGATGGGTTGCAGGGCAGAGCAAGTGTCAGTAGCTGTCTGGAGAGGGGCAAAGATCAGGCACCTAGAAGGAGCAAGGGAGTGCCAGCACCTTGGATAGATCAGTTCTGCCAGCAGAGACTGGGGCTATGTCTTACGTCTAAGATCTATTGGAATAAGGTATGCAAATTGCGTTCTGCAATTTGCGTACCTCTTTCCAACAATATTTTTGGAAGAGGCTTTCCTGAAATTTGGCCCGTCTACATTGGGCCAAATTTCGGAAAAGCCTCCTCTTTCAGAAGAGCCCTTCTTCCTCGTGGGAGGAGGAAGACAGGGTTTCCAAAAGAGCACGTCTGCTCTTCCACAAAAAAAAAAAAAAAAAAAAAAGCAGAAGAGCAGACTCATTCCATGGACATGGTGGAGTTCTTCCTGGATACCTCTAATATCCCGGAAAAACCCTGTAGTGTAGACATAACCTTGGAAAGCCAGAGAGAGAGCTCCTGGCTCACTGCTAAGACTAGCAGATTGAAGCCCTGAGGGAAGGGTAAAGCAAGTGCTGGGGATATGCCAGCAAGTGGCGCAGGTAAATGAACTGAGAAGTCAGAGGGGATGCAATAAGTGGCAACTATCTTCAGGGTCTTTGCACAGGGACTCAGAGTAGTGGGTGGGCCCAGGAGCCCTCCTTTCCTTGCTCCTGAGGGAGTAGCCAGATAATTGGCTGCACTCACCATTGAAGGAAGTGGCTGGACAACAGACTGCAGTTCCCCTGGAAGGTGGGGAGAATAGTGTGTGATACAACTGTAGAGTTGTGTCATGAAGAACATCCTGTGGTCCTTGAAGTGACATAATCCAAGAACAGAGGTGATGGTGAGCCAGATAACTCCAGAAAAGGCTGCAGATCTGGTTCCCAAGACAGCTAGCAGGAGGTGCTGCAGAGGCGTGTTGCATCCTGTCACAAAGGGTAATAGACTTTTTTTCTCACTTTTTGATGAAACAACGACTACAAATATTTTTGAAGATTTTACAGCACCTCAGGTGCAACTGTCTGACAGTTCTGTGCTGCTGAGGTTTCAGCCTTTCTTCTTAGAGAAAATGCTGTAAAAGTAGGATTCTTCAAATTGATGCTAACTCTCAGAAAGATACGTGTTTGTGAAACCATATAACCAGGCTGAAGTATACAGACACACTGCATGTTATTTTGCTTAGTTCTCCATGAAATGTCAAAAGTGCCTCCTACTGTGATACGTCAGAAAGCCCTGTAAGACCGATTAAATTTCTATACAGTACCAAATTGCTGCAGCCTGTGAACCATACATTCTAAAATGGGTCTTATGTTTTATCAGTCCCTTCATAAAAATGCTTAACAGCAAAACTTTTTCTCATCAGACATGAAGAGCCAACTGTCTCTCATTTTATTTATGGTAACTTGATGCGTTCATCCCATTTTACAATTGGGAAAACAGAGATTGTTTGTGTGTGAGACAGAGAGAGTGAGAGATGCTCTTATTTGTACCCAAGTGAGTAATATCATGGTTTATTTCCATGATCAGGGAAACATGAATATAAGGCGTATACATTCTAATATAAAGGGTTTCTGGCAAAAGCAGAAAGTAAAATATTTAGAATGTATAAGAATAAAAATCCCCTCTCTATTTTTCTGTTGCACTAGATAAAAATGATCAGGAGACTGGTGTCATAGAAGATCTTGCTGCATAACAGGAGCTAGTGTTAAAAGAGCTTGTGGTCATTTCTCACATCACTTCAGGATGTGTGGTTTCTGTGTACAGTTCTGAGTTGCACATTTAAATCGCATTCAGTGTTGCTGACCTTTTTGCTCCACATACCAAGAAGCTAATGTGAGGAGTCTAATTTTAAGAATGTATTTTTAATGCACTGTTCAGAGGTTTTCAGGATTTTGATTTTAAAACAGATTTTTTTAACAAAATCTGCATTATCTGTTTCTCTGTCTCAGCATTTTATTGTCTAGCTCATGGATGAACAATAATTTTTGGTGGGGGGGGGCAACCCCAAGATTTTGGAAAGTGGCCAGGGGCCGCACTTTTCAGTGCACAAGGTGCAGGGTCTAGGATGGAGGCTGGGTGCAGAAGGGTGCACAGGGTAAAGGACTGAGGTGCAGATGTGTGTGAAGTCTGAGGGAGTTTGGGTGAAGGAAGGGGTTGTGACCTGGGTTAGGGGATTGGTGTGTAGGGTCAAGGAGGGGGTTGGAGTGCAGGAGAGGATTCTGGCCTGGGGAAGGGATTCTTGGAGTGGGTGAAGCATCTGGAAGGGAGTTCTGACCTGGGGCAGAGAGAGTACGGAAGTTTAGAAGGTGACCTAGGGCAGGGAGTTGGGGTGTGGGAGAGGTAGGGGTGCCAGAGGCAGGCTTTGGCTGGGAGGCGCTTACCGAAGCATCTCCCTGCCTGAAGCACCCCCAAGGTAGATTGGGCTCCCTGCCTGCTGCAGTCCCAGAGGATTGAAAATGCAGCCTGCTCCCTCCACTTGGCTCTCAACTCTGGGAGGAGAGAGAGGCTTGCACTGCCCCCATCTAATAGGCAGCAGGTGTAAAACAAAGAAAAGGAAGATTTCTTCACTCAGTGCACAGTCAACCAGTCGAACTCCTTGCCAGAGGATTTGGTGAAGGCTAGAACAGGGTTCAAAAAAAAGCTAGATAGCTTCATGGAGGTTAGGTCCTTAGCCAGGATGGGTAGGAATGGTATCCCTAGCCTCTGTTTCTCTGGAGGTGGGTGACAGGGGAGGGATCACGTGAGAATTACCTGTTATGATCCTTCCCTCTGGGGCATCTGGTATTGGCCATTGTTGGCAGATAGGATACTGGGCTAGATGGACCTTTGGTCTGATCCAGTATGGCCATTCTTATTGGCCTGGGGGATAAGAATGTAAGAACATCTCTCAGCTCCTATTGGCTGGCTGTTTCTGGCCAATAGGAGATGAGATATTGGCTGGGGTCAGTTCTTATTGGCTGGCTGTTCTTGACCAATAGGAACTGAGGATTGGGCTGGGGCGGGGAGATCACTTAGAGCCTCTCCCCGCCTCCAGAATAAGGAGTCACATGGTATGTTGCCCAGTCCTAATCTAGAACCACAGTATCTGAGCACCCTCCATGTAAAATCAACAGAAATAATGAAATCCCCTGGTAGATTTAATGGAGTCTCTGACACGTCTCCCTATAAGGTGTCACAAAACTGCCTGGGCTAGCTTTTTCTTGTTTGGCGGGGGGGTGGGGGAGGGGGGTAGAGAGGTTAGGAAGCCATACAACAACAAGGATAGTTGGGATCTTTTTTTAAAAAAAGTTAGTGGGTGTTAGTCTACTTGGAACAGGTCTGCGACAAACAGCTTGCATCACAGAGGCTCGTAAAGGGTGTAAGGGCTTGCTAGTCCATGGTTCACCACATAGTCCTCAGATTGCAATCACTACCTCATTGGTACCAGCAGGGAGAGTGGGCTAGTGGATGCATCCTCAGAGGCACGACTCCTGAAGCTCCTGATAGGAGATGATTGGTCTCTCCAGTTGGTTCAGACTTTCTATTTAACCCAGAAGGAGGGATAGGAAGTTGTCTGAAGAGCTGAGTGAATCTGTGGTTGTTGCTCTATTGTGCTATATTGAATCCTACCTTTTTTGTTTGACTTCTGGTTCCTGCCTTGTTCCTCATTCCCTTGGCTTCTGACTCTGACCTTTGACTTGACTTTTGTGTCCTGACTCTGGCTCTGACCTCCGGTCTGGATTCCTGACTCCTGGTCTGACAACCTCTGTCCCACCCCATGACAAGGATAAGGGTCAATAGCATCTGGACATAATTCTGAAGATGTAAATTCTGATTTTTTTCCTTTTTGTTTCTTACTTGATAACTTAAAATGTATCTTCAGTTTCTACAGTTCATACATGTCATTAATGTAATGGCTTAGCAGAAATTTTCTTTAAAGAGTAGGGACTTTATACTCAGACCTTTGATCCAAAGACCTTTAGCAAGAATTGAAAATCTTGTGGAAGCACTAAGTCTTGTTCCCAGGTGGCAACAGTGTGTTTCAGTAAGTTAGATGGGAATGAATGAGAAAATAGAAGGATAGAAACTGAAAAATTCACCTTTCTGTGTTCATATAGAAAAAAACATTTTACTGTGATAATTTAGGTAAAATATGCACAAATGAATTTCTGAGAAGTATCATTATTTCTATGGCCTAGAGATTGTAGGTGAGATGACTACCATGCTCCAAACAAACATATATAAGGATCAGTCCATGCCCTAAAGAGGTTTCCAATCTAAAGAGAGAAGTGAGACAAAGAGTAGGTGGGAAAATGGATGCATGGAGAAGAAGTTACACAGCAGGTCAGTGGTACACCTGGAAATAGAAGATAGGTCTTCTGAGTACCAGTCTAGTGCACTAGCCATTAGACAACACTGCTTCTTAAATGTTCTCTGATTATTCTGATTTCTTATGAATACCATAACATATTTGTGTGAGGAGGGGGGTTTCTCAGTTCATTTTCTGAAGGATTTGCTTTACCTTTTGATTTGTTTTTGGGATCAATTCCCTCTTATGTCATTCCTTGCTTACAAAGCTTGGCATGTGTAGCTTCCATATACTGATTGATGAAGACTGATCACACCCTTAACACAACCCCTAACTGAAGTATGTCTACACTGCAGCTGGGAACATGCTTCCTGGCTGGGTAAACGTGCTAGCTCCTCTTCAATGAGTGTGCTAAAAGTAGCAGTGTAGCCAAGGGTAGCAGCTAGGGGGTCCAAGCGGATTTATACTTGCCTGAGCTGTCACCTGTACTAATGAGCAGAGCTAGCATGTGTCTGTCTACCTGAGCTCAGAAACACACTCCCGGCTGCAGTGTGGATATACCTTTAACTACTATTTTCCACATGGTAGCAAGTTCTAGACCAGCTTTCCTCAAAGTGGGCTGTGGGCCCTCTTTGGAAAAGCCGTTAGCAGGCCCACGTTGTTTATCTAAAGGGTCCATAGCTATAGCCTTACTTCCACCCAAGGGGAGCTGTGGGAAGATGGCTCTGATCCTTTAGGTAACAAAGAAACATGGGCCCCTTGCAGATTTCCCAAAGCGAATCCAAGACCCATTTTGAGAAACTGATCTAGGCTCAGAGGTTGATCTACATATCTATTTAAAAAAACCCCGTCTGTTCTTTATTAACTATTATTACTGCTGCTATCTGGAGAAGTCTGTAAAATTCTTGTTCTACTCACATGAACCCTGGCAATCAGGCTTCCTTGGGCTCCCCCTTTGGAGACGGATTACATTTGGGAACATCTTTACGGTGTGTTCCAGGTTTTGTCTGAATCTGGTGATGAAAGAATCCTTGGACAAAGATGGGAAGAGGTGTTGGTAATCAGTTTTTTATATGTTTGTTCATTGATATCTCCCCAGTGTTCCTCATCATGATTTATTGCAGAAGGGTACTGGCTCCACTTAATCTCTCAGCATTCATAAGGCTGCTGCTGTGGTTGCAAGTGAACACTGCATCTTCTTGGGTTGTGGGTAGATTCCCAAGACAGCAGCAAACAGACTGCTGTTTAGTTGATCTTCTCTAGCAGTTGGCAGTCAATGGCTCTCTGTGGGGAACTCTAGAATGGAAAAGGCAGCCAATCATGCATGGTGTAATTTACATCTGATTGATGAAGGTCTTAGATTCACAGAAACAATTAATTTGTACCAGGGCTCCTATGGGCCTAAAACAGAAAGATTTTGCCACTGGTACCCAACATTAATTTTTGCATTGATCTATCACCTGTCTTTCCACATGTCAAGTTTGTTCTCAGAATTAACCTTTTAAAACATGCATGCTAAGTGACATGTTGGGTAGTCTATGTTTCCAAAATTAAATCATCTTGGTAAGCAAATTAATTGACAAACTTAAGTTGTCAACATAATGTTTTAAAAAACCAGCTAACATACATTTTTAAAAGGAAAGAGTATGCTGTATAGTGCTTTCTTATGCTTATAAAATAAATCACTTTAGTTTTTAAAATATCCTTATGTAAAATTCAATATTTATGAATAAGCTGAGAATAGTCCCTCTGAGTATTTATTAATTAGTGAAATAAAACCACATTGACTTTGAGCAAAAGGGCTAGCAGTATGTCAACAAAGAAGTAGCCAGTTTTACACACTTTAATAAAGGGCCTTAGTAGCATTTATAAATAATATCTAATTAGCTTCCAATATAACAGTTCAATTATGGATTCTAATGAAATAATTTAAGAGTTTTGGTTCAAGTAAAACATATTTCCAATACAATTCTGTAAAACAATATTGTAGAAAATACATTAAACTAAAAATATTGTACCCCAAGACAAAATAGCACACAAAATATCTTAATAAAGAAAATATGACAACTAATTGTAATTTTCAGTTGGAATTATAAGAACTGTATATAGTGTAAGGGCAGAGCATCTTTTGATCATTATTTTAAGATAAGCACCTTACTTGACTTTGAATAATTGAAATGTTTGATGATAAATTGAGTTCTTGTGTGTCTGTTACTGTGTATGCCAAAATACAATTTGGGTTCCTTTTGATCTTATTGTTGAGTGCCTAAATGGGAAGATGCTGTTTTTTCCTATGAAGTTTTAGTGGACTTCTTCAGTTTGGGCTTGTTTTATTTTTTGTATTGAGGTTTTCTTTTTGGAGGTCTTAAAGGAAAATAGACAAGTTAAAACTGATCACAATCTTACGTAAGATATATACTAGAAAGCAAACATCAGAAGCTAACAGTGTGGTTATAATTATTTGGCCATTTTCTTTCCAAATCTCAGTATTACAATTCCAAAGGGAAATATCCTAAATTATCTTAAAAATGAAAATGCTTGATTTAATAAAATTGAGGTATAATCCCTGATCTCGTAAAATAATTTTGTGTTAATATGTGTGTGTGCTGAGAGCTCAATAATGGTAAATAACCATGGACATTTGACAATTGAGAATCTGGCTTCAAAGTGGAATAATACTCAGGCACTGATCAGCTGTATAAAGTGTTTCAGAACTAATGTGGGTTACTTCATTTACTAAGAGTGGGCATCTTTGTTCATCCTTATAAACATATTTATCATGATATTTTGCCACAATATGCTCATCTTTCTTTCGCAATTCACGTTTATCTGTTTCTTACTCTTTAATTAGACTGAAGCACTTAAAAACACTGTTAAAATATGAGCATGTTAAGATGGAGTACAATCAGGACAGGTTTTAGCATATCTGGTTAGGCAGCCATATTTCTACACCTGCCTTGAAATCCTCCTAAATTTGGTGCTCGAGTATTATTTGAGGGTTCGCGCATTGCAGTGAGTGTTCCTAATAACTCTGGATATCACTTTCCCTCTTCAAATCCTCATGCAGTCTTGTTTTGTGTGGGGTTTGATGTGGCCTGAAGTAATGTGTGTTCCAGACTGCGTGAAAATTCAACCTAAAGGAGACTGTGGATAGTTGAAACCATTCTAGGCTCATTGGGCGACAGATGCATAAGAATAGGGCTATATTTCCTAAAATATCTGCTAGAAGCCTATTTCCAGAAGCCAGGGATTGCTGGATGAAGCAATATTAGGGCAGGGAGAGGAATGATCTCAATGGAGAGGGCAAAATAATCTGGAGAAGAGTGAGCTGTGGGGAAATATAAATATGTGACCACTTATGACTTGGAGAAGGAAGATAATACCACAGACGCCAATAAAGCCATTTACTGTGGTTTTGATCTAGCGTGTGCTACACTGATTTCATCTGTTACCTCTTTTCCTTCCTAAACCACATTACAGGGGAAAAATCACTGCAAATTTACTATATAAAGTCACAAATGGTTTCGTGATGCTATTACATTTTCATTTAAATGCATCTTAACCCCCCTCTTCCCAAAATAACCTTTTCCCTGAGACATTTATTCCTGACTTAAATTCCCAGACTATCTGACCAGGTAAATACATACATTTGCCATAAAACTTATTAACAAGCATTTTGTTTACATATTTTTATCTCAATTATCTTTGCCCATAGGACCTATTCAATCAATTTTTCACTAAGTAGTTTTCAAAATATAATTACTCTTATGGGTAGCTCTATGAACAGCAGTGTCATTTACACTATAGTTCACTAATTGCACTTCTAAGCCATTATAATGAATTATACTTGTTCATTCTTCAAGAAGATCAGTTAATGCTAATCACCTTTATCACATATATCACTTAGACGAGATTAATCTATAACAGCCTTTTCATTTACAGTCTTATTCCTTTTTAATTTTCTTGCATTGCAAGTTACAGCATATACTCTCATAACTTGTTAACTTGGTGGGCTTAGTAAACTAAGGGTACGTCTACACACAGCAGGGCTAAAGTTGAATTAAGCTGCGCAACTTGAGCTACATCAATTGAGTAGCTTAAATTGAAATAGCTTAATTCGGCTTTTGGCACTGTCTACACAGCAGGAAGTTGAAGGAAGAACACACTTCCTTTGACTTCCCTTAGTCCTCATAAAGTCAGGATTACGGGAGTAGGAGGTAAGAAGTCCTCCAGCTTGACATTATTTCAAAATAGCTGCTTACAGTGTAGACACTCTCTGTTATTTTGGAGTAACATCAGTTATTCCAAAACAATGCTGCAGTGTAGACATAGCCTGAGAGAATTATGTAGGTTTAGAGTGATTAAATAAGACATGCATGGCTATACATTGAAAAGACTGAAAGCAAGTAATTTTGTCACAATAGTATATACTACGTTGGTTTCTTGGCTCAGAAAGACTGAGTATTGAGGACAATGGACAACTTCCATGGGAAAGGAGACACCAGCAGTTCAGTAGTCCAAAGAATGACACAAAGCTGTCTCTTCATCTCTATTCACTGCCATAAATAAATGTTCAGAATATTGTACTGGTATCATGCAATGGAACTTCTCACAAGTGGTGTTAATAATTTTAGTAGGGATATTAAGAAATGTGGCTGCTAATGGAAAAAAAGATATTGATCTCTAAATGCTATATCCGACATGAGTGATTAGCATTAAGCAATCCCATGGGAACTTATGTATCCATAATGGTAGAATCTAAGGCTACATCTAGACTACATCCCTCTGTCTGCAGAGGGATGTAAATGAAGCACTTCAAAAATGCAAATGAAGCCAGGATTTAAATATCCTGCGCTTCATTTGCATAATCACGTAATCGTGCTCTTTCAAAAAAGCGCTATTTCAAAATTGAAACCACAGTCTAGGCGCAGTTCTTTTGAAAACAGCCCCATTACGTGATTATGCAAATGAAGCGTGGAATATTTACATCCTGGCTTCATTTGACTTTTGAAGTGCTTCATTTACATCCGTCTGCTGACAGAGGGATGTAGTCTAGATATAGCATAAGATAAATAAAACGCTTGCACCTTTGCCCATATTCGGTGGAGTTTCCCAAAGTTAAATATACTGGGAGAATATCTACATGTAAATAAAATCAGTCACTGAGGCTGCATTATCCTGGGAACAACCAGTTCCCTTGCTGTGTCTCTAGTTAAAAGAAAATATGGGCTGAAACTTACAAAGTTAATTTAGTATCTGCTAATCATGACCCAATATAAAACTGCAATAAATTGTTACGGAATAGTAGCTGCTTACAAAAGATAATGTGAATGGTTTTCTGTGTAGTTTTCTGGGACATGCTGAAGTCAAATACATTCCTAGTGTTCCTCAACTAATTATAGTAATGTTTACACCAGCAATGAGATTGGTCTTGTGTCCTGATTGTCAGACTTGAAGAAGCTATAAATCATCCTATTCACTGTAGAAGTATGGCTATATTCTTTTTTCACTAAAAAGTCAAACTAAAATGACTAAAAATTAAGTGAGTGGTGAAAATCTGGCTGTCTCTATTTGTAAATTTACACAGCCACTTAAATGATCAACCAGCCATTCGGTGTCTAGTTTTTATGGGAGACTTCAGACCTTCCCAACTGGTGATTTGTAGTCTCATTTCTTCTTAGATCTTAGACATTTATTCCATTTATGGAAATATGTAGGAGCAACTCATAGCAATTTTGCAAGCTGAAACATGTTTTTAGCTTGTCTCCAAATATCTTTTATAATATATAATGTGTGTGTGCATGTATACATACACACACACTGTTGCACCATTTTAATACAGCAAAGTAGACTCAATTTGTGATTGGAGAACTACATCTGTTTGTTTGAGGGCATTACTGTGAAATGCTTGTTAAATCAACTTTGACCGGAGTTGTGAGAATTCTTTTTCATTCTTCAGAGAACCCAGGAAAAAAAGGAGTGTATATTATCCAATGGAGTTACAGACTATCCATAATTGTCATAGTGCAACATGCAAATATTGTCTTTCAATATCAGTGTTATGAAGCTGCAACAGTACATTATAAAGTTGCTACAATCCCCAACATCGTGATGATGCAAGTATTAGAGTGAAATGCCAGGAAGTGATTTTGCAATCATTTTGTCCATCTCTGGGATTGTGGCTGTCTAATTCTCTCTCTCAGTTTTATTGATATATACTTACACTTTATATGTGATCTGCAATGAGAATACAGATCATATGCTCAAACTCTGACACTTTCAATCACATCAAAATCATGAAATCATGTCTACCCAAACTGTTTAAAATTCAAGAGTCAGACACCCACAAGACCTGGATTACAATGTAATTTCTATTGGGTTGTTAGAAAGTGAAAATTGGTATCTTCCATCAGATCGATAGTCGATTATTCTATCTCTGGCAAAGTTTCCATATTGTTAGAGGATTTTATTTCCTTCCTAGTTCCTTCCTAGAACCTAGCATAGCTGGTTCTCATGAGGCAAAATTCTGGCCCTACTGAAGTCAATGGGAGTTTTACCATTGACTTCAGTAGGGTCAGGGTTTTACCCAAATGATTTATAGTCTGAATAAAATTGCAAGCAGTGAATGATTAACTGACTGTTCAGGTTCAATGTCATTTATTTGACAATATACCTAAAAACAAGAACTGGAGGCAACTTTATATGTACTTTAAGTTTGTTGTTTACAGTGCATGAGTAAAGTGTATATAAACAGAAAAATAACATTATAGTGGATGCTGGTTATTAGCAACTTCATGGTTCCCAGAAAAAAAAATTGCCATTATCTAAAAGTTGCCCATAAAGGAAAAGTCCCAATTTTCAAGTGCATGTATATGTGTACCAGTATCGAAAAATGATGTTATTGTAGTTATAGAACCTTGGCACTGAAATTGGTGATAAATTGTATAGTCAATTGCTTGACTACAATTTGTTTTGTTATAAAATATATTCAAGACACCAAATAACCAATGTCAATTAAGTTTATTGCTATAACCTGTTGTCACTTGTGGTGTGTGTATGTTTTCTCCGTGTTGTCCCAGCTCTGCACAGCTAACTGGCTCAGCAGATCTTGAACACAGGCTGAGGGTGTTCAGCCAGGTTTATAGTCAACAAAGCACAGTCCTAGTACTTGGTAGACTATAGAAATACTAATACATGCATGCCTGTTACAATGGATTTAGCTCAGTTGAAGGCAGTATTTTTCACTGTCCCATAGGCTGGATGAAGATGTCCCTCCTATGATCTCTTTTTTACATTGATATAAACAGGTTACATGTTGTATTCCTGATGTAATTAATCCAGCCCTGTGTGTTGAACAAAACATCTCTGTCAAACTATTCTGTCTTCCCTTCCTTGTTTTGCTTGCAGTAGGTGTATTCCTGTACCATTTCCCAATATTGTGTTTATGCCATAACATTGTGCCAGGACGTACCTGTACAAGCCTTCTCAAATAGGAGTGTCTGTATTTTTAGCAGTGCTAGTCCTGTTTTTACCAAGGTCATGTACCAGAGAGTAAACTTATAAGCAAGTATATGCTTTATTACAGGATCTGACTTTGCTTCATAGTATTCTAACTGTGGTTCAGTTTGTGAAGGAACCTCCTAAATTTGTACCAGGGAAAATCCATCATATATTTTGTCCCTTTCCTTTGGGACATTCCAGTACTGTCCTTTAAGAGTAACTCTGTATCTGCTGCTGCTATAAAATACTCTGTGATAAAATATGTCCTGATCCTGAAAGTTTGAATATATACTTAAGCCAAAGCTTGCTTCAGGAAATGCAACACCTTATGTTATTCTTAGCATACCTGAGGAGGATTATATAAAAAACATAGTTCAAGTTAGGCTATCTAATTACTGTTGTATGTGTATTATACATACATTATCCACACCGTAAATATATTGATTAGTCTATTGGTAATGCGACAGATATAGTCATAGATACAGATATTGATATAGATGTATGGAGAGAGAGATATAACCCAGCATGTTAGTCAATGGAATTTGTGTGATATAATGTTAAGAATAAACATTGAAAAATACATAAATGCAATGATAGTTTCCTTTAATACTGTAAATACAACTTATGTAGTTGAAATAACTGATGAAGTCTGTTCACACTCAGACTCTATGTCCCTTCCCTGACAACTGTTTACATGGCAGACATGTGTAAAATAAAAAAGGAATATCATTATACTTACCATCAATCCTCCAGATGTCACACAAAGCGAAGCAGCAAGTAATTTTTATAATATTATCTTATGTTGTCTGCTTTTTACAACTTGCCATCCTGATCTCTAAATCCCTCTGAGTTTTTGCTCAGCTTCATATCCAGTTTCAAAGCCATCGTTGGGCATATCCTTGGAAAATGTCCACTGCATGATTCTGTTCTTGAAGGGAAGGCTCTTTGGTTCTGATGTGATGCACTATCCTCTTGTGCCTCTTCAACCTGTGGGCGCTTAGCAGCTGTGACTGTCTTGAGAAGTTACACATCAGTGAGCTCACCTGCTCTCTCCACAAGACTGCCAGACGGCCTCAAATTCCTCTGCTGTCAGATTATCAGGAATGGCAATGTCAGCCAGCACATACATGTCCACCAAGGCAGCACTGTCTGTGGTGGATACAAATCCTCCCTTTCTGAAGCAGTTGTATACTGGCTGGGAAAAAACAGTGGCCTACGACTCTTTTGAGCAGGATGAAGTGAATCACGGAATGTCATTTGTCTCACTGTTCTGTGCCTTCCAACCTCTCCTGTTAAAGATGTTGGTCAGTCCTTTAGCAGTGACTCTCTCCTACAGACAACACAGGAATAGCCTTTGAAATGCTAATGACATCTAGTGGCTGTATGACTGAGGCTGCATTGGAAGGCAAAAATCTTCAACACAATGTGAGACAGCTCTACATTGACTGAATGATCTGGGCAGTTGTCAACCACCAGACAAATGTGACAGCCTGGTATGTGCAGCTCCCTGTTTCATTTTCAGCTACTCTTAAAACAATGAACCAGTCATCCAGGCATTAGCCAAGTTCCAGTAGATCACTGGTAACTTTGTGTGATCTTTAGGGAAACAATGAGGGCTTTTGTTCTTTCTAATTACCACGAGAGGCTGTTTCTCCTTCCTGTCCATGGTTCCACAACAGAGCAATATAATGTGGACCGTAGCGTTTTCACTTTCTGCAAGTTCTTTTCTACCAAGGCTTCTGTCCAGAGGGTGTCAGTAGAAGAATGCACTGTAATCAACATTAAAGACATTATGTGATGGGAACTCATTCAGAATGTAGGGTAGGTTGTTTGCTTTCCATTCAGCATCTGTCAGAAATCAGTGTCCTCATTTCTCACTATGTTCTTTAATCTGAACCAGGCTTTCCACCAACTTAGCCACTTGCTTAGGAGCAGGCTTGCACTTGATTAGCACCAGGCAAATGTATGGACCCCCAAATCTAAACTTCATTGGCAAGAGAGATGTCCACACTTTGGAAGCTATAGCACACTGAAATGCACAGTAGTGCAGCCATTCTCAATGCGTTATGAATGCTGCATAAAGCACACTGTGCACAGTGGTAGTGCATATGCACAGTTTTCCTGAAGACATGCACGCATGTTCATGTTCCACATGGGATTTGGAGCTAGCAAATTCATTACAACTGGAACATCTCTTCTAATAAAGTTGTCAATTACTGGCATGATAGTTGTTAATATCCACACTTAATTATTAATATCTATGGAGCATGCTTGGTTCTTGGGAAAATGTTGCTAATAGCTGAAAGTTATCTTCATTGTTGGATTGCTAATAACTAGAATTCACTGTATACATTTAAATATTGGAGTTCAACCTCAGGAATGTTATTCATGGTTTTGAATATCTAACCCTTGTTGTTAGCAAATGAATACTAATTGTCTGGAGAAGATAGAAGTTTTGTAGTTAGCACTTTGTATTAGCACTAGGATTCCAGACCAGGAACCTGTGAATGTGTTCACTTTTGAGCACATTAGCGCAAATAAAAAGCCACCGGCAGAGTACTGAGTGACTTCAGTGAGTTTTTTAAGATTAAAATAGAATAAACAGCATCTGAATCAAGTATGAATTTTGCATCGTGACCTTGTTTACACTATTAATATGAAGTAGCAAATCATATAAAATACAGAACAATATGGTATCATGCCAGCAAAATAAAATGATCTATTATGAAATGTACCACAAAATAGAAAACAATGTTATTTTAAAGTTATGTTTGACATTGGACATTTGTTAGGCTGTGGAAAATAGAACCAGATGAGTTAGAAAAGTGAATCTCAGAATGCAGTATGTTATGGAAGATAAAATGGTGAAAAGTGAACAAGAAGAATCATATTTGTATCAGGGTAAGTGAAAGGAATCAGAAGATAAGTATAATCATTGGTCAGGAGGCAAGTTCAGAAATAAAGGAGTATTAGTAGGCAGCTGGAAGGAATGTTAGATTTTTGTATTTGGTTTCATTCTTTCACTAACCAGTCCTTTACTGTCTCCTTTGCAAACTGCATACCATTATCACTTCTATATTTTAATCTCTCCCTTGCTGTTTAAATAAAGGAGTGATAATTTTCCAATGTGATATCTTATCCTTTGTTGCACTAATTGGCTTTATTACCCTCAATCCTGTGGAAGAAAACAGTCTTCACATTGTGTTTGTCTCAGATTTGCCCGAATCACCTTTATTAAAGGAAATAAGCAGCTGCTGGGAGAGACTTCACTAAGGGACGCAGTCAGACTGCACAGTCAGGAGAGGCCCCCCCTCAGAAAGAAAGTTACAAAGTTTTTATAGTTGGTATACAGCTCAAATTTCCCAGTCCCAAATAAGGAGACAATTACCAAATTAGGAAAGCAAGGTCGTTTACAGTGAAGAAGAGCATATCTCCTGCAATTAACTGGATGGTCCCAGTTTCTCAGAACAAAGAACAACAAGCATTTTCCTTATCTTTACTCATCCCTTCTCGGGCCTTCAAGCACTATGCAGACTTAGCCAAAGTTTAGGGCCTAACATATTCAGATTCCACAACCCTTTCTTGCCTCCACTGCAAGCAACTTGACAATTTTTATCAACTAATCCCCACTTTTCACTCTTGCATTTTACCCCTCCATGTGCTCCCCTTTCCTCTTTTGGTGTGTTTAGTGCTGCAGAGAGCTGTTCAGCAGATATTCAAAGCCCTAGAGAATTTCAAAGAGCTTGAAATACATTGCATAAACCAGGGGAGTTTTTACCAGGCTGCCAAAACCAAAGGGTAACATTTGGAGTGAGGTCACTACTCCATGATCTCATTTTGAATTGCGGTTGCTTATAAAGGTAAAGGAAACGTGGCAGGGAAGGGATATTGTTTTGCTACCTAGCATTACATAAACTTGGGCTCTTCTTGGACATTTCCCTACATTTCCCAATTTGAAAATTTGTGTGCAAATGTAGAATGTTTGGTTCACACTTGACATATAGTTGAGTTGCAACAAATGAGGGGTTTGTATCTATATGGTTGCCAAAAGAAATGAAATGTCTGAGAACTAAATTTCAAGGATAATCTTTAGATATTTTTTTTAAAAAAATCCATGATTTTGGAGACAGAATTGGTAATATTCATGTATAATAGGGTTGCTGGCACAGAGTGCCCAAGGGAGGCAACAGCTGGGTTTGGTGCCCGGTGTGCGCGCTCCAATAAACACACCGGTGTGGAGAAGCAAAAAAAAGTTTATTTGAACACTCAAATAGGTGCTAGGAGACTAGACATCTCAGATCAAGCACACCAACGTAAGCAGTTTTTCCTCCTTATATACCCAGGTTGTTTACTTGCAGGAAAATAGTGAACTGTAGCAAGATTCCCACGCTGGGACATGTTGCCAGCCCTATCCTCCTCCTCTCCTCCACAGAGACACATCTGAATTCTTCTTCTATACCACTGATAGTAACTAGGCAACCTCAAGGTCTGTCTTGCTGTTCCCAGCTATTAGCGAGCCAGAGAAAAGTTATGCCTGAGGGGCGGAAAGAGGCGGAAGGGCGGGGAGTGCTTTTAGGGTGCTTGGGCTTAGAGCGGGGGCACTTCATCGATTCTTTTGATCTTCCACTCCTCCGAGTTACCTAGGATCATGTCTAGTGACCCCAACAGCTCCCTCCTTTGAGAATACTCAACAAACTTTTGTCTGAGTCTTCTCATATTCTGAGGACAAAAGCTGATTAAGTGCTAAGGAACTGGGGTCATTCATGAGAGGGAAACTGCTCTCTAAGGTAACCCTGCTGCATGATGAGGGATTTGAGAACACACCTAGCAGTTGGAGAGATTAAATTTGCGGGCGAAGGCAACCTTTAGGGCTTCATATGTGTTAGTAGCCAAGTTTGCAGAGGCCCTTCCCCATCCTGCATGCGTGGAGGATGACACGGGAGACAACAAGAGACTGGCACCTGCGGCCAAAAGTATTAGTAGGGCAAACTCTGCATTAGAACCCATGGTGAGTCTACTGGACAGGGCAGCTATGTTCCTAACAGAACCCCTAACCCCTCAGCACTTTTTAAACAACAACTTAAGTCCCAGAGTGTCAGTGGATGATGCTCTGGTGGGCTGGATGGTCCACTGTACTGCTGGCGGCGATGTGGGCACTACTTTCAGACGCTAGTGATGAATCCAGTTTTTGTGTCCCTCAACCTTTGCTGCTGTGTGGGAAACCAGCAGGACGGTGTGGGGTCCCTTCCACTTCTCCCGGAGAGGCTCGTCCTTCCAGGTACGAACGAGCATGGAGTCTCCCGGCTGCAAGCAGTGGACAGGGGCATCCAGTGGAAGAGGCTGTGAGTCTTTGGTGTACCTGTGAAGAGAAGAGAGAGCAGCAGACAGAGAGCACATATACCGAGATGAAAAAGCCGCATCCCAGTTCCCACTCCCCTGCCAGAGCCGGTGTCCCATTCATAGGCCATGCCCTTCCAAACATAATTTTGAAGCAGCTAAGCCCTAATCTACCCTTTGGGAGAGCGTGGATGTGGAGCAAAACAATGGCAAAGCATCAGGCCACCGTAGGGAGGCTTTTTGACAGATTTTCGAGAGGTGACGCTTAAGGGTCTGATTTGTGCATTCCACCACTCCAATGGCCTGTGGTCACCATGGCGTGTGGAGCTTCCACGGGATTTGTAGGGCGGCTGCTATATGGTGGACAACCTTGGATGTAAAGTGGGTTCCATTGTCAGATTCCATCCACTGGGGCAGCCCGAAGCGGGGGATGAGTTCCTTGACGAACTTGAGAGCCACAGTCTTGGCTGTACAGTTACGGCACGGGAAGGCTTCAGGCCATCCACTAAATTGATCCACCAGGACGAGGAGGTATTTGAACCCTTGAGTCTGTGGGAGCTCAGTGAAATCTATCTGCCAAACCAATCCCGGGCCTGGGGTGGGTTCCATAGTAGCTGGTGGTACTGAAAATCCTGGTCGAGGGTTGTTCTTTTGATAGACCAGACAGTTGGCCTGTATCTGAGATGCTAGGGGCTGAAGTCCAGAGGTTAAGAAGTATTTATTCATAAGCTGGGTTAGAGCCTCTTTGGCGGCATGAGTGGTTTGATGTAGTCTCTTCTTGGTCAGATTAGGTCCTTCGATAGGAGGATCTTTCCTTCTGTGGATTGGAGCCACCCCTCCTTTTCCCGGAGCCCGAGCTTGGTGGCCAGGTTTCTTTCTTCAGGTGAGTACTGAGAGGTTGGGAGCTCCCCCACAGATGGGATGAGGGCCTGCATATAGGCGTTCTCTGCTTCCAGTGGTTGCAGGGTGGCAGCACGCTTGGCTTCCCTGTCTGCCCGGGCATTTCCCTTTGCCACGTCTTGGTCGTCCCTCTGATGAGCCTTGCAGTGTACCACCGCCACTGCCGAGGGGAGTTGCACTGCTTCCAGGAGCCGAAGAATGTGGGCCCCATGCTTGACCGAGCAGCCTTGGACTGTCAGCATGCCCCTCTGTTTCCACAGACCAGCATGAGCATGTAGTACTCCAAAAGCATATCTGGAGTCGGTAAAGATGTTGACCCGTTTTCCCTCTGACAGTTCAAGCGCACGGGTCAGGGCTATCAGTTCAGCAAGCTGGGCAGATGTCTCAGCAGGCAAACCCTCAGCTTCCACGGTATCGTGGAGGGTCATGACAGCATAGCCTGCCCTCCTTTTCCTGTCTACCACAACACTACTACCATCAGTGTACTATTCACTATCCGCTTTAGGGAGCGGTTGATCCTTTAAGTCTGGATGGCTGGAGTATTGGGCATCTATTATCTCCAAGCAGACGTGTTCTTGCTGCTCTGTCTCCGGTAAGAGTGGCCGGGTTAAGGGAGGGACAGGTTAGCAAGGTCACTTCGGGGTTCTCTAAAAGCTTAGCCTGATACCAATCTACCCGAGCCTGGGTGAGCCAAAGACCACCGTTAGCGTCCAGCAGGGCTTGGACCATATGGGGAGTATACACTTGCATGATCCCCCCCAGTGTCAGCTTCTCGGCTTCTTCAAGTACTAAGGCTGTTGCTGCGACCGCCCATAAACATGCCGGCCAGCCCTTGACTACTTGATCGAGTTGTTTGGAAAAGTAGTCTACGGGACGTCTCCAGGTGCCTAATAACTGAGTAAGCACTCCCAAGGCCACCCCTTTTCGTTCATGTACATACAGTTAAAATGGCTTGGAGAGGTCTGGCAGACCCAGGGCTGGGGCTTCCATCAGTTTTCTTTTTAAAGTTTTAAATGCTTGGTTGGTGTCTGTGGACCAGTGAAAAGGGTCCTGATCTGTTCCTTTAACACATTATACAATGGCTTAGCCCACAGTCCAAACTCTGGAATCCATATTCTACAAAAGCCTGCCATACCCAGAAGTGCCCTGAGCTGCTTGCGAATGCGTGGGGTGGGAATTTGGCAGATGGCCTCTTTTCTTTCATTTGAAAGCTGGCGCTCCCCTTGCCGTATGTGGAACCCCAGGTACCGTACTTCTGGGAGGGCGATTTGAACCTTACTCCGCGCTACCCGATATCCTCGGAGTCCAATAAAATTCAGGAGGCTCACGGTGGCTTTAAGGCAGGGGGTTAGGCCCACAGCAGCAATTAACAAGTCATCTACATATTGCAGAAGGAATACCTTGTCCTCATTGTCTTACTCGGCCAGGTCTCTGGCCAGGGCCTGGCCAAAAAGGGTGGGGGAATTTTTAAATCCCTGGGCCAACACTGTCCAGCAAAGCTGTTTCTTAACCCTTTTTGTGTCTCCCCACTCGAAAGCGAAAATCTCCTGAGGTGGAGCATCAACCGGAATCATGAAGAAAGCATCTTTCAAATCGAGAACCGAAAACTGGGTATACTGTCCTCCTATGGAGGCCAACAGTGTGTATGGTTTTGGGACAAGGGGGTGCAGTGTCTTAACCCATTCATTAACCGCCCTTAAGTCCTGGACTAGTTGATATGTGCCATCCGGCTTCCGGACAGGCAAGATGGGAGTGTTCCAGGCTGACTGACATTCCCGAAGTGTACCGCAGCTTAAGAACCGGTCTATAGTCTCCTGCAACCCTTCTCTGGCTTCCCTCTTAATTGGATACTGTTTGATCCGCACTGGGCTTTTGCCTGGGAGGAGCTGAATGCTGACAGGGGTTTGGTGTGTGGCCTTTCCCGGGACCCCTGATGACCATACTAGGGGGTACACCTGATCCTCCCACTGGCTCCACTCAGGGACTTGCACAGCAGAAGGCTCAGCTGCCAGAGTCATTATCCAGGCATTCTTGGGGGGTAAGGTAAGGGTTATTTCATCCTGGGTGAAATGCAGGGTGGCACCTAAGCGACAAAGCAGGTTCTGTCCCAGCAGCGGCGTTGGGCACTCGGGAAGATAGACCAGCTTGTGAGTTATAGTTCTGTTTCCCAGAGCGCATTCTGCTGGGGCATACACGGGACACTGGGCTCCTTTTCCTGTGGCACCCACCACAGTGAGGGAGTCCGCCACGGGCAGCTGAAGGGGTTGGTTTACGGCAGTTCGTGCCGCCCCAGAGTCCACTAAAAAGTCTATTTCTGAATTTCCCACCCTCATTTTTATTTGGGGTTCCGGGGGCAGGATGATCAGTTTCCCCTGACACCCCTGTTCATGAGTCTCTGCTGCCATCATGGGGGCACATTCTCTTTCGGGGCATTCATTTTTCCAGTGTCCCTCCTTTCGACACAAGGCATACTGGTTGAGACTCAGATGTCTTCCCTGCAGGCCAGGACACCCGCGTCCATGGCCCCGTCCTCTTTCCTGTAACCTTCCCCTAGCACCAGCCTGTACTGCAGCTACCATCATTTTCACTTGCTTCTTTTCCTTTTCTCCCTCTCTCAGGGAATAAGCCCTATTTGCAGTTTCCAGAATCTGTGCCATGGACATGCCCATTAAGTCCTCCTTTTTCTGTAATTTCCTTTTAATATCAGGGGCTGCACGGCCGGTAAAGATCCCCTTTATAATTGCCTCAGTTGCCTGGTCATCGGGATTTGCGTTAGTATTTTGCCAGGTGGCGTCCCAAATCCGCTGCAAAAAGGCAACCGGACTTTCCTTTGGTGCCTGTATTAACTCATATGGTTTTGTTATGTCGGACAGTGCTGGAGACCATGTAAAAGCAACTCCTTGTAGGAGGTGAGATGGGTGTACTGCAAGGGGTCATTAGGATTCCACCTAGGATCTGCTAGGGGAACCATGTCTGCAGGCTCAGGGAGGTTTTGTGGATCCCTTTCATGTCTCCGCTGTGCCTCCTCCCTTGCTTTGGCTATAACCTGATTCCGCTCCACCTCAGACAATAGGGTCTTCATTACAGTCATCCCAGTCAGGCTTGTGGCTAGCCAGACACCCTCGAACACTGAGATAAACCAGCTTGGGTTCATGGAGAATTCCCCAGCCTGTACTTTAAAGGCTGCTAGGTCCACTGGATTAAAAGGCACATGGGTGTAAACTTGCATAGTAGTGGCCTGGCGCCCCTCGGCTCCTTGGCGGGCTACCACAGTCTCGGTAATCAGTGGGTAGAATCCCACAGAGGAGGCAACCTCTGGGACCTGAGGCACCTGTTATAGTGGGGGTGCTGAAGCCGAAGGGGACACTGAATCTGCCATTACAGCTGTAGGAGAGTTCTGGGGGCTCACATTAGTTACTACTGCACCCAACGGAGTTAAATTACACTGTTGCAAAATATCTGTTCTATTTCTTAAAGCCATAAACAACTGCGCATATAAATGTTCATGCCATTTACCCATTTGCTGACAAAACAGGAGTAATTGGAGGATCGTGTTATAATTGATTGATCCTTCCGGTGGCCACCTTTCCTGGTCCTCTAGCTGATATTGAGGCCAGTCTACTGTACAGAACCTTTTCAGTTTACTTTTAGTCATAGGATCTGATCCAAACACTTTCCAGTTCACTAGAATGCATTCTAAAGGCGTACACCATGCCCTGCCTGTCGCCTGCCCCATAACCTCAGGAGACACTGGGTGTCCCCAGGTCTTAACAGGCAAAAGTCCACCCCACTGGACTGTTCCTACCTTATCCATGGGACCGGTTCCGTACCATCACCCGCAACTGCTTCTCCACTATTTGAGCGCGTTGCACCGTTGTGCCCTCCGGGGTTGATCAAACCGTGTCTTCGCCGAGGCCCCCGATAAAGTCACCGGTGTGCGCTGGGTGTCGGTCATTGCCGCAATCCATCGACCACCAGAAGGGGTCCGGGCAAGGCTAAATTTCAGTCTCGAGTCCCATCTGGGGTGCCAAGAACTGTTGCTGGCACAGAGTGTCCAAGGGAGGCAACAGCTGGGTTCGGTGCCCGGTGTGCACGCTCCAATAAACACACCGGTGTGGAGAAGCAAAAAAAAGTTTATTTGAACACTCAAATAGGTGCTAGGAGACTAGACATCTCAGATCAAGCACACCAACGTAAGCAGTTTTTCCTCCTTATATACCCAGGTTGTTTACTTGCAGGAAAATAGTGAACTGTAGCAAGATTCCCACGCTGGGACATGTTGCCAGTCCTATCCTCCTCCTCTCCTCCACAGAGACACATCTGAATTCTTCTTCTATACCACTGATAGTAACTAGGCAACCTCAAGGTCTGTCTTGCTGTTCCCAGCTATTAGCGAGCCAGAGAAAAGTTATGCCTGGGGGGGAAGGGGAAGAGGTGGAAGGGGGGGGGAGTGCTTTTAGGGTGCTTGGGCTTAGAGCGGGGGCACTTAATTGATTCTTTTGATCTTCCACTCCTCCGAGTTACCTAGGATCATGCCTAGTGACCCCAACAATAGGGGCTGGCACTTTCAAAATTTCCCTGCATGAAATTCTGCTGATGGCCCACCATCCTGACATGAAATACTCCAACATTGTGGTAGACACCTCTTTTTTTATTATTATGATTTGTCAGGAACTGGCAAAGTGCACTTTGATGAATAGACAATACCTGTCCCAAAGAGCTTAGAAAGCAAAAAACAAGACAAGACTGGGAAACTGGAGATGATCTTTTTAAAATCATTGTCATCATCATTTCTTTCCCATTAATAAAACATTGATGTGGAGAAACTGTTTGGCTGACATGAATTTATCAGTCTCATGGAACGAAAGAGTCATATGGAGTGATTTGAACGAGGAAAGTTTGGAGGGCAGGGGTAGGAATAAAAACAGTATGAAAGAAGACACACAGGCAGGAGTGACAAAAGGAGAGAGACCGCATGATGAAGCTTATGGAGGAAGTGAGCTGGTGGAGAAGTGGGAGGCATTAGAAGAAGAAACCTAATAGATTCAGTATGTAGGCAGTGGTCTAATTCTTCAGGCTTTGATCAGAGGACAAGACAGTTAAATTAGGGACAGTTTTAGTAGCTTCATCTGAACAGAAAAAGGGGAGTAATGTGGGCTTAAAGGAGTTAAAACAGTTTGAGATAAACTAACATGGGAAATATTTAGGGTGTGGAGATAAGTGTAGGATTGCTAACCTCAGAGATTTCAAAATCATCAGTCAGGCCCAAACTAATCATGAATTTGGAAAAATAATATTGCCTTCCAATGTATTTTTAGTCTTTAGGTGGTAATAATAATAAATAAATAATAATTAATAATAAAAACCTTTTCCCACCCACCCACATATTTTCAATCTTTGCTCCACAACCAGAAGAGCTAGAAACTTACTCTTAAAAAAACCCCAAAGCTACAAAATGAAAAGATTTACTACTGATAGAAAGTTTACCAATAGAAAATGTTACTATTTGAGATTCTCAAATAGTTACATGGTTTCAGCAGTAGGAGATTTAAGAAAAACACCAGAGATTGTGACTTTTGTCATAACATTTTAGCCATCAGGATGGAACATAAGGATAGACTTTCAATATACTGAAGATGAAGGAACAGTGAGACAAGAGGGATGCTTAGTGAGTAAGAGTAGAGCTGAAAGATGACCCAAGACTGAGCGCCTTTTTGTGTCAACAGCGAAGGAAAAAAAAGTAGAGAAAGAGATTTTGGAAAGAAAAATAATTAAAGAGCTTAATTTTGGTAACTCTCAGCATAAACTGATGGTGACCCATTGAGCAGGTGACATTGGATGACTATCAGATGTGTATGACTGGACAAAAGGAGACAGGTTCTGTTTGAAAAAGGTAAACTTGTGAATCCTCAGCATGGTTGTAGAAATGGAATATGTGAGAATGGAGGTCAGCCAGGGATAAGTGAAAAGAGAATACAGTAGGAGGTCTGGGATGGAACCCAGTGGGATGCAAACACAAAGGGAGATGGGAAAAGGAAAAACTACCATGGCGACTGCTTGTGACTAAATGCACAGCCTGCATCAAACTATGAACTCCATCTTTGCTTCCTAGTGCAAAGTACCAGTCATGTCTACTTTGTCTGATGTTGGAAAATAGAAAAAAACAAAGACTAAAATGAATCCACCAAACTTATTTTTATGATTTATGCATTTTGGTATTTAAACCCAGTTCTCAAGAGGTGAAAAACTCTGTCAAAAACTGGTGTACTATCTTTCTGGTATAAGATAATGTACATAAATAGTGTGCATGTATTAGACATAGTATCTGTAGAGTTTATGCAGAATATAGACACAGCATTCAGATACAGGGTGTGCATTTCCTCCATCCTCTTCTATGTTCAGTTGTTTAGAACTTTCCAAAAGTTTTCTAGGCAGACACCAGGGCTAGAAAATTTGGGGCAAACTTTGAGCAAGTCCAAGTTTGACAAGGACACACACCTCCATCAATGTTTCTCAGTGTGCAGTGAAAGAGGCAGAAGATGGGAATAAATATAATCAAATATTTACAAATTCATTATTTTTGTTAAAAATAAGTAAACTAAATAATTTAAAGATATATTATATTTCATGCAGATTTTCTCTATGCTTCAGTTCTAATAATTTTCTTAGAATAAATGTTACATTTTTTCCCTATGTAATGTTCTACAACTGGAGCTTATTGGTGAATCACTGTGGTTGGATGGATCCCATTGCGGTGTATGATCCTCACCACATACCATCTAACTTGTGTACTACATGTAATAAAGTCAATGGGAGTTTGGCCCTTGATTTTTTGGGTACAGAATTGAATGAGGGAGGGTCATGCAGATATTAATACATGATCTGATAATTAGACATGATCATGCTAAATACGCAAAAAGAGTTAAAGCTATATGTACAGGTTTAACTTTGTCATTTATGATTCCTAAATGGCAAATTGTGCAAACTGAATATTTTCTTATCACCTTTTTGAATTAATATATGAACTTTTTTAACTGGATGCCATACGTGTATATAGAGTATTAGAATCAGTAACTTAAAAGCTGTTAAATATTCTTTTTTCTAGTTTGAATTTTTTCAAATAAACAACATGTAAACTGTTTCTTTTCTCTGTATATAACACTTACGGTAGCTTTCGCGCTCCAAAAATGATAGCTCTTGATAGCTTTCAGTTGTGATTATGAGCTATGACTACTGTTGCAAAGAAAAGTATTCTCTGTAGCAATGCAGAATGGAAGGGGGGGGGGGGGGGGGAGAAAGAAAAATGGGAAACCCAACAAAACTCTGTTCTGCCTGAAATCAATAATAAAATAAGTTCATTTCATACAAACATACATCTAAAGGTTTCATGACAGTCTAAAAAGATGTAAAATGCCTGCAGAAGATATGAATTTATTGAATTTTCTTACTTTCTGTTTCATAAACTGTATCCTAAGCAGATGGTATAATCTGATTGTATCAACCTAGAAGTATATAGGATTTTATTTTAATGTTAAAAAACCTCAGTTAGCTTTGGAACTTAAATTCTTTCTGTCTTCTACACTGTACCAGATTTTCAGCACTGAGGTATTAGAAGATAACTTTAATAAAAAGAAGTTGAATTTTATAAACTTAAATTTACTTATTCATTTCCTATATATACAGTTAAATTCTTTAGCTGACTGCTTCCTAAGTATATGGCAAAGCAATATATACTTTATTGAATGAAGAGTGAAATTTATATTAATATAGCTGATGTGGATATAAGATTTCTGCAAAAGCATTTTGCACTATAACTATTATTGAATATTACATCTTTTTATCACTTCAGACTTTATTCCAACATTTTAGTGTTTTATTCTAGCACTGAAAATATTTTACAATTTCCAAAAGACATGTTCTGCTAACTTTTACACTGAATCACTTTTAGTTTAGAATTTGGGCTTCACCGTAAAAAAGGCTGGTGACAGATATATTATTCACAGAGCCCTGGCTGGGTTTTCTTTTGTTGGTCTGTAACTTGGATTCTTCATGAAAAATTTCTAGACTTTGTCCTTCTTCAAAATATCTGGATTGCATAAAACAGAAAAGCTAAGACATTTTCAGCATGGAGAGGAAGAAGTTTGCGATCATTTTCTGTAATACAAATGGACTTATTTAGCAGTTCTGTTATGGAAGAGATTCTACAATAATAATGCTACTATTATAATACCATTTCTGTAATAATAGCACTTCTGTTATAAAACACCATTATTATAGAAATGCTATTATAAGACAAGCTCTGTTATTTAGAATTGCTTTTGCAATAAAAGTGCTAAAAAAGTCTGCTTCTATTATAGAAAATTATTGCAAAATTTTCTTCCTGGCAAATTTTTCATTCTGAATTTTGTCTGCAACAGCTGGAAATTTAGTCTCTCACTTTCATCTGGGGCTTCTGAGAGTTCAACACTGTATATTTACAACAGGAAATCACTGGACAGGCAAATGCAAAGGCTCTGTTCTCTCTCTCCATTTGTCCCCATCTCCCTGATTTACTCATTTCTCTGCCTCAGAATATGTCCAATATTTGGAAGATGACCGTGGCCTTATAATACTCACTCTTTTCACTGTTGCTGGTTTTTGGGGATCAGTGTAACTAGTTGGAAGGTGTAGGGGAGGGGGAAGAACAAAACAAAAGATGGCTGAAAAGGAAGTCATAGAAAGAGATGTCGCTTTTTTTTGTATATCATCATTTTCTGCAGTTTGGACATTGTTCGTACAAATTTCTTCCAACATCTTATTTTACTATGTATTCAATCCATATGGTTTAATACCTGATAAGAATGAAATTCAATCCAGTGTGAAAGTCTTTGGTAGGCTCTTTGAACCAATTCAGCCTTTAGGCCCAAATTGTCTGAACCAGCACATAGCTGAAATGCCAGGCTGCACTGCATTCCACTGCAACTCCTATCAGGTCACAGAATAGGACCAGAGTAGTTCCCACAGCTCGGAGGAGTCCCAACCTTGTTAGGAAGCAGGAAAAAAAGGAAGATCCACGGAGCTCCTCCCCTTCCTTAACACTCATTCTCATCCTATCCCATCCTGTCTTCTTTAAATGTTTCCCCTACACCAGTAGGCAGGAAGCTGCTCTGTAACCTTCTCATGTCTCCAGACATGCAAAGCAGAAATGCAACCATTCTGTTTTTGCAGGCTCATGGAGGAGGCAACAGGATTTGTAAATCTTGCTAGAAGCCTTTTGCCCTAGAATTAATTTCACTTTGAATGAGCCCTATAGATGTGAAGAGCCCCACATTTTGGATTATAATGTGAAATTTATGGTTATGTCTCATCTAAGCTAGTGCTACCCACATTCTTTTTAGATACTCATCTACTTCCCCAGCATGCACTGTTTGAAATGCGTTGCTTGTCAAAAGTTTCCTTTTATCTACTAAGAAAGCATTCAGAGACTCATCCTCAGCTTGACTTCAGTGAAGATGAATTAACTTTACATCATCTGAAGAGCTGGCTCTCAAGCTCTTGGTTTTTATTGTTGTTTGGGTTTTTTCCTCCTCCCATAACTAAGGCTATGTCTACACTACAATGATCTATTGGGAAAAGGTACGCAATTTGCGCACCATTTTCCGCTTGTTTCTTCTGAAGAGACTTTTCTGAAATTTGGCCCATCTACACTGGGCCAAATTTCAGAAAAGCCTCCTGTTTCAGAGAACCCTTCTTCCTCATGGAAGGAGGAAGACAGGGCTTCCAAAAGAGTGCGTCTGCTCTTCCGCAAAAAAAAAAAAAAAAAAAAAAAAGCAACCACCAGAAGAGCAGATGCGTTCCCTGGACGCAGCAGAGTTTTTCCAGGATACCGTAGTATAGATATAGCCCCAGATTTACATTCATCTTAAATGCCACATACTGTACCCCTTTTCTAGGCTCAAATGTGTTCCTATGACTAGCAAGTGACATTTTCTAGAAATATCCTTCCTTCTGATCAATATGTTGTCCTCTTGTGCATGACTTTTCCTTTAAAAAATTTTGGTTATAGTTTATTTTTGTAGTCAAGAATGTGAATTGGGACATCAACTTGCACCTTCAAATGATCACAATATTATTATTATTGCTGTAGTATTTCACTAGAATTAGCATTGTCTCTTTTTCCTCTTTAATTCATCCCTGTTTTCACGAATTTATAACTTTGCTATAAAAATTTGCTTTGAGCTGAACCTTAAAATCTATGGTTTTATTCTAGAGCTATTTCCCTTTCTTTCTTTTAAAGGAAATGTTTAAAATCTTTTTTGCTAATATGTCATGGGAATGAAAAGGATTTTGATGCTCTTCTGCATTTCTGGAAATTGAAAAAGCCATTTTCCCCCCACTGTTAGTGACATTATTTAATCCATAGTGTCAATTAGTGCCTTTGGGTACCGTATTTTCTTGAAAATGGCACATGCTTTTGTGCCTTTTTATATCGTCTAAATGTCTAAGTGCTTGTATTATCGTTTGTCTGTTATTTTTCAGTCGATACTTACCGGTGCTTATATTTGGTAACATCTGTTGTTTTGTTTCTTCATTTCAACAGCTCTCTTAAGACTCTCAGTGGAAAAAGTCATTTTAGAGTTAGCAGTTACTGTACCAAAAGGAGCTCCTATTGGTACCAGTAGAATGGTTTAGAGTCTCTATTCTCTTTGCATACTGGTGCATTTATGTTGATTTTGTAATTTTGGATACCATAGATTAAATATTTGTAACGTGCTTTCATTCTTTTTATCAGTAAAACATGTTATCTGATTTGATCAGGAATTTTTTCTGTGTGTGTGTGATTTGATAGACTGCTAGTAGTCACCAAATATACATGTTTTAGCTCTCTCTTACTGGGCTGAGCTTGACCAATATGATGATAAAATGTAGAGGTTTTCAACATGTCAATATGTAGTGAACATACAAAGATTCACCTCTTCTTATATAAAATAAGGATGGGGGATTGTTTCTCTTTTGGATGATTTTCTGGACCACCAAATATGGATTATTTTGGTATTAATGGAGCACATTACTCCATTTGTCTACACCAGCGCTTTGAAAGCTTGCCCTGCTCCCAGATACCTGACTGGTTAAGAGGCTGGACAATGGAGGAGAAGGTGCTCACCTCTTCACCTCCCCAGAACATGGTTGGCCAGAGAGTTTGCAGCAAATCGCATCTGTGCTTCCTGTAATGGAAAATTGGATTGACACTGTACAAGAGATTGCATGCTGGGGAGCATATGCTTCCCCGGGTTTAAAGCAGGAAAAAACTCTGAGTTCTTCCCTTGGGAAATAGGCCCAGGGGAACAGGCTGGTAGTGTGACCACTAGGTAATTCTATCGTACTGCATAGCATTACTTACGTCCAAAAGGGAAGGAGATGCACTAATCTGAAGCTGAGAGAGCAGGGAGAGTTATTGATAGATCTTTTATTTTTATGCATCTTGAATTTATTTCATTATATTCTCCTTAGCTGCTCCTTTAAATGACAGCATAGTTCTCCTGCCCCTGCTGATAAAAGGTGTTGGAGTATTGCTTTAGATGGAGGGATGCATGAAACAATCCCTGCCTCCCCAAAGGTTGTAGGAAGATTGTCCACCCTCATATAAAAGTGCAGAAGTCAGAAATATACCTGTCCATGGAAAAACTAAAAATAGAAGTAAAAGGAATAAAATGGGAATTATCTCAGGAGGCAAAGGCAGCAGTAAAACAGTCTTATACTCAGGGAAAACTTCTGTTGGAAAGTAACGATTACTGGATCAGCACGAGAGCTTGTAGAACCAAAATAGTTCAAAGGTTCCGAGAACATATACTGTAATTATGAGCAACTAAAGTACCCTTGATGTGGTATCATCAACAGTGGCATGCATCTCTGGGTTGTCAGACTACCTGGTGGAAAAGGAAGAAACTCACAAGAGAGATATTGGACTTGAGTAATCCAGCTGTTGGACATACTGAGTCAATAAAGGTGCACCACTATAAATACATCCAATGTAATCTTGAGTCATCTTTGCACCCTTTCAGTCAGGGTGAATGATGCCCTGCTCTCTGGAAGCCAATAGTCCAACTTACCTAGGTGTGTGTGTGTATGTGTATATGTCTGTCTGTGTCACTTTTGGTTCAGAGAGATTTAACTTTAAAAAAAGGAAAAAAATCTCAATAGAGTTGTCAGTTTCCACTAGCAGAGAATTTGGCCTTATGTCTCTCATACACAGGGCACAGCAGTCAAGCAATGCCCAGGAGGAATGAAGCAGAAATATTAATGAGCTCAAGGCTCTGAGTCAATATGAGCTTTTTAGACAACCAACACAGCTGATACAGTAATGTGCATAATTTAGTGTTTCACAACAAGACACCATGTCCTAAGGAAGGGCCGTTTCTTGCCACAGCTCCCTCACTGTCAGAACCATGACAGAAGGAGCTGGACAGCAGCAGATGTTCTTTTGGATATATGAGGAGATCACTATCGCCCTCTACCCTGTCAAAACACCACTGTTATTAGCAACATTGCTGCCAGTAATTTACACTCCATGAAGAAAGCAACAGCTGCTTCTGTGCAGTCTGGGTAGCATCTAGTTTCAGTGTTGCCTAACCCTATACTGTATACATTGCAGGGACTGATAAAACTGAGTTGAAGGCCACATATGAAACCTGGGTGGGTCACAGTTGGCCTATTATGTGTCTGCTGTAGTGATTTTTAAACACAACCAGGTTGGCATGCTCGGTTTTGGAAATTTCTCTCTAAAATCTACCTGATGTGTATTGTTCAATGTCTGTGTATGGCTCTTCTTTAGTAATGCTTCTCTCACTGTCTCCACATTAACAATACTGTAGGAGCAGAAAGTGAGAGCCTGATGCCCCATTCTTTCTGGTTCTTCTCTGCTCTGTGCCAGAGCACACAACAATGAACAATACTGGGTCAGAATCTCAGATATCTCTGTGTGTGCATAAGCATTTTTCTACGGACACAAACACTTTTTCATGTACCAGCAACTGCATGTGCAATTGCTACCTCCTGTTAGTTGCATATGCAGGGATCTCTGAGAATTAGTAAATCATGTCTTTGCATCTCTAGTAAGTAGCAAGCCTGTGTGGGGTAGGAAAAGTTCTAGAAAGAAGCTCTTGATTACAACAGAGAGCATATGGCAATGTGGCTATAGATCAGTGGTTCTCATGTGGTCCGCGACCATCTTGCAGGTTGGCCACAGGCTCAGGGCTCTTTCCCCCCACTGCAGTAGGAAGCCTGTGCTGGTGCTTCATCCCTGCATCCCCCCCTGTGAGGTTGGAGCACCAGCGCTGGCTTCCCGCTGCAGTAAGGGGCAAACCTCCTGGGCTGGATCCAGCTGCTCCATGTGCTGCTGCTCCCCATTCTCCCCCCCCCTCCCCCAGCTGGGAGAACAGCAGTACAGGAAACAGTTCTCCTCTGCTCCCATTTTCTAGAATCACAGCCAATGGGAGTGGTGGGAGGCATGGAGCCAGGTAAGTGCCCCCCATCCCACTCATGCTCAGACTCCACAACTTCATTCCTCTCATGCACCCTCCACCCGCAAAGACCCTGAACACCCAGCTTGCTCCTGCACCCTACCTCCCTTCCTCCCAGAACCCTTCCCTCAGCACGCTCATGCACCCTCCATCCCATTCACACCCTCCCACCTTCAGTCTGCTGCTGCACCCTACCTCCTGGCCAGACCCTGCACACCCAAACCTCTTGCACCCATTTTGTCATCATGGATGTTTGGCTGGTGGCCTGTGAAATGTCTGTGTTGAGTGGGGTGTGCCACAGGCCACACTGCTTTAGACTAATAGAATTCTAGGCCACAAGAAACTATTTGTATAGCATTGCCACTTTGACTTCTGTGCTATTGCTGCTCCTAGCAGCTGTCCTACCTTCTGAGCTGGGTGCCGAACCAGCAGCCACTGCTCTCTAGCTGCTTAGTCAAACCTTTCTCATTGCAAATTAATCATTGACTTGCAGGACACATACAAAGCCTGGGTGGGTCATAGCTGGCCTATTGTGTGTCTGCTGTAGTGATGTTTAAATATAACAAGGTTGGCATGCTCAGTTTTGGAAATTTCTCTCTAAATTCTACCTGCAACCTTGGGCTTTGGTTTGACATGTGTAGTCCTGAAGATCTAGCAGCTGTGTAATTTTAAATGGATAATTAGTAATATCTGCCTTGTTTAATATCCTAATAAATGTCTACGATTGAAGTTGAGCACCTTTGTAGTGATTTATGAATAGTGTGTGTTGACCTGGACATGGGTTTAGTTTAACAGGAGGCTATCCGGAAAAAACAATCAGGGAAGGAGACAATGGCTCAAGATAAGCCATTCCATAGCAAATACTTGAAAGTTATCAAGAAACAACACCAGAATGGGAAAAAGTCTGTGAACACAAACAATTAAAAGAACAGTGGGAGGTTTAAAAAGGAACTCTCTCTCTCTCTCTCTCTCTCTCTCTCTCAAAAAAAAAAGCGGCAGTTAGTTGAAGGAAACAAGCAGACACACACCGGCTGTGTCTACACTGGCACCCCTTTCTGGAAAAGGGATGCTAATGAGACCAGTCGGAATTGCAAATGCCTTGGGGGATATAAATATCCCCTGCGGCATTTGCATGAACATGGCTGCCATTTTTTTCCGGCTCGTGGTTTTGCCGGAGAAAAGCACCAGTCTAGATGGGATCTTGCGGAAAATAAGCCCTTTTCCGGAAGATCCCTTATTCCTACTTTCAATGTCTTTCCGAACCGGAAAAAAGCGGCAGCCATATTCATGCAAATGCCGCGGGGGATATTTAAATCCCCCGCAGCATTTGCAATTCCGACTGGTCTCATTAGCATCCCTTTTCCGGAAAGGGGTGCCAGTGTAGACACAGCCAAAGCGTGATTCCTGAGAGGGTACACTCTGAAGCAGTTAGACCTGTAACTGTGATACATGTAATTTGGCCAGTTTTATTAATTGATTTGCTCATCCCTCATTTCATTCCCATCATTCCATGCAGGGGCCCTTATCTAAGTGGTAGAAGCAGCTCAGTTACTGGTGGACCACAGAAGAATGATACTGTGACGGTGACTATGACCAAAATGCAGAAACATTTCTTTGTCTAGTAGGGGGATGAATTGAAGGCATGATTAAATGTCTGTATGCTAATTCATCTGCTTTGCTGAAAATATTGTAAATTTGATGGGTAATGTGAAGTTCTAACAAACAAAAATGATTTGTACATTGAGAGGGTGGCATAGCGTGAGGCAGACCTAGTGAGTCTTAAATTGGGTCTGTCCTTGTTCTTTGGAGCCAGGTTGTTCTATAACTGGCAGTGGGGCTTATCTGCCCAGCACAGGAAGGACTAACTACATCTGTGTTTCCAAGGCTTTTTTCAGGTCACAGTTTATTCTTTGAACAAAAAGTTCAACACGAGTTCCACATACAAACCTGGTCTTTCTCCTAATCTGAGGCCTTCTGCTGGGGCCCAAATGCTTTTCTCTTCCATTACTTCCCCCTACTCCAGAGCCTGCAAGAGTAGCCTCCTTTCTTTCTAATTGAGACATTTGCTAACTTTTATCTAATCATCTGATTAATGTCAGGGGAGGGAACTGATCAGTCACAGGTAAGTCTAGGCCCAACTCTCCTTAAAAAAACATCAGCCCTGTGACATAGCCTTTAGGATGATATCTGGAGTTCAGGAAAAGCCTTCATTTCATTCCATATCGAAATATGATTGCTTCATGGTATTATTTTCAAATAAGAGACAGGTTATCTTTATATCAATACTACCCATATGTACTCTTCCTTTGTTTGGATATGTTCCTCAGAGAGTGCATTTCAGATCACATGTAACAAGAATGTACCAGTAATGTACTGTTGAGTTATGTTTCACTTTATCAGATATAATCTGGAAACAAAAGAGGGAGATTTGCTGCATCGTATGGGCTTCAAATAGAATAACATGATTATCTTAAATACACAATAAGGAAAGAAAACAAACTTAGGAGAGATTCTATCATGAGGTTTACTTCTGCAATTATATTTGACAAGTGAAAAGATACTGGGCTAAATTCTGCTCTCAAATGAAATAGTGCAAATACAGACGAACTCCATCAATGTCAGTAGAGCTACTCTAGATTTACATTCCTGTAATTGAGATGAGAATGAGGTTGAATTTATTAACTTAAACTCCCTTCTTTTCTGAGCTGCTGAAGATGACGTTATGGCAGGGGTTCTCAATCCATACTGTGACAACTCAGTTTTCAGTTTTTCTTTTACAATTTGAAAATGTTTGACCAGCCTTATTGAAATTCTCTATTTACCTACAGCAGGGGTGACGAATGTCCAGCATATCAGCAGCATTTAGTTCATCAGGGTTAGCTGCTGGCAGGCCACCAGACACTTTGTTTACTTGAATGTCCACAGACATGATGGATTTGTAGCTTCTAGTGGTTGTGATTTGCTGTTCCTGGCCAATGGGAGCTCTGGGAAGTGGCGTGTGCTGGCTCCCATTAGCCAGCAACGGTGAACTGCAGCCAGTGGGAACTGTAAGCAACTGTATCTGCAGATGCCCAGCTAAGCAAAGTCTCTGGCAGCCTGCCAGCAGCTAACCCTGATGAACTGTGCATGGCCTGTGTGCTAGAGGTTATCCATCCTAACCTACAAATTAGGCAGCAGCACTGCAAACAACTCCATGTGATGAGAAATGTCATGCCCTCTTTAAACTGGAATTTGAATACCAACTAAATATTTGTAGGTCACTAAACAGTCATTAGTTATCTCAGTCACTACAATTTTGTATTTTACCATATATTGCATTTTAGGATTAATCCATGACTGTGCATAAAAAACAAATGGGTTGTGAAATCATAGTCAGGGATGTGACATCATTGCCATGAGATATCACATTTTTGCTGTCCTTGGTACAGTGAATGTGTATAATTGCCAAATGTGCTGGTCTAATGGAATGAATGGTCCAATGTCTGTACGAAATTGGGGTTTGGTTGAAGGTCAGTTCAGGCAGGAGTGAAGTAATGTGGATTGACTGTGGGGAGAACCAGAAACACCTAGCAAGAATGCATGAATAATCTAATTGTGGGATTGTAATTACTGTTTCATATTCAGGTTTGCAGGTGAGAGATCTTACTAGATCCTTGGCTACTTGTAGATGCTTAGCTTCCATCAATGTCTGAAGGCTTTAGTTCCATCCATGCCTTGCAAGAAGAATGCAACCGTTTCTTTTTTTATTGCGGTCTGTTTTGTGAACACTTGCTGAGGGCTGAAAATATCTACTTATTAAGTATAGTTGCACACGGGGAGCATGTAACAACAAGGCTGTGTGGTACATTAGAAAGAAGCCTGTTGTCTTTCAAGTATCATTCACGGGACTGATTGTAATCGAGTCCATAAAATGATTTGGTACCTAATATCTGAGGGATGACGTGGTACCTAATATATCTTTGGATGATACCTCTATTATTGTGTCTAGGGCATGTGCTTGACTGTAAACTCCTGTGAGTTAAAAGAGGAGAAGGCTGCTGATAGGGCACCTTGGAGACCCTGAACTTTGTAACTGATTTCCTCCCCTGGCCTGCCAGAGCCCAAATGTGTTAACTTACTGGATACTTCTTGCCATAATCAGAACAAGTAAACCCCTTATCTTTTGCCTTCCCTTCAGCCTGCAAGATTATATAATTCAGCCCATACACAGCCTACTCTTGTTAGGAAGGGGGAGGAGCTGGAGACTCTGCCAAGTTAATTAGTCACCTTGCTAAGTTATCTGGGAAGCACTTGGACAGTATGGTGAATGAAAACACAAAGATTCTTTGGCATTTGTGGAGGGATTGGGCTCAGGGGTTAAGAATGGCTAGATGTTGTTGTGTTGGATAAAAACTGTTTTGGAGGTCAGTCTATATAATTCAATATATATTGATTTCATTTTGACCCTTTCTCCCCTCTCTTTCCAATTCAAATAGAGGATAAGTAATGTGATATACATTTTAAAACATTAACCACCACTGCTAATCCTGCTGCAGTACACATCAGCAAGACTGTAGACTAGATGAGGCTAGGAGATCTGGATTCTTGTTCTGCTCCCAAGTCGATCATGTCTCCTTTCTCAAAGCTTATCTTGAGTTCACACATTGCATAACATATACTATTTTGGGGAGTTTGGTGTTTTGATTCTGCTATGTGAGGATATAGCATTTTCCCTCTTCCCCCAGATGTATATTTAGTTCTTCAGAATATTATAATATCATTGTAGTTGATTCATGAAGTAAAGATGTGTGGCTATAATTTCACTTCCCTGGAGAGGACTGGTAAGAACTATGGGTGGTATGAATGATCTATCATTTCTTGCCAAACTGCATGTTTTATCATCAGACCAGATACAGTAATATTACTATCCAGGGTACAAAAGTTAGGGCATGAGGGTTCAAAATGTGGTTATTGCCACCATAAATAATTTGTAATTGTAAGTATTGTATTGCTTTTTTCCTCTCTTATTAACTTCACATTTTGTATTGTGGAATAACGAAAACTAGTTTGGGCAAGTACTTTGTTGGGTAATTTCCTTCCTGGGTAGTCTTTCATGGACAGTTGACTTTTTCAGTGGCTTAAATAGATCTTTGAACGTTTTGTTGGTAGCTAAACTATTCTAACTCCCCAGATCCTGTAATTTTGCTAATTCTGTAGCAACACGGATGGTCTGTTGAAAACAGATCAAATGAAAGTGTCTCATTTGCTGAACATGGACAGTGTTTCAAACTCTATCTCACATCTCTGGAATGGAACTTTACAGAGAGTTAAGCAAAACTTTTTTCATTTCTCTCTTGCTGCTCTGCCATATATTAAAGTGATGTTGTTGTAAATACCTCTGCACTATTTTGTCTGTACTCAGGAGCTACAGTTTGGAAATGTTTACTAAGGTGCTTCCCAATTAATGATGAATAGGGCAAGAGGTCTATCTGCAAGAATAGTGACATTTGATCTTTTATGGGGAGTCAGGATGGTGTTTTAATGGTCATTAAATATGCATAACTACCACAAAATTAACTTATGTTTGATGGTTATGAATCTCCCTTAATGTTTAAACATTTTTTTCTTCCTTTTAATGTCCTCCGTATTAGCTGGACACAAAAATTATGGGGTGTGAATGCGGATTTAGGATTTCCTATTAAAAAAACACCTACATCATACATTGATTCTAGAACTGTGCAGATCTATAGTTCAAAGTTTATGTTTTATGATATTTGTATAAGTATCTGATGTGATAAAACAGTAAGGCTACGTCTACACTATGGAGCTATTTTGGGATACTCTGCATCTTTTGAGCAAGCCTGTTATTTTAAATATAAAGGGGTCGCTATTCTAATGGCCCTGTAAACCTCATTTCATAAAGAGTAAGAGATGTTTCAGAATAGCAGTGCATTTTGAAATTTGGCACTGTGTAGATAGTACCACATTTTGAAATAAGCTATTTCAAAATTAACTCAAAATAAGCTACACGATTTGTGTAGACACATCCTATATAGCATAAGGCGAGTATATCATACCCAAATACAGCCATTATAAAAGATCCTTTTCATACTGAATGTGGTAGGTCCTTTCTCTAAAATTAATCCTATAATATGGTCTAGATAATATCACAGAAAATTGTCTTTTGGAGTCTTTTTGTATTGTCTTGTTTTTCACTGGTGCAGCTCAACTGTTTTAAGTGGAGTTACATCTGATTTACAATGGTTTACTTAAGAACAGAATCATCCCCAAGAACTGCTGGTAGAAAAAAAAAAAGAGCCAGTAAGTTGCATATAGTAATTAGCCTAACAAATGGAAAAGTTTCTAACATATAAGGAAGACATGCATACTCAATGACTTTTATGAAGAAGTAATTCAAAAGTGCCATTCAACATTTATGTTCCCTTATTTGTACTACTTATCTCTAGTTCATTACAATGTATATCACTGTACTGGACTTCTGTGTCCTACAAACTTTACACTCTATAACAATTACTATAAACTTTGGATTTCAGAAATGTTGAATTATGAAACTTAAATGGGGGAAAATGAGGTATATTAAAGAAATCCTACATTGTGTTAGGTTGCCTCCTGTCAAATATTTAATTTTGGTTTTTACCAATGTGGGTTTAAATTTTTCAAAGTGATTTTGGGTGCCCAATTTGAAACACCTTAAAAGGCTCTAATTTTAAGAAAGTGCTGAGTGCCCAGCCTCTGAAAACCATGAAAATTGAAGCCATGAAAATGTAGGTCTTTGTGTTTTTCAGAATATTTTAAAAGTCATGTCACACATTTAGTTTGGGATTTTCCAAGAAGCTGAAGTCTTAGGGAAAATTGGGAGCATCAGTTTTATAAAGCCATTTCTGCAAAGGCTTTTAGACATAGTTCTCTTCCATTTTACCAAGAAATACAAAGGCATACCAGAGAAAGAGAAACATATCATTTCAGCTGCCATACAAGCTTAACTAGTTAACACACATATAATGTCTGGCTTCAGCCTCAGTGCTATGGAATGCCATCCCCCCTCAGAGCCATGAAGTGCCAGGAATTTAGCTGTGCTAAGAAGGATACTGGAAAATGTTTTTAACATGGATCAGTGACATAACATGTTAAATATTTATATGATTTTATTTTGTCATGATCTATCTGTTGTATGTTTTAACATTTTATGATTTTAGTGTTTCTGAGACACTTGTAATACTTGACTTGCTACTTGCCATGAATATGCAATTTATTATTTATTATAATTAATAACTAAAGAAGAGCGAGATTGCTTTATTACTGAAATACAGGACTGGGATTCAAGAAATCTGAGTTCTAATCTCAGCAGTGCCCTAGACTCTCTGTATGATCTTTGGCAAGTATCCTCTAAGTTTTGCCTTAGTTTCCTCAATGGAAAATAGAATACTGCCCGTGACAGGAGTGTCGTGAGACTTAACTCTTTAATGTTTCTAAAACACTTTGAAACCCTCAGATGGGAAGTGTTATAGATGTGCAACTTGTTGCTCTTGTTAATTCTGATTCTGCAAACTGCTGAACATCTCCTAGGGAATTAATTTCAATTCCTTTTGATGTCCATGAAAACCCCGGTATTCAGTATCTTACAGAATCACATCCACTGTTAGTGATGACTCCCCTGCCTTTGAAGCAGCAAAGGGTACATCAACACAGCAAAGAAAATCACACAGGTGGCCCAACCCAGCACACTTGGGCTAAGAGTAAGGAATGTTTCATTGCTACCTAGACAGCCAGGCTCAGACTGGCATCTGAGTGTGGGACCTTCTACCATGCAGGATTCTCTATCCCTGGAGATTTTTAAGACCTGGATTGACAAAGCCCTGGCTGGGATGATTTAGTTGGAGTTGGTCCTGCTAAAACACCTCCACCTAAGGTCTCTTCCAACCCTATGATTTTATGGGATCCAGCCCAAACACAGAAGTTTACATAGCAATGAAACAGCCCAAGTCAGCTAGCATGGGCCAGCCACAAGTGCTGTGGAGATGTACCCAAAAAGACCTAATGTATCTTCTTCCAGTAACTATGATATAGGGAACAAGATTTGTTTGTAGTTTTGTTTCTAACAGCCTCTATTTGCCCCAATAATAGAATCACTAGGGGAGAAAAAAGCAGCCTCCTTGTCTTTCTCTTTTTCCAATATTCTTTTTAAGAATGAAAAAGTTAACAGAAGATTCTAGTGTCAGATAGCAAATCATCTTTCCGCCTGACAGTGATATGATGTAGTTCAGTTTAAAAAGAGATGAGTAGGGGATGATGAAAATCTATAAAATCGTGAATGGTGTGGAGTGTGTAGAAAAGTGTTATTTACCCTTTCACATCAATACCAGAAACTGATGAAAATAATGGGCGGCAGGTTTTGGACAAACAAGAGGAAGTACTTTTTTTACACAATGTACTACTAAGCAGTGCAACTCATTACCGTAGGATTTAGTGATGGCTATAAATATAACTGGGTTCAAAAGAGAACTGAATAAGTTCACAGAGGATAGACTCATCGATAGCTATTAACCAAGATTGCTAGTGCTGCAACCCCATGCTTGGGTACCCTACATCTCTGATTACCAGACTCTGGGGTTGGAAGAAAGGGATGGATCACTCTATAATGATTTTGTTCTGTGCACTTCTGGTGGAGCTCTGGTATGGGTTGCTGTTGGAAACAGGAGACCAGACTAGATGGATTGCTATTGGATACAGGATACCAGACAAGATGTATCACTGGCTTGACTCAATATGGCAGCACTTGTATTCTTACGACATGGCTTTGTGAATATCCTGTTTTAGTTGGCTTTAAAGTTATTTTGTTTTCATATTTGGAATTATTCATGTTACCACAAATTCCATATCAGATGCATTTTTCTAACTGACTTTCAGTTTCAGCTGGTCTGTTTTTAGCTATAGAATGGAAGAAGGAGAGATTGTTTTGTAGCTATTTGGATGAATTGCTCCTAGAGTGCTAGAGATTTACTGTGCCTTAATCAATGAATAATTATTCTGTACTGATGTCAATAGGATCTGATGAGAAAGGTGCACATGTGATTTTTCATTTCTCTTGAGGTTGCAAACACAAACTATAGAACTATTAAGCACAATGTAATTGCTTTGCATCTGAGAGGAGTATCTATAGGAGTACATTCAGCATCTCTTGCATCACTGAGAGTAACAGCAAACAAAGCATGTGGTCCAATTAACGTTGGCCAAGTATCATTGTTGAAATTCATATAAAGACTAGCTATACACCTCTTTAAACAAGAATTATAACTATATATTCTCAGGCTTTTGAAGATGAATGCATCTCAGAACAGAATTCCAGAGTACTCACCATCTGGAGAAATATCTTTTTAACCTTGTTTAGTTTTCTTCAAGGAAGGTGTTTTTCCTGTTTTGCAGATTCGTGTGTCAGAATCGTATTGGCAATCTTGCTGGTGATTTACAGACTGAGCGATGATTGCTTCACTTTGCCAAACCTACTAACTGAAAAAACTTTCTTTCATCAGTTACTATAGGCCACCACCTTTTGTTGCCAATCTTCTTTGTTATTAATGTCTGGCTTTGGTAGAAGTACTTTGAAAGCTGCCACTCTAGGCATCAAGATAACTGTGACAAGGTATATGGGTAAGAGTCCCAAAAAGTCTGACACTTGTCACACATGAAAGGAAAATGGAAGCTAACACCATCAAATAGCAGAGCTTTTCACTTAGAAAACTTCAGCTTATAGAATAGCTTGAATCTATCTTTTAAATATTGAAACAAAATGAAAGCTTTAATAAAAAATTAATAGACTATGTTTTCTTGACTAGCACCATCAATAAAAGTATCAGAATATATCCTCATTTGGTAAAGATTGCATGTGTTTGTTTGTTTATTGGAAAATAGTTCCAAATGCTCTTGAAGGGCAAAATTCGAGAGGACCTAACAGCAGACTACAAGGAAATATTTAATTAATGTACAGGCAGTCCCCGGGTTACGTACAAGATAGGGACTGTAGGTTTGTTCTTAAGTTGAATCTGTATGTAAGTCAGAACTGGCGTCCAGATTCAGCTGCTGCTGAAACTGATCAGTTTCAACAGCGGCTGAATCTGGACACCAGTTCTGACTTACATACAGATTCAACTTAAGAACCCCAGGCATCCCCAAGTCAGCTGCTGCTGAAACTGATCAGTGGCTGATTCCAAGAAGCCTGGGGCAGGGGCTTCCTGTAGTCAGCCACTGGTCAGTTTCAGCAGCGGCTGACTTGAGGACGCCTGGGGCAGAGCAGCTGGGGTGCTGCTGGGTTGGTCCAGTAGCGCCGCCGCTCCTCCGCGCTACTGGACCAACCCAGCAGCACCCAAGCTGCTCTGCCCCAGGCGTCCTGATTCAGCCGCTGCTGAAACTGACCAGCAGTGGCTGAATCAGGACGCCTGGGGCAGAGCAGTTGGGGTGCTGCTAGGTTCGTCCAGTAGTGCCCAGAGCGGCGCTACGGGACCAACCGGCAGCGCCCCAGCTGCTGTACCACAGGCGTCCGGAGCAAAGCCGCGGAGCACGGGGGCAGCAGGACAGCCCAGACGCGCCGTGGCTGTCCTGCTGCCCGCGTGCTCCGCGGCTTTGCTCTGCTTTGCTCCCCGTCCCCCTGGTCTGCTGCCCGCGTGTTCCTCTGCTTTGCTCCCCGTCCCCCTGGTCTGCAGACCAGGGGGACGGGGAGCAAAGCAGAGCAAAGCCGCGGAGCACGCGGGCAGCTGACAGCCCAGACGTGTCTGGCTGTCCGCTGCCCGCATGTTCCGCCACTTTGCTTCCTCTCCCTGGTCTGCTGGAGACCAGGAAGAGGGAGGGCCCCGATCGTAACTGCGGATCCGACATAAGTCGGATCCGCGTAACTCGGGGACTGCCTGTAATCTTAAACAGTATTTGTCTTCCAATGGCAATCTTTAAATTGGCAGGCTCTTAGAAGAAAAGTGTTTTGTGTTTGTACAGCACCTAGCAAAATAGGACCTTTTCCTGATGGGGCTTGTAGGTTCCACCACAAATACCATAAGAGCTTTCATGCAGCAAGGTGCCGAGACCATATCTGTGATCTAATTAAGAGAGGGAAAGTCTGGGAGTGATATTTTCCCAAAAACTTTCCAATGCAGTTCTCTCTTTCAGCTTGTATCGCCTCCACTGTTTCTGGAGCAGAACCTGCCTATAATACTGAATGGAGCCAACCTGCATGGCACTTTTGTGATATTAATAAACATTCACTGGGACTTTTCAGCATGGATGTGATTGATTATGAATATGTTGTATAGAAAGTGCTAGGTTAATGCCAACCCATGGTGTGTTATTATTTATGGATTTTTGCAATACTAACAGCGTCTCTAGTTAAGAAGACCCACCCTGTTCCCATTTAGAGGTGTCAGGACAAAGTGAGAAGCAACATGAAAAATAACTCTGTTTCAGCAAATGGAGTAAGAGTAAATAAGGGAGAAGATTTTCCTTTTCTTTTCTATTAAGCATCCCAGGTGGGAGTTGCCTTGCATCAGGAAATAGTGTGTGAGAAATGAAGGAGAGAGGAAGCAAAGAAGGGCTGCACTCCTGCAGCCTGCAAATGGTCAAAAAGTTTTAAAGTTGTCACAAGCAGACAGTAGATTGACTTTCTTCCCTTCCATTGCAGACCTAGTACTCTATTCATCATTTAGCAGGAAGCAGAAGCCTAAAGTCAGTTTTTCACTTGTCACAGTTCAGGGCATCTGCATGTATATTTTCTGTCAGTGGTTCAGAAAGGGCACCAACTTGCTGCTTCAACCATTGCTTTTCTGGAGAAAAGATCCATGTATCTCTCCTTTCTGATCAAGGCTGCTGGAACAATTTTTATTGTACGGGTGCTGATTATGGAAACATAGGCACAAGGTCTAGGGGCATGGATGTGTATGTACTGCAGAACCCCAGTTTTTGTGCAGGGTCCTGCTTGTCACCCACACCCATGGTCTTGATTCTGCCTGGTCTTTGTTCCTGGCAGTGCACCTGGAGTCCCAGCTGCAGGACCCGTGCTAGGACTCTGTTCCTGGCCCCACTTATAAGGTCCCTGCTGCCACTGACCCTGTACCTGGGGCTCTGCTTCCAGTCCCACATGTGAGATCCAGGCTGCCACTGGTTCTAAACCTGGGGCTCTATTCCCTGCCCCACATACATGGCTCTAGCCACAGGTCTGGTGCCTAGGGCTCTCTTCCCAGCCCCCTACACAGAGGCTGCTATGGGACCCTCACCCAGCGCTCTGCTCCTGGCCCAGTACTCGGGGTCCTGGCTCCACTGAACCTGCACCAGAGGCTCTGCTCCCATCTCTGCATGTGGGGTCCCAGCTTTGGTCTCCTTAGGCTGTCTGTGTTTCTCCCCTCCAGTTCCACAGCTCTGCTCCTAGCCCCAGCTCTGGTGAGTGAGCCAAAATGTTCAGTGTAGAGTCCTCTGGCTTGTTCCAGTGACTCTGGATGGAAACCTTGTAAGCCACATATTTGATGTTTGTTATTCCTACTCTAAGCCAGGGGTATGGTAGCAACCTTTGTTCTGAGCAGAGTATTGCCAGACTGCGCAGTTGCCTACTACACTGTGTATTTCCAAGTACTGACAGATGACCCAAGAATTCTGACTTGCCTGTTCTTCAGAGATGGATAAGAGTGATTGTCAACTCTTATAAGTTACCACACAGCACTTTGTACACAAGCCTAGTTTTTTCCCCCTGAAGGTAAAAACATTACAGAGAAAACCTATTAAAAACAATCAAAGAACCTACACACACGATAACAGGCTCACTAGCATTTTCCCTACTCTTACATGAAATTATAGCAGGCCCAGTCCTTCTCACCCTACCCTATAGATTGGGGGGAGCGGGGCAAAGCACCTTGGACCAGTAGTCCTGTCTGTTTGCTAGATCAGGAAGAAAGCATGAGACTGTTTAAAACAACACAATCTCTCAAAGAAACACCTTTCTTTGTCTGTTGTCCCTGGGAGAATCCCTCTGAACTAGTATCTGCAAACCTCTCCAGGGAGGTGGCTTCAAAGGGCTTATGATGGAGGAAATACATAACATCCATTTGCCTCTCTACTACAATAGTTGTATACAATAGCCTATGCACAATTGCGTTTTTAAAATAATGTACCTGGAAGGAATGAACTCTATTTCAATATAGTTTGTTCATGTTATTACAGGAAATTGTCAGTTTGTCATAAGGCTCACTGTCCACCTGTGGTCCAAAGAATGGGACTGAGTACCAGTTCATAATTAATTTAGATAATCATCCTAACAGCTGAGCCTAAGACTGTGTTAAAATCAGGTCACAGGAAGAAATGTAGCTCAACACAAGCCATACCTTCTACCTTTCCATTTTGAAAGTTTTGCTGCCTCATTTAACTAATTGTTCCTTTCTAAAAACAGCAAGCTGAAATGATCTCAGTGGAGTTTGCACAGTGTTAAATAGTAACGCGAAGGCACAGTGCTTCCCTCTCTTTCAGGCTTGGCAATATGGCTATCATTCCTGACAGCTTGCTATGTTGTTAGTTATTCTGTGTCAAATAAGAGTGGCTGATGCCATGGTGCTGTAGTGTTCACATTTGTTGGAAAATTAGATGGTGATATTTTAAAAAAACAGCTGCTTATGCCTTTGACTGCCTGGCTTTTTCTTTGTTGGTGTGTAATTTGAATGAGCAGTAGCCAACATGCCTGAGGTGTTGAGAGGATGATGCATTTCCTGTAGGAATGAATAGCCTTAAATAAAACAGGAACAACTTACTGTCAGTTTGTTGTTTTTCAGACAGATATTTTTTTAAAAAAGGAAATGGAAGCCAATTAGCCTGGAAGTTTAACCTCGTTTAGCTTTCTTCTTTTATGGGAGCTTGTTGACTTCAATAAATCATTTTCTTTCTTCTTTCGTTCTCTCCTCCTCTCTGAATCAGTTCCTAGTGTTTCACATCCTGGCCCAAGAAGCAGGCTGCTTAAATTCAAGAATGATTTTGAGGGGATGAAGTTTACAAGATTTTGAATTCTTGCCATAAGTCCCTGGCAGACAGCCAAGAAACCTCAGAGGAACGAGGCTAATGAAGAGAGGGTATAGAATATCTGGAGAGTGTGGCTAGTAATGCAGTATTCATTTAATTGGGTGCAGGTATTGGTGCAAACTTCACCATTTTAATTGGAAAAGAGACGAAGGGGGGCTATTAAGAAGGAGAGGGAAAAATACATAAAGTTTTCAAGACGAGAAGCCACAAGAAGGGCTGTATATGGCAGAGAAAGAACTCAATTTAGGGCAATTTGCTCTGCAAGCTGGGCTGCAGAGTCCCCTGGGGATAGGGATGAGGAAGAAAATGAAACCAAAAGAGAACTTGATAAAATCACCTAGTACAGACAATCTCAGTAGAATAGGTTTTACTGAGTTAAATCTGCCCCAATCAATGTGATTCTTTTCATATAAGTTACAAATAAAAAGCCACAAGATTACAATAAAAATCGAGGATATAGTGTTGCTGATGTTGCACATGGGAGTCTTAAGGACTTGTTGTGGAATATAGGGGTTTTTTTTCAAACCATCATGTTTGCTTTTGTGCTTTTCACCCATCCAGATGAAAACCGTATCTCCCTCTTCCTTGCTAATGTTTATTATTTTTAAAGTAAGGGTTCTGGTAATATGCAAACAGCGCTGAGCTTAATTTTCAGTGCACTGCATGTTTGAACAGGTTTTAGTGCTGAAATTTGTTAAACTCAATTTTGATTTCTTATTCGAAGAACTTGAAGCCTGTTTCCATGTTTCTTACCTTTGTGCATGACAGAAGAAAATGAAAACACAAGGAGCTGCTTTCTGACCCTCCCCCCTCCATTTGGACCTGCAAGGATGCTAGTGTGTGTGTTTGCAGGTGCTGGATCCACTGTGTTTTGCTGTCCTCTAAAATTCACTGATTTGTACCACCGGCACCTCTATGAATGTGAATGTAATTTCCTGTGGACTACCTGAGTAGTGGAACAAGTGGAACATAAACTTTGTAGGGATAAGGACCTCTCTGGATATAGAGTTGCTACTAGTATAGAGAGGTGGAGAGATGTTTTTTGCCTCTGCCATTATACAGTGGAGAGTGATGAAACGGTTATTTTAGGGTAAACGATGGAAAGACTGAAGGAAGGGGTATTGGGTATCTGTGTGAAGAGGCGTACATGAGACCCACTCATGTGATATGCAACCCAGAGAGATTAGCAGGAAGAGGGGAGGCATACAACTCAGAGGGAAGTGATTGCTGGAATGTTATGTAGGGAAGAATGGACTGGACTCCTCTGCTGTGAGAGAGCAGGGCAGGGGTGGGGACCCTAAGGCTCAGGGGCTGTATGCAGCCCCCCAGCTTGCCTGGATCCAGCCCCCAAGGCTTGGGGCTCCACCTCAGCATTGAGGAGTCCACACTGGTGCTCCAGTCCCCCACTGTCCTCCTGTGGGTCTGGAGTACACACATTGTCTACTAGCTTGGACCCCCTAAGGCTCTGGTGTACAAGGGGAATGTGGAGAATGTCTTTCTCCTTTTCAGTTGGGGACTGCCTCAGTGAGCGGTTGGTTTTTTTTTAGCAGACCCAGACCCCAAAAAAGTTTCCCAACCCCTGGAATTAGGAGATGGTGCTCTATGCTGTTCCTACTAATTCTCTTCTCCAACATTGAGAGAAGGAGTGGTATGAGCTACCTGCATGGATAGATGTATCATTGCCAATTGGAAGGTGGATAATTCCTGGAAAGTTGCTTTTGATTTTTTGCTTTTGATTTTTTGTTTATTGCTGACAATGGGCACAGAGCTGTAAATGACACACACATCAAGATATTCTGTGCCTAAAAGGATTTCCAAAGATAAAACACAAGAATAGCAAACCCTTTGGGCAGTTCAGGAAAAGTTATAACTGAAATTTTTCTTATGGGTTTTGTGTTTGTATTTTTAGTGATTGGTATGAATGTGGAAGCTGGTAGCCCTTAAAAAAACTTTGTAAGGTGGTTGTTACATAATTATTTGGGAGTGGTAGAACTTTGCTGAGCCTAACATGCACACTGAGATCCATGATTATCTGTCAGCACCACGATGGTTCTGTGTCTACACAACTATATGTACATATTTCTCATTGATCTACTTGCAGATATAGAGCTGGATGACTGATATTTTTATTTAATAATAATAATAATTAATAATAACAACAACAACAACAACAATATTAATTAATTAGTAGGAGTATTTATTATCACCACAGTGACAATGTGGGTAATCTCAGGGTGACTCACCACTGTATCCTTGCTGAAGGTCCCCATATGGGTCAAACTGAATAGATAATTGCTTAAAGACTGGATGATTAACCAGTGAAGAAGGTGATTCAGCTCATCATCTTAAGGTAGTTAAAGGATGAACAGGAAGAAGATGGGGAGATTGGAAGGGCTGGGGAAGTCCAGGGTCTTAGGAGAGTAAGGGCTATTACCTTGTGCCTTGGGGAAGGTAGAAGCCTTATGTTGGAGAGAGCACAAGGATTTGTGTAGCACAATGTAAATAAAGCACTTGGTGTTGAACTTGCCACTTGAGTGTGTGAGGATAGTTTGCAGGGAAGAATCCAGGGTGAGAGAAGCATATGAAGGAAAGGCAATATGATTTGGTAGGATTTTTATTTAGATTAAATATCTAATCAGTACCACAGAATATCTGTACCATCCAGAGATCTTATGCGGTTAAAAGAGAATAGTGATTTTGCATCCCATGTGAATTAATTTTATATATGCACTAGATGGAAAATGGCTTACACGGATCTAAGCATCTATGCCAAAATGTAGCTTCCACTGATAAAACTTGCCCTTACACTGACATCATATCTCTACCCCCATGACAGGCGTGGCACTTAGAATGATGTAGTTTGGTTGACGTCAGTGTAGTCTCTGTTTACATCACCTGTTGCTACCTTTCAGAAGTCATCCCACAATAACACACGCTAACAGGTAAAGTGGTGCAAGTGCTCCTACAAGTTGAACTTCTGTGGTCTGGGATTCTCTTGTCCAGCAACATCTGTGATCCAGCAGGACCATAGATGTCGCTGGCCTAGAGAGCCCAGGCCACAAAGGTTGCCAGTGGCTGTGAGCTCAATCTGGGAGGTAGCCTGGAGGGCCAGGGTCCTGGTAGCAGGAAGACCAGCCAGCTGCTGGCAGCTGGAGCAGGGCCAAGTGGGGAGACCTTCCAGCTGAGAGTGTAGCTCCACTGACCAGGTACAGGGAACCTCTGCCGGTTAAGGGTGTGGAGCTGCCCCGGCCAGGGACACAGGGCTGGGGGTACAGAGTTTTTTTTTACCAGACAGGAAGCAAAAATATCAGGTCAATACTGGACACCTGGCAACCCTAGGAGCCCCTCCATGAGTCCTGACCAGCTACACAGATATGTATGAAAAATAAGTTGGTGTGGGGGGAAAACCTTTTCCCCTTGGTTGATAAAGGCATTGTAATACTTCAATAATCACTCAGCAGTGATAATGGGCTAGATCCTGAGCTAATTTAAATCAGCCTAGCAGCTTTGGTCAGAGCTATGTTATATACGAGCTGAAGATCTGCCAATTGCCTTTTTAAAGAGTACAGCACTTAATGGTGGTGGGTGCGGGGAACTAGGAGAAAAACTATGTCCTTGGTTAGGCAGATGCAACATTATTCAAGTCAATGGGATTCTACCAGTGTAAGAGAGGAAAATGTGGCCCTAGGGGTACTAAACAGTAATAAGTAGAAAAAACTATTTTTACATAAGCTGAAAGCTGACCAGGTAGTTGCATTTCCCAGCCTATTTTAAAACTTTTAGTAATTGATTGGTGTTTATTAATGGAAAGAATATAATTTTTTCCTTTGTCTCCATAAGAGTAAAGAAACTAAGAAACTGACTGAGATTCTAGCCTTAGCTTTTCCTCGTTTAGGTATTATAGCCAAACAATATGTAAGCTCTCACACTGATTGGAGATCCCTAAGCTCTAACAACAGAGTGAGTTAAGAACAGAGGACCAAATTCATAACTGGTGTTATTCAGCTGACTTAGTTGACTTACATCAGAGATTAATTTATCCAGCATACTTAGTTTTAATCTTGTTTTATTTTATCTGTAGCTCTGACTCCTAACCCACAAATCCTACAAATAATTTTAACTTTTTTTGTTCTTCAGTAATGGATATTTATACACTTGTATGTATTTGGGCAATTGAAAATATGTGCACTGTATCCTATGTCATTTTATAATAATCTTTTCATTTTGAGTTTATCATATACTTAACACATTTACAATTTTTAATTTAACTTTATTTATGCCATTCATCATTGAATGGGCAAAATGTGCACTGATGTACCTGCAAGGACCTTGTGTTACTGCTTTATACTATAATACAGACTATCAAAATAGATTTCAGTGGAAGAACATATTTCTGATTGGTATTTCTTGCAAAACTATATCAAAACAAATTAAAGAAAACTAGGTTTTTATATTATGGTTTACAATTTAGCAGTTAAAATCTTACTATTGTCTTTACATTTTAATTGAATGACCCACAATTTCTTAAAAATTAACTTTGGCTCAGAAAAGGTATCAGTGCTATTGCTAACTAAAAGCAAAAATGTGCTCCGGTTAAACACTACATTTAGACAAAGCTCCTTAAAAATACTCAACATATAAAGCACACTCTATTTTATCAATGTTAATGCTACTTAGTGTAGTTAAACTTTTGAAATACCATTCATTGGGACTTCTTGGGCACAAACAGCCAATTTAAGCACTGAAGAGCATGCAGAGAGGCTTGAACTTTTCCAGTGCTTTTAATGTGGCCCATGCAATGTGGCCTACGCAAAACCTAGATTTAATTATGGCTTTTACCTTTCATCATTGTGTGAGACAATGGAATGGCCTTTTTCTCCCTTCCTTGTAAAGGCTGATCAGCATTAATAGCAAAGAATTAAGTTGGGGGAGGGAGGAAGATGTTCTTATGGTTACATACCTTCAAGATGAGACAGTTTATAGCAGAATTTCTATTTTTCAAAAGACAACCACCAGGAGTGCTTAATACTCCAAACTGTCTTAGCAGGGGAGAGGAAGTAGAGATAACTATGTTCAGTGGATGCTGCTGAACTTGTTCAGAACTTGATTCTCTTTTCTCATGGAGGATAAGGAGAAGATTATTGGCTCCTACTTAAGCAGTTGGATGAAAACATAGACCCAGATCCACAACGGTATTTAGGCATTGCAACATCTAACTTTTAGGTGCCCAGCCACCCAGTGGAATCTCCAAACCCAAAAGAGAGTTTTAGCTGAAGAGAAGCTGAATCTTAGAAATGTGGAAGAAAATTGACAGAATTTGGACATTGGTTGTATGTGAGAGATAGTGGAGAGACAGGGAATAATAAAAAATAATCACTCTTAGATTATGTACCTAAAACAAAGGAAGGGCCATAGGGTATTCAGGGTGTGTCTAGACTACAGAGCTTTTTCAAAAAAAGTGGTCTTTTTTGAAAAAAACTTCCCCTGCATCTAAACTGCTGCTGCATTCTTTCGAAAGTAAATTGAAAGAAAGCGGAAGTTTTTTCTACCATGGAAAACCTCGTTTTATGAGGAAGAATGCCTTTTTTTGAAAGTGCTCTTTCTAAAAAAGGTGCTATGTAACGCAAACTGCTTTTTCAAAAGAGAGCATCCAGACTGCCTGGGTGTTCTCTTTTGAAAAAGCGGCTTGCTTTTTCGAAAGTATTGGTTGTAGTCTAGATGCTCTTTTTCGAAAGAGGCTTTTTCAAAAGTATCTTTCGAAAAAGCCTCTTTCGAAAGAGGCTTGCAGTCTAGACGTAGCCTCAGTGTTGAGACAGAATAGAGGGAATGGTGAAAATATGGGAGGAAAGGTAAGGAGTTCAATTGTGATCCTCTGTAATCTTAGATGATGACACATCTAGGTGAAGATGGCAGAGACAGACATAGATAGGTATTTACAACCCTTGTTCCAAAGGATTTTTTGTTTCTGTTGCTCTATCTGAAATTTTAGAGTAAAGCAGTGTGTGTGTATGTTTACATTTTGTGTTGAAATATACAAGCTATTTATATATACATAATTTTCTTCTACCTTATTTATAATCTGTTGCTTTGGGAAATTTGTGTCTCATCTGGGAATCAACACATAATTTTAAAATGAATCACGGGATCATTTGCTGTTGTCAAATCTAAAAACCAATAGGAAATAAAACCTCACTTTGTCCAGGTTGTTTCTGCTAAGAGACATTTTAATGTAGAGTCATAGTATCAACTACATAAAATGTCAGTGAAAGAAAGGGTTGATAATATTTAGCATTTTTATAGCACTTTAAATTCTAAAAGCACTTTATACAAATTAAGTTTCACAATGACACAGAAAGGCAGTGCTCTCATTTTAGTTTGGCAAAGTGAGGAAGAGCTTTCATGACTTGCCCAAACCAACAGAGGAATTCAGAACAGTGATTAGAGTGTAGTTGCTAGTCTCTGTTTCCAGTCCAGTGCTATGACTAGTAGATTTCTCTCTTTACACTTATGGCTTTGTTGTGACCTCAGCTCATTGACATCAGTGGGAAATATACATGACGATCCTCAGCCAAAATCAGGCTATTTTGATTGTCTATTTTTCCCATCATTTTGTGCAGGTATTTATGTAATGACTGCTGTTAAAATAATTTTTCCATCTATTGAGAGAGAGAGGTATACAGAGCATAAAGAAATAGTTGAAACATTGTCTCATTTTTGAAAGTTCGATGTCTATGAGCACACCATGTTGGGGACAAAAATCACATTTTGTATTCTCCTCCCTTTCTCCTTCCCTGACAGCAAGTGGATCTGGTCAGGATATATTAATAAACTTTTCAATGGAAAATATAAAGATTTTTCTAACAAAATGGTTAACTTTTTTATCCAACTCTAATAGAATTGAAACTGCAGTGCTATCATTAGACAGCTAGAGTTGGCAATAGTTGTAAAAGATCTTGGAGGAAGATAACCAAAATAACAGCTGTAATTTACACGTATGGTATGCATTTACATATTTTAAGGTATAAAACACAGGACAATATTATTAAGTTAAATAGAGGGAGAAAGTAAGGATTTGGTGCATGGGAGAAAATGAGCATAAGTTGTAACAAGTGAAAAGTGTTTTGAGTGGTTTCAGTGTTAAGTAAAAAAGAAATCCTGAGAAGGGAAAGAGATAAGTTTTAAGAAAAAAGGAAGACACTGTGTCTAGCTAATAAGGTTGAAGCAAGAGAGATCATAAAAGTCAGCATTACACAAAATAAAGTAGGGAAGCATTCATTTGGGATAGCCAGCATTTTTAGTATGAATAAATATACACCAGTTATATTACTGAAGCTCCTCAGAAAATAAATGCATTGCCCACAGTATGTTATATAGTTTCCAGAAATAGCCTTTGTACCTTTTGTTTCAAATAACCCGGCTTTATACACTGGGGCTGGGCCAGCTCCTAGTGGTGATAGGTTCAGAGAAACAGCACTGAGGAACTGAGTCTAGTAATTGCATCCAACTCATTGTTACCCACTTGATTTCATATAATCAAGGCCAAATCTTCCATCTGTCTCTGCCCTCCAACAATGATTTCAGGACACTTGGAGCTGAAACCAAACAGTTTTTTTTTTTTGGTCTGGGCTCTCACCATCACAGCCCTTGATTAAATAACAGGTTTTTGTTCTCATTGTCTTACCTTCTTTTCCCATTCAGTTCTTGACAGCCTTCCCTCTCAGCTGAATACTGTTATCACTTCTTTATTCTAATCCTCTCCCGAGCTGCCTATATTATCACCCTCTGTTTCAGAACTTGGATTCTTACCCTTTAATCCACTAATTGGCTTTTTACCCTTAGATCCCCTTGCCTCCTCTGCATGCAACCTGACCCTTCTAGCCACCACACACACTTTCTATTCCCTGTTTTCCACTCTGTCTCCTTTCATCTCTCTCTATGTTTTGGTCCTACTTTCTCTTCACGTCAAATAATTTTGTTCTTTATTTCTTCTTTAGAAAGGAGGCCTTTCCAGTACGCAATATCACTTTTATCATTGTTTCTATTTCCAGCCCGTGTTTGTGTAACTCCTTTCTTCATTGCTGAATACAGTAGGAGTTGTCTTCTCCACAGAGATGTGTAGTCCCCAAACAATGACCTTTTTCAAACAGCCATTCCCCTTCACGGGTTCTGAACAGGATTCGTATTTTAATAAAATATTGGCTGTTACACATCACAATATAATCATTTGACAGATTTTCTTTTAATCAGATTAGTTTCCCAGTGCCAAACAATGCCTTTTGGGGCAGTGGAAGAGTTTATCTCTTTAAAAAGTTTATTTTTCTAGGCTGCACTATGTTTCAGTGTATCTTTATTTCAATTGAAAATGTATTGTTTAATTGGACATATATTTCAGGAGTGCTGTATAGTGAGTTGCAGTAGTACCTAATCTATTAAGGAACCATGAATATCTATGATTCCCCCCCCCCCTTTTATCCTAGATTTGGAGATATATTAAAAGAAACATAAAGATGTGTTTTAGCCTTTTGGTTTTATCATTTCCAATGTTTTGTTTTTCTATATTGGCTGTATGAATACACAGATTTGATCTCTGGCAAAATAGGGAAATTATCCCCATGCTAATGTACATGGAGCTATTACACTCAGTCATGGTTAATAGCACTAAATGGATTTAGAGTGAAGAGTCTAGACTGCAATTCTGTCAGCATCTGCCCCTTCCTCAGTAATTTATTTGGGTTTTGCACCTGCAGAGACTAAAATGGGACTGAATTAATAGAGAATTTTGCTTTGGACAAGAGGCACTGAAATAAGAACATTTAAGAATTAATTGTACTAAGTAAAAATGACTGTTAATACATAAGAGGATTGTATTGTTTTCTCCCCTTAGAGTTATTGCAGTTGATATTAAATACAATAGAATCCTGATTATCCAAACTCTTAGTATCAGAACCTTCTTTCACTAATGAACTCCCTGCTCTATTGACTCCTGATTATTTGAACATATTTTGTGTTGCCTAGGCTGTTTGGATGAACGAGAATCTACTGTAAAATCCATTCACTGATCCTGCTTTGTCCTTATGTGTCTAGAATTTTAACGTGATATAAAAACACCCTGATTGTTTTCGCATTTGTACAATGCCAGATTGATGTACTAGAATCTTATGAGCATTATAAGAGGGAAGGTAGTCAAATATAGGAGGGCACAACTGCCCTCCTGCAATGTATACCTTACATACTAGCACCAATACACATAGGCTACGTCTAGACTGGCATGATTTTGTGGAAATACTTTTAACGGAAAAGTTTTTCCGTTAAAAGTATTTCCGCAAAAGCGCATCTAGTTTGGCAAGGATGCTTTTGTGCACAAAGTGCTTTTGCGCAAAAGCATCCGTGGCCAGTCTAGACGCGATTTTGCGCAAGAAAGCCCCAATCGCCATTTTAGCCATTGGGGCTTTTTTGCGCAAAACAATTCTTCCCTGTCTACACTGGCCCTCTTGAGCAAGTATTCTTGCACAAGAGGGCTTTTTCCCGAGTGGGAGCGTGAAAGTATTTGCGCAAGAAACACTGATTTTGTACATTACAAAGTCAGTGCTCTTGCGCAAATTCAAGTGGCAAGGGTAGACAGCTGGCAAGTTCTTGCCAGTCTAGACGCACCCATATTGAACATCTTCAGTAGGTTGCTTAAATCAGATAAAGAATAGGAGCATCCTACTAGATGGCAGCTTCCAAGGATTCCCAAATACATTAGAAACATTAAATTATGAGTATATCTTGGCCACACCCTGTAAAGCACATAGGATTAATATAGTTTTACTGCAGAGAAAACCAAGGCACAGAGACATTAAAATGATTTTCCTGAGGCCAAGAAGGCTGTGGCAGAAGAAACAGAAAATACTTTTGCTAACTCTGTTTTCTGCTTTAACCGTCCTTCCTTTCTCCTCTAACTTTAAGTGCAAGCAACCCTCAAAACTGGTTTAGGTTTGTAGAGGAGTGGATTACCCCTCAGTTATTCAAGTATGGGTTCTCTCTCCAACAATGAAGACCATACTACAATTGCTCCATTGTTTTGGACAGCCACATTGTACCTTTACTCTTTTGAATGTCAGTCAAGATGATGGTGTTTTATTTCCAAAGGGACAGGACATATTTCTCTAAGTTCTCTAGGGGTAGAAGAGCACATCTGTAGGAAACAGCCATCACTGAAGCAATGGACCTGAGTTCCTCCAGCCCAGGGATTAAGGAACAGGTTTGCATGTTAAATGGAAGGCCTCTGTCCTGCAACTGCTGGTGCTGCCTGCCACCCAACCACTGCAGTCCTTAGCTGATAGCACATTGTTAAACAGAGATTTTTTTTAAAATTAAATGTTTGGTTACTTCACACTAAAACATTTTATAGAAACAAGTAAAGTTGATGTGAGTTATACAGGAGTGTACACAAGCATGGATGCTAATACCTTTCAGTATCCCTCCCCTAGCCCAACATTTTTCAGCTTTTCTCTTTTCATGTGGATGGCTTTATTCCTACTAAAAATGAGAGAGCTACATTTTCAAGTTCCCTCTGATACTTTATTCAATTAACTTCAATCTAGGTGAGCTACAACCCTCCAAAACAGGATGGCAGTCATAGCAGAATTGCACCTTTTCCTGTTGTGATTTTAAAGACATGCGACCAAATTCTCTAGGTACTCCAACGGTGAAAGGCCCTAACTTGTTCCACTCACCACTGAAATGAGGCTTTGTGGGCTAATTTCTATAACAAACAGGCTTTTCTTCAGAACCATGTTTATTTACATGCGTAAGCACAAGAAAAATGTCTGTCATAGTCTCTGGGACTTTTTCACTTTATATTAACAAATGACCAAAGAAGAAACAGAAAATGGCCAGATCAGATTGACAGTCTCCCAGCAATTCCACAGTCATGCCCCTTTCCCTTCAGAAAAGCCTACATAAGTAGATGAGTGTTGTTGCTTGCCCTGAAGGTTAGGAGACTAGGGTTATTTCTGACAAAGAGAGGTGGGGAATGAATACCAAAGATGGTGGCTTTTCTGGAAAATCCCCTACCAGAAGCTCCGTTTTTTATATATACCCAAGGAAAACTATTACTATCAAAGGTAGCTTTGCTACTGAATCTACAGTGTTGGATCAAGGCCTTGTTATTATTGTCACCTGTTTTTGGTTGTGGTGTGGAATGTCCCTTTCCATGCCCTGCATTCATAAAACTGTAGCATCTGAAAGTCTAGACCCACAATATTTTTTTATGGATGCAATCTGAGATTCATCAGTACACAATCCTGTGTAAATCAATGGCAAGACTCTTGTCCCACTTCCTAAAAATGTGCTTTGGTACCAGCATCAAGAGCTCCACTATGGTTATCTTCTCAGGCAGCTGCAAGAGCTCTGCAACCCGTCTCTGGTATACACATGTAGTTCACTAATAAAGGAAGCCCTTTTCTAGCCAGTGAAGTCTGCATTTTGCAGGACACCTTTATGTGGGCAGGAAATTCTGTATCTTGTGAGTGTCCACATTTTACCATCCCCGCATTGGTGTGAATGCATCTTTATACTGGAGACTATGCTGTGTAAAAGATCCAGTAGATCAGAAAAAGGTAACAGTGTTGGGGAAAAGGGAATGAACATGCTTATAGTGATTAAAATCTTCCTCCCTACTTATTTGACATGGCACATTGACATGGGCACTTTTTGTGAGAGAGAAAAATTAGTAAAGAGTATAATAATCTGGCTTTTACAGATTCCTCCACTCCCGGTCTTTACATATAACATCTTTTATAAATAGATATTAATTTGTGACACAGTTTGCCATAATGCTGTTGTCTGTCTCTTGTCATATGTGTACCTTAGCTCCTTGTAAATATTACAGATTGTATGCTTACTTTGTTGCTAGTTTTCATAAAATATGGTTTAATATTACCAGTAATTTTTAAAGGTATCCCCAAATCTTAGATGTTTAATGTGTGGCCAGTCCTTGATTGGGCAAAAAGTTTCTTTCTTCCATTTAACTTTGGAGCCTCTGTCAACATTCTGTGTTTGCCTGACTGGTTAGTATCTCAGCATATGCCCTTAAATATTTGCTACTCTCCTTTAGTGTGTAATAGATGGATTTCCTATCTGAGACTGAATATAGAAAATACAGCAAATAGTGTAAGGATGCTTGATTGTTTACAGGTTCCTTAAAGGAAAAAGTCTCAACATATGTAATGAAACAGTTTCCTCCTTCTGATATGATTAATCAGTATCATTACAATTTGATCTTTGAGTGTACTACATGATACACAGGAAATTGACTAGTATATAAGAAATTAATATTGGTTCTGCTGATGGCCTGTGTTTTTCAGGTAGGAATGTAGAAGGACATTATACTTTTAAAGATAACAGAGGAATGAAGGATCAAAAATATTATGAAGTGAGAAATAGTAAGGTTTTTTAATTTTCATTTGAAGAATTACAGTACTAAACTTATTTATGATGCATTTCCAAAACATGATTATAAAAATATTTGATTCCAAAATGTAAATAGGTTATACGCTCATAATGAGAACTTTAGTATAAAAATTAGTAATAAAGTAGTATCTCTTTTTTAAAAGGCTCTCTGTGATCACCCTAGTAACTTTTCCCATATATTTTTGTGCGTTTTTCCTAAAACAGTAGGGTTGGGATTTGTTCAGATGTGCCTGAGGGCATGTCTACACTGCAGCGTTATTTCAAAATGATTCACGTTATTTCAAAATAACAGAGTGTACATCTTCATGATTTGAAATAATTTTGAAATAATGGGCTTCTTATTCCAACTTCTGTAACCCTCATTTTGTGAAGAGTTAGGAAAATCAAAGGAAGAATGTTCTCTTGATTTCCTGCTGTGTAGACAGTGCCTAATGCTGAGTTAAGGTACTTCGATTTCAGCTACGTAATTAATGTATCTGAAGTTGCGTATCTTAATTTGACTTTAGCCTACACTGTAGATGTACCTTGAGAAACATATAAACATAAGTCCCACCCAGTTTCAATAGGGCTTGTGCTCCCATATCACCTAGGTGCTTTCAAAAATCCCACATAATTTTCTTTGAGCTTGATCTTGCTCCATAGTGTACAGGTGCAGTTGGGGAATGAGGAAGGGGAAAAAGAGAATCAATTAGAAGGGGGAGAGGAGCCTTTTCCCCAGTTGCACTTTCATGTTAGTAGGACAGAATACTTTCCTAGGGCTTGGGAGGGGTGTGCAGAAGAGGACGCCAGGGATGTAGGAGCAAGCAGTACTAGGCATCACACCACATGTACTCACATCGATTTCTGTCTTGATAGAATGACGGTGATAAGCACACATAGCTGGAACTACTCTGCTCCACCGTATAATTTTAGCATATTAGAGCAGGAATTAGCTGTCATTGTTTAAAAATATAAAAATTATCAGTTGAAATACATCTCTGTGTGTGGCCACTTCAGGTTTTCTAAAGGAACAGAATTTGGTCAAGAAAGGGTTAAAGAAGTTACTACTGCTGCTGTAATATGCACCAGCCTGTTTTGGTCTTTTAAGTTTTCACATTTATCTTACCACAGGTTCTCTTCTTCTTGTCTAGAATATGCAAATCTCTAGACTCCTAAGACCAACTAGCTATGGATATGCATTTCATCTTAAAACAAAGACCAAGGAAAAATAATGTGAAAAAGTTATTCAAAGGATTTTGGAAACAGGTGTTCTAAATCTACACTAATTGGATTTCAGTTAATTATTCCTTTTACTTTAGGGAATATAAGAGAGAAATATAGGGGGAAAACACGGACAACTTCTCTGACATACTAATTGCTCTAATATTATTTAATGTAAGCCAACAACAACAACAATAAAACCCTGCAAACAATTAAACAAATATCCTTAAAATAATTATTCTGAAAAAATAAGTAATGAGAAAATGGTTAAAAAAGCAAACATGGACTTTTGAAACCTATTATCACATTTCCAGCTTGACTTATTTCATTTGTTTTGTACAACCTAAACTTTCAGTTTTTAATAGATAATCAAAAAGAAAGAGTTAATGTCTTTATGGGTTGATTTTGGATGCCACAATAGCAACATGAGGGGCTGCCCAAATCCACACAGGATCACGGGGAACCCCGGAATCATTTACCTTTTTAGGGCCTCAGAGTGTACTGTCGATAAGATCAGGAACATACATCTAGAAGGTAAGACAGCAGGGGACTATGAAGGATCACATTTTCTTCTTTGAACTTCACCCCCATAATCACTGGACTCATTCCAATGTTTTGCATTTTGTTTTGTGTTGGAATATGATTGATTTTGTTGTTTTGTACACAACGTGATGACTTGCTTCTAAAACTGTCTAGTTTTAAAGGCATTTTTTTTGTTTTTATTAGAGTGCATAGTTTGTACCCCCCCAATACAAACAAGTCTTGTAACTATATAACGTTGTGGCCTTATGGTTGAGAAAACTTCCATTGATAAGGTTTGATGAAACTAAATATTAGTGGAAATGTTTTTGTCAGATGAGTAAATTTGAATAAAATCATTTTTTGTTTGGATTGTATCCTGTAGTGTGTGCAAAATTTTGTGCTGATATATAGAGAGTTTGCCCGCTTCTCATTTGGAGAATATGGAGTTTAGGTTAGTTTACTCACTTTTTTCTTTAAACTGCAGCACCACTGATTGTAACATTAGGTTGAGTAGAAGCAGAGAGTAAAATGGACTATATGAGACCATGAAACAGATTAGTCTCATTGCATTGTCCAGTATAGAGAAATGTAAGTATAATAAATACCTGTAGTTAAAATAGATTTAAAAGTTATTTCTATTTTAATAATCCGAGGTGTTACCAATAACATGAAAATACACTTATTTTTGAGGTGAGTTTTAATTTGATGGTGTTTCTTGAAAGAATGCTTTTTTGTATATACTTCATATATTTGAAGTATAAATAAAATGTTTTGCTTTTGATTGGTATATTGTTGACTTAATTGTAACTTTATTTACACTTCAACTTTAAGATTTAAAAAAGCTTAAGGTAAATCTGCCAGAAGGTGGCAACCATTTACGGGGTTGTGCCCACAAAAACTCATGATACCATCTACATTTTTTGTTAGTCTTTAAGGTACTGCAAGACTATTTGTTCTTTTTTAAGTTTTTTTCATGTATATCAGGGCTACTCAACACATGGCCCACCGCCCATTTGTTTGCGACCCATGGTGGATCCCACCTCTCACCACTGGTGGTCGGGCGGCTGTGGAGCAGGGATCCAGCCAGCAGCAAGACCTACTAGTACTGATAGGGGGAGAGAAAGAGGGAGACAGAAAATATGGGACAATTTGACCTTTTTTAAGAAAAAGTCAGAGCACCTGCAAGAGGACTTAAATATGAGACTGTCCCTTTAAAAATGGGACATCTGATCATCCGAGAACAGGGCTACTCAACACATGGCCTGAGGTGCAGTTTGGGTTTATGTGGGGCTCTACACGCAGCCTGCATGTGGGAGCCTTTGAACAAGGCCTCCGCTGGAAACACACTCAACAATGGCGAGTCAATATAATGATCTTTTGTTGATATGCATTTTACTAGTTAAATTCCTGGACTGTCATTGCTCATTAAAAGTGCTGTCATATGGATGAAAATCGGGTAAATGTTGCATTTTATTAATAACAGCAGAACTGACTTAAATGGGGCCTGCATGTTGTGTAGTCTTGCCTTAATTTTGTGTTCATGCCCGTCAGTATGAAAGAAACTATTTGCATATATTTGCACATATTTGCATGTATATGCAATCATATTTAAGTTGCAGGCCTCAGCATGTGCTGCGAGTATCATTTTGGCTCCCGGGGCTTCCAAAGTTGAGTAGCCCTGATATACATGCTAGTTACTTACATGTATGAAAATGTGGAAAAGGGGAGTTCCAGCATTAAATGGTGCTTATCTATCACTAAGGCATAATCTTAGGGAAATACACACATATACCTGTTGCATACACATGAATTTATACTATCTCAAAAATTTGTACATACATAAATACAGCACGCACCTTTTATGCATTTGAATGCACATACATTCTGATGTGACAGTGAACTTCTGCAATTTTTTGCAGACTCTTGAGGGAAAAATATTACAGTATAACCCAAATGCTAACTTGTTTTTTTAATTTCTGAGGGCATATACCAAAAAAAGGTGCTTTGGTTGGCTGGAATTATCTTACTATTTCTAGTCTTTTTCTTCAAATGAGGTGAAAAAAGTGATAAGGTAAAGGAGAAAACTTGACTTCTGTGGGGCAGAAAGTTCTTAGAGAATGTATCACACTATTTTTGTATTGTTTGTCTTTTAGAGTTTAGAGAGTTCGAATTCTTGAAATAGATATATGCTAATACTCCACGTGTGCAACTCACATTTATGTGATTGGAAACTATAGCTCAAGAAAGAATTTGGGTGTTTGATATGTGTGACAAATACACAGTTTTGAATATTTTGTTTAATGGGACTATGTATAATATCTAAATGTGTGAACATGTTTTGGAAGAAAAGTTGCTATCCCAAGGGAATATTTGACTCTTGAGTGCATTTGAACTCATACTTTATCCTTGCCAGTATAACACACAAGGTTTCTCTGTAAATTAAGATGTATCAAACATTCTTTTTTAGTTAAGCTTTAAAATAGCGGCTTCAAATTTTCAAGATTTTGTTTAATCAAATACACATCGTTATCAGAGTAAAAATATTTCAAAATTCTAGCTGTAATTTATCTATGGACCATTATAATTTAGTTTGCTTAAAAGAGTATAAAACATCATCAGGACAGTGGTCATGTATTTTGTACAGGTTCCTATATGTACTTTTCTCCTTGCCTATCACTTTCTGATTTTTTTAATCTATCACATTTTAAGTGCAATCTTCATAGTATCTAGGTGCCAATTTATTGCCCTTTAAAATATTTTCTTTGAATCCGCTGAATGCTTTTGTTTGCTTGAGATGTGAATGGATTTGCTGGATAGTTAGAGAATAAAAGCCTACTTGTGATCAGTCCTACACAGATATGTATTGCTTATCAGCACTGTTTACAACCTAAGTGGGGATATCTATCCCTGTATATCTGAGATCAGAAGTGGGACCAGTGGGTCTAATTCAAAGCCCATTGAAGACTTCTGTGGATTTGAATAGACTTTGCATCAAAGTGTCTAATCATGGGTCTGACTCATTTGAGTGTGAGCAAATAGGAAGGAGAAACAATAAAATATTTTAAAACTGGACAAATTGTTTTATAAGGAAACATCACAATAGGAGCTTTTGGTATGCTTACATTGTATCAGAATGTTGTTGGTATCATTTTGTACCTGTAGGAGGTCTTTTGTTAACACGTTTTGAATAGAAAAGTTAATGCACTTGCACTAAAATGTATATGTACAATATGGACTTGAGATACATGACACATCTGTATAATACACACATTCACTTTGTGAAATATAGCATGGAAAATATTTATGAGTACCATAGGACATGAAACTCAGTGCCGTCATTTCTAAATGAAAATTATGTGACAGTTCATCTGTATTTAATGCTAACATTGCTTGATCTAGACATAAAGAATTTAGCAGCCATTTATCATAGCATACCGTACTGTTCATTTCCTGATGTACTTGCTTAGGATACATTGGCGTTTTAATCTCAACATGAGCCATGGCCTAATTTTAGATGTTTAATGAAAGGAAAACCCAGAGAGAGACAGATTTTTCACATGGCTATTAGAACTCTACTCCCACAACTTGAATCAGTTGGTCTTTTTAATACATACTCCCAGAAGCCATTGCTTGGTTCCTACACCAGATGCAGGTGTTCCCTTGTGCTGTCAGCCAGGAATGATTAATGAGGATTTGCCCCTACTGAAAGCAGTCTTTGGAGCATTGTTCAGGGCATCTGTGGAACTGTCGGGGGAGACAAGGACACAAGTGAACAACCAATTATTTGGCCATCACTGAGGCAGCATGAAAAAGACATCAAATTGGACAGAGGAGCAAAGCTTTTGTTTTGTGATCATATTTTTAGGTGTTAATAATAGAGGAATTTTACCTGCTTCTTTTTTTCCCTTTGGTCAGGCATAGGTCTAAAGCTAGACAGATTTATTTTTTTTAAAGACTGTGGTTCTTTAAAAGTATAAAAGGGAGAAGAACACGCACACAATTGATTTGTTGGCAGTTGCTTGGTGGGTATAAAGATGTTTTGCTCTGCTAAAAATTCAGTGGGTAGGAGGATCCTTCATGCAGGGAGCTCCTTAATTGCTGGCCATACAAACAGTTAGGAAGACTGGGGCTTTAACAAGTGAGAGCACAGAAAAGTGCTTCATTAGGACTCTGAAACAGAAAAAGAGCAAAGCTGGGAAACATTTCCAAGATTATATTAAGCATTCAGTATGCTTCCTTCTTCTATCAGGAAGAAAATAGTCTTATATTCAGAAGAGTAGAAGGACATTTTATATTTTCAGTGCAATCTGAAAGACGATTAAGTTGATACCTTTATAACTTCTTACGCGTGATCTTCTCAAGACTGTCTTCAGTATTTTAAGAATTAGTGAAGCTATAGAGTGAAAATGAAGTCTTTAAAAAGAAGATAATATTTTATTAGTAGTTAATAACACATGCAATATCATAGTGTCAACCATGCCACAAAAATCTGCTTTATATTTTTATTGGTTAATACTTTTTGTCTTTCAAACAAAAGGGTTCAAGTCTTAAAATGAATACAAATATTATCAGAAATATCTCTATGAGAGGAGCTGTTGAGCTAGACATAGAATCAAAGGGTCTAAAATATCTAAATAATTGTCCACAAAGAGAAAATGATACATTTTAGGCACAACATTTTTAATGTGGTAGTGATGTGGCCTATTTTGCACCTGCAAAAAGCATGTGAACAACTGTGTACATGTAAATGCCTTTTCATTTGCTCAAACATTTTTCTACATGTTGTGGTGAGCACACTCTTATATACATCCTTGCTTGTGCAAAATTAGAGGCTGCAGTTGAAAATTTGCCGCCTCATATCCAGATGTCAGCCAAGATTCAAACATTTGAAAAATCTGAGTGATCAACTAACATCTATATCCAGGGATGGATATAGGGCAGGGCGAACGGGGCGGCCGCCCTGGGCCCTGCGCTTCAGAAAGCCCCGCGCATGCGCCGTGGCGTCGCTGCGCATGCGCATGGCATCACTGCGCATGCGCCATGGCAAAGGGGGGCCCCCGCGGAATTATACTGCCCGGAGCCCCGCAAAACGGTCATCTGCCCCTGTCTATATCTGCTATTGTGGGATTATTTTTATAGAAGATGCAAAAATGTAAAACATACACAGAAAAAATATTTTGTCCCAACAACTGGATGAAAAAATCGGTAGGCTGAAACAATAAAAAGAGAGAATTTGTATGTTTTTAATAGACGTCTGTCTGAAGCGTTCATATTTTAGGAACACCAACTAGAATCCTAAAGAAAGAAACTCTTCTCCAAAAGAAAATCAGAAGCAGCCATATGAAACTCCATGAAAACATCATCATTACTGTATCAGGTTTGCTCCAATTAACAGCTCTAGAACTGCACACAACACTGCGTAGACCAACAAATCTCTTTCCCTGTGTGATGGGCATTTGCTCCTCTTCTCCAGAGCTAGCTCCTGGAGCCACTCATAGGTCTATCCTGTCCCCTCTTCTATTTGATATCTGTGCTATAAAGTAAGTTTGTTCAAGGTTAATATAGCTATCAGATACATTCAACTCTTTTTCCCTTCTTGTCAGGAGCAGACAATGGCATCATCCAAATACCCCAGTCTCTGAAGAAAGGGGGAAAGTGTTTCAAGGACATGGCAAAAATTATGGTGGCATCTCTGCTGAGGGCATTTACTCTCTGACTGTCAAGGTGATGCACAGTCATTCCTAATCCTGGACTAGCATGTAGCTTCAATGGCCAGAAATGCTGCCTTTGGTAGGTAGAAGGCTGCCTCCTTTGTTCACAGATGAGTACCTTGACACAGTATTTCATGGGTACACTGGATTGGTGCAAAATGCTCCTTATCTTTGAGCTGTGAGTGAAGAGACAGTAGAGATCAGGCTGAGTTTGAATCTTGCCACATACAGACACACTGCATGAGCATTCCCTATGGTAAAGGTTGCCAAATAACCCTGTAGCATTTCTTCTCTGTGTGTGATCCAATCTCATTTGGATAATCATTTTGGGTTCTGTTGTTCATATTTGGTTCTTAGTTGCTATCGGTGTATTATAAATTAATACACACTATGAATAAAGAGTTGTGCAGCATCTTATTCACAATACCTCATTAGTCCTGTGAGAAATAGAGATGTAAAACAAAACCACGAAACAATAAATATGGACACACAGTATGGGATAAAGTTTTATATTTGTGCCAGTAGCCAACTATAGCAGCTATGAACATCAGCTTTGATTTAGTTTTACAAATTCCCCCCAATGGAGAGCAATGATATTACAAAACTCTTACCACTTTATAGAGTGATGAAAACCCCATACCGCTTCGCTAATGTTAGTTCTTATTAAATCTCACAACACCATAGCAAGTAGCATTGTATTTTTTCTCTCACATATGACTTTTCCCCATCCTTCACCAAATAAGTGATCCCTTCCTTATTATGTTAATGATGGTAAGATCTATAATTTACTCAAATACGCTTGTGACACCCCATTTTGTATTCTAAATCATATTGTAGCTCTTTGACTCTTCTTGTTGAAAAAGGGACTCTGACTGATAATTGCTGAATGCTTCATAAATAGCATGGCTGGAGAAATGAAATGCTAGAATTTCTATCAACAGTCTGAAGCACTGAAAAGAGTGACTTAATTATAAGCAGAAACCAAAATGTTATGTTTATTTTAAAAAATCACATAATATAATTTTGTGCAAAACTGGTGTTCATACTGGATTGACAGCACTGGAGACCTAACTCTTCCTTTTTATTCATAAAGTGGGTACTGTCCAAGCATGAGGAGTCTGAACTTATTGACACAGCTGAAGTGGCTGGGTGAGACAGCTGTATACCGGTGCCTACCGTGGGAAATTTGAAATGCCTAACTCTTTCCTTTCAGCGACCCTTTTTATTCCATCCCATTTTTTCCTTTCCTCATAAAACATGTACCTGCTTTCTCTCTCCCATTTGGGGAGAAAAGTGGCATATAATATTTTTAGGATTTTTTGTTTTATATTGGGAAGATAATCCTGTGTTGCCAACCTCAATTATTCAAAAATAGTTAGACCTCCAAAATAATGATTAATTTAAAAATTATGATATTTTAAGACCCTTTTAAGATCTTTTTTCTTTGCCCACTTTTGGTTTTGGAGACTTCAGTGTCATGTTTTGAAAGTTTTTTTCTACAACCATGAAAGATAGGTTTTTATGTGTTTCTTTTTAAAGGCAAGCTGAAGTTCTTTGTGTAACCACATGACTGCAAGAAATAGGTCTTGAAAGGAGACACAAATGAGACTCAGAATATAACAGAAAGTTGGTAACTTTGCTTTTCCCTACTTTAAAGTGCATGTTGGCAACAGTGAGGCTCAAAAATATAAGAGCTGTCTTTGCTGCAGCTTGTGTTGGCAGGATTCATATGTTTAATTCTCTTCTCAGCTGCATAATGGTGCTTTATAATTATGGGCATTACAGTGTGGTTGTTATGTCACTGATGGCCATAACCACACCAAAATTACTCTTAAATTCAGATTTTCTGTAACATTTCTTATAATACCAATAACTTAGAGAAAAAAAAGTACAGATATCAATTAATCAAAAACTGCAAATGAGTTATGTGAAATTCATTCCATCCCTTACTGATAGGTAAAGCTTCGTCTTATACATTTTAGGTGTTAGAACTGTGAAATTTATGTGATCTGTTAAGCTTGATACACTGAAAAAGCCCATATAGACAGTGTAAAAGCCATGCCCTCCTAGTATTTTGTAGCCTTTCCTAAGGCCACATTCATGGTAAAGGATATTACAACACTTATGGTGTTCATTTGTCCCAGTGAAGATTTTTTAAGGCTCTACTTAGCATGTAATCCCTATTTAAAAGCCGATTTTAGTGTGTTTTAGAAGACTGGAAAATTCAGACAATATGCCATGCTCAGATTAGATGCTAGCAAGCAGTATCCAGCACACCTTGGAGAAGCAAGAGGAAATGTAGTACTTCCGGGGAAAAGAAATAGATACAGCATTCACCCTGTGGTATGTCTAGACTACATCCCTCTGTCGCCAGAGGGATGTGAATTAGACATACTGAAATTGCTAATGAAGAGGGGACTTAAATAGCCCGCGCTTTATTAGACTAAAAATGGCTACCGCTTTTTGCCGACGTGGCAGTTTGATGGCAAAAAGCGGCAGTCTAGATGGGGATCGGTCGACAAGGAAAGCCTTTTCCAACCGATCCATTATGCCTCGCGCGACGAGGTTTACAGGATCGGTCGGAAAAGGCTTTCCTTGTCGACCAATCCCCATCTAGACTGCCGCTTTTTGCCAGCAAATTGCTGCGTCTGCCAAAAGCGTTGGCCATTTTTGTTCTAATGAAGCACGAGATATTTAAATCCCTGCTTCATTAGCAATTTCGGTATGCCTGATTTACATCCCTCTGGTGACAGAGGGATGTAGTCTAGACATACCCCTGGGCTATGTCTACACTGGCAGCTTCTTGCGCAAGAATATCTTGTGCAAGTATTCTTGTGCAAGAAGTCTTGCGCAAGCAAAAGTCCACACTGCCATGTTTGAGCTGTGCTTCTGCTCTAAAGCATCCATGGCAGTGTGGATGCTCTCTTGTGCAAGAACGCTCCAATGGCCATTTTAGCCATAGGGCTTTCTTGCGCAAGAAGCCCCTGCTGAGCATCCACACTGCCCTCTTGCGCAAGAGCCACTGAGCAAGAGGGCTTACACCTGTTAAAAAAGAGCATAGCTCTTGTACAAAAAGCCCTCTCTTACCACACCGTACTGTAAATCTTCTTGTGCAAGAGTGGGTGGGCAGTATAGATGCTCTGCGGATTCTTGCGCAAGAACGGCCGTTCTTGCACAAGAACCCGCCAGTGTAGACATAGCCCTGGTGTATAGATGCAGGGAGGGCATCCCAAAATATCTCTATAGTGATTAGTAGAATAAATACAATACAAAACCACCACTAGTGTATCTCCTTATATTACCACAGATCTTTAATAATGATATAATGACTGAACATAAGAACAGCCATACTGGGTCAGACCAAAGGTCCATCTAGCCCAGTATCCTGTCTGCCAACAGTGGCCAACACCAGATGCCGTAGAGGGAGTGATCACAACATGTAATCCTCACGTGATCCTTCCCCTGTCATTCACCTCCGGAGAAACAGAGGCTAGGGATACCATTCCTACCCATCCTGGCTAATAGCCATTGATGGACCTAACCTCCATGAATCTATCTAGATCTTTTTTGAACCCTGTTAAAGTGCTAGCCTTCACCGCATCCTCTGGCAAGGATTTCCACAGGTTGGCTGTGCGCTGAGTAAAGACAATTTCCGTTTGTTTGTTTTAAACCTGCTGCCTATTAATTTAATTTGGCAACCTCTAATTCTTTTATTGTGGGAATAAGTAAATAGCTTTTCCTTATTCACTTTTTCTACACCAGTCATGATTTTATAGACCTCTATCATATCCCCCTTTAGTCTCCGCTTTTCTAAGCTAAAAGTCCAAGTCTTTTTTAATCTCCCTTCATATGGGACTTGTTCCAAACTCCTAATAATTTTGTTGCCCTTTTCTGAACCTTTTCCAATGCCAGTATATCTTTTATAAGATGAGGTGTCCACATCTGTATGCAGTATTCAAGATGTGCGTGTACCATGGTTTTATATAGTAGCAATAAGATATTTTTTCTGTCTTATTCTCTATCCCTTTTTTAATGACTCCTAACATTCTATTTGCTTTTTTGACTGCTGCTGCACACTGAGTGGATGTTTTCAGAGAACTATCTACAATGCCTCCAAGATCTCTCTCTTGAGTAATTGTAGCCAAATTAGTCTCCATCATATTATATACATAGTTGGGATTATTTTTTCCAATGTACATTACTTTACATTTATCAACATTAAATTTCATTTACCATTTCATTGCCCCAATCACTTAGTTTGGTGAGATCTTTTTGAAACTCTTTACAGTCTGCTTTGGTCTTAACTATCTTGAGCAGTTTGATATCATCTACAAATTTTGCCACCTCACTATTTACCTCTTTAGCTAGATCATTTATAAATAAGTTGAATAGGTTTGGTCCCAGGATAGACTCTTGAGGGACCCCACTAGTTACCTCTCTCCACTCGGAAAACGTACCATTTATTTCTGCCCTTTGTTTCCTGTCTTTTAACCAGGTATCAGTCCACAAAAGGACCTTCCCTCTTATCCCATGACAACTTACTTTACTTAAGAGCCTTTGATGAGGGACCTTGTCAAAGGCTTTCTTGTCAAAGGCATGATTTCCCTTTACAGAAACCATGTTGACTTTCCCCCAACAAACTGTATCCATCCATGTGTCTGACAATTGTATTCTTTACTATAGTTTCAACTAATTTGCCCAGTACTGATGTTAGACTGTAATTGCTAGCAAAATGCAGGACAATGTAGCACTTTAAAGACTAACAAGATGGTTTATTAGATGATGAGCTTTCGTGGGCCAGACCCACTTCCTCAGATCAAATGGTGGAAGAAAGTAGTCACAACCATATATACCAAAGGATACAATTTAAAAAAATGAACACGGCTACATTTCTATCACTGTAATTGCTAGGATCACCTCTAGAGCCCTTTTTCAGTATTGGCATCATGTTAGCTATCTTCCAATCATTAGGTGCGGAAGCCAATTTAAAGGATAGATTACAAACCATAGTTAATAGTTCTACAGTTTCCCATTTGAGTTCTTTTAGAACTCTTGGGTGAATGCCATCTGGTCCTGGTGACTTGTTACTGTTAAGTTTATCGATTTGCTCCAAAACATCCTCTGACAGCTCAATCCGGGACACTTCCTCAGCTTTGTCACCTAAAAAGAATGGCTCAGGTTTGGGAATCTCCCCAATATCCTCAGTCATGAAGACCAAAGCAAATAATTAATTTAGCTTCTCTGCTATGACTTTATTATCTTTGAGTGTTCCTTTAGCATCTCGATCGTCCGAGGGCCCCACACTAGTTGTTTAGCCATCTTCCTGCTTCTGATGTACTTAAAAAACATTTTAATATTACTTATTGACTTTTTGGCTAGCTGTTTTTCAAACTCCTTTTTGGCTTTTCTTATTATATTTTTACACTTAATTTGACAAAGTTTATGGTCCTTTCTATTTTCCTCCCTAGCATTTGACTTCCACTTTTTAAAAGATGTCTTTTTATCTCTCTCTGCTTCTTTTACCTGGTGGCACTTTTTTGGTTCTCTTACTGTGTTTTTTAATTTGGGATATACATTTAAGTTGAGCCTTTGTTATGGTGTCTTTGAAAAGTTTCTATGCAGCTTGCAGAGATTTTACTTTAGTCAAAATCTTTACCTTTTAATTTTTTAAAAATCTTTTAAAATCTTTACCTTTTACTTTACCTTTTAATTTCTGTATCTCAATTTCTGTTCTGTTAATTTTATTATTTTTGTAGCCCCCCTTCCTGAAATTAAATGCCAGTGTTGGGCTGCTGAGATGTTTTCCCGCCACAAGGATGTTAAATTTTATTGTATTATGGTCACTATTTCCACGTGGTCCAGTTATATTTATCTTTTGAACCAGATCCTGCTCTCCACTTAGGACCAAATCAAGAACAGCCTCTCCCCTTGTGGGTTCCAGAACCAGCTACTCCAAGAAGCAGTCATTTAAGGTATCAAGAAATTTTATCTCTTCCTCCTGTCCTGAGGTGATGTGTACCCAGTTAATATGGGGATAGTTGAAATCCTCCGCTATTATTGAGTTTTTTAATTTGATAGCCTTTCTCATCTCCCTTAGCATTTCATTGTCACTATCAGGCTATGTCTAGACTATATCCTTCTGTCAGCAGAGGGATGTAAATGAAGCACTTCGAAAGTACAAATGAAGCTGGGATTTAAATATCCTGCGCTTCATTTGCATAATCACATAATGGCACGCTTTCGAAAAAGAGTTATTTCGAAATTGAAACTGCAGTCTAGATGCGGTTCTTTCGAAAATTGGGCACTTTTTTGAAAGATCCTGTAAGCCTCAAAAAATGAGGTTTACAGGATCTTTTGAAAAAGTGTCCCGTTTTCGAAAGAACCATATCTAGACTGTGGTTTCAATTTCGAAATTGCGCTTTTTTGAAAGAACACCATTACGTTTTTATGCAAATGAAGTGTGGGATATTTAAATCCCAGCTTCATTTGTACTTTCAAAGTGCTTCATTTACATCCCTCTGCCTACAGAAGGATGTTGTCTAGACACAGCCTCACTGTTCAGATCAGGTGGTTAATAATATATCCCTACTGCTATGTTCCTATTATTGGAGCATGGAATTACTATCCATAGAGATTCTATGGAACATTTAGGCTCATTTAAGATTTTTACTTCATTTGATTCTACATTTTCTTTTACGTATAGTGCCTCTCCCCCACCAGCACAACCTGTTCTGTCCTTCTGATATATTTTGTTCCCTGGTATGATTATGTCCCATTGATTGTCCTCATTCTAACAAGTTTCTGTGATGCCTATTATATCAATATCCTCCTTTAAAACTAGGCACTCTAGTTCACTCATTTTACTATTTAGACTTCTAGCATTTGTGTATAAGCACTTTAATAACTTGGCATATCTGTATTCCATTTCCTGATGTGTTAGACTCATTTTTATTTGATTGTGTCTCATCTGATCTGACTCATACTTCCATCCTCTCTTCCTGACTATAACATAGAGTATCTCTATTAATAGAACCTCTCTGTCCAATCCATGTGCTCGTCCACACCTGTCAGCTTTCCCCCAGCCCTTAGTTTAAAAACTGCTCTACAACCTTTTTAATGTTAAGTGCCAGCAGTCTGGTTCCATTCTGGTTTAGGTGGAGCCCATCCTTCCTGTATAGATTAGTAAGGCATTTGATACAGTACCACATGGGGAATTATTGGTTAAATTGGAAAAGATAGGGATTAATATGAAAGTTGAGAGGTAGATAAGCAACTGGTTAAAGGGGAGACTACAGCAGGTCATATTGAAAGGTGAACTGTCAGGTTGGAGGAAGGTTACTAGCGGAGTTCCTCAGGGATCAGTTTTGGGGCCAATTTTATTTAATCTTTTTATTGCTGATCTTGGCACCAAAAGTGGAAGTGTTCTAATAAAATTTGTGGATGACAAAGTTGGGAGCTATTGCCAATTCAGAAAAGGATCGGGATATCATACAGGAAGACCTGGATGATCTTGTAAATTGGGCTGTGTCCAGACTCAGGGGTTTTTTCGGGAAAAGTAGCCTTTTTCCGAAAAAACTTCCCCTGCGTCCAGACTCAAGCCGCGTTCTTTCGAAATTAAATCGAAAGAACGCGGCTTTTCTTTCGATGGCGGTAAACCTCATTTCACGAGGAAGAACGCCTTCTTTCGAAAGTTCCTCTTTCGAAAGAAGGCGTTCTTCAATGTAAATAGGGCTTTTTCGAAAGAGAGCATCCAGACTCACTGGATGCTTTCTTTCGAAAAAGCAAGCCGCTTTTTCGAAAGTTCAACGTGCAGTCTAGACGCTCTCTTTCGAAAGAGGCTCTTTCAAAAGTATCTTTCGAAAGAGCCTCTTTCGAAAGAGGCTTGCAGTCTAGACATAGCCATGGAGTGATAGCAATAGGATGAAATTTAATAGTGAGAAGTGTAAGGTTATGCATTTAGGGATAAATAACAAGAATTCTAGTTATAAGCTGGGGACTCATCAGTTGGAAGTAACGGAGGAGGAGAAGGACCTCGGAGTCCTGGTTGATTATAGAATGACTATGAGCTGCCATTGTGACATGGCCATGAAAAAGGCTAATACGATCTTGGGATGTATTAGGCGAGGTATTTCCAGTAGGGATAAGGAGGTGTGAGTGCCATTATACAAGGCATTGGTGAGACCCCATTTGGAATACTGTGTGCAGTTCTGGTCTCCCATGTATAAGAAGGATGAATTCAAACTGGAACAGGTACAAAGAAGGGCCACTAGGATGATCCGAGGAATGGAAAACCTGTCTTATGAAAGGAGACTCAAGGAGCTTGGCTTGTTTACTTTAACCAAAAGAAGGCTGAGGGGGGACATGATTGCACTTTTTAAATATATTAGAGGGATAAATACCAGGGCGGGAGAGGAATTATTTAAGTTTAATACCAATGTGGACACAAGAACAAATGGATATAAGCTGGCTAGTAGGAAGTTTAGACTTGAGATTAGACGAAGGTTTCTAACCATTAGAGGAGTGAGGTTCTGGAACGGCCTTCCAAGGGAAGTAGTGGGGGCAAAAGATCTATCTGGTTTCAAGATTAAACTAGATGGGTTTATGAAGGGGATGGTTTGATGAGATAACATGATCTTGGTAGCTAATTGACCATTCATTATCAGTGGGAAATAGGTCAATGGAGGGATGATAGGAGTTACTATAGAGAACTTTCTGGGTGTCTGGCTGATGAGTCTTGCCCACATGCTCAGGGTTTAGCTGATCGCCATATTTGGGGTCGGGAAGGAATTTTTCTCCAGGGTAGATTGGCAGAGGCCCTGGAGGTTTTTCGCCTTCTTCTGTAGCATGGGGTACAGATCACAGCTGGAGGATTCTCTGCATCTTGAGGTCTTCAAAGTATTTGAAGGCTTCAATATCTGAGATATAGGTGAGAGGATTATTCTAGGAGGGGTGGGTGAGATTTTGTGGCCTGCACTGTGCAGGGGGTCAGACTAGATGATCATAATGGTCCCTTCTGACCTTAAAGTCTATGAGTCTATGAGATTCCCCATATCCAAAAAGTTTCCCCAGTTCCTAATAAATCTAAACCCCTCCTCTCTAAACCATCATCTCATCCATGCATTGAGACTCTGAAACTCTGCCTGCCTGCCTGGCCCAGTGCGTGGAACTGGAAGCATTTCAGAGAATGCTACCATAGAGGTCCTAGATTTTAATCTCTTTCCTACCATCCTAAATTTTGCCTGCAGAACCTCTTTCCTGTCCTTCCCTATGTCATTGGTACCTATATGTATCACGACCACCGGCTCCTCCCCAGCACTGCACATAAGTCTATCTAGATGTCTCGAGAGATCCGCAACCTTCACACCAGGCAGCCAAGTCACCATACGATTCTCCTGGTCATCACAAACCCAGCTAGGTTTCTAATGATCAAATCCTCTATTACTAATACCTGCCTTTTCCTAACAACTGGAGTTCTCTCCCCTGGAGATGTGTCCTCAGTGCAAGAAGATACCATAACAGCCTCTGGAAATAGGGTCCCAACTATGGGATCATTTCCCTCTGCTCCAGTTGAATATTTTCCTTCCCTGAGCCTTTCATCCTCCTTAACAGCACAGGGTCTGTCTGACCAGAGGTGGGACAGTTCTACAGTGTCCCGGAAAGCCTCATCTATGTACCTCTCTGCCTCCCTTTGCTCCTTCAATTCAGCTACCCTAGTCTCCAAAGCCCGTATGCGATCTCTGAGGGCCAGGAGCTCCTTGCACCAAATGCACACATACGCCACCCACCCACAGAGCAGGTAATACATGCTACTTTGAATGTAATAAACAGGATAGCCCCCCACTCCCTGACTGGGCTTCTGCCTACATTCTCTCCTACAGCTACTTAGGTTATTGATAGGGTTTTTATTTAAATCACAAAGTTTTGTTTTTAGTTTAGTTTAAAAGTTTTAAAGAATAGCAGTCGTATCTCACCCCCTTCCAACTCCCTCTTGAAACTCCCTGCTCGCTGCCCCTGCTCGCAAAGCTCTCTGGTTGCTTACTCACGGGGTTTATAAAGCCCTGGCCCTCCTGATAGCCCCCTTCCCTGGCTAAAGGCTCAACTAATGAGTGGAGGGTTCTAGATTTCAGCTCCTCATTTAGAAACTCACAGCTTCCAACTGCTGGCCACAGCACAGGGTCCTTCAAACAAACAGCTCAGCACTTGAATCAGCAAACAAACAGACAGACAGACAGACACAAGCTCAGCACACAGTTTCTTTCAGGCAACTAGCAAGTTACCCCCAAACACAAACACTACAGACAGCTACTTACTTCAAGGTTCCTTATTTGCTCCTCCTTCACTTGGAGAACTCCTTCTCAAAACTCGCTCTTAGCTGCCTCTGTTCTCAAAGCTGCCTCTGTTCTCAAATATTACATATTCAGTATGTTTTATATATGAGAAATCTTCTTCTCTTGTGTCCTGAAAGATATTTAGTGCCAAAAATATTTGGGAGAGTAGTTTGTGAACTTTGCATTACTGCACATCACAAAGCAGTCAAGAGAAAGTTTAAAAAAAACCATTTTATTAAATGACTATTAAAATCCTGTTCATTTGAATATATCCAGACCTACTTTCACACTCTCATGTGGAAGTGTGTGAACTTGTATTGCCTAATTTCAAATCCATTTTAACTTAGTGGTTTTGAAATTTAACTTAAATGTTCATTTCACTCAGCAGGGATCGAAAAGAAGGAGCAGACTGAGGGCAGAGAGAAAATATCCAATGCAAAATAGCATTAAAAAAGAAGCAGAGGAAAAAAAATTAACAAAGTCAGGGCTGAATCCACAACTTATGGAACCCCAGGCACAGCATCACACACTCCCTCCTGCCTACAGCTGACCTTCTTGTTGCACACAGTTTTAGAGAGGTATTGGAACCCCTAAAGTACCGCTGTCCCTAAGCACATGCCTACTGTGCCAAATTGGAAATCTTGCCCTGGGTGCAGTGTGTAATACGTATATACCCAATGCAGAATAACTATTTCTTTCTCAATACCCATTACATTCTGTAGCACAGAGGTTTCCCTTTAGCTAGAAAATCATGTTTGTTTGTTTATCTTTTAATTGAATCACCCATGGAAGGAAAAAAATAGGGGATTAATTTACAGAAGAAAATGGATCACATGGCTGAATCAGTTACTTGAACCCAAAGATTAACTTGAGAGGGTCACAGAACTTTGAGCTCCATGAAGAGCATCTGCTCTAGTACATAATGTAACTGCAGTGGATAGAGTGTTCACTATATAATGTATGCTGATAATTTGTGTTTCTAGCTAACATCTTCATCCTGCACCCTGCAACATCTTCTGAGTTGTGAAGAGTCATCACTTCTTAGTCTGAACTAATGGCCCTGCATTATACATGGTAGGTACAGGGGGTTAAAGTTAATTCTAATCTTGTAAAATTGTTGATTTTAGGGAGCATTCAGTATCCTGCCATTTGAGAGTCTTTGGTAGGAAGGGATATTAGTATAATGAGCGTTATCTGCAACATCAGTGTTAAGAGCTTGGGGTATAAACAAAAGGCATACTTAATCCTGCTCCAGTAATCAGCATTCTTAGCAGATAGATGACTTGTATGTATATGGCTTTCCAACAGTTTATTCCAAAAGTAAAACATTTAACGTTGCAACAGGACACGTGAGTGATATGAAGTGATCCACTTTGCTCCCTTATTTTCGGCTAGCTAAATCTGTCTAGCTCCTCAGTTCAATCAAGTCCACTTAGAGGTCAAGTTTATTTACCTTGCCAGACAAACTAGTTCAATATCTTCCGTCGCTATCACAGATTGAAGATCAAATCTTTTATTAGCTTTACCCAAACTAAGAGAGACATTATTCCTTGTGATGAGTCGTTGGTGGGAAACAATACATCTCATTATAATATCCCATGATTTAGCTCCATCTCTCTCTACAGGTATTATGAATGCTGAGAAATTTGCTTATTCTTTTTGGTATTTTGATTCTTAAGAAATGTTAACACTTTTTTCTGACAGCCATAAAGCCAAATTCCATCTTCATGTAATTGAGGATAGAACTGGGTCCCAAATGAACTTCACACCTAATCTGCATATTCAGTATATTCAGCCAGTATGTCATCTTCATGGCATGCTCTAGCACAGATTGCTGGCAAAGTTTTAGTTACTTTCCACTAGAATTGGTTGGGAACTTTTCATCGAAATATTTTCCTGTCAGAAAAAGCCAAAATGGAAACGCTTTTGCAGAAGCATATTTGTTTTGGTGAAATTTTGGTGAGGAACTTCTGGTCAGAGTGAAAGACCAACCTTAGGATAGCCAGTGGCCCAATGGCTGTGGTGCATTACTTAGGCCTTACCCTCGAGTAAAGGGCATGCTTAGAGAGTGACTTTACCCTCGAGTACAGGGCAATCTTAGAGACCAACCTATTGCCCAATGGTTGGTGCACTCCCATGAGATGTGGGAGACCCAGGATCAAGGTTTCTGCTCTGCCTCAGTGTCACTCTGGCTTAATAACTAATTATTATATATATATGAAAGGAAATGGTTTTGACAGGAGGTGGACACTTGCCTAGGATACAGGAGATCCAGTTTCAGCTCCTTACATTGAATCAGGCAGAGCAGTGACTTGGAAAAGGGATTCCTATAGCCTATGGGGTTAATCTTGTCCCAAGGTGTAGTTTTGTCATTGTATAGTAATGACAAAATAGAATTCTTGTTTTCTGACCAGTCATCCTTCCCATCAGTCTGCTTGCACGAAATGGGCATATACCTGTCAGATCCTGCCCTCTGGGGATTCCCTTTGTGACTGAATAATTCCTTGGTAGTATAGGGTTGCAAAAACACCCTTCTTGGCTTACGGTAGAAAGTGCATGGCTGGGATATTTGTTGCATCCAGCTGATCTCCAGCTATCATTCTAGCCCATGGGGTTGGGGTGGCGCCATGAACAGCTGTTGTGTTTTGTGCTGAGGACTGAGTGGGTGCCAAGCAGCCACAGGGAGTGGAAAGTGACTTAGTCATATTTCTCTCCTCCTTTGCGCTACATCAAGCACAGCTCAGCCAGACCAGACAATCTGGTCCTCTAATTTTATTTTATTAAAGGTTTTAATTAAATTTAATTTTAGAGGTTTTACCAAGCCTCAGCTTTCTTAATTAGCCTCGGCTTTCCAAGGCTGATATAATTTGGGATCCCAGATTCAACCATTGCTGAAATCCACAGCCATTCTTTATTGTGATTTCTGTAATTCCCTCTATGGCCTCCTCAGGTCTTTGCTCCGCAGTTGCACAGATTCTGAGCTCCTTGATCCAATAGCTGCATTGGCCTGCTTTTCTGTTCTTGGTGCTCTTCTAATTCCCCCAGAAGCAGTGAAAGCACTGGCAATACAGGGATTACAATTTAGACATAAGGGAATGAGCAGAGGGCATGTGAGTGTGGCTCCAAATACAGTCACTTTAACTCCTTTAATATCAAGGAGCTTCTCTCTGTGTTTGTTTCTTTCTAGTATAGTGGGTTTTTTGGGAGGCGGGGGGAGAAATTAGGAGATTTTGAGTTATGTAAAGTCTGGTAACAGCAATTCTCACTTTATACACACAAACCGTCTTTATCCCACTCCACACTGCTTTTAATTCTCCTTATTTCTCCATGCAATTATGGCCCCTGATGGCAAAAGAGTTTGGTTTGCAGCATCCACTGTCTAGAATGGCCATCATATTCTGTTGCTATTGCAGGAGTCATGAGATGGTGGTGTTACACATGGTCTGAAACGCTCTTTTACTAAGTATGTTAGTCTTTGAAGCAATGCATGAGAATAGTTTTAGTGATGTAATTTTTTCTTGGGGGCACTGTGGGAGTAAGAGAGGCAGTTTTCTCTATGCCTTAATCTCTCTAACCAGTACAGTGTGGTGGCAGAGTTGATCCCTAGAAACTGGGCACTGGGTTTGCATGAGATCCCTGCATGCTGTTGTGACCATTTATGTTAGAGGACTAGTGCATCTCATACAAATTGCAGTAAGAATGCACCAAGGTGACTGATTCAATGCTTACCAGTCCCCATCTAATTTGCTGCTTTGCAGCGGAGTGAAAACACACCTCACCTTATCAACTCTTTTATTCTATTTTCAAACTGAATCTCAAATTTAATACTTCCACCCTTGACTTTATCCTTTACTTTATTTCTAACTTTACTGTTGGTTTTTCTCTGTTATTATTTAACTCTGTAGAAAATTGTGGAATGCAGGATGAAATGTATTTATATTATATTACAGTTTCTTAGCTCTGACAATAGCAGGGTAGCCACAATTTTCACTTTTTTTTATGACTCAGAGCTCCTGTGATGTTTCATGATTAAAGTAAAAAAAGCTGACACAAGAGTACACTCTAATTATTTTTGTTATTTTAAAATTCAAACTGACGTTGCCTGAACAACTTTGCTTAGGTAAGTACTAGCCCAGTATCCTGTCTTCAGACAGTGGCCAATGATAGGTGCCCCCAGGGTGAGTGAACAAAAACAGGCAATCATCGAGTGATCCCCTCCCCTGGCACACATTCCCAGTTTCTGACAAACAGAGGCTAGGGACACCATTCCTACCCATCCTTACTAATAGCCATTTATGGACATATCATCCATGAATTTATCTAGCTCTTTTTTGAACCCTGTTAAAGTCCAGGCCTTCGCAACATCCTCAGGGAAGAAGTTCTACAGATTGACTGTATGTTGCATGTAGTAGTACTTATTTTTGTTTGTTTTAAACCTGCTACCTATTAATTTCATTTGGTGACCCTTAGTTCTTATGGATGGGAACAAGTAAACAACTTTTACTTATTCACTTTCTCTACACCATTCATGATTTTATAGACCTCTATCATATGCCCCCTTGCCCGTGCCAAATGTTCAATATCACAAGTCAGTTACCCCAAGATCTTTTAAGAACAAATCTTTTTAGGCTTTTTCTTTGCCTTCTGATTTTTTTTGAGCCTCTAAAATTTCCTTCAGATAACATTTTCTAGCTTTCTGCCATAACTATGAAAGTTAGAACCCCCTTTTAAATTATTTTTTAAAAATCCCCATACAATCATTTGACTCCAGGTGCTGGAGCTTTAAGCAAAACAGAAAATATCATAAGACTTGTGGTAAACTCATAAGAGACAGCTACACTGTAAAATGAATATATTTTTAGCTTATTATAATGCAATTTGCCAGCTGTTAAAAAGGAGGAGAGCTAACCCTAGTTAGCCAGCCAGCGCTCCATAGACCACCAGTGGTCCATAGCCCACAGTTGTAGAACTGATAATCCAAAATTAAAAGAGAGAGAGGGAAGAGCCTATAAAGCCTATATCCAGAGGAAGATTATACATGCTCAGTCATAGTATTTCCACCAGTCAAAATACGTTTTACTGGGTTTTTAATAAACATTTTACACTATAGTTCCTAAAAATGTGTGACTATAAATGATCTGCTTCAGCAGAGCTATTTGGGAAGTTTCTGTGGTACATGATCACATTATACTTTAACCATGTCTACCAATCATTTATCTTATTCACTCTTATTTTGATCTTGCTAACATTTTCCCATCAATAATAAACTTAAGAACCTATAGAAGTGTTCATTGTGCAGTCTCTTGATACTCCAGAAAAGCATTCTTTTAAAATATTATTCTTTTAGTGACTGAAAAAATTCTAATAAGATTCCATTTATATGAACCTCATATTTAAAGGATAGAATTTTTATGGAATGGACTGAAGTTATTAACCACACAGCTATGTTGTGACTGAGGGATATGTGACATTATGAGGGATGAATTGGAGTTGCCATTTAGGTTTATAGGTATTTGAGATGTTTTCCATTGCTTCTTTTGTATTGTCTTTCTACCTTGTTTCTTTGAATTACTTTTTTTAAATAAGTGTTGTTATTGTTACTTCATGATTTTGAATCATGAGATTTTTTTTTTAAAAAGTATGGGAAAAATGCAATTCAAGCTCCAGTTGCTAGACCCATTTTACATGCCTCTTCACTGATAATAAAGTAGTATAGGTTTACTTACTATTGTAGGAGACAAGAGCTAGGCTTGTGGGAAATGGGGGAGTCTCAGCTTTGTTACTGACATCTTGTGTAACCTGGGCCAAAACTCTTCTGGTAAAATCCTGGCTCCACTGAAGTCAATGAGAATTTCACCACTGATTTCATTGGGGCCAGGATATCCTGTTTTATGCCTCAGTGTTCAGCAGAAAGGTGGATAATATTCTCTCTCTCTCTCTCTCTCTCTCTCTCTCTCTCTCTCTCTCTCTCTCTCTGATCCTGTGAAGTTAAATTAATTAGTAATGTATTTTAGGATCCTCAGAGGTGCAATAGAAACTGAAAGTACTATTTATTTATTTATTTATATATTATGTAATTGGAAGCTAGCAAGGCATAACAGCAATGATAAAAGAAATCCATATTGCATTGTCATTTCTGCACAATTGCAAACCCTTTCTTCTACTTCTACTCAAGAGTGTTGTAATCGATGAAAAACACAGGCTAATCATAATGCTATCAAGCTAATTTACTCGCTGCTGTGTCACCACACGAGTTCATAACTGTCATTTTTTCTGTTATGTGTTCACAAATATTTTGTTATAACCCCTTTTATTGCAAAACAAACTTCACATACTGTGTTTATGGAAATAAACTTCCCCTGCTCTGTGAGGAACATAGACTTAAGAGTAAAAGGGACATCCTGGATCATCGAGTGCAGTCCCTTGTTATCATAGGCAACCTCATCACTCATAATGATTGTTCCTATATTTATCAAACACCATCTTAAAACTAGTTAGGTTGTTTGTCCCCACTACGGCTGTCAAATGCTTCACTGCAGTCTAGAAAGATTAGAAATGCCTCATGTCCTTTTTGAACGGTCGCCTCTGAGGTGGAAAGCAGCAGTTTTACAGTATAGAAAGAAATTACCTTGATTCAGAGGAGAGTCATTTTTTGCACACTGATTTACTTTCCTTTATTTGTAGTTTTAAAAAGCAGACATTCAAGTAGCAGGGAAGCATCAAGATACAATGGTTTGGAACTGAAGCAGCAATTAGAAGGTTTGAGTTCTAGTCCTGGTTCTGTTAGTGGTTTGCTTTGCTACACTGGTTAAATAATTTAATTGCTCTGTACTTCAGTTCTCCATTTGAAAAATGGAGATAATGTTATTTATCTTATTTTGTTATCGTCAATATTCAGAAATCCACTATTCTTTTTATTCTTCATTTCCAGGCATCTTGGTCTGAGAGCTCTTGTCCTTCAGAGGTCACTTAAGCAGTCTCATCTACCTTCTGCTAAATATGTTACTCAAACTTTGACTTCTGACTCCAGCCTCATTCACTTATGGAGTTACAGTTAGGGCCTGACTTTTAAATATTTTTTTCCATATGTAAAGTTCATATTAAGTTCCAAACAAATTTTGGTTGTATAAATAACATAGAACTGGACATCACTCTATAGCAGTGGTTCTCAAACTTTTTGGCCCATGGTCCACCCTGCTCAATGCAGAAATTTTTGCAGGCCACCAGCCAACCATCCAAAATGACATAATGAGTGCAGGAGGGGTTGGGAAAATGGGATCCTCCTGAGAGGTAGGGTGCAGAAGTGGGCTGAGGGTGAGGTTCTGTGTGGCAGGTAGGGGGTAGGAATGGGCTAAAGAATCTAGGTGGGATATGGGTGCAGGAATAGGCTGAGAGTGGGGAAGTTTGGATGGGCAGTTGGGTGCAAGAGCGGGATCTGGCCAAGCGGTTGGTTACAGAAGTGGGCTGTGGGTGAGGAGTGAGGAGAGGGTGCAGGAGCAGGTTGGAGGTCGGGGACAAGCTCAGTGGAAGGGGATGCATGAGTGTATGGGGATGCAGAGCCTGGGCATGAGGAGGATGGGGGGGGACTAACTTGGAACTGTGCCTCCTGCTGCTTCCTGGCATCACCACCTGCTGCTTCCATTGGCCAATGGGAACAGCGAAGAAAGCTTCCAGATGAGTGGTTTCCTAGACTGCTGTTGAGCCACTTCCTTCCCGCACAAGCTGGATCTGGCCTGCAAAGCTCACTTCCTTCCCTCCCCCCTCCTCCCGCAGAAGGGGGCCACAGCTGGAGCACCAGATACAAGGGGAGGGGGCGAGCCCTGAGCACACAGCCCACCTGTCAGATGGTCATGAATCACTGCTCTATAGCATGAAGCTATTCAGCCACAAGGATAGTTTGTGAGAATGTACAGCTTCTGTTTTCTGCTTATCACAGTGTCAATGTAGGAAAATGGTAGGGAAAATGTATGCCATTTCCTCCCATAAGAAGATCACCACTTCATAGATTTTATTTCACTTCTCAAACCAACCTATGTGCTTTGTAATATTTTCTAATATTTCACTGCTTCCCTACAGGCTGTGGTACTGATGTAAAACATGATCCACTAAGGTGGTATCACAGATAAAAGATTGAGTCAGCTGAATAGATGCTTTGCAAGCATCTAATTTTTCCACAGTTATTAGGCTATGTCTAGACTACATGGCTCCATCGACGGATCCATGTAAAATAGTTTATTCGGCATAGGCAAAGAAGCAGGCATTTAAATAATCCCCATTTCATTAAAATAAACATGGCTGCCGCACTGTGCCGATGATCAGCTGATCCAACACAGCGGGGCAGTCTAGATGAGCCGCGGTCGACAAGGAAAGCCTTTGCCGACTGCTCCGGTATGCCTCGTGAAATGAGGTTTACCAGAGCAGTTGACAAAGGCTTTCCTTGTCGACCGCGTTACGTCTAGACTGCCCCACGGTGCCAGATCAGCTGATTGTCGGCACAGTGTGGCAGCCATGTTTATTTAATGAATCAGGGATTATTTAAATCCCGCTTCTTTGCCTATGCCAAATAAATTATTTTACATGGCTCCGTCGACGGAGCCATGTAGTCTTGACATAGCCTTAATGTGCATATTTGCTTTGAGATTTTAAAAAAATATTACTGTCTCACAAGTCCCAGTCCAACTCCAATTCAATTTAGTGCAAAAACTTCTGGATCTAAATGCATGAGCCTCTATTGCCAGAGCTAAAGGACCTAGAGTACAAGTTGCGGGGAGGGTAATAGCCTAATTTGACCAATGTCTATTGGTGAGACAAGCTTTCAAGTGACACAGAGCTCTTCTTCAGGTCTGGAAACTTACTCAAAGTGTCACAGCTAAATACGCTATCAGACAGATAGTGCAGCATAAGTAATTCACATATATTCTAAGTAACCATTCAAGGTGAAGTAGCCATTAACACCTTGGTAATCATAGGACATAAAGAGGGATTAGTAGCTTACAGATTGTTATAATTAATCATAAATCCAGTGTCTTTATTAAGACTATAATTTTTAGTGTCTAGTAAAGTAATGAATTTAAGCTCCCAGACTGATCTTTTGAAAGCGTTCTGCAAGTTTCCTTTGAGGATGATGACTGATTATCAGATGTAGAGTGATTGCTCTGTGAAAAGTGTTCACCCATAGATGATAGGGTATTTTGTCTTTCATCATATTTCAGTGAGAGCTCATTGGAGAGTGTGGTGATTGTCTCATGTCTCTCATATAGCTTTTACTAGGGTACTTCGTGCACTCGATACATGCTGTTGTAGGCACATGCAGGACCCTGGATCTACAATGGGCAGTATTGATCATTGTAGCAGTAGAGAATTGGCAGTGAGTTTTGCATCTGTTATTGTGAGAGGATGTGGTGCTTCTTAAATTGATGTGTCCTGATTTGTGGGGAGCGTGCCTCTGATGATGAACTTGGAGAGGTAGGGGGCTGGTTTGAAGGCAGGAATAGGGGTTCATGAGAGACATCTTTCAAGATGGGGCCCTCACTGAGCATGGATTGTAGTTGCTTGATACGTTGTGTGGGTCCCAACGTGAAATGTAGGTGACATCTAGGGGAGTGTGATCAAATGGAGTTTTATTTCTGTATTGATGGAGGTTTTCTTGGGATGTTTGGGTAACCTGATCAATGATGTAATCTACTTCTCTGGTGGAGAGTCCTTGTCTGGTGAAGGTGATTTTGAGTGTGTTAAGCATTGGAGCATATTCTGTGGTAGCTGAGTGACTTGCCTTATATAACAGGTCTCTTGGTGTACTTGCAGTGGTTACTGCATCTATGCAGGTAGATGTGGTGGTCCATGGGTTTTTTTTGTATATAGTTGTCTATTCTATTTTTTAAGTTGGGCATTTTGTCCAGGAAAGTGATGCTGGGAATGAGGATGTTCCAGAAAGTGTTTAATGGATGAGTAGGGCTTGCTGAAATTGTGGTGGAAATCTATGAGGGAATATAGGTTGTCTGTTCAGATGATGAAAATATCATTGATGTATATCTCTGGTTTTCATGGTGCATTTGTCCAGAAGTTATAACTTTGCTAAATACTAAACGTCATGACCTTAATAAAGACACTGGATTTATGTCTTACTACAACAATCTGTAATCAACTACCTCTTCTTTATGGCCTATGACTAGGGGAGTGTTAGTGGGTCACTTCATCTTGAATGGTCCTTTGGAATATATGCTAATGACTTATGCTAAGATATCTGTCCAATCCTGTACTTAGCTATGATATTCTTAGTACCTTTCTGAGATCTGAAGAGCTCTATTTAGTTTGAAAGCTTGTCTCTTTCACCAACAGAAATTGGTCCACTGAAAGATATTACTTCACAGTTCGCTGACTGCTGATATTTTGGCATAATTGTTTGTTGATCATAAGTGAATTTCTGCATTAAGACCCCAACCCAACTTGGGTTTGCATTTATGAGAGCTATGCCTTCCATCTCACACAGCTACTAAACGGCTGCAGGTCTTCTGCCACCTTTAAAGGTGGGTGTGAATTTTGTAAGGGCAATACATCCTTTCCCCCCAACATGCTGCCCAGTGCAGATAAACTGGTGCAAAGGGCAATGTAATCTGGTCCACAGAGCAATAGCAGATTACTTTCCTCCTTCAGTGACGGAAGAACCAGGATATGAATTGTGACTCTGAATTCTGAAGTTTGCTATTCTCTGCCCCTTACTCAAGGCAGATTGTTAATTGAAAATCTAGCCCTAAATTATTAGAAGTCCAATTTAAAATGTAGTCTTTAAAATAGGAAGTGAATTTAAAATGGCCAGAGGGCCACATTATAAAGCACTGCTAAAAAGCAGCAGGGAAAAAAGGGAAGTTCTTAAAATTATTATCTTTTACTCTTCCCATTTCAACTTTCATCTTTTACTTTCTTTTTCTCCTTCTCTCTACATTCCCATCACTTTCTCTCTTTTCTGTCTCTGGCTGGAATCTCCTCTCCCATAGTAAACTTTAACTAAAAAACAGATTGGACATGTCTCAGCTGAGTACTACTGGGTTGCTATGTCTCAGGGGTTGCACAGGGAAGCTGTAGCTTCCCCTTTCTACCCTGCTATGGCACTCAGCAGTGCCTAAGCAGTAGTTAAGCATGCTTTATAGTTAAAGTGTACTGTGAGATGTGGAAGGAAAGGGTGCCCTATGAATGGATGCTTGTAGCAAATGCATACATTTCCAGCTGTGAAATTCAGATTAAAGGCACTAATGTTTATGACCTGAACATCTTGGCATTTATTCTTTAAAATGTTCAGTATTGTTTAGGAAAAAAAATCTCACTACTGCGTACAAGCAAGTCCCACTGAAGGTAATAGTGCCTTGCATTCATTTACAGGAGAATCAAGATGGTGAATTTGATGAATTCTGGTGTACCTGAAA